>NC_134584.1:45018415-46500915 GCF_037038515.1 Microtus pennsylvanicus
CTACTACAGTCTATGATTTGCTTCTTTGAGGTATATAGAATGTATGTTTTCAAAGCTGATTTACTTGGCATAATTTCATCAAGTTCTTTTTATTGCTTTAACAACTTGCTGAGCCTTTCTTGGAATATCAAGATGGATAATCACAGCATTTTGAGAGAGGCTTGTCCATCTCTATTTTCTAGAATTATATAACATTTCATAATTTTATTACATTATGAGAGCTCTCATAATATACCGATGCACAAAGTAGCAGCATTAAGTACAAGATCCTTCATGTTCTATTTTATTAAAGTTTTCCTCTTGTGAGAAGAGTTCACACTTTCCAGTTTCCCTTTCTACTTATTTCTATCTTAGCATGTACACTTTATCAGATTAGAGAGTCTTTTCTCATTCCCATTTCCTAATAGGTTCATAAATATTCATGAATGGTACTATTACTATATAAGCATCTTAATACTAGAAGTTTTGGTTATTGAAGTTAATTATGAGAGCTTTTAAGACAGGTCCCCCCCCCAGTTCTTAACGTAAGTTAGAGCCAATAATTTCACCTTTGGGTAAGTAGGCACAGGGTTTTACTTTGTAGCTCAGACTATCTTGCAAATTCATGGTGATTCTCCCACCTCACATGCTTGTGTTACAGGCATGTGCCACCATCAATGCTACATCAATTAAAGTCTGTTAATATGCTGTTTATGCCTTTATGCCTATGTTCATAATTAGATTGCTCTGTGGTTTTATTTTTAAAATGGTGCTTGCTGAAAGTGAATTACATACTTGTTATAATTTTTGAAAAAGGATAGAAGACATCATGCCTTATAAAAATACTCTTTCAAACAGGAAATAGCTTGTAGGGTGTGTGTGTGTGTGTGTGTGGTGTGCACGCATGCATGGTGTGAAATTTCATGTATATTAGTTCCTACACCCCCAATTTACTCAGGAGATCTTGTCTTTTTCTCCTTCCTATGTAGATCCATGTATGTCTCTCTTAGGATCCTTTTTGTTGTCTAGGTTCTCTGGGGTTGTGGACTATAGGCTGGTTTTAATTTTTACAGAATTACTTTTGTTTGACTGAAGGACAACTTTCTCTTCAGGATGATCACAGAGGTCAGACTGTGCCCACTCTAAGTTATTCCACACGGTTTAAAACTATTTGCCTTCTTAATTTTATTTTATAAGAAACATTTACCTTCCTTTTGAGTGAACACAGAGTATGATTTTGTACCTTATTGTGTCATAGATAACACCATCTATGGAGCATCCCCCATGAGATAATAAGAGTCATAAACAGCTTATTTCTAAACATAAACAGGAAAGATACTACCTATAAACTTTCCACAGTTAATATTGAGCACACGAGCCAGTAGGTGTAAACTATATTAGTAAAAGCAGGCTCAAGGACTTATCAGATATACCAGATCAGTAAACTGTGCACCTCTCTGGACTGGACTCCCATAAGGAGGAAGGCAACTAATACGATGATGCCAATGGTCTCAGAAACCCGTTATCTGATTACCAAGTTGTATCAAGGGACAGATAGGTACCAAGAATACAGTAATTACAAATAGGCAGAGAATAACTGATTGTTCTCGGTGTTTCAGCTCATCTCTGTCCCCACTTAAACTGCTTCCATCCATCTCAAGGATCCAGTCAACTCTCTATCCATCTGGACCTGGTCTTCACCTGCCCTTTATGATCCTGCTCTTCTGGTGCTTTACTCGACTCCACAGATTCAATTCTGCTTCCCTGTAGACCCACATGAGTCATCCAATTGCATTCATTATTATCTTGTTTAACCAACGTCACCTACCCTCTTTTTATCCGCATTGGCTCTCTACCTGTAGGAATACCACTTTGAACTCTGCTGCGATCTCCTTAACTCATTTGAAGCCATTCTTTGCTTACAAACATGAATAGATACCCTCACAGTGTGGTGTCTAATAGCTAGACATCATTTATTAGTAATTAATTCTGAAATAATAAATGCTAATGTTTATTAGTAATTAAATTAGTATAAAGGAACTCATTTGACAATGGCTAGCTACCAAGGGAAATCCGGATACTTGTTAAATTATAGCCACTGAAACTAATTTAGCATGTGAATTTGTTATTATTCAGCATGTTCTGACATTGTGAAAATATGCAAATGTGTTCATGTGTGTTTCTGGTATGAGTGTGTTTATGACAATCCCTTCTGTTATTTGTGACCACCCTATTCCGTTTGTCCTTGAAGACTTATCTTCCCCATTTCGCGTCCAAGCCAGAGGTTGACAGGCTAAGGTAGCAGCCTCTACCCTAACTATTCCTCTAAGTGTAGACTCCCAGTTACTGTTCCAAAGAACTGATTTTCTGCAATAACACGGGGCTTTGTTTCTTTTCTCAAGAAGTCCTAGTTATTCAACCAGAGTTATTGGAGCACTTACTAACTGATTATATACCTAAGCACAATGGCAAAATTGTATTCTTAACTCAGAGGGAGATAACCCATGTCAAATTGATTCTACTTTAAGACATTTGGATTTCTTTTTTCATCCAGGCCCTCCTATAGAAATCCAATTGAAGTTTTGTGTTCATCTTAAAAGCAACAGAACACAAAAATAGAAAAATAACACTTGATCACTCATCAAAGAAAACTAAGCAGAATGTATATAACCTTTTCGAGCTCAGCATATTGCATTTTTATGAAGTAAAAGCCATTTGTAATTGCCTCTAACTGTTGCTTCCATGGTGGCCACAGAGGAATATTTAATATGCAGTCTTCATAACCTTTGTAGGCACATCCCTCTGCTCTGACAAGCATTCCATTCCCTCACGGGAACCAGAAGGCTTTTTCGACTTTGACAATTATTCCAATGTTGTATTTTTCCAAATGTTTTTATTAAATAAACATTGAACTAAATACACAACTGCACCTTAAAGCTCCCTCTCCAATCTGAGGTCCAATCCTGGAATTCTTTTTAAATCTGAAAATGAATAAAACACTGGTAACATTTCTGAACTACAGTTACTTCAAGCATTATATCTTTATTTTAGCTTTATTTAAAAAATAAGGTTTCATATAAAACTAATTTCCAAAATCTGAAAGTTAATCACACTTACTAAGTTTCATAGGAATGTAGAAAGCATATCATAATTCTATAAAATTTCCTCTTAAAATTGCCTCCATATCTTTGGTTGCCAATGATCAAAATAAGCCTTCCATGTTTGGGTTCCCCTTGCTTTGCTTCCTATGAGAATTAGAGACTTGTTAGTTAAGTGACCAATAGCAAACACACTGATTGCACTAGAATCTTGGAATAAAAGAAATGAAAATTTCAATTGCTTATCACTGTGTAATCCTGAACAACTTATCCACTTTATAACATCAAGTTTCTTAACTGTGAGCTAGAATTGATAGTAGATCTCTTGTCCAAGGGTTGCTTTAAGGATTAGATAAGCATCAAGCTGATGCTTCTCACGCATGCTAAGTAACTGAGAGCAGTTCTTTACAATGACTGTCTGCATCCACCACTGAAATTGTGGTGTTATCTTCAATAATGCCCACTGCCTCCTCTAAGACATGAAGGGGAAGCCATCCTCAGTAAAATTCTGCATATCTGTTTCAAGTAATAAGTTTACTGTCTTTACTCTCTAGTCAAATGATATGTGGCCTAATGTGTCACCTTTAGAAGTGTAATTTGCTCTTCCTGTTTGTTAGTGGGTGTGTTTTATTGATATTGACTCAGGAAATGATAACTCCCCTGAATTTTTATTTTTTCTGTACTTCTGATGTAATACAGGGTTTATTTCTCTGTTCTTATATGTAAGATCCTCTTTGTAGTCATAATGTTTTAATAAGCTATGTCTCCAAGCTAAACTTAGCTTCTAGAGCAGTGAGCATATCTCCATGTTATGTAGTTGGTGTACTGACTTTATAGCAACAGCTCTTCCTTCTTTATCAGCCTTATTTACTCTCAGTCACTTTTTCTAGGCTTCTCTTGAAAATATGGGCCTCCAAACAGAGATGTGTTAGACATGATTCATATCTGATGCAAATTTATCAGCAACTCAGGGGAAGTTTTCTAGCCAGGAGAACAGCCTGTTGATGGCTTGGACATCATACACTATAATCTCAAGGAGGCTTTCACCTTGGAAGAGAATGAAGGTTCTTTATTTTTTAATTCTTTGATCTTTTCCCAGCATTCTCAAAACTCTATTTTCTTGTATATTCCAGTTTTTCTATGATAGACTTCTGTATAAAAATGATGAACTTCATAAAAACATTCCTTTTGCTTTTTGCTTATAAATACAGATCAAATTGATGGCAACAAATTATGATATTGTTTCAGAGACCAGGCTATCTAATTTTTCATGTTTATTAAATCAAAGAAAGAAAAAAGATTATTTTTCCTGACAGGCGAGCATGTTTCCTACACTGACCTTGAACTCATTGTATAGCTGAGCATAGATGTCATTGCCTGATGTTCCTACATCTACTTTTTAAGTGACGGGATTACAAGAGTGCACATAATCCAAGATGAATTTTTTCAAAGGAAATATTTATGGACACTAAATATTTCTTTTCAAATAGTTATTTATTTCTAGAAATTACTGAATTAATATATCTTAGTATTTTGTTATATTTCTTTTGCTATGCCTTCATGAACACATGTTTTTACTTTAAAAACCTCGACAATACACTTATTAGGATATCATTACTATTTTATATTCCACACTTCTGCCATGTATTCAGGTGGACCCTGTTCCCCTGGTTATTTCATAAACACAGTGTTGTCAGTATGGTAAGCTGTCAATAATATAATTATATCTTCCCTTATGGACAATATTATTTAACACTGGAACACTTTCTTTTTGCAAACAGTAATAGAAAATTCAAGAGAACAGAGAGCATTGCCTCCCCTCCCCCTGGAACAGAACACATTCTTAATCAAGAAATTGTACATCGTATGCTATTGAGGCAAAGCGCAGACAGAAAAAGAAAAAATGTTTAACATGAATGTAAGAAAAATCAATAATAGAATCTGTCACAAAGTACATCGTCTCAGGAACGCCAGGGCATTTCAAAAGCTAAAATCTGTGAAAATAACTGAAATTGGACAACAGAACATGATTACCTATCAGGAGTCACTTGTTTTGGTCTGGACTGAAAGGCAGATCATTATGGTATGTATGGTGAGTTTCCCGTTCCTGTAGGGACATTTCAACTCACTTTTTGATGATCTTTATGCTATTAATTGGCCATGCTTTGAGTACCCTTGGTTTCTGATTCAGAGTGATACCTTCTCATACTTACTTAGGAGTGGTATCTTTTACTGTTCCCTCCATTTTCTGTTATTGGTCAGTCATCTTCAGAAATGAGGACAATTGTCCATGCAAATCACTTCTACATTTTTTGTACACTGTATCCAGACTTAGAGAGGGCCATTCTTACAGCATTACAGCACAAGTAAAGCCCCACTTCATTTATTCCAGACAATAAGTCTTGCTTCCTGTGGATCAGTGGTGTGGAGGTCCATGGTAAATATGGAGAGCGTTGGCTATGTTGCTTTCATGTCAAAATCAATCAATGACTAGCAATGCATTTTAGCGTGTGCTCACATGAATAATTCCTAAATGTTCTTTTTTACACATAGTGAAGATAACACTGAGATATATTCTGGAATTATGTTTACAAAGAAAGGCAATTTCATAATCCCATAACATCCACTTTAATGAATGATGTGAAATTCTCAGAGAACTCATATGTCATCAGCGTGTCAATGCAAGGATTGCAGACAAAATACATTGAATGTTTTAGCAAGCCTGACAAAATTTAGTCTGAAAGTATGAATAGTATAAAGAGACTATTTTTTTATTGGCCTTTCTGTCTTCCATGTGAGAGTATACTTATGTAAGCAATATTAATTCATGAGATTATTAAATCATTAAGTTCCCATGGATTTATAGTCATTATGCTGCATAATGGCACTATATGAAATGATTGCTATTCTCAAAAGTCTTATAACATAGAAATGAGCCTAACATGTTGATGATAAAATCATTTTTTTATTGAATTATGAATGTTGGGATAGGAATCCTATCAAATGTGGCCTGGAATGTGTCTCTAAGCTACTGTAACAAAATATTTTAAATTGGGTATTAGACATGTTAGAGAAATTATTATTGTTATTATTATTATTATTGAATTTTGGAAGCTTGTAAGTCCACAGATGATAGACCCCCATATTGTGAGGGCCTGCTTGCTACATCACTTCATGTGGCAGTAAACGATGACAGACACCAAAGTGGTCAAGAGAGAGCTGAATTGATTTGTATTTTTACTATGAAACTCACTCCCAAGGTTAACAAAATTAATCCATTGATAGATTTAGAGCCCTCGTGAAAAAGTTCCAAACTCTACAGATTTCAGTAGTCAAGATTTAACTGGGGATTAAGTTTTCAATTCATGCTTTGGAGACACATTCAACCCATAGTAGATGAGATCTCAATCATCCTCTGAGATAAGAAGGTAGCAAGTGAGCTTAGCCCTGGAAGATGAACAGGGCCCTCCGCAAACAGAAAGGGCTGTCTGCATGGTGCTATTGTGAGAAGACAGCCACACTTAGACAAGAGAGACTAGATAAAAGGTACATACGCTGGAAAGATCTACAAGTGGTGGAATCTAAAAGCAAATATGATGGTAAAGTGTCAGAGGTAGGGTTGAGAAGGATAGCATATTCTTTTATATAAACTTTTTAAATTTTACCTTTATCATGAGGGAAATGGAAAGCCATTATGCTTCCAAGCTGCTGTTTAGCAAAATTCTGATTGAGTTTGCAGACGAATTTTAGAAAATAGATAAGAAAAAGTCACTGTAGGAGGCTACTAAACTCATCCTCATGAGAAACAAGGCACAAGGAAGCAGGCAGAGGATATGAGGAGTTAATGTCAACCAGATTTGATGGTCAATTTACATGTATGCTAATGTCATGAAAAAACAGGGATGACATAAGTCTACTACTTAATTGGCCAGGCCGCTTAGTAGATATTTACTGAACTAACAAATGTACAGAGCTGCTCAAATTTAGAAAAAGCAAGACATTTGTTTTCGTTATGTTCCTTTGCAAAATGTTGTGAGATTTTCTTTCTAAAATTTATTTCATTTTTATGTATATGGTGTGTATGTGTGTGCGCCTCTATGTGTGTATCTGTGTGTGTATACCGTGTGTGTAGGTGTCTGTGTCATTAAAACCTCTCAATTCCACCATGGATTATGTTTACTAAGGATAATTTACAATCAAAAGATAATAGTAAAATTGTGGTATATGGTGGTTATCATATCGCAGGAAATGATCAGCTGCCTTCCATCCTGATACCGCACTTCTGGAACACTCTTTAGTGGACAGTTTTTACAATTGATAGTCTCTTTTCATGCGTCATAAAATGAGGAATGTAGGAAGTCTTAACCTGTTTTCTGGCTCTGTACAGTACATATGTGGGCTGTGACATTTTCTATGAGCTAGGAAAAGGTATCAGTTATATTAAAGTGGAATTACTTTTAATTCCTAATTTCTCATTTCTCCTTCAGGTGATGAGTATCCTTAAATTGTTACCAAAAATGTAAATGGGTTGGTCTTACAGTAGGAAACAAACCTTTCTGTATAGAAATACAAAATGAAGGAACTTCCTAAATAATTCAAGAGAAATCTCAAGAGCAACACAAATCCTAACTGAGAGACTCTGGGCCTTTGAGTTGGGAATCTTCTCTTTTTTCTATTCCTATTAATCCTACATTTGATTTTTTCATAGTGTCCCAGATTTACTGGATGTTGTATGTCAGGAACCTTTTATATTTAATGCCTTCTGTGACTGGTGCATTTATATATATTTATATATATTTTATCTTCAATGCTTGAGAGCCTGAGAGTCTCTCTTCCATCTCTTGTGTTTGTGATTTTTTTGTTTTTTGTTTGTCAAGACAGGGTTTTCCTGTGTAACTTTGGTGAATGTCCTGTAACTAGCTCTTATAGACCAGGCTGGCCTCGAACTCACAGAGATCTGCCTGCCTCTGCTTCCCAAGTGCTGGGAATAAAAGCATGAACTACGACCTCCCGGTGTCTGTTAGTGACCTTTATGTCTGTGTTTCCTGTCTGCTTGCCTCTATTTTTCATTTCCAGAATTCCCTCAGTTTGTACTGTATTTATTGCTTCTATTTCCATTTTCAGGTTTTGAATCATTTTGTCTGTTTCCTTCAACTGTTTGTTTTTTCTTGCCTTTCTTTAAGGGATTTATTAACTTCCTCTAATTGTTCATTTTTATTTTTCTAATTACCCTGAAGCCATTTGTTCACTTCCTTGTAAGAGACTTCACTCACTTTCATAAAGTTGTGTTTAAAGTCTTTGCCTTGTGCTTCTGCTGTGTTGGAATGTTCAGGGTTTGAAATAGTAGGATAGCTGTGTTCTATTGATGTTATATTGCCCTAGTGGTTATTTCTTATGTTCTTATGGTGACCTCTAGTCATCTTAGTTTGGGGTAATTATAGATCTAGGCATCAATTTCTGAGTTTGCCTTTGTTGGATGGGTGTTTTGTTCCTCGGTTTCTGTTTCCTCTCTTGTCTTCTCGTCAGTATAGGCTGGGCTTTTTACTGTCTGTGTGTTCTCTGGTAGAGCAGGGAGTCTCGGTCCCAGTTAGAGGTTGCGCAAGGCAACTAGGAGGGTGCAACACTGGGGATAGGGAGAAGTGGACCCCGAGATAGTGAGATAGAGAGCTGGCAAGTTGGGCAGCCTACCTGGACTCCTTGCAGTCTGTGTGGTCTTTGGTAGAGTGGGGAGTTCTATTCATTTATCAGGGAACACAGAGATAACCAGTTCCTCCAGTTCTTGCTTGCCCCAGCAGTTCTTTGTCTCTGCCTCTCAATGCTCACAGTGGCACTGCAACAACTTTGTTCACTGAACCATCTTACAAGCCCCTCACTTGAATATTAAATATTAGAACCAATAAGAATGTTTGCTAACGGATAACCAACCTTACATTTTCAATACTTTTCTGCTTGAAATTTAAAAGTGTTTTTGTGGATGGTATCAAGGACAAGAATATAAAATACCTATTACACAGTAGCTTTTTTCACAAAGGGAGTTGAAAAGGCATGCATAATAACAATAGTGCAAAAATATTCAGAAATAAAATACTGAGAAAAAGAGTGACTGCTACTTAGAAATGTGCAAAGGTTTAATTAAAAGAGGCAGTATTTATAGACAATTTGAGGAGTTTGAATGCTAAAGTTGGGACAAAAACACATTTTAGTTTCTGAGCAGAGTTTTTAAGGCTGAATAGTAATTTGTTTTCATTGTCAGATGGATACACAAAACATAAATCTCATCATATGGCCCTGTTCTTAAAACCAGGGAGAAATGATGCATACAGGGGCAGTTAATTTAATCACCCAACGAGCCAATTTTGAGGCTCCTCTGTATGGCTTAGGGATAAAATTTTATTTTCATTTTCAGATGAATAAAGATAAGCATAGAATATAGTAAAATAAATTAGTTTTTTAACTTAATAATTTCTTGCATTAAAGACTATCTAATAGTATAAAGGCCATTGAAAAATAAGGTTATTAAGTATTTCCTTCAAGTTGGCCACTATCAAGCGTCACATTAGAGTTCTATCTGTCATATCAAAACTATTTATGAAACTATAAAAATTGTAACCTTGCAACAAATGCACTATAGTTTCAAAAACTTTGAGAAAGATCTTTAGTAATATAATGTGCATTAAGATGTAGTTGCTAATGATCCTATGCAATAATTAGTAGTCCAATTTTGTCTTAAAACTTCTGAAGAAATTTGAAATTGTCATACCACATAGAGAGAGCTTTCCTAAATATTTATGAATGCCATTCTTTTCCTAATCACCATAGTTATATAAAAAAACAAAATCACTAGACTCTATATTGAAAATAACTTTGACATGGCTTTGCTATGGCTTGTGATAAAGTTTGAAATACAAAATAGCCTCATGTGTGGCTGCCTACTGCAAAATTTGCACTCTGCATATGCAGAATATACTATTTGCTAGCAGTGTAGCATATTCTCAGATACTAATATCCAATTCTTGAGCAAAGACTGATATTTGTGAATAACCTGTGAATGATCTATAGCAGTGATTCACAGCCCCTTTGGGAGTCGAATGACCTTTTACCGAGGTAGCCTAAGACCCTCGGAAAACATAGATGCTCATATCACAATTAACAACAGTAGCAAACTGTTATGTTATGGAGTAGTAACAAAGATAATTTTAGGGTTTGGGTCACCACAACATGAGGAACTGTATTAAAGGGTTGCAGCATTAGGAAGGTTAAGGACCACTGCTCTATAGTGTTCTACTTTTGTGACCTTGAATTCAAGATCAGAACACTTTGGGAAACATTAACATTCAGTGATGCTCCTTTACCTATTGATGTTTGCATATGTTATAGTCTATTTTAAGCTATTCAAATGTAAAATTTGGTTTAGAAGTCCAATCCAACCCATTCTACCAATGGAGGAAGTTCACAGTTTAGATATCTATGGATTTCCTTCACTTAATGTTAGAAGACAGAACAGTTCTGTGATGAAATATCCCTCAGAGGATTTCGATTTAATTAGTTTTTTATTTTAACATAACTACATTTTAGAGTAGATTTCAGGATCACAGTAAAATTGAGTGGTAAGTACAGACATTTATCATTTATTTTCTGTCCAGCCCCCATGCTTAGCCTATCTCATTTTCATCAACTGTTTATAATAGATATTGATCTTAACTGATGAACTTATACTAAGTTATCACTATTATCCAAAGGACATAGTTACACTTGAGTTTTAATTCTGTGGGTTTGAACAAAAAACACAGTTTTATCTATTTATCATTGCCGTGTCCTAAAGAGTGGTTTTACTGCTATAAGCATCTTCCATGGTGCATCTGTTAATTTTCCATCCCCGTAAAACCTGGTAACTATTAATATATTTTATTTTTCTACTGCTTTTCTTTTTTCAGAGTGCCATATATTGTAATCACATTGTGTATAGTGTTTTTTATATTGCTTCCTTTCAGTTATAATTATGAATCTGATTTTTCTATGCTAATAGATCTTTTCTTTTTTACTTCCTAATAGTCCACTGTCTGGGTGGATTATAGTTTGGATATGTATCTAATAAGGACATCTTTGTTGCTTTTGAAGTTATTTTTGTGATTATAACATAATTAAAAAATTTTCTACTTCCACATCCCTCAAAATCCTCTCATACACCACCCGCAGTTTTCTTTCAAATATGTGTCCTTCCTTTCCGTTGGGTAAAGATGATATCAACATGTATGTGCATGAAAATGGATTTACATTTTTGTCTACTTTGGGGAAATACCAAAGAATACAATAGCTGGTGAGAGTATATTCCAACATGGTTATACAACTTTTCATTTCTACCAGCAATAAATGAGGTCTCTAGTTCCATTCCTTGTTAATATTTACTAGCTAGCTTTCTAGGTTTTAGTTGTTCTAATATATCACTCATTGTAGGTTTAATTTGCATTTCTGTTAATGTATGGTAGATAATATATTTGCATATTCTGGAATGGCATTATATATCTTCTTAGCAAGGAGTCTCTTATGATCTTTGCTCCAGTTTTCTCATTCAATTCCACCTTAGTTTTGATTTTGAAGTATTCTCTGAACATTTTTAGTGTACTTTACACTTCATTTACCTTCAGTTATTCCTTCTCCAATGCTCCTCTGTTGTTTTTGGAGATCTGATTCTTTGACCTTATCATTTTCCTTCTCTCTTGGAATTCCTTTTTAGTCAGATTAATGGAAACAAATTACTCCCATTTCTGTTTATCAATATAGGTTTATTGTCTTTCACTTTTGAAGGATGACTTCAGTTTCTAGATATTTGGTTAGGTTCTTTGTCTTTTCTCAACAGAAATATTTTACTCACTCTTTGTATCTGAGGAGAAACAAGCTTTAATTATTTGCTTCTCTGAGAATAAATTTTATATCTGTCTCACTGTGTTTCAGATTTTTTTGTGTTTGATGTGCTATAATTTGAAAACAATAAAACTATGTATGTAGTCTTTTGGAAGTCTTTTCTGCTCATTGTGAACTTGTTAAATTCTGTAATTTGCTGTCTGATATTAACTTGAGGTTGAATTTTGTTAGTATTCCATCAAATGTTCATTCTGTTATCTCTCGTCTTATCATTTGCTATATTTCTTATCATTTTATTTGACCCCTCTCTCCAGGCCACAAGTCAGATCTACCAGACATACATTATGCGTGGCAGTGCAAGACTCTCCTAATGATTTTCCAGTTTAGCTCTGGCAGGACCTTGTCCACAGCTGTGGCCTTGCCAAATAATTTAGAAATAGGTTTTAGGTAGACCTGGTTATCATCTTTTAATATTAATAGATGAAAATATATTAAGACTAAGATTTGCAATTGGAGGTAAATTAAGCAATCTTTCAAGGGCTTATGAAAAAGTCCTATGTGTAGACAGAGTTCTCAAAAGTGAAAGAAAAGTATAGGTTTTTGTTTATTTTTCATAGCTGAAATTTTATTGTCAACATACTTTTTCTGAAAAAAAATATTATGTCAAAGTTACCAGAAGATTAAACAGTTTAATACTAATAATAAATTTCAAAAAGGATGCCATAAAATGAATATTTTATATAGAATAAACCATTAATATCTCTCCCTGACTTAAGTCAGAATTTTCTAGGGAATATGTGCTTTCTTAAGAAGTTTATTCATTCAGCTGGGAGCACAGCTCAGTAGTAGAGAACTTGCCAGGCATGCACAAGTCCCCGTATTCTATCATCAGTGCCAAAAGCAAATAAACATAATTTTTGAGAAGTCTATGGTTCAAATATAACTTTGCCCATAAAATTTAGAATGTACTGATTCCTATAAACATATCTCCCTGGACTTTGATTGTAATTGCAATTAACCTCCCAATTTTGAGTACATTGGTGCTCTATAGAATTATTCCTCCTGAGACATAGGTTTACTGTGTTCTCATGAAGAACTCAGACTTCTCCAATAGGCTTTGTACCATTCCTTAGAGAGTGACACAGTCAGAGTGTGTGAGAGAGGACCAGGGACTCAGTTCAGTGACTTTTGAGAAATCAGCTAGATATACCCTTTGTTTTCTCATGTGTAAAACAGACCAATGATTACTTCTCTACAAAGTTCTTGTGAATGTCAAGAGATGAGGCTAAAAAGTATTTGTTAGAATTGAGATTTTAAATGACATTGTAGATTTCTGCCTTGTAATATAGTGTTTAACACTACGTCATCTTTAGGGTCTTTGTGGTGTTAGGTTGGTCTTGATTTAAACATTTTTATTGGGAGTAATTAGTTACAGTATATATATATATATATATATATATATATATATATATATATGTATGTATATATATATAATGAAGAAAAGTTATATATATAAATTATATGCAAATACTTGAATAATAATTATATTACTCTCTGCACACATAAGCTTTAAAGAATGAAAATACAAAATTCAGCTAACGGTTTTAATAGACATAAAATGCTACTTTAATGTTTAAAACAAGTTAAGGAATGTGGTAGCAAAAAGAACATCTCTTTGTGACATTATTTATCCTTCTCATTGACAGAAAGGGCAACAAGTGCCTGAGGGTTTATCAGTGATGTCTCTAGAGCAGAAATCAATTTCTATCTAACCCACTTCACTCCTGGCCAAAAGCTTGTCCAAGAGAAAAGCAAAGGCTTCTTTGCACAGATTGCTTTTCTGTACACTCATGCTCATTTCTGTGAGCCTGTAATGCTATTCGCATAAGAATCAGAGGAGAGTCAAAGCAGCAGGAGGTTTCTTGATTGATATCTCCAGTGGAAACAGGATTTTGTTTCTCCTAGTTTTCTTTTCCTATGGAACCTTGTTGATATCTCTTTCTCGGTTTCACCGTCTTTGTGTGCATGCCACATACCATATACATATGCATAAATATGTATGTAAATATGCATCTTCAATCTCCTTTATGTAGTATAGTCCTGTCATACATATATCTTGCTTAGTGAAGAAAATAAAATTTGTTTCAAGTAATAAAAGAATTAATAATTTTATTGATGGCTAGATAGGAGCATACAATAGATAAAACTCTAGCTAGTTTAAAGAGAAGAACAAATTTGAAATTTTCATAATAGAATATATGTTATTTGCTTTTATATTTGTTTATATATAAATTTATATTTATATATGTATCCTACTATGTACATTCATTTATAGAAGTCTACTTTCTTTAAAATTCCATTTCTATAACTGCATACCAGCATTCAAACTCATTCATTAATTTAATAAATGTAGTAGTAGGACTCTGTAGTAGTAGGAGCGGCGGGCTGAGTCCCCGCACCCAGCCGCCTGAACGGCTAGCTTTACCCGAAATAATTACACTGAAACTGTATTCTTTTAAACACTGCCTGACCCATTAGTTTCAGTTTCTTATTGGCTAGCTTTTACATATTGATCTAACCCATTTCTATTAATCTGTGTAGCCCACAAGCTGGCTTACCAGGAATGATTTTAACCTGCGTCTGTCTGGAGTGGGAGAATCATGGCGACTCCTCTTGACTCAGCTTCTTTCTCCCAGCATTCCATTCTGTTTACTCCGCCTACCTAAGGGATGGCCTATCAAATGGGTCTAGGCAGTTTCTTTATTAATAAGAAGTCATTCCCTCATCATTTCCCCTTTTTCTGTTTAAACAAAAAAGAAAGGCTTTAACTTTAACATAGTAAAATTACATATAGCAAAAACAGTTATTAAGCAAGAATCACAGTTACAATATTTATATCTATTTTATCTTTTATCATAACAATGGAAAACTGTAACTACCTATCCATTCTTCAACTCCATCAAAGACTCCAGAAGGATATAATATTACCTAAGTAAACAAGAACTAAGAAACTTCAAACTCTAGAAATAACAAAGACATCTTGCTGCCTGGACAGTCACCCAAAGTTCTTTTGTACCGTTGGGGCATCCATCTTCAGCCTTCAGGCCCGTAGTATCCAGCAGACATTTTCATCAAGCAGGAAATTCCAAAGACAGTTCAGTCACTTTCTGCTGTGTCCTGCAGAATGTCTTGCAGACTCTTTCATGAGTCATGAACCCCAAAAGATCATCTCACCTTTAAGCAAGTTCAGCAGTCCTCTCTCTGAGGGTTCTCTGTGTCCATTTTATGCAACAGTCCAGGCAAGAGCAGTTTCTTGCCCAAATGGCTATCAAACTCCATAAGGATCCTCTTCGATGCCCATCTTCCTCTCGAAGTAGATTGGTGCCGCCAGGAGCAGACATGTCTCATTGTCATGAAAAGTCCTAAGTTATTAAAATATTTTAAATGCCATATTCTGTAGCCTTTGAGAGATATGAAGAATGCCTATCTGAAATATATCTCTATATATCTAGAAAATCTAAGTAACATGACTACAAACTTGACTATTATCGATGATTATCCATCAACAACCTATATTTCCTAATTATACATTACATTTTAAAAATGAACTACACAATCACACCTTATTCAAGATCAAAAATACATATACATATAACAAAATTGACCTTAAAATCCATACCAATGCAAATTATTCATACCTATATCATATCCCCCTTTAAATGTAAAAGAACATTTATAAACAATTTTTGGGAATATGGGCGCAGTTTTTTCTCTCCAAACTGCTTCCTGCTGAGTGGGGGCGTCGTTAATTAGGTCTTTCATGGTATAACCTGTGTGCTAGTTTCATCTCAGTTGGCAGTTGAGCGAAGCAATTTTTTGAAGATGTCACAACAACCTTTCAGGAGGGCGTGGTCTATCATACCAAATTGTAATAGAAGAAATTCACAGGGTCTGGTCCTCTGTGAAAACAAAAGAAGACCCTCTCCAAAGCATCATATTCTTAGACCGAAATTTTGAAATCGTAATACCCTTATATCCATTCTGGTTTAGCTTGGCAGCCCATGTAATGAAATGTCTCTCTGTACTTAGCTCCTTTAGAGTCAAAAATTTTAAAGAAAGCACAATGTACATAATCCAGACTCTCTGTGAATTTTCCATTTTTATGTGGCTTATTTTTCTTTATTTCTTTTAATCTCTTAACTATCTGTACTCTGTCTCTTTAAAGACTTTACCTTTTTTTTTTAAACCATTAACTTTATTCTCTATATTCTTTTTCTTCTCTCTCTCAAGCCTACGTACATTCATCCAACAGTATGGTCTTTTATGTCTGAATCTGTTTTATTGTGAATCTGTAACATTTTTTTTTTTTACTATCCAGGAGCATTTCTTAAAATGTTAAGCAGTTCTTAAAAACTTAAGTTGCACCATGTACAGGTAATACGGTAATAAGGTACAGCCTGTTTCCTGCCCAGTCTAAACCTTAACTGCGCTGTTTTTATGGTAATTACGGTAGTTCCTGCCTGAGACCAGCACAGTTCAGCATGGAGGAGCTGAGAAGCTCCTGCCTCAGAGCCATTTGGTGCCCCTGAGCCACACACAATTCCAGGCACACAGCAGTCCACATTGCCATCAACCAAGCCGTAGAGCTTTACTCCAAATGTTCCATTCAAAAGCTCTGTCTCCCACAGGGGCCAGACAGAGATCGCAATGGCGGCACAGCCCAGAAAGCCGGCATTTTAAAACAGCCAGTTTTTTCCTGCTGCTGAGTCAGGACAATTTCTTTGTGGTGTGCAACCCACAAACAGCAAAAAGCTGTCTTAAATTCTCTCTCTCTCTCTCTCTCTCTCTCTCTCTCTCTCTCTCTCTCTCCTTTTTAAGCCCTCTCAGGTTTTACGTGGAGTTCATTAGCACGTTGGGTGCCACTCTGTAGTAGTAGGAGCGGCGGGCTGAGTCCCCGCACCCAGCCGCCTGAACGGCTAGCTTTACCCGAAATAATTACACGGAAACTGTATTCTTTTAAACACTGCCTGACCCATTAGTTTCAGTTTCTTATTGGCTAGCTTTTACATATTGATCTAACCCATTTCTATTAATCTGTGTAGCCCACAAGCTGGCTTACCAGGAATGATCTTAACCTGCGTCTGTCTGGAGTGGGAGAATCATGGCGACTCCTCTTGACTCAGCTTCTTTCTCCCAGCATTCCATTCTGTTTACTCTGCCTACCTAAGGGATGGCCTATCAAATGGGTCTAGGCAGTTTCTTTATTAATAAGAAATCACTCCCACATCAAATAAATACTTTTGAGCATCTTCTCTAGCCCAGGTTGTCTGTTAAATATTGAGAATGAGGTAGCAGAAAGATAAACAGTGCTCATTCCTTAGGTGTGCTATTCCAGGACATGTCCTAGAGCTGTGGCATATATAAACATCTGAGTTTAGAAATAATATAAAGAACTAACTTTAACTTGGGCTACTGTTTAAATGAGTCTTCTTTCAGCACATACTTCATGACTTCTTATGTTTAAGCAACCTCTAATGGTATTTCCCTAGTCACCTTGCAATTATGGTACTAATTCAGGCATCTGAAGGTTTTATACAAACTACCAGGTAAGCATGTCAGCATGATCCTTTCTGACCTGAGACTTTTTGAGAAGCTTCTCTGACTTTGTTTATGCTTTTAGAACAGTATTACAGACCAAATATTTTAAAAAGTGAATCAATAAATAGCACTCTCCCACATACTGTCTCTCTCCTGTCTCTGTCTCTGTCTGTCTCTCTGTCTCTGTCTCTGTCTGTCTCTGTCTGTCTGTCTGTCTGTCTGTCTCTCTCTCTCTCTCTCTCTCTCTCTCTCTCTCTTTCTCTCTCTCTCTCTCTCTCACACACACCCCACACACACACCGTGGAAAGCTGTAAGATCTAAAGTCATCACAA
This sequence comes from Microtus pennsylvanicus, assembly GCF_037038515.1. Classification (NCBI taxonomy): domain Eukaryota; kingdom Metazoa; phylum Chordata; class Mammalia; order Rodentia; family Cricetidae; genus Microtus; species Microtus pennsylvanicus. The sequence goes on from NC_134584.1 coordinate 45,036,285, forward strand.
GGACGTGGGTGGATAAGGATATATTGGCAACATCTTGGAACCTGAAGGTCATGAACTTTTACTCCCACTTCATCATTTATTTGCCCTAGTCTTTTGATTTGAAATCTCTAAGCTTCATCTGTTCATAATGGTGTAACATCATTCTTTGTGCACTATCTCATAATGTTACCATAAGATCAAAGAGAGAAACTGGATATGATCGTGTTCTGGGAAACTCTGCAAAACTAATAATTATACCTACTTTCAAGAAATTTTGCATTAATCAGAAAGTAAAAGGAGGGACATCAGATCAAAAGATAAAAAAGACTACTTAGGAAGGGATTACAGGTCGAATTGTGTCCTTTAAAAATTCCTATATTCCAGTTGTTAAATTAAATTATAGATACCAAGTTTTCTCCAAAATACAAATACTGATTGTGACTTAGCAAATCCAGTCAGAAATACAGAGTCAATTCTTGGAGCAAATGTCTTGAGCCAACAAAAATATGACCAAGTAGCAGTTACAAACATGCCAGAACAGTCTTAGCATTTTATAATAAAAACGTTATTAGAACTTATTAGTATTGATGAATGGAGAGAGTAGAGCAACATGGACTAACAGAACTTTAGAATAAGAGCTCAGTCCCTAAGACAAGAGCTTATTGCTGCTTGACTTGCTGGGGTCGTAAGCAGCAAGCCACGACACCTGATCCGGAGTTTTAGGTTAAGGACTTGATAGAAGCCTAGGAATAAAGAACTGCCTCTGTTTATTTGTTTGGTTTGTCCCAAAGTAGTTGGCTAAAATTTCTAATTTCCTTCATCCTTAGCCTAAAATGAAAATTAAGCCATCTCATTTTCCCCTTTTTTTCTGTTTGTTTTTTTCTACAGGATTTTACTACGTAGCCTTAAAAGTACTATCTTACTGATTCAGCCTCCTGAGTGCTGAGACAGTACTCATGAGCCCCTCACTTAGCTTCAGAATCTTTTTTTACCCAAATCCTAAAATCTAGTACTTTAAAATGTGACTTGATTTTGAAATAAAGTTATTTCAGATACGATTAATTATGATGAGTCTGTGCTAGAGTACTGTGGCCTTATTCCAATATGGCAATTGCCCTTAACAGAGGATATAAGGACACAAAACACACACATACACAGAGAATAGACAATATGAGGAGACACAGTAGAATCTGACCATTTTTCTCTACTCTGCAAGCCAAGGAAGGAGTTCTAGACCAGACCCTACTCACAGTGCACAGAAAGAACCAACCATACCAATAAAGTTATTTTAGGTTTTACCTTCTAGAACTGAGAAATAATAATATTCTTATACAAACCATTACATCTACAGTGCTTTGTAATGACAACCTTAGGAATTAATGTATATAAGAGAAGAGAGACCAAGTCAGTCTATAAACTAAGAAAGTAACCAAGGGATTATGAGAAATTAAAGATTTAGTGTGTGTGTGTGTGTGTGTGTGTGTGTGTGTGTGTGTGTGTGTGTGTATTCTGAAAGAGCAGATTCTTAAAGCAGTTGGAAACAAAATACAGGGACCCACAGCTAGACATTACATACAAAGGAACAGAGATCTTGGAACATACAATTCTGAAAGAGATGTCTCCATCAACTTCTTACCCTCATAGCTCAGGGAACCCTGCAGAGAGATGACAGGAGTGGGGAGGCAAAAGGGACAGAGGACACCAGGAGAAGAGGGCACTCTAAAACAACTGAGCAAAGCTCATATGAACTCACAGAGACTGAGGCAGCATGCACTGGCTTTCTACAGCTCCGCAGTCCACTGCATGTATACTATAGCTTTCTGTTTAGTAATCTTATGATACTCCTGGATGTGTAACTTAACATGTCTCTGATTCTTGTGCTTTCCCCCAGGGCTCTTTTTTGTTGGCTTGCCTTGTCCAACTTTGATATGATGGGCTTTGTTTTATCTTATTATATTTTACTTTGTTATGTTATCTCTTATAAGCCTGTTCTTTCCTAATGAGACACAAAAGGAGTAAATCCAGATGAGATAGGAGTTGAAAGGAACTATGAGGAGAGGCATAAGCGAGGGAAAACTATATTCAGATTACATATATGATAATAAAATCTATGTTTAGTAAAAAGGAGAAAAAGAAAATGGGAATTTAGTTTAAACCTTTTTTATTCTTGAGAGCCTTTATTTGCATACAATAAAATATGATCAGATTTATAATTTACGCTATATATACCTTTCAATATAATCCCTTCCCAACTTCATCCCTTAAAAAAAATAACCCATTGGATCCAGATAGTACAGAGTTGTTGATCCATCCACTGAAGCTTGGGAAACTATCACAGCAACAAGGCAAGAAAATAATGATTCTCCACTCCTACCGCCTCTTCCCAACTATCAATTGCCAATAGTTCCTCAATAATCAGTGGGGCAAATGAGTGGTTTGATCTTGAGACAATTTGTTTGGTTAGCCATTGCTGCGGTGACTTCATGAGAGTTATAGATATATTTGGATGACAGCATTTCATAGTACACCTCCCTATCTTCCAGCTCTTGCTTTCTTTCTGCCTCCTTTTCCGCAATATTTCCTGAGCCTCAGTCAGGGTGGAGAAGTTTTGTCTAGGGCTGTGCACTCAGTCTCTCATGGTCAGTACTTTGACCAAGGTTGTTTGCAACACAGGTCTAAATAAACATAAATATCTAGGAGGCATATTGACAGCATGGTAATTGAGAAAAATAATAATATCAGGTTCTACCCTTTCGTCCATTACTTCCCCCAACCAAGGATTTTCTGCCAGAAATACAATACAATGCATGAATTCCATCTTGTGGGTCAATTAAAAAGCCAGAAGTTAATCCAATAACATGCAAGTTTAGGATGAGAGATATTTATATACCTTATAAGAGGAAAGCCTACTCCTCCAATTGAAGTTGAGGAAAATGAAGAGCCAAATAATGATGTAAGAATCAAAACTAACCTATTTTTGTGCCAATCTTTTCCCATATCCTTTAAATGATAAATATTCTGAGGAGAATGCTTTCTAACTTTATTTCATTTTCTTATCATTCTCATATGACACCTGAAGAGTAGGGCATGATGATTAATTTTGACCGAACACAGTGGATTCGACACAACACTGAAAGAAATTCAATGGAACTTTCTTCTTAGGGTATGCAATGCCTGTGCTCAGATTGAAAATGATAATACTATAGGAAGACAAATTCAAAAAATATAAAGAAGAATTTTAATTTTTATGTACATTGGTATAGAAAAACAAAGGCTTGATATTATGATAACTGTTTCATGGTTAAAATTAATTTTGATGCCCAGCTAAGGTATAGTGTTTTCTACGGTGCTTTAGCTGTCTCTACCACCTCCCTCCTTCTATCTTTACGTTCTTTTATTTATTTACTTTTGTAGTATTGGGAAATGAACCCTAGGGTTCAACCATGCATGCTGGGCCACCCCTCCCAAGCATTGAACTGCAGAGGATTGAGTTATACCCTTAGCCCTGCTTTTACTTTATTGTCTATCTTGAGACAAGGGCACACTAAATTTCCAAGACTGGTTTTGAACTCATTCTGTTACCTAGTCTGACCTTGACATTGTAGTCTTTCTGCTTCAGCTGCCTGAGTATCGGGGATTTATTCCTACACCACCGGAGAAAGTAAATAAGATATACATATATATTTTCAACACACAGTTATCATTTTAAAAGATGATTGCCTCCAGCAGATGCACCGAGCTGGCCACAGTAGATGATGATTGCTGATTTATTCAAATTTCTTTTTCATTAGCAATAATAAACAGAATTTCAAGGACCATCTTTTCTTCTATGAGGACATTCACCCCATGGATTAGGGGCTCATCGCAACACTCTCTGGCTGTCATCCGTAATGAAAAGTAACTGTTCTGGCTGTGTGTAGTAATTCCAACCTAAGGAGCTTATTGAAACATGCATTTGCTTCCCATCAAGGCAGCTGGCACAGCACTACAGGAAGTTAGAGTTGGTTATTCCCTCATAGATCAAAGTCTGCTTGCCGGTGTTATATATATTGACCTGTCCAACTCCCTTTTCAAGATTGATCACTTTGCCACCCAGAGGATTTCCCTGTCGCTCTGTCCCAACAAAGTCCTCCATAAGGCTTTGGATAATTAAAGATTTTCTTTAGTTTTTGCCTTGGAAAATCCTTATTTTTCCAGGAAAAAGGAAGGACCTACACTCTGGGAGTTGTTACTTTTCTAAAGAACGTTGATTTTTTTTTCTCCTTCATTACCAAAGGGGGTCCTTATATTGCGGAGGATTGCAATGTGTCTACTTTTACATTTAAACCTCCAAGGTTTTGCAGTTTTGTAGACTACTAGTCAAAATAACACCAGCAGTGCGTTATTGGATGGACCATATGGAGAATTGTTATTTTCTTAAGGATGGGACAAATCATTCAACATTTACTATGCCTGGCATAAGTTGTGGCAGCTTCCTGGCATAGACATAGGACATACGACAGTTGAACTGCCACAGTTGTGTGAACAGAAAAAAGAAAAGGCCCAATAAGCTTCTGATGCCTGAGTCCCTGTGGTACTTTTAGAGGGCAAATTACCATATGACCTTCTTGAATGAAACTATTCTCTGTTGCATTTATATTGCCCGCATCTACTTCTACAAGTATTAAAAAGATTAATATAATAATACTAAAGGGCTTCATAAATCCAGATTGTAGGTTCAGTCATTCTAGAATAGCTTTGCAATGGTTTCTCTCGTAGGAAGAGTAGTGACTTTTTCTATTAGTCAGTTTCAGTATTAACACGCTTTATTTTAAAATACATTTTATTGTCTTTGGGTTGTTGAAAATTGTATGCATGGATAAAAAATACAGTTTATTTCTCTTGTGCCTTTTGTGATTTAACACATCATAGAAAAATGACATCTTAATAAAGATGACACTGGTATTTTTAGGACATCTCTCTTTCAGCATTATGCTAACACAGCTAGTTGGCTTGGCTGTTTTTTCTCTAATGCCTAACTCTCTCTTGGAACAAGTGAATCCTCAGGGAGACCCATCTTAATGAATTACAGAATGTCAAGGGAAGAGGCTAGAAGAGACATAAGAAGGAAGAATCAAAAATTTTCAAGAGATGAAGCAAATAATTCTCAGAAACATAAGGAAAGAAATTTATAGAGTCACATCTATGTAGTGATTAAAGTTATTTTCCTCATGATATGGAAAGAATTTTCATTCTGTTGCTGAAAGGTAAAAGTTATACTAGTGTGGATCATTGGAGCATATGGATTGTTCATTATCTATGTATAGTTCAGGTAAGATCATCTTCAATGAATTTTTAAAAAAATTATGGAAAAATGATTTTTATTTACTTTAAAGCCATACTCACCAAGGCCAGCTGGACTGTGACTGAAAAAGCATGGGATAAAACCGGACTCTCTGAACATGGCGAACAATGAGGGCTGATGAGAAGCCAAGGGCAGTGGCACTGGGTTTTGATCCTACTGCATGTACTGGCTTTGTGGGAGCCTAGCCTGTTTGGATGCTCACCTTCCTAGATATAGACGGAGGGGGGAGGACCTAGGACTTACCACAGGGCAGGGAACCCTGACTGCTCTTTGGACTGGAGATGGAGGGGGAGAGGAGTGGGGAGAGGGAGAGGGAAATGGGATGCGGGGAGGAGGCAGAAATATTTTCAATAAAAAAATAAAATAAAAATAAAATAAAGAAAAAAAGAGATCATACTCACCCAAATAGATACTAGATGACAGATCTATCAATGATAAGGAAGAACATATGAGCAAATAAGTAAGACTCATTGCATGACCGTCTCCTAGGACTGATATATTCAGATGGAAATGATCACATACAAGCCCTATGAATTTAACATCTCACTTGTTATTTACAGGCATCCAAATAGGTACAATTAAAATAATTCTAAAGGAATAAAATATATTATTATGGGAGGATAGAACTATACTATCCACAACAAGATAATCTGTTGATTTTTATTATGTCCATCAAAACTTTGTTTTTATTGTGACCATTGAATATTGTGAAGACTGTGGACATAATTATAAGGTACGGAAAGTTGTATTACGTCTTTGCTTGCTCCTCTTCCATTTGATGCCATAAAGTCATTCTCTGTCTCCTCATATATTCACAGCTCTTGGTCTAATGTCTCTAAAACTCAATTCTAACACCTACTCTCACGGCCTTTCTTCTAATTAACGTAAAATGTCATTGATAGCATTAAGGGATACTTGGGTTTAATGATGACAAAATGAAGAGTTATTAGAAAAAGATATTCTAGCCAAGGACTCCAAATAGCTCCACCGCATCACAGATTTAAATGACCAGTTTAAATATGAAAATGAAAATAAAGGACAACTGTATCTTTTGCCAGAAATGTAAGCATTATCTAACTCTGAGAGAAATTAAGATAGATTTTACTTGACCTCCAAAGTAAATATTTACCACCAGTCCCAGGTGTTTGTTGTTGTGTAACAAACTGATTTCCTACAAAGAATTTTAAAGTAAACGAATCTTTTAAGGATCTCTACTGTGGCCTGGGATATGTGTTTTGTAAATTGTCACACAGTTGTTAGATGGAGACTGAGATGCATGTCAAAAGGGGTCACTAAGCTGCACACTGGGAGCCCAGGTGGGCTGCTGAATGAAGAACCTGCATGTGTTCTCTCTGTTTGTCAGCTTCCCCAGCAGGGTGGCTTGGCTCCCGATAATGGATCCTAAGAATGCATATTCCAGGTAAATTGAAAGTTGTACAGCTTCTTAGGACTTCATCCCAGTGGCCACTGAGTACCACTTCTGTCATGTTCTATTGATCCAATAGCTGGTACACAAGATAGGAAATTAGACTCCATCTTGTGACACAGAGGTCGTAAAATGACTTTAAAAATAACATAAGAGGAGAAGTATATTTTAGGCCACTTTAAAATTGCTTCAGATTTTAAGAGGTGCTCCGTTTTTGTAGTATGTATTCTCTCTTTATTTTAAATATTATTTTTCAGAGTTATTATGGTTCCATAGCTAATTCCCCACTAAATTGATTCACTACTAAAAAAATGATTTATTTAGTGGTCTACCATCTCCTTTCTTTCTGTCCGTCTGTTCGTCCGTTCTTCCTTCCTTCTTCCTTCTTTCCTTCCTTCCATCCTTCCTTCCATCTTTCCTTCCTTCCTTCCTTCCTTCCTTCCTTCCTTCCTTCCTTCCTTCCTCCCTCCCTCCCTCCCTCCCTCCCTCCTTCCTTCCTTCCATCCTTCCTTCCTTCCTTCCTCCCTCCCTCCTTCCTTCCTTCCTTCCTTCCTTCCTTCCTTCCTTCCTTCCATCCTTCCTTCCATCTTTCCTTCCTTCCTCCCTCCCTCCCTCCCTCCCTCCCTCCTTCCTCCTTCCTTCCTTCCATCCATCCTTCCTTCCTTCCTCCCTCCCTCCCTCCATCCATCCATCCATCCTTCCTTCCTTCCTTCCTCCCTCCCTCCTTCCTTCCATCCATCCTCCCTCCCTCCCTCCCTCCCTCCCTCCCTCCCTCCTTCCTTCCTTCCTTTTTTTCTCCACTTCCTTTCTTCTTATTCTTCCCTATCTATATCCTTTCCTTTATAGTGTTCGTTAGTTGATTGGAGTCATAAGGCTAGGGTCCATTAAGAAATGTGAATAGAAGCAATATGTACATCTTCCAAATCCTTTTAAGTACATTCATCCCCCCTTGCTTTCAGTAGCTTGCGAATGATATGGATCAGTATACTCATGAAAACACCCTTATCTCCCTCAAAAGTATCAAAATTTGTATTTTAAAATTGCTTCAAAGGAGAAAATATGTAGCAATATTTTGTTTTTGCTTTAACAAATAAAGCTTGCCTAAAGATCAGAGGTCTGAACTAGCCACTAATTAACCATAGCAGTCTTGAGGTCTGTGAAAATAGACAGAAAGTGATATGGCTGGGAGAAGAAAGGAATACAAGGTGAGAGGAGACAGGAGCTCAGCCCTTTTTTGGCTGAGGCGTTAGTAATTTAAGAGTTGCCTGTGGCTTGCTCCATTGTCTCTCTGATCTTTCAGGTTTTAACCTGATATCTGGCTCCAGGTTTTTGTTATTGAGACCAATTAGAACGCGTGCAACAAAAATTGTTAATTTCACTCTATATTCCGCAAATGCTCACCCCAACTTGCTTTTCCCAAATAAGATATGTATATTGATTGAGTCATTGTATTTATTGATCTCTTCATTGCATACATTCTGACATATTTACATAGCATACTTTGGTTTATAACTTATCTTTTAGTGTATAAAGTATTCCATTTTCATTGAATAAATAATTTTTTCAGACAGAGGGTTGGCTAAATAGTAGCAAACTTTAAGTCTAGAATGATTATCACACAATATAGCTATATCCTACAGCTACAGTTAGCATTTCATGTGTAAGATCTGGTAAAATACTCAGGTTCTAAAGTACTGATTGAATGCAAGAATCAGCTTGTCCGAAATATCTCCTCTAAAGGAAAACAGGGACTATATGATGTTAGACTTGTGTGTACTGTTGCCAATGTAAATCTTTCCAGTCCTGTGCATTTTCTTTAGCAAAAAACAGGAAAAAAAACGCCCCAAAGAGCAGCCCATAGAATGGGGAACGACTTTTTAAAAAAATCCATATTTGACAGAGTACCAATATTCAAAATATATAAAAACCTTAAGAAACTAGATATCAAAAACCTCCAAATAATCCATTTTAAAATGGGGTAGAGATCCAAACAAAGAATTACCAATATGGGAGTCTCAAATAGCTGAGAAATACTTAAAGAAATGTTCAACATCCTTAGCCATCAGGGAAATACACTGGAGAGGGAGGGGGAGAGGAGTGGGGGGAGGGGGAAAAGGGTGGGAGGAGGGGGAGGGAAATGGGAGGCTGGGAGGAGGGGAAAAGTTTTTTTTCCCTTTTCTCAATAAAAAAAAAACTACTCTGAGATTCCGTCTTACACCTGTCAGAATGGTTAAGATCAATAACACCAGTGACAGCTCATGCTGGTAAGTATATGGAACAAAGGAAATGCTTCTCCACTAACGATTGGAATGCAGACTTATACAGATACTATGGACATCAATACAATGCTTTCTCAGAAATTTGGGAATTGACAGAGCTATATCACTCCTGGGCATATACCCAAAAGACACTCCAACCTCCTACAGAGACACTTGCTCAGCTATGTTCATTGTGGCTTTATTCATAAGAGCCAGAAACTGGAAACAAACTATATACCTCTCAACTGAAGAAATGATGAAGAAAACGGGGGTATATTTACACAATGAAGTATATTTGCACAAATGGAGTCAGTTGTTATAAAATGATCTATAAACTTTGCAGGCAAATGGATGAAACTGAAATAAAATCATCTTAACTGAGATAACCTAGATTCAGAAAGACATATATGATATATATTCACTATTAAGGAGGTATTATTTCCTTAGTAAACGATAACTAATCTACAATCTGTAGACCCAGACAGGTTAGGTAAAGAGGAGGAGTCTAGGGGAGGACAAATGAATCTCCAAGGGGAAAGGAATTAAAATAAATTTTACGGATGGACTTGGGATGAGTGGGGACAGTGGCAAGAGGGATCAGGTATGGTGGTAAGATGGAAGGAGAGAGTGTGGAAAGAGACTGCTGGAATTGGGGGATATTTGGGAGGCTGTGTGGAAACCCAGTGCAAAGGAAACTTCCTGTAATCTATGTGGGCAATCATAGTGAGGACTCCTAGCAATGGAGAATATGGTGTCTGAACTGGTCATTTCTTGCTGAAAACTAAGACTCTCATTGGTAAGACTGGGTTGCATTAGGTTGAGTTGTTGGCCAAAGGGATCCCATGTGGATCCCTAAAAATTCCAAGCTAGGACAGAGGGTTGCTCCCCTCAAGCTCCACATTGCCCGGGCTAACATTTGTACATCTCTTTGAACATAGAGAAGTCGACCTGGTGCCTACATGGAGCCTTCATCCTACATTTTAATCTCTTAGGTGGAGAAGGTAGTGTGCAGGCTAGTGGAAGAGAAATGTCAACACCAACTGAGCTACAAACCTTTCCTCCCTGAAAGATGTACTGATGATGAAGAACTTGTGGGAGTGGCCAACCAATGTCTGATTTAACTTGAGGTCCACTCCACAAATGAGTCAATGCCTGACATTGATAAGATGGCTAGGAACTGGAGACTGGATCATCCAAAGACCAAACATGGTTGGTTTAAAAAAAAGAAAGAAAATACCAATAATTATAGCTAAGAAAGGAAAAGAAAAAAATTCAATAAGTAACATATAAATAAAGAATTATATTTTATAAAAATCATAATATAATAGGACTTTAATTAATTGATGATAAGGCAAGAAGAGTTGAAAGAGAAATTTCTATCAAAGAGATTTGGATCTTCATAGTAACTGTAGAGGACTTCTCGTATATCCTCATGTATGTTGTGGCCTCTATAGAGAGTTACAGATCCTGAATCTGCAAACCGGAGAAAATACTGTAAGGGAAGGAAATAGCCATCAGAAGACACAGTGATTCCTCTGGAATAGTTGGGATTGAAAACACAGAATTGTTTTTACTTGATTCTCTCTAAGATGCTATAAAACTCCAAATTCCCAAAGAGAGGAAATGTCCTGTGATAATTGATATAGGAAAGGGACAGATCTGTTATCCAACAACTAACTTCAGTGCTTCTCAAACTAGTGCACAGATAAGAAAAGAAGGAGCACTGTCAAACTATTTTTACAAAGTCAGTGTTATACTGATGCTCAAACCAGACAAAGGCACAACAACAAAGGAAGGATAGACTAATCTTCTCGAGAAGTAGAGATGTAATATTTCTCAACAAAATATTTGAAAATCAGGTACAGAAAGATCCTCCACTATGACCAAGTTAGCATTATTTCAGAGATTTGGAAATTAAACTTGAATTGAGCTAGAAGCTTCTTCCCTGATAACTAGCTTTCACAGTGATAGCAAGTGCTATGCAGACTTCTAGAAGAGAAAAGACATCAAAAATATTTCCAAGCCATGGGCTCTCCATGTTACAATCAAATGTGCCCACTGGTATAGTAGTGATACATCTAATATGGGGGCAAACAAAACTCTCTGGTTGGATTTGTTTTCACAGAAGGGGATCCATGACATGTAGTGTAAATCTGCTCATAATTTGTGGCATGGTGTGTGTATCATAAGCCCTAAAAGGAATCTATTATTGATAATTTTGTAATGATCATGTTGTCCAGCTGCCTTCTAAATATTTATGTTTTAATTTGCCCATAGAATATTCTATCTACAACAGGCAGCAGTGAATGCAGACATTCATAATAGGTCAAAATGATAAAAATAAACGACTATGGAGTACTCATCCCTAATTGAGACATCTATATCATCTCTGACAAGGCTCAGGGAATATTCTAGAAAAGCATGTGCAAAGAATGTAAGAGCCAGAGAAGGAAAAGGATTGTTGTAGAATACAGTCAGTTTCATCTAACAAGGCTGACAATTGTAAGCACATACATAAAAAAACTAATAGTCTCACTCATAATTGGTTTCTAGCCATAAATAGGGGTCACGGAGTCTACAATAGGCAAATCTAAAGAAGCTAAGTAAGAAGGTGAACCCAAGGAAAAACATATAGTTATCCTCTTGGATAAGTGAAGTAGACAAAATTGCCGGGGAGAAAAGTGGGATCTTGGGGGTGGGGTGGGATGGGGGTTAGGGGAGATGGGGAGAGAAAAGGTAGAAGGGAAGGAGGGGGGACTTGGGGAAACAGGAGGATCGGGATAAAGGAAGGTTGGATAGGGGAGCACGGAACCACAAGTCTTAGTTAAGGGACCCACTTTAGGGTGGGCAGGAGACTTGACCCTAGAGGGGCTCCCAGGTGCCCAAGCTGAGGTCCCCAGTTAGTTCCTTGGGCAGCTGAGGATAGGGAACCTGAAATGACCCTACCCTAGAGCAATACTGACGAATATCTTGCATATCATCCTAGAACTTTCATCTGGCGATGGATGGAGATAGAGACAGAGACCCACACTGGAGCACTAGACTGAGCTCCCAAGGTCCCAATGAGGAGCAGAAGGAGGGAGAACATGAGCAAAGATGTCGGGACCACGAGGGGTGCACCCACCCACTGAGACAGTGGAGCTGATCTACTGGGAGCTCACCAAGGCCAGCTGGACTGTTTCCAAAAAAGCATGGGATAAAACTGGACTCTCGGAACATGGCGAACAATGAGGGCTGATGAGAGGCCAAGGACAAAGGCACGCATTTTGATCCTACTTAATGTGCTGGCTTGTTGGGAGCCTATCCAGTTTGGATGTTCACCTTCCTAGATATGGACGGAGGGGGGAGGACCTAGGACTTACCACAGGGCAGGGAACCCTGACTGCTCTTTGGACTGGAGAGAGAGGGGGAGAGGAGTGGGGGGAAGGGGAGAGGGGTGGGAGGAGGGGGAGAAGAGTGGGAGGAGGGGGAGAAGAGTGGGAGGAGGGGGAGAAGAGTGGGAGGAGGGGGAGAAGAGTGGGAGGAGGGGGAGGGAAAGGGGAGGCTGGGAGGAGGTGGAAATTTTTTTCTTTTCTTTATTCTCCTTTTATCAATAAAAAAAATTAAAAAAAAACTAATAGTCACCTGCAACAAAACCCACAAAACTAAGGCCCATCAATGTTCTAACTTAGATTTAAGAGGGGCTCACAATACACCGACCTTCTCTGAGACACTATTGGTAATCATGGGTCTTAGGGTGGCGTGGTAATATTCCTCATTACAGTAGGCACTGGTGAGTTGCCCTTTCTTAAGGAAATAACTCCCCCACCCAATCCTACAACCAATAACAGATGCACTGGATCACCAAAAAAGGATGTGAAAGCAGAAATATTTTATGGGTAGAAGGGGTTCAGTGGGAATATGAATGAGATAAGAAAGACTAACGGGGTATGTGATCAAAATTCATGATATGCAATCACATTTTAGCAAAATTCATTATTTAAATTATGGAAGAATACATTTTTTAAAAAAAAAATAAAAAAAGAGATTGTTGGAGGAGGCCTCTGGTTTGTCCCAGCCACCCAGAGCCAAAATAACCACACAGAAACTATATTATTTAAAACACTGCTTGGCACATTAGCTCTAACTTCTTATTGGATAACATCTTACATCTTAGTTTAACCCATTTTTAATGGTTTAATCTGTATATTGCTACAAGGCTGTGGCTTACTGGTCTGTTCTAGTGTCTGTCTTTGGTGGGGCTACATGGTGTTTCTCTGATTCTGCCTTCTTCCTCCCAGCATTCAGTTTAGTTTCCCCCACCTAGCTCTTTCTGCCTTATTAGGCCAAGCCAGTTTTCTTTATTAATTAGCCAATCATATTCACAGCACACAGAGGGGAATCACACATCAAAAGATGATTCTGAAAATAAATTGCTGTTTCTACTACAGTAGGACAGAAAGGAGGGTCCAGGGCTTTCATCTGCTTTCCAATGTGCCAGTGTTCTTCCTCTTTGAAGTTGGCAGCTACATATTTCTGTTCTAAATGCTCTGAAAAAAAATCACTCCAGGGAAAATCAATTTAAAATTTGGAGGATAGATATTTGGCATTGGGTCCATTTTATTAAAAATCAAATAAAAATGATGATAACCACAGATAATTAAGGGATGTGGTGATAATGATTAGAACATAATTTCCCCTCTAATTCCACTGATGCTGCCCTAGGATGAACTGGACCCACTGTGCTCACTCCAAGGTTTCTTGCAACTCTCCACAAACAGCCTGTGTTTTGACCTGAGATACTCAAAGCTAGAAGAACTTGTGAGAACCATAAGGACTGATGAAGAATGAATGTTTCTTAATCTAGCGCTACTGAATTGTTAACAAAACCATACAGAAGTATTTATGGACAAGGAAACTTCTTTTACAGAGGTATGGATGACCTCACAATCCAATTTGAGAATGAGAGACACTGGAGGCTTCTGTGACAACACCACTTCCCTCCTCAAAAAGCAGCAGTCCAATAGGAAGCTATTGAAGAGAGTCCTCTAAAACCGTGATTAAGATGCTGAATTGTAGTTCTCAACAGCTGATGGTTTCTGGCAGGGTTGAGGTGGGGAAGAACTCAGTTATTTTTAAGGGGCTATCCACTGGAAGTTTTACCATGCCCCACTGAGTATATTGGCAGCACAGATTGGACTTGGTGTTTGTTTGTTGGGGGTATGGCACAAGGGTGTTGGGGATATGGCACAAGGACTTGGGAGGAATGGGAAGTGAGTGTGATTGGTGTGCATTGTACAAAATTCCCAAATAATTAATAAAGATACTGTGTTGGAAGGGAAAAAGAAAAAGAAAGAAAAAATGAATACACTTTTCACACACCTATCTTGACAGAATGAGCAAATGACCAGCTTTGTTGATACCAGGTATAAAGCCTTTTATTTTCTTGTTGCTATGACAGAACACCTAAGAATAGCAATTTAAAACAGGAGGGGTTTGTTTTGATGCACATCTTGAAGATAAAGTATATTACCATGGCCTGTCAGTCATGGCGGCAAGAGTATGAGGCACCTGGTTAAATAGCATTAGCATTAAAAGCAAAAGAAACTCCTTTCTGTTGCCAAGCTCACTCTCCCAACAAAATTGCACAATTTTGTTCTGCTTAGGACCCCAGTCCATGGGATGGTGTTGCTCACATTTGGAGTGGATCTTGTCTCCTCACTTAAACCATTCTAGAAAAGCTCTCATGGACATTCTTAGAGTAGAACTTCTATGTTGATTCTAAAGTTTGTAAAATGAAACTTTATAGCATACTCACATTGTAGTTGGGTCATTTAGTTCCACCCTAAATTAGAACCAGGAATGCCAGAGGCCAAAAGGATCTTATAATTTAATACTTTTGGGCAGAGATGGGAAAATAGGTAGGTAGGTAGATAGATAGATAGATAGATAGATAGATAGATAGATAGATAGATAGATGATAGATAGATAGATAGATAGATAGATAGATAGATAGATAGATAGATGATAGATAGTCAGATAGAAAGGACTGGTAGACAAGATAGATGGATGGGGAGACAGGCAAGTTAGAGTATTAACGGGCAGAGTATCATCTGGAATATTTGAAACTTTCTTGTTTTGCTATGTGCACTCAAAAGTTCCTTGAAATGCTGTGTTTTTAATTCTAATTTTAAAATGAGGTATTAACAGTATTTAATCCAAATTAAAACCTAGACTTCTAGTTCTGTATACACCAGCATTTACTTACTGAATCAAGGCCTCCTAATATGGTTGATCAGTTGTTG
The DNA here is from genome assembly GCF_037038515.1 of Microtus pennsylvanicus. Taxonomy (NCBI): domain Eukaryota; kingdom Metazoa; phylum Chordata; class Mammalia; order Rodentia; family Cricetidae; genus Microtus; species Microtus pennsylvanicus. The sequence goes on from NC_134584.1 coordinate 45,051,576, forward strand.
GAAAATGAAAACTAGGTCCAGCTGTAAGAAAGACATACATGGATTGTAAGCGTGAGAAAGAAAAGATCTTCTGAGTAAACTAATAGCATGAGGGTCATGGGAGAGAGTAGAAGGAAAGATGGGAGTAAGGAAGGGGAGCAGAGAAAAATGTATAGCTCAATAAAATCAATTTAAAAAAAGAAAAAGACTTTAAGTGTCTTTTGGCCATTTGAAGTTCTTCTGTTGAGAATTCTCTGTTCAGCTCAGTGCCCCATTTTATAATTGGGTTGATTAGCCTTTTACGGTCTAGTTTCTTGATTTCTTTATATATTTTGGAGATCAGACCTTTGTCAGTTGCGGGGTTGGTGAAAATCTTCTCCCAGTAAGTGGGTTGCCTTTTTGTCTTAGTGACAGTGTCCTTTGCTTTACAGAAGCTTCTCAGTCTCAGGAGGTCCCATTTATTCAATGATGCCCTTAGTGTCGGTGCTGCTGGGGTTATACGTAGGAAGTGGTCTCCTGTGCCCATGTGCTGTAGAGTACTTCCCACTTTCTCTTCTATCAGGTTCAGTGTGTTCGGACTGATATTGAGGTCTTTAATCCATTTGGACTTGAGTTTTGTGCATGGTGATAGATATGGATCTATTTTCATTCTTCTACAGATTGACATCCAGTTTTGCCAGCACAATTTGTTAAAGATGCTCTCTTTTCTCAACTTCCTTAGCGATCAGGGAAATGCAAATCAAGACAACATTAAGATACCATCTTACACCTGTCAGAATGGCTAAAATCAAAAACACCAATGATAGCCTTTGCTGGAGAGGTTGTGGAGAAAGGAGTACACTTATCCATTGCTGGTGGGAATGCAAACTTGTGCAACCACTCTGGAAAGCAGTGTTTCGGTTTCTCAGGAAATTCGGGATCAACCTACCCCTGGATCCCGCAATACCACTCTTGGGAATATACCCAAGAGAGGTCCTATCATATAACAAAAATATATGCTCAACTATGTTCATGGCAGCATTGTTTGTAATAGCCAGAACCTGGAAACAACCTAGATGCCTTTCAACGGAAGAATGGATGAAGAAAGTATGGAATATATACATATTAGAGTATTACTCAGCAGTAAACAATAAGGACTTCTTGAATTTTGCATACAAATGGATGGAAATAGAAAACACTATCCTGAGTGAGGTAAGCCAGACCCAAAAAGAGGAACATGGGATGTACTCACTCATATTTGGTTTCTAGCCATAAATAAAGGACATTGAGCTTATAATTCATGTTCCTAGAGAAGCTAAATAAGAAGGTGAATCCAAAGACAAACACATAGGCATCCTCATGAATATTAACCTTCATCAGGCGATGAAAGGAGACAGAGACAGAGACCCACATTGGAGCACCGGACAGAAATCTCAAGGTCCAAATCAGGAGCAGAAAAAGACGGAGCACGAGCAAGGAACACAGGGCCATGAGGAGTGCATCCACACACTGAGACAATGGGGATGTTCTATCAGGAACTCACCAAGGCCAGCTGGCCTGGGTCTGAAAAAGCATGGGAGAAATTCGGACTAGGTGAACATAGCGGACAATGAGGAATACTGAGAACTCAAGAACAATAGCAGTGGGTTTTTGGTCCTACTGCACGTACTGGCTTTGGGGGAGCCTAGGCAGTTTGGATGCTCACCTTAAGAGACCTGGATAGAGGTGGGCAGTCCTTGGACTTCCCACAGGTCAGGGAACCCTGATTGCTCTTCGAGCAGATGAGGGAGGGTGACTTGATGGGGGAGGGGGAGGGAAATGGGAGGCGGTGGCGGGGAGGAGGCAGAAATCCTTAATAAATAAATAAATTTAAAAAAACTGTTTATATAGTAAAAAAAAAAAAAAAGAAAAGAAAGAAAAAGAAAACCAGGTCTGGATTGGAGAAGTTTCAGCAAGACATGCTGAGGCAAATTTATTGCAAGCAATCAGACTTTTTGTACCATTATCAGAAACAAAACATAATGGTTATTGCCAGGATACAATGATGTTTGCAAACCATAAGAGTACCAAAGATTAAAGTCTAAGACCAATTTTCCAGCCAAGCTTCTTTATGCTTTACTGACTTCTAAGGGATGCAGAATACACAGGTATGCTGAATGGTTCACTGCCCAAGGGAGTACTTCAGTTCCTCAATAATGAAAGGTACACAGTGCTCCAGAAGCTGGGACTTAAACTTGAAAAGTTTATGACACAAGCCTCTCAAGGTAACTAGACCAGGCAAACTCCATGAATCCATGCCTTTACCCTGTTTTATGTTTTAATTTCAGGGTACGGAAATCAATTTTCAAAGTAGACATAAAACAACAAATTCTTCTTAAGGGCTATGCTTCCCAGTATAACTAGTAACATTTTACACAACAAAGGAGGAGGATAATGCATTTAACTTTGAGTGCTGAATAGTTAATATTTCTATTGTGTGAGACCTGAAACATCAATACTCAAAATATCATACAACCATACTTCTGGAAGATGATTATGATTTCAGCTCCAATTAAACTGAGAATCATTAGCACAAGCAGGGATGTTATTCTCTTCTCAGTTAACAAAGTGAAGCACAGTACGATCAGGCACATATGCCCAATATGTCTCAACAGTAGCAGATGCATTCAAAAAAGACAACATAGCATAGGCAGCAACTCTGCAGTCACACCCTTTCCCTGAGACTTCTTCAGTTCTTTTCCCTCAGTCATAAGTTTCTTCATCGACATCATTGTTGGTAGAGGGACTCTGTTCATGGTACCACGACTCCATGAGTACGTTCTCTTGTCTTCATCATGTCTAGCTTCTACAAACACTTTAGCGCATCTTTGTCCATCTTCTACAGGTTGAGTCAATCTTTCTGAGATACACACTGACTTTTTAACCACCCCAAGGAAAACACAAATGTAACCTCGGCTCTAGTAAACTACTGAATTCAGGCCTTACCATGGACCTGGTATGAGATATCCCCAAAGGACTGTGACCCTGAATTATTTCAGAGAAGCCCAAAATATTCCACAGCAGTGAGGCCATCCTTTCACAAATTAAAAGACTAGAGTATATAAAATTGAAGATAAAATATTATAAGGTGTAGCCAACCATACTGCCCTTTCCCCTTCCTTTATTTTTAAATAATATTTAAGTTGTCTAATACCTCTTTCCACAAAACAATTGACCCTGAGGGGGTATATGTTATACCTGTGATGTGGGTTATGGCATACTGGTGGCAAATTTCCTGAAAAGGCTTTGTAGTGTATGCCAGACCATTATTAGTTTTTAATATTTTACAGGGGCCCAAAATATCAAAAGCACTAAGTAAAAAGTTGATAACATTTTTAACTGTTTCTCCTGATAGAGAAACAGTGAAAATGAGCAATGAATAGGTGTCCACAATGACATGAACATGCCTTAGCTTCCTCAAACTAGGCGCAGAAATAACATCAATATGTCAAATTTGATTTGGCAATAATCCTCAGGGAATTACAGTATAAGAGGGAAGAGGCATTAAATTAATTTTTATGCATGAAGGGCATTTCTTAACTATCAAACAAGTCTGCTGTTTAGTTAGTGAAAAATAATTTCTCAATACTGAAGCATTTTGATAAATGCATTCATGAGATTCTTGTGTGTGTGTGTGTGTGTGTCTTAGGTTGTTAATTCCTAGTAAAAGAGACAGTGCTAAAATGGAATCTGCCCTTGCATTTCACTCAGACAAAGGCTCTGGAATATTTTAATGTGACCTAATGGGGCCAAAATTAACTGGATTTTCCCATGTCTGCAACTCTTTTTGAATTGGAATAAATCATGAACTGAGGAGCCTGATTAAGTGATCAACACAGTTTCTAGAGGCTGCCCTGTCAGCACTGCATATTGTGAGTCAGAACGTAAGTTTAGAGGTTAAAGGTAACATTGTAAGGTGTTGTAATTGGGTATATTCTCATCTGTTGTACAGAGGCATCTGGGTGAGGAGAAAAAAAAAAAAAAACAACAGCGTGGTATTACTAGAAACCAGGCATTCTGACCATCCTTTGTGGCCTCTATAAATGCTATTTGTGCAGATGGTATCAGTTGAAGGTTGGTACTTTTAGAAAGAAAATAGCATGTTTTGATGGGAAAAAAACCCATTAAGTTTGCTGGAAGGAAAATGATTATTAATTGGAAATCAGTATATAGCAAAAGCCATTGCTAACTCATCCAAAGTATTTAGCAAAGATTTCAACTGTTTTTTATGATTAGGAATACAAGTCTTTGTTGGCTCTTGTCCAAATATTTGCTTTGTGCAAGACTTCCACAAAATATAGTTACTAATTCAGCAACCAAAAGACAACATGAAATGATAACATTTTTGAACTGATAGAGAGATATATCTGTTCTATTGGCTCCTCATCCCAGAGCAATTCTGTGGGATGTTGGAAGAAGGGACAACTAACAATGCAGGAACAGCACAGGGATTTGAGATAAGCTGAAGCTCAGCATTTCTAAGCTTATTTTTGACCTACTATAATGCTATATGTGCAATCTCAGTCCCTTCTCTAAGAGGAGGATCAGGATTTCCCTTAAGTACACAAACTAAAGGTTGCATTTGTGTGGGAATTTTTAACATAGGCCTAATCGAATTCAAGTCTCCTAGTGGTTTTTGAAAATCATTTAGTTTTTAAAGTCTTCTTCCTAACTTCTACCCTTTGAGGAACAACTGTTGAAGACTTTATCAACTTTCCTAAATATAAAATTGGAGTAATATATTGAATTTTCTCAAGAGCTTTACCAATTCAGAAAGGGTTAATCCAATTATTACTTCAGTGAATAGATCTTCCAGAATTGTATAATTTCTAGCAGAAAACAGAATATCATCCATTTAATGTATAATAAAACAAGAGAATTTAAAGCATTAGCAAGAAATTTTTGACTCAAGTTGGATTGTTTTTCATTCTTTGAGGCAAAATATGCCAATGATATATTTTCGTGAGTTCAGATAAGTTAAAAGAATGTACACTGAAGGCACATCTTTTACAATCTTTAAGATGAAAAGGTTTAGTATGAAAACAGTCCTTTAAATGCAGCACTATAATAGGCCATGTCTTAGGAATAGCAACAAATGTTGGAAGCCACAGTGTAAAGGTCCTATTAATTCCATGGGAGTATTTATTCAATTCAGGTCCTAAAGCAGATGACATTTTCCTGTCCTCTTCATTGTTGGATGCCTGCCAATAATTGAGGCACTACTGACCCTTGGAAGACCATAGCCAGAGATAACCCTTGAATATACGAAGATCCAAGATTAACACAGAGGTGGATGTAGATTGATATCTCTTTTTTTAAAATGGGATCTATGGCAGTCTGGCATGTAGCATTAGCATTCCTGTATGTCAGTTGCTTGAAAATAATCACCTTTGCCTCTCCATCAACCATCAGGTGACTGACTACTTTCAAAAGACAAGAAACAAAGTCTTGATATGACTCATCAGGCCCCTGACTAATTTTAGAAGGTTCCTCTATCTTTCTTCCAGAATCTGGAAATTTATGCCGTAAGCCTCAGGGGCATATGCGATATGTCATTAACCATAACTATGCTTGCTTTCCTCTGCTAACATTTCAAAAGTTATAGGCACATTATTTTTCTGATTTCTCTTGGCTTGGTTTCTGATTTTTTTTCTGAATAATCAGTTCTCCGCAGTAACTATTCATTGCCAGTAAGACAAGCTTTTGTTAAGATGTTCCAATGAGAAGAAACAAAAGCATCTCCAGAGATGGAATTAAGAGGAAAATCAAGTAAAAGAAGCAATTGACCCATATTGAGCACTAGCCTGCTGAAGATCCTTAAGAGTCTTAGATGAAATGGGTATATAATTTCTATGTTTCTGTCTTGAGTTACCAGAATTAGGAGCTTCACTCAGTGGGAAAAAGAGAAAATCTTTCCATGTCTTTTCCCATCTCCCAGACTCGGTAAAGAGACTCTTGCATCAGAGACCATGACATAAGTGGAAGTAGTTCTCTTATGAGGCGGGTGAAGAAATCTCCTTAATAATATCAGTAAGAGAAGAAACATATCAGCAGAAAAAAGAAGTCTCCATGCTATCAGGAGTTGCAGTTGATGGAGAGGGGTTAGAAATGGAGCAAGAGGTGAAGGGGCAAGGAGGAAAATAATCATCTTCATGACAGAGAGAGACACTAAATAATATATCTTCAGGTTCTATTCCCAGTTTTAGTCGTGCTTTTTCCTTATCATTTTCACTTTTAATTTTAATTAAATTTTAGTTTTAACTGTGTCAATTTTTATCCATTATTATTTTTATTTTTTTCCAAAGCTGAGAAGCATCACTAGGAATTTTGTCTGGTCCCCTTGCATCTAATTCTTCCTGAATTGCTCTTCCTAACCAGGACCAAGTTCTGGGATTCAATGATCCCTTTTCAGTGAAAGAAGGCTCAAATTTGCTAATGAACTCTAGAAATTTCATCAACTGATGGTGCTTTAATTCGTTCTGACAGCAACCAAGTTTTCAGACCATCTTGTAGGCAAATGTCACTCCATCAACCCTACCCGTCCCATTTTTACCTTCAATGAATTAATCTCCTACTTTATTATAGTTGTGCATGTATCACAACCAAGAATTCCTCACCTTAATTTATTATTTTTCTTTAGTTTTGGTATTTCAGATCCCTAGCTGAGGTGTCACTTGTAGGCATCAATGCTTAATTACTGATCAAGGGTTTCCTGATATGGTCAGTGGGGAGGAAAACCAGGCCCAGGTTGGAGGGGTTCTCAGCAAGGTTGGGACTCAGACAAATTTATCATAAGCATTCAGATTTTATTATACTGTATGAGAAACACACTACAATGGTAGATGCCAGAAAGAATACAATAGTAGTTGCCAGGATACAATGACATTTTTAAGCTTCACAGGGTACACAAGATTAATGACTAAGGCCAATTATCCAGTCAAGCTTCTGTATGCTTCACTGACTTCTAAGGAACACAGAGATACACACGTGCCGTAAATGCTCCACAGTCTGAGGGAGTGCGTTAGTTTCTCAGGAACTAAAAGGCACACAGTGCCTAAGGAGTCACAGACTTTAACCTAAAAAGCCTAAGACACATGGCTCTTGAGGCAACTAGATCAGGCCAACTCCATGACTTCTTGGATATTCTAAACCAGGAAAATCAATTCATCACTAATATTTTTCTCCTGAAAAACTATGCAGTTTATATTAGCATTGATAAAATATGCATATTTTGCTTTCAGAGAAAAATGGTAGAAAGTTACAAAAATCACAGAAAACACCAAATAGATTGTGCCAGAAAAGGAAATCCTCTTGCCACATAATAAACAAAACAATAAACGTACAGAGGAAAGAAACAATAATAAAAAAACTGCAAGGGAAAAACAACAAGTAATACAAAAAGGTAAACTTATTAAAATTACACCTGACTTTTCACTGAAGGTCCTGATTGACCTGAGTAGATGTGCTACAGATTCCAGTAGACCACAGAAGTGAGCTTCAGCTGCTATACCCAGTGAAACTTTCAATTACCACTGATGGAAAAAATTGGATAATCCATGATAGTCAAATTTAAACAAGATTGGGAGGAGTGGGAGGCTGGGAGGAGGCAGAAATTGTTTTTTTCTCAATAAAACAAAAAGAAAGTTAAAAAAAACAAATTTAAACAAGATTTATCTACAAATTCAAACCTACAGAAAGTGCTAGAAGGAAAACTCCAACCTAAGAAGGTTAACTATACCCACAAAAACATAGGAAATAAATAGCCTCTATACCAATAAATAAAGGAAGCACATATATACACACAAATATACACACATGCACTTACACATACTACTACCACTGCCAACAAAATAAAATGAATCAACAAACATTGATCATTGATATATATTTTAATATCAATGATCTCAATTCTCACCCGAAAGACACAGATTAAAAGAATCAGTGCTAAAACAGAACTCATCCTTTTGCTGCATTAAAGAAATACACCCCACCATCAAGAATAGAAATTACTTCAAGTCAAAGGTTAGAGAAAGCTATTCAAAGCAAATGGACCTAAGAAGCAAGCCAATGTAACCATTTTAATATCTAACAAAATAGACTTCAAGCCAAAACTAATCCATAGAGATGGGAAAAGACACTGCATACTCATCAAAGGAAAAAAAAATCCACTAAAATGACATTTTATTTCTTATCATGTATTCCCCAAACACAAGAACACCCAGGTTTATAAAAGAAACACAAATAAAGTTTAAATCACGTATTGACTCTCAGACACTGATTAGTGGGAGTCTTTAATGATTCACTCTCAACAACAAAATCTAAACAGAAAAAACTGGACCTAAAATACTTTATAAACCAAATGGACCTAGCAGATAGTTATAGAACATTTCATCCAAACATAAAAGAATATACTTTCTCCTCTACACCTCATGGGACTTTCTCTAAAATTGACCACATCATTGAAAACAAAGCAAGTCTCAACAGATATAAGAGAATTAAAATAACTCCCTACATCCTATCAGACCACCCTCAGATTAAAGCTGGATATCCACAACAACAGAAAGCTTGCAAATTCATGGATATTGAACAACTCTGTACAAAATGAAAAACGTGTTAAGGCAGAAATTTAAAAGAAAATAGAGACTTTCTAGAATTCAATGAAAATGAACACACAAAATATCCATACTTATGGTTAAAGTGGTAATAAGAGGAAAGTTCATAGTGTTAATTGCCTATCAGAAAATTATAGTGATCTCACACTAACATCTTAACAGCATATGTGAAAGCACTAGAACAAAAAATAACTAATCACACTCTAGAGGAGTAAATGGCAAGAAATAATCAAGTTGAGGGTTGAAATCAATAAAATAGGAACAAAGAACAATGAAAGAATCAATTAAACAAAAAGTTGGTTCCTTGAGAAAATCAACAAGATAGACAGAACCTTATCCAAACTAACTAAAAGACAGAGACAGAATATTTAAATTAACAAAATAATAAATAAAAGTGGGACATAACACCAGATACTGAAGAAATTCAGAGAATCATAAAGATATACTTTAAAACCTGTATCCCACTAAATTGCAAAACCTAAAAGAAATGGACAATTTTATTGAAAGATACCACTTACCAAAGTTAAAGTTAAATCAAGATCAGATAAACAATTTAAATAGACCTATAATCCCTATAAAATAGAAGCAGCCATTACAAACCTCCCCCCTCACCACCACAACAAAGCTCCGGACAAGATGGCTTTATTGCAGAATTCTACCAGATTTTGAAAGAGTTATTGCCAGTGCTTCTTAAATCATTCTACAAAGTAGAAACAGAAGGAACATTGCCTAGTTCACTTTATGAGCTACAGTTACTCTGATAGCCCAATAACATAAAGATGCAGCAAAGAAAGAGAATTACAGACCAATTTATGTTATGAGCATAGATGCAAATATACTCAATAAAATTCTTGCAAACTAAATCCAGGAACCCATCTAAAAGATCATCCATCATGATCAAATAGGCATTATCCCAGAGATGCAATGATGGTTCAGTAAGTAAATGTAGTCCACCATATGAACAAACTGAAAGATAAAAACTAACAACACATGATCATCAAATAAGATGCAATAAATTTCTTTGGAAAAGTCTAAACCCCTTCATGATAAAATTCTTGGAGAGATTAGAAATGCAAGCTGCATACCTGAACATAAAAAAAGGCAAACTACAACAAGCTCATGGCCAACATCAAAGTAGAAGGAGAGATACTCAAAGCAATTTTACTATATTTGGGAATATGATAAGATTTTCTACTTTCTCATGTCTGTGTCTATTCTCTATGGTACTTAAGTTATAGCAAGAGCAATCAGACAATTGAAGGAGATCAAGTGATACAAATTGGAAAGGAAGAAGTCAAGGAATCATTCTTTGCAGATGATATAATAGAGAGAAACTTAGAGATTCACATGGTTTTGGTAGTGGTGGGTTTTTTTGAGAGGGGGGTCGGGATGAGAAGGGATACCTATCTTGTCCTGCTGGGTCTCCTTTCTGACTGAAAAGGAAGAAAGGAAGGTAGCTGATTGTTTCTAGTCTCCTCTGATCTAGCTTCATCCCAACATCTGACTATAAAGATCCTCAGAGATAGATTACACAGTACTGTATTGATTTTAAGTTTTTTGAATGCTAACGTTAGGAGCAATGGTTATGCAGAGACATTAGATAATAGAAAAAATTGCTGAATTAAATATGCCTATACATTTTAAAGATATGTTGACCTCAGAATGGAAACTGGGATATGTGGTATATTGGGGAAGAGGATTTGCTATTGTTTCCATAGAAAAAAAGATATGAATACCATCTAGATATATAAGGATTAGATTTAAACAGGAGAGACTTCTTGAATAGGTGATGCAATAGTTCATCAACAGCTTGGTGGTTATTCAATCTAAACTAACTTCTAAGATCAACAAATACCTTTTATTTGACCATGTCTGAAGAAATATTATGATTTAAAGATAATACTTTTTCAATTGCCAGAAAACATTTTGCCTTAACAAAAATATATCCTGCCACCCCCCCCAAAGGAACTCCCAAAATTAGGATAGGACGGTGTATTGCTTTTATCTTCTCAAGAGATCAAAAGCATTCAGTTAAAGAATCTAAGACCACTGGACAAATGAGAATAAATCATCAATAGAAAATGCCCCAAGAATAATAGTAAATTGACTTATTAATACCTCTCACAGGGTAGTTTTCATATACATTTCCAAATGCTTGTTTTTGCTCCTCTGTACAAACATAGAAGGCAAATAGTATTTCTGTGGCCCCAATTCAATCAAAAATTAAAGCAGTCCTTGGAGTTTAAAGGCTTTCTCCTTTAAATCCAAGCATACTTTCCAAAGGAAAATCCAAAATCTCTGTCTCATATCAGTAGAGCCGCCTGTTATGGGACTATTTAATGGCCATTAATCTCATAATTCTTTGGTTTTATTTTGACACTTTAAAACTTTTCTTAAGGTTTAAATATTATCTCAAAATCAATAAGATTATATATTATTTATAATATATATTAACGTTGTGTCATGCTATTAGTTGTCATGTAGAATACTAACTACTTGTAGAAATAAGCTTTAACTACTTTTATGCACATATTTTCAGGTTTGAGTCTGAAACAGGTAACTAGGAATTAACTTTGTGTGTACACCAGATGTACATGATACATTATAGTCGTCTAACCTTTCAGAGATCTATTGTATGTGGCATTTAAGATGTTACAGTGTTCTGTAGTGAATTGTGACCATTCCTAACAGTGACCTTTGATGTCTCCCAAAGGATGATGGGGCCCCTCAGTGATGATTCCACCTGGATTGTGGTAATGCCATTAAGCTGACAAACACCACTCAAAGATCAAGTTTGGTCTATAAATTTCTCAGGACAATTTCAAGACAGTTATCTGAGATGGTACAGCATCACAGACTGCTCCAACTAAGACTTCAGATAAGCCTTGTACTTTCTTATCTCACAGAGACCAGACAATAGTTAGCTCTTCTATGACAACCATTAATCCAATTCTCTCAGGGTGCCCTAAAGATGCAGTCAACCTTAGACAAAAGGAAGTAGTTTTTAAGAACACAATACCCATATTGCAGAGAGGTGGGGTAGATGTTTTTTGGATGTTTAGTGGGTCATGGATATTTGTCATTGTATAGGAGTGTTAGTTACAGTTTGTTACTGCTCTTAATCAGGGAAGAAACTAAAGAAAGGAGGTTGGATAAGGGATTACTTTCTTTTTCTTTCATTTATCCTTCTGCTCCTATATAGTGAAAAAATGAGAATAGGAGGTGAACACAAAACAGGAGTTATATAGGAATTATAGGATTAAAAGGTAGATTATTGAATCTACTTTTAAACTAAAATGCAACTACTAGTCTCAAATATGCATTGGTATAGATTTTCATATATTGATACAAATTTAAGGTTATTTTTGTTATGACATACTGTGTATATATATGTATATATATATATATATTTCTACTCTTATTTAAAATATTGTACCTATGAAACTCATTTAAAATTGTAATGTAATGTTATAGTTCTTGAAAGTTACTATTACAAACCATTTAGGATAATTAAGACAATAATGGAACTTGTAGTAAGGGCTTAGATGTAGACAGAATTAAGCTTTATTTAGCCTCGTATTTTAGATATATAGATAGTCTTCAAACACTTTAGCAAGTCTTCAGTTTATATATTGTGGTTATTAGCTTAGTATTTTTATGGACCTCCTGATTATGAGAACTAGTAGGTCTCTGATGCTTGTGCCTGTTCTTGGGACACTTTTCCCCCTCCTGTTCAGTTTCCATGTCCAACTTCAATATTATAGTTTTTGTTTCTTCTATTACATTTTATTTTGTCATGTTTGGTTGTTATCTCTTAGAAGCCCATTTTTTTTTCTAATGAGAGATAAAAAGCGATTGTATCTGGAGAAAAGAGGAAGTGGGGAGGAACAGGAAGTAGAGGAATGGGGAACAGTAATCAGGATATATTGTAAGAGATGAAGCATGAGTAATAAAACTCAGAAAGAGAAAGTGGGGTTCAACCTGAAGATCCAAAACGCAAACAGCCAGCCACTGATTCTTACCTCAACCTCCGTCTGAAATGGCGATCGTGCCTCCAGGAATCTCTGAATAAGACTGAGACTGAGAGATGTCTCTTCCTGTTTCATAATCCTCCCTAGTTCTTGGATTAAAGGCATGCATCACTGGGATTTAAGGCATGTACCTCCCAGTTTCTATGGCAAACTAGTGTAGATACTGGCATTAAAGATGTTATTATTACGGCCTGGTCTGTAGGATTGGCCAGTGTGTCTGTTTTATTCTCTGAACTTCAGGCAAGCTTTATTTTTTTAAATATAAATGAAATATCACTGCAAGGAGAAAAAGATCTATTTCCAATAAGAGAAAAAATGAAAATATAAAAAGAAAAAGAAACAACAGCAACAATTTCTTTTCATTAAAACAAACAAACAAAACACTGCTCTGAATTCATAAACTGACCCTGTTTTCAAATGGAAAAATATCACATTAATAATTTTTCTCTTTACATCAGCCTTGTCCCTGAGTATGCAGCCTTACTCTCCTAAAACCTCTGGGAAAAGTGTATCAGCAATATATTTTTAAAGTTATTAGTCACTGGTTAAAAGAGAAAGGCGATTAGTGATTCAGCAACTATGAATAGGAATAAATGTTATTTTAGAGTCTTCTTAACACATTTGATTTTACAGTATCAGTATCCCCTACATTACGGGATTCCAACAGAAATCAGAGAAATTGTTATATGAAAACTTATCATTCATTTAGAGATTTTGGAAGGAATTTGAGTATTTTATCAGCTTTTACACATGCAAAACCTCACTTTAGCTACAGGATATACCTATCTTATCTGAACATCAATCTAGACAAAGTTTGCTCCTGTTTTGTCCACCTTCTATCTAAAAAGATTTGTTCATCCTAATGAAAATAGAATGCTTTGTGTGTTAGAAGAAGAATCATTTTTAGTAAAAGACAAATAAAATTGGAAAGAAGGGGCTCACTTAAAAAATGATTATTTCTGTCTTTGTTGAGTTTTAAAGCTGGTTTATTTTCCTTGCGTGGGCATTTCTTTTAGAATTGTTAATTAAAATTAATATTTACATTTATTTACGTGTGTGTGTGTGTGTGCATGAGCAACATACAATCATACTCATGTGGGCCCGTTCTCTCATTTCACAGCATGGGTTTGAGAGACTAAATATCAGACTTCATGGCGAGCTCCCTTAACTACTGAGCCACCCCACAGCCACTTAGGACTGTTATTATTAAAGCAAACAGGGGAGTTCCTTAATTAAGATATATGTAGTGTACAGTTATACAAACTCTAGGTACATTCTTAAGAATTCACCTTACAATTGCAAAGTGAATGTTTTAAATTCAGTGTGAGGGAACATAGACAATTTATATCATTGCAAAAAAAAATGCTTGTAAGTACTGTCGTGATTCTACTAATCTGTGGCAGATGGGCAGTGATTCCAGAGGAATTTTGTCCCATTTCTAGACCTCACTGTCCGGAATTTTAAGAGTCTGTGAGATAATCACCCATGCCCTATTCCAGGAGTCAGTCTGATGATTTTCTTGTGCTATTGTTAAAAGCAAACTCTCCTCCTCCTATTCGTTCCCAGTGGTGAGGAAAGCTCAGCTCGGTACTGTGCAGTGAAGTGGGAAATGTTCTCTGTAATTGCAGCCGTGAGTAGGTTAGTTTTTCACAAAGCTGAAAGAATAGCAGCAATAATAAAGTATCATGTTGCATTGTTACCCATTATTCCTAACACCAGTGGAAATGCTGGGCATTTTCTTACCAATTATTCTCAGGCAGGAACTGGGAATTCAGCTCCCATTTCTGACAGGCCACAGCCTTTTACTTTATTCCTTTACACCCTCCAGCATCTACTCACAAGACAAATGATCTTGAATGTCAAATGGCAGTTTCAAGCATGGAAGACAAGCAAGATACAGGAAAAGAAAATTGTGGCTCTTGGATATGCAGTTTTCCTTTGAACATCCGTGGGGAGAGTGCTTCTAGCAACCCACATGGACAGTAAAAATCTGTGCATTATTTATGCAGAATGCATTGTATTTCCCTATAACCCATGAACATCCACTTGCAGATCTTGAATCATTTCTACGATATAATTTAACTATGTCAACAGTTTAATTATGTTCTAAAACAACATAGTATAACTTAAGAAGTAAGTGAGCTCTTTCCATAGAGTACGCGTTAGAACAAAAAATGACAAGGAAGAAAGCCCATATGTATTTAGTACAGATACAGTTTTCCCCAAATACTTTTGATTTAGGCGTTGAATTCTCACACAAGAAAAGATAACTGAGTTTGTGACAGTACGACTTTCAGTTTAGGAAATAACCAGTTGCCATTCAAGAGAGAAGCTCTGAAGCATGGACTTCATTCTATACGTACGTGTATTAGTCTTTGGAAGCTGAATGGGTACCTGAACATAGAAATGCTAGAAACATTAGGAAACAGTGGCAAAAACTGATATCTTCTCACAATTACAGTGTTCTGTGGGCAGTATTGGAAAATACTGTATTACTAAAAGTAAATGTCATCCCGGATAGTGGTAGCACATGCCTATAATCTCAGCACTTGAAAGGCAGAAAAAGACAGATCTCTACAGAGCAAGTTCTAGGACAGGGTTCAAAGTTTTAGCGAAACCCTGTCTTGGAAAACTAAAGCAAAAACAAACAAACAGCAAAAATCCTCCCCCCCCAAAAAAAACCACAAAAGAAAGAAAGAGAAAAATAAATTAATGTCTTAGAAATAAAACTATTTCATAGTCTTCCAAGACAACATATTTATGTTTTTTGATGAATTTCTAAAAACAAAGACCTGAAGAATGATAAGGAATCAGCTATTCAAAGATCTTCAGGAGCTGTGGTCCAGGCAGAGGCCACAGCAAATACAAAGAAAACAGTGAAAAGATATGCTTTACTTGAAAACTATATTCAATGAATCCTATTTCTATGCTAGTGATATTTATATTGTATACTCTCAACAAATGACTAAGACTCCTAGAATTAATCTGATCCCTGATTATCCAGCATTATGTCAGGGCCATAAGAGCAATGTCCTTGGTAGATTCATAGGCTCTGAGTTCAGTATGTTGATGAAAAAGTCATCTTGTTTTTAGGAGTTTGTTATTTTGCTATCTTTCCATATCTACCATTGCTTGTCTTTAAAAATGAAAACTCTGGAGGATACAAAAATCATTACTGTATCATTGAGTAAACATGGTATTTCCTTCAAGTAAAACATCTCTGAGAGTGTGGAAGAATTCTCTAACACTGACCATAACTGTGTATGAATTGATCTACCAATTAACACAGCAATCCTTGATTGACACATGCCTCTCATCAGCATTCGATGTAAGACCACAACAATTATAGTCATAATAAACTATGAAATTGTGTGGATGTAACTAGACATTACGGCAGTCGGTGATACGTATTCACTTGTTCTCTGAGAACTCTTAGACTCAAATGCCTATTTTCTGGATTTACTGAAACTCATGTAGTCAAAATTATCTGAGTCCACAAGAGGAATAAATGTAAGTTTAAGATAAAACTCTCAGCTTCGTAATTCAGCTCATTGTGTTGAGAATTTTCTTTCAAACTTGCATATTGGTGTTTGGCCAAGATAAAACTCCCAGTGGTATATGTGGGTGTTTCTAAACTGAGTTTCTGAATACATTTTGAGAAGATGGCTGTAAACATTATGACTGCATTGTTCAAAAGCAGCCTAAAATCCACCTTGAAAACAATGTAAACAGTAGGTGGACTGGAGTTTTAAGGTTTTCTTATAAAATATATGACACCTTGAGGGAAACTGATAATATTGAATATTTAAAGTAAAAGTCTTTTAGGCTGGAAATGCAGATCAGGCATAGAACACATGATGAACATGAGTGTAGACCTGAGTTTAATTCTATAAAGGAAAAAAAAGCCAATATTCTCACCTACTCCCTCAAAATATGGGGTTATTTTTGAAATATTAAACATTTATAATTATATACAAATATTATTACTTCTTTTTCCTAAATATTAAGACAGAGAATTTTTTGAAATAATATTCTCTTTCTATATCTTCTTCCTCATGAATTCTAATTATAGCAGTAAATTTTGTGGAACCAGTTCACAATTTACTCCATCTCCTAAAAATGTAAAATTTCTCAAGCCAGAGTGAAAGAAATTTGCTCAAAGGAGAGAAGTAAATATAGAAGACATTTAGGGCAACGTTGTGGGGTTTTTAAAAATGTAAATTTTTTTCCAACATTAAAAGGGAAGGAAGACAAAGTCAAATATTCTGTTCCAAATATGGTTATAATTAGTTATAACTTCAATATGCAAATTTTAAATTAGGATGAATTTATTTAAATGTTAACAGGTATATATGTCTCCTTACAAAGAGAAAATATGGCTAGATTCTAGAGCAAAATTTGATTCTTAGAACTGAGTTGGGAACAAGTCTACTTAATAGCCCATCAGGGAGACAGATAAGATTGGCCGCTATAAAAATATGTCTACTCTATCCAAGCACTGGTATTTTCCAATGTCAAATTAATAACTGAGGCAGCAAGTGTATGAGACTATGAAGTGTTAGTAGCTGGGAACATCTGGATTCCAAGAGAATGGTTTGAATGCTCGTGAACAGTGCCAGGGTTTGGATTCAGTTATCTCCTGCCTCTTCTGGTCAAAAGAGATAACAGAGTTTCCTCACTCAGGATAAAAGATGCCTCTGCCTCAATGGAATCTGGTACTTTCCTCCTCATCTAGAATACAGACATGTAGTAAAGCATTAGTTTATGTTGCCTCGGCATCCTTTCTAATTCCAAGCTAAGTTTTTAGATTGTAAATTGAACTGCTACCTTTCGCGCAGGTTCTCCAGATTATCCCTTCTTCTGCATGATTGTGCTTGTTAACAGTCCTTGTGTTAATCTCCCATCAGGCCTTAGAAACATAATCTATCTGAACGCACATTGTTCAGACTAAGCAATTGTGCTTCAGCCACCACATTCACACAAAATATGACCCATGGAAGTCCTGGATCGCAATAAAACCACAGTGCCTCCTCCCCACCGAGTTAATATTTTGTTGCTGTGACTTTCTCATTGACCATGAAACCTGCCTACTAAGTCCTGTCCCTCACCCACCAGAGGGCACTCCACCCTTGCCTCTGTTTATTTGAAACCTGAATGCCTGGCTGGTCCCATCAGGACCGCTAAAAGGTAAGCAGATGGAATCCAGAGACAGGCAAAGCAAATATTTCCAAAAGAGAACGGTGTCATCAGGTGAAGGCAAATTAACTTAAGAAATACCAAATGAATATGGCTATATTTTTAGTCATAATTTTTTCTCTGTGGTTCAACACATATTCTGAATATTAGCTACTTGACACTTCCACTTGCAGACCAAATATAATGAGAACTTCCTTCTAAACCCTCTTCTCTTAGGTAACATGTTCCATAAAGAAGCAGTTATTTAGTGAACAACCTGGAAATAGCCCTTAATTCATCTCTCTATCACAACCAACCATTCTCCTGCCCCATCAGTTCCATATACCCTGTTGACTATGGCCTACAAGTGTAGCTTTAAGCCACTCAGCATTAAAGTCAAACCACCAGGATGTCACAGCTTGAATACTGCATCAGCTTCCTAAATGGCTAATACATTTGTTTCCATTTTGGTCCTTAGGATTCATGCTCTATATTATTAGCTAGGCAGTAATTTTACAAGCATAAACCACAGCCTAAACAGCTTTTTGAGATTTACCATATGCTTATCTCTCTAGCACTATTTTTAAAATTCGTTTACATTTAGTTCCAGTCTGCTTCTTTATTCCTGTCTTACAAAAGCACCAGTGTTATTTATTTGCTTTGAAACTCTTTTTCTTGATCGTTCTTTTCTTAGTTATTAAATAAGCTCACATATGGTCTTTTAGTTCTCAAGTCTTCATTACAGAAACTTTTTCTCATAATATTCGACAAAGTGGTACCCTGCTGTCATCCTTGCCACTTCTGAATCATTCACTGTTCTATTACTTAATTGCACATATCACTATAAGATACTGTCAAATTTATGTGATACCTCTACCTCACAGATAGAACATAGATTTCAAGAGATCAGAGACTTGATAGTTGTGTACACTGATCATGTCTAAATATAATATTGTTGAAGACATCATCCATATTCTTTAAATGCTTGTGTAACAGATTAAAGAAGAAATTTTAAATGATACTAGGATTTGGAAAATATTATGATAACCTTATATAATTTTTTCAATGTTCAGTTACATTAAAGAATGAATACAAATCAGCACTGTGATTTCATAATCATTTATAATAAAAAACACACCAGAATTTCTACTCTCAGCTCTGATAGAATAACAACATAGTTTTGCCATCCTAACTAGAAGAATAAGTAACTAAAGAAATATTTAAAGATGTTGATTTGTCAGAGATTACAGATTTATCAGCCAAACATAGTGATAATAAGGAGAAGAAAATGAACTGTGGTGATCTTTGAGATGGCTCTTGAAACATTCAAAAAACCAGAAAGCTGAGGATCACTACCAAGCTTATAATATCAAACCAATATTAACCTAATATAAAAATTGGATAAGGACACATAAAAGAAGAAAACCATTTTCCATTACCAATATAGAAGCAAAAATTTTTAATAATAACCTGACAAGAAGAATTCAAAGTCATGTTACAAAGATCATAGATGAGCTGGGCGGTAGTGGCACACGCCTTTAATCCCAGCACTAGGTAGGTAGAGACAGGTGGATTTCTGTAATTTCAAGGCCAGTATGGTCTAAGAGTGAGTTCAGAACAGGTTCCAACACTGCAGAGAAACCCCGTCTCAAAAAACAAAACAAAACAAAACAAAACAAAACAAAACAAAAAAACCCAACCACCAACAACAAAAAGATCATACATGATAAATGATACTGAGTTAGTGTTTTATTCCAAATACTCAAAGTCTGATTCCACTTATGCATGAAGTCATTGTACCACTATAAACATTAGCCAAGAAATGCAAAAATCTCAGAAGCAAAGAAACAGATATGCACATTGAATTTATAGGGGGCAACAAACACCAGAGACATCAACATGTCCTCTAGCCATATTGGATCAATATGGGCTCCTCTGAGTGACAGAACAGAAAGCAGAGATCATCATGGCCTCCAGAAAGACTCAGTTATCTTTAAGGGGCTGGCCATTGGGAATTTGACCATGCTTCAATGAGTATGTGGGAAACACAAATTGAACTTGATGGTTTTTGTTTTGTTTTGTGTTTTTTTTTGGAAGGGGGAGGTGCAAGAAGAGGAAAATAGATCTGGGAGGAATGAAAAGTGAGTATGATTGAGATACTTTTGTGGAATTCCCAAATAATTAATAAAACTCGAATGCTTGGGGGAAAAGTTAAAAGGGAGTTTGTAGTAATAGGAGCGGCGGGGCTGCATCCCCAACACCCCGGCTGCCTGGCTAGCTTATGCCCGAAATAACAACACACAAACTGTATTCATTTAATCACTGCTTGGCCCATTTCTATCTAGCCTCTTCTAGGCTAATTCTTACATATTAATTTAGCCCATTTCTAATCATCTGTGTAGCGCCCCTAGGTGCGCTTACCAGGAAGAGTCTAGCCTATGTCCATCCTGGGTCGGGGCTTCATCGCGTGCGTCTGCCCAGAAGCCAGGAGCATGGCGTCTCTCTGAGGTGTCTGCTCCCGAGAGGAGAGCTGTGGAGTCTGAGCTCACTTCCTCTTCCTCCCAGCATTCTGTTCTGTTTACTCCAGCTACCTATGTTCTAACCAATAAAATGGGCCAAGGCAGTTCCTTTATTAACCAATGACCTTCCTCCATCAGGAGTTGACTATTTGGGGTAGAAAGGCTGAAATGGGAGATAGGAGGTGGTTAATAGGAGAAGGTGGCCTGAGGCTGATGTTAAATTTTTGTATTGAAAAAGTATAAATATTCACAAGAAATTACCTAAATTTTAATTTAACAACCACAGATATGAAACATAGATTAGATCTAAGCAATCAGGAACAATCAGTAGGAAATTACCCTTGGAAAGGGGGAATAACAAAGAGGGCAGATAAACAACAGAGAAGATCAATAAAACCAAAAGCTAGTCCTCTTGAAAAATTTATAAATTTGATTATTCTGTATACAGAACAATGGGGAAAAAAAAGAAAGATATCAGTATAGAAATGAGAAAGCAATCCTGCAGATTTTACAAATTTTCCATTGGTAATGAGAAGATTTTACTTTTAAATCTTGGCAACAAAGTCTAAAACCTAAAATTATATGGAGAAAGTCTTTGAAAGAACACAAGCTGCCAATCCTAAGCAAATTTATATGTAATACAAATGAACTATCACTGGAAGCTATTCCTAAAATGGAAACTCTTGCTACTCAAAGCTTTATCAGAAAATTCAAAGAAATGCTTAAGGTGGGAAATAAATATTACCCCAAACTGACCTGTCCAGAAAACAGTAGAGAATGGAGTAATTTCCAATTAATTTTATGAAACCAGTATTACATCGGCAAAGAAATATTCAGAAAACAGTGTTAATAAAGAAAACCAGAACTATGTCTGTCCATGAACTAAGAAGCAAAAATAACAAAAATTTAACAAATGGCATATAACAATACATAAACGAAGTAATATAATAAGTAACATATGCTCATCCAGAGAAATTTATCCTATTAAAATTTAGTTGATTAAAAATTTAAAATTCTTTTTGCTTTACCATACTCATAGATTAAAAAAATAAATATTACCATCTTAACAGACTCAGAAAAAAAGCATTTGATGTCTATATAGAAAATCGGGCAATCCATAAAAAGGCAATTAAACCAACACACAAGTTTGAAACAATTATGAAATAAAGTTAATATTTAAAATCAATGTGACTCTATGTGTGAACAGAATCATTAAAATAATAAAAATAAGTCACTCTTGTAGGTGCATGCTTCTAGTCTCAAACTTTAGGAGGACTAGGTAAAGAAATTCAAGAGTTCAAACCTAGTTTGAGCTTCATAGTTAGATCTTGTTTATAAAACAACAAAAATAACTTCCCAAAAATAAGAACTAAAAAATACACTATTCTCTATTGCAGGTAGTGTAAAAAAAGTTAGTAATGAGCTTGGCTAAATATTTGCTGAAAACTACCAAACTTTGCTTAGGGAAATCAAAAAAACAAACAGAGTGAGATATATGATGATCATGAATTAGAAGACTCAAGAATGTTACACTGTAGATTCATTCTCCTCATTTTGATTTCTAGAGTCAAAATAAACTCATACAAAATAACAGGATTTTCTTTCTGTAGATACTGATAAACTAATTCTCATATTGGCATAGAAATTAAGATCTATAACTTTCAAGAATATCTCCATATATTAAAATAAAGTTGGATATCCCAACCTGATTTCAAAGCTTACCCATAAGGCACAAAGACAGAAAAATAGAAGAAAGCGAATTGGTCACACACGTGCATGAATAGTTTTATTTATTTATTTATTTTTGCAGAGTTTCTAAGGACAATCAGTGAAAAGGGAGTATTTTCAACGTACATACATACACACACAACACACACACACACACACACTGTACTAAGAAAATGTCAAAAACAAATCAAGCCCAAACTCCTCACCTTCACTTCATGATTTACTCAGAATGTTCGAAACACCAGAGAGTAAAATACTGAGAAGGAAAACTAATAAGGAGTCTTGGTAACCATGGGTTTGGAATCAAAATCTGTTCAAAAACCATACTTCCAACAGTTTAAAATTAGAAATTGCTGTTTCTACAATATAGCTTCTTTTCCTCTTTTTTTGTGGTGGGAGCGGGGACTAAAAATGCAAGGCAGAGGCTAGGCAAAATATTTTTAAACAAAGTGAGATATTATAGAGACTATATTATCTCAAAGCCCTTCAAACCCAGCAATAATTAAATAAACAGTGAAACAAATTTACACCAAGGCACTAAGACAAACGGCTACAATAAGTAGATTTGTAAAGCTTGTTCAGACCAAACACTGGAGAGGCTATGGCTTAATTTTAATTCTCGCACATTTCTGATGGGATTGAACACAGTAAAACCTTGAAATTTCATTACTTAAAAAGTTAAATATCCACATGTCGTACAGTGTGTCTATTTAACCCTCTGTATTTATTTAGCTACCAATAGTGAAAGAATATATTCTTACAGAGAAATATGAATGAAGGAAAACAACCAAAATATTTTCTTCCATATAATTCTAGGAAATGCTAACTAATAAATGTGAGTCAACTACGATGGTACAGAATGAGGACAGGGGTAGTGGCTTGTCCAGGGAGATTTGTATTATGGAGGAGAAAGGTAATGCCTTTTGAAGTCATAGAAAAGCTTATTTCCTTGATAGGAGTGAAAAGTTAGAGCTGAATATATATGCTAAGTTCATGGATTTGATTTAGGTTGTCATTTTGTTAATTTTTTACTTAAAATTTTATACAATATAATTTGATTGTATTTCCCCTATCCTAATCCCTCCCAGAGCCTCCCACCTCCAACTTTATGGATGAATGGATATGTACCTTAAAGATCTAAAGTACAACTGACTTACTGTTTTTTATGTATAAAACTTTAGGTTTGTGATTTTTTTGAGATTCCTTATAAAATTAACTTTCAAGATAAATAGTAAAATGATTGATTGTTTCTTTGTAACTGCAATATGTAGCCTGCCAACAAAAGAGTTGGCTGTGAAACAAAATACTTTCTGCTTGCTCATGTTCTGTTAATCTGTAACGAGTTACTTAGATGCAAATATATATGGATTATTGGGATGATTTTGTTTTTGGTCATGTAAGGGTGATGAAAAGCATGTTTTTACCTTTACTCTGTAGGAATTTAGCAGAATCACTGTGTGGAGCAGATATTAGAATTGAAGAATCTTTCTGGAAAACAGTGATTGTTTTCCTGAAGGGGCACTGCAGCCATCCCATGACTTTGATCACAAGAAACCTCAGGCACACCTTGGACTCTTGTATTATTTTGTATTACACATGATACAAAATAAAGGACTAGAGTCATGGAGGTATGTGATGTTCTCCTTCAGTGAGATATATAAATTAAGATTAGGAACCGTGACATGAGGAAATACTTTATGTAACAATCAATAAATATGTCTTTATATGGCTGTTCTGGATCCAGTTCAGTCCATCAGAAGAGGTTGGACCTTTCTGCTGTCACATGGACCTTAATTTCATCTTGGAAGGCCTTCTTTCTTTAACTGACAATGAGAGAAGACAGAATGAATACAGAAGACTAGAGAATAAATAAGGAACCCATCAAAAGAGAATGGGAATGTCTTTTACTCCTTACCCCCTCAGATAGAAAATCTAGTACACACCAACTTTATGAATTTCCCTTTCAGACCTGTTGCTGGAGACTGGTCCCACAGGCAGCGATAGACAAGAACTAAGACAAATTGTTTATGGTGGGACCCATATCTACTTACCTTTCTCAGTGCTGGTAACCCAATGTGGGTTAAACCTGTTTGGCTTTGTGTGTGCTAGCACAGTCTCTGTGAGTTTATATGTGTGCCAGCCCTGCTCTGTCTGGAAGACACTGTTTCCTTAGAATCATGCATCATCTGTGGTAGGTTGTCTTCTCTTACACATTGATGCTAGCCTTTATCATTTTAATATATATATATATATATATATATATATATATATATATATATATATACTTCAATCTGGAATTTAAATTTAAATGTGTGTACAATGCCATTTTTTCTTTGTTAAATAAAGATGTTTGATATAGTAAACCAAGGATGGATATTTGAAACAAGTAGTCTTGCTCTTAAATTTCACCTTTTTCAAATGTTATGTCATCAGGAAACCAAATACAAGAAGTATCTTGTCTAATTAGCACTCTGCGAGCTCTTAGTGCATGTCAAGAGCTCTATTAAATACTTTTGATAGAGTGGGTCTTTCACAAATGATAAGGTAAATTCTATCATTAACATGTTTCATGTTATTTTTAAACTGATCATTAAAATCAATATTATTTATAAAAATCTGTTTAAAGCTGTAGATATGATTTAAAAAGATTTGACATTTAATATAGACATCTAAAATATAGGCATATTCCTCAATAGCAATATTTTACTGCTTAGGGTGGGGAAGGAGATAGCAGGCTCCAAAATGATGTATTGGAGTAGACAGCATGCCACAATGTTGCTGTCATATTAGAAGCCTTTAAAAGTGCAAGAGACAATAATTCTCTGAAAGGAAAAAAAATGATTACAATGATGACAGCTCTGGAGCCAGAGAGAATTGGTGGCCAGATTCTGTACCCTGGCAGTAAGAATTGATGAACAAACAAAGCTGACTCTCTTTAGAAATTGCTAATAGAGCCACAGCTGTTGACACGAGGTCTTTCCTGCCAATCATGATGTCAGTCCAGTTCAGAGCAGGAAGCAAAATGAAACAGGGCAAAGTTTGACATCTGAAGAGATATCCTGGCAAACATTATACAGACTCAAATGTTTCTTATGACCCAAGGAAGCACAGAGGAAATATAGAAGTTGGAAATAGATCTACTGTTACTTTAACTGAACTCATGTTTTCTGTTGAGTTGTAATTCTATGGTTTTAATACAAGTCAAAGAGGTTTGTTATTATCCTCTGCTTTTCAATTGCTTACGATGAGGGATGGTTACACAGTATGATCTAGTAAGATCACATAAAAGGAAATGTTTGCTTCTAATCTCACTGTCTGCAAGGTAATTTGAACTTAATAATTTTTGGAAATTGTGAACTTCTCAGTAATTTAATAGATAAATTGTTCCGCGTGGAGTCTGTACAGGTGTTACTTACTTCAATGGTATAATTTGCTGACCTTCAGAATGAGAATAGGAATAAAATTGCCATCACCATCTTTAAAATAACATACTTTATTTTTTTTAGAGAATTTCAATATGTCTTAGTCATATTCACCCCCAAGTTCTCCCAGATACACAATGCATACCTTCACACTTTGTGTCTTCTTTATTTTAGTTTAATTTAGTTAGTTTTGGAGAAAGACTGTCTTCTTGGACTTCTCTGCCTCTGATGATCTTTCTACCTCCTCTTCTACAGTGTTCCTTAAACATCAAGTGTAGGAGTTGTGTTGTAAATGTATTAATTGGGAACCCTTTGGTCAGTTAATCTTTGAATTTTGATCAGTTGAGAGCTTCTTTTTTAAGTGACTTTATTTCATTAACCTGTATTAGGAAGATTCACATTAGAAAGACAGGTGAATTACCGGCACTCAACACAAGCTGCTATGGCCTTAAACATCAGACTCAGACATTTTAGCTGTTAAGGAATTTGAAAGCATGAAGACCAGAAATCGCTAGTAGGGATGTCCTCATCTCTTAGGTCCAGATAAACAGATGCTGACCTCCTCTCCTCACCTTCTTCTCTCCTTTCTGTATCCTTAGTGATTAAGTGCCAATAGCACTGATCTTGCAGGCTTGGGGCACTTTCAAGAGTTATTAAAATTATTAAAAATAATTTTAACTGTCCAGGTTTGAAATTGTGGCATTTTCCTGCCTTAAGCTACTTAGTGTTAGAAAATCCAAAGAAAGGCTTGTAAAAGTGGGAAACATGGCTTGGATATGGAATGTCACTCAGAACCAGGCTACATCAACAAAGGCTCACTGCTGGATGGAGTTGTAGAATTTCTTCATAGTTCCTCCAATTCCTTTCTGCTTGCTGTTGGCTTCCTTTGCAACTTTATCCATGTGTCTTTTCTTGTCCATTTTCAAAATTTCACTGAGTGTTAGTCTGTCAGTTGCCTCTTGACAGTGAGGAATGCACACTCAGATGTTTTTATGTTCCTTGATAGGGTTGTCACCTGACTCCCAGTCTTCCAGCTCCATGAACAATGGGAAAAGTCAGGTTCAGGCTCCATGCTGAGTGTGGTATTAAGTGACGCCATCCTGTTCCCTCAACATTGTGGTAATAGGCATAGTTGTCTAGGATAGGCCTGCTGTTAAAATAGAGAGGTGGTTGTTCTTGTGGGCAGTCTCAGACCTCCATCTGCTTGTCTAAGAATATACTCAGAAAGGTTTCTTAATGATTTCCTTCACTTCAGCGTACTGAAGGAATGAGACGTATCTGTAATCTTTTGTTGTTTGAACACTGAAGTAGTGATGTTCGGTAGTAAGAAACTTGACAGCATATACATTGATGGCAATATCTTGTAGGTAGATTACAGAAAAATAAGGAAACCTCTGCTACAGGCCTCAGGTGATTTGATTTTTTTTTTGGTGTGTTGAAGCCTTTAAGTTATGATCATAGTGTAGCTCTGTGTTTAATGGTTTGCTGGAGTGATAATGTATTTTCTAATGCAGCCTTACCATTCCTGAGCTTTAGCCATGTAGAAGGCTTGGGATCTCTTTGTATCCTCACTAATATGACAGGAGACTCTGTCTTGTGGATTACAGGCCTCTCTATGAGTGTGAAGTTGCATGTCACTGCAGGGTTTAGTAGCACTTTCCTAAATGACTAATGTGTTTGATTATCTTTTACTTTTTTGAGTAGTTGTCCATATATATTATTTGGGAAAATGTCCAAATCTTTTGTTCAGTTACTTCTTTTTTTAATACCATGATTTTAATATTCCTTCATGTACAATAATTGATTTTAGCTTTTTTCACAGTGACTCTCAAACTGTGATTGAAAGGCCACTGGAGGTCTCTGAATCTCCTTCAGGAAATCTGATGGATAAAAATTATCTTTAATATTTCAGGTGTGCAGCGAGTTTTCCCATTACTATAATACATACGCATGATATCAGAAAACCTTGATATGAAAGTCCTTTGAGTTTGTCTAAACACAGCATTAGATTTTCGAAAATGTATCAAAAAGAAGTATGTTTTCTTCATCATAAAAATGATCGTTTTGGAAAGTAGTGCTTTTCGAGAAACACGTAATGGGTTTGTTACTGTGAAATCAGCTCATATATATTAGTTCTGTTGCATTTTGTAAGGAAATAAGTATTGTTACATACTCCATGATTCTATGTGTTCTTCAGTAGCTTCAAAGTATATCATGGGGTCCTGAGAGCAAGGACTTTCGGAACAGTGTTATATGTGACAATGGGCACCGAGTACTCACACAGAGATGCCACATTTCTGTTTTATACAGTGCCTGCATCAGGCGCTGGAGAAATATTTTCAGTTAACTTTTTCAGATGTGCTCTCTTCCTAGCACCAGTCCAGGTAGTAGAAAAGCAAAGAGGAGGTAAAGTATTTCAGAAATGACATGTGGGAACTTAAAAAGGGATTACTATTCTTGTCCATCATGTCTTCGCATTTCTATTTCTGCAGACATACAGATGGGCTGCAAAAATTCTTACTACACTAATATTCCAAGTCTAATGCCCCTGAGTTTCCTACATATGACCATCAGTCCTGTAGAAGCTATTTCTCCTAAGCATTTGTGATAGGGTAGTCATTAAGGATATTATATACAGAAATAACTTACATGAGTACTGAGTCTCAGTGATGCCCATGCGGCAGCTATATAAACATCTGTAGCACACTGTTTTTGAGAGGTGATTTGTATATATGTACGGTAGTAGTGGCAAAGAGCCTGGTCTAGAGTCAGATTAAGTTGTAAAAATCCCATGCCAGATACCTAAAATGTAACATTAGTACATTCTTTTTATCATCCACGTACCTTCAATTCTTCATCCGGAAAAATGAGATCAATTTGGTTTTTTTTTTTTTTGTTTATCTATAACTACACAGTGTGGTGAAGAGTTTATATATGCATGTCTGTAGGTGTATATATTTTTGTGGACTTGAATATGAAAGATCATGTGTTAAAATATGGGGCACTGATGCAATATTTGGAAGTAGAACTTTTTGGAAATAATTTTTAAGGACTCTTTGACCTAATCAAAGGTTTAATTAATTAATTTGTAATTTTATGGTATTGAGAGATGGCAGAAAGTGAGTCACTGGAATCTTTCACTTAGAATAATGTCTAAGTTTTATTCACATTCTAGTCTGAAAAAGTAATTATAATTTTTCATTTATATGAAAAAGGAACAGTATGTATGTTAGATAGTACATATATTTCTGTTTTTTTTTAAGACAGGGTTTTTCTGTGTAGCTTTGATGCCTGTCCTGGAACTAGCTCTTATAGACCAGACTGGCCTTGAACTCACAGAGATCTGGCTGCCTCTGACTCCCAAGTACTGGGATTAAAGGTGTGCACCATCATTGCCTAGTTAAATAGTACGTATATTCTTAGCCATAAGTTGAAGGAAATTTGTATCATTTCTTTTGGGGGGCTCTTAAAAAGAGTCCTGTGGTGTGAGAAGTCCCTTTGTATATTTGCTGATCTTATTGGTTAATGAATAAAGAAACTGGCTTGTCCTGATAGGGTAAAACAGAGCTAGGTAAGGAAAACTAAATGGAATGCTGAGAGGAAGAAGGAAGAGTCAGAGAGAGACTATGGAGTCACCACTGGAGATAGACATGCTGAAGCTTTGCTGGTAGGCCACGACCTCGTGTTGATATACAGCTTAATATAAAGGGGTTAAATTAATAGGTAAGAGATTAGCCAATAAGAAGCCAGAGCTAATGGGCCAAGCAGTGATTTAATTAATACAGTTTCTGTGTAATTATTTTGGTTCTGGGCAGCCAGGATGGACAAACAGGCCTTCCTTATTACAGTTCTGCCATGACCATGATTGTGCCTTTGTCCCCTTTGTTTTATTGCTCTTTCTCCTTCATGGATGTAGTTTTCCTCTGCTGTGTTTTTCAACCATAATGCCCTGCCTCAGGTTCACTGTGATGGTGCTAGCTATGGACTGAAAGCCCTGAAATGGGGAGCCCTAATAAACTTTCAGATGCCAGTAAGGGTAGGTTGGCAAGCTGATCCCGGAACCATTTGTTTCTATGAACATAGTGTTAGAAATGTATAATAATACCTGACACTAAGTAAGAGAAAGGTAGTTTTTATTCATCATTTTGGAGCCTCAAATTTTGGATTTCCTTAACTCTATAATGAGAAACCTAATAGTTTGTACTTCTTTACAGGTTTGCAATAGAGACTGTATTGAAAAACATGGAAGTATTTGACAGAATATTGGTTACAGGTTAAGCTCTTGACAAAATGTTAAGTAATGTTCTTACTGATAGATTCTTGGTGGGGTCATTAATTAATTTGTGACTTTGGTCTAATGGAAGAAATCCTCCAAGTTAAATTATTGTTTTCTATAATTCTCTTTGTAGGAAAGAGTGTTGAATTTCCACTTATCTAATCTAGCAGTTCACAATTTAGCTTTAAATTTGAGTTATCTATGCTACCTTGGTTTTAATGAATAATAATTTTCGTATTTGAGAGTTTAACATTTGTGTGTTCAAAAACTCTATGGGTGTTTCTTGTGTGTAACTCAGTTTTGGAATCACAACGATAGATTTACATGTTGTAGATTTTAAAGAAGAGACACTCAAAACAGAAAAAGAAAAAGCTGGGTGCGCCATCTTAAAGCCAGGTGAAAAGTATCAAAATCTACATTTACAACCAACTTAAAATGTCAGACATTCAGGCTTGTGTGGGAAAAAGATTTGGAGCCTTCCCCCTCTAAAAGGTTTTCTGTAAAGAAGACATGGAAGTTTTGAAAGTTGGAACTACTAAAGTTGTCTACACAAACCTCCTGGGTTGGACCATTTCCGTAAGGACTGACCTCATCTTGACTGTTGACCCATACATACCCTGGATTTACAGTCTGTGGGTGGTCTTGTCAGCAGGAATAGAAACTTGTCATGCACTCTTCCACTGGAGGGATGTCTTTCACACTGCAGAGGCTGTCACTGTAGATGAGTAGGGACGAAAGGGACTTGCTATTAATCTCTTCTTTGTTTTTTTTTTATTTTTTTTATTAATCTCTCCTTTGAATCACAGTTTGCCAGTATGGATTTGTTTTCTGTTTGTTGTTTTTGTTGTTGTTGCTGTGATAAAAATATCCTGAAAGACAATGTCTTAGGGGAGAAACGTTTTTATTTCACTTTCCACTTCTAGGTCACAGCCTATGGTTGTAGGTAAGTCAGGCTACAAATTTCCTGCACCTCGTCATGTCAGACTGTCAGCTGAAATGGAGAAATGAATGCAGACCCACTCACTTGTTTGCTTAGGCTCAGCTTGATTTGGTTTTTCTATTCTTACACATCCAAGACTTCCCGCCTAGGGAATGATGCTGCTCACAGTGAGCTGGATATTTCCATATCAATTAACTTAATTAAGACAACTCCCCATAGACATCCTCACAAGTGAACCCAATAGAGACAATCTCTCATTGAGACTCTCTTCCCAGGTCATTCTAGGTCATGTCAAGTTGACAATTAAAGCTAACTGTGACAGTGACTAAGGCAAAAATCCCCTACAAAGGTAGACAACTTTTTAAAGAAAAGAAAGGTACTAGTGGCTACTGCTCTACAGAGACACTATGGACTGAACCTGTCAATCAAGTGCCTGGGGTCTCTCTGACATACTTTAGGTTCACGTAATCTGTAACTGCACCCGATTGCCATTTGACAAAGCCATTTGACAGGACATACCTTCTTCATTATTTTAGAATAACAGTAATAATTTCATAATGTATTAAGTATTTTACAAACATTTTTAAATCAGTTATCTAATTACCTTGTTTTATAGTAGAGGATATTAAAAATGAGAAGATGAAATGATTTGCATTAATTATATGTATTAATTAGTCATGTCAACATATTATTTGCCATGGTTTTAAAATCAAAATCTTAAACTCATTCTCAAATCCCTTGATCTTTCCTAAATGCCAATGGTATAATCCCATATTAATTCTACAATATTAATTTTCAATTGCTTTTTAGGTTTGCAATTCCAGTGAATTAGACAGTGAGTAGCTTGCTTCCAGAGCTGTCCCTGACTAAGTCATGTGGTCTCACACTTTGCTTTCACAGATCATTCTTAGCCTTTATCACCTTTGGCAACGGAGTTTGCTTGTTTGCTAACTTGGATAATATTTCCGTCTTCCTCAAAATTCCATAAAAATCAGGATCTGTTCCTATCTTCCTCGGCACTACATCTATAGCACCTATCCAAGTGTTGCCAGTCTTAATGAGACTCTCTGTTGACTCTCCTCTTACTTCACCAAATGGACTGCTTCCAACGAGGCAGTGCAAGAAGATGGGGAGTCAGGATTGAGAAGCATCCTTCATGACTTTGAAGAATGATGGTGTTTTCAAAGTTGCTATAAAAGGTTGGTGATTCTGGTGTGGTTTCTAAGCTTCATGTCACCAGTCATATTGATCCCCCAGGCACTTTGACTCACCAGGCCTTGAGATTCAATATTCTGGGTTGTGTCAAATGATATTTTTTTATTAAATTGCACCACCCAAAAAGAACACTGTCAAATTCGGAATTTTGCTGAGATGTGTTATTCTCCCACTCTTTCAAAAATAGATTCATAACTAAACTATTTTTTAGTAATGTCAGGTTTGTGCTTAGTAACATACACTCAAACATTTTCAGTACGCACACTCCTTTATGGGATATAGCTAATGATCATGTGGCATACAGCAATACACTCTAGATATGAAGAGAGCTTGCCAATTATGATAAGGTTTATGATAATTGTCTTCTTTCAATTTCTTCCTCTGGCTCTCGTATAATAAATAGGAGCAGAAATATAAGGTCACTAAATTTAAAAGTCATTTCCTACTCACTTTATAATTTGCCTCACTGACTGGGGTCAAATTCTAGTAATGCTGTGACTTTTACTGAAGTGGTCAGTGTCTGCCATAGAATAAAAATTAACAAAGGCAGAATCTAATGGTGATACATACGTGGATGGTAAATGAGTTTTAACATACTACGTGGTTCAGGTTTTATTTATAGGATCTGGAATAGACTATAGTATGAATGCATATTTATTAAATGAGCCAGACTGGTAGGGAAAAAAAGCACTGTAAAGAATTCTTTAGTAGAAAGAATTGACCTCAAACAGACAGAGGAATAGAAATCAGTCCCCAGCAACTCACAATTTTGAGAAGGTCCAGGTCAAGATACAGGGGCGTGCATGCACGCGTGTGTGTGTGTGCGCGTGCACACACAAACACACCAATAATCAGGAGCTAAGAAAATATATGGAAGTGCATTAGCTATCCAAAATGGAGCTCCAACTGAAAGCTAAGACTTCCATAGGCATCAGGTAAGAGCAAACCATTTTCAAGTGACAAAGAGGATGCTTGGCACTTAATCCACGATTGCGGAGTGGATTTGTGACCACTGGGCTGGAATTTTATGATTGGACAAAATTGAGAACTGAGCTATGGTTACACTTTAAGTTTTATTTTTGTCTGTGATCAGGTAGATACTGTAAGACGGGGGCACAAAGGTATTTATTTCAAAGCCACAAATATTTTAATTTCGAACAGTTGCATCATTTACAATTTTTCATAACGATTACTCCAGGGAGAGTTCAATATTGACATGGCAAGTAGGAACTTGGATTGTTGCAGATATCTTAGTCTCAGCTGCAAAAGACTGAAAAGTAGAAAGCAAGACTAATTTGATAGAAAATTTCAATTTCAAAGTAAGTGAAAACAACAAGAGGAAGAAATCTGAAACGTCTGAAATAGAATCTCAGTCTGAGGAAGGAAAGACAATTGTTTCCATACGAAGCTGAGGCTGAACTTCATTCTCTATAGGAGATCACATCACAGGTATTTTAAGATTTTCAAGGAAGTAAGTATAAAATACTCATTTGTAGAATTACAATTCTTTGGTAGGCAAAGAAATCACAAAATATACTAAGAAGAAATTAAAGTTTAATAATACACGCATATGTCTCCATACCTAGCCCTCAAATAAATTTTTAAGCAACTTCTTACTGGAAACCATAAGTTAATATTAGTTTTCTCTTGCCTTACATTTCACTACAAATCTGGATTTGCTCTGATCTGAACTTCACATGGCTTAGTTATAATTTCTTTGAAAAAATTATGTTTTATATAGTATTTATTGTTTTTATATAGCATGTATGAGAGAGATGTAAGATGTGTGCACGCATGGATGCCCACAGCATGTATGTGGAGATCAGAGAACACTTTTGCAGAGCTGGGTGTCTCCTTTCACCTCCATATGAGTTCCTGGGATTGATGTCAGGAAGTATGTGGCAATCACACAATCTTCAGAGCCCAGAACCCAGAAATAACCACACAAAAACCATATTAATTAAATCACTGATTGTTCCATTAGCTTTAACTTCTTATTGGCTAATTGTATTAATTTATCCCATTTCTATTAATCTGTGTATTACCATGGGGCAGTGGCTTACCAGCAAAGCACATCTATCTCCTGTAGTGGATCCATGGCGTCTCTCTGAGTTTGCCCTTCTTTCTCCCAGCATTCAGTTCTGTCTTTCCGTCTACCTAAGTTTTGCCCTATCAACAGGCCAAGATAGTCTCTTTATTCATTAACCAATTAAAAAAAACACATAGACAAAAGGACCCCCCACACCAAAAGATTATGGCTATATTTAGCCTAAACCAAAAGAGCTGAAGATTAGCTCTGTTGGTCCAAGATAGGCATCACCATTCTACTCTGTCTGAAATTAACAGTCCTATATTTGCTTGTTTCTTTAACACATGCCTCACTTAAATTTCAATATGTTTTCTCTCATTTTCTAAAAAGATGGGAGTGTGGAAGATAATTTCTTAATGTGTACACTTTTTATTTTCTCTTTTCATCTCTTATGTACCTGTCAACAATAGCAATCTGATGTCTGCCCTGAGGCCTCTCTAACTGCTACAGGGTTATAAATGATTAGTTAACTTCAATCTTTAAACTCTTTGTCTCATTACTCCACTCCACACATCAAAGTCACCTTCTCATAGAGACCTTCTATGGTTACTAAATATGACAAAAAATCCTTACTGACTAATCACTGTCTAATAAAATATTTTTCATAGTATCATCAATAATGAAAATTGTATGTTTCTTTTATCATTGTCTACCTGAGAGTTCCAATTATCTGCAAGCTACATGGAAACAGAATCTTTGCCTGCCTTATCATTATTATATTACTGCACATAGAACAAATATCTACACATACAAATTGCTTCATGTTGTTAGTTAAGTGAGTGACTGCTGCTTGACTCTCTACTGCCTAAAAAGCTCATGCTCACTCAGCCTCTTTGACATTTGTGCCTCTCAACTATATTACCTTTCACCTTATTCCTCACAGTTGAATTTTGTCAATTTTATGTCACTGAAAAAGTTGACAAAGAAATATTGTGAATTATAGAGGAGATGATGCATGGATAGAAGAAAGTTAAAAGCAGAAATAACCAGCCAGAATATGGATCTCTGATAGAAAAGTGATGGTGAGTTATAGGATGGAAACACTACCTACAGATATTAAAGTTCACAATTAAAGTGAGAATGCTGTGTTGGCTGCAGCAATCATGTTTGTGTGTTCAATTTGTTGCATTTCATTGCCAGGGTATGACAGGAGATTTTAAAGTATAGGAACAACAGTGGTCCTTTTCAGCATAGTGAGTACTATTGTGGTGCTTGATTACTTCATCAATACAGGATGGATATAGACAATTATAAAAATATCTTTCTCACAATAAGACATTTGAAAATGAACAGCTAAAATATTTGCCTTTTGTTGATACTCATGGGAGATCAGTCCTTTCTTATACAGAAACGGAGGAGTAGTGGATTTGGAGTTGGGAATAAGTGGGTTGAGAGGAAATGGGGAGAAAGGGGAAATTGCAGCTGAGATACTAAATAAATAAATATTTCACACAATCTAAGGACAATAGAAAAAGGGAAAATAAGATTCTTATCCTGTACTGTTTATTATGTTATGCCACAACAGTCTTTGTGGATACGGATCTACCTCTATATCATATAGAATAGTAAAATTGGAAACCACATATTTTAAAACCACAGTGAGAGATACCCACAAATAAAAAGTAAAAGAGCATCTCATAAATATGAATGGTTTGTTTCTAGAGCAAAGTCAATCTTCAAGATCATTGCATCAACTTCTATTTTTAAAAAGAAGAATAGAAACTAGGTGATCAATTTTTTTCCTTATTTGTCATTTATGCAAATGATAACTGGGTCATTCTGATCAATAATAATCGTTACAGGCATAAGAGCAATAAGAGAGAACACACAGGTTATAGAAATATCTTACTACTCCAAGCCTCAGGGAGAGAATAGGCCAGAACATTTTAATAAGTTTAGAGAAATGACACTGAGCATCAAACGTGAGCTCCACTCTCTTCAGACTTTACAGTACAACCAGTGGTATATGTGCAGTCTTTCCAAGAAAAGGAAGTATGAATTTCTCCTTTATAAAAATTTCTATTTTCTGAAAATCCAAGATACATAACTTATTTATAAGGATTACAAATATTCAGCAATAAATCCCACATATCCCATATTCTCCTAAAATATATAAAAATAACAAGTAATGCATTGTCCTAAAAAGTGTTAGTAAAATCTGGAGAGCAAAGAAAATTGGCAATGTCACTGAAGAAGAGAGGAAAACATGGCATATAAGAGGGCCAGGCGCAAAGTCTGAATATAAGAGAGCACAGTGTTGCTTTAGAGAAATCTGTCAGGTCAATATTGTTTTGAATTGTCTTGAAGATCACTATTTCCAGGGAGCTGAATGCCAGTAGGGATGAAGATAAGTGCATTCAGCATCAGCTGAGTAGTAGAATCTTGCAGGTCAGCATTATGTTGTTACCAGAGAATATTTGGAAGAAATGACATGTCAGAAGGTTGTTATTTGAGTTGGAGTGTATTCAACCCCTTAAAAATTTCATACTTGTTTCTTGTTCAGAAAAGGCCAAAGAGATGAGATTTGTTAGAACAGTCAGAAATTGTATTTGAGGAGAAAGCTAAAAGAAGTTTGACAAGCTACATAGTAACCACTTGAGGAGGCAATGGTTCAGAGTTTCCATGGACAAAATAAAAACATTAAAGAAGTTTGGTAAATATTTTAAGTTGGGTTTGATATAAGGGAGCAGTCTCATGGGTTGAGTAGAGCGTATTTTTGGTAGGGTCTTCCTATTCAAACTTCTGAAAGACATGAGAAAATGTCAAGCAGATAGTGGCTCATGTTAGTGAGTTAATAGTATAAACAGGTGCCCCTAGATTCTTGAAGGACTTTGTAAATATTCTTCATAATTAGCATATGTGGAATCCCTTTGTATGCTGTGAATATGGTTGGTTAATAAAGGTACTGCTTTGGGCCTATAGCAGAACTATAGGGGAATAGAGGTAGATAGGGAAAACTAAACAGAATGCTGGGAGAAAGAAGGAGGAGTTAGAGAGAAGCACTGAAACTTTGCTGGTAGGCTACGACTTCATGGTGATACACAGATTAATAGAAATGGGTTAAATTAATATGTAAGAGTTAGACAATAAGAAACTAGAGCTAATTGGCCAAGCAGTAATTTAAATAAATAATATAGTTTCTATGTGATTATTTTGGGGC
This sequence comes from Microtus pennsylvanicus, assembly GCF_037038515.1. NCBI lineage: Eukaryota > Metazoa > Chordata > Mammalia > Rodentia > Cricetidae > Microtus > Microtus pennsylvanicus. Next base: position 45,088,740 of record NC_134584.1, read on the forward strand.
TGAGCAGTGAGGAATCAACAAGCTGTCTCTAACAATTAGCCATTGTCATCTTGGAAAGTCTGTTGGATCACTAATAACAATCAAAACATAGGATAAAGCAGTTAGCAAGTGGAAATGTTAACTTTCTCCCATATAAACCATCCTGTCCCCATACTGATTCTGGAAGAGTCAAAGGTCTCATGAGGAAGGAGTAAAAGAAAGCCCAATGAATAGCAGAGAATACTTCTCCTTTTTTACTATAGTCTTCAAGTCTAGAGGTAGAACTTTATCTGAGAAATGAAGATGCTTCACATTAGATAAAGGTTTTGAAATTTTCGTCTAGATGGTTTGAGCAATCAGATTCAAAGGATGAACAGAAGTAAAATTTGTTTGATAATTGTAAGTGCTAATAGAAAAGTAGAATATTTCTGAGCAATCTTCAGAGATTGGGAAGAATGTAGGTATATTTACAGAACACAAAAAGGGGCAGTCAAATTTTCTTGTTGTGAACTCTGGTAGAGATTTTAATCTCCCTAGTTCCTGGGAGATTAAAAGTATCAGTGACCTCAACCCTGGAACTTGTGCATATGTGGCCTTATACGCTAAGAGATTTTGCAAACATGATTAGGTTAAGGGTCCTGATATGGGGAACTTTTTAAATCAGAGGGCCCAATATAGTCAATCAAAAAAGTCTTTATACTCCAAGTCCAAGAGATAAGAAAATACAGGGAATCTAGGCATTATGTAGGAGTGAGAAAAGACATGGGGAACAAAGAGATTCCAGAGCAGCACTGACCTGTCTATTCCTTGATTATAATGCATTAATACATTTTAAGACAAAGATTTCGACTCTCTTGAAGCAGTAATGGAAACAGAGATTTGATAGGATATTCAGTGTGGAGTATTTCTATTCCAAATACTTTAAAGTGTGCAGTGACTTAATGTGGATAATAAATGTGGGCTGGAAGAATTTTAAGAAGAATTATAGGAAAGCCTATATTGCCTTGAACAGAGAGGAGGCATGTAGATGTTAGCAGCTTGACTGAGAAATCAATGTCAGGAAGGGCATGACAAGGAAACCCACTGTATCATAGGAAATGCTTCAATCATTATAATATAGAGTCTCAAAGCTGTGGGTATTTTGGAACGCATTTGACTGGTGCCTCTGATAGCAAAAAAAGTCAGGAATTAAGTTATATAAAGAGCATTTTGAAGACACTATAATCTGAGGCTGCTTTTTCATATCTTGGCTGCCCAGACTTGAATAATCACACAAAAAGTATATTAATGACTTCACTCATTAGCTCAGGTTTATTTCTAGCTAGCTCTTATATCTTAAATTAACCCCTTTCTATTCATCTGTGTATGGCCACAAGACTGTCGCTTATTGGTAAGGTTCTGGCATTCTTCTCCTTCAGCAGCTACTTGACATCTCTCTGACTCTGCCTTCTTTTCCCCTCCATTTAGTATAATTTTTCTTTCTAGTTGTATTCTGTCTTGTCATAAACTAAAGAACTTTCTTTATTAACTAATGGTAATAAAACATAGTCACAGCATACAGAGGGGGATCCCACATTATCAAGTACTCAGTATATGATGTAGCAATCCAAATAGAATCAAACTAGGAAGAGACAGATCTTTCCAGAAAACATGCTGTGGGAATATGTTTTGCCCTTTCTTAATGGTGTGAATCACACTAAACACATATGAAATTACAAAATTCTAGAGAATTTTAAATAAACAAATCCATTGTCAGATTGGACTAAAGGGAACAAGGAATAAAGCAAAATATATCTGATAGACTTCCACTATTCTATTCAGGAGAAGTAGATAGTGGAAACTACTCAACTTCAAAAACATGCCAATCTTTATAACAAAAAGGACAATTACAAAAGTTTAAGTCCAACACCAGAGATTAGAGTCTTTAGCTCTGAAATCAGAGACCAGAACCAAAAAGGGATTGCTCCCAATGCTTTGTAACCATTCCAAAATGGGTATCCAAAATTGTTTTAAAGTAGTGAGTCAATAATAAATAGGCTATTTTCTATAGAAATTTAGATTGGCAACAATATTGAGCAGAAGATAGAATTTTCCCATACACCCTGCTTCCCACTCATGTACATCCTCTTGCACTAGTAAGTCTATATTATAATAAGAGTCAACAGTTTACATTAGTATTTACTATTGCTCTTACATTTACAGTTCAAATAAATATGTGATAAGATTTATTATCATAATTTTACACAATAGCTTGACCACTCTGCAGTTTCTCTGTGCCATATATGTTCATGCAGTTACATGCCTCAGAAAAGCCAAATATTTTTACTCTTCCCCCAGTGTTATCATTTCCATAAAGTCATTTAGTTGCATTCTCACAGTATGTAGGCCTTTCACATTGGTTGCTACTTTTTCTTAACATGCAACATTTACTGATATTAATCTCATGCTTGTTCATCGCCTTTCAGTCTAAGCATCTTCTCCTTGCCTGGATGTCACCACTCACTTATCTACTATCCTATTAGAGGATATTTTGTTTACTTCCAAGTTTTAATTACGATTAACTAGAGCTTCTGCAAACATCCAGAGATGAGAATTTTGTAGATGATTTCAGCTCTTGGGTAATATCGAGGCGCATGACTGCTGGATCGATTGGCAAGAGTATGTTCAATTTTGTAAGAAACCGCATGACTTTCTTCAGAAGTCACTGTGTTTTCTGCCTTCTGGCTATGGCATCTTATCTTAAATATCCATTTCCATGTCCTTTGACTGGAACATTCTATAACTGTTATCCTAAGCCTCTCTTGACTTTGCATTTTACAAATAGATATTTTGTCTTGTTTTACAGGCTCACAGATACAGAGAATTTTGCCCAAGATTGATTATACCCAGAGACTAACCTGTATATAACTTAAGATAGCTAGATTATTAAATTTAAATATTTTGAGTTAGTGAATTTGGGATAACATTTAAAATTAAAAGAGGTTGGGGTTTGGGGACTTGGGAATGGCATGAACATATTTATATGAGTGATAGACCTGAACTGTTGATGCTCCTAGGGTGTGTGGGATTAGGGAGAATTGTGGCTTTCTGAACATATTTCTATTTTCACATATGAAATCTGTGAGCATGTTACCTTATATGGATAAGAAAAATTTGAGGTTATGATTAAGTTAGAGTACTAAGCTAGGCATAGGGAGAGTATTATGAATTATCTCAGTAAGACAACTTGAATTAAAATATCCCTTATGTGAGAGAGCATAAGACAGTTGTATTCAAGTAAAGAGAAATAAGATCCTAGTAATATGTATGCAGAAGACAAGAAATGTAGATGCCCTCTGTAAGCTCAATGACCCAAGGTAGTTTTCTCCATACATCTGCAAAGATTGTATTCTTGCTGGCACCCAAATTATATACTTGTGACTTCAAATTTTGCAAGATGAATTTGTAGTGAGTAAACCACTAAATCCATGATAATTTTATTATAGAATTACATCACCTAATTGACATGGGGAACTAATAAATAATTTACTCTGTTGTGAACATCAATAAGCTAGTTCAGTATTCTGGTAGCTTTGCACTAAAAATTTTTAAATATTTTAAAAAGAGATATGCAAATATTTATGAAGTTTAAAATGATGCTTTATAAGATGCTAGACTTTATTAAGAATTCACTAATAAACCCCCAAAATAACATCTACTCATGGAAAACTTTTGAGTAAATCTTAATACCCATGACAGAATGTTTCCAATGCAAACCTCTTTCAGAATTTTTTTTCCTTTTTTGGATAATTATAAAATATTTTCTTATGCTACTGTAGTGTATTAATGAGAAACACCTACCATAGGTCCATGTACTTGAATTCTTGGTCCTACTATATTAAAGCACTGCTTGTGGGTTATAGAACTTTTAGAATATGGAGACTTGTGTAGATTATTTGGTCTGAGTTTGAAAGTTTGTAGATTGCTCTACCTCCAGCTTGCTCCTTTGGCTTCCTGTGTGATTAAATGTGATCAACTAAGTTTTTAATTGGTGTCCGGAGGTCTTGCCTTCCTTGCCTTTATGGATTCTGCCTCTGGAACTGTAAGATAAAATGAACTCTACTTCATGTAAGCTGCTTTGTTCAGAAAAGGACCTGAGACATCTACAGTCCCTGAAGAATCTACATTGCAAACAATAGACAAGTGTGATAATCTCCTCTGTATTTTACTTTCCCTTAAGTGGAGCTCACCATTTCCTTATTAGTTGGATCTACAGTTAAGATTATTAAACTCAACAGCTGTAATGGAAGACTTGAAAAGAACAATTTAGGACTAACTTGAGAGTATTTGATGCAGGAGGGAGTTTTAAAGCTCCGAACACGCCAGTGAGTCCCTACTGTTTCACTTCTCACTTTCTTTTTTCACTCTGTAGTCCAAAATAATAGAGAGCATGACTCTGAAATTCATTTAGTGCAGTCTTACGGAATTAAAACCAAAATTAATATGGAGACTTATGTGTAATTAATTACTTGTTGATAACAAACACACATTATGAAGCATGTGTATGCTATTTCTCTTTATATCTCTCTATATATCTCTTTATCTTTCATTTTTCCTATCCTCTTTCTCCATGTTTCATGTTTTTGCCTTGAATTTGCTTAATAAAGTTCCAATCAGGAATTAATTACTTCCTTTACCCCATAATCTACTGCTAGTCTTTTTTCTACATGCATTAGAATTTGCAAAAATGACTGAGAATGTTTACATGGTATATCCTGCTACAATCAAATTTCTTAGTTCAGTAAATATTTTTTTGACCTCTTGATTAGTAATTTTCTCCTAGTATTGTTTTCATTAAGGGTTGTTTATCAGAAGCTCACTTAAGCTTCTGAGTGGTAAAATGTTTGGAGTTCCCTCTTCATTGGTTCTAAGATAAGGTGTGTACACACAAAGGGCTAAAACTTAGAAATGAAATATGAGTTTCAAAAATAAATAATGCAGTACATTATGACTCCTCAAGATAAGAGAGTCATTGAAGGAAATAGAGTTTGCACATACTTATTCCAATAGTGATCTGAAGGTTGCCACGCTTCTAGGACAATCTTACTTAACACATGTCTTGAGTTGGTTTAAGAAAATAGTTATGAGGTTATAAAAAAAAAAGAGAGAGAGAGAAAAAGAAAAAGAAAAAAAGACTTACTTGGGCAAATCTTGCCCACAGAAAGACTAGAAGTTCTTAAAATCTATTCTAGAAAAATGAAAAGTTACGTGCATGTTACTATGAATGTTTACATACAGGTAACATGCATGTAATTTTTCATTTTTCTAGAATAAACGTGCAGGGATGTAAAAAAAATTTATGAAACAAAAGCTAACTGAGTAAGTTGATAATTAAGGTTTCATTGCCCTTTATTTGCCCAATGAACAATTATTATTAGAACAGAATGGTAAAAAGACAGGGTTTTAGAAGTGTAGTTGTTACATATCTTTGAAGCATATTATAATCACCTTGAAAAATTAAAAAAAAATCATGATTCAGAATTCCTGTTTTTCTGGAGGCTAGAGTCCAGATTTGACTGGCTAGCTGACTTTTCTCCTCTCCTCTCCTCTCCTCTCCTCTCCTCTCCTCTCCTCTCCTCTCCTCTCCTCTCCTCTCCTCTCCTCTCCTCTCCTCTCCTCTCCTCTCTTTTCTCTTCTCCCCTCTTTTCCCCTCCCCTGTTCCCTCCTGTCCTCTCCTCTACTTCCCTCCCTCTTTTTCTCCCTCCTTCTTTCCTTCTTTTCTTCCCCCTCTCTGTCTCTCTCTCCCTTCTTTCTCCTTCCTTCCTTCCTTCCTTCCTTCCTTCCTTCCTTCCTTCCTTCCTTCCTTCCTTCCTTCCTTTCTTCCTTCCTTCTGTCTCTCTTTTATAACATAGATGATAGAAGCATCATTCCAAGGAAGTTTTTGAGTATTTTTAGTTTTAATTATGTTAATTACATTCTATGAGTTCAAGTAAGTAAGAAACATGAGCTTGGCATTGTAGAAAATAGGCCATAGCACCCTCCCTAGAAAGTCAAGTGGTTAGACTGCTCAGATTAACTGATTAATTTATTGTTAGCTACAATTGGGAACTGCTTTACAGAAATGAAAAATGTGAACTGAGATTGCACTTTTGCTTCCTGGTCCTCAGACCTAATTAAACACATGGAATTATATTAATTTATTTGGTTGATGGCTCAGGTATATTTCGAGCTAGCTTAAATTCACCCACTTCTATTAGTCTATGTATTGCCACACGGCTGTGGCATTTTCTCATTTTCTACATATATTGTTTCTATGGTGGCTGGCTGGTGTTTGCCTGACTCTGCCTACTCTCTCTCTCTCTCTCTCTCTCTCTCTCTCTCTCTTTCTCTCTCTCTCCATATATATATATATATATATATATATATATATATATATATATTTCCCTCTTTTGGATTTCCCACTTTGACTTTACTCTGCTAAGCCATTGGCCAAAAGAGGGTCAATCTTCAACCAATAAAAGCAACACATATACAGTCTGGAAAAGCCTGGGATAAAACCGGACTCTCTGAACATAGCGGACAATGAGGATTACTGAGAACTCAAGAACAATGGCAATGGGTTTCTGATCCTACTGCACGCACTGGCTTTGTGGGAGCCTAGGCAGTTTGGATGCTCAACTTACTAGACCTGGATGGAGGTGGGGGTTCCTTGGACTTCCCACGGGACAGGGAACCCTGATTGCTTTTCGGGCTGGGGGGGAGACTTAATTGGGGGAGGGGGAGGGAAATGGGAGGCGGTGGCAGGGAAGAGACAGAAATCTTTAATAAATAAATAAATTAAAAAAAGGGAAGGTTTTAACTTTAACATAGTAAAATTACATATATATTATGTAGTTATAATATCGAGTCTATTACATTTGGCAAATTAAGGAAACTATGCTATCATTTATCCTATTTTAGAGAGTCTAAAGTTTCATATCTAATTTATCTTTTATCATAACTAGGAAAACTACAATTATCTAGTCTTCAATCTATCAAAGACCCCAGAAGGATATGATATTACAAAAGTAAACAAGATAAAACCGGACTCTCTGAACCTGGATGGAGGTGGGGTTCCTTGGACTTCCCACAGGACAGGGATCCCTGATTGCTTTTCGGGCTGAGGAGGGGGGGGACTTAATTGGGGGAGGGGGAGGCAGTGGCGGGGAAGAGACAGAAATCTTTAATAAATAAATAAATTTTAAAAAAAGTACACAAGAAGTGCATTCTGAAATTCTAGAAATGACAGAGAGATATCTTGCTGCCTGGACAATTACCCACAGTTCTTCTTAATGTTCATGCATCCATCTTCAGCATAACGGCCCATAATATATATCTGTGTAGCAAGAAATTTAAAGATCTCTTCTGCCTTGTATTGGCAAAGTTTGTCAGTTGCTTTCTTCTGTGACCTAAAGAATATCTGGCAGATTCTTCTGTGAAACAGGAACCCTGAAGGACCATTTTGCCTTTTGAAAAGTTCAACAATAATTTTTCTGTGGATCCTGCATGTCCAGTTCATATAGCGTACCATCAGGCAGTCCAGGCAAGAGCAGTTTCTTGCCCAAATGGCTAGCCTTGTCACATTGAAGGCACATTTCATAATGGGTTTCTTCAATGCCCCTCAACCTCTCTGAAGTAATCGATACTGCCAGAAGCAGACATGTCTCACTCATGAGAAAAGTCTAAATTCTTAAATGCCATATTCTATAGGTCTTTGATAGTTTTGAAGAAAACCTATGCATCAAAATATATCTTTGTACATTTAAAAAAACCTAACTAACATGACTACAAGTTTGATTATTATAGATGACTATTTATCAATCTATAATTTTAATTATACATTACAGTTTAAAATGTTCTGTATAAGCATAATATCTTAAATAAGATCATAAATATACTCATAACAAAATTGACCTTAAATTTGTATCAATAACCAAAGTCCAAACCAATGTAGTATTCTTTATCATATCCCTTTTTTATTGATGTTTATTGAGCTCTACATTTTTCTCTGCTCCCCTCCTTGCCTCTCCCCTCCCCTTTCAGCCCTCTTTCAATGTCCCCATGCTCCCAATTTACTCAGGATATCTGTATCTCATAGCCAAGTTTTCTCCTTCTGTTACTGAAGATGTTTCTTTTCTTTCTCACTGTTTACTTAAATTTGTTCAACAGTGAACATTCTATTTCTTAGTGAAAACTTGCAATTTTTCTGTTCACTCTTACATACTTAATCATTATTTAAATTTAGAGGTTGGGATGTAGAAATCTGGAGATCATACAAACATTACCTTCTCTTGGTTCATCATTAATATAGACTGGGGTTTCTTTTCTATAGAAGAGAGGAGGTATATTTGGCAAGTGTGTTGTTTTCCTTCTGTTATTTCTGTGTCTACCTCTGCCTCACTCACAGAGATGTCTGACCCCTCTGGCATGGAAATGAGGGAGCAGAAAGAAAGAAAGAACGGTCATACTTGAACAATTACTTTCTGTGAACAACACTGAGTTTCTCTTTTATTGGAATTTCCTTAAGCTGAGCCCATTTTGTGAATGTTTATTTCTCATGTTTATTCTCAGCTTCTGTGAATTAAGCAATTTTTTAAACATTTTTAGTGAGTTCTGTTCACCTAGTATGAACAATTCAAATAAAAAATATGTAACATCTTAGCCTGAAATTGTACTTCTTCGATGCTCAGGTCTTCAGTCATTTGACTCAAACAAACAGCCGATACAAATGATGGATTTCAAGGTAATTTATAATTTATATTTATTTTCTTTGATGATTAGTATCTTACTTACTTTGTCTCCATGAAAGTACACTATAGTTATTTGCAATTTTCCACTTAATGTCACATCTATCACTGTAAAAAGACGTTCTTTTAGATGAAAAAATTAGATAAGAAAATAAGTTTTGGTGTCAATAGCTGCAGAGATATCTAGGAAGACAAAGAATATAAAAGAAAGTAGTGTTACATCAGATTTCAAAGCATTCGTAGTGGAGCAGTAAAAGTCACTGCTCAATTGCAGGGTTTGAATGGGAGTAGATTGTAAGGAAATGAATGTGGAGGGCTGTCTTCCTGTGGAGGCTGAAGGAGTTCTAATTTCACATACTGTTGAACACAATAGACCTTGCCAGCAGGTTCTGGAGATGATCCTGACTTCAATGGTTCCACTTGACCTCTTGTTTTTTTACTCAGCCACATAATCTGTTATAACTGGGGCTTGAAAATGGACATTCTGGCCTTAGAAATAACCAGACAGATGTTATTTAGAAAGGGAGTTGGTGTTTATCTTCTTCCAATCCCCATACCACTTCATTACATATAACCTAAAAGAAATCAACCATAGTAAGAGCCAGCCATTCTGCGTAAACACTTTCCAAAGTAGTGTTTCATTATAGAAGCATTACAAATCAGTATGGAGGGTGAAGTTACAGTAAAGAGAACATGTTTCTGACAATATACACCACTGAGATGAATTGAAATTCTAAATGAATAAAACAGTGACAGAGAAGACCAGGTAACCTGGGAGTAATTCAGCAATGCAAAGAATGAATACAGGCTTAGCCTGTGTCCTGCAACAGCATAATCATAGCATGCCACTTCCTGGGTCATGTGGTCATCTGGGATGTTTTTATGCGAAACTCACATGCACACTGCATAAATACTGGTCACGTACAGTTACTAATTCATCAGTGTTTTCTAAGTTTATCTGTATTATATAACATGGTATTTCAGCCAATCTGCTCTGGCCATAATTGTAAAATAATGATCTTAGGGATATCTGGGTTATTATGTTAATATCTTTAGCTTCTATCTTCAGGGATATTATTAGCAACAAGAGCATGTCAGAAAGTTTAGTGTTTTAAGTTTTTTAAAGGGAGGCTACTCTCGTGGTATCTTTTTTATTTTTTTCCCTTTCTTCTTCCAATCCTCAACCTATAAGCTCATAAAGTCAAATATGTCGTAAGTTCTCTTTGTCTTTCACCAAAACTCCTATCAGATGACCTCCTTGCAAAGAATGACTATTGTAAATGTAGGAAGAGATTAGTATTCATTTCCAGGTGACAGAGATAGCAGAGAAGAGAAGTTTGTTTGGGTGCTCCGATTTGAATATTTCATCGGAAGTAACCACAGTTAACATGCTGTTTCTCAGATTATAAAACTTAAATTATTATTTTGTGTCACACCATTAGTCTTTGCCTAGAAAGTAGTTGCCATGCAAACTCTCTCTTAGCTCATTAACTTTTATATTGTGCTTTGCATAATGCATAGCGGCTTCTATCACTCCCTGTGGTTTAAAGTTTGGGAAACAGATAAGCCCATTCAGGAGCTTTTTTCATGCACACCAGTGTTTTGAAGGAATCTGTTTTCTTGTTGTTGAAGGAAATTCATTTTAACAGCTAGAGAAATTAATTTTTTGCACATTTTTACCCCTTTCATATTCGAGCAAAACAACAGAAACTGTTCTGACTACTACTACTAATTTATCAATAAGTTCCTGTTAGCCTTACTAACATTACCTGAAGTTGTTTTGCAAATTTAGGGAAATCACTATGTCATATAGTAATTTTGAAACTTAAACTCACATAGAAATTGATACATAAGGAGATGTTCATGTTTGTTTTTAATTATGCATTTCTAAGCTGTATGTAATATAAATGCTATTTATATGCATGTATGTTGGTTTTGGTTGATCATTGTCATATTACTTTAATTAATAAGTAACCAAATCTTAAATTGACACATAAAAATTCAAATAAAGGCTAGACTTTCCAAGTTCTTACCTAGGTGTGTTTTGTGTGACTATAAGAAATCATATTGTAATTTTGTGTTTATAACTACAGAGTTTGCCTATTTCTAACATTATAATTAACACAAAATTCATAGAAGGAAACATTGTGATAAAGGAAAAATGTATCAAAGTGACAATAGTCATAAAAATAGGATTTTTGGACCAAAACACAAATTATTTTTATTGCCAACAATGTCAATATGTCAGTGAAAAATTGTCCACTACCTGTACCCCAACATGTGCATGAAAAGACCACATCTAAAAAACAATTAGGAACATTGGTGACTTAAACTTCTGAAAAAGCAGAAGTTACATTAGCTGTGAAGCAAATTTTTATAAGATTGTATAGCTAGTGAAGCTTTAGCGAGGGTATGAAGAACTGTCTTACGGTTTCTATTGCTGTGAAGAGACACCATGACCATGGCAACTCTTATAAAGTAACATTTATTTGGGTGGTTCACTTACAATTCCAGAGATTCAGTTCATTATCATCATAATAGAGGCATGGTGTCATGCAAACAGATGTGGTGCTGGAACTGAAAGTGTTACATCTTGCAAGCAACAGGAAGTCAACTGATAGACACACTGAAGGAAGCTTTATCAAAAGAGACCTCAAAGCCAGCCTTCACAGCTACACACTCCCCCACCAAGGTTGCACCTCCTTAATAGCGCCACTTTCTCTGGGATACATTTTCTTTCAAACCACCACATTCCACGCCCTGTCTCCCAAAGGGTTATAGCTATATCATAACGTCAAAAGTACATTTAGTCCAACTTCACAAGTCCTCATATTCTATAACAGTCCCAAATGTGTTTCAAGGTTCAAAGTCTCTTCTGAGATGGCAATCTCTTAGCTTTAAACCCCCTCTTAAAAATCAAAATAAAAAATCATATCACATACTTCCAACATATAATGTCAAAAAATATACATTACCATTCAAAAACACAGGAAAAGTTGCATAGTGAGAAAATACTAGACCAAAGCAAAACCAAAAGCTAGCTTGGCAAACTCCAAACTCTCCAGTTCCATGTCTGATGTCAAAATGCTCTTCAGACCTACAAATCTGTTTAGTGTTGTTGACTGCAGCACACTTTCTCCTGGGCTGGTTCCACTTCATTAGCAGCTCTCCTCAGCAATCTCCGATGGCTCTGGTGTCGGGGAATATTATTTTAAGGTGTGTTATTTTTTGTTTATATTGCATTTGTTTAACTCTGTGAAGCTGTGTTCCTGTGCTTGTCTTAAACATTCGATGGTGCTAATAAAGAACTCAATGGCCAATAGCAAGGAGACAGGAGCAAGGAAAGGCGGGACTGGCAGGCAGAGAGGATAAATAGAAGAGGAAACAAGGAGATGGTGCAAGGAGAGACCAAGGGAGGGGGATGGCAGGGACCAGCCACCCAGCTACACAGCCAGAACCAGAGTAAGAAAGTATATAGGAATAGAGAAAGATAAAGCCTCAAGGCCAAATATAGGTGGGATAATTAAAGTTAAGAAAAGCTAGCAGGAAACAAGGCAAGCTAAGGCAGAAAAATCATAACTAAAGAATAAGTCTCTCTGTGTGATTTATTTGGGAGCTAGGTGGTAGGGCCTACAAAGAGTAAAGAACAAAAGAATAAAAAGTAAAAAAATAAAATAAAATAAACAGTCTACAACACTGGTATTTCTAACATCTTGGGTTCTCCAAGGCAATTCAAGCTTCAACATTACAGCTTCACACAGTGGTCTCTCTAGTAGGCCTCCATTCAGGGATACAAGCTTGGCCTCAGTGGCTTTATTCCATAATTCCATTCTTCTGTCCTTAACTCTCATATCAGAACCATGCGGCAGGAGCTGTCAAGTTCTGCTGCTTGCTGATGTTGGACCATGGCCCCTTGTTCAGTTACATATTCACCAGCTTCCTGTCTTGTACTACCTAAGCTTGGTTGTTCTGAAACTTGCTCTGTAGACCAGGATGACCTCAGATGCAGAGATTCTCCTCTGTTTTCCAGGTGCTGACCCATTATATCCTGCTCTGAGATTTTCTTCAGTTTCTTTCTACAAATTGGACACTTGACAGGGTGGGACCTTGTCCTGAGGTTCCCACTCTCTTTATTCCATTTCTCTGTCCCCTTAAACACAAACTTGACTTCTATTTCACTTTCTGGTGCTCTTTTCCCAGCTTTTTGTAATTTATCCTGCTTAACTTGTTCCTTTTCATTATAAATCTTCATTAGTGTTACCACTAATATCAACATGGCAGAGGCTATACTAGGCTGTTTTGAGATTGCTCCTGCCAATGGAATTAATCCAAAACCCTTCAACTGAGCCTCAGGCAGACTCTTCAGACAAGGACAAAAAGCAGCCACTCTCTTCACCAAAATATCACAAGAACAATCTCTAGGCAACATACTAAAATTCTCCTCGGAAACCTGTTGAGTGAGTCTCCCATAGTTCAAATAACTCTTAGCATCACTGTCTTCCATGACCCAACTAGTATGGCCAATTAAACAGTATTAAAGCATTCCACTACTTTCCAAAACCAAACTGTCAAAGTTAAAATTTCTCCAAACAAACACATGATATGGTCTAGCACAACAATACCCCAGTATCTGGTACCAACTTCTTTCTTATTTGGAGTTTTTATTACTGGGAATAGATAGCATGGTCATGGCAATGCTATAAAGTACAACATTTAATTGGATGGCTCACTTACAGTTTCAGAGATTGAGTTCATTGTCATCATGATGGGAAGCATAGTGATGTGTAGGTAGATACGCTGGAGCTAAGAGAGCTACATCTTGCAGGCCACATTAAGTTAACTGATGGACACACTGAAGAAAGCTTAAGCAAAAGAGACATCAAAGCCAGACCCCACAATGGCACACTTCCTCCACCAAGGCTGCACCTCCTAATAGTGCCACCCCCTTTCTGGTTCCTTCTGTTTCAATCCATCACAAGAATGTTTCTCTCAAAATTGCTAGTATAAAATAGACTAGTATATGTATCACTAAGAAGTTTATTTAAAAGATTATATTTGACTGGTTAGAATAGTTGGTTGCAGCATGATGCTCAAAGTCAATGATTTCAATCCCATATGGGCTAACAGTTAGTGCATTGGGTCTGGAGAGATCACTCTCCTGCAGAGGATTCAGTTTCAGTTCTCAGCTACCATACAAGGCAGCTCATTGACACCTATAACACTTCTGGTCTCTGGAGGAACCCCATGCATGTGGAACATATATAAATACATTGGAACTCAACAAAAATAAATAAATGAAAATATTCTTTTAAAAAAGAATGTTAATGATTTTGTATTTTATTGGCCAGTTATATTCTATACCAGTGAATTTTTGTTTGAATATCTGTGACTACTAAAATTTTGTTACAGAATATTTTGTAATAGAATAAGTACAGAAATTTCTAAAAATGCCCATCATATTATGAATCTTGAACAGATTTTTTTGCTATATTCACACAATGGAATATTTACAGTCTGGGAAAAAAACACAATTATTTCCATAAAATAAAAAAGAAAATGGTAAGTGAAAAAAATACAATTATAAAATAGTAGGCATTTGTTGTGGAATTTTAGTTGAGATGTGTTACCTTTGTTTATGCTGTGGAATATTTGTTTAATGATGCAAAGGTGTGTTGCATTCTTTTATGTTGCATTTGTTTAACTCTGTGAAACTGTGTTACTTTGTCTAAAATACCTGATTGGTCTAAAATATCTGGAAGGCCAATAGCTAGGCAGAAAGGGAATAGGTGGGGCTGCCAGATAGAGATAATAAATAGATGGAGAAAAAGAGAAGAGGGAGGAGAAAGAAATAGAGGAGAGAAGGATGCAGGGGTGGGGTTAGCCACCTAACTACACAGCCACGTAGTCAGGCATGGAATAAGAAGGAAAAAAAATGTACAGAACTATAGAAAGGTACCCAGAGGCAAAAGGTAGACAGGATGACTTAAGTTAAGAAAAACTATCTAGAAACAAGCCGACCTAAAGCTGGGCATTCATTTAAAAAAAAGAATAAATACCTCCGTGATTATTTGGGAACTGGGGGCCAGCCCTACCCAAAGATCAAAGAGAAAAAATAATAAAAAAACAACTACAGACATATTTTAAAATAAAATGTTAAAAAGATATATAAAATTATATGTAAGAAATACTTTTTGTTTTTGGAAAAGTTGTGATTATGTTTAAAGTAACATGGTAAGCTCTCAGCTCTCTTTTAGTCTTTAAAAATATCTTTTCCATGAATATGTACCAGCTAGTCACCAATTTTTAATTATTTTTTATCCCTAATTAGTGTTTCTCTGCTCATGATTGGCCATCAGCCTGGATGATCTCTCAGATCTTCCATAGCCTCAGTGCTTATTTAACTCCCCAAGGTAACAGAGAAAGAAAATGCCAACGGAATCTATTTTCAGTTTAACAAAAAAGAAAAAAAAAGAAAAGATTATTTATTAAGGTGAAGTGCTTTGAAAAAATGTGGTTTTGCTTATTTATTCTTTACTAATGTGAAAAAGATAGGAACTGATCCTTACATGCCTAGAATGTTCTAGGCTCTTTACATGCTATTATCCAGTTCTTATCAGTCTTGCAAATAAGTTTTGATATCCACAATATGAGTGGCGTGTTTAGTGTACAAGAGTTTAAATATGCCATCAAAGTGATCAAAATGAAAAATTTCAACTCTGATTTCAACCTTGGTTTACTTAGAGATGCACTGGATAAGATTCAAAAACAAAGATACTAACCAGTTTGGCAAGAAAATAACCGAGACCAGTTATTTCCCTGGACCTGATTTCTTTCACAGTGTCGTTATCATTCTCATATCTAGTTTTCTTTTTCCTCTTCTAATACTTAAGTTCATCACTTATTTATTAACTTTCTCTGGAATTCCTCATTGTTCCAGTATTGTTCTTAATTGCAGAATAGAAACCTATTGGGAAGTCTGTTTTCTATACTCCCTATGTTTACCCTGCATTTAAAATCTTATACATATGATATACCTTGACACAAACAGTTTGCCATGACATAAATAGTTTTAAAAGACTATTGTCTCTTATCTAGATTTGTCAAGCATGAATATGGGTGCTTCAGCTTCCTCCTCCTTTGCTCCTCTCTTCCTCAGTGGCTGTATCAAAAGCCATTTGTTAAGACCCAGTAAAGCAATCAGCAATGGGGTTGGAGATGTAGGAGCTGTGGTAGCCTAGGAAGAGCAGTTAATTGAACTGTACGGAAGTTGAGGTGTCTGTGTCTATTTTTCTCTCTGTAGATAGTGTTAGTGAAATGTTGGTACATGGTGTGGGAGCCTAAGTAACATGAAGGCGGTCAGTCTGGTAGGGGACCTGGAGACCATGTGTGATAAAGTAAATGCCGATTCAGTGTGGGCTGTGGTATGAGAGCATTTGTACAAGTCTTCTACATAGCAGCAAGTATTATAAATAGTGAGATAGAAAGAAAGGAACCCAACCTTCAATTTTGAAACATCAAGAAAGATTAACAGTCAGACGTTCATTCAGAGATACGGGTATGAGAGCAGATGTGTCCAAAGTGTGATGAGAAGGATGTTCTTTCACTAGACAACATCTATTCACAGCAGATATGTATCTCATATGACCAAAGCATCGTTCAGTCAGCACAATGACATTTGTAGTAAGGATAAAGAGTATCATTTCATAATGATAAAAATGCTCTTTTAGTTAGTCATAAATGTTTATGCCACAAATAAAAGACTTGTTAAATCCATGAAGGAATTACAGTGAGAGATCCTAATGCTATCTATACTCTGAATAACGGACAGGCAAGTGTTGAAGAAATCAGGAAGCCCATAGCCAATGTGAAAAATATCACTCACCAAAACTAGTTGGCATTTGTAGAAGAATCTTCACAGATATTAGCAGGATACATACCATTTTTTAAATGTACATGAGTTATTTACCAATTTAGTGCATGTTCTATCCATCAAACAAGTTTGCATAAATTCAAATTATTCAATTCATAAAATATCTTTCTGTGATTAAAATGGCATTAGATTAGACTTTTACCTTCGAGAAAGGGATAATTGAGAAGTCTTCAAATATTTGGAAATAAAATTATAATATCTAATTAATACATAGGGAAAACAGAAATCAAAGATGAATTTTTTTTTTTGCTGAAAGAGATAATGAAACACTACCAAAAGATTCCTTGTGGCTAAGTGAGTATTTATAGTGCTAAATGTCTATATTATGAATAACAAAGCTCTTTGTGATGGTTAATTTTGCTTGTAAGTTTGATCGGATCTGAAATCAAGTAAGAGACATAACCCTATTAGTGGGCAGCTCTGTGAGTGTACATCTTGGGAAGATCAACATGGAGTAAAAACTCTTCTTCAGAGTGGGTGGCACCTACTGATGGCCCAGACACAAAAATATCCAAGGGAAAAACAATAATAGTATTTTGGTTAAAAATTAATAAAACAATCAATAAAAAAGAAATCCCATGAGAAAAAATCAATAAACCTAAATGTGGAATTTGAAAGCATCAATAAGATGGATATATTTCCAGAAAGACTGGAAAGAGAATAAAGAAAAATTACTGAAGGATAATAAAATATTGCCGTTAAAACTGTGATGATAGGTTCAATATCAGATGAAATACATTCCTTGTCAAACAGTAACACATTTCACTAAAGGAGAACTAGTTAGAGATGCTGAAGCCTGCTATTTTGCAAAATTAGTATGTACTAAAATAAGAAATAGTTATGATGGATAGTCATGCAACTGGAAAAGAAATTTAAACTATGAGAGAAATTGAAATTGTAGGTAAGACTTTCCAAAAAAGTAAACTATAGATGTAGAAAGCTTCAACGCTGAATTCTAACAGCTTCTTAATTTAAAAAAAAAACTATGAAAATACTCCAAGCATTTCAGTAAGCTGAAGAGAATGGCTTACTACTCAGGCATATCAGAAGACCGATAATATGCTGCTATCAATACAAACAGCCATTACAAGAAATAAAAGCTGTAAAACCATGTTTCCAATAAATATATGAGCAAATATCATATTTAGATTTTTACATGTTATATCCAATAATATATAACATGTGTTTGTCATTTAGAACCTCTAAATTATTATTACAGGCATATAAATTTACTTTACTCTTCAAATATCCTTTATCATAATGTTAAAAAATTAAAAAGAAGTATGCAATTGCTAAATGCAAATCTAATGTAATGACAAACTAAACATGCATTTCTGTAGTTATGTAGTTTCTCTGAAAGAGGAGAGAGAGCTGGTGGTACATGGCAGAGTTTATGAAGAAGGATGAGAACCTTTCAAGGATTGTGTACATACTCACTGTCTTGATTTTGTTAATGGCCTCATAGACTTGTTTGTATATATGCATCAAAACATAGCAGATAGTGCAGTTTCTACCATAAGCAGTGTCTTACATGTCTATTATAATGAAACGAATGTTAGTAACTTTTAGGATTCTCGTGAATAAATGGATTGTAGCTGACGATTATGTGACATATATTAGCATTAAATTTCTAGTACTGATGATTGTTTAAGACTGTTTTGAGACACTGTATGTACATATGGAATTAGCTCTGTAAGACTGTATTTTATGTCTGCTTATAATTAAAGAATTAGACCCACTAAATTATCTACTTAATTGCCACAGAGATTTATCTTCTCATTAAAGCTTTTCTTTCAATTCACTTATAACATTCAAAAGGGTCATATGAGCTCAAAGGCAAGTTATCTCTTACAAAGCAAAGCAGAAGCAAATTGAAGACTGGGGTCATTTAAGAAAAATAATATAGAGGCTTTGCCTCCCATACAACCACATTTATTGTAATGGTCACCACAGGTCCTCCTGGAAAGTGTTCATTTATGTTCTATAGGGAATGTATTTTTTTCTTTAACTTCTCTTTGGCAGTAGGTATTTTATGTGAAAAATGCCAATAAAAACTCATAACAAACTAAGGGCATTGCTGTTTTACATTTAATTTGTAAGGTAGAAAAACATAGCCAAGGGAGGGATGGATTTTGCTCAAGGCTACAAATTTATTAAACAAAAAACTCAAGGTGCAAACAGAGATGTCCTTTTCCAAGGCCAAGATGATTGTAAGGAAATTTCCAAAACATTGCTTCAAAACCAGGAGAAGAGAGTGCTGTAGTTTTTAAAGAATGAAATTAATCTCAGAAGATTTAAGTCAGCTCACTTTTTTTTCACATTTAGGGCACTGCTATAGTAACCTTAGATGCCCTCTAGTCCCACCCTCCCCTTTTAAAGGACCTGTCCAGGTGTTTTGAATGGAAGGAAACAAAAATGCCTTATTGTTTAAAAAAAAATTACTTTATTTTTGAGCATTTTCATTCGTGTATACAATCAAATATAATATACACCCTCAATTTTGTATCCTCTAATTCCCACAATATCCTCCCTAACATGCCATCCCAACTTCATGTTGTCTTTATTCTGAGAACTAAATAAATCTATTGAGTAATGCCCATATGTTCACAGAAATGGCATTCAGTAGATCATAAGAAACCTACCAATGGCCACATCCTCAAAAAACAGTGTACCTCCCCAAAGCAACTATTAACTGGAAATAGCTTCTCAGTCCTCAGTCAGGGTCTGGAAACCATATACACTATCAATGCTGGGATTGGTTTGTGCTGGCCCGAACTTGTTCATGTGTTGTGCAGGTAACACAACTGCTTGTAAATTCATGATCTCAAAGGCCATGTCATTCTCATAAGAGAGTATTCCACAGCGGTATTCCCCATCTCTTATTCTCTGCAGTGGTTTATTTGTCAACCTGACAGGATACAGAATCATCTTGAAGACAAATATCTGTACACATCTGTAAGAGATTATCTAGACCAAGTTAGTTAAAGTGGAAAGTCCAATTCTAAATGTGAGTGACACCATTCCATTGAGTTGGGCCCAGAACTGCATAGAAAGAGAACAAAATTAGTCCCAGAGAGCCATCACTCTCTGCTTCCTCAATGTCGATAGACTGTGACTTGCTCCTCAAGCTCTGGTCATTTTGAATTCTTAATGTACTATGCCCTGTAAATGCTGTGGAACCAAAACAAGTAATCAGCATAGAAAATGGCATGCAGAAGTAGGATCACAGCTGTGAAAACTTTACCTTGGATCTTGTTTATGAGAGGAATGTGGGATACTTTGGTGCTTATAACTAAAAAAAAAAAAAAAATCTTAACTATTTTAAGCATAATTTAATGGGCAATTCTAGTAGAAGATTTTAAAGCAAGATAGAAAGAGAGTATAGATCTGAATCATACAGTTTCAGAGAGTAACAAGAACTTTATCAAGAACTGGGTTATAATCCAACAAAGATTATGGATGCATTCTGCACAACTTCAGAATTAAAAAGTGATGGATAAATTATGCAGTGGATGAAATTTCAAGACATGATAGCAGTCAGGCCTGTGACATGGTTAACACTCACCATACTTAGCTATGTCTAAAGAGATGAAGAATCATACATGGGACAGAAAGACATAAAATGTGCACTTTGTTAAGGAAAAGTGTTCCAGCAAGTTTAAAATTGCAGAATAGGTGGTGTTGAAAAGAGGCTGGAGGAGCTAGAGACAGGCCTCCTATTTTGTATAGGGTATGGCGCTCTGAGGTCAAGACTTCATCTATCAAAGACTTTGAGTTGTGAAAATGAAAATCAGTTTGAAACAACAGAGTCTACACTGAGAATGCTTCCTGGTTGTGGAGAGCTTTCCCTCATGGAAGCTTTCCTCAGAATCAGCACATAGAGGCTGTTGTCCAAAGAAGCCAGGTTCTATCCCAAGCTGACAAAAGAACTTAGAAGTATTGTTCATGTTCTGCTATTTCGGCACTCATTAAAGATGCAAGATTAAAGATACTATAATTATTAAAGTATAACTCAAAGAGAACTACTAAAGTGAGCAATACATAGGGTCAGAATCTCTGGAAGGATAACATGAGGCCACTCTGTGAAACTCTGAAGGTCAAGGCTAAGTTGAGATGAAGACCCCAGTGTAGTAGGAGCTGCAGGGCTGCATTCTGCCACCCGGCTCCCTCCACTGCCACCGGCTAGCTTTACCCGAAATAACAACACACAAATTGTATTCATTTAA
This sequence comes from Microtus pennsylvanicus, assembly GCF_037038515.1. Lineage (NCBI taxonomy): Eukaryota > Metazoa > Chordata > Mammalia > Rodentia > Cricetidae > Microtus > Microtus pennsylvanicus. Next base: position 45,109,640 of record NC_134584.1, read on the forward strand.
ACACTGCTTGGCCCATTATATCTAGCCTCTTCTCAGCTAACTCTCATACCTGGACTAGCCCATTTCTAATAATGTGTGTAGCACCCCAAGGTGTGCTTATAGAGAAGATTCTAGCCTACGTCTTTCCTGGGTCAGAGTTTCATCGTGTCTGTTCCGGGGAGCAGCACCAGCGGCATCTGAGCTCACTTCCTCTTCCTCCCAGCATTTTGTTCTGTTTACTCCTCCCACCTATGTTTTAACCTATGAGGCCAAGCAGTTTTCTTTATTACTTAACCAATAACCTTCCTCCATCACCCCAGGATGTTATGCGTACCAGAACCGTGAGATATCCATCAGGAAACAATGACTGTATAAAGTAGAGCTTACTCAAGAGATGCTTGTGTGTGTAACAAGCAGCGGAGCTAGACAGGGTGGGGTGGGGAGGGGGCAAGGTGTGTTCATTCACAAGCCAGAGATGCCATACATGGAGTTACAGGATTTGTATTTCTCTTGCTGGCTTATGGTCTTGCTTCAATCAGACCAGATTCTTCTAAATTGGCTCCTTTGGAAAGAGAATGTTTGCTATGCACTGTTGTATATTGGCTATCTGAAAAAACATTTTTTGATGTTTCCAAACAAACATATAAGTAGCCAGTACAATTGAGTTCATGTCAACTTCATACAAAGTAAACTCATTACTGTTAAACCCTAACCTCCCCTATTTTGCTAATCTACAAAATCTTATATTAATTTTAGTATAAAAACATGAAATATTTCATAGTGCAAATTCCCACAGCCTTTAAAAAGTCAAACACTTTTTGTCTTAATGACTATGTCCTTTGCTTTACAGAAACTTCTCAGTTTCAGGAGGTCCCATTTATTCATTATTGCTTTCATTGTCTGTACTACTGGGGTTATACGTAGGAAGTGGTCTCCTGCGCCCATGTATTGCAGGCTACTTCCCATTTTCTCTTCTATCAGGTTCAGTGTGGTCAGATTTATATTGAGATCTTTAATCCATTTGGACTTGAGTTTTGTGCATGGTGATAGATATGGATCTATTTTCATTCTTCTACAGGTTGACATCCAGTTATGCCAGCACCATTTGTTAAAGATGCCTTCTTTTTCCCACTGTATAATTTTAGCTACTGAATGGGAGAAGATCTTCACCAACCTCACATCAGACAAAGGTCTGATCTCCAAAAAAAAAATATAAAGAACTCAATAAACTAGACATTAAAATTCTAAATAACCAAGTTTTAAAAAATGGGCTATTGAACTGAACAGAGAATTCACAACAGAATTTCAAATGGCCAAAAGACACTTAAGGACATATTCAACTTCCTTATCTATCAGGAAAATGCAAATCAAAACAACTTTACACCTGTAAGGTTGGTTAAAATAAAAAACACCAATGATAACCTATGCTGGAGAGGATGCAGAGTAAGGGGAACACTCATCTATTGCTGGTGGGAATGTAAACTTGTGCAACCACTATGGAAATCAGTGTGGCAGTTTCTCAGAAAATTGGGAGTAAACCTACCTCAGGATCCAGCAATACCATCTCGGGAATATACCCAAGAGATATCCATTCATACTATAAAAGCATTTGTTCAACTATGTTCATAACAGCATTATTTATCATAGCCAGAACCAGGAAACAACCTAGATGGCCCTCAATGGAAGAACGGATAAAGAAAGTATGGCAAATTCATACATTAGAGTACTACTCAGTGGTAAAAAACAATGACATCTTGAATTTTGCATGCAAATGGATGGAAATAGAAAACACTATCCTGAGTGAGATAACCCAGACCCAAAAGTATGAATATGGTATGTACTCACTCATTAGTGGATTCTAGCCATAAACAAAGGACATTGAGCCTATAGTTTGTGATCCTAGAGAAGGTAAGTAACAGGGTGAACCCAAAGAAAAACATATATAGATCCTTCTGGGTTGGGATGGGGGAAAGGGGAGAGGGAGAGAGAGGAGGAAGAAGGGAAGGGTTGGGGAGAGCTTGGGGGAGTGGGATGGTTGAGATGGAGGAAGGACAGATATGGGAGCAGGGAAGGAGATATCTTAATTAAGGGAGGCATTGTGGGGTTGGCAAGAGGCTTGACTCTAGAGGGGTTCCCAGATGTTCACAGGGCTGTCCCACAGCTTCCCCTGGGAAGTAGAGGAAAGGGTGCCTGAACTGGCCTTCTCCCACAGTCAGACTGATGACTTTCTTGAATATCACCATAGACTTTGTCAGGCGACAGATGGAGATAAAGACAGAGATCTACATCGAAGCACTGGATTGAGCTCCTACGGTCCAGTTGAAGAACAGAAGGAGGGAGAATATGACCAAGAAGTCAGGACCACCAGGGGTTGGTCCACTCACTGAGACAGTGTGCCTCAACTAATGGGAGCTCACCAAAGCCAGCTGGACTGGGACTGAGCATGGGATCAAACTGGACCCCAGAATGTGGCTCACAATTGAGGCAGACTGAGAAGCCAACGATAATGGCACTAGGGTTTGTCTCTACTGCATATACTGGCTTTTTGGAATCCTATTCTATTTGGATACACACCTTCCTAAGCCTGGATGGAGGGGGAGGGCCTTGAACTTCCCACAGGGCAGGGTACCCTGCCCTCTCTTAGGACTGGAGGTAGGGGGAGGATGAATGGGGAAGCGGGAGGGAAGTGGGAGGAGGATAGGAAGTGGAAATTTTGCTTCCTATTATTTATAAAGTAATAAAAATTATCAGAGGAAAAAAAGTCAAACACTTGATAAGTTTACTCTTTTTAATATATCCAACCTGTCTCTAAAATTCCAAAACCTCTGTAAAATTCCTATCTTTCTGAAACTCCAAAGTCTCTTGCAAAGTTCAAAGTGCCTTCATTATAGACCCTTATAAAATCAAGATAAAATACATACATATATACTTTCTTATTCTAAGAAGAAAGAATGGAGCATAGTCATGATTAAGTCACAGGAAAACAAAAATTCAAGTCCAAAATATCAGTGCTTCAAGGGAAAAACCCATTCACCATCGACTGGATTACAAGGGGTTCCATTACCCAAGCTCTGCAGTTTGCAGTACATGGAGCTTGTCTAATAGTCTCAGCCCAGCTTCACTCCATATCTGCTACTATTCTTGACTGTCATTGAATTCTATTGGCCTCTAAATGATGTTGAGGTCCCTTACTGCAGCTGGGCTGTGTCTTCATCAATAGCCCCTTTGGGCCTTTCTTCGGGGACTCTAACCCTGTCCCATGGTACCAAATCTCAACTTCTTTCCAAGATCTCTTAATGCTTTCAAAACCATGCTACTGAGAAACTACCAGTGTAGCTGATCACACAAGGTAAAACCTTGGGCCTCTCTGGACTGCAGCTTCTGTGTGCTTACTCTGAGTAAACACTTCCCAGAAATGTTCATTTCGGCAATCTTGGTCTCTTCTTAATCATCACTGTTTTACTGTTTGTTTGTTTTTGTTTTGTTTTGTTCAGCCCCATCTGTTGTCCCAGCAAAGGAAAGAGGTTTCACTTAAGTGGTTCTGGTCTCAAAGAAGAGACCAGATTCTTCAACTCCAACTGACCAGAACTCAAACTATCACATAAACGGTTCTGTTTGTCTTGGCTTCCCTCTGAAACTTGACTAGACAGGCCTCTACCATTTGCATGTCTTTCAGCATCCCTATCTCAAGGTGCCCACAGAACAGCCCATTAATCTCTGATTACTCAAAAGGTTTTCCAGTGAAAATTTGCAAACACCTCCACAATCCTCCCCAAAACAACATGGTTGGGTTCGTCACAGCAATATTCTACGACTGATACCAACTTACTAGGTTTTGTAATGCTGTGATGAAATATCATGAATAAAAGCAGCTTGGGAAGGAGAGGTTGTATTTAAACTGCTGATTCCCTATTGCATTCCATCATCAAAGGAAGGCAGGACATGAATTCAAAGCAGGAAGTTGTTGGCAGGAACTGACACACAGGCTGTGGAGGATCACTGTTTACTGACTTGTTCCAGATTCTGCATGTGGGAAAATTTGAAGCAAAATTCCATTTGGCTATTTATCTTTGTTTCTTGTGTCTAAGAATATTTTCTTTATTCTAGTATGGGGAAACAACATCAAAATTGTATGGTATGGTTAGGATTTGAAGTAATATACTTGATAGTACTAATGTTCTTGTGATGATTTGGAGAGATACAGCTATCATTAGCTGGCTTTTATTTTTTACCTAGATGTTTAATCTTGTCAGAGAAATATATATATATATATATATATTATAGATTGAATAGTTAAATAAAAATTCTGTAAATTTAATTTGTTTACTGAAACATTTAGTAATGTTTACTGATTAGAATTGCTGAAGGGTAGAAATATTTTGAGGATTATCTAATTTTGTAGTCTAGTAAAACTCTACAAAAAAGCCTCAATGATCCTGTGAGAACATATCCCAGACCTGAAGGTTTGAAAACTTAAATCAGTCATTGTTTCATTAATTCAGATGAAAATATTATTAATATTATTATCAGTATTAAATTAATATCATATTAAGAAGAATCTGTCAAAATTAAAACGAGCACACTGAAGTACTGTTAAAACAATAGTCAAGAACTTTTCTATTCATCAGGGTAGGAAAGTGCTCAGCTAGTTTAATCCTTTTGCATATCATTAAATTCACAGTAGGAAGTCTTACAATAAAAAGTTATTATCATCTTATGGAAATTATATTATTACAAAATATTATCTTTAAAAGCCAACTCTTGATGAAAGACCTAGTCTAACTTATTTAATAGCATTGTTAATGGCAGTGACATAAAATGTAAGAGTTTGACTTCATAATTTGTAGGCTCTCTAAATGTTTTCTTTCACTGCGATCTTATAAAGCCGTCGTGTTTTAGTTACTGTTCAACTGCTGTAAAGAAACACCAGGATCAAGGCAACTCTCATTTTAAAACAAAGTATTTAATTGGATGCTTGCTTACAATTTCAGTGGGCTAGTCCATTGTTATCATGATGAAGTACATGGCGAAGGGCTGGTGTGGTGCTCAGAAAGTAGCAGAGAGCTACATCCTGCCTGAATAGTGGGGGGAGACACACACACACACACACACACACAGAGAGAGAGAGAGAGAGAGAGAGAGAGAGAGAGAGAGAGAGAAGACTCTGGGTCAGATGTGGGTTTTTAAAACCTCAAAGCCCACCCTAGCCAAATACTTTCTACAACAATGCCAAACCCTGTAATCTTTCTAATCTTTTTAAACAGTTTCACTTCTGGTTGACTAAGCAGACATGTAAACATATGAGACTATAGTGGCCATTATCATTCAAACCACTAACATGGACTATAATAATCTTGCTTCCTAATTACTGGGCTTTTAAAATTATACTGACAGGTTTCTGATCTTTTATCTGTGGAGATACATGAAATGAGACAGTAATAAGTTTAGGCTGTTACAATATTAATAGAAACTTTCTGTTTACTAAATGAGTCTCATGCTTAGAATCTTGGCATACATTTTATTTACCCCTACATTAGTGATGCAAAGATAATATTATCTTCTTACTACAGAGAAAATGAAGGCTTGAGTATATTTTCTTCCTAACTGATTAATAAGTAGTTGTATACAATAGGAAAATGGTTTTTACTTGATTGATTTTATTTCAATTTCGTGCTGTTTCTATGATCTCACACAATTTCAACAAGAAAACAACAACCTAAAAGCAAATGTAGAATCTTTCCAGAGGTTGTATGGGTTTGAGAAAGTAGAATGAACAGGCTTATTATAAAGTCTTACCCTGGGAATTCTGATCAGCTTATCACTTGGTCTGTTCTTAACACTGAATCTTGATTGGTGTCAAAATGTACATGGGACATACTAAATAATGTTTTATGTTTAAAAACAAATCAGACCTAAAGAGATATTGAAGCAAAGGCATACTGAACCCTAAGAAATATATTGAATTTTATCCATAAGAAACAAACACAGGGCTCTCTATCTGGATCCTGGTAGGTTTTTTGCTTCTTTGTCCTTGAATCATCTTTACCTTCTTACTCAGAACAGTGACAATCAGGGAATACGTTTGACAGTCTGCATCTCTGACATCCGTCACCCAATTCCTGTCGGAATTCTCTCTACACAGCCTCCCAAAGCTAAAGGGAGTAGGAATTCCTTTTATCTACTATCTCTTGCTTGCCCAGCATTTCACTTATCCCAAACTAATTTATTATAACTTCAATCAACTAAATGAGAATGAACACTTAGAAAATTCTTCTCAAAAGTTGCCCTACTTTTAAGCATGCAAAGTCTATAGAAAAGTGATTTGTTTTCAATATGAAGACTTTTCTTCCATTTCACATCCCTTCTGTAAAATCCCAAATCCACTTTCATTTCTCTAGGCCTCCACAGAGATATATCTCCACAAAGATGCATTGGGGAAAAAAGAAGGTTATATGCATGAATATATAAGATCATTTCTCTCTCACGCTCGCTCACACACACACACACACACAAAGACAGAGAGACAAAGACAGAGATAGAGAGTTTTTGAATATATCATCTTTGTTAATTAACACATAGCATTATGATGTTGACACAAAACTGCTTGATACTGTTCCTGCCTACCTATATTAATAGGCATGTAAGGGTTGCTATCCACATCAGTATTTTTATGGCTTCATAAGTTCCACATACATTTCATAATACTTATGTTTCATTATTGCATATCCAGTTACTAAAGTTTATTCACAATTTCTACACATTTCCAGGTCCTTCTAATGAGTAGAGTTTTGAGAAATATGCAAAGCAAATAGTGTGTAGTGACTAACTCCAAGATGAATCAGTTCACTACAGATGACTGGCTTGACGTGTCTTTCATTTTGGACTTGTATCATTTTACTCTTTTCTTTGTCATCTGCGAGGCTTAATGGAGACAAGGACGGCATCTTTCAAAAATTTCATCCCTAAATGTCTTTCGTGCTAAACCTCTATTAAACACAAGCTTGGATCTTGAGACTCTGACATCAAAGTATTGAGAACAGGTGTGCATGACTCTTCATAATTCTTTTGAAGTTTCTGTTAAAGAACATCTGGTTTGTTTGGTAGGCATTTTGTATACACGTTTGTCAGATGAGAGAATGAGACAGGTGTGGGTCTGAAGCACTGAGCACATTCGTGGTTAATGGGCTTAATTTTCCACTCTCCATAATACCCCCCTTTCATGAGCAGTGATGAAAGAAAGGCACTCTTTCAGAGGGTCTAGTTTGAGGGTAAAAATTATGCTTGTCTCCAAGATGGATTCACTGAGCTATTTACATGCTGATCATTATTTAAAATGCTAATTTGGCCTTAGCATGCAAGTTGCTTTCCCATTTTGTTTATGCTTACAGTTGCCTTTGAGCCAAGGATTCTGAAACATTTTCACACTTTGGTATGTGGCTTTAGAAGTCAGGGACAGTATTTTGCATTTAGAGGTGTTCCTTCCTACTTGAGGTAGAACAGAGGAGTTAACTCTTAAGGAGCTTTGAAACAGCTGGTCTTAGGATAATAGCCTGAGAAATCTAATTTTCTCTAAATTCAAGGCTTCAATGCAATCACAAGGGCAAAATGTTAAAATTCAAAGTGATAAAGGATAACAAGGGTAAATTTCTACATTTATGCTTCCTATAAATGCAAACAGCACATAAAGAATAGAAGGAATTTATTCCCAGGAAAACAGAAACCAAGTCAAGCCCTTCTTCTGTCTAACCCCACAAACTGACTTTCACTTTATGAGTTCTAGACATTGAACTGTGTCCATCTACAATTATATGGTAAATATACAACTCCCACTGCCACTGTACTAGAAAGAAAGAGGGTGATTAGGGCCAGTGAGTCATAGAGGGAGTTCACAATGAGAGGGGATCATTTTCTCTCTGTATATATATACAGAGAATAAGAATCAGAGTGAGATGGAAGTTCCGACCAGTCAGAAAGAATGTCCTTACCAGAAACTAACTACAGTAGTTTGTTGACTTTGCACTCCCAGCTTCCAAAATTACAAATCTGAAAACTACTATATTTAACCATGATAATGATTTGCATGGTGAACAAGGTCATTTTGCTTTTGTAATAGCTTCAAACAATATATAACGACATGCGCTTTGAAAGTAAACTTAAACAAATTCTTTTAAAATACATATTTTTGCTTTTATTCTTGCTTAAGTATATGCATGTGTTTCTCTGTGTATGTAGCATGTATGGGCAGCCATGGAGGTCAGAGGAAGGTGTCAGATCCCCTTCAGATGGAGTTATAGGCAGTTGTGAGACATTCACCATGGGTGCTGGGGCCTGAACTCAGGTCCTCTGGAAGAGCAGTTTGCCTTCTTTACCACTGAGCCATCTCTCCAGTCTTAGCAAATATTTAATACATAGACGTTTATTTAATAAATGAAAAACATGAATGAAGCTGTCTTCTGAGTAAAACCTAGTAGGCATAGCCAACCTGTGGCCTGTAGTCATGCTCTCCTCAAGATAATCTGAATGAAGCTTAACACCAAATAGCAAGCTGCCTAAATATGATTGTTCTCTTGATGTTTTATACTAGACAATGAGGTTTCTGAGGATGAACATTGTAGATGACATTTTTCGTGCAATGTCAGCAGGTTGGACATGCCTGAAAAGTTTCAAGCTTCTAGGTATCCTGTATCTTCAGCAGAACATTGCTTTCAGCTTATTCAGCTTAGAAACATTCTTTGAGCAGAAACCTCTAGCAAAACACAAGAGCTTTAGAGGTATTCCTATGTTCTTCATTCAATAGGGGTGGAAGAAAAGAAAAGCACTCCTTGGAAGTCTCCACTTCAGAGCCCTTGGTTTTGTAACACTGTCTCTGTAAAGGCCGTAGTTTACTTCTTCCTACCTGTCTTCAGCAGTTTGTCTTTGTTTTGTATTTACATTTATATTTTTTCATTTACAGCTCAAAAAGGAATACAAGTTGTCAACCTTAAAATTTAATAAACCCAAAATATTTTAGTGCTCAATGTACTAAGTCATTCTGATAGCAGTAGGGAACTGGTTTTTGAAATGGATCTTATGAGGCACATGGAAGACACTTAGAGACATAGGTAGATGCTCAATAATTGAGTTTAAGCAGCATTATGAAAGCCTTATCCACCAGCTGGCTGTCTTTAATATGAATAATTTCATAAGTTAACAACTGAAAAGATTTGAAAAATAGTTAAAGCCATCTAATTTGCATGAAGGAAAAGTGTGGAAAGGAAATAGTGAAAAACGAGGTCATGAACTAAAGGCAAACAATATATGGGGAATATATGTGGAACAGAAGTTCCAGCCATGTTTAGGAGAACAAAAAGGACAAGAGATCTAGACAACTAGATCAGCATTCCTGACTCTGCATGGAGCAGACTGTGAAGCCAGTGTGTAGAAAGTCTGCTTAGTGACAAAAAACGTTTGCTTATCCATCTGTTTTGTAGCATTCATTGGTTTACTCATCCTAAGATATTTACTCACTGTTGACTCTGTGCTGGAATGAGTGCAGGTGATAGTGAATTTGCAATGATACCGGAAACATATTTGTGAGACAGTCCATAAACTCTTAACATGATTGAAGAAGAGTAAAGCACATTAATGGGTGAATTGTTTAAAAAAAAATCATTGTTTAAGTTGGTTTCAAGAAAGAAGATATCTGTGATTATAATTAGAAGACCTGTGATATAATTAATAATAATAATAATAATTCCCTAGAAGAGACCAGAATAAATTAAAGAATAATATAAATGACACTTGGAGAAACATTCTAGGGAGAGGGAATGGTGAATGAGAAACACCTGAATGGTCCGGTCTGTAGCATTGAGAAAAACACAAAGGAGCCACTGCAGCTGAACTTCTCCAGATAAAGGACGAGACATTAGGAAAAGAGATCTGAAATGAAGAGGGGGTAACATTACACAAGGCTTTGCATGTGTTGTTCTGTTCCAAGCTCTTAAACTATGTGACAAGTTTTAGCTTACTGTCCTCATTCATTCCATGAAGTGGTGACTCTAAATGCTGTCAGGTAATTTGAACAATGGCTGATCTTGCTGCTTCCTGCTGCATGAAGTCATTGGATGTGCCAGTTAAGAGACCTCTACATTACCTGTTTGATCGTTTTTTTCTTGGTTTCCCAGGGTATCATTTACGTATTTACTCATTTCTTCAAACTTTTTGTTATACTTCTCATCCATTTCTATAAGGGCGTTTTTTACATGTTGTTTAAGGGACTATTGCTTTCATAAAGTCAATTTTTTCCACTTCTTCTGTGTTAGGGTGTTCAAGTCTTTCTGTTGTAAGATCATTGGGTTCTAGTTACAGCAAACATCATCTACAGCTGATTTCACTTATCCTTTCTACTCACTGACTGTATTTATAGCTTGATAATAAAAGCCAAAGTCAGTTTCTAAAAAGAGAGAGAGAGAGAGAGAGAGAGAGAGAGAGAGAGAGAGAGAGAGAGAGAGAGAGAGAGAGACCTCTACAGTGAGCCTGTGATGGGCACTTCAGAAGTGTGTCAGTTGTTCCATTTGAATAACAGCCAGATGAAGTAAGGGAAAGGACTCGTGGGTACCTGGATAATAAAAGCAAAAACAAAAGAAAATCAAGGTGAAATGGGATATTAAATGTTGCGGGAGGTCCTCCCACTCCTCCAGCCAATAGCCGCTGAGATACCAGCCCATTGGGGTGTGGTCTCTCTCCCTTTAAAAAAGCAGCCACTTCCCTCTCCTCTCTCTCTTCACTTCCTGCTCCGCCGGCGACTAGACTCCTGCTTGCCTTGGGTAGAGGGCTGTTGCCTGGGACAGTGATCTGTAAGTTTTTTCCCCTTTAAATAAATATCACCCTATTAATCATAATCCCAAATTGGTGTGGCATTGTTTGTGACTTACGCCTTCAATTAAATAAACTGGCATGGTAAGAACAAGTAGACTTTCAGGCCTTGGAGCACAAACTGGGGGGCCCTAAGAAAATAGAATTAAATTATCAGAGGCCCTTTGGAGTGTGAATTGACTATAAATATAGGTTACATATGTCATCAGTCTGGGAAATTTTTCAAATATTTTGCAAGTATAGGAAAATCTTTTAAGACTTCTTTTCAGATTTCAGGCTTAATGACTATGAGAGCCTCTTGTGTATATATGTGATCTTTTGTATATCATACATTTTATGTGTCTATTAAGAAATTTGTAATTTTGTGGTTTCCAAATGTCTTTAAATTTAGAATTTAATGGTAAAAAATCTTATTTTTCTATATTCTTAACCTTGTCATATTGATAAATATATAACAGTCTCTAGCCTGAAATGTTCAGGTCTTTAAAATATACAGCAGATTTGCAGGAAATGGTCCATTAAACCATATATTACAATTTGAAAAGATGATATACTATATGTCAACTATATTGTGCATTCCCAAATGTGTTTAACAGCCCTAGTCAGTAGTAAAATATTTATCTCTAATATTTCTGGGTTTTCTTGATATTAAAATGAAAATAATTAGAAGCTACTGAGAAATATCTGCACAAATCAAGTCAATATGGATTCTCTCCTCAGCTCTTTTTAGTTTTGGTTTTTCACTATATCCATAACATACAATTGATATAACAGACAGTTTTCTGAAATGGCCCAAACCTGTGGGTACACAAAACAATAATACATGTGCTAGATATAACATAGATTTCATAATCTGTTATAATCTCATTACACAGTGTGTGGTTTATAAAGACTTCCTCATCCAGTGTCTCACCAGGAAAAGCGTGTTCCAGCATTTCAGGTTAGAAGTACACGACTCAGAGATAAAAAATAAAAAATTGAATCTCTTGGAGAAGTCTGAAAAGAAGACAGTAAAGAATAAGATCCCAAGAAAGGTTAACCCAGAGGAACCATGAAAGCATCACTTCAGGAATGATGAGATATAGGGCGTTGAAAACAATGAGAATGTTGGAGAGAATGTGAAAGCCAAGCCATTTTTTTTAGTAGAACAGTGATTTTAATATTTTTTCTTACTTTTTTGCCATTAATTTTCTTAAAGCAAATTTTTTATTAATTTAAATAACCTACTTATTTTTACATCCAGACTTCAGTTTCCTCTCCCTCCTCTTCTCCCATTCCCTCCTCCTACCTCCCCTTTGCCCCTGCCAATCCAGTCCTCTTCCAGTTCTTTTAGAAAGGGACAGGCTTCCCATGGATATCAAAAATACACGACATATTAAGTGGCAATAAAACTCAAGGTTAAGGAAGAAATGAAGAAAGAAATTAAAGGCTTCCTAGAATTTGATAAAAATGAGTGCACAACATACCCAAACTTACGGGACACAATGAAAGTTAACTAAGAGGAAGGCTCATAGCTCTATGTGTTCATGTAAAGAATTTGGAGAAATCTCACACTAGTTACTTAACAGTAAACCTGAATGCTCTAGAACTAAAAGAAGCAAACATACTAAGGAGGAATAAACAGAAGGAAATAATTAAACTGACAGCTAAAATCAATAAATTGAAAACATAGAGAATATACAAAGAATTGATGAAACATAGTTGATTCTTTTGAAAATCAACAAGATAGACAAACACTTATCTAAACTAACTCAACTGCAGAGAGAATATCCAAATTAACAAAATCAGAGATGAAAGGGGGACATAACAACAGTCACAGAGGATATTCAGACAATCATTAGGTCATACATCAGAAACTTGTACTCCACAGAATTAGAAAATCTAAAATAAATGGAAAAATTTCTTGATAGCACATACCAAAATTAAAGATCATAAACAATGTAAATAGACCTATAACCTCTGAGGAAATTGAAGCATTCATTAAAAGTTTCCCAATCAAAACAACCCCAGGGCCTGTAGAGGCGTAAACGAATGCAGACAGTTTGTAAAAATATATATATAGTTTTAATGCAGAAATAGACTTACAGAACCACCGTTCCCGCGGAGACCAGGAAAGTAGAAGAGGAAGCTCGGAGCACGCTCGCCAAATTTATAGGCAGACATTAGCCCGAGGCGAACACGCCCCCTAAGGGGCGGGACTTATCCCTACATCTCCCCTTTTTGTCTAAATAAGACAGAACTAAACCAAATACAACTACATACAATAACAACAAATAATAAATATAACAAACAATATTGAGAACAAAAGCTTTGCTAAACATTCTATCTCAAGGAGTCCAAATAATGTAAAGAGTAACTACAATTATATAATCTTCAACTCAGTCAAAGATCTGAGAAGGGAATAAACACTACTCAACAAACGAGATATATCCAAAATGTGCAACAATTGACAGACAACTGACTACCTGGGCAATCACCCAAAGTCTCGTTTGCAATGTTGAGTCAACCAATTTTGGCTAAGGCCTAACATAACTGACATACCATTATTAAAGGCAAGGAACTTTTCAAAACTATCTTACCCTGTCTTGGCAGGATATGACAGTCCTGTTTTATCTTTTGATGCACGCTCTGTATCTGTGTCAGTGGTTGAGGTATAGGCATTTCTTTGCCCAAAGGCCAGTTCTGCCAAATAGAAAGGCTCCAGGTGGAGTGTCTTTGGTGCTCAACATTCTCTCGGGAATGGAGTGGTGTTGCCAGGAGCAATTGTGTCTCACTATCACGAAACTCTGAGTTAGATTAAAGGCCATTTTCTACAGCTCTTTGAAGAGGTTGAAGATTATCTATCTATACTGAGTATAATCTCTATATATCTAAAGAACCTGATTAGTCTGATTATAAATGACAAACTTAGATGACTATTTATCTATATAATTCTCAATATCTATCTAACTTAAAGACAAAGACAATAAACAACTGTGTAACAAATGAGGCTAATGACCTCCAAATATAAACACTGTACAAATATACATTGCAATATGGTAAATATATATCAATGCACAAACATTATATAAGTATCTTAATCAGAGGTAGAAATGTACATTGCAATATGGTAAATGTATACAATATATATATCAATACAATATATGTCAATATATAAAAATGTTTTAAACAGACATAGAAACATGCATGCATACAATAGTCAATATAATTTAACTTTGTTTCAATATACAAGAATTGATACCAATATATTTGTCTAAAAGCAGTAACTCACAATTATAAATCTATAATCCCATCATTCCCTCTTTTTTTTTTTCAAAATGATCCCTGAGCTTATAAAATTCCTCCCCCAACCTCCCAACCCCTAAATGATGTCCCTAAACCCAGGGGTAAACTTTACTGGGAGAGGGGACGTCGTCCTCTAGAATTACTTCCAGCTGTCATGGGGGCGACGTTCTTTCTGGGGGATCCTGTGAAAGTAAAATGATGGTTAAATTTCAAGATCAATGTCTTTTAAAATTGCAAATAGTCTCTGAGTATTTTGTGGAGGTCTGGCCAGAATGTTGTACAAGATGTGCACCATTTCAGCTAACCAAGTTGGGATCGTCTTGTGCAGCTGGTATCCAAAACAGGTCTTGTAGTAGCGCTATCAGTATCATGACGTCATCTCAACCAGGTAGAGTTGTTGTTGTGGGGCCCCATCTTCTTCCTGGAAACTTCAAATGTCACTTCGGGAAAAACTCATTGTTCATTGTGAAAAACTTAAACATTAATCATATAGACATATATATACATACATATATATATTCAATAAAAGGCATGATATATATATTCAATGAAAAGTATGATAGATATGAAGAAAAGCAAGGATGTTTTCTAAACTCATATTTCTTTCTGTCCCATATCATGGCTCTTGACATGAGACAGAAACTCCAGAAACTCTGGGTTTTTCTCTTACTAACAGGCTTGGAATTGGAGAAGGACTGAGCCAGAGTCCAACTTCAAAACCAGCTCTATATATTTATAAAGAAATGTTTAATAAGATATATAAATAAAAATTAATACTTACAAAATGTGTCCATCCATCAGTAATTAAATATTCAGGGTTCCTTAATTTCTTTGAATAAAGAAAGAATATTAAGAGCTGCAAAGGAAAAAGGGCAAGTAACTTATAAAGGTAAACCGATCAGGCTTACACCTGACTTCTCTATGGAAACTATGAAAGCCAGAAGGTCCTGGATAGATGTACTGCAGAAGCTAAGAGACCATGGATGCAAGCCCAGACTACTATACCCAGCCAAGCTTTCGTTCACTATAAATGGAGAAATCAAGACATTCCAGGATAAAAACAAATTTAAACAATACGTAGCCACGAATCCAGCCCTACAGAAAGTAATAGAAGGAAAATCGCAACCCAAGGAATCCAACATTACCAACACTGCTTACAATAACTCAGGCATCTAGCGACCCTTCACTAGCACAACTCAAAGAAGGGAGACACACAAATTCTACTTCCAAAAACAATAAGAATGTCTGGCATAAACAACCACTGGTCATTAATATCACTTAATATTAATGGTCTCAATTCACCTATAAAAAGGCACAGGCTAAGAGATTGGATACGAAAACAGGATCCAACATTCTGCTGTTTGCAAGAAACACATCTCAACCACAAAGACAGGCATCTACTCAGAGTAAAGGGCTGGGAAAAGATCTTTCAAGCAAATGGTCCTAAGAAAAAAGCAGGTGTGGCCATATTAATTTCTAACAAAACTGACTTCAAACTAAAATCAATCCGAAGAGATCGAGATGGACACTTTATACTCATAACAGGAACAATTTGTCAGGATGAAGTCTCAATCCTGAATATTTACGCCCCTAATAAAAAAGCACCCACGTATGTAAAAGAAATATTACTAAAACTCAAGGCAGACATCAAACCACACACACTAGTAGTAGGAGACTTCAATACACCTCTCTCAGCAATGGACAGGTCAATCAGACAGAAACCTAATAGAGAAGTAAGAGAACTACTGGAGGTAATGAAGCAAATGGACTTAACAGACATCTATAGAACATTCCACCCAAATAGGAAAGTTTTCAGTTTCTTACTTGGTTTATGTGGTAAAAAGATCCATTCCAAAATAATATCATCTCTCTGCATTAAAATTCCTGTAGGAGAAATTTTTGATGGTAGTATGACAAGAATACAATCGAGCTCTGGATTCACCCTGTCCACATGTGCCTGTTGTAATTTTTCCTCAATCATTGTCAGTTCCTTTTCTGCTTCAGCTGTTAATTCTCTGGGACTGTTTAAATCTTTATCACCATCCAAGGTTTTGTTCAAATGAATTATTAGATCAGGTGTTATTCCAATAGCTGGTCGTAGACTGGAAATGTCTCCTAACAGTCTTTGAAAGTCATTAAGAGTCCGTAGGCGATCTCTCCTAATTTGTGCTTTTTGTGTCTTAATTTTTTGCAAACCTATTTTATAACGTAAATAATTAACAGAATCTCCCTTCTGAATCTTTTCAGGAGCGATTTGCAATCCCCATTTAGGTAAAAGTATCTTTATTTCTTCAAACAGTCTGTTCAAGGTATCCATGTTTGAATCGGATAACAAGATGTCGTCCATGTAATGGTATACTATAGATTTGGGAAATTTCTTGCGTATTATTTGCAATGGTTGGTTCACAAAATATTGGCACAGGGAGGGGCTATTTAACATACCCTGGGGGAGAACGGTCCAGTGGTACCTCCTCGAAGGTTGAGAATTGTTATAAGTAGGCACTGTGAAGGCAAATTTTTCTCTATCTTCTTTTTGCAAAGGTATAGTGAAAAAACAATCCTTTAAATCAATAACTATGAGAGGCCATCCTTTTGGTAATAAAGAGGGCAAAGGAATTCCAGATTGCAGAGGGCCCATAGGTTGAATAACCTTGTTGATGGCCCTGAGATCTGTCACCATTCTCCATTTACCTGATTTTTTCTTAACCACAAATACAGGAGAATTCCAAGGGCTGGTAGATTCTTCTATATGTCCAGCATCTAATTGTTCTTGTACCAGCTGTTCTAAAGCCTGTAACTTTTCCTCAGCTAAAGGCCATTGCTTTGTCCATATTGGTTTCTCAGTCAACCATTTTAGAGGCAAGGCTGTTGGTATCTCTGAAGGGACATCAATTGCTTGTTCTTGTACAGCCCGAATGGCCAGTTTTCTCCGTTTGTAATATCTTTTAATATTATTCTCAGAACTATAGGCTCTAGAAGTAGCAGGAATGTTAATTTCGGTATTCCATTGTTGTAATAGGTCACGACCCCATAAATTCATTGCGATATTGGCTACATATGGCTTTAATTTTCCTATTTGTCCCTCTGGCCCTATACATTCAACCCATCTCGTGCTCTGCCTTACTCGAGATAGGGTTCCAATTCCCAGGAGCTGAACATTTACATTCTGAAGAGGCCAATACGGATGCCAAGATTCTGGGGTAATGATACTTACATCAGCACCTGTGTCCAGCAGGCCAGTAATAAAAATGCCATTTACACACACTCTCAGTTTAGGTCTTTGATCATTTATAGAAGTTTGCCAAAACACACATAACTTATCTTTCTGATCATTATTGCTTGTAACAGTAGGCATGGGGCTTCCTAATTGTCCTGATGAGGCACGTTCTCTGCAGAAACTGGATATGACTGAACCATGTTTGCCATGGGGGCCTGTGAGGCCCCCCCTCTCACGTTTCCCGACTGTATCAGGTTGCCTTGTCTATCTCTTGTAGACCTGCATTCATTCGTCCAATGTCTGCCTTTTCCATATCTTCTACATAAACCTGAAGGCTGAGTCCTCCTATTTCTGTTATTTCTAGAAGATGCATTATTATTATTATTTCTGAAAGATGCATTATTATTATTATTATTTCTGAAAATCCGTTGTCTACAATTCCTTTTCATATGACCCATTTTGCCACAATTAAAACATTTGGTATTCTGGTGTCTCCTTTTACCATTGGAAATTGCTTCTTCTACCCATGCTTCAGTGCCATAATCAAATGTATCAACATTGAGTGTATGCAAGACCCATTCTTCCAAAGGCGCTGATCTGAGCTTTAAAGGCCCCAAAATCCTTTTGCATTCCACATTTGCATTTTTATAAGCCAAAGACTCAATCATTATACGTCTTGCTTCTGGGTCAGATATCCCTATTTGTACAGCCTTAGTTAATCTTTGTAAAAAGTCACTAAAGGGTTCTCTCTGACCCTGTTTAACTCTGACAAATGATTCTATTCTCTGTCCTGGGTCTTGTACCCTGTCCCAAGCCCTTAAGGCTGCTGTAGTACACATGGAGAGTGTGTTTTCATCCAAATTAGCTTGTTCCTGAGGGTCGGAAAAGAGCCCTTCACCTAGAAATTTATCTAGGGAAATGTCAATTCCCTTTGCTTTTTCCTGCTGTTCTAAGAGTCTAGCCTCTTGCCTGAATAAGCATTGCCATTTCAATTGCGGTCCACTCTCAAGTACTGCAGAGCTCAGCTGGAGCCAGTCCAAGGGGGTTGCTCTGTTTGTCGTGGCCCAAGATCTTAGCATCTCTTTAACAAAAGAGGCTTGCATCCCAAAAGTCATGACAGCCTGTTTAATTTCCTTGAGGTCATTCATACGGACAGGCTCCCATGTATCCTCCTTGATGACCCTAGGGTTTCTGGAACCAACCACCTTCTCTGTTGTTATTACTGGAAAGGCAGGTAGAGCTGTCGGTAGAGCTTTGTGGAAATTGTCCCGGAGAGATTTACCCACAGATGTAGTTAAAATTTGCCCTTCTACCCTTTGCTCTTCTTCATCAGAATTTAGAAATTCCTCAATCTTTTCAATTCTATTCACTATTGCCTTCTGCAATGTCTGAATCTCCTGTCCAGAATTATGTTCCAAAGCCTTCATTGAGGATTCTAAAGTACGAAGTTTGTCCGTTAGAGATAACATCTTATCTTTGGACATAATTTTTATGGCATAAACTGTGCCTTCTTGTATTGACACTCTTTCCATCAATTTGTCATAAGCTTTAGACAAAATCCAATTGTCACATTCAGCAGTTTTGATTCTCTCAGTTAATGTTTCATTTCCTACAGAAAGGGACTGAATCTTATTGTCCAAATCAGCTGTTCCCTCTTCCATAGTAATGAATTTCTCCTTAATATCAGCCACTAATGTTTCAGTTCCTACAGAGAGGGACTGAACCTTACGATCCAGATCAGCTGTTCCCTCTTCCATAGTAATGAATTTCTCCTTAACATCAGCCTGGAGAGCCTCAAACTGATTCTTGAGAAGATTGTTATCAGCCTGGAGAACTTCAAACCGATTCTCGAGAAGATTGTTATCAGTCTGGAGAACTCCAAACTGATTCTTGAGAAGATTGTTATCAGTCTGGAGAACTTCAAACTGATTCTTGAGAAGATTGTTATCATTCTCAATTGTTTTTAAGCGTTCTATTTCTGCCTTAAGAATCCTGGATTCATCTCGTAAAGACTTTATCATATTTCTATTATCAAACCATTTGGTGCCAATGAAAACTACGAATCCCAGAAGGATCCATAGAGGTGGCGTGATAGACACCTCTTGTAAAATCTCCCACATGGTACAATTAAAAAAACTGTTAAATTCTTGAACAGTAATGTGTTCAGACATTTTATTTATAAAAGAAAAAAAAATTTTTACCTGCAATGATCGGTTCCTGCCAGTTGTTGGTCTCTGTGTTTTTGGAGCCTGTCCTAGAACTAGCTCTTGTAGACCAGGCTGGCCTCGAACTCACAGAGATCCACCTGTCTCTGCCTCCCGAGTGCTGGGATTAAAGGCGTGCACTACCACGGCCCGGCAGGCCTCAAACTCACAGAGATCCGTCTGCCTCTGCTTCCCAAGTGCTGGGATTAAAGGCGTGTGCTACCACTGCCTGGCAGGCCTCAAACTCACAGAGATCCGTCTGCCTCTGCTTCCCAAGTGCTGGGATTAAAGGCGTGTGCTACCACTGCCTGGCAGGCCTCAAACTCACAGAGATCCGCCTGCCCTTGCCTCCCAAGTGCTGGTATCAAAAGCGTGCGCCACCACTGCCCTGCCAAGTCACTTTGTGTCAGACCAAATCTGCCGCTGTGGCAGCTTTTGTTGCAAAACCGCAGGTACTTAAGCTTCCGCTAATTCAGGCAGTGGGGTTCCGCTGTAAAACTTAGCCAAGGCAGGCAGAATGGGCCTGTGTGGCCGAGTATGTCTCGGACTCGGCACTGGGGCCGGAGTCACGAACTGAAAAACAGCACCCAGGAGGGTGCTGTGTTAGCTAGCGGGCTACCCGCTTGAGTCGAGGGCAAAATAGCCCGACGTTGGACGCCAAAATGTAGAGGCGTAAACGAATGCAGACAGTTTGTAAAAATATATATATAGTTTTAATGCAGAAATAGACTTACAGAACCACCGTTCCAGCGGAGACCAGGAAAGTAGAAGAGGAAGCTCGGAGAACGCTCGCCAAATTTATAGGCAGACATTAGCCCGAGGCGAACACGCCCCCTAAGGGGCGGGACTTATCCCTACAAGGGCCAGATGATATTATTATTGAATTCTATCAGATTTTCAAAGAAGAGCTCATATCAATACTCCTCAAATTATTCAACAAAATAGAACTAGAAGAAATATTGCCAAAATAGTTTTATGAGGCTATAATTTTTTTCAGGATTTTAGAAATTAGCAAAGACCTTCTGAGGAGTATTTTTTTTGGAAGTAATATCTGATCCTGGCTCAAATGGTTGCTATTCTTTCCCTCCATGTCCGTTTAAAATGGAGCAGCATCAGGATACTGTTAATGGAGTAAAATGAGTGAGAAGTCTCTGAAGAGGCTAGTTTGCTTTGTTATGTTGAAATCCCATTCAAATGTTTCATTCAGAACACATGTCCAGTAAGAGTTGCTACACTTTCGTTGCTTTAATTGCTAGATGGAAGCTTAATACTCCTTTCTATTTGATAATAACGTGGATTTGTCATGTTGTTTGAATGAGAAATATTCTTTGTAATTTGTCCTTAATGAATCTGAATATTGGTCTCTATTTCTGGCTATGTTTGGGAGGATACAGAATTTTGAGAACAATGATCTTGTTGAAGGGAGGATCTCACTGAGAGTGGGCTTTGGGAGTTTATAGCCTCATCCACTGTCAGTCCATCCTGTCTGTATTCTGGGTATAATTGTGATGTGATCTCGAAGCTTCCTGTTGTCATGCCCTCCTCTCCCTTAGGACATCTAGTTCCCTGAAACCATAGGCCAAAACAAACTCTTATTTAAGCTGCCTTTTACCATAGTACTTTACCATTTAAACAAAGTATAACTAATCATGGCCTTTATTATGTTTTAGTACATTAATTCTATACCTAATTGTTGTCTTTTATTATGCTAAAGCTATGCACACCATTTATTTATTTAAATAATTTAAGCCATCTTTCATAGTGCTTCTCATGTTGATATTTCTATAAATAATCTGATTTCAGTCCTAGAACTGAAAGAAGTGGACACATGTCTTATCCCTAACCCAGGAACTTTGTTCAATTGATATTGCAATTGACAATCATCTGAAAATGAAAAATTAGTTTCCAGTGGAGAAACACATCACTCTTAAAGGTAGACTCTATGTCCAGAAGTAGTTGCTCAAAATGAAATAAACACACCCAAGTCATCTTTGGAGGTTCTTTGTCTCGCAATGTTGTGACAGGCATTTATTTTAATCTTAATGTTCTGGGTATGTATCACGCTTCCAGCTCCTTGTTCTTGTGGGATTCCTGCTTGTACAACTCAGAGGGAGTTGCATTATCAGGATGTGTGGCCTTGTTGGAGTAGGCGTGGACTTGGTGGAGGAATTAGAGGATTCTGATGGTCAAGCCAGGCCTAGTGGGTTATTATTCTCTCTTCCTGCTACCTGTCAATCCGGATATAGAAATCTGGACTCCTTCTCCAGCACCATGCCTGCCTGCATGCCTTAATGTTTCCTGCCATAATGACAATGGACTAAACCACGGACCTATAAGCCAGCCCCAATTAAATGTTTCCCTTTATAAGAACTGCCATGGTAATAGTATGTCTTCAGAGCAATAGAAACCCTGATTAAGATAGAAGTTGGTACCAGGGACTGGGGTATTGCTGTAATAAGCCAGAACACGTTTCTATTTGGAGGAATGTGAAGTTTGGGACTTTCGATTAGAAAAACAGCTAAATGCTTTAAGCAGATTTTAACTGGGCCATAATAGCCAGAGAATAGAAGACAGTGGTGCTGAGGGTGATTAAAACTGTGGCGGCCTTGCCCAAGAGGTTTTAGAAGAGAAGAGGGGTCTGTATGTGGCCTAGAGACCATTCTTGTCATATTTTAATGAAGAACATTGCTGTTTTGTAATCCTGTACAAAAAACTCTGCCTGACGTTAAATCAAAAAAAAAAAAAAAACCAAAAAAACAAAAAAACAAAACCTGTTAATTAACAGATTTATCAGAGGACATTTCCAAACAACCTAGCATTTACTATGGTGACTATTAGCTGCCAGTCTTAGGCAGATCTATCACGAAAAGAAGCTGAGGAAGGAAAATTACAAAATGTACAGGCGGAGAAGAAAAGGACTATCAAGAAGGGTGGGTAGATTCAAGAAAAGCCTGATGCTAAGTGGAATAAAGGGTGTGGTGACTCGGAGCAAGATCCTGCCGTGCACTGCGGCCCCGCGTCTACACTCTGCGCGCTAGCATACAGTTCGCAACTTCTGGAAAGGGGGCTGGAGGTTGAGAATACAGACGCAGACCTTTAAACACTGATTCAGAAGCCCCAAGAATGCCCCCTTTATTGTGTTCAGGGGCAGGTTATATAGCCACGCCCCAGGCAAAACCACCAGAAACCACTCTCCTGCCACCAGGAACTCCTGAAGGTCTCGTGCTCAGAGCAGCTGTAGGCACTCAGATCAGGGGATGACAAGAAATTCAGGATCTGGGGTCTCACTGCTCCCAACAAGATCCCACCAAGCTAAGCTTCTAATTTGTGAGAAGAAATTAAAGAAATATGAAAATGAATGAAAGAAAAGTTCAGTGTCAGGCATGGTAGTGCACACCTCTAACCCTAGCACTCGGAAGTCCGAGGCAGGTGGATCTCTGAGTTCAAGGCCAGCCTGGTTTACAAAGTGAGTTCCTCTGCAGAACAGTTTAGGCAGTGAAGGAAAGCATCCAAAACAGAAAGCTTGTGAAATGGTACTTGAACAAGGGGTCTATATGTTCTAGACCCAGTCGATAGCTGGTCGTGGCAGCTTTGGCTACCTGGTTTTGACTGATTAGAGTCAAGGGTAGATTCCATTGTCATGGGATACCTCCCAAGGAAAGCTGCAAATAGGGCGTGGAGCCAGCTCACGTGGTCAACAATGCTGAGAGGAGTTGAGATCTGAAGAGTGCTTGGACATCAGATATGGAGATGCTGAGTTTGGAATTTGCCCAGCCGATTTCCAATTTTGTTTTGGTCCAGTATTTTCTCACTATGCTCCCTTTCCTTCCTTTTGGAACAGTAATGTGAATCCTGTACCACTGTGTTTTGGGATTTGTGATCTGTTTTTTGATTACAATTCTAAAGGGATTAAAATTTAGAGTGTGCCGTGAGTATCAGAAAAGACTTTAGACCTTAGGCTTTTAAACAAGGTTATCACTGTCTTAAGAGCTAACAGAAAACATACAATATATTTTCAATAAAAAATAATTTTATGTTCTCTATAAAATATAGATGATTTGTTCATTTCATTGGCAAGCCTCACCAATAGGATTTTTAACCTTCATGCATTTAAAACACCTAAATTATCTGTTTATTAAACATTATACTGTCTGTTGTTCCTCTATTTTTCTTCTGAGACTTCATATGCAAAATATCTGAATTATTCTTCATTTTCTCTTACAGGCACATTTGCAGGTTCCAGAAAATGAGTAGGAACATCTTAGCGGGGAATATTAGCTTACAACATCATATAAAAGACTATCCATTAGTAATAAAATAAGTGAAGTACTCATGTGTACAGCATGAATTAATCTACAGGCATTCTAGGTGAAAAAACATCAAAACTGGCTGATTGTTGTATGGTTTATTTTCATTAAATGACATTAATTGACAATTTTTTTTTTTTTTTTTTTTTTTTTTTTTTTTTTTTTTTTTTTTTTTGCTTTTTTCGAGACAGGGTTTCTCTGTAACTATGGAGCCTGTCCTGGAACTAGCTCTGTAGACCAGGCTGGTCTCGAACTCACAGAGATCCGCCTGCCTCTGCCTCCCAAGTGCTGGGATTAAAGGCGTGCGCCACCACCGCCCGGCAATTGACAAATTTTTAGAAGTGGTAAGTAGATAAATAGTAGCCAAGCACTTTGAAGAAATTTATAGTAACTGTCAATGAACTGTCCACTGTTCATATTGGGTAGACAAAAGCGCCCTCTAGTTAGCTACTCTTGTAAAGAATTCTGTGGATATAATAAAGTCACTAAACACTCTTGCATTTCATAATATGAAAACTACCAAATTTATCTCAAAAAACATGTTAGGAAGTAACTGAATGTTTTGAATGTCATGTCAGCCTTCTTTTCCTTAGATTTTTGCAGTATTTCTATATTTATTGTAAACGTTATGAAAGCATAGAAAAGACTGAAGATATCTGTCATCATGCAAGATTAGAAACCAAAAATAATAGAACAGATTATATGTTTGGCAAAATATCCTACTACAGTCCCTATTACATATGAATATATATATATATATACAGACATACATCTATTATATATACACATATGTATTCAATGTTATTCAGTATAGTACATATATTCTGTATTATACCTAGAAATACATCATAATTAAATAAAAATGGGAATCAATAAAAATTAAGTATTTAATAAAAATATATATGATATATTTAATATAAATTAGATGTAACATAATGGCAGTGAATGCCCAGAAGCATCACTCTGTAGGAATATGCATAGACTGTTGCCATACCAGAGACTGCATTTTACTGGCTCACAATGGTAAAAGTAACGTACGAGATAAAGCACTGATTAGTTGAATTTGCGACTCCTGAAGGATGTGCTCTCAAATTTATTTCCCTAAGTGAAAAGATGCTTAAGAGCTAACAGAGAGTTGACTGGGATCTTTCAGTTTTTGAAACTTCAAAACCGACTCCCTGTGACACATACCACCTTCAGCTTCCTAATTCTTTTCAAACAGTTCCAACTGGAGACCAAGCACTCAGATATATGAGCCTGCCTGTGCAAGCCAATCTTATTCAAATCATTCTTACTTGGGCTGGCAGTTTTTCATATCACAGATTTTTTTATGGTTTTAGTATTGAAGTATTAAAATATTTTTATGATTGCCTTCTTACACGAATTCCTAAAATTAGAGATTCTGAGATCAGGATTAAGAACAATAATAACTAATTTCATATGTTTATGTTTTTGAGCTTTATCTTTTCTAGATTTTACCTCAACATAGTCATTTTCTTCCTTAGTAGAGTAATTAAACCACAATATTAACTGGAAATTTATTTTTTATCATTTAGGATTTATAGCATGAAAAAGATGTTATCTTTCTTATTGTCATTATTTATTTGTTTTACTATAGTTCCTGTCCAGAGTCTTGAACAAGTTGGTTGAAAATTTTACTCCAGGTCCTCTTACCACGTGTTAAGTAGCCTTGTAACCCTGGAGAATCACTGCCATGTGGGTTTATAATGTCATCTAGCTATGTTGATCATTTACGTTTTCTTCATCTCATTGTCTTATATTTATTTTCTTCTTTTCTCAATCTTATTTCCTTTTGTTCTAGAAATTGATCCTATGGGCTGTAACAAGCTAAATATATTCCTTGTCATCTCCAGTATGTCTAGTATGACTGGGCCTGCCATATTTACATATTTAGGAATACATACATTGTGTGAGTGTGTATGTAAAACAACAATTATTGAAAAAAGAGGTTATGAATTTAAAAGAGAGCAAAAAGAGATATAAATGGGAGAATTTGGAGGGAGGGAAGAATGTTGGGAATGATGCAATTATATTATAATCAAAATACAAATGAAATATCACTACAATTTTGATCAGTAGCAATAAAGACTGGAACTGCTACAAGGCATGTAGGCTCTTTGGTGCTGCCAGCAAAAGTCACCCAAAGGCACGATTATGTAAGCAAAAGAAAAGAGAAATTGAAGACCTATTACATCTATTTGTGCAGATAATATGAATAACAGATATTCTAAATATATGTTTATTTTTATTTTTGATTAGGGTCTCATTTGTGTTCCCAGAAATATTGATTTAAGAAAATGGATTTTAAAATCACAAATACAAAATTAGGCCTAAAGATTAGCCTTTACCTAACGTATTTCTACAATTTCTACTAATTTATTAACATATTGCTGCAATGACTTTGTTGTTTTACATCTGTCAATTTAATTTTTGGTCAAATTTTCATATTGATAACTTTTGGCACATTTAAATGTTTCTTTGATTACTGAGATTTCTGCTTTGTTTTATTTGATAGGCTTTCATGCTAGAGGCCAGATTATGTAATCTAGAATTTACCCAATAGTCTACGTTGACTTCAAACTCATGTCCAACGTTCTGTTTCAACTTCCATAGTCCTAGGAGTCTAGGCATTAACTATCATTATCAATTTCAATTATTAAACTTAGAAATTATTTCCTATAGCACAGTTAATAAAAACCCAGAGACAGATATTGGGGTTCAACCTGAAGGTCAGAAAAACAAAACATCCAGTCATTGGCCCTTACTTCTACCTCAGTCCAAAATAGCAATCCTCCCTCCAGGAATCCTCAGAATGAGATGTCTCCTTCTGTCTCTCTAGGACTAGAATTAAAGGCATGCATCACTACTGCCGAGTTTCTATGGCAAACTAGTGTGGCTACTGGAATTAAAGGTGTGTGTCACCACTGCCTGGTCTGTAAGGTTGACTAGGGCAACTATTTTACTGGCTAATCTTCAGGCAAATTTTATTTATCAAAATACAAATGAAATATCACTACAATTTTGATCAAATTGATAACATATATAGGCAACAACCATTCTTGTAAAATTTTAGGTAAACCCCTAAAAGTTTCCTTCATATATAAACCATAATGTCTTAGAATGTTTGTATCTTTTTTCAATAATTAGTCTTAAATACATTTTCCAACTTGAATATTTATCAATTTGCTTTAATCTCACAATCCCCTCGATCCTCTCTAGAGTGCAATACTATGAGTTTTGCATAATGAAAATGAAACTGCTTTTCATTAAACAAGGTTTATTAATAATTAAATTGTGGTTCCTCCTCACAAGCCTGTGCGAAAGTCTGGGAATTAAGAATTCTTCAGTCATTCACCTGAAGAAAGCTGTTCCCCTGACTGTACAAATGGTATCTTTGTTTATTATTTCTTTTCTTTCTTTTTATGATTCTATTTGATTTAAAAACAAATTTCTTCCTTAAAGTTTGGGAAGCAGAAACAAAGCATCAGCTTCCAGGCCCTGAAGTCATGACAGCTGGTAGCGTTGGTTAGGAAGGGCAAATTTTTGTTTTTATTTTTCCCTACTTCCAAATCAGCTGTCTTTAAAACTACGGGCCCTGCTGATGAAACCAAACCCAGTGCCACCTACTTTACTGTTAGTTGAGAACAACAATAATCTTGAGGGCCCAGCAGCTGTTTATCAACCTTACACCAGACTCCTTAAGAATCTCATGCAAGTCCGGTTTTGAACATAGCGGACAATGAAAACTACTGAGAACTCAAGAACAATGGCAATGGGTTTTTGATCCTACTGCACGTACTGGCTTTGTGGGAGCCTAGTCAGTTTGGATGCTCACCTTACTAGATCTGGATGGAGGTGGGTGGTCCTTGGACTTCCCACAGGGCAGGGAACCCTGATTGCTCTTTGGGCTGACAAGGGAGGGGGACTTGATTGGGGAGGGGAAGGGAAATGGGAGGCGGTGGTGGGGAATAGACAGAAATCTTTAAGAAAGAAAGAAAGAAAGAAAGAAAGAAAGAAAGAAAGAAAGAAAGAAAGAAAGAAAGAAAGAAATTCAAAGAAAAAGAATCTCATGCAAATAGCTCCACGTGCCTTATTTTCATATTAGATTATCTGCGTCTAGAAGGGCAGGTGTCTTCTCAATCCTTCCATTTCTGTTGTTAGACCTTTACTTACAATCTCTAAAATGCATGCCGGTTTTTAAAGCCCTGTAGTATAACTCTTATTCCACGACACTGTTGTTCTTCCATTATTAAACAATGGATTTCCCTTAATACACAAATTGACCAAATATTCTCTCACACATACACAACAAAAATATAGTTAAGAATAGCTTGTCCTTCATTTGGAACTGTATTCTTTTGCAATTAGGTCCTCTTAAGCAACAGTCTTTGACTTATTGATCAATATGTGTAAGACTTTTGTTCCTGAATCCCTGTGACTTAGAAGAAAATTAGTGGCATAAACATTTGTAAAATTCCTTAGGAAATTTCAGAGCCTGCTATAATGGGATGTATCAAATTTGTTTAGAATTAATCCACATATAAGATGCATAAAGGATACCAATCATATACGAACAGACATTTTCACTTTATAAATTGTTACTCTACTCTATGTACAGGAAGTGGTCGTAACTATTTTACATAATTCTTAACAATAATTGGGGAAACTCTGGTATATTTACACTTGTGTAATTGTAAATATATAAAATATTCCTGTTAAGACAAAATATCTGTGTTGACTGACTCAAGAGGAATTTTCTGCTAGTTTTATGCTGCTAATCATCAAAGAAACCTCCATGTGCTTGTGTTGCTCAATTAATGTTTTCTAAATTTTATTTTTCCTTGTGTACATGTTTCTGCCTCTTTTCCCAATGCCATCTTGGTCCCTTCATTTTTCCTGCCAGAGTCACTCGAGTCAGCAATCTGGTGCAGTAGGAGCATCCCTTGAAGCCTATTAGTGCTAGCAAGCTAGACAGTGCTGACCTGGATCTGGAGGTGACTATGAATCACTCTAAATACATAGGGAAAATTGAAATGACAGATACTCCCCTCTCAACATCTAGTGGCACTGTCATTTAAAGCATGATAAAGTATTACTAGCTAATAATATCATAGGCTTACACTGTTCCCCACTGTTTTCAATAGATCTTCCATTTCTTGATAGTTAGCATATTAGTACACACAAACAGTTATCTGGGCACTTCTGTTTTAACTGGGGAAGCAAGGTTCTATATGATTTTCACCTTAGTATAGTACAATCTCCTCTATCTAGCATTCACCAACTATGCCAGCTCTTAAAGGCCTACATTTCATATGGGGTTCTCAGTTTTTGCTCCCCACATCCTACTGATGCATGGGTTCTTTCTCTATTCTAGGGTGAATATTTCCATTGGCTAAGAGTTTAATATTCAACACCAGTCACAGCATCATCAAACAGTGGCAGCAGATTCACTATTGCTTTGAACTTGCTTCTGTAGCAATTGGTAGTCTAGTTTCTCACACTTACTGATTTTTCCTTTCTTTCTAAGCTGAACAGTGTATCTATTTTTATTTAAATATTCTTTTCTTTAGATAATATTGCTATCAAGTTGACTGAAAAATGTTCAGGGAATCTTAGTCAATTATCAGAACTGTGACTACACAGTAGTAATTTCAATATATGTACATGCATGTTAAGTGGCTGGATACACAAAGTACTGTGCCAGGTGCTATCCCAGTATAGCCACTGTATAATTAGTGTTTCCAAGAATATTATGTACAAAATAGACCTTCAATAAGTGCATACTGGAAGGTGTTTATTGAGGATCAATAAAAACAGAAAATTAAATGCTGGAGGCCTGGGTTAAATGTATCTCAGGGCACTGAGGCAAAGTCAAGATACTAATTGAATGCACACCCAGAAGATGTAGCCAGGGAATTTCATGTCCAGAAGTTGAATTACAATCTAAGATTGTTCCACCAAATCATCTTTAGGATTTTTATGCTATGTGTCCTTTTTTTTCAGGCAAAAGAGAACTACTGACAAATTTTATATCAAGTAGGATGGATAAATGATTCCCTTCTGTGTTAAGGAAATTGGAAAAAAGAACTTAGGTTCTAAGATATCAGTACATAAGAGCTCATAACTCCACTCAGAATTCCCTAAATAAGAACCCTCCTTCTCTGGAGATAGACTTATATCTCCACAAAACAATGAATTTTACTTGGTTTAAGACTAATGATCTTATTGTTAACAGACAAACCAAACTGGTCAATATTGATAATAGAGACCAGAACATGTTTGGGATTTTTCAAACTTGATTTTCTTTAGGCGATGGGAGAAATGTGTTCCTTCTATTGAGGTAGTAATTCTAGGTTTCATATGACTTTTAGTGTACCCAAGATTGAAACCATCACAGTGTCCTCTCATGCTCTGTTTCGATATCTTTGTCCAGGAATGTAATAAAAAGCACATGTTTTCATCAAATGATGAGATAAAGAATAGTACAACAAAATAAATCACCAAAACCATCCTACAAAGCATAAAAGTTCTACTTAAAGATAATATCCTATTGCTGAAGAACCTGCACACTTCAGACACAGGACGTAGCGGGATCAAGCTGAAGTCCCCTCCCAGAGAATGGCATCTCATAGGATCCAAAGTTTCTTATGTCAAGAGAAAAAAAAAGCACCAAATAGTCATCCCTATCTATAAAGCTTGTGAACCCCCAGTCATCAAGATAGTCCCAAGGACATAGTAGTGGCACTTACATCTTAGAGGTAATCAACAGCCTTATAATTTGAAAATAAGGCCCCATATATCAAAGGATATTCTTGCCTGACACTATAAAACATCAACTACGTCTGTTTGATAAGGTGGTAGATCCTAAAGGAGAACAAAAACTATTGCCACCTTTTTTTTTTTTGGACAGTGTGTAAATCTTAACTATATTATACATAAGTATCCTTATAGTCACAGATAAGTGGAATTCACATTTTTAATTAAAGAAACTTTTTTTGTAGTAGGCAGAGACCATTACAGAAAGACACAGCTACGCAAAATGTAGACAACAACTGATTGTAGGGTGTCCAACCCTGTTTGACATAACCATATCATAAGCCCTATACTCGAGGCTCAGTAAACTTCATAGAATAGAAGGCAGAAAGAGTGTATGAGGCAGAGGACCATAGCACCTGTTTCTAGATACTAGCTTCTAGATAGGACAGGAAAGATGCCCCCATGAAACTGCAAAAAATTGTAACCATTATAGGACCTGAACAACAGCACCAGCTGACAATGCCTTTGTTGGGAAAAATCTCACAAATCTCTACCGCTAGATGAATAGCTATAGTCAATTAATGGCAATTAAGAAAAAGATAATCTGTCTCCTCCAGGTGTGAACCTTTGATCGGTTATCAAATCCCAAGTGGTCATCCCTAAAGACACATACATATGGATGACAATAAATAGATCCAGCAGCTTGTACTTATATTAACTTATGTATGTATGTGTGTGTAATGTAAAATATACGCATGTTCATATGCATCCCTGTCTCAGGGTATTTATTGTTCTGAAGAGACACCACTGGATTGTGTGAATGGAAGTTATGATTAATTGCTTACATGCTTCTCACCTGCTGTGAGTGATCCATCTATTTTCTTCAGAAGTGTAGAAGCAGGTGCCAGGTCTAGTCCTGTATGTCTTCAATGAGCTACTGAGTGTGTGAAACTTCCATTTCATGAACAGCATCAAAGTTCCTGCAATGTTGTCTAAGTTACAGAGTCATATACTTAGGCCAGTTTCTTAGTACTTAGTACTTAGGCTTGGCTTGGGGACATTCAGTGCTGTTTTCAGAGTAATGCTATGTTGAAAAATGCTGAATGGAATATTTTATAAAAGAACAATTTCAGTAGATTATTATAAAAATATGAAGTAAATATATTTTCATTTACTTATTCAAATGCATTTAAAATTCTCAGCCATATTTATTTAATATACTAATAAATCCTCATAATCTATTCTTAATTTAAGGGAATCAATGCAGCTCCTGAAGAAACAACAGGATGCTGGATATATTTTCCATTTATTTAGAAAATAAAATGATTTCTATGTTTATACTTATAGTTATACTAAAGTCTAGACTATTACTTCACACTAAATGTTATAATTAATGAGTACTTTTTAAATTGTCAAAAGCATAAAGACAGGGCCCAGGTTGGTTCAACAGATGAATGCACTTACTGCAAGTCCAATGATCTTGAGTTTGTTACCCAGGACCCACATTATGGAGCAAGAGAACTGATTCTGGCAAATTGTCTTCTACCCAAATTTTTTCTGTACCCCTATACACCTGGCATACACATGGTATATACATCTCCTCTCTTCTCTCTCTCTCTCTCTCTCTCTCTCTCTCTCTCTCTCTCTCTCTCTCTCTCTCTCACACACACACACACACACACACACATACACACACACACACGCAGAGTAAAAGTAAGTAAACAAACAAAAAATAAATAAGTGCATTTTAAGAAAACAAAACATAAACCATAAAGCAAAACATATGATTGAGGCAAGCAATGATTAATGACTGTTTGACTCTCCATGACTCCTACAGATGCCTCTTTTGTATGAATAATCACAGAAGAAGGGGATATCTATCCAACACAGTGCATACTCTTGAAGAAGTGGTAATTAAAAAAAAAAGGGGGAAGTCACTGTATGTTGTAGAAAGAGCCAGTCCAAAGGATAAAAAGTAGAATTACTAGAATGATGGATTTAGAATAATCAAAGATATATTTTATGGAGGGAAGATAAGAGATAACTAAATGATTTAACATCAAAATTAATATGCGATCGTGTTGTGCTGTAGCTGTTCCCCTCGATGTTGAGGCAGTGTGAAATGCATAATATGTTAGCCAGAGTGATTTAGGGTTCAAGGCACAAATGATATGAATCTTCAATGCAAAACAAAGCAGTTTCATGACAATTGGCTAGAAGAAACAAAACCACAGAGATGACAAATAAAATCCACAAAATTTCAGGTGATCAAACACCAGTAGTGAGAGATATGAAGGATCTTGTTCCAGAGACTGAATGAATGGCCAGGATTTAAAATAAAATGCAACAATAGATTGTATGTGTACAAACAGGAGGACAAAGCAGAATAGCAAAGGAGAAGAGACAAAAGAGAAAGGAGAGTGTAGAAGAGGGATGGATGAGAGAGAAGGGTGGAGAGCCAAAGCATCAGAAGGAGTAAGGTGTCCTTTCACCAAAAATCTAGTAAAGTTGTAATCTTTAGGACTGCTGAATAGGATATATAACAAACAAAACAAAACAATGAAAATGAACCTCAATAAGCAAAGGCCAAAATGAGGAGTAAATAGTTAAGATTATTTCCCTTAATCACAAATAATAGAAGTTGTAGACAGAGACTTCTGAAATCAAAACACCAAAAAAAGAAAAAGCAGTGATGTAGGTCAGTGAGGTGGGGATTTGGGATCCGGGGCTCAAATTGTGATTCCTACACTCCATGTTTCTGGAACAACAGTTCCAAAGACTATTCTCTATTGTCTGTGTATTCTTTTCACCCCAAGTGAAAGTGGTAATGAAATCCTAGCATTGCTGAGTCATTCGAGAAATGCAGTCAAACAAAAGTTCAAGACTGTGTGCTTTAAAATTCCCTAAACTTGTGAAAGATTGCAAAACACGAGTCCAGGAGGACATGAGGAAAGGGATTTAATCTGATGCATGCAAATTAACTTTTCCTTTTAAAGACAAGTAAATAATGCGAAACTTCACATTATTATTTACCTTGCTTTAATGTTTGTTTCTCAAATATGGTCATTTACTTCCAACGAAATGTTCAAGGTTAATGAAATAGCTGAGTCATAGATGAAAAGAGCAATCTCATAGTACCATGTGCAGAAGAATAGACAACATTTACTGTAAAGTTCCAGAACCTTGATTCTGTGATTTACTCTTCATTATTGCCATAAACTAGAATTTAGCTATAATGTTTCAGACTCAGTTAAGGTTTTAAAAGCAGTTCAATGTGCCCCACTTTTTTCGTGTAAAGGCTAATAACATTTAATCTTTAGCAATCAGTGATGGCTGATCTGTTTTGAGGTTAAGGACACTGGTTTTAAATCTTTAATAATATTCTTGAAACTATGATAAAAAAGTTGTCTCCTACAATAAGCATTTTGTGCTTCTGCTAGTCAATCGAGAAGGGAAAAAAAAACTCTAGATAAAATATAAACATTGGAGCTTAGCAGTTTGAAGGAAATCTGATTTTAATTGCGGCCGTTCAAATAATGTTAACAGAATATATTATTATCATAATTACCATAACTGCATAGTCATGCTTTTCACTGAATAATATGGGATAATGCCATTCTAGACATTTGCAGTTAATTCAGAGTCACATCTGAAATGGGCTTTAGAATTTTAAAATAGACAAAAAGAAAATATTCAAAGCAAATTGTCTTATGCAAATGATCCAAATTAGTTTTGTTTCATGAAAAATTATTTAAACAGTTCTGGAGTTCTGGAGTCTGGGCATCATTCTTTTGACATGCTGGTGTATTTAGCCACAGCACTCTTTGACAGTGTGAGATGTAGAACCAGGGAATGACGGCGGTTCACATGTAAAAACAAATGAAAATTGACTTAATTACTTTTTCAATTTGGAAAGCAGGTGAAATCTAAGGACAAGAAATTAGGGGGTGTTAAGAAGACACCAACGATGAGGCAGAGAACATTGAATGTTAGCTCTTAGTATGTATAACATCTTCTCTGGTTTGCTACCTAACAACTGCAGACGTCTTGGTTTTCTCTGATTTTAAAATGGTATCAAGGTGGGAACAGTTTGCTATTATGCACACAATTTAAATGTTGGAATATTACTTAAGGAAATAAACCACACCCTAGCTGGTGGTGCACGCCTTTAATCCCAGAACTCAGGAGACAGAGGCAAGCAGAGCTCTGTGAGTTCGAGGTCAGCCTGGTCTACAAGAGCTAGTTCCAGGACAGGCTCCAAAGCTCCAGAACAACCCTGTTTTGAAAAAGTAAAGCAAAAAGAGAAGAAACACAACCTAATATTCTTACTATTCTAGAATTTATATCTTTCGAGAATTCTGTTTTAGAGACATATTTAGCTCTGGTTAGACATGTTTAGCTTCTCTGAAAATTTTTTAAAGTTGATTTAGTGCAATACATGCATTTTTCTCATGCTTATAGTAATTTAGTGGCATTTCAGTGTGACTAGTGATGCTTACTGTGCTGTTTAATAAATACAGAGCAGAAGCCCTTTGTTAGGGACTTACACAGGTACAGAGACAGGAACAGATCCACATGAGAGCTCCATATAGGCACAGATTCATACTCACATAAGAGACAGACAGTGATGATGGAAGATTCATGAAGACGAAAAATTCAGAGTGGAGAATTCTTATCTGGACTGGCCTTTGGTTGAATCGCTCCAAGAGAAGGTATGTTTTATTTCTTTTCCTTAAAAATTACCACAATGCATGCATTTTCTATTTTTCTATATGTATAAAGTGCATATTACAGTAATCCCTCACTCTTTCTAGTCTCCCTTCTACTCCCATTGAGCCCAACTCATTATTTTCCTTCCATTACCTTTCAAACCTTTTCTTTTTGAGTCCTATAAAACTTAACCATGATAATCTGTGAACATTGGTTTGAAACTATAGAATTTACAGTGTTGCTGCTTATAATAAAATAGTCCCCCACAAGCCCACAATAGAATATAATAAAGGTTTCTTTTTTTAGGGGTAGACTCACAGATCTGCAGTCATCTTCATGAGTGGGGGATTGGAACCGAATCCAGCAAACAAGGGTCCACACACACTTTTACATCTGTATACATAGTACATATGACCATGCCCGAAGTAGGTCAGTATCTTAAAGGCTATTAGCCAAAGGAGTTCCCACAATACTACAGTGGGTATACAACTCTGAACAATTAATGAATCCATCAGTAACTCGAGTTTCTTAGACAGGATAGGGTCCTATGGAATCTCTACATTCTTATCTGTTGATATGTCTAGAGACTTGTGTATACCCATTTCGTATAGATGTAGTTTTGTGAAGTCATAACTGCATGACAGCGTTGACTGACATGTCCAGATGATAGGATTTCGTTGTTCTTCCTGTCTTCTCACTCTTATGTTCTTTTTGCACCCTCTTCCGATGATCCCTGAGCCATGCAGGGAGTGGTATGAAGTCCTGTTTAGGACTGATCACTCAGTCTTTATCATCACTCTTAGCACCTTAAACAGCCATTGTCTCTGCATTCATGCTATTCAATGCAAAAAGAAGTTTATTTGATTGAGTTCTGGAATAATATTTGTCTATGGATATAAACAAATATGTAGAGGGCAACATGGATGGAACCATGAAACTTTACCTGGATAACAGTACTTCTGTTATAATACTAAAATTCTGTTATGATACTAAATTCTCCTGGAGGGTTAAAGACCTCATTAACCATGAGTTTTGACCTTGTTTCCTAGGCTGTGTATTAATTCCTTCTATGGAACATGTGCTCCTTAAACCCAATCAGAGATCAGTTGTTCTGATAACAACAGTCATGCCAGGATTTTGTATGTAGGCACATGTTGCCTCACAGGTTGGTATTGTTCATGATAGTTCCTTGACTGGGTATGGACATCGATTTATTTGTTTACTCTCTCATTAGCCCGTGCAACACTTTGGGGTACTAGGAAAGCTAGTCAGAAAGGAGGAAGTTCCAGATCATTTCTAACTTAATTTCTCTGTATATTGAAGCCAACCAAGTTACATAGTATTTCTAGCAATAAGGCCATTTCTACTAATTCTGGATGGCAATCAAGAATGGTGTAGGAGACTCATTTGGAGATGCAAAAACTCCCTGCCCAACAGCTCATATGGAGGACTCTCATACCTGACTCTGGAATTGCATTATGCTACTCCTGGATTTTAAGAGCAGTGTTATTTAGATATGCAGAACCTCTTCCTCATAAATAGCTTTTGAAACATTTTTTAATTGGCTTGCAAAATAATAAGATTCCATATGTTTTTATTTGATGTATCCTTAATTTTGATTAACCATCCTTCCCCCTTCATTTCTCCCATTCCTCTATCTCCATCTCTGCTTAAACCTTCCATCACCCCAAATTACCTTTCCATGTTTACAAAAATGTTTTTATTTAATTTTCTTTTTTTAATTTTCACTTTAGTATCATGACTTTGGTTGTGAGTTTAAGCATTTGACAGCTAAGTCATCAATGCAGCCCTTGTCTTGTGACTTTTTAAAAGTTTATATGATTGCTATAGATCAAATTTAGAGATTTAACTCTTTAATAATAAGCATAATTTAATTTATCAGCATGGAAAGACTTTCCAGTTTTTTCTCACAAGAATTTGGGGGGAATTCAGTGTAAAATTCCTCTATGTGTCTTGCTATATTCACATTGAGGATTTAATTATAGGCATCTGTAGTCTCTTTTTCTCTGGTATCTCCTGTTTTGGTGTAATGATGAGAATAATGACTTCTAAGATCTCTACAAATTAGAACTACACCAGACTTTTGAAGAGAAACTGTTTTATTGCTGGAACACAATAAATGGCATATAATCAAAACTCTCCTTTACTGTTGAATATTCCCTGACAGTGTGTGAACATATGTCACTCTAATTGATTCAATAAAGAAGTTAACTGACCAATAGCTGGACAGACAGGATAAGGTTAGGTGAGAGAGCCAAACTGAGAATCCTGGGAGAAAGAGGGGCAGAGTCAGGAGTCCCAAACAGAGGCAGAGAGAAGCAAGATGGGCATGACATGCTGAGAAAAGCACAGGTAAGAACTATGGGCTAATTTAAATGTAAGAATTAGCTCGTAAGAAGTCTGAGCTATTGGCTGACCTTTTATAATTAATACTAAGTATCTGTGGGGTTATTTGGGAGCAACTGCCAAGACACAGAAAAACTATGCCTACACATTACACTGTTCATCTTGGTTTGAATGAGAGGTATCACATACTTTGAGTATTTGAATGTTTTGTCCCCAGTTGTTGGTACTGTTCTGGTAGATTTAGGAGGTATGGTTCTGTAGGAGGAAATATATCACTTGGGGAGGACCAGGAGCGGGGAGAGGGGAGTGTTAAGCACCATTCCCGGTTCACTTTTTACTTCTTCTTGTAGTATAAAATGTGAGCCCTCAGGTTTTCTCCGGCTGCCATGTCTGCTGCTTGCTATCACATTTCCCTGCATGGCAGACCCTTGAACTGGAAAACTAGTTCAATCCCATTGGAATTAGAAACCAAATAAACCCATCCTTTTATAACTTTCCTTGGTTGTGCTGTTTCATCTTAGCATAGAAAACTAACTATACCTGTGTTGCTATTTTCTTTAGATCTTTTCTGTTGCATTTTGTTAGAGAACATTTAATGTTCTTTATATGTAGTAAGTTCTTTGAACATTTGAAGATATTTTCTGCCTAGTAATCAGATTGCCCCCCCACACAAATTAAATGCTACTCTCAAGATTAGCTGGCATGAAATGGTCGTTTCATCATGTCTAAATTTTATTACTATTTATTAAAAGTTACCTGAGCTATATTACCTTTCTCATTCCCTTCCAGTCACACATAAATCTAAATTGTTTCTTGGTCTTTGATTTTCTTTGACATATAATCAGTGCTATCTAAGTGCCACACTCTTCCCTGTAATTTTACTTTATGATGAGCAATAAAATAAATTGCTACTCATAAGTCCAGGTGTTAGCAGTGCGGAGGAAAAGTGGTAATTTTCTAAACCTTGATTTTCTTTCACACTTTAGTCTTTAATTTCAGTATACAGTGAGGTTACTGATCATATATAGAAAATAATGGAAATAATTGTATAATGGAAAATGGAAGTAAAAATGTACAAAGAGTTTGGGGAAATATCGGTATAGCTAATTGACGTATTTGACTTTTTAAACGATGAAGGCCAATTTATTCTGCCTATACAATCTTTGGCATTCGACTTTATTTTCCCTCTTCCAGTAACTATCATTTGTTAATACCTCCTTAGCTAGGAGTGAAACTTCATCCATCTCCCATCCACGGTAGAATTTTATCTGCTTTGAGCTTGTGTGGGTCTTTGGCATGCTGTCTCAAATGGTGTAAATTTATATATGAAACTTCCTTTCTGTTTTTTTATTCATCCTCTAATTATTTGGAAAGAAGGGTTCAATAAATACATTTCAATTAAAACTTAACAATCTACAGTTTCTAATTCTCTATGCTTTTGCCAGTTTTGTATTTCAGTCTTAATCATTATCTACTGCAAATAGAATTTTCTCCAACAAGAGTTGACAAGTGCACTAATCTAAGGACATAACAAGTTGTTGTGAGTCAGTTTAATATTGTATATATTTAGCACAGTAATAATAGCAGATTCTTCTCTTGGGTCTGTGACCTAGTCTAGCTACAGGTTCTTTACCACAATAATGGTGCCCAGGTATGGGCTCTATTTTGTGGGATGGGACATAAACTCATCATAAAGAGGTTGGTTGTGACATTATTGCACCAGTAGAAATGTCTCTTCCCAGGTCAGTCATTATTGATTGCAAGGTTCAAGATTGGTGATTCCTTTTCTTTTCTGGTAGCATGCACAACACAATTCATCACCATGAAAGATAGCCACTAGGGATGAAGGTTCCATGTACATATCAGCTTGATTTGTTCACATTTTATCAAGTGTACAGTGTCTTCAGCAATAGGAACCTATTGTGATTATTATTTGTGTATAGGAAACTTACTAATTTGTGTGTTTCTTTCAGAAACCAACAAAGTTATGTGAGAACAAATTCAATTTTGACTTTTCAAAGAAACTAGGCTGCATAGCAAATTTTTGACTTCCAAATGATGTGCAGCTATTGCAAAAACTGAACAAAGAGATAATAAATGAATTTTCTTAGTCTTCATCAGAGTGCTCATGGTATAACCATCTCATTAAAATATTAGAAATAGCAGTATTCAGGGAGTAATGTGACACATTTAGTCAAGAAACT
This sequence comes from Microtus pennsylvanicus, assembly GCF_037038515.1. Taxonomy (NCBI): domain Eukaryota; kingdom Metazoa; phylum Chordata; class Mammalia; order Rodentia; family Cricetidae; genus Microtus; species Microtus pennsylvanicus. The sequence continues at coordinate 45,149,544 of NC_134584.1, forward strand.
TCAAGAACTAAAATTTAAAATTTAATAGTGGAAATAGTGAAATAAAATTTATGTTGATAAAGATAGTAAGAAAGGGAAAAATTGAAATTTTTAAAATTAATAGTTGCAAGTGCTTTTCTTCTGTACTATAGTGTAAAATTCAGAAGCTTGGGAATAAAACTTTTTCATAGGAAATATTTAAATGTGTTGTTGGTAGTTAATATTATTTAGAATTATTGCAAAAGTAAAAATTAATTTATTAGAAGGTTTTAAATTACAGTATATGCAATAAAAAGTTATCCTCACTAATCTTTTAAGGATTGAATTTTAAATATATATTGAGGAAAATTATTCTGATTTGGTTAGGTGTATGAGTTTCATTTAGTATTCTAGTCCATTAAACATTCAAAACTATACACCACATAAAATAAAAGAATAATGCGAGAAATAAAATAACAGAAGATAATTTGACCTTTTTGTAGACAGTGAAGGGTTTTATAAGGTCAGCTTTTAATCAGATGCAAATAAGATGATACATTGGGATGGGGAAAGAAAACAGCTTACAAAGCCGAACCATTTTGAATACATTTCCAATCTTGCTCATCTAACTTGCATCTCTGCCTAGAGAAATCATTGAAAAGAGAAAAATCTCAAAATGTTGGTCCTCATTTTACCCAGCCAATCAAAAAAGGCAGAATACTAGAGAGCCATTGGAGACAGCTTTGAAGCAGAGTAATCTGTGTTCAGAAAGTATTCCATGTTGTTAAAATATTCCAGGAAAACCATGCCTACTGGGAAGAAAAGGGTGATGTGAGGTTTTGAACTGCACAAAAATCTTTAAACCATTTTTGCTCTGTCTGGGCAGTAAAAGCATTTCAAGCACCCTCTCTCACAATTTTCTCCTTTAAAAAAATGAGGATCCCATCACTTAGCCTGACCTTGAATGCACAATCCTTCAACCTCAAGCCTAATAGCTGGCATTACAGGTGTTCTCAATATTACACTTGTGCTTATTGTCTGTTTTATTCAAAATATTAGAACTGAACTTATTGGTACCTAATGGAAAATACAAGCCCTATTTAATGGACATATGAAAGAGTCCATCTATAACCAAATAGAAGTTCTCTTCTTCTAATACTTGAATTTGAGACTTTCAATCTAAGTAGTTTTGCAGAAGATAACACAGGCAACATCCTTCATGAAATGCTTATTTAAACACTTTCTTTCAGTTGGTTCATTTCCTGAACCAACATTTCCAAAGTGTGCTTTCAAATCCTACTGGTACATTATGACATCTGGCTGGCAGTATGTGATTCTCAGCCAGCACTCAAAAAATAACCACAAAAGAAGGACATGCATGCACTGACTAACACCAAAAGAATAACTTACAGAGGCACCTCAAGTCTTTCCATCTCCCACGGGGAAATAAATTTCTTATGGGTGGGGCCAGCCAAAGTATTATAAAACGTATTGCCAAAGGCTAACTACCACCCTGTCTGAATGATTAGTTCATATAGTTGAGTGGGCAGAAGAATATGGGATTCACCAGACAGAAGAATCCTATATTGCACTGCACCTCTTGGTCCTGGCACCACATTGCAGCAAATGTTGCAGTATCCAGACCACAGTTTTGCACAGTAAAAATGTTGGAAGCAAGAATTCTAACAGTTTATCCACGATCTTATACAAATGACATCTACCATATGACACTTATTGATCATGTTATCTGCTCATGTCTGGACTTTTGGGGGCAGTGGTGTGGAACCTTCTAATGTGTTCACCTCTTTTAAAACATTTGAGCTAAGGAAGACAAAGTAAATCATAAAGCCAGTTTTGTAGAGTAGAGTTTTGGTTGCTTTAATTTTGAAACACTATTAGAAGCAAAATATGTTTAATTATGGCTTTACTAAGACATACACTTAAATAACTAGAATATCCAGTACAAATATTAAACTCTATTAAATTCGAGCTATAAATATCTTTTGGATGCATTAAAAATTATATTTTAAGGACTGTGAATAGAAATCAAATCTTCTACTATTATCCTCACAATTTTTAATATTTAAGTTTACCTTATTTAAGTATAAAGCCATGCAATTTAATTCATTTCAACATAAATAGCATTTCCAGCTACTAATAAAAACTCACAAAATATTAAACCAGCAATTGGAAGAAAAGAAGAGTGCTCTCTGTGAGTTTAAGGCCAGCATAGTCAATGTAGCAAAGGCTAGGTGGAGACTAATATAAGCCTTTGTCTTATAAAAAAATGAGAGAAAAGAAATATTAATACTTGCTTCAGTGATTACAGTAAAAAAAAAAGTAACCATTTCAAAGCCCAGTGCCATTCAGAAGAAGTTATGTCCCAGGAAAGAGATTTCACAATGGGTCAGCTTGTCAGACTACCTCGCAGGGTATGACTGAACCCCGACAATGATGGGCCAATGATGGTCCGTGATAGGCAGGATCAGACCTTGACTGAAGCTATTTATCTACATATAGCTCTCACCCCCATTTCAACCTTAAGTTCATATCAGGACCCTGAAGATGGGCATGGGGTAGGGCACCTCGTTTAGAACTCTTATCCTCTTTCACACTGTGGTCACATTGATTAAATGTCTTGTTTTTTTGCCTTTCATCATTTATTGGACTCTCTTAATCAGCTTACCAGGAAGTGTGACCTAGCTCGATAGGGCTTCTCTAGGTGCAAGCTCTGAGGCTATAGCCAGCAAGAATGGTGACTTATGTATCTGGCTGTGAGAAGCAGAGGACCCAACAGAGCTGCACATGAGTCCGCCCATAATCTTTGCTTAGGAGGGAGGCAGAGCAGAGCACCAGGAAGTGCTTCACTGAGTGGTATAAAGAATTGATTAAACCAGGTACCACAAACAACACACCTTTGTATTTTAAGTGTGACTTGCTGGCCACTGCTCTAGGAAATTTACCTAAGCACCTTTAAACTCACCCAAAGCTCTGAGAGAGAGGGCAGGAAAATTGCATTTCATTTCCTTGTTAAAGGTGAGAGCAGTGAGGCAGAGAGGGTAAGAAGCTCACCCAAAGAGAAGCAAATGTGGATTTTGTAGCTAGGCTCTCAAACTACAGCGTCCCTGCTGGAAAATATGGTAGAACCTTGTGTCACAAGCGTGAGCACCTGCTAAGTCAGTCATGCGCAGACAGCAGATATTCTGGACTCTGTTTTCGGCTTGGCTAAGAAGAGGTAAAAAGAGACTTCACTTTACTGTTGATGTGGATAAGTAGAGACGGAAGTGCTCTTCTGTGAAGGGTGTAGAAACAAGAGTCTTATCCTCCCACCCCACTCCCCAAGCAGTGAACCAACATAAACAGCTTTCATTGCACATCAGAATGTGACACTTTGGAGGAGCAGAACGGATTAAGCAATTAACACCAAGTCTCTTAGATTGATGAACAACTCATTTTTAGTCTAAAACTGACTCCACATGTATTTCACAACCTTTTCAAATTCTAATTTGCTTGGGACCAAATTCAAGCTCCATAAACCTTGATTGGCTCTATTTGCCAGTGAGTTTAACTGCATGCACAAGGAGGCCACTTACAGCATCAGAGCAGGTATGCAGTTAATTATGCTTGTAAGCCGCTAACGAGAACACAGAGTGCAGGAGAGACAAGGGGTGGAGCTCTGTCGATAGGAAGCTTCTGCTCCTAGATCTGTGGCTTCATCCAGTGCAGTGGCAGAGTCATGAGTCTCTACATATTTCATTGAAATGTTTTAAGTCGCTTCAAAGTTTATCATTTTGTCTTTCCTGTAATGAAAATTCTTTCAATCTAAGAGAAAAATGGGAAAAACTAATATAAGCCGTTGGAAATGGAGTAATGCTTATGCTTGGGGAACCTCTGTGGGTGTCAGCTATGTTCAAGATCTCAGTGTGGTCACTCCTACCACATCCATGGCAATTTGTGCAAAATGTATCAAGCTTTATATACTTGCACCTGTATTAATATATCTCAAATACATTTAAAAGAAAATTAAAACAAAATTCTTTTGTATACTATAAAGGGTTAATGAGTGAACTCAGCTTATACAATTTTATGCCATATTATATAGATTTACCCTGTCGGGAGCCATGCGGGCAAAATTTAGATCAGTGTATTAGTGCTTATACAATAAGTCTCCAGGTAGGTGAGGCAAAGCTCTTGAGAACAGTCTTACTCCACAAGGACCAGTGGACTCGGGACAGCGCAGAATGCTGCTAGGACCTTACGGCTTGCATGCTTTTCTTCTCTTTCACAATATTGATGATACTATTGGCAGCTTTTAGTGTCACTTTGCCTGTAATGAATGGGACAGATGTGATCATTCCTGGAAACCCTACTTTTTGAATATTTTCCTCTCAGGTTTCTTGTCCGGGGATGCCAGCTGTCATTCCAGACCCTGGGAGCTGTCCTGATTCAGCGCTGACAGGATTGGAGGCAATTCACCGTTATCTCTATAAATTTGCTTTGTTGAGTTTTGAACAATATTGTTATTGAAAATGTGTGCCTATGTTTATCACCTTTTAAAGACATGTTGTACCTAGCTCAATATTTGGATAGACTACCAAAATGTTAAGTGCTGTTTTTGATTTGAAAATGTTTTGAAAGCCAGACGGTGGTGGCGTACGCCTTTAATCCCAGCACTTGGGAGGCAGAGGCAGGCAGATCTCTGTGAGTTCAAGACCAGCCTGGTCTACAAGAGCTAGTTCCAGGACAGGCTCCAAAACCACAGAAAAACCCTGTCTCGAAAAACCAAAAAAAAAAGAAAAAGAAAATGTTTTGATGTAAAAGTTGGCAAAAAAAAAATCCATATTTGACCTATTTGTTTTTGCCAGAGGTTAATGTTGAATGGTGGGAAAAAACACATTTATTACTATGGGAAAACCTGTTTATTTTTGAATTCTTCAAAAACATAAAGATGGCTTGAGTTATTTGGGTCACTTGTGTGAAACTCATCTAGTTTTCTGATAATCAATTCCTTCATGCAAACAACCCTTCCAGGTCTCAGGACCTGACCCCAGGCTGCGACAGGACCATGGTATTACCTACTGAAGGAATTTCTGTCTTGACAATTAGTAACCAACCATTTTGTAAGCTGAGTAGTCATTTACCCAAAGCACAGGTATATTGGAGGAAGTTTTAAGTATTTACAACTAAACCCTGGAGCTGTGTGCTAGATGACTGCTAATTATCAGCTCTGTCCCACTCTCTTAGGGCTCTAATCTACATTACAAAACCAGAATATCTTTGAAAATATTAAATTGTTAGTGTCCAGGAATTGTTAAAGAAGACCCCAAACTCAAATAGTATGCAAAACCAAAGAGCTTTATTCTGCAGAAACAACTAGCAAGTGGGGTCAACCACTTGTACAAATGGCAACCAAAAGTGGAGCAAACAGTTTTTCTTTTAAGCATAGCTAGGGGAATTCTGGGAACATAGGTCATATTAAACATGATTGATTAGCTGGGCAGTGTTGGCCCATGCCTTTAATCCCATCACTAGGGAGGCAGAGGCAGGGGGATCTCTGTGAGTTCAAGGCAAGCTTGACCTACAAGAACTAGTTTCTGGATAGTCTCCAAATCTACAAAAAAAAAAAAAAAAAACGTGTCTCAAAAAACAAAAACCCAAGCAAAAAATAACCCAAAACAACAACAACAAAAACACATGATTGTTAAACAAGTAACAGTTAAATTACTACATTTTTGATTGGCTGAGGTTCTAGTTTTACCATCTTTGGACATACACAGGCAAGTCCCAGTATGTTTCAGGAGCTTTACTCAGGCCTGGTAGTCCTTTCTCCCTTATCCTTGCTATCAGGGCAGCTGTTGACTAATGGTTCTTTGTCAGGAAGGAAACTTGCTTCATTCTTAGGACACTGAAGCCCAAATTTAATTTTACAGAGTAGGGACGTTCAGACCCATCAAAATTACTATGAGAATTAATGCCATGAACCATATTAGAAATTTGTATGAAAAATTCGTGGATTTCCTTTAGATCAGTTACTGTAATTAGGAGGCAGGGTGAAACATAGAATTTGTCAAAGAAGATCTACACTAACTCCATACAACTGAGAAAAGTGAAATTGGTAAGAAAAATGTTGAATTAGTAATGATTCAACAACATAGGAACAAACTGAAATTATATGACAAACTTGCTAAAAGAATATCAAATCACTGATTTTATAAGGAGATGAAGATGGATTTAAGTATCAAAATGTTTCTAGTTTGAGAACAAACTTTTGAGATCATTGTTCTGGAGTGAAAAACAACATAATACAAGTTTGGAATTGGCAAGGAGTGTGATTTTTTTTCAAGGGAATCAAAAAAGACTTAGTGTTTTGAAATGGTGAAGTCAAGTTACATGACCTGACTTTTTGGAGTCCATTCCCTATGGTGGGTTGGATACCTTGCTCAGCCTTGTTGCAGTGAGAAGGCTGTAGGTCTTAATTTGATATTTAATAAATCAACCAGGCTTAGTTGATTCTCTGAGGAGTGGATGGGGTGTAGAGGAAAGTGGGGGAAGAAAGAGGAGGGGAAGAGATAAAAGATGGGGCCCTGTGATATGCAAAATGAATTTTAAAAGGAGAGAAAAAATCATGGCAGAGTCAAGTCTTCCATGGTTTTGAAAATCTAGAACTTAGTAAGCTCAATGAGAAGACATTGGACTTTAAAGTAGTAATATGATATTAATTATTTTATTTTAATTAGATCACTCTATCATGTGAAGAATAAAGAATAGGACACAAAAATATCACTTAGGAAGTGAGGTATAAATGGAAGATGATAAAACCTAAGCTAACAGCCATGCTAAGAACAAGAAGAATGAGCACCCAAGACTGATCAATATTCTAGGAGAAAATCAATTGAGACTAATGACTCGTTTTACTTCCAACTTAAATACATGAAAACCACAAAAATCCAGGTTGCCATCCTAAATCAATCAATTGATCAAATTTCTGTACCATAGATGCTGGATAGAGAGTAACCATGAGCTAGTGTATAGTAATCCTCACATTCATGTTTGTTCCCCAAATAAGTTAAAGTATTAACACAGAAATTGTTTGATTTTATACATCCAACCATGTAAATGAAAATTTTCTATTAAATATGTGATTATCAGCATATTGATCCTTCCATTAAAGTCACATAAAAATCATTATTTGCCTTCAGATAGACAGATATTATTTTCTGTAGAATTTCAAGTGTTTGTGGTTTCCTGACTGTCCCTTTAAAAAACCTCCCACTATTCAAATAGTTCACATATCAATATTTGATAGAGATTTATAAATTGAGATTCCCAACTCACATCTAATGAGTAATTTAAGAACAATAGTTGGTGATGAAAATCAAATATTTGATCATTCAACAACATCTAAACTGTGCCTCTCAAATTACATAAAGTTTAAATCATATATTTGTGAAAAAGTCAAAGTTTAAAATGCTTTAAAAATTTGTCTTATGTTATACTATTAATAATGATAACACAAATAAAACTCAGTGCCAAGAAGGACTGTTAAAAAAGGAAGTTGAGACACTAATTACTTAAAGAACCCGAGAACAAGTCGGATAGACTCAGATTAGATTATGATTATGGTCCAGCATCACTTCTGCTGGGTTATTCTTCTCCTGAGAAGTCAGACGGACACAGGTTAGATTATGATCCACATCACTACTCAGGGCTATTCTTCTTCTTTGGTATCATTCAACACTTAATTATTCGTTAGACAGAAACTATGATACGGAAGCATAAATATTCAGTTTCCTTTTATGACCAATTAAAAATGTTTTTACTGAATTATTCAGCAGTACAGAACAACTTCAATATTAAGTCTGCTTTGCTCCCTTTTTTAATGCTTCCGTAATTCTGTTTCATTAATTACTACTGCCGCCTGGAGTATTCATTAAATAAGCAATACATTTTCAATTCATTCTAAAGCTAAAATGAAGACATGAAGTTGTTTCTATATACCTCTTGGGCAAACTTAATTGACCCAGGCAGGAGTATTAATCTGTTCTATTATAGGCAAATATATTGCTTTCTGCCTTCAGGGTTACTAAGCCCCAAAAGATGCTACTCTTTTGAATGTTGACACACAAAGACTTCGGCATTTCCTTTATTGAGTAAAGATAAAAAGTTTCATTTCTGAAGTTCCTTTCCACTTCCTCTTCAATAAAATTGTAAAAATGTTATCTTGTCTGTAAAATTAATTTTAAATGAAGCAAAACTTGGACGAATGTGAAGTCTGTTTCTCAACAAATCTACCCAAAGGAACTTTCAGGACAGCCCAGGATACAAATGAAACATGCTCTATGAGAATATCAACCAGCAGCACGGAAGATATTAAAATAATCTGTAAAGGAAAAAAGCCATGTCTTCTGTTTTTTAAATCCCCTCAAAGGAGCTAGTGAATGCTGAAAGTATGTAAAAACATCCAAATAGCAAACTATTGTTAACAGAGGGGAAGAACAGTGAGTAGATGATGGATCAGGGCTGAAAAACAGCTGGCTTCAGGGACCAAAGGAGATTTAAATGAAATTATAAAGCGCCTCATTGTGTTGCTTAGAAAGCAAGGTTTCAAAATGTATGCTATTCATTTAGGTCACATGCAAAGGAAAAAGAAAGTCTGAGGTAAGGGAAGCAAAGTAACTATGTATTCTTGATTCACACACACACACACACACACACACACACACACACACACACACAGAGAGAGAGAGAGAGAGAGAGAGAGAGAGAGAGAGAGAGAGAGAGAGAGAGAGAGAGGATGGTATGATATGTGTATACATTCATACACGCTTTCCTAGGTGTTCCTAGGTGTTTAAGGTCCCCGAATGCCAGAAAGAGAATAAATCATATGTGAGAGAGAAAGGAAGACGTCAGAGCTGTAAGTAGAAAGAGATAATCACAGCAGAGAAAATGAGTTTGTATGTTTTGGTCTTCCTTGTGTTTTTATGTCTACCTTCATTTTCTGAATCTAATTTCTTGTTCAGTATCCAATTCCATTATTTTAACAATATGGAGAACAACCTTGTAATGAGGGCATACTTTATTCTCTCTCTCTCTCTCTCTCTCTCTCTCTCTCTCTCTCTCTCTCTCTCTCTCCCTCCCTCTCTCTCTCTCTCTTTCTCCCTCCCTCTGAGACAGCATCATAAAAGGTAATCTAGGCTGGCCTCAAACAATCAATCCTTCTGCCTCAGCACCTGGAGTGCTAGGAATGATGGCTCATGAGACAATATCCTACTAAGACATCTGTCCTTTAAAGTCTGGAGGTATGCTAATTCACTCCCAAACCCATCCAAAGTGAAGGATTCACCCACGGCAGGTGAGCATCACAGCTGTATTATTTCAAGGTTTTGAAGTGGGAAAAACAAAAGTTCTACTTGTGATTTTCAGTGCATTTTGTCTTAGACATGGGAGGTTCCTGGGCAGTACAGCGTCTGCTGATCTAGAGATGTAAAAACTAACTAGAACTTAAAACTCTCTCAGTTTCTGCCGTCTGTCTGTCTGTCTGTCTGTCTGTCTGTCTGTCTCTTTTCCTCTCACTCTCTCATACACACAAGGAAAGTGAAAGAAAAATATACTGATAATTGTTTACAGCAAAATAAATAAAATTAAATTTTGAATAAAAATAATTTTACATTCCAAGGGGGGAAATGGCTCAGTATGACACAGTTAATATAAGTATTTGTGACTTTTAAAATTTTATTTTAATATTTACAACTATAATATGAATATAGAGTCTCTCCTTTTCCTTTCCTCCCTCCAAACCCCCCCATGTACTTGTCCTTACTCTTATTCAAATTCGTATTTTCTGTTTTCATTAATTGTTGTTATATACATGTACATTGTATACATGTACATCTAAATACATAAGCAAAACCTGTTTTCTGTATAATGTTATGAACTTTCTTTCTAAAACATAATTACCAATGAAATTTTAGTTGGTGGGTCATTGTTTGCCTTATATCTGGATATTTATAAATTTAAAACAAGAAAATAAAACATTATTCATGCTTTATATGCATGAAATTATAATGTATCATGAATATCATTTCCTATAATAGCTATCTTAAATTTTTAACAAGAAAGAAAATGCTTGTAGTTCAAAAAGTTTTGTTGTGGCATGCCAGTGGTTCCATATACTCTACAATATTCAGGTCCATGTTCATACATTCAACTGTAAATTTAAGTTCTTCATTTATGTTGTTATTTGTAAGAACACACTTATTTAGCTCTTGTACCAATTTAGACAAGAAGCTACTTTTCGACTTGAGACTTGCTAATTCTTACTCTTACTGAGAAATATTTCTGATAATTATATTAATAAATTATTTTAAAATTCAACTTTGTGGATAACAGTCCCAAACAGCACTTGCTTCATTAGTGACAGTCCTTAGAGCATTTCAAGATGATTTAATACATGATTTACTCCCTACAATGTAGTGAGATTTTGAATAAAAATTTCTCAGGAAATCCTCAGCCAAATTAACCGAGAGAGAGAGAGAGAGAGAGAGAGAGAGAGAGAGAGAGAGAGAGAAGAGAGAAGAGAGAAGAGAGAGACCCAAGCTCACTACAAGAGAAAAGAAATATAATACAGCACATACCACTGGAAGTCATATGATCACTACTGATTATTCTAAAAAAATTATACCACGGTAAGTTGGAAATATTAGAAAAAAATGGACAACTCTCTTGATATATATGACCTATCAAAATTGATTCAAATTAATCAATAGCAGGTAATATGACTAAAGTAACTTGGTTCTTCTTATTATAATCAATTTTATGCTACTTTTAATGTTTTTGTTTCTATATAAATACTCCATTTTGTCATGACATACAATTATTTTATTATTTGCATGCCTACAGGATTCATAGTGACAAATCATGTTCCTGTGTTTAATGCTGGTGACTTCACTCACTTCTGTGTTCCTGCTTGGCATAGACAGAGTCAGCAATTCCATTCATTTTCTCTACTCTTAACCCATTTTCTTTGGTGTTAATTTCCACACTTACCTGCTATTTCCACTTGCATTAAACTCCCTTTGACTTTATCTTTGCAGTTGGACTGGATAGTGTGGTGTCCATATGTCATTGGATTTAGATCTCTCTCTCTTGCATAAGCCTTTAGAGTTCTGTGATTCTCTTTATGTACTTTTTCAGTTTTATATTTCATTATTTTATCTATATTAAATGCTTATTTATAAATTCATTGTCCGATTTTATTTATTATTACTAGAGTTTTGTAATAAAGCTTCATTATCAAGTGTTTAAATTATTAAGTGCTTCATTATTAAGTGTTGTTAAACTTAATTTTTGGTTTGAAAACACTGTATAATTTGGCTATTTTTAACTGTATCAGTTGCTTGCTTTGTGGCCCAACATATATTAAAATTGGCAACAGTTTTAATTTTAGTTCATCTAATTAGTTGTAATTTAAAATTAATTCACAGTCGCAATTTTTCTTAAGTTTACCACCAACCTCAGCATGCATGTATAATAGATAATTTGTGTTGCATTAATGAAAAACCAAGACCTCAAATAATCATAGATGTCAGACAGTGCTTAAGACAGAACTACAATGTCTCTGACCCTACAGAAGCATATTCTGTTTACCCTGAACTGCAATGCTGCTCGTGTCTGGATCAGCATAATTGTCAATGGATTTATATTTAAACAATTACTTTATTTATCAAAATACCTTATTATTCTCATTTACCAGTATAAACCATTTCACACAACCGAATTCACTGACTTGACTCCACAATGCTCTCACTATTAGCTGTCTGAGCCATTTAGTACTTCTCCACAGCACACATACTTCCTGAAATCCCAGATGCTATTCTGAGTCCATCCTCAGGCAGCCAGAAGGAAATCTATCATTGGGAAGGAGAAAAGGTCCTATGCATTATTATTTAATGGCTTGGAGAAGCTGTTTCAGCAGTGACAGGTAGAAATAGTTTTCTGATATACTATGGATCAAGTAGTTGTGTATGTACTGGCACTCCCCGAGTACCCACTCAGCTGATCATCTGTAATCATGTTGACAAGACCTCCTGGCCAGACTGACTTTTGAAGAAATGATCCTTTTCCTTGGGGGCTGTTCACTCATGTTTCTCTTTTATTCCAATTATAAATGTCCAAGACAATTGTAACATATCAGAACACTAATAATATCAAAGTCTGTGAACAACCCAGAAAGCACAGAAGCAAATATATTCTCGTGTATAGTAATCTGCACCACATTATTTCCCTACCTACATGCCTGATTAGCATCCTGCACTCTATGTCCTTTTAACAGCATGCATATTTTCTTCTTAAGTTTGTGCATTCCTGTTTCTACATATGCCATAAACTACACCTCCAAAGAGGAGCAAGACCTAACTTCATTGTACTTCTTTTACTTTGACTCAGAAATCACAAAGTCAACATATATACATTATGTATTGAAATGCCTTAAGTGAAAGCACGCCAGTTGTTCCTTTCTCTGAGGCTAGCTCTATTGTAGACCAACATTTCCATAGGAATTAGTGTGCTCTCGAAAAATGCAGCCTATGTAAGGTAGCTCCTTTCAAACTCTATTTACTCTTTTAATTAGTTGATTGAGTATAAGATTCCATTGTGGTTTTTCCATATGTTGTCTGAACAGATAAGCTACTCCCAGAAGCTCTGTTTATCAAAGACATATTTTATTCCAAACTTGGGCTGCCTCTATATGAGCTGTTGGTTATGAAGGCTTCTGGAGTCCTCAGAATAAATACAAGCAATTGCCAGTGATTCAGTTGCCAATCAGAATGAGATAATAAAGCCCTATGCCAAAGATGTCTCCTGCCTTGGTTTCTGAACATAGAGAAAGCAACCTGGAACTGGGTTAGAAGCTTCTTCCCTGGTTAGCTTTCATACTGAGGGTGTTTTATTTTTAATTTATTTATTTATTAAGGATTTCTGCCTCCTCCCCGCAACCGCCTCCCATTTCCTTCCCCCTCCCCCGATCAAGTCACCCTCCCTCATCTGCTCGAAGAGCAATCAGGGTTCCCTGACCTGTGGGAAGCCCAAGGACCGCCCACCTCTATCCAGGTCTCCTAAGGTGAGCATCCAAACTGACTAGGCTCCCCCAAAGCCAGTATGTGCAGTAGGATCAAAAACCCACTGTGATTGTTCTTGAGTTCTCAGTATTCCTCATACTGAGGGTGTTACATAGGTTTCCTAGGAAGAAATGGTGTCAGCATTCACACTCAGCCATGGAACTTCTGTGTGCTATAAGATACCCGACCAGCTAGGGAAGACAAATTCACTTATGAAATGGTGAAGTGTGCTATGGGGTATCCAAATATTTTCTTGTTTTATTTTGCTATACATTTTTTTCTCTTCTTTCCCTTCCTCCTCTCTGCTCTTCTATCCTCTCCTGTGACCCCCAAACTCCCAATTTACTCAGGTGATCTTGTCTTTTTCTCCTTCCTATTCAGATCAGTATATGTTTCTCTTAGGGTCCTCTTTCTTGGTTTGTTGTCTAGGTTCTCTGGGGTTGTGGACTGTAGGCTAGTCTTTATTTTATGTCTAAAAGTCACTTATGAGTGAATACATATTAAATGTGTCTTTCTGGGTCTCGGTTATCTTATTCAATATGATTTTTTTCTAGATCCATGCATTTGTCTACAAATTTCAAGATGTCATTATTTTTTAACACTGAGTAGCAATCTATTGTGCAAATGTACCACACTTTCCTTATCCACCCTTCAGTTGAGGGGCATCTAGGTTGTTTCCAGGTTCTGGCTATTAGAAATAATGCTGCTATGGTCATAGTTCAACACTTACAGTATGATTGAGCATCCTTTGGAAATATACTCAAAAGTAGTATTGCTGAGTCTTGAGGTAGATTGTTTCCTAATTTTCTGAAAAAAAAATTGTCATACTGATCTCCAAAGTGGTTGTACAAGTTTACATTCCCACCAGCAATGGAGGAGTATTCCCTTTGTCCTACATCCTTTTTAACATAAGCTGTCATTGGTGTTTTAAATCTTGGCCATTCTGTCAGCTATTATATGAAATCTCAGAGTTGTTTTGATTTGCATTTCCTTGATGATTCATGATGTTGAGCATTTCCTTAGGTGTCTTTCAGCCCTTTGAGATTTGTCTGTTGAGAGTTCCCTTTTTAGGTCTGTACCCCATTTTTTATTGCATTATTTATTCTTTTGATGTCAAGTTTCTTGAGTTCTTTGTACATTTTGGAGATTATCCCTCTGTCTAATGTGGGGTTGGTGAAGATCTTTTCTCATTGTGTAGGCTGCCATTTTGCCTTATTGACAAAATCCCATGCTCTTGGGTAGGTAGAATTAACATAGTAAAAATGACAATCTTACCAAAAGCAATCTAATTCAACATAATACCCATCAAAATTTCAGTAAAATACTTCACAGACCTCAACAGAACAATATTCAACTTCATTGAAAATAAAAAAACCTAGGATAACCAAAGCAATCCTGTACAATAAAGGAACTTCTTAAGGCATCAGCATCTCTGACTTCAAATTCCACTATAGAGCTACCGTAATGAAAACAGTCTGGTGCTGGTCTAAAAATAGACAGGAGAACCAATAGAATCAAATTGAGGACCTGGATATCAATCCTCACACCTACAAACATCTGATTTTTCACAAAGAGGCTAAAAGTATAAAATAAAAAAAAGCTTATTCAACAAATGGTGTTGGCATAACAGCATATTAGCATTTAGAAGAATACAAATAGATCCAAATCTATCCCCATGTACATAACTCAAGAACAAATGGATCAAAGACACCAACTATTTTCTTATTGGTTTTGATGCCTGTCTACTTCACAGGAGGGATCCATATCTGATACAGTGAACTCTGTCAATAGTCCATGCCTGGAGGAATCAAAGACAATTGTGAGAAAGCTGCTGCTATTGATTTGATAAGTAGGTACATACCCATACAAAAATGATCTTGTTAATGTTGGTCAGTGAAACTTCCTTTTGTCATGGTCAGAGTTAATTGAAGAAACATAACTGGTAAAGGTACTGAGCTAAAGACTGTTGTAAGCCCAGTCAAAATAGGACATCTCTAACACCTACTCTAGGACTCAGAGAACACTGTAGAATAGGAGAAATATGAACATAAGAAGCAGAGGAAGGTGTAAGGAACAGCAGTATGGATATTGGGTTCCTAACATGATATTATGCTATACTCTAGAGTTTGCAATAGCTATGATTCTTGAACAAGATCTCTACAAGACTGAGCCTGCCAACACCTTTTCAAGAATCAAGGATCTCAGTGTGTCCCACCCTTCCCAAATATTTATTTGCAAATAATGGTTAATGACAGAAGAGACTTTCTTCAGTGAAGTAGACACTGGAAATGTGTACTTACCCCTGAAATTACATTCATGCTTTCGTGAAGCACTCTAATAAAACTCACTGAGTCACAAGACTAACTAAATAAATAGAAAAATGTAGAAGGAAGTCGGAATGGGATTGAGAAGAGAAAAAGGATTAGGGGAATGTGAAGAGAAAAAGAGAAGGTAGCAAAAGTAGGATTAAAATGTGTTACATACTTGCATGAAAATACAATGCTGCCTAATATTATACATATTATGTGTATTAACATATGCTAAGAACAACATTTCTTAAAGGGAGGCTATATTACTGAAGTTCTTTCTAATAGAAACCATAGTACTGGGCTACTGTTAGAACACACACATGGCACTGTGGGTAAAGAGAAACTGGGCTTATTAAGAACACTTCAGTGATGAGGAGGTTAAGGTAATGTCTGTGAGGAGGATGCTTGGTGATTTAATTTTAAATAGTGATCTTCTGTACTGAGATAAAAGGATAAATGAAGATTCAACAAGGATGAAGGATTTGAATTCCCAGTAAGGAACTGCAGAGCTACTACTGCAGGTTTATTTCCAATATGAGCGAATGTACCAGCAGTAGGGGTACAAGCTAGGCACGCATGGTGCTCAAGTAAAGGAACACTAATTTTTCCAAACTCATTCCATTTTTACTGATTTAAAATTTTTGTCTACTACCTGGATCATAATTTTAACCATGAGCCTCAGAGAACACTTTTTTTTCCTTTTATATACAAGGAACTTATGATTTTCAAAGATTGGCTGCATCACTCTGAAGACAAATAACTTTTCTACTATGCATGTTTATTTGGATTAGTAGAGGAGGCAGGTTTCAAAATCCTGAAAGTAAAAAGCTCTTTGGTGACATTTAAATTAGACATCAACACACAATATTGAATTGTATTGTTTTCGTGAAAAGACAACAATGATCTACTTTTATTGGCAATACATTTTAGATGCATGGAAATCCATACTTTTTCCTTTTCTATTTTCAGTTTCCTGTGTTCTTCAAGGTTCTTATTTCAAGACTAATAAAATTCAAAGGCAAGAAGAATGCTTACTTAACTAAGAAAATGGCTTCTTGTGCCATTTGTGGAGTTTACGGTGAATAAATAAATAAAGAGGGCAAGAGCAACGTGAAGGAATTCTTTAGTCAGTAGCACATGATCAGTGTTCAATCTGCTCCGGGGCAGATAACTGGTACTAAAAAAAGCTCCCTGAAAGGAAGGTGACACATTCAATTAAGCAGGAAATCTTGTTCTTATTTTCCCAAATGTAAGACCTGTAACTTTAGAAGTCATTAAGAAATACGCATAGGAATAAAATAATTTTAAGTTCCTTAATTAGTTATCCAATATCAAGTGGTCAGTCCTGAAATCATATACATACGACAGCACTAAACCAACTCAGTAGGTTGTATTTATATATTTATACATAAATATTTGTAATAATTATTATCAAAACAAAAAAACGCCAAGATATTGAGAAAGAGTAGGGGAGAATAAGAGAAATTGGGGAGAAGAAAATGAAGTGGAATTACAATCTAATTGTATTTTAATTAATTTTTTAATTTTTAAGAAAATAGATGAGTGGTGTGGTTCATGTCTTTAATTTCAGCACTCAGGAGGCAGAGGCAGGGAATATCTTAGTTCGAGGACAGCCTGGTCTACAGAGCAAGTTTCAGAACAGCCAGTGCTACACAGAGACACCCTGTCTATAAAGCAGACAAATAAACAAATGTTACTCTGTCTGCTAGAGGGATGTCAAATGTTCAGGTAACAAATAATTTAAAATTTTAACAATTCACTGTAACAGCTACTTTCTTATAAACTCTTTAAGTATCATTTTATCAAAAGGCATTTAAGTTTAGAAATATTAAACTTTGTTGAAATGTATCAAGTCCATAATGAGAAGTCTATTCTCTGGACCAGGGCTCATTCAGACTCCCCAAGATAAAAAGAAATATTCTTAAATGATAAGGTGTTCATTTGTTGCATCTTATGTCAAGTGGATGTATATTTTAAAGAATGGATTTATTCTGACATGAAAAAAATTGAGATCAAAAGATATTTTAGTTGTAGAACAGTACTTTGTTTCATTTCTATTATAATGACTGAAATGATTTGTCTCATGTAAAATTCTAGAGAGTAGCCTCTATGATTTTAAACTAATTTTCATGTATATGTTCCTCCACAGCCCTGTTGGTTGTAGAGCTGGCACCACAGAATACGTATACGGTTATTATATTTGTTTTTCAGCAATATGTCAGATGCATGTTTTCATGATCCTAGTTTTTTAGTGTCATCCTCTTGTCCCCAGAATCAAGCATAAAAAATTGCCAAATTATATAATGAGCATGATCTTTTGGCCAAAATATTTCAACACGATGTCCAGATCCTTGTGATTTTCCTTCTAAAAATGAATGCTTTCCTTTTCCTGGATGCAAAGGTGGTTATTGATTAAAACACAGAGCAGTTTAGGCTTTGGTAACTGCCTGCCTGACTTCTAATCACCCAGGATGATTTCAGCTAAGATTTCTATGAGCAGAATCCTAGTGAACATTCAGAATTTCTTAACTTTGCCTTGCCAGTTGTCTTCGTGTTACTTAGTCTATTATAAGGAATGAGTGAGTACGGTTTCATTTAAGTTTAATCATCCAATAAAGTGAGAGCTACATAATACTGTAGACATACACAATGAACCACAGGCAGCTAGAGATACACCCGAGTAATAGAACAACACAGTTAATGTCTAGTTTTACTTACCAGAGAATACGTAGGTTAAAATACCTGGGGAAAACTGTAAGGGTAAAACAATAGCAAACCTGGTGGTACTCAGATAGTGAAACCAACTGAAACACTACTTCATTCAGCAATGGCATTTTCTACTCTATATTTCACGTAAAATTCAGTTCAGTTTTATCTTTGGGATTCTGGTTTGGTGAAGACAAAGTAGCTGCTGAATTAGCCACTGTCTTTTTCTTGCTATTGCTCTCTGTGGTTATTCTTGATTGCTGAAGGGAATCTTGAAAATGTGCTTTTCTTTCTGACTCTTTCACTCTCTTTATCATTCTGAACTAGGTGTTAAGATTACTACCTCCATGGGAACAAATCACATATGGCCAGGGCACTTGAATCAAAGATTAATAACAATTCAATAAGAATCACACCTGAGCATCTGCTCCCATAAGTTGTTGGATAAAGTCTCTCTGGTCTCTTTGATGACAATTCTGCAATGCCCGGGTCCCAGGACACACTGCAAGTGAAAAACACCATAGATAGAAGGTTTTTTGTGGCTGGGTTGGTAGTGTTCCAGTCCAGGCCTTGCCTGGTTGCAGAAGATGGTCAACTCAGGCTCTCTGTCCCCCATTACTAAGGGTAAAGCCTGCTTGTCAAACCCTTATTCTCCTGTGGGGTTCCCTCATCCAGCCTTGATGTAATGGTATGTACCTGATCATATGTTAGCCGGTTATACCATGTTTGGTTGACATCCCTGGGAGTCTTGCTCTTGTCTGAGGGTAGGTGGGGGTGCTGGATCTGGGGGAAGAGAGGAGGTGGTGTAGAGAGAGGGAGAGGGAGTGGAAAGTATGACTGGAATTTAATACATAAGAGAAGAATAAAAATATAAAATCACAACCTCTGTTTTTACATGTCCCAAGTAACTGAGAACAACCTAGAAGCTAGGGAGTCTGATTTTTTCATAATCCATTAACCTCACCTTTAAAGTAGGTTTCAGAACCTCAATGGGAACTCTACATTGATGTACACTATCCTTTCTCCAAGACTATTTTCTAAATTAGAATGAGTTAAGAAGTGTACGCCTAATAAAAACTTTTCTAAATATTCTTCCCTAAAAAGTAATTCATGTGTATTAAACTGTGTCAGGCCTGCATGAGATAATTCCCCTGGATATTATAAGGCAGAGTGATAAATCTGAAAATGAAAGCACCAATAAGCTGTATCCAGCTGCTTTTCCCATTTTACGTCAGGTGCCTCCTTTGATGTAGAGATGGCTGGGAATTGAAGAAGTAAATGAAATTTTTTATCTTCTGTATTTCTCCCATTTTTCAGTTAAAGTATGATATCAATTTTTTGAACGGAAATTGTAACAACCACAGTTGTTCTTTCTCCACCCCAAGTTCAAATGTCCTGGATGTTCCCCAGAGAGTTCAACCGCCCATTCACCTGTGCTGTTCCTGAGGAGAAGGCAGGGCATTGCTGTGAAAATCCTCAGGGAACAGAACTGTGTGTTCTAGCCATATTCTCCTAAACTCCCACTAATGTTCTAAATGGCATCTGTTTCGAATAAGTCTTATCATAAAGATACATTTCTATTAAGTTTTAAGCTAAATGAGAATGTTAAATTTTTAAGATTTGATAAGAAAAGACGTTGTAAGTCTGATTAAAACATTACAGAATGTTGAGTGAAGTACTCCATAATGTAGCACGTTCCAAAATATGGGTCTGGTTTAGAAAGAATGAATGGCATAAGATCTCCAGCTCAACAGAACACAATAAGGCCGATATGACCACTGGAAAATGAAAAAAAGAAAGTAAAGATGTTCTAAGATGAGACTGGTAAGATCGTAGCCGTTGCCTTTCCTCCTGTCCTTCAGCAGGAAGGGTAAGTTTTTTCCCAAATACACCAGTTTCCAGGGTGCAATCCAGAGACTGGTCACCCAAAAATTACCTCAAGAATGCATGCCTGGCGAAAGTACAACACAAATTCTGCACTGGTATCTGTCATTTCAATTTTATGTCTTTGCCTCTACACTTTCTGGCTTCTCTGCTACCATAAGGCTACACATCGTTACATCACGACTATTTTTTCTTTGCCTCTACAACTTTATTTGCATACTTGAGAAATTTTATAATGAATATTATGTGTACAATACTTACTATATAAATTTTGATGCTAAATTGATGTAAATCTGTGAGGTGTTAGCTAAAAGACTTCCCAATTTGTTTTTACCAATTTAATCTTAAGCTTTTCCTTTTCAAGAAGAGAAATTAGTAAGAGTTGTATCGTAAGACTTCTGAAGTGACGAGTGAGACCATTGTGAAATACTTAGACATTATATGGTGCTTATTTAGTAATATCGGCTATTATCATTGCAACAAATTATCCCTAAGATGTCTCAGATCATTTGTGCATCAGAAAAACAAGCAACTTTACATTATTGAACCAATAGGGGTTAACTGAGTATGATAATATTCTCTGACATGATTCCACCTGTGTGAGAAAAAACTTTTTTCTTGCCTTGGTTTGCCCTCCCCTCCCCTTTTTACCCCTTCTCTCTCCTTCTCTTCCCTCCCTTTCACTTCCTTTTTCTCTCTTTCTTTCTGACCACCTTCTTTCCAACATTTGCCCTTTCTAACTATCCTCTTCTCCTCCATTTTGTGCCCCTCCTCCCTCTCCTTCCTGTCTCCTTTCCTCACACCCTCATAAATGTTTAGAATATATCAGAAGGAAATAACCACAAACATTTTCTTTGGAAAGTAGTGAAGTAGCAGCTAGTAGGTACATTTATTTTCTCTTTAACTATTTGTTTCTATCCCTTCCAATGATGGATCATTATCTATATAATAAAGATAAAAGATAATACCACTTCCTTAAAATTAGGAGTTGGCAGCTCAAGAGCATTTTGGGAAAAGCCTTATTTTCCGGCCGTTGAAGAGGCCAAGTGTGCTGGTTTTAAATGAAACTGCACAAGCTTGGCATCTTGATTCATTTGAAAATATCTACTGCATCTGCTAAAAGGTTCAGACCGTACAAGCTGGACATTAGATAACCACGTCAACTAAATTCCTTTTTTATCAAAATGCTGGATAATCCTTAATTGTTTCAACCAACTTACAGATAATATAGATTTTATCAATTCCTCTTTGTTCTTCAGCCATGCCAGGGCTGTTATCAGTTCTAGCCACAACAGCCTCTTGGTGGGAAGGTTATTCTCCCCATATCTCATCCTCTCACCATTCAGTAATTCAAAGCTGTCATCTGTCCCCAGTATCACCACTCCTGGAAATACAGGTTCTTTAAGAGCTTGGTTTTATTGATGTGTTGTTGCCTCTGAGGCAGTAAATGACCTGCACATAGCACATCTCCTTTACTTTTATGTTTCCTAGTAAAATAACCAAAAGAGGCACAGCGAGAGTTATGTTGTCTTCTGTATTTTTAAAAATCGAACTGAAGTAACTTTCCTCTTAATATTTTTTATAGAATACTTTCCCTATGCATGAATGTTAAACTCCACCAATGCCTGTATCACCCCACAAATGAAGCCTCCTGAATGATTGGAAGTGTTACCCCAGCCCCTAGCCTGGGAGTTCTGTATGTCTGAACTCCAACTCCAACTCCTAGCCTGCCAAGCTTTGACCTCTCCCTAAGGAGGGTCATGACGACTCCCACAGGCTATTTAGGCTGGAACCTGGAAAAAGGAACACATTGTTTTGTGTTTACATGGGTTCCTCTCCCCACCATGCTGTCTTGGTCCACCTGAGAGTGCTGCATTTAATAAACATGGGCATTTTAATTTAGTTTAATCTGGTTTAATTGGAGTTCATTTGCATTGGCAGAGCGGCTTTTCTTAAGATTAAACCAAACAGATGGAGGTCCCACCTAAAAGGGTTGCCTGCTGGAAAATGCTCTTCCCGTGCCCTCTGCCAGGCAAGACCAGCGTCACTTGGTGAGTTCCCCTTTTAAACTGCATTGCCAGTTGGGTCATGGGAAGACCCATCCAATTCCAAAATGCCCTTAGACAGCTTTTTACATAAATCCTTTTAAATTGGGGCTCTCTAACCTAAATTAACAATGCTTCAAAAGCTCATGGTTTATAAATGCGGCTCTTGTTGCACTTTTGTCTGTCTCTGTCTCTGCTTACTTGTTGCCAGTGGTTTGTCCCACCACCACTTCCATTTCTCAGTAGCCAGCAGGACTTCAACACCATACCGGTAGGTATGGCCGGCACCTGTAACGTTCGGGATTCGGGGATCTAAATTCGACTCCCTTTCCATTTGCCTAGGACAGCGGAGGCCATCGCCCATCCCTTCCAAATGGTGCTTGTCCATCAGTTGTTTCCCTGGCCTCTGCTGCCCATACCAGGATCACTCCTGCCTGCTCCCACCTCCTTCTTGCTGTTTGCTGCTTGGGCAGCCTTTTCACAAAAAAATCCCTTTAAATTGGGACTAACATCTAACTTAAACAAGGCTCTAAAAGCCCTCGGTTTCTCCTGTCAGAATGATGTGGTCACAGTATGTGTAACTTTGTAAATGTTTCTGCATGCATGTGTGCTCCATTTAAGGTTCTTTGACTTACTAAAATATTCCTTTTAATCTTCTTACATCTACTGGCATTGATAAACTGTAACTAATTAAATAAAATATGTGCCTACATTTAGCTTATATGCCCAGTTTAAATAACAGATAATGGTACCTAGTTCTCAAGAGGCTTTGCAGATCTGAGGCAATGGCATTTTAACAACAAGAGCTTCTAACACAGACATGCAGCTCCTGCAGCACCCTTTAGCTTCTCCAAGAAGACTGAAGACCTTCTGTCTTCAGATCTTGCCTCTGGGTTTGGCAATAGAACCCACACAGCAAAAATCAGCCTTTAGCCTCTTCAGCTTCCTGGATGCTTCTTCAACTGGGGAATCGATTGTCTCATCCTTCCAAGACAGGTAAATGAAAATCTTCCCCAACAGGAAAAAAAAATCTTTGAGCCTCTTCTACTCAGCAACTAACAGCAAGCACTGCTTCTAAGACTGGTGTTCTCCAAGGACTAAGGAGAGGATTTGGGATGGCCTGAGTAGCTAAAAATACTGTCTCATTTTTGCTCATTTATTCCTCCTAGATCTGTCTAATGGCATTTGACAACTTAAGGTACTGTTAACTTATTACTTCATCCAAGACATTTAATAAAGTTTCCTGCTAAAATACAGACAGGTGTGCCTCTTTGACAGGCTTCATAGTCCAGGACTAACAGGTTTCAGGTGTTTCTTCAGAGGTTCAGCGTTCCCATTTTCCTCTACCTTTCAACCTAAAGCCATAGCCTTTTGCTATGACACCAAGATGTAAATCTGTTCCAGTTCTCTTACAGGTTCCTGGAAAACTTCTACTGCTGTATCAAAATCAGGTCTTGTAAAAAACTAACAGTCTCCAGAGCTTTTGCTAACCCACACCAGTTTCAAGCATATTTTACAGGTCACTCTTGCTGCCTGGACCAAGACTAACCAACAAAGAAGCCCCCAGATGAATGATTGGAAGCATCAGCTCAGCTCCTGGCCTGGGACTTGCATTGGTCCAAACTTCAACTCCCAGTCTGCCAAGTGCTGGCCCTCCCCCAGGGAGGGTCAGGACCACCCCCATAGGCTATTTAGGCTCACACTGGACAGAGGAAGACTGCATTTTGGGTTTGCGTGGGCTCCTCTCCCCACCATGCTGATTCTGTCCACCTAAGAGTGCCGCATTTATTAAACATGGGCATTTTAATTCTGTCTAATCTGTTTTGATTGGAGTTCTTTGCATTGGCAGAGCAACTTTTCTTAAGATTAAACCAAATCTCTCCCTTTTCTATAGGAAATTATTTTATTCCATGAGCAATGAACTGAGCTTAAAATATAAGCGAGACTAAAATATTATAGTTTTTTTATATGTTAAAAACGCAGGGATTTCTTTTCTTCCCTTGGTATACCAAGATTCTGACCATAAGTCTGTCTAGTATTATATCTTTTATAATGAATTCAAATATCTTCTTTACCTTGGGCAGTTACAGTAAGTACTAGTTCATTTCTTCTCATAATAGTTTGCAAGAACATGCAAGAGATTTTGAAGCCTTCTAGAGACATTCATTTGACCCATCAGTCCACAGGCTTCTTAGGCCTCAGTCTCCTCATCTGCACAGGAATATTTAGTCTCAATTTCTGAACGTTATCGCCTACTGATCTGAACTCTGCCATTCTACAAAATATGGCCAAATATATAAATTTCATATTTTTCTTTTATGTCACTCAAAATGAATTTTTACCAATACTGCATAACTTGAGTAAGTCCTGGGGCTAAGAAAATGAGATCTACGGGAAAGACTGAGATCTTTCCTCCTAAGAAAACAGGGCATATTAACTTGAAGTAAGACTAAACACCTCCTCTTGTATTTAGGCTGGACAAGGTAATTCAGTATGAGGAATAGGTTCCCAAGAGCCTTCCAAAATTTAGGGACAGCCCCTGCTCCAACTACTAAGAATCCAAAAAGCGGATCAAGCTATGCGAGGGCCTAGGTCAGTCCTATGCAGGGTCCCTGGTTGTCAATTTAGACGCTGTGAGCTCCTCTGAGCCCAGATCAGCTGTTTCTGTGGGTGTTCTTGTGATGTCCTTGACCCCTCTGGCTTCTACAATCCTTCTTATCTCTTTTCTGCAGGATTCCCCGAGTTCAACCTAATGTTTGGCTGTGGGTTTCTCTATTCGTTTTCATCCGTTATTGGATGAAGGAAATCTGATGGCAACTGGAGTAGTCACCAATCTGTGAGTATAACAGAATTTCTTTAGGCATAATTACATTGATTTTTTTCCCCTCTAGTCATGTTTGGTTTAATCCCAGGTCTCTGGGCCGTCCATCCTGTGGGTCCTGGCACTCTAAGCAGTGTCAGGGGTGCGCTCACTCTAACGGCAAGAGTCTCATATTGGACCAGTCATTGGTTGGTCACTCCCACAATATCTGTGTCTCCCTTACCTCCCCGCAACCCAGCCGAACACATCCCATACGCATGACAGACTGTAGGTCAAAGGTTTTGAGGTTGGGGTGGTGCCCTACTTCCTCCACTTGAAATCTTGCATGGCCCTGGAGATGGCCAGTTCAAGCTCCATATCCGCTATTGCTAAGTCTTAGCTGGGGTTATCCTTGTAAGTTTCCAGAGTTTCCCTTGAACCAGATATCTATCTGATTCCCAAATGCCCCCCTTTTCCAGTCCCCTCCATTAGTACTCTTCCTCTCTATCTACTCCCCAACCTGATCCCTCATGTTCTCATCCCCACTCACCCCAACACCCATGAAATATCTTCTATTTCCCCTTCCCAGGGAGAATCATGCATTCCCCCTTGGGCCCCCTTGGGCCCTCCTTGTTACCTAATATCTCTGGGTCTGTGGACTGTAACATTGTTATCCTTTTACTTTGCAACTAATATCCACTTATCAATCATGTTTGTCTTTCTGGGTCTGGGTTACCTCACTCAGGATGATTATTTTCTAGTTATATCCATTTGCCTTCAAATATCAGGATGACATTGTTTTTAACAACTGAGTAATACTCTATTGTATAATTGTATCACATTTTCTATATTTATTCATTGTTTGTGGGGTATCTAGGTTGTTTCTAGGTTCTGGCTATTACAAATAATATTACTATGAACGTAGTTGAGCCGGTGTCCTTGTGGGGTGCTTGAGTATCCTTTGGGTATATACCCAAAAGGGATATAGCTGAATATTGAGGTAGATTGATTTCCAATTTTCTGAGAAACCATCATATCATTTCTAAAGTGATTGCACAAGTTTGCATTACCACA
This sequence comes from Microtus pennsylvanicus, assembly GCF_037038515.1. Classification (NCBI taxonomy): domain Eukaryota; kingdom Metazoa; phylum Chordata; class Mammalia; order Rodentia; family Cricetidae; genus Microtus; species Microtus pennsylvanicus. Next base: position 45,175,456 of record NC_134584.1, read on the forward strand.
AGAAATGGAGGAGTGGTCCCCTTGCTCCACATCCTCTCCAGCATAAGCTGTCATTTATGTTTTAGATCTTAGTCATTCTGACAGGTGTAGGATGGAATCTCAGACTCATTTTTATTTTCATTTTCCTGATGGCTAAGGATGCTGACCATTTTTAAAAGTGTTTTTAGAACATTATATATTCTTCTGTTGAGAAATCTTTGTTTAGATCTGTACCTTGTTTTTTTAACTGGATTATTTGTTTTGTTTTTGTTGTCTAATTTCTTGAGTTATTTTATATTTTGGAAATCAACTGTCCATCAGCTATGGGGTTGGTGAAGATCTTGTCCCATTCTGTAGGCTATTGTTTTGTCTTGTTGACTGTGTCCTTTGCCTTCTAGAATCTTTTTGGTTTCATTAAGTCCCATTTCTTAATTGTCAGTCTTAGTGTCTGGTGATCCTGGTGATCTGTTCAGGAAGTTGTCTCCTGTGTCAATGCATTCAAGACAATTTTCCACTTTCTATACTATCAGGTTCAGTATAACTGAATTTATATTAAGTTCTTTAATGCACTTGTACTTGAGTTTTGTGCAGGGTGATAGATATGCATCTACTTGCATTATTCTACATGCAGACATCCAGTTATGCCATCATCATTTGTTGAAGATGCTTTCTTTTTTACATAGTATAATTTTGACTTCTTTGTAAAGACAATCAGGTGTCCATAGGTATGGGATGATATTGGCATAAAAGCAGACAGGTGGATCAATTAAATCAAATCCAAGACCCAGACAAAAATCCTGTTTTGAGATTTTTAAAAGCTAAATCAAACATGGATTTCTTGCCGGACAGTGGTGGCGCATGCCTTTAATCCCAGCACTTGGGAGGCGGAAGCAGGCGGATCTCTGTGAGTTCGAAGCCAGCCTGGTCTACAAGAGCTAGTTCTAGGACAGGCTCAAAAAAAAAAAAAAGCTAAATCAAGTAAGGTTTTTTGTTTTGTTGATACCATGATCTAATATCTAAACTCTGAGATACAGTAAAAGGTTAAAGAATAATTGAAATAATGCAAAACTGAATGGTTGTACTCAAGATCTATAGCAAATTCAAATTCAACAGTCACAAAAAGGCAAATGGCTATGGGGATTTGTTATGTTTCTTTTTATCTTGTTTTCTAGAAATTCTCCTCCAAAGTCCCTATGGTTTTAACCTAGAAAACAGTTGTTGAAATCACATCCAGACATAAAAGAATTAATGAGAATCCCACAAACTGTAATAAAACAAAGTGATTTCAGCACACATCTGTAACAATAGATTCCTCTAGGGTAATGATAATTTTCCACCTGAAAATTAAGTTCACCTGAAAAGAGACAAAGTAAGAAGAAGCAACAGTCAAACCTCCCAGCAGAAACAGAGAGCGTCAGCAGTGGTTTTTAGCAAACAGTAATAATGGGGGTCTCTGGCTGCCAGTAGAGAACGCTCAAAAGATTTTTCATTCCTTTTCTGATGAGCAGTAAATTCTGATTTATAATAGTCTGCTCCTTATGGGAAATGCATATTGCCTTTCCATTTATTTCTTCATTTAAAAATAATGGGTAAATATTTTCCTGGCTATTTGTTTGTCTGTTTGTCAACTTGACAGACTAGAATCTGGTAAAAGAAACTTTAATTGAGAAAATGTTTCCATCAGATTTCTTGTAGGCAAGTCTCTAAGGATATATATGATTAATGTGACAAGGGGGCAATTCACTGTGAGCAGTACCACATCTCAGACTCCACAGCTCTCCTCTCGGGAGCAGACGCCTCAGAGAGAGACGCCATGCTCCCGGCTCCTGGACAGACACACGCGATGAAGCTCCGACCCAGGATGGACGTAGGCTAGAATCTTCCCGGTAAGCGCACATAGCTGTGCTACATAGAATATTAGAAATGGGCTAGTCCAGGTGCGAGAGTTAGCCTAGAGGAGGCTAGATAGAAATGGGCCAAGCAGTGATTAAAAGAATACAGTGTCCGTGTAATTATTTTGGGGCATAAGCTAGCAGAGCAGGCGGCCGGGGTACTGGGAACGCAGCCCCGCCGCTCATATTACTTCAGGGAAGAAGATATCTACATTAAGGGAGCCATTTTAGGGTTGGCAAGAGACTTGGCTCTAGAGAGGATCCCAGGTTTCCACGGGGATGTCCCCAGCTAGGTCCTTGGGCAGCAGAGGAGAGGGTGCCTGAACTGTCCTTGCTCCACTATCACACTGAGGATTATCTCGAATATTACCATAGAATCTTTGTCCGGCGATGGATGGAGATAGAGACAGAGACCCTCATCAGTACCTTCATAATCTTTACCATAGTCGAAACCTAGGTGGATAAATGGTAGATAGATAGATGATAGATAGAAAGATAAATAAATGATACTGTTTTTGAAATCTGTTTCCTTCCTGTAATACATATATGATCTTTTCTATTGGTCTCCCCCTCCCTCCTTTTTTTTTCTCTTATTGCATTATTGATCAATCCTGGTACTTCTGTTATATTTGGTTTGTGGAATATTTAACATTTTAGTTATCAATTTTTAGTTTCTACTTCATTAAACTTAGAAGTTTTGTCATATATTTGTTTCAAGCATATTCACAAGTTCTCATTTTTATTATAGCTACTTTAAAAACCCTTGTCCAACAATTGCAATATCTGTTTTATCTAATTACTTGTGCTTGTTTTTCTTTTACATCTGAGTTAAATTGATCAGTGTTTGTGTATTCTTAGCTCTTGGTACATTGAGTAATTTTGGAAAGCATCCTGGATATTTTGAGCTTTATATTAAAAGATTGTGGTTCGCATTAAAATTTACATCAGTTAAGAGTTTGCTTGTTCCCTGAGTGTGTATTCTGGAGAAATCTTACCACTTAGGGTTATATGTGGGCAAAATGTCTAGTCTGTAAATCTTTTAGAGTCTTCCTTTTCGAGTCTCATTGTGCTATTCAGATTACAAACCTCTGCCCCCTCTCTGCAGTGCTACCCTGGTACGTGAAGGGGACAGGTTGATGAGACAAATGGAGCTAAGGGCTCTGCCCACCTGCTTTACTGGAAACCTTTGCTGTGCAGTGGGGAGACTGCCATCCACAGATCCAGGAAAGACAGACACTGCCTTGGCTATGGAGGTGTGAGGTGTGAATTCTGCCCCTAGCTGAGCTACTGTATATATTAAGGATAAGGATAGTGGCTTTAGTTTTTTTCTGTTCCCTTTGCTAACTCCAGATCACCAGTGTCTCCACCATAAAGGATGTCACATGTCAAAACAAATACCTTATTTACACATTGCCATATTCTTTCTCCTGTCCTGAGTTTTCAAGCCAGTGTGTTGTTTTATTCTTTCCTTTTTATTTCTTCCTCTGAGTAATGTCTAAATAACTTTTATGTGTGTGATTATTAAAAGATGTAAAATGAAACATATTTATCTTTTCTGCAACCCAAATCAGTTTTTTTCCTATGTTGAGATGATACTGAATTTCTATCCTTTTACTTCTTAAAATGTTTTTAGTTAAAGTAGAATTGCATAACCTCCCCCTGTTCCATCTCCAGCCCCTCCGTGCTACACTCCTTTGAACCCCCTTCACATAATCCTCATCACTCTCGGGATGATAACCTTTTTCTTTTATTATATCACTTCCATACCTCACAACTTGTGAGTCTATATCACAGCTCATGGGTCGTTGGCCTAGGTACATCATGGCAGAGCAGATGGAACGATTCTAAGACCCATGATCCAGAATGTCTGTGATGAAACAAACTTTCTTAGAAATTGCACAAACAAAGTCATAACAATGCCAACATCAATGGACATGCTAATGTAGACTGGAGTTATTTCATGGGGCCCAAACACTAGACAAAATTTATAGGCAACTATTGGCTGCTGGGAGAAAAAGAACTAGCCTATCTCAGTGGTGAGAAACCTTTTTGTTTTGTCCGACAAAGAGTGGTCAGCTCTGAAACAATATACACATAAATATCTTTTCCAGTTACATCATGCCCTTTTGTTTCAAGGGGATTCTTATAGTACATTTGACTATTGATGTTTTTAATACAACTTCACGATTTCTACATTTTTCTTTACCTCAACAAACCGTATAGGAAAATATGTATATGCTTTATTTTAAGAGTCATTAGAAATTCTGCACTCTTCAGAAATCAGAGTTCATCTCTATGACATTAATGAATGGTGATGAAATGAATGTTCTCAGAGGCATAAGTTATTCAATGTAAGTAATAAAATTGATTTCAATCCAAGTATATTATTCAGCTTAAAACCTGTTCTCAATATGAATTTTTAAAAATAGCACATTAGAGAAAGATTGTAGATCAGATCTAGTTACAATCTTCTAATTATACTTTTCCCCCTTGAAAATTGCAGAAACCATTTTCAATCAATCACTGCATTCTATCAAACCCTTCTTAGATTCTCTTCTTCACAATCATCACTTCAGCTTAAATTTTCCCTTCCTTATTGAGTACTTTAATTGACCTTTATTTTTCAAGATGAATTTATCCTTATTATGGTATTTGAATTTTCATTTATCAGTACCAAAACATGCAGGCACTTATGCAATTAAGTCTCCATAGCTATCAAATGTAGTTCCTTCCAACTCTTTAGCCATCTGTAAAATACCATTTCTCCCAGAGTCTTAGGGTTTTGTCTCATACTCTGTAACTTTCTGATACCAATAGTATCACATTCTTATCTTGCTTTATGTTTTTTTATTTTTTCACATTAATATTTGCTTGCAGTATGTTAAGATATTGCTATTATTTTTAATTACACATTATAGTTTTAAATGATCTTTTGTGATGGAAAAATGTTTTGAACATGAGTCTTTAGTTTTTAATTATTAAATGGACTACTTTTGTTTAAAAACTTGTATTTTCATAATGCAAATTTGAATTTAGACTCTTAGAAGTACAATAATGTTTAGTACTTCAAAAAGTTATCTAAAACATCAAGTTTTTCAAACCTAGAAATAAAAGTTGGAAGGGGGGGGTAACAGCTCTATGACCTTCCTCTAGATCTAAAGAATGTGGAAAATTTGAATTTTAGTTGAATCTTTCTTTTATTTGCCTAAGTTACTATCATGGAACTATACTGTTACTGAAATAGATGGGAATTTGGTTAAGGCTCTAAGTGAAGTGAACAAAACACCTGTACCATGTTGATGTATTGGTGAGGTGTAGCTGCACCAAAGATTAGGATCAAGTCACAAACCTTTGATAGGACTCCATAGGTAGCTGATCATCATTTGAAACTGGATGGATTTGTGGCATTCTAGATACAAGGGAGAGATATTGAACTGATGACTTCTCTGAGCTGGTAGAGTTGAAAGGCTATATTCTACTCAGCTGCATCTCTGAAGACTGCGTGTGTTCCAAAGTGACTAAGGGTTTAGCAGTATTATTGTACTGTGTTGCGGGAGGTCCTTCTGCTCCTCCAGCCAATAGTACTAGGCATAGGTGCTCCCTGTGTTCTGTATCCTTTTGAAAATGATGAAAGTGGAGTTGGGAAAGACTGAGTTCTTTCATGAGCTTGGCATGTCTTTCCATATTTATGGAAGGAAATGGTCAAAGTGTTTTCCTGCTTCTTTTCTTGCAAAATAATCCCAAACTTGAGGTTGTATGGAAAAAGATAGTTGAAGCTATTTTCTATGTTTACAATAAATAGCAATAAATAAAATAAATAGTTCAAGTTTTTGAGAACTGCTCTGAACCTTCATTGTATCCAGTCATTATGCTGTGGTATGTATAGTTTTGCTGCTGAACACTGCCGAAAAGCTAAACTCAAAGCAATGAGTGAGGGGTCAATCCATAAAAGCCAAACAAGTTTAAATGTCTGGTTTTGTGCCCTTTTCTCCATCCTGACGCTGTTAAACAAGTCATATTGGAAAGACCATTTTATTTTGAAGCATTTGTGATGCAAGGCATTGTTCATAAACTGCTTGCTGCGCAGTGAAACTAGATTTCTCAGTGACTAAGTATAGATTTCTAAAATAACTGGAGCAATAACAAATGAAATAAAAGATAAGAGTTTCTTCACAATTTTAGACAAGAATCCCATTAAATATTGTAATAGGGCCAGTTTAGCTCAAAGTTATTGTGAAAAATAAGGAATTAATGAATAAAAGCATTTTAAAAAACCATAGGATTACAAAATATTTCCATATAAATGATTCCAAGAGATCTTATTTTAAAATTTTAATTGTAACAATACAATATTAAATCTTGCCAACTTATTCCAACTATTTATATTAAGCAGAAACTAGTAAAAGAAAATTCAAGTAACATTTTTTTGTTGTTTGTTTGTTTGTTTGTTTGAAGACAGGGTTTCTCTGTGTAACAGCCCTAGTTGTCCTGGAATTAGCTGTTGTAGATCAGGCTGACCTTGAACTCACAGAGAGTTCAAGTGCTGGGATTAAAGGCATGTGCCACCACTGCCTGGCTCATGTAACATTTTTAATATTTATTTTGTGAAGTAAATGTCATGGTAGAGAGAGATTTCTTTCAAATGATAGTTAGGAGTTTGGGCTGGAATTCAATACAAGTCATTTTGATGGAGGGGGATTGCTTTGCATTCTAATAGAATTGAATGGAACCGTTTCCATGACCCTCCTGTGATATTCAGTAATACCTGCAAAGACTATCTTTATCGGACCTAGAGTGCTGCTGAGAGCATCACTTTCTCTGTACCATGCAACTGTGTTTCTAGTTTTTTCCTCTAAATAGAGAATAGAACAGGGCTTCGGCAATCATTCAAAGATGTTGGTGAAATGATTGAATTGTATGTAAACTCAAGGGAGTTTTGATTGTTCTCACTAAGTGTCCACACTCTGACACGAAGAATTTCTGTCAATAGGACATTTTTTCCATTGTGTCTTTGAAAGAACTTTGGTATTTAGGTCTGCATCTAGTGAGTGGTCCCATCGTCATCTGTGATAGCCTTTACTTTCTGACCAAACTGCTTAAGAAAGGAGTGAAGAGGGGCTTCGGATTGTTATAAAGGTCTTCAGACCCAGGCAGTTCTGAGCACTCCCTGAGATTGTGCAAAATCCTACCATAAAATTAATACATGTGATCCCCTAATCATCGTGGGTCTCCCAAAGCCATTATCACCCAAACACGTGGTAAGAAAAATCAGAATCTTATTTTATGTATATAAAAGAAATTTTACCGCTGAACCCAGTTGATAACTCCCCCACTAATGTATTTCCCTGTTATTTTGATGTATGGGTCAGCCTTTGCTACTTTGTTATTGACTAGCCCAGTTTGGGTGTCAAAAGGATTTTAAGGGTGAAATGTTTTTGTTTTGGCTTATGGAAATCCAAAGCACATCTCCAAGAACTTTTTCACTGTCCTACTGATATCTTTCCTTCTTGGTGTTATTCAATAACAAAATTACCCATGTTGTAGCATAATGGCTGAACTAACAGAGCCTCTGCATGACACTTACTCTCCGAGACTTTAGAGGCAAAGATCATTGTGCTGCTGCTCTCTGAACATTGCGGGGGTTACTAGGGTAATGTAGAATCAGAACATCAAAAAGACAGCAAGAGCAGGTCCCAAATCTTACAGCTGATTTGCTGCAAACCTCAGAAAGAAAGAAGAATACAAGCAAGCAGATTGTAAAATGTATTAATTAGCTTTATCTTGCCCCTACCCAACTACCACACATCTAAAGTTCTTCACACTTCATGATTATATCCCAAGATATTTAGGAAAGGAAACTTGCTTGCTGTGAAAGCCATGTTACAGTTATAGAAATGCATAAAATAAATAATATATTCTATTTTGTTAGAGCTGACTTTCAAGTCTTATCTTAGAAAGCTGGGATTATCTTCTCCTTCCTCTAACTCAAGTATTATGCTTTTCTTCCTTTCTCTTTCTTTAATATAGGGTCTTTATATGTAGCTCCTGGAACTTGCTGTGTTGACCACACTGGCCTGTAACTCGTGGACATCTGCCTGTTTGTGCCTCCACAGTACCCGGAAAAAAGAAGTACACTACCACATCTGGCCTCAAATTTTATATTTACAACCCTTTTATTCTTGCAGGCCGATTTTTCAGTGAATTCTCACTCTGGTAAATCCATATATAATTCACATTTTATTATTACACTTTTGTGAAATGGGACAATTGTCACACAAGACAGAGAAATAGAAAAATGCTATGTATTATTTTGTAGTAAATCTCAAGGCTGTGTGGTGTTGGGTGCTTTATAAAAGAACAATGTCCCCATTGCTGTGTGGCAGGCAAGGTGCCTTGGGCAAGGACAGCAGGTACTGCTTTTAAAGACCTCACGGTGAGTTTTCCGACTTGCAGCTCCCATCTTCCCACCATGCCCACTGCAAAATGCACTACATTTTCGTCTCAGTGCTGTAATCGGGCCATGTGCATCGGTTAGACTTTTCTCCTTTGTAGGGATAAGTCCCACCCCTTGGGGGGCGTGTTTGCCTCTGGCTAATGTTTGCCTATAAATTTGACCAGCATGCTCCCAGCCTTCCCTTCTGCTTTCCTGGTCTCCGCGGGAAAGGTGGTTCTGTAAGTCTATTTTGCCATTAAAGCTATATATATTTTTTTACAATCTGTCTGCATTCGTTTACGCTTCTTACATACCGCCTTGATTACTCAAAAACACTAAAAATTATGTATTCTGCTTCTGTGCTGTGTATACTCCCGAAACCGACTTCCGAAGCACATGGCCTGTTTGCAAGTGTGGACGTGTTCAGAACATCACTAGCTTCTCTCCATGGCCACAGATATGGTCTGTTTTGGGGCCCATTTCAGCAAAATTATAACACAGCGATTTTTCTGCTCCTCCTCGTGAAATAATACTGTAGATAGTAAGAGACAGGACAGATAATATTGACAGTCACTGCATAGTGGCTTTTGTGTTTGTTTAATTTTTAAATTATAAAACAAGATTTGTATTTCATAATCTAAGGACAAAGTTATGCCAGAAAATATATAAATGTATTGTCCAAAATACTGTAATAGACATTAATATATTAAAATGGTTCTTTTTTATTAAGTCAGCTAGACTTATGATTCTCTTGGCCATTAACATGTAAGTGGAAGTGATGCCTATCACTCTGGGGAACTGTGAGAGTCACAATTCCTTTATCTTGTGCTGCAAGAATCCCAGGGAATAGATAATTAGTCCAACATGAAGGGATCCTGAGAGAATCACATGCATGCTAGTTCTCAGCAGCCTTCAATTGTCCATTTTTATCGTAATATTTGAAAAATAATTAGTTTTTAAACACTTATTTCTTTTATTATATTTTAAGAAATTCATACATAGGTACTGTTTTTACATTATTCCCACCCTACATTCTCACCCCTACAGCTCCTGCACTGGCCCTTGACCCTGACTCCTTCTCAACTTCCTGATCTCATCTTTATTACACACACACACACACACACACACACACACACACATACATACACATATACACATACACACATACACAAACACATACATATACCTGCAGATACATGCATGTATACCACACATATACATACGCAGACACACACAAATATACACACCATGCTGAATCCATTTATTATAATTTTGCTTTTTTTTGTTTTCTCATGCATTTAAGAATTACTACTTGTGGAAGAACCTAAAAGAAATATTTTAAATCATGAAGTATGAGTAAAATGTCAGCCTTCACTGGGCTACATATCAGAGTTTCAGTTGGTTTTTATATGTCTTCTCTAAATAGTATGAAAAATTTTATAATTGTGCTCAAAATTTCAAACATCTTTATTAGGGGCCTATGAATATTTTTCATTAACTTTTGAAGTAAATCCTACACTTAGCCATTTAATGTTACACTTAAAGAGATGGGCATTTCTAATAGGAGCTTCAGGCTTCTTCCCACAGCTCAGCTCCTGGCCACCTGGCTAGCTTATGTCCAAAAATAACAACACACAAATTGTATTCATTTAAACACTGCTTGGCCCATTTCTATTAATGTGCGTAGCACCCCAAGGTGCGCTTACCGGGAAGATTCTAGCCTACATCCATCCTGGGTAGGAGCTTCATCACATCTGCCTGGGAGAGGGGAGCATGGCGTCTGAACTCACTTCCTCTTCCTCCAAGCATTCTGTTCTGTTTACTCCACCCACCTATGTTCTAACCTATCAGGACCAAGCAGTTTTTTTATTGATTAACCAATGACCTTCCTTTATCATTTCCCCTTTTTCTGTTTAAACAAAAAAAAAGAACGATGATGGGATAATAGATTTGTAATTGTGAGTTACTGTTTTTAGACAAATATATTGGTATCGATTCTTGTATATTGATACAAAGTTAAATTATATTGACTATTGTATGCATGCATGCTTCTACCTCTCCTCTCCTCCAGCCAATAGGCATTGTCCCAGAATACCTCCTTTATGGTACACCTCCATCAGTGATGGAATTCACAGAGGTTTAGATCTGCTGTTGTCTGTCATGTGAATGTCGTCACTTTCACACAAGCCTCTCCTGGTATTGTTTATGGAATAAAAATTTGTACTGTGTACATCAAACAGAAAATTCACTCAATAAATATCAACAGTATAAGAATGCAACAGCTTCTATTTTGCTAATGAGGCCAACAAAGATATAATATGAAATATTTTAATTATTAATAATTTTAATTATAAATAAATAAAGCTGTGCCCTTTTCTTTGCCAGTGCTCCTTTCTGTCTGTGTGTTGCATCCTACAGAGGCCTTACTGTAGAATTTTGATACTGTCATCTGACCAGAGTTCTTAGATACCATACATGATAACATGTGGGACAGATCCTGGCAGAATAAGACCTGGCAAAATTCATGACACCCAGCCCCATGGACATTTAAATGGTTATTTTAAGCAATTAATACTTTTATCTTGACCATTTTGTTATGATAATATATAGTTACAACAAAAAATACCCTTTTTGATTCTTAAAGTACTGTATCTTAAAATACAGTTCATGGTATTAACTTCATTCCTAATGTTTTTTTGTGTATCTAAGTTTGGACTGCTAAATAAAAAGTAATTCTATATTTAATATCTTGAGGAATAGCTGGGGTTTCTTTGAAGTTGCACCATTATAAATTCTTACAAAGCTATTAAATTTAGGGACCCTTGCCCCACTACAATAAATAAGCAGCATTTTTATTTCTATTGTGATTACTTCAGAATGTTTTGACAATATCTTAAAATGTATTTCATTCTGAAAAGAGGAAAAGGTGATTTCCCAATGAAAGAAAACTTCTCTGACTACCAGAAAATCAAATTCAGTAATTTATTAATTTAATTAATTAATTAAACAGAAGACATGCATTTATCAAAACATTTTCTTTTGTGGAGTGGGAAAATAAAGAGCAAGGTGTGTATATGAACATAGGAGAGAAGTAGGAAGGAGGTGGGCTAGGTGTGGTGTGAGTCAGAATAGTGGTGTCACTTTAAGCCACCGACATTAAACATCTGCTGTGTTCAGAATTACATAGGAAACTTGTCCAAAGTCTGACTTTCAGGATACATCCCAAAGCAATTAAGTCAGAAGCTCTGGCTCAGGGAAGTGGATATTTTAAAGCTCTCCAAGTAACTCTAATGGGTAGCCAAGGTTGAGAATTCTCCTCTAAGCTGATTATGCAATGAGAAGGAACGTGGGAAAAGTCATTTGTAAGCAGTCTGACTTAAGACAAACTAACTGAAGAGCAGAAAGGACATTTTTAAAAAAGTGTTTCTACCTGTCCAAAGAATCTGTGACAATGCAAGTCATGGTAACTTTTTGATCAGAGGTGATGAAGCCCTCTCACATGTTCACCTTATTTGTGACTCTGTGTCACTTTCTTCCTACAGTCAGTGGCAAGTTTCTACTTACTATTTCTTGTTGTTACTACTCAAAAAAAAGTTTCAATTTTTTTAATTTTTTTTTAAATCAAAAGTGATAAACAGATTCTTTTATGAGAATCTTTTTCCACTACTAGAGTGAAGAACACATAATATGTTTTCTTGAGCACTTTCATGTCTAAAATACATGATATAAGTTAGAGACATAATAAAATTAGTTAAAAAAGAAAGATTGACCATTTGCCAGTACACAGGGTTCCTATAAAAAAATCACTAGATATGCAATGTGTGTCCCTGGAAGTGAGATGGTTAGGACTAGTTGGCTGGGAAGGGAGCTTTGGAACTCAACTGTATAGGCTTACTTTATGGCTAATTATGGGGTATATATCTTGGATATAATTTGAACCTTACTCTGTACTTATTTCTTATTATTAAATGATATTGAGGACTAGTCTAATGGAAGTGTCATAGAATAAAATAAATCAACTTGTATAAATTACTTGAATTCTTATTTGCTGAGTAGTATAAAATCAACAAACATCGTTGCATATATTCCTGTTCAATGGCTGTAATAACCATTTCAAAACAGGCTTACGTGTACTTTAGGAAAATGTTCCATAAAATTTGAGAAAGTAAAACTGATTCTCTACAGAAGCCTCATAGCCATCACATCTGACCCAACTCCTACTCTTTGCATGTGTATCCAAGGCACTATGGGCAGCTGGAATAGGGTTGTATGATATCCCAGGAGTAGGCAGGGAACAGCCTATGGTAAGAAATCTCCCCTGTCTTTGGGATATTAGATTGGGGTCAGTTAATGCATCACTAGCTTAGATCACTGGGATTGGAATGTTGAGTTTAGATAAAATGCATGACCGTTCTGCCTCACAGTGTATCTAGATTTCACGACCCATGGCCACGGGCCCACAGCACAGTCTGCCCAGATTGTTCAGATAGAGACTTTCCTAAATTTCTGGTTGTTATTTCAGCTACAAACTCTGGTATCAATTTGGATCACTGAAGAAGCTTACTCCCAAGCTTGTCTACTCTTTATTCATCCTGACACACTACAAGACCTGTGTCCCTGTTCCTCAAGTGACAGCAAGTTACTAGACAGTCCTGGTACCCTGTCAGGTTTGAACCTCTCCTGTAGCCTCCCCACTAGACTCTTTAGGAAATCAATTATGTTAAACTGTAGGTCTTTCCATATTATTTGAATAGAAGAAAAACAGAAAGGGAATTTAAAAGAGTGGCCATAGTGGATCTCTGCAGGAATGTGTCTCTCCTCTAATTTGAGAAACAAGTTATTCATCATTGTGCAAAGCTGTGCTTCACAATTTGAGGGTCATGGTCCTATTTGGGGTTGAACTATGCTTTCACAAGGAACTCTTAAGACCATCAGAAAACATTGATATATACATTATGGTTCATAACCATAACAAAATTACGGGTAAAAGTAGCAACAAAAATAATTTCATGGTTGGCAGTCACCACAGCATGATAGACTTATTAAAGGGCTGGAGCATTCAGAAGGTTGAGAACTACTGATCTAAAAGAAACAGTATAGCCAAAACTAAAACTAGAGTGAGCTAATAGTGAGGTTGTCTTGAGGGGAATCTGGAAAAAAAAAAAACAGCCCTTTTACCTTCCTACTAACCCAAAGCACTCAATCATCCTACCTGAAACAACTACCCCGGTGAATCAGCAGGTACGCAGTACCCACTGATGAAGAAAAATGATTCATTTTCCACCTAGCGGTAGCATTATAAATTCTGAATTGCTTGCTCATTTTTGTTCCATAAATTTGATACCGACTATTCAGAAACAGTCCTTACAGCAAAATCCAGTCTTATGCTACCACTTGCTTGTGCAAATTAAAGGTGACACAGGTTATTGCACACTGTACATTATCCAGGAATAGCAAAAGGAAGATTATTTGCTGTGTGTAAGAATATAAGCCAAATGTTTGGTAAAAAGGTACATTTTTTTTTCCACTTTAAAAAGGTTGGGAGGCAGAGAGGAAATCTGCAGTTACACGTTTTGGAAAAATAAGATGACCACCCTAGATAATCAGGCAGGTGGAATCACTTAGCAGTTTTCTTGTACTGCACCTCAAAATTGGTTATGGGGTAGCATTTGTCAACCAAGTAAAGAGCCCTGTGCCCATCAGTTTTGCTGTTTCTGCTTCTTCCTCTAAGCTCCAGAGAAATGTGCTACATTCCAGCAATGGCCACAGCTGCAGAAGAACTGCTTCCTGCAATGTCTTCCCCCCTTTCTTCTTTGCTTCATTTTACTATGGATACACCCAAGGCATACTCATGAGAACATCTATACAGAATGGTAAGTCAGGATTATACAGAGAGGGTCATATATCTCTCTGGGAGAATGTTACTTCCTGATTCTAATGGTAGTCATTGCTCAACAACATTGTCCATAAAAGGTCTAAAAGGCATGGGGTCATGACAAATATTAGGGGGCGTTTTCTTTTACAAAACGGGACTATACAGAATATAACAAGTCAACATTTAGCACCATTAAGGAATCCATTATTGAGATGTTTCGTTTGTATTTTACTGAAGAAAGCTTGCCTGAAGTTCAGAGAGTAAAACAGCCATACCGATCAACCTTACAGACGAAGCTGTGGTAACACACACCTTTAATTCCAGCAACCACACTAGTTTGTCATAGAAACTGAATGGTAATGATGTATGCTTTTAATCCCAGCACTAGAGAGGAATATAAGATGGGAGGAGATAGATTTCACATACAGTCTCATTCTAAGATTACTGGAGGCAGGATCGCCATTTCAGATTGAGGTAGAGGTAAGAGCCAGTGGCTGGCTGTTTTGCCTTTCTGACCTTAAGGTTGAACCCCAATTTCTGTCTCTGGGTTTTTATTAATAGTGCTACAACCCATATTTTAGCATAATTTAGAATTATTAAAAATAAAATAGTATAACAAATCCACTCAATTATTGCATAAAATATGAGAGCCAGAAGAGGAAAATATACCAAAACTGGTCCAAGGATAGGCAGTGGGAAGGAAAAAGAAAACAACGCCCTTGAAAAGTGATTGGATATTAAAACAGAAATATGGAAAAGAAAACAGCTCAACAATACCACCAAAAGAATAGCAACCACAAATGATTTCTCAGAAATGTCACTTCCATAAATACTCCAAAGCAGTTGTGCTTATCAGTTATATCTGGCTTCTGGATGAAGATGTTTCACCTTCATTGCATAGATCGCTGCCCAGAATGAATAACAATCTTACAAATTTCTCATTTCATTCACCTCTATATTTTCCAAATCACATTGGTACAATCTAAACAATTATTGTCTGTACTAAGATTCAGAATGTTTTTTAATTCTTTTTATTTTTAAAACAACCTTATTATATGCACCAATCTGCCGATGTCTCGATGGTGACCTCCAATTGCCGCGCACCGCGCTCCCGTGTCTGTGCTCTGTGCGCTGGCACCCAGTTTGCGAGCTTTGGGCAAGGGACTGGAGGTTAAAGTACAAAAACAAACACAGACAGAGAGACAGCGACATGGGCCATCCTTGAATTCCCCAAGAATGCCCCCTTTATTGTGTTCAGGGGCAGATTATATAGAGATAGCCATGCCCCAGCCAAACCCACCAGAAACCACTCTCCTGCTATCAGGAACTCCTGAAGGTCTCGTGCTCAGAGCAGCTGTAGGCACTCAGATCAGCGGATTACAAGAAATTCAGGATCTGGGGTCTCACTGCTCCCAGCACCAATCCCAGTTCTTTCTCCCTCCCATCTTCTCACTCCTTCTACCTTCTCCCCACCCCAGCACCCATCCGCTCCTCATAGAGGGTGAAGCCTCCCATGAGGAGTCAACAGAGTCTGTCACATCACTTGAGGCAGGACCAAGGTCCTCTTCCCTTGTATCTAGCATGAGCAAAGTATCCCTCCATAGGGAATGGACTCCAAAGAGCCAGATCATGCACTAGGGATAAATACTGGTTTCACTGCTAGTGGCCCCCAAAACTGCCAAGGCCACACAACTGTCACCCACATTCAGAGGGCCTAATTCAGTCTTATGCTGGTTCTCCATCTGTCAGTTTTGGGTCAGTGAGCTCTCACTATCCCAAGTCAGCTGTTTCTGTGGCTTTCTTCATCATGGTCTTGGCCTCTTTGCTCATATCACTCCTTCCTTTCTGTGATTGGACTCCAGGAGTTCAGCCTAGAGCTTAGCCATGGATCTCTGCATCTGGCTTCTGTCAGTTACTGGATGAAGGTTCTTTGATGACAATTAAGGTAGTCATCAATCTAATTATAGGGGAAAAAAGCATTTTAGGAATTCTCTCCACTATTGTTTAGATTTTTAACTGGGGTCATCCTTGTGGTTTCCTGGGAGTTTCCCTAGTGCCTGGTTTCTCTCTAACCACACAATGGCTCCAGAATTTTTAATGAAAAAGAAATTTACAAGTACATGAAGTGGCCCATTCTGTCTTGGGTATTGATGACCAATGAAAACGTGCCTTCTCTCGATGCCTAAAATAGTCTTCAGGTTTGACAATGCATTTTCAAGTCATTCAAAAGGGCAAGTTTCACTGTACACTGTGAACCACTGAAAAGGTATTCACCTTTCCATTCCAGCCTTCCTTTAAAGGCCAAGGATTCCTGTGCTCCGTTCCTACAGTTATCCATACGATATAATCTTTAATCATCTATAGAGCCAAGAAAGCCTTTTCTAGACACAGTATGAAATGAGGCAGGTTATCTCTGAGTGTCATCCAGTCTTAGAAGTGTCTGTGTTTCCATTTTTCTTACTTTAGCAAGTCAGCATATGGACTTAGATTGTGCTTTGAATCAAATCCTCTTTACACAAACAAATGTTAGCAGATAGCCTGAGGATTATGGCTACACACAGCTGTAAACTCTCAGAAGCTGTGATAATCAACAAGGTTCAAGTGAAACTCACACAGATGCCTCTGTACCTCATGAAAGAAGGTTTACAACACCACTACATAATGGAATAAGTAATCCAAAATTAACATGCAACCTAGTAGTGTCTTCATCAACACATATAGAAAGTAAAAGTTTCATATAACAAGCTTAGTCTTTTATTTCTGTTTTTATTTAATCTAGCTTTTTGTTGTGTTAAAACACTTAGCATAAAGCCTATCCTACTAGCATATGCTTTCTGTACAATATGTTATTCAGTATTGTATATACAATGTCATGAAGCAGATATCTAGAGTTTACCTATATTGCATAACTTTATCTATTTTTTAATCTGCTGATTATAATTCACCATTTTTTATTCTCCTCTCTAGGAACCCCTAGTACTTTGCTTTTATGAATTTGACTATTTTAGATCCTCCATGTGTGCAACCCTGCAATATAATATTTGTCCTTATTGAGACTGGTATGTTTTGATTGGCACAATGTCTTAAAGGTTCAAACATGCTGCTTTGTAGCAGGATTTCCTTGTTTCGATATGACTGAACAATGTTTCATTAGAGTGTGTGTACTAAACACTTTCTACAACCATTCACCACTAGATGGACATTGAAGCTTTCTTTACACTTTACTGACTATAAACAGTGTTAGGGTGAATCTGAGATAAATGATTTCACTTCTGTATTATGCCTGAAACTCATTTGGATTTAGACTGAACTAAAAGGTGGAGTTATGGTCCATGAATTAGTTCCATGTTTAGCCTTTTGAGAAACTTCCATACTGTTTTATATTTTTCATTAACCCAATAATTTGCAGGTGTTTTACCTCTTTTGATTCTCACTAACATTTGTTATATTCTGAATCTTTTAATAATAGGTATTTAACCAGGTATGACATGGCATATAATTATGTTTTATATGTGCACCTCATTAATAAGTGACATTTGGCATCTTTTCATACTTCGAAAGATTGTTCTATAGAGAAATGTTTATTTGTGACCTCAGTTCAACTTTAATAAAAATGAGTTGGTGGTACTATCATTGTTACCATTAAACTGTAAGGTAGGCCTGACTATGTGGGTAGAGCAAGGAACGATCCATGATACCTTTTAGTTCAAATACACAATAATCTTTACACATGAGCAAACACACTGAAGAATCTCACTAGGCTATTATCCTTTTTGTATTCTAATCCCCTTGTTACTACAAATTGGAAATGTTTAGAAACTTCAAAACACTTTTTATTATCAAGGAAGATATTAAATATATATTTAGAATCCATCAAAGTTTTCTCTAGTTGCTGAGTGGTTAAAGTAACTACTGGTACAATTATATTAGTATGATACAGAGATTAATTCTACTGTAACCTTGAGACACATTTAATTAGAGATAATTTACTCAATACCTATGGCATTATGCAATGCTCTTCTGGATCATCTCTAGTGTTGGTGGTTCTGATGTCTCCTAACAGGTGTATAATCCTGGAGACTAGACAGCTTAACAAAGATGCTCTGTATGTGCTACTGTCAATTTTATATGCAGTATTTCTTCAAACCTAAGATATACATTTTACCCAGGGTTTTAATATCTATGTTTAAAATTTATCTCAAATTTCCTAGTTTTTAAACAACCAGGAAGCATTAAGGCAGACCTTTTAAAAACTGCTAAATCTACAATGTTCTTTATAGCACCGAAGATGATTCTGTGGAGGAAATCAAGTAAGCATTGACGGAGATGAAAAGCGGCTCAAAGGATTCAGATTCAAAATGTAGAATAAAGGTTGAGTGATTATCTACATCAGAGGATAATGTGTTCTCCTTTAGGATTGCACGAAAGCAGTATGTGACTAAGATGTCTTCAAAATTAGATTCCTTTCCTATAAGCACAATGCAAAGATTCTTAGTGATGAGACAATAATGTACATTGATTTATTGCGCAGCATCTCTTGCATCTTACTGGTACATAAATATCTTACAATAACTATAATGCTAAGGTCAATGAAGGAAAGTGTATTATACAAAATGATATAGGGAACATAAAACAAAATGATGCCTGGAACATTAGATACAGAAGCAAGCTTGCCACAGGCAAGTTTAGCAAACCTCCCAGGATTATCACTGTGGGTTTTCAGGTTTCACATGAGTCTTTAGCTGTTTACACTCAGAAGCCTTCTACCATGGCCATTTCTACTTTTGAAAGGGCTTCACTCAACCAAAGTTAACCTGGAGAAAAAGCTGTGTGGCTCAAGATGCTATTTTCACATAACAAGCACCAGTCTGGTGGTTCCTCGAGTGTTTTCCTGAATAGGTACTCTATGGATCTTTTGTGGTGTGAGAGCTGTCCTTCTTTATCTATAGTTTATTTCTGAGCAGAGGGAGAAGAGAATACCTGAGAGAAAAGCTACTAATGCTTCTACCCCAGTTGAATCAATATCTATTAGTATTAAACAGACAAATTATTTAAAATCTGTGGATCTCGATTTCTCATTTACAAAATAGGTACCTACCTCAAAAATAGGACCTACCTCTTTGGTTTGCAAATGCATTCAGTGTGTCGCTACTATTTGTACTGCTTCTCTAGCA
The DNA here is from genome assembly GCF_037038515.1 of Microtus pennsylvanicus. Classification (NCBI taxonomy): domain Eukaryota; kingdom Metazoa; phylum Chordata; class Mammalia; order Rodentia; family Cricetidae; genus Microtus; species Microtus pennsylvanicus. The sequence continues at coordinate 45,194,809 of NC_134584.1, forward strand.
CATAGAAATTATTGTATCAGACTATCAGAAAATGACATAATTTTAACTTAAGTAGATGTTTTACTTTTGATTTGGGTGACTTCTGAAGTAACCTATTGTTCAAAAGAATACAGAATTGATGATTCATTAAAGGTTCAAGTACATTCAGAATCAATTCATTGAGATTTACCAATATTTAAGATTTCTCATAGCAATACAATAAAGTTTCAATGAATTAGAATTAACCCTAATAATTACAATCAGTTAATATTGTTAAATGCAGATTTTTAGACATCCCCACATGCATACATTCCTTGGAGATTAATTGTAGTCATTAAACTTAAATTTATAGTGACCATGTTTAGTGACAACGTAGAACACAAACTATTTTCTTCCATTTATTTCATGTACAATCACTTCCTATCCGGAATAAGTAACTTTTAAAATGTATTGACTCTTGTTATTTATTTTTTCCCTTCATGTCTATTTAGAAACACACAAACAAGCAATAAGAGGAATTATTCTAATGAGAACATTATTGAACAATGCTTTTCTGGTCCCTGGAAAGGAAGGGAAAACACTAGAATGCAACTATAAAGCATTAAACTCACCCACATTCTTGTGGGTGTGTGCTTCCCACATTAGAGATACTCTGAGTCTCAGTGAAGCCATAGCACAAAAGGAGCCTCCACATGGCCTACTGCTAGGTGAGAGAAGCAGGGTTGTAGAATTATCTAGCTGGATGCTTGCCTGCGCCAGGTGTTTGTATACTGTTGACAAATAGAAGATGATCTGTATTCTACCCTACTCATACTCTGTAATTTTGCTCTAAAGACTATGGGAAACTTGCCTATAAGTGGTAGCACACTCCTTTAACCCAAACACTCAGGAGGCAGAGGCAGGTGGATCTCTGTGAGTCTGAGGCCAGCCTGGTCTACAAGAGCTAGTTTCAGGACAGCTAGAGCTATTTCACAGAAAAACCCTGTCTCAAAAATAAATAAATAATTAATTAATTTTTAAAATTTTAATGGTATCTTTTGCTCAGCCTAAATAGGACTACTTTGAATGATTTACTCTGAGATGTATTAGGCGACATTAGTTACATAAGAACTCAAAATGTTCCATTTAGTTTGCTAAGAAAAATTGCCTTTGACATTCAGAAAGCCAAAGCTTTTTCATAAGCATATATTGTACTGATTTTCAAATTGTAAGTGTGATTTTTGAACACCACGAGATAAGAAGCAATGCCTTTCACTGTTTTGTATGTATCTGGTCTTTGCTTCTTATCTTCATTTTCTTATTTTTTCTATTTTATATTTTCTACAATTGCCAGGTTTAATAGTGTAAACAAACATTCATCAAATCATCAGTGTAGTCCAGAGAACCCATAGGAAACATAATAATAAGTAGAAGAAAAACTACTTAAAAAGCCAGATAAGGATGAAAACTGCCTAAGGGAGAAAAAAAGAAGATAACATTTACTGATGAATGATGTAATGTCTCATCCTATTTGCAAAGACAGTATTACATTATTATATAAAGATAAATTATTTAGAGAAAAGAAAATTGCGTTTTGAAAATCTGTTTGAACCAAAGCTGAATTCTTTTAGATTGGCCAGCTGGTTGTAGATGGAAATTTTGAAAGTTTCCAGTAAGCACAGTACCGAGTGGAGTAAGCCTTCCACTGACTACAAAGAATGCAACAAAGAATTCATAAGCAATAATTTCCAGAAGGTTTAAAAACAACTCCCAAAAAATATTCTCAAGAAGTTTCAGCACAACTGTAAGTTTTTCCTTATCATTTTTTTAAAAATCTCTATAGTTATCACAGTCTTTTCTACAGCACATCTTGTAATATGGTATTTCAAGTTATCCTTTCCCTAGAAGTTTAGCTTTTCACACTACCTTACAATTTGAGAAATGGTTGGTTTCCTAATGACCAGTTATCTTAAACTATGCTTAAATACTCAGATACTTTCATTTATTGTACTTTCATTTCAAATTGAACCATAAGAAAATGTCACTATTTTTTTTAAGTAAAAACAGTTGAATATTGCTAATTTTATACAGTGAAATCTTGAGTATATTGCATTATATATTCGTGTATATTATTTTAGATTTTACATTTGTATTAGAGTGACAGAACTTATAGAAGAATCTCTATATATATACACACATATATATGCATATATATATATGCATGTGCGTTTGTGTGTTTATCTATCTGTCTTTTAATCATTATTGCTATACAATCATACAAAGATGATGTATGCAGTTCTAATTTTTGTTTGAATTCTATTCTATAGTTCTCATAATAGTAAGTGTCAAATAAATTCATTTTTTTCTTAAGGAATACAAAATTCTCAAAGAGAGCTGCAATAGCAAAAGCAAGATGGCAAAAGAAATGGAGAAACTACAGATATATAATGTATGATATACAAGTGATAAATTGGATTAAGACAAATTTGGGATTAGTAGCTACCACAATATAGTAGTAACAATGCTAACTCAACAGTGTTGGTCAAATTCAACTCTCGCATTTGTCAAGAAAATTGAACATCATAAGCAGGTTTATTCTTTCTAACCAAGCTGAAGGTAGGTAAGCTAGAAATCTCAGAAAACAGAATAACAAGTTTCCATATTTAATACTTGATGATGGATAGATCCAGATAGACCCAGCTTTTGAAGATCCTTTCCTCAGGCAAAACACTTTAAAGTTGTTGTGGGATATTAACTTAAAATGTGTTACAATTGTTTATTCTGTGAAATATTTGTTTAATTATGCGAAAAATATGTGCTGCATTCTTTTATGCTGTATTTGTTTAACTCTGTGAAGCCTTGTTACTTTGCCTGCCTAACACACTTAATCAATTGCTCTAATAAAAAGCTGAAGAGCAAATGGTTAGGCAGAAGAGAGAAATCATCAGAGCTGCCAGGGAGCGAGATTAAATAGGAGAAATCTAAGCTTGAAGGAGAAAAAACAAGGAGCAATGAAAGGAAAGGGAAGGAGGATGCCAAGGGTCAGCCACCCAGTCACACAGCTAGCCATGAAGAAGTAAAGAAAGAATATAGAGTAAAGAGAGGTTTTTAAAAAATCCCAGAGGCAAAACATAGAAACAGGATAATTAAATTAGAAAAGCTGGCTAGAAACAAGCAAATCTAAGGCTGGGCATTCATAAGTAAGAATAAGTAAGAATATGAATGCTTAGTGAAATTTCCCCTATTTTGCTGGCATATTGTCTGGTGGTATAATTATGAAGGTCTTGTTTAGGCATCCATATTGTTGAGAATTCATGGGTACAGATTCCGTGTCTTGTCTGTCTTATTTACAACACTATCCAGTAACAGGTATCATGAGTCACCTTTTCTTACAGTTTTTATGTCCTTTGCTCCGCGATGTTCCTTGAGCCTTGGGTACATAGATTGCATTGTACATGTGTCATTTGGGACTAGTATATCCACAGTCACTTATTCTATGCATCAATCAGTTATAGATTTCTATAGTGATCTCCGTCTACTACTAAGATAACCTTTTTGTTGGAGGTAGAGAGCTACACTTATCTATGGGTATGAGGATACATATTTGGAAAGCAGTTAGAAATTGCATTGGTTTAGACAAATAGCAATAGTAGGTTCTTCTTCAGGAATTATCTCTTTAGTCATGAGTAGCTGAGTAGATTTACATTACCATGTGTGAATTTCTGCTGTTGAGTGTGCTTTAAGTCCAATTATACAGCTAAGGGCTATCCCCAAGATAATAGTGCTTCTATTGCACCACTGAGTATATCATTATCATGGGACATAAGCATCACACTGGGTAGGACTATTGAAGCTTTCTTCCTTGGAGCTTGCCTGGCATCTTCTGTTACTATGAGAGGTAGACCCCAGGGAGGTACTCTCAGGTTAGTTCCACCTGGGTTCCTCTAAGTCCTGTGTCCAAAGTATGTGACTAAAAATAGATCTACCATGTTATCAGCTATATATTTCTTGGCATATACCAAAGAACGTGATATTCTACTTCAGAGATACTTCTTCAGTCATTCTCATTCTCACTGTATTCCAAATAGCTAGGAAATGGAAACAACCCCAGATGAACTTCAACTGATAAACGGATAATGAAAATGGGTACATATTCATAGTGGTGTTCAGCTGTAAAGAAAAGTGAAATCATGAAATTTGGAGGTAAATCGATGGAGCCTGAAAATATTATAATGAGTGAGATGACCCAAGCCCAAAAAGTCAAATGCTGTTCGGTCTATCATATTTGTGGAGCTTATCTTTGAATCTTCAGGTTTCAGCGAATGACCTGAAGTAACCACCGGAAGTCAGAAATGTAGGACAGAGGATGAGGGGAGTTCAACAGAGGAACCTGATAGGATACAGGTGTTATTTTCTAAAAATTTTAAACCTAGCTTCACTAGAAATATGTATGTTTCAATATTTGCATTAGCCTATTAACTGAGTATGAATTTGTCTCAAAGGTCCATGATATATCTAGCTAGGCCTTACAGATTATATAAGTCACATTTCCAAATTCTGATCATCAATTAAATGTTTCATGTAAAATTAGTCATAGAGAAAATATTATTATAGAAAAAGGTGACATGGTTTGGGTACAATTAATTATTCTATTATTCATTTGTCCCGACACTGTGATGAATATCAGGCAAAAATGATGTAAAGAAGGGGGTAGCATTCTGTGTTGTAGTTCTAGTAGATTCAGTCCATCATTGCACAGAAGGTTTGGTGGCAGAACGAGGTGGCTGGTCACATGGCACCCACATCAACAAGCAGAGAATTATGAATGCTACTGCTCAGCTCCTTTTTATGCAGTCCAGGACCCCCAGTCATGTCATGGTGTTATTCATACCCATGTTTAGAGTTTGTGTTCCAACCTCAATTAATCTTAGAAAATCCCTCACAGATGTACCCACGGTTTGTTCTTTCAGTGAATTTTAGAGCGCTTCAAAGTGACAATATTAAGCATCACAGTTATGAACCCTGCTGTTTGTGGGGCCATTCTTTTATATGTTATTGAAGCAAGATTGCCACCAATTTTTTTTTCTCTGTGCCATTAAATATACAAACCCATCTTTTTTTCCTGCAAATGTCTGGAATCTTAAGTTTAATTACATTGCATGAAAAATTGCTAGACATCTGCTTTACAGATTTATAAATGGAAACAGTGTGGCACTGTGAGAGTACTGATAAAAAGACATTAAGTGGATATTTTAGATGTTCCTACTTCAAAAAGAAAGAATCGGGAGAGAGGTGGGGACTATGTGCTGGCTGGTTTTGTGTGTCTACTTGACACAAACTATAGTCATCATAGGGGAATGATCCTCAGTTGAGGAATTCAACTGTAAGACATTTCCTCATTTACTGATCAGTGGGGGGAAGATTCAGCCCATGGTGGGTGGTGCTATCCCTGTGTTTCTGGTCCTGGAGTCTATAAGACGGTAGGCTGAATAGACATGAGAAGCGAATCAGTAAGCAGCTCCCCTCCATGGCTTCTGCATCAGCTCCTGCCTCTGAGATCCTGTTCTGTTTGAGTTCTTGTCCTGACCTTCTTCAGTGATGAACAGTAATGTTCAAGTGTAAACCAAATAAAGCCTTGTCTTCCTCACTTGCTTTCTGCCCATGGTGTTTCATCACAGCAATAGAAACCCTAAGTAAGACAAGGGGATGAGCACAGGAAACTATTGGAAAGAAAGGGCTTGTGTGGTCGTAGGCAGCTCATTTATTTCTCTTCCACCCAGACCCAAATAATAACACAGAAACTATATTACAACCCTGCTTCATAGCATACAGAGCAGAATCCCACATCAGGCATGTATACCACCTTGAATGTATTTCTATCTTTACCTAAACTAAGAGGAAACTGAAGAATTGAGGTTCTATTGGTGTAAAGATTTTACGTCTTACTTTATTTCTTTGAAGATTCTAGAGGTGGTTTTTATCTCTTTCTTTTCTATAACTGAATCTCCTATGAATAAAATGCACAGAATCTTAGCAAAACTCGTCAATGGAAAATCCTAGAAAGATGTGCATGAAATAAAAGATAATTTCCAAAGTTCATGAGTGAATTTTAATTCCAAAATTTAGTTCAATTACTACTTGAGCCTAATCAAACTTTAAATCAGACAAACTAATGATGCCAGCATGAAACGAAAGATGTTACCCCCAATTTTGAAGTAAAAAAATAAAGGCCTGAAATATAAGCAAGAGATAATTGTGTATGGACATTCTGGCATTCATCATTTCATAAAGACCAAGATGGAAAGAGGAGATTCCTGGGTCTGCTGTGGCCAGCCTTACCACTAACTCCTTTTCTCACAGTTGTGAAGGGCAAAGACCAAGATCATTGAGATGGACACATCCTTTCTTCTGAAACCGTAGAGGCTAAGACTTCAAATTATGAGTCGAGGCTGAATGAAGAAGTACAATTTAATACATGTTTACAATCTAATTCATGAGAACTGCTAAACTGCACTATGAAAGAGTCATTGTCACTGTTAGACTGTTTTAGTGTCTCAGTGCAGTCAGTGTGTGTGTGTGTGTGTGTGTGTGTGTGTGTTTCATACTTGTTGGCAGAAGTAGGTGTTTTTAAATATTTACTTATCATTTTTTGTGGTTGTGTGTATGACTTTAAGGGCTCGTGAGCAACAAGTCCATGATGCATTATGTGGAAGACAGAAGAGAGTGTTAGATACCCTGGAACGGGAATATAGCTAGTGTTGAGCTGTCATCTGGGTTCTGGGAAACAAACCTCGGTCCTCTGCAAGGGCAGCAAGCAATCTTACCCACTGCGAAATCCCTCTAGACTCCAGTGAAGAAGTTTTAATTTCAATGAAATTTTGATTTTCTGCAAATTATTGTTTCACAACATTTGTGCACCTATTGAGAAGTAAATCTGCTTATCCATATGGGTGTTTTATTGATTAAAGTTCACAGTAATTTAAAGCTAAGTTTTATTGATTAAATTTCACAGTAATTTAAAACAGACTACAAAAATATCTCTTGTGGCATGCATTGGGACAGAAAATAAAACTTTACTTGTCTATGTGCAGTAAGAACAAAGAGGGTTTTTCCCTTTGGTATCTTTGTCTCAAGCCTACTTTGCATTGCCCCATCATTTCTGTGATGCTCAGGGAAACAAGAACATGAGTTTCCTGACTGGTTTTCCTTCAGTGAGATATCTCACAGCAATCTTATCCATTCCAGTAGATAATGATGACTTCTTATTGGACTAAATTGAGAATATGAGCTAAGCACACTTAGGAACCACATCGCTGAGCACACTGGATACATTTTGCATGATGTCGCTTTATTTTTTTCTGCTCTGCTCTTCTCCATTTCTCTCATTGCTGGCCTCCACTAAATGGCAATCGATGTAAGTCCCGTGAGGCAACCCATAGCCGTGTTTTCATAGCCGTGCTGCTGTACGCGAAAGGTTCTGATTCGACTAAGCCACACAGAAGGGACTAACAACAGTTTCCCACTTATTCTTTCTCATTTACTTTCTCAATAAATAGTTATGTCACTAAATAGAACTGTCACGTTCCGGATGTGTCATAGTCAGTAGTTACGTAATTAGGTAAGATCCTGCTTTTACTTACAGAATTAAAGAAAAGTCTGGCTTTAGAAAGTCAGATGGTAAAGAAAAGAGAAAAAAAATGTGTCGTTTAAGCAATTCAGGAGGTTTCTTACCTTGCCCATGTTTCTTGTAAAAAGAAAAATAAACAACAACAACATAAAGAATCTTACCTGCACACTCCCGAGACGTGATAGACTATTTAAAGAGAGACCTCACTAATGTTTTGCAAAGCAGCAGGACATAGCTAGGCACCATAACTTTAACAGGCATGGTATGCAGAACAGACTGAAAAATCATTGAAAACTGCGTGCACTCTTCTGCTTGTCAATGCCTGGAATGATCTATTATCCAACTCAGGCTTGTTACCACAGCAGGCTAAACAGACTCATTTATTTAATGTTGAGCTCTAGCAGTATGAACACTCTTGCCTTTGTAGCCAGCAATTACTAAGCATAAGGCAATTAAAAAACAGCCTCCAATACAAACAGTAGCCACAATTACATGTCACCATGTACCGAGGTCAAAATTAACCTTATTCATTAAAGCTTCAGGGTTATGGCATTCACTCTGTCTTAGTTGGGCCTTCTGTTCTTGTGAAGAGACACCATGACCATGTTAACTTTTATAAAGGAAAATCATTAATAGGACATGTGGGACTGGTTTATAGTTTTGGAGGTTTAGTCCATTATCATCATGGGAAGAAGCATAGTGGCATGCACACAGACACACTGCTGGAAGGGTTGAGAGTTCTCCAGCTTGATCCACAGGCAACAGGAAGTGACTGTCACACTGGGTGTGGCTTGAGCATATATGAAACCTCAAAACCCACCTCCACTCTGACACGAGTCCTCCAACTACTCTAACAAGGCCACACCTCGTAATATCACCACTGTGTTTTGGCTAAGCATTCCAGCAGGTGTATGTATGAGTGTAGGGAACAAACCTATTCTAAATACCATGTACCCTGATCCACAAAGTATCTATATTTGGTGCCAATTTTTCTGTTTCTTTATCTTTGAGTATATGCATAAAATGTGATTCCATGGCCTAATTATTTATTCTGAATCCTAGGACACGATAATTGAAGAAATATAACAAGGGTCTACATTAACCATTTATGGTACCTTTTACCACAGAGCTATTTAGAATGTCTTACTTGCACTGTCGTCTGGCATGCCCCAACCATGCCCCAATCTGAACTAAATAACATTTGTCTATTTATTTAAAATATTTAAGATTACCATCTTGTTATTATCTGGAGTAGAGAAAGGGTAAAAATGAGATCAAACACCATAATTTTAAAATTTTATCAGATTAGCTCTACCAGACTGAGACAGGTCAATGGACCACCTCACTTTCTACCAATCCCTCAGCTCAGTTCTTATCCTTGAGATATAGTGAGGAAGAACAATTCTAGGGCACACAGTTCTAGCCTTTATCCATTCATATTTGTCCAGTTGGGAGACAATTTAACTCCAGAAATGTCTGAATGGCTCATGGACTTCAGGGATGTGATACATCATTTCAAACAATCAAACTCAAGTCTGACATAAGCCTTTGTATCTTCAAAAGATAAAACAAACATAATCTTCTCCTGTGATATTTATATTTGAACTCTTTAAAATATTACTAAAATTGTTCTATATAATATTACAATGAGACATTAAGTTAATCAAGTAGCTTTCTGCTATTGGGATTATAATTCAAAGAAATAGCTTGAAATAATATATCAATTTTGGTTTATTTTTCTAGAAAAAAAGCACACTTTGACACCCACATCAACAACTTCTGTGATCTTATCAAGAGGGAGGGGCAGCAAAAGGAGGTAACTATCATTCTGCAAAGGCTCATGCCTGATGCAGTGGACTTGGTTCTGATGTATTTGCAGTCTCGTCTTGCCTTGGATTTCATCTACCTGACCTCACAATTCACCTACCTCTCTTGTTTTACATTTTTCTTGTCTCTGGATGAAGAGTTAGCAGGTATAATCTCTGAAGTACTCCTTGTGCCAAAAGACTGAAAGCCCATATATAATTCACGCAAACTGTTTCATAATCATCTATAACAAGAAAAAACATAGAGTCTGCTTCATAGTTAAAGTTAGCTTTTAGTGTGGAATTGAGCACAAAACAAAGGTGAGAATTCAAGGAGATAAAATCTGTGTGATTTGTTTGGATTTCATGCATTGCTGTAAAAATACAAAGGGTAAAAACATTTTAGAAACAATACAGAGGTTCCATGTCACCAAGCTATCTACTTGTGGAAAGTTATACTACAAAAATCAAATGAAGATCTTAAAATGTTATTTGCACTGTGTTTTCATATTGATATGATTTCTAACATCCAAGATGTAGGAAAAACAAATACTTTCTCATGTATGAGTGAATGAATAAAGATGATATAGAACCGATGAAATTAAATATTACTTTGTTTTTTTCCAAAAAATAACACATTACCATATGCATCAATATAATTAACCAAGAACTTTATATAAAAAAATAAGATAGTCATCAAGAGACAAATAATATATTATTCTATTTATTGTAGGCATTTGATTTCAAATTTATAGACATACAATGTAGAATGTGCTTGGTAGATGCTGATGGCACAAGTAAATGAGACTTGCTGACAAGACAACTGAGAAATCTGCTGTACAACATTTTGCTTGGTGCCAGCAATATTACACTATATACTAAAAATTGATTGAGATGATATTCTTCATGGTCTGTGCTCATATTCTAATGAAATAAAAAATGAATGGAAGTAAAGAGGTAGAAGGTGAAGTGCGAGGGAGGAAAATGTGAGGGGCGTAGAAAGAGTGAGACAGAGAAAGAGAGAGATAAGAGGGAGGAAGAATGTGGAGGTGGAAATAAAGGATAGAGGGCAGAGAGGCAGAAAAGACCCCTGTCTGTCTCTGTCTCTGTAATATATAAGAACCTAACTCCCATGTGTAATGATTCACTATGAATTCATTAATTATTTAATGAAAAAGATGACCTAACCACATTGACCAGTATTCCCTGTAACATGTCTTTTTCTTTCCATTAGTAAGAAAAGGGAAGAAAAAGTAAAATTAACACCAATATGTGTAGCTGGAAGTTTCTCTTCCTGCCGGGTCCCTCAGCCACTTTTAAAATAACCACTCAAAGGCTTAATAGCAATTACAAACTGTAAGGCATATTAGCCCAGGCTTATTATTAACTAGCCCTTCCAATTTAAATTAAGCCATTTTTATTCGTCTATTTTTTACCATGAGGCTTGTAGCTTTTTACATCGCATTTTTTTTCTCCACTGGCTGCTGGTATTGCTCTAACTCCATATTGCTTTTGCCTTTATCTCTGCTTGGATTTCCCGCCTGGCTCCATTCTGCCTGGATATTGACCAAATCAGCTTCTTTATTAACCAATAGTAATAAAACACATTCACAGCATATAGAGAGACATTCTACATCAAATACTAACTTTCATACCATAAATATATATTTTAATACATATTACACTATTCTGTGAGATAAAATATTTCTATTGAAAATATTATTATTTTCTTTGTATAACTAAATGTCTTTTTTTAAAACAATAGTGATTTAAACAGTTAAAATGGCTTAAATGTAGCTAATATCCCTAATTTCTCCATTAAATTCCTTATAGCTATGTAATTTAATTTATTAGAGATTTGAAAATTGTAATTTTATTTGAGTGCTATTCTGGGAAAATTAACAGGTAAGTCTTTAATGAATGATGCCACATTGTCATTGAGGACACATTTCTTGTTCTCAGTATTGTTGTGACTCAAATATGTGTTTACTTTTAGAGTCAAATTTATTTTGGATAATTCAGATATTTAATAAAGTTCTGTAAAGCCCTCCTGTGAGGGAACTATTTTTTTCCTCCTCTACTTTCAATGTAAAATCAGTTTTTATTATTTTTATATATAAAATATTGTAACAGGAACATCATTACCCAGAAATTCAGAGTTCCACAAATAGATCAAGCTACAAAGTGTCACATTCATGCAGAGGGCCTAGGTTGGTCCCAAGCAGGCTCTCTGGTTGTTTGTTCAGACTCTGAATTCCCATGAGTCAGGCTAACACTTTTTGTGAGTTTTCCTTCCATGTCCCTAATTCCACCTTATTCCTACAATCCATCTTCCTCTCCTCATTAGGACTCCCCGAGTTAGGCCCAATGGTTGGCAGTGAGTCTCTGATTATGTCACCATTTGTGGGACTCCAGGCAATGGGAACACGGCCTATCCCTGGTGCTTTGGCTGGATCTTGGGAACCTACTTCTCATGCTGGTTTGCCTTGCCCACCCTGACTATAGGGGGAGGTGCTTGTTCATTTGACAGCTTGATTTGCCATGCCTTATTGATGCCCATGGGAAGTCTTTCCCTTTCTGAGAAAATTTGGAGGAGGCCTTGATTGAGGGGTGTGGCAGAGGAAAGATGGAGGGAGGAAGTGAGAGGGGAGGCTGTAGAAAGGATGTAAAGTTAACTAATTAATTAATTAAAATTTAAGAAATTCAGATCTCTATCTAAAGTATAGTAGCCATCTGTGCCAACTGCTTCGATTAGGAGCCCTTTGTTTTCTCTTCCATTACTGACTCATCCCTGTAATCATAGTTAGTATTAATACAGAGAGCCTAAGGTTGCTTTGATCTGAGCTGGACAGTTTAGATTTAGAAAGTTCATAGGGCACTTACATATAAAATTCCAGGGCTAATCTATCTCTAGTGTCCCAAATATAAAAGATTGAATCCCATAATTCCATCTGCAAATGTTAGTGTCTGTGTTTCACTTACTGCAAGTAAACAATTAGCACTTACCCTTTAACATTCTTGACAGGCATATCTTCTATGAGAAATTAATTAGTCACCATTCATAAAGCATTCAAACACACAGAATTTTATATATGCACATAAATCATGAAGTGTCTTAAGTATTTCTTGACAAAACTAGAAGCTAAGAAATAAATGTAATGCTTCAGACAGAGTTTGTAATCAGCTGGGAGTGGTGGGTGTGTTGCAAGAGTTTAACCCTACCACTCTGAAAGCACAGGCAAGCAGATCTCAATAAGTTTGATCCCAAGCCTAGTCTACATAGAGAGTTCCCTGTCAGGCAGGGCCTCACAGTGATACTCTATTTGAAGATTAGGATTGTTATAGGAAATAAGAAAGATTAACAAAAATTTTATGGTATTTCAAAACTTGGATAATGAAGCATTAGAGGCAAGTAAATAAATAAACACACATCTGATGCAATGTATTGTGGATGGCTTCATAGAGTAGGTGCCATCTCAGCTTGGCATGGCTGGACAGTTTGGAATTCTGTGATGAAAGGAAGAGTGATTTCAAAGCTGGAGAATCAAGAGCCTTCTGCTACAAAGACTTGACTCAGCAGAGAAAAACTCTGCACTGAGTAGTCAGATCCACTGCTGGAGGGAAGAAAAGTCAGGGACACATTGCGCCTTGTTCCTAAGTCCGAAGGAAATACGTATTTATAAGAAACCATATTCAAGATAACTTATTGTACACAGGACCCCTCTCTCCTTCCCTCCCCTTCCTCCTTTTCTTCCTTCCTTTCTTCCTCCTTTTCTTTCTTTGTTCTTTATATAGTCTCACTAACTAGCCCAGGTTGATTTTAAACTCAGCTTCCTTTCTCTGTTTCCCAGGTGCTGAGAATTTAGTCATTTACGATCAAGCCTGACAATGAGTTTTCTTCTGTCTATTCCCCTGTAGCAGGTAGGTAAAAGTTCATTTTGGTGATGATGTTCATGAATGGATATTAACACAATTGACCAGCCAATGATAACAAATTCCTAAAGCTTTGATTCAAAGTCTCTCTGCCAAATCATAAGTTAAACAAAACTGTTTATTCTTGAGGATACTTATTTGTATGCTGTCTGCATAAGGTAGCTATTACTGTTTTTCATCAGACCTACTCAAAATTCTGTAGCTTAAAAATGACAATCATGTATTATTGTAGTTTATGTATCTAAGAATTACCTGGGGATCAGCTAATCTAAATTGCATGTGATTTATTTCAGTTGGATCACTCATTCCTCTGCTGGGTGGGTATGGCTAGGGAACGTAAGCTGTAGTAGTGTTGTCTGGTTTCTCTTAACCTTGCTCCCTTTAACTTCTGGATTTTTCTGGAAATTTTTCTCTCTGTGATCATAGTGACTTACTGAAACAACATTAAATCCTCTAAAAGTCAGTTCTCAGGTCAGCAGGTCTGAAGATTTGGGCCTGCCGTAAAAAGTCTTATACAAATCTTGTTTCAGTAACGTCTACATAATAGCATCAGCTTGAAAAACTTCATCAATGTTTTTGTAGGTTTGTTTGTTTTTATCCCTGTCTGAAGAGGTCAGAGCTGTGTCCTGCAGACAGCACAGAATGAAACAGGTCTCAGATTTGAAAACATACAGAATGGGGTTCATTTGAGTCCCTGACTATGATGCTATCTCTTATTTTCTTTAACCTACAGTTAAATATCTTATCAATTAGACACCAACACCAGACTTAGCACTCTGGTGTAACATCTCCCTGGACTTTTCTTCCCTTATGCATCTAGATCCTTGCAAGTGTGATGACCTGCAGACCTACTAGTCACTCCGAATGACTCATAGAAAGCCCGCTATTGCAAAATTTCTGCTTCCTGACCATAACTTCTGTACTACTTTCATTCTTTCATGTCCATAAATTTTTTTTTAATTTATTTATTTATTAAGGATTTCTGCCTCCTCCCCGCAACCGCTTCCCATTTCCCTCCCCCTTCCCCGATCAAGTCCCCCTCCCTCATCTGCTCGAAGAGCAATCAGGGTTCCCTGACCTGTGGGAAGCCCAAGGACTGCCCACCTCTATCCAGGTCTCGTAGGTGAGCATCCAAACTGCCTAGGCTCCCACAAAGCCAGCACGTGCAGTAGGATCAAAAAACCCACTGCCATTGTTCTTGAGATCTCAGTATTCCTCATTGTCCGCTATGTTCAGCTAGTCCGGGTTTATCCCATGCTTTTTCAGACCTAGGCCAGCTGGTCTTGGTGAGTTCCCGATAGAACATTCCCATTGTCTCAGTGTGTGGGTGCACCCCTCGTGGTCCTGAGTTCCTTGCTCGTGCTCCGTCTCATTCTGCTCCTGATTTGGACCTTGAGATTTCTGTCCGGTGCTCCCATGTGGGTCTCTGTCTCTGTCTCCTTTCATCGCCTGATGAAGGTTAATATTCATGAGGATGCCTATGTGTTTGTCTTTGGATTCACCTTCTTATTTAGCTTCTCTAGGAACATGAATTATAAGCTCAATGTCCTTTATTTATGGCTAGAAACCAAATATGAGTGAGTACATCCCATGTTCCTCTTTTTGGGTCTGGCTTACCTCACTCAGGATAGTGTTTTCTATTTCCATCCATTTGTATGCAAAATTCAGGAAGTCCTTGTTTTTTACTGCTGAGTAATACTCTAATATGTATATATTCCATACTTTCTTCATCCATTCTTCCATTGAAGGGCATCTAGGTTGTTTCCAGGTTCTGGCTATTACAAACAATGCTGCCATGAACATAGTTGAGCATATACTTTTGTTGTATGATAGGGCATCTCTTGGGTATATTCCCAAGAGTGGTATTGCTGGATCCAGGGGTAGGTACCATGTCCATAAATTTTGCCTTCACTTGGTTTTCTTTTTTATTAAAATGTTTAATTTAATTTTGTATTCCAGCAACAGTTCTCCCTCCCACCCCTCTTCCTGCCCCCTTGCCTCTCCCCTAGTCCATCCCCCATCCACTCCTCTCAATGAGTAAGGGATCCCATGGGGAGTCAACAAAGTCTGGCACACTAAGTAGGGGCAGGACCAAGCCCCTCCCTCCTGAATTAAGACTGAACATGGCATCTCACCATAGGTAATGGACACCTTTTTTTCCTTTGCAGCTCTTAATATTCTGTCTTTATTCTGTATATTTTGTGTTTTGATTATCATGTGGCAAGGGGACATTTTGGGGGGTTTAGTCTATTTGGTGTTCTGTTAGCTTTTTATATCTTCATAGGTATTTTCTTCTTTAGGTTGATACAGTTTTCTTCAGTGATTTTGTAGAATATGTTTTCTGTACCTTTGAGCTGTATTCTTTTTCTTCTTCTATCCCTATTATTCTTATTTTTGGTCTTTTCATGGTGCCCCAGATTTCCTGGAATTTTGTGTTATGACTTTGATGACTTTAATATTTTCTTTGATTGATGAATCTATTTCCTCTATTGTATCTTCAATGTCAGATATTCCCTATTCCATCTCTTGTATTCTTTGTTTATGTTTGTATCTGTAGTTTTATTTACCCAGATTTTCTGTTTATTTACCCAGATTTTCCATTTCTGGGATTCCCTTGGTTTGTGTTTTCTTTATTGATTCTATTTCAATTTTCAGTTCTTTAAATATTTCCTTCACCTGTCTGATGGCTTTTTTGTTTTCTTTAAGAGATTTATTAATTTCTTCCAATTTTTGTTTGTTTTTTGCTCCATTTCTCTAGGAGAATTTTCTTTTCCTCTTTAAGGGTCTCTGTTATCTTGATAAAGTACTTGTTAGGGTCATTTTCTTCTCCTTCTTCTGGGTTGGGATGTTCAGGTCTTCCTGTTGTAGGCCTGCTAGGTTCTGCTGGTGCCATACTGCTCTTTAGGTTATTGAAAATATTCTTGCATTGGCCTTTACCCCTCTCTTCCTCCAGTTGTCCAGACAGTCTCTTTGCCTCTTGTTCCAATCCTTGCAGTCATTGTTTGTCTCAGGGTTCCTCTCTTAGAAGGATTGTTGCAGGTGCTGTCTATGTCTCAGGGAGCCAGGAGACATGGGTAGATTAGAGGGCAGAGTATGACTTGTAGATTACAGAGTCCTATGGGGGGTGATGCTGGAGCAGCCTACCTGCAGGACTTCACTTGGTTTACTCCTTCTTCCTCATTCAGCATTACTCTCTGCCTTTATCATGGCACTGAAGTTGAACTACTTTCATATGATTATTTGAATTCTCATTCCTAGACCACTAAAGACACTTGAATGATGTACAATCAAGTTACTTAATCCCTCAAATTGTTCATAATTGCAATTAGGACTTCAAATGAATCTTACAAAACTTTATGATCTATATTTGTAGGAAACCCCTTGCAACTGACTGCATTCATCTTCTAAACTTTTGCTCTAACATTTTCTTCTTTCATATGCTTTTGGCTGCTCTCTGCAATTCAATTACATATCTGTATAGATTCCCTATTGCTGTATTCACAGTAGAGCTGCATTTACAGCGGCTTAAGAGTTATTTAGCACATACTTGATATGTTCACAACAAGACATATTTGTTCCCTGCTTTTTAACTAATGACAGTATTGACAACATCTTCTGTATAAAAAATTCATACGTACTAGAAAAAATGTTTATATATATTTTTTCATTTGCCGGCTGAAACATAGCACTGTGAAAGTCACGGAGTCTACTGCTGGAAGGTCTTTGTCCATTTCATTTCTTCTTTCCAGTCTACAGACCACCACCCTGCGCATGCCTTCTGTATGTTAGCTGCAGAAAATAAAAGAAGCCACCCATAAATCTCCATTTTTAATAACATTTTTACTTCGAATATATCCAAACAACAGAAAATTCTTCCAGAATTACTAAATTATGATGTCTCCTCTTCTCAAACCTTATATAGTTTTTTATAATCCAACTATTTAAAAATACAGTCTTAATTTTTTTCCTTATAGCTCTTTTGAATTATATTTTCTGATATAGTCTTTATGGGTTTTCTGTGCATGTGAATGTATGTGTCTCAGCATCTGTATATTTTCTTGTGCTTTTTCTTTGGCTCTTTTTTGTTTTGGTATTTGTTTGTTGGTATTGTCCTATTCTTATTTGTTTGTTTTATTTTTTATTATATTATTATTTATTATTATATATATTTATATATACCTGTTTGCTTCATAATGAGAGAGAAAAGAATGGGTGTGGATTTGGGTGGTTGGGGAAGAGGGAAGGATCTGGGAGGAGATGAGAGAAGGGAAACTATAATCAATATATTGTATGAAAAATTATTTTCAACAAGTTATATATGCATTATTATCAAGCACATCTTTTTTTTAAATGATAAAAAGTACAAATCTATGATAGAAAAAGTAAATCCATGAATAACTTTCTAATTTCTTTGACTTGGGCCTGGAAGAACTTAAATCCTAGTTTCTTTTACTCAATAAAAATAATTTCTGAGGTATCACGGTGGAATCTTTTTGTCTCCAGAAATTTTAACTTACCTACTAAAAGACTTCCATAACCTGGTAACACTTTTCATTTCTGAGGTCACTTTTCACTATGCCATTCTGTGGGCCTTCTGTTGAAAACTGAACAGATCTGTTGCCAAACCTGATATCTGAGTACCTGACTCCTACCTTCCAAAATGCTAGAAATAATTTAGAGCTGCATCATAGTGTACGGAGATAATGGAAGGTCTTCAGATGTGACCGAAAATGTTGATTGGCACACAAAGCTTTTTTTCCACATCCAATGAGGATAGTCTTTCAAACGAAGTATGTAGTTTTATTTGGTATAGAAAGCCAATAGTAATAAGTACAGAAATGTTAGAATTACAAGAAGACCAACTTAGATCATGCCAAAAAATGTCATCTAAGAACAAACTCAGGAATTATAGAATTCTATCTTGCAGAGCATAGGGCTTCAATACTACAAGGCAGCACACACAAACAGTGTCTGTAAGTTGATATACATCCAGATTCTTCCAATCCTTTCAAATCCTTTCTCAAACGCTACTTTGTACTAAAAAGTTTTTCCTAATTCTTTCTGAAAAAATATTTCTTGCAAATTCTGTAAGCCATTGGGGCCTTTTGGTTTAAAGGGTTCTCAAATTGTATTACACTGTACTTAATTACAAACAATAATATACTTAAAGAATTTATAAACTTGTTGAGAAGCATTATCCTTTGCTTAGCATTCTTTCTAAATACCAGGGCTAAGACATAAGCTTAAAACATTTAGTGACTGAACAATAAAAAGCAGCATGGTCCTCAGGTGGGCAGTTAAAATTAAAAGTCAAAAAAGGGATCCAACAAATTGGCATTCTCCCAAAGTGGCAAATCATAATTCTTCACAATTTTTCGCTTGTTTGTTTGCTTTTTTGTTCTTCCTACTTAGCATATTCAATCATGAAATAATGTCTGTTCCAGAGATGTCTAAGGCAAAATTCCTAACCCTCCAGAAGTACTTGTCAAATTTCAGAGTCAATGTCAAAACAGATGAGTTACTTAAACTTTACAGAATCTTGAGGAAATATAGATGGTTGTCTTCTAATTTCAGGAGTCAAATTGATTTTTCAGAGTTAACACCTAAAGCGGGGCTGGTGCAATCACATGCTTCAGACTTCTGTCCTAAACATTTTCCTTTGCCATTCTTTCTTTGCCACATGCTGAGCTTTTGAGAAGTTGTATCTAATCTAGTCATGTGAGTATGCTAATCCATCTCTTACAGCTCTGAACAATATCTGTGGAAACTTTAGGATTTATTTTGACTCAAAGTTTAACAGATTCTAGTTGGTGGTTATCGTGGTCTCTTGCTGTGGATTTGTAGTGATATGGGACAGTATGGTGACAGGCAGTGGGTAACAGAACAAAGTTTCTCAATGATGGCAGTGCTAACAGAAGGAGTCACATCAGGAAAGACAAGGTAGTTCTTTGCGGAGCCTGCCACCTCAAACTGGCTACCTCTTACTTTCCAGTATCTCCCAATAATGACATTTTATCAATCCACATTTATTAATCCATCTCGCCAATCAATTGGTAAAATAATAGTAATCACTCAGTCGCTGGATCCATCATGGGGAGGGGAGACCAAGACTTCGATGCATGAGCTTTAGGCAGAGATAACATCCAAACTATAAGACCACATTAGTCCCATACACTTTTTCTCTTCTTTCTTCTTTTGCATTCAGTTTCTTGACAGACTGATGGGTAGTATTGTGATTGATGTTTTTCCTAGCAACTGAGCATCCATCTACTGAATATTCAGTGTTCTGTTGCTGTTGCTCACTCTAACTTTGCTCGTGTGGATTTACATTCTGTAAGCAATCTCTTTCCTATTGTTTTGGTTGAGATTCAGAGAGGGTAGACCTAAAATATGTGTCTAGTAGTCCATTTTTGGCTGAAACGGCTACGTTTCCTCTGCGGTTACAACTGCAGTGACTATATTCGCAACTTATCTACTTAAAAATGTAGAATTCAGAGCTATCAATTCCACTGGCAATACTGTACAACTACTGTTATTTCCAAATGTTTTCAACTAGAAACAAAAATATGATTCTTATTAGCAGTAATTCCAAAATATTTCATCTCTTCATCTTCTGGTGATCTATAATTTACTTTCTTCTTTATTAAGTTACCTATTATATATATTTGAAACAGGTGAATCATTAAGATTGTACCCTTATGGGTCTATATTATTTCTCCTGGAATTAGATTTTCAAGCTGTTGGGGTTGTCTGTTTATTTGTTTCCTCTCTTTGGCTGAAGGGTGTTCTCATATCCGTGTGCCACCTTTTCTCTATCCATTCATTTTTTCAATGAATGTTTGCTTCACAATGACTTGTGAAGTTGCCGTGAGAAGTGAGTGGTATGTTCACAGTTTTACTAGTTCTTGTTTTCAATTCTTTTAATACAATATATTTATGAATTATAGTGATCATCCCCTATTTCTTCTGTTTATCTTTTCAAATACCTGATGATCTATTTCCAAAAGTATTAATATCATTTTCTATTCTCACCAGCAGTGGAATGGGATTCTGATGTCTTTCTTCTGAATGTCCTAAATATTTTTCTTTAAAAAATATTAAAGCCATTATAGTAAGTATAATCTTGTATCATTCATTGATTTTAACTTATGTTTCTCAAATGTTTAACATTAGGCATTTTTTCCACTTGTCTAATAGAGAACTATGTAGCTTTTTAAAAGACATATATTTATTTTCTTTGTTGGAGGGGACATGCTTGTCACAGTGTAGAGGTCAGATGACAACTTGGGGGAGTCTATTCTATCCTTCTACTCCATGGGTGTTGAGGATCATATTCAGGCACCAGGCTTACCAGAAAACACCTTTTCCTGCTGAACTAACCTATGAAACTCTAACGTAGCCTTTTCTTTTTCAAATAAACGTTTACCCAATTTATTTGCCCATTTTTGAAGTCTTTATAATATTGAGCTCAACTTGTTTTTGTAATCTGATATTAAACTCCTTTCACATATGATTTAAAGTTTTGTATCATTTTGTGGTTACTTCTACATTCTTTCTGTATGATCTTTTATTTTAGAAAGTAGAAAATTTTAATGACAATCACTTTATAGTTTGCCATGTGCTTTTTTGTCATATATGAGAAAGCATTGCCAAAGCCAAGATTTATTCTTATGATTGTCTCTAAGAGTTTGATCATTTTAACATCACATTTGCATGAATGCTTGTTTGTATTGCAAAGTTCAACTTTAATTTTCACATGTGGACATTTAATTTTGAAAAGATCATTTGTTGAAAAAACAATTCCTAATAGATAGCATCTACTTATGCTATTAAATTAATTGAGCAGTTGTCAGATGTAGTTCAGACAAAGTTGGTACTCTTCAGGAAAACTGTCTACATTGGTATGGGCCCCTCATGACTGTGAAGAAACCAGCTCTATGTATGTAGCCTAGAATAAAGTCTTTCTAATGGTAGAACTTACTCTCTCCTCCAGCACCCTACAAGAAACGAGGTGTTTTAGGTGACAGCTATGCTGTTATACCACCTTTACTGGTATAACAGTAAAATTCAAGCAAATGTCCATTTGACCCAAACAAGCCATCAATGGCAGACCAAAGAAAACTATTCCACTCAAGTCTAGCTTGGAGAACCAGTGTTTCTCCTCATTATTTACAGTAGTGTGGGTGACTCAAAGGCATCTACAACACCAAGAAGCTCACCATAGCAGTAGACAGAGTCTTCTCTCTCCTGACAACTATTTACTCATTAGTTGAATTTTATGAACTTTTGTGTGAATCTTATAACTGCTGCCAGAGCTTCCTGGGCCTTCTAATTTTTGTCAATTTCCTGAGGCTTATTAACCTTGGCTCCAGGGTGGAATGTTTTATCTTAGAAGAAATACTTTCATAATATATATTTAGACATAGTTTGGCACCCACTCTACATAGATTGTGATGGATAGTTTTTGTCAATTTGGTATAAACCTAAATATATCTGGGAACAAAGAACCTTAGTTGAGAAAATGCCTCCATAATATTAGACTGTAGGCAAACCCATGGGGCATTAATTAATGATTATTATAGGAGGGACCAGCCCATTGTAAGATGTGGCACCTCTAGACAGGTGATCTGGGATGTGTAAAAAAGCTTTCTTAGCAAGGTATGGGGAGAAAGCTCGGGAGTAGCATTCCTCTCTGGCCTCTTCTTTGATTCCTTCAGGTTTCTGTCTGGAGTTCCTGTCTGGAATTCCTGCTCTGACTTTCCTGGAAAGACAGACCACAGCCTGTAACATGAAACAAACCTGTTCTTCTCCAAGCTCTTTGGTTGTGGTCTTTTATCACAGAAGTAGAAAAGCAACTGGAACAAAATATACTCAAGTACATACACATGCATATAAAAATCTGAAAAAAAATCTGTGCTGGATGTGGCTAATATTTGTTTGAGAAAGCCTACTGTTAAATGTTCATTAATTTTCCACTTCATAGCATGTTTGGCAATATTGAATAAGGAATAGTTTATAAGTAAGAAAAAACCTGAATTCTATAGGGTAGGACTATGTTTGTCTTAGTAAGAGCTTTCATTGCTGTGATAAACATCATGACCCAAACAACTTAGGGAGGAAAAGATTTATTTCATCTTACAACTCTTAGTCACACTCTATCACTAAGGAAACTAAGGACAGAAATTCAAGGTGGGTACCACGAGTTAGAAATTAAGACAAAAGCATAGAAGGATGCTGATTACTGGCTTGACCTTACCTGGCCTGTTTGGTTTTCTTTCCTATACCCTCGGAACCATGTGCCCTCCCACATCCATCACTAATTCAAAAAATGCTACAGATTGGCTACAGAAAATCTCGATGGAGACACTTTCTCAGATGAGGCTCCTCTTTCCAGATAACTCTAGCTTGTGTTAAGTTGACAAAACAGAACAGCCAACCAGTACAATGCTAAGCCTTCCACTAAAGTGGGGAAAAGAGATAGCTAGTATTTATCTATGCCACACCGCTGAGATAAAGCATGCGAAGTTTTGTTGGTAGTGTTTTCTGCTAGATGATGTCTGAGGGCACTAAAACTAAATTTGAAGAATCTGCATAGCTGAGGCCATGACACTAAAATATGAAGAGCCTAATGAAGTCGAACAGTGAAAGCAGCTGCTACATGTTGAGTGGTATTGTGTGCCAGACATTTTAAACAGCATTCTTTCAGTTGCCATAGCAACACAACTCTTGGTTATTCATCTAAGCTTGGTATCTCTACTTTCTATGAGAGGAAACAGATCTGGTAAGTTTAAGCAGTTGGCTAGAGTTCACATATTGTCTTCACAAGAAGCCATGCTTCAGTTACCCACTGGCCTTCACCTCTGATAGCTCAGCTCTTTTTTTACTAGGAGCAAGTAAATTTAAAAAACCAGATACAATAAATAGGTTTCAACTTTAATTTTGGTAGACATTTTCTTCCTAAAGTATTTCCATGCTGATATTATCAATAGTATTTATTTTCTCTGGTTCTTGTTTTCTATATTTATAAAAAATAATTAGTTGGATAAAATGGCATCTTAGCACCAAGGAAATGTGGTTTAAGAATAATGGGTTTGAATTTACAAAAATGCTTATTTCAGAATTGTTCTAATACAAACACCATTTGTAAAGCTTCTAATCGTGAATTAGTTTTGCAACTTATTGGTTATAAAATCTACCTATGTCTATTTCTGGAAATCTGACTGCTAACATCAAATGTTATTACTTGTTAACATCAAAGAGTTTCAGTTATTTCATCTAGTAAATAATAACTACAGTCATAACACTTACCGCATTCTTATGCCCAAGTTGCTATAAGGATGAAATATTATCTTATAATTACTCAACAAAGTAAAATGGAGTCTTAGGGCTCAGATATATTTCATTCTCCCAAGAGACCATAAGTTGGGCTTAGCTCACACTGTAGTGATGCTGAGGCGGTGTGGCACTGATGGGTCCTGTAGGAGCCCTTATATTTTTGGAGAACTACATTTAGAATTGGATAATGGTCTCTTACAGTTAGCTTCTGCAATGTAGTCCTTATGAAACCCTGAACTTAAACACATTCTCTCTGATTCTTACTTTCTATAATCCTCCCATTGTGATCTACCCGAAGGTCATGACTAAAGAGAAAGCCAATGATACATCTTGATATTGGGTTTTTAGTCTCCAAAACTATTTACTTATTAAAAAACATTTTAATAAGCAAACTTCTTTGTAAATTCATAATGCCTCAAATATCATTTTTAATTTTATTTTTATTAATTATTTAATTTTACATACCAATACAGTTTCCCCACCCTTCTCTCCTCTCATTCCCTCCCCCCAACTCCCTTCTTTAGCCCTCTCATCCACTCCTCCTCCATCTCCATTCAGAAGTGGTAAGGAACCCATGGGAGTCAAACAAGCTTATTATAATAACTTAAAGTAAAATAAACAGCTCTTTTTACTAGTTTGGTGATTTAAGGATGTATATTATTTTATCTATAGCAGAAGAAAAAAGATATGTGTATAACATCATTACATAAATAATATATTTATTCTGTAGCTTAACATTGGGAAAAACTAATATGTAGTTTCATAGTAATTTGGAAGTTGTTTCTCAAAAAGAGAAATATAGTTTTGGCATAAAAACATAAAGGTGGCCATTGGTATGTCATAAATGTATTTAAATATGTTTCAAAAGCAAGACTGTTTGCAGAGTGTCTTATGACTACTTGATTGCTTCAGTTAAATGAGATTGAACTGAAATGACTCTACATCAGTAAGAAAATGATTAACTATAATTATCTTAAAATATACTGCATATATTGGATGCTCTTAGTTATCTTGTTTTCCTTCATTATAATTTAATTGCTTTATAACATAGACCTTAGTTAAACCACAAAAATGAAGATATATATATGTACACACACACATATACACACACACATCTCAAGGGCAGGGCTGTGAGGGTATATAATTTATTTAGTGACTCCTTACAAGGTCATGTTCTACTGAATTCTCTCTTTTAATTGTTAACCAGTCCTGAGAGAATTTTTGGAGTTTTTCAGGGTGATGTGGGATTCCCCTCTGTATGCTGTGAATATCATTGGTTAATAAAGGAATTGCTTTGGGCCTATAGCAGAGCTAAAGGGGAATATAGCTAGGTGGGGAAAACTAAACTGAATTCTGGGAGAAAGGAGGCAGGGTAAGAAAGAAGCCATGTAGCCCTGCTGGAGACAGATGCTGGAACTTTAGCCAGTAAGCCACAGCCACATGGCGATACACAGGTTAGTGGAGATGGGTTAAATTAATATGAAATACCTAGCCAATAAGAAGCTAGAGCTAATGGGCCAAGCAGTGTTTTAATTAATATAGTTTCTGTTTGGTTATTTTGGGGCTGAGCAGCTGGGAACCAACAAGCGGCCTTCCTTACAACATCAAGGTAGCTTCTCTAGTTTTGTTTAAATGAACACCCATAGCACAATTTGAAGAACTGGTTCACTTAAAGCTATGATTCTATCAAATATATAATAAGATATCGGCTCTAGAGAGCCAAATGCCCTGAAAAGTGGAGTGGGCTAGTTTAGAGAGGAAGACAAGTGGTAAGAGGCTCACACTTCACGCCTTTCTCAAATAGTGGAGCAGCCTAGGCTAGTCCCATACAGACTCCCTAACTGTTGGTCCAGAGTCCATGAACTCCATGAGCTCAGATCCGCTCTCTGTGATTTCCCCCATCATGACCTTAACCATCTCTTCCAACGCCCAAGCCCCTGCCCATACATCCCCCCCCCACACACACACACTTTCTTCAGTAGTACTCCTGGAGCTTGGCCCAGGGCTTAACTATGGATCTGCATGGACTACCATCAGTTACTGAATAAAGGTTCTCTGATGACAATTAGGGTAGTCGCCAATCTGATTACAGTAGATGGCCAGTTCTGGCCTCTTCACTATTGCTAGGGCTCCCTAAGCTCTCTGTATGTGTGTGGAAATTGTGTGGCTTGGTCTGTTTGTAAGGCTCCTAGCAGTGAGAATAGGACCTGGCCCTGGCAGTTAGCTGGCTTTTGAGAACCTGCTCCCCATGTTGGATTACCTTGTACCAAGGGAGGAGATTTGTTCTCCCTAAACTCGATGTGCCTGTCTTTGTTCAAGCCCATGGGATGCCTGCCCCTTTCTATATGGAGATAAGGAAGGAGTAGATAGGGAATGAGGGAGATGAGAGGTGGGAGGACAGGAAATGGGAAGAGAAGAGGGAGGGGAAACTGTAGCTGATAAGTAAAATAAATTTAAAAAATATTAAGGATTTGAACTATCTATCCTATTTTTGGCTTTTTTATTGATTTTTATTGAGCTCTACATTTTTCTTTGCTCCCCTCCCTGTCCCTCCCCTCTCCTCTTCAACCCTCCCTCAAGGTCCCCATGCTCCCAATTTACTCAGGAGATCTTTTCTTTTCTACTTCCTATGTAGATTAGATCTATATAAGTTTCTATTAGTGTCCTCATTGTTGTCTAAGTTCTCTGGGATTGTGCTTTGTAGGCTGGTTTTCTTTGTTTTATGTTTAAAAAGCACCTATGAGTGAGTACATGTAGTAAGCAGCTGGAAAAAATTGGAGCAGCTAACACTGGTCCTCCTCAAAGCCTGGCATGAGGCTCAGCAGAGCCCAGAGTTGCAGGAGGGGAAGTGTGGGAATCAGATGATTCTTGGTTCAACTCTGAGTTCTGGCACACACCAGCACTGTTATCTTGGACATATTTGTCTTTAAAATGGGTACAAAAATAGAGCTTGACTCACAGGGTTCTTGTGGGAATTACATTAGGTGAATGGAGAGCTGATAGCCAAATGGCTGGAGACAAAAAAAGTCATAAATACAGGCTCCTCGCTAGCATTTAATATCTCTTGCCAATTTTAAATCAATTTAAAAATAGTGTTTTGAGGCTATTAGTAACCTAGTAAAAGACTGTGTCAAAGCCCTTTACAAGCAGCAGAACAGAGTGTGTGTGACAGCTGAGTGTGTGTGATGCCCACTGGACAGGTGCCCTGAGCATAAGAGCAGTGAGCATGAATGATAACTTGCAGGAAATGGAGGCCTCTAGCATCATCCCGAAATATGTCAGGCAATATTTAACAATACAAAAAAATGAATTGAGGCAATCTTTAACAATACAAATACATTTTCTCCTCACATTTGTCTCTTAACCACTGTAATTGTGCCCACCTCTAAAGGTTACATAGCAAGAATCATTTTCAGGATCTAAAATGTGCTACCGAATTCAGTTCCATCTAAAAGCCAGAGGATGACGCTTCCACCGAACCAGATCTAAGTTCTGGGAGATGCATGAAAGAGCACATATCCCTTCATGTCAGGATGTTCCTGAGGGGAGAATGAACCTGAATATGCATTTCTGGGCATCGGCAGAAACAAATGCTAGGAAGGTTACTTATCAGTGTGGTGCTGGTATAAAGTTAAAGAAATGCATTACACAAGTACAAATTTTTAATGTGAGTTTAGAACAATGCCAACCCAAACTTTAGATAATAAAGTGTCTCTAATTGTCTCCTGAAGGTTTCTAAATCTGAAAGTAAAGCTTGTACTCATGTAAAGGTCAGGCATGGGGTAATGAACCTGATATCCTAACATGGATGGGAAGAGACATGAAGATTAACAACTGTTCTTGCCAAATTGGAGAAGTCCAAATTCAGTGAGAGATCCTATCTTGAAATATATATATTCTGGATGGAAAAATAAAACCAAAGGAAGAAAACACTTGAAATTGTCCTCTGGTTTCCACAAACATGCATACAGACACACACACACACGAATACAAACATTCACCACACTCTCAGAAAAAAAAAACAATAATAATAGTAATCTAGTCCAGAGAGGCATGGCATACTTGAGTTTTTATGTATTCAGTTTTTTTAAATCTGAAAAATTTTCAGAGTTCCAACTTTATAAGCTTTAATATATTAAAGTATTTTCTAGTTGTTTTATAAAATGTACTTCAAATCTGATTCTTTCTAGTGTTTGAGTTGTTCATTTTTCTCTAAGTATCACTAGTGGGACTTTCTCTATGATAATAATAATTATGGTTACATGGTGTAGGAGGGTCTTCTGTCTATGTGTTAATTTCATTGGTTGAATAAAGAAAACTGCCTTGGCCTTTTGATAGGGCAGCCCTTAGACGGCGTGGTAAACAGAACAGAATGCTGGGAGGAGGAAGACATTGTGGCAGACACCATGGCTCTCCTATTCGAGACTGACGCTTGATAGACTCATGCTGGTAAGCCACAGTCAAGTGGCAATAGGTAATACACATTAATGGAGATGGGTTAAACTAATATGTGAGAGTTAGCCAATAAGGGGCTGGACGTAATGGGCCAGGCTGTGTTTAAACGAATACAGTTTCTGTAATTATTTCAGGGTTAAGCTAGCCGGGCAGCAGGAATGCAGCCTGCTCCTCATTACTACAGTTACATGGTTGAGATTTTGATGTTTTTGGTTGTGAGCCTACCTTTAACACACTTTTGATTGATGTCTGCTAGCTTGCTCTAACAACTTTTGTCCATATATAGATTGGAGGGACCATATAAATAGTCTCTTCATTAACATCCATTAATTTTCTTAATAGTGATTTTCCAGTTCCATCATTGACACTACACTTACTATGGTGACTAAGAGCTTTCTACTATGTGGACTCACACTTTTTAAAAAATATATTCAGCCTTGTTCACTTCTCACTGGCAGCATTTCTTTATATTGAAAACTTTCTAGATAGTGAATGGAGAGGCCCTTCACACTGGCATCTATGTCTGTTTTGAAATGGCCCTATATTTATATGATTTGACCAATTTCTACCACAATAAGTAGACAAATCTAGGAAATTCACACACAAAACTTTTATATTAATTTCTAATTTTTTTCCTTTCATTTGGGTCATTCTAGCTGCTTGTGGACTATACCAAGGATGAAGGAAGAGTAGGAAAGTGAAAAGTTTTTATGTCCTAATAAACCTCTCTACTGATGTAATAATCCAACTGAGACCAACTCAAACAGAATTAGGAAAAGTCCAGGTTTAATGGATGCCAGTGCTCCCAGATGGCCTTCCAGGCTTTTAGAGAGGAGAAGGGGAAAGAAGACCGGAAAAAAACACGTTTGTTCTCTGGGGGGGGGGGCAGTTTAAATACCCTGTGGGAGTGGTCTTGAATCTCTCTGGGGAGTGGTCACCATTTGGTGGGCTTTCTAGGAGGTAAAGTCTGGACTGAGGCAACTCCTAGGAAAGAGGCCAGGGATGAAACTTTCTACCCAAACATTCCTGACTTTTTGGAGATATGGATGTCAGCTGCTGGGGTGAAGCCTTAACCCAAACAGGAAGGAGGGAGGAGAGAAGAGATGAAGAGGAGGAAAAGGAGGACGGGAAGAGAGAATGACAGAATAAATAGAGAAAGGAATGGAGAGAAAGGAGAGACTGAGGGAGAAAGATGAAGGGCAGAGAAAAAGAATAGACACTGACGTTTTTGTAGTGCCTCAAGTAAAATTGGTAACTAGCTAGAAAAACTCCTACCAGTCCATTTCCATCACCCTGATGGTTTTGTTACTCCCTCAGGTTTTCACAGATTTCCCCTGTTGTTCCCACTTAGTCTTACCTTTAGTTTTCAATGCTAATGTGATTTGAGACTTGGTAGTTATTTCTTTTTCTAAGTAGGTATCTACACTTAAAACTATTGAGATCAGTGCTCTACAATTGCAAAGTAGCCGTTTTCTTTTTTCATGTGTGGGCAAATGTATATGCAAATGACTACATCTCAAATGAACTCTACCTCATGTACTTAGAAATGCCAGGAAGCTCTAAATGCAGAGCAGGGACTTATACATTCCTAGGATGGTTCACAAAGATGTCATGTTTCTCTGTTTCCTTCTATGTTTCTATATTTCCTTCCTTCCTTCCTCCTCTTTTCCCTTGCTCTCCCTTGATCTTTTCTTTTCTTCCTTGTAATTAGTATACCATCACTGTCCTACTTCTGGAGAATATAGAAAAAAATGTGGGTATCAATATATAAAAATCACTTTCCACATTATAGATCTTAAAAAGGTTAACAATTATGAATAGTTTAGATTGAAGTTTTATCCAACAAAGACTACATTAGACCTTTAATAGTTTTATTTTGTTCAGTTAAAAAAAAATTCCTAACAACTGTAACATAACAGCAAGGAAGTTTCTCTAAAAGAAAAGATGTCTAGGGAGGAAAAAAAGAACCATTATATCATTATGCCACCTTGATATGAACCCATTTAGAATCCACTGAACTGATATCAAGCCTCAGTCAGTTTATCATAATTAAGAAAAGAATCAGAAAACATAGGTTCACAGGCACAACTAAAAGCATTTCAAGAATTAAACTGATGAGCTGTTATTATCACTGATACTTTGAGCACTGTGGACCTAACCCTGCACCGTGCCAATGCCCTGAAGAAATTGAAGGCTGGTGTTACAGCTTGTTTTCTCTTGTTACTGATATCCCATGATATACACCCTAAAAATACTATTCTGACTAAAAATCATTTCTATAGTTAAAGGTTAAAATTCATTGCTATCTATCTGTGTCGTGAAATTTCATCTGATTCTACACATGCTGCCTCTTTCTTATTTTTTTTTACCTCATCACCCTCTCTTATAGTATTGTCTATTTCTCACTGGTGTGATGGAATAACTGAGAAAAGAAATTTACAAAAGTAAGGGTTTGTTTAGACATACCACTTATGAGAATATGCTCCATCATGGTTGTATGGTGCCAGTACCAGGAGGTAATCAATCATATTGTGTCCAGAGTCAGAAGGTGGAACTTATGGTAAATACAATTACATAATAGCGCATACACACATTTCCACAGGAATAGGATAGTGATGCAAATGTTGCATACACATTAATGCACATGGGAAAAGGATAGTGATGCAAATGTTGCACATACACACATGCACACAAGAAAGGGATAGTGATGCATATGTTGCAGACACATACATGCACATGGGAAAAGGATAGTGATGCAAATGTTTCACATACACACATGCACACACAAAAGGGATAATGATGCAAATGTTGCTGTCTATTTAGGTACTCTTGGCTTTGTCATCTGTGAGAACATACAAATATCATATTTTAATTCAGGAAATCTCTTAATATTTTAAATGTGTACCTTGAAAAATATGTTACTCTAGTCTCATTTTATTGTCATTATTATTTATAGATCTATTTATATTGCCAGGTTTTTTAAATGCAGCTGGCAAAAATGCTAATCATTAAAGCATTTGAGCCGGGCCTGAAAACCTCAGTTCGAGTTACAGGACCAACACAGAAGAAGAAAAATGTGGACTCCTGCATGCTGTCCTCCAACTTATTTATCCATGGTGACACACAGCTCCTTACACATACACAAATAATATTATTAAAAGAAGACTAAATATATAAATAGTTGGAAATTATTCCCTCTGTAAGCTCAGAAACTGGTAGGCAGAATGTCTACACACACCTAGAAATTCCGTCTTTAGAGACAAACAGTTGAGATGCAAATGGGGTTTTCAATGTGAATATGATTCCCTAGGACAGGCGTATATCTACATCTTAGATTTATTACAGCAAATCCATGGGTTTTACTTATTCTCAGTGTATTTCATATCAACTCCCAATAGTTAACCTTATGTAAACCCTGACAAATCCTCAAAAGTCACCTCCACAGAATCAGCCTGGGCCTCAAAACAGTAGACAGATTGAAATACTTATTATACATAGTGGCAAGTATCTCATAGTGATAAGTGATGAAGTTTTAGCATCCCTCTATCTGGATACTCAATAATTATCTGTCAGGCATCCTTGAAAAACTCATAGCACTCCAAATAAGAAAAAAGAAACTATCAACTTTATTCGCTGAAGATTTTCTAGTTAAAGTGCTAAACTGTAGCATATTCATTTGTATCTGAAGCCTTATTTGGGAGAAGTAACCAATTGTTTCATTTCTGGCTTCATATTACCTTAAATTAAGGTATTGAAAAGTAGAAACAAAGTAAAGCATGTGGTTGGCAAGATATCTCAACAGGTGAAAAGTACTTCTAATACAAACCTGATAACCTGAGTTCAATCTATGAAACCTAACTTGGAAGGAGAGAACCAACCCCCAAAAGTTGCCCTTTGAACTCTATGCGTGTCCATGACAAATGCACATTCTTGCACAACACACACACACACATTCTCTCTCTCTCTCTCCCTCCCTCCTCCTTCCCTCTTTCTCTCCCTCCCCTCTCTCATCTATCTATCTATCTATCTATCTATCTATCTATCTATCTATCTACCTATCTACCTATCATCTATCTATCCATCTATCATCTATCTAGCTAGCTAGCTAGCTAGCTAGCTATCTATCTAGCTATCTATCTAGCTATCTATCTAGCTATCTATCTTCCATCTCTCTAAAGTGAAAGAATTAAAACAAACCAATATCAACATATTTTCAGGACCACATAGATATTAACTTGTATATTGTAATTTAAACATGTTTACATTTAGAAGGGAAGCCAGGGTCCTTAACCACTGTGCTAACAGAGAGACTACCAGTTTCAAAGTCAGTAAGTTTTGTGACACAAATGGAAAGTAACGTTAAGAAGACTGTAAAATGTGACCTGCCCAATAGCCAGTTGCTTATCGTGTATTATTTTTCAGATTCTGATGTCCTTGGTTTTGCATATCAATTACTCAGTACATATAGCCTCTCTCTATCCTAATGATATAGGGGTCATCTGAAAACCACAGGGCCAGGGAAACAATGGAGTGGGTGACGTGGAAGCTGTAAACAAGGTCAAAACAAATCACAGACCTGTCAGGAGTCTTGATGGACTAATGATTTTTGAAACCCATCTACAAAACCACTTTGAAGCTGAGACCAGTCTAATGAATGTTTTTGTGAAATCTAAACACTAGGTCACGTAATTTGCTGATTGGGGGCAAATATGAAAGAATTAAACTACAAACATGACATTCTGGTTATAAATTTATCAGAAACAAAGTAAATCAGGAAAATAAAAAAGAGGAAGAAACAAAATGAGGGTAAAATGTTTTATTTCTGATGTGTGGTATCATTTGTATGTGTATGGTGAATGTACTAAACAGTAAGTATGTGCACACATAATCACCATATTAATGTGCACGCATGTGCTTGTATATTTATGTGGAGGTCAGAAGTTGACTTTGTCTTTATCCTCCACCCTTTCCTTCCTTTCCTTTCTGGAGATCTGAACTTATGTCCTTATGGTTGGATGGCAGGCACTTAACTGACTGAGCCACCTTCTTAGCCTGAAAGGTAAACGTTTTGGAAAAGTATATAAAATCTGAATGCTGATCACCAACATCCATGGAAAAAGCATAGTGTTGTGGCTGGCATGTATCTATAGCTCCAGTGCTATGAACAAGGAGATAGGAAGTTTCCTGGTGCTTGCTGGCCAGCTGGTCTAGGCAAGATGGTGAGTTCCACTGAGAAACTCTCTATCAAATGTAAGAGGGAAAGTGATGGAGGAAGACAGGTGTCACTGACTTCTGGACGCCACAAATGCACGCGCAAATTAATGTGCACACAAACACATATGCATACACATAAATACCTCTAAACATAGAAGCATTCAATATGCACTTATATCTGTTGTTCCTTTGTAAAAAAAATCTCACTATTCAAAAAAGCATTTGACTTCCAAGTGCTATTAATGGGGACCAATGTATATGGCCCACCCTGTATCCTACAAGTAATGAAAGCATTGATGCAGTTTGAATTCAGCATCATTGATAGTCATTGGTACCTGAATACACTCCACAGTTTTCTGTAGGAATAGTTGAGTAAAGTATGCTTTTTAGAGATTGTAAAGTATACATGTATCCCCAGTTGCCTTACTTCCTTTTAATATTATCTGTGTCCCGAATAGTAGAGTCGTTGTTTTCAGGACAGTTATCCTCCATCTGTGTTCTTGCCACCTATCGATTTTCTCAGCATTCTGAAAGGATTTTGGTTACTGGTTCTGACATTATATGTATAGCCTTATGTGCTATATATGGATTCAAATTATAGGGGAGGGACTTAATTATGTGCCCTAAGATACTTAGCTGGAGCCTTAGCCATAAATAGGAGTGCATTTGAAGATACAGACTTTAGAAGATAACCAAGGAAAATGAAGTGATGAGGATAAACCTCATCCAATATAGTTGGTGACTTTCTAAGAAAAGAAAGAAAGTAAGCTAAATCTCTCTCTCTCTCTCCCCTCTCCCTTTTCTCTCCCTCTGTCTTCCTTTCTCTCTTTATCCCTTTCTCCTCCCCCAACAAATGTACTTAAACAAGGCCAAAGGAACAGAGTAAAAATGTACAGGTTGCAAACAAGGAAGCCCACAAACATGCAAATCAGACTATGCTGGTACTCTAGGCTTTGAGATGAGCCTCTAGAATAGTAAGAAAAGATCATCTTGTTATTTTAATAGCCCAAGCCTATGATATTTTATTATGTGACCCAAACCAACCAAGTCAGTCAGCAGGTATTATTGGTGATTAAGATCATTTATGACCTACAGATCATTCACTTAATTAATTCCATATTTATCTATTTATTTATTGTGTATGCATACACATGTGGAGGCCATAGAATAACCTGTTGAAGTTGGTCCTCTCCTTCCATTATTTGGTTTCCAAGAATTGAAATCTGGTAACTAACTTTAATCATAAGCACCTTTACCAACTGAGGCAACTCACTTTAAAATATAGTTCCATTGTCTTCAATGAAAACATAATTGTTAAAACTGAATAAAGTAATACATGTAAAATATTCTAGAATAGGTTTTGTGTTATATCACTCCAACTCATTATTATAATGGTCTTAGGATTTTGGTTTTGGTTTTGTAGCTCCATCTGGCCTTCAATGTAACTCCTGAGTGATGTATTGCAGGCTGGAGCACTACACGCTATTTGATTGTAGGACAAGAACTTTTCTCTTTTGAGTATCCCAAACTCATCTTCTTTCAAAGGTTACCCAAATATTTCAACCTTAATTTCGTCTGACTTAGTTTCATTACCTGTTCCTGTGATAAGCACCATGTCAACAGCAATTTAGGAAGTATTTATTTTAGCTCACTGTTCAAGGCTATATAGTTTATCATGGCAGGAGATCAAGGAGTCAGGGTATTAAGGCCACTAGTCTTATCACATCCACAATCAAGAAGCAAAGATCAGTGAGTGATAGTATTCAACTCACTTCTTCCATGTTTTATATACATCCAAGATTCCAAGGCAGGGAATAGTCCCCTTGACAAATAAAATGAGTTTTCTCACATCACTTCACCTAGTCAAGATAATCCCTTGTACCCACACAGGTGTGCCCAGTTGTTTGACTCCTAAGCGAATCTAGATTCTGTCAAAGTGACAAATGATGCTAACCCCCCAATAAATCTCTCTCTTTAGATTAAAAAAATTCCCCAATTCTTTTACTTTTCTTCCCCTTTCCCAATTAATGCTATTGGCAAGTTTTATAGTTGGCTAAGACTACAAAGATAAATCAGAGACTTTCTTCAACGTTTTTCTCAAGTTATTGGAAAAGATCTCAACCGGAATAGTTTTGCAGTCTATTTCCTCCATCTCACTAATATGTTTTAGATACCGCCTTCATGGAATTTCTCCTTTCTTCTTAGAGAGAGCTTAATTATTTTTTCAGCCCCATGACCTCCTTTCCTATTTCCAGCTGACTTTTCCACTTTGAGGATCTGTGGATCCAGGACTAAAAATAACAAACAGGTCTCGGTGATGTCAGTGATTCTCAACCCAAGAGCATGTATGCAAAACATCACAACACCTTTGACATGACAAAAATCAAGGATACCAAAACAGCTTGTGCAAGCAGGAGAGAAAAAAAATTTAACTAACTAGAAGGATAAGGTAGTTTTCAGCTCTCAGACAAAAAATAAAAAGGCTATATTCTCCATTCTCTATTATTCACTCATGAATGAGAGCCCTGGATTCTGAACTGAGCAGAGAAACTGTTCTTGGAGTGGTTCTCAAGCTCAAGTAAACATTCTATCCTTGCTGATTCAGAATCCACCTAAGAGAGAAATTTAAAGATAAAACTGGATTGGATCCCTGTCCCCCATCTTCCAATAAGACTTGGATTAAGATTGCATTTGATGTCACTTCAAACAACATCCATCTGTTCATTATTAAAAAGTTCACTTGCAAAAGCACCCAATTGTGTTCAGTTAAAATTGTCCCTTTCCACGTGATTCTTAAAATTTGTTCTCTCAAGACACGTAAGAGACTCACCTTCTCTGCAGGGATGTAAGCTATCTACAATTCCATCTTCCGTGCTTAGATATTTTTTGGTGTGATTTTTTTTATTTGTAATAGAGTAAAAGTTGGGGTTTCCAATAGTCCTCTATCCAAAGAAATAATTACCCAGTAGGGACTGGTATAAGGAAAGATGTTTAGATAAACAGAATAAGCAAAGCAATACAGATTTTCAATTTCTACTTACTCTATATATTTTGTTATATTATCACCCTCATCACTGCTTCTCCTTCTCTCCACCTCCCAAGTCATTCACTGTTTCATACTCTCGCCTTTTTATTTTAACATAGATACTGCATAGCATAGAAAAATGAGATATTTTGCTTTATGAGTTTGGATTTGTTTGTTTTATGTGATGCTGTCCAGTTACATCCATTAGAATCACAGAATAAACACAGCAGGATGGTCTAGACTTGAGGATACTGAGGCAGGAGTTGAAAGGAGCTAGAGATTAAATGCAAATTCTCATAAATCTGTTGAATCATGTGTTTATCAGTGCGTTCCTCGAGTACTGTCTTTTGGATATTGTAAGTGAAACCAACATAATAATGACAAAGAAAAACTGACCTCTGTGATTAAAATTAGGTGAGGGAACATATGCATGGGGAAATCACAGCAAACAAAAAGCAATTGATGCTGCAATACATGATCATGTTAGTGAGGGGCTCAAGACGAAGGGCCGTCTTAACTATCTGCCACTCCAAATATATAACTTCACACTAACTTTGATAATTTGTTATTTTCCAGTGATTAAAAATATGAAGTGACCAGGCAGAGGTGGCACACACCTTTAATCCCAGCACTTGGGAAGTAGAGTTCCAGGACAGTAAGACTGTTACACAGAGAAACCCTGACTCAAAAAACAAACAAAAAACATACGAACAAACAAAAGCAAAACATGAACCAAAGTTTTCACCTGCTAGCAACAAGATATTGTTTGGAACATTTCATACCCTCGGAAACAGTGTGTTGAATCAGTGACATAGTATTTGATCTAGCTTTACTCACTCATTTAATTCATCTCTCCTCTGAACTATTAACCTGGCCGCGAATGATTGCAAATATTGGGTTTTGAGAATCAACTCTTAAGTTTCAGAGTTTTTGCTGGAAGAGGAGGCTGATAGAATGTTTCTCTTTTCCTGTCTTGTGAATTGCATTGTTTCAACGGCCCACATTCTCACTAAACAGGCTAATGAATCTAGATTAGAAAGACAATAGCTGCAAAACATAAGTCCCTTGCATGGAGGTTTTAGCTACCTGCTCCATTGTTTTAGTGGTTTGAAAGAGACTGATGCTCACAGACAATAAATAGGCTATCTGAACAATAGGCTACCCAATTGGTGACGAAGCTTGGAGAGGTGTGGAAGTGCATCCTTACTAGTGGAGGTGTGTAATTTAAGGAGGACTATGAGGATAAAACGCCTCCTACTTCCAGTTTGTTATCCCTGCTTTCTGTTGTGGGATATTTTCCTCTTTTGCATTTGGGAGGGTGGTCATGACATCAGTTAGTTCCCAAAAAAATCTCACACAGAGGCTTGTTCTTAGTTATGGATGTCCAGCCTTAGCTTGACTCATTTCTTACCACTTTTTCTTAATTTAAATTATTCTGACTACCTTTTGCCTCTGGGCTTTTATCTTTCTCCATTTCTATATACCTTCCTTTCCTTCTCACTCCGTGACTAGTTATGTAGCCTGGTGACTGGTCACTTATCTCTTGCTCCTTGTTCTCTCTCCTTTCAGATTTCTCCTACTATTTATACACTGTCTGCTAGCCCCAATTATCCTTGCTCCTGCCTCGCTATTGGCCATTCATCTTCTTATTAGGACCATCAGGTGTTTTGGACATGCACAGTAAAACAGCTTCACAGAGATAAACAACTGTAGCGGTAAACAAAAGTCACATTCCAGAAAATAATGTTTCCCAATAGCTTCTGGCTTGCGGTAAAAAATGCAGGCTCAGCCTCCAGTTCTTCCTCCACGTCTGCCACTCTCTGCCTTGCTTCCCTGTCATGATGGACTCTTAAAAGGTCATATAGAACCTCAAATAAACTCTTCTCTAAATTGCATTTGGTTATAGTGTTTGATCACAACAGAAAAGTAGCTAATAGAAATGTCTTTTCTCCATTATTAATACAATTTGTGCTGACTTATCATGTACTAATGATATAATTTAAAAATCTAAATTAAAGCCCTTCAGTACATATTGTTTTCTTTTTTCTAACTAAAAGAAATAACATTAATTTGTGTGCATATGTGTATATGTGTGTATACCAACAAAACATCCAAGAAACACCATTCTAAGTTGTCAATTATTTCCTAATTAGTGAATGAGTGAACAGGAAGGGC
Source organism: Microtus pennsylvanicus (assembly GCF_037038515.1). Taxonomy (NCBI): domain Eukaryota; kingdom Metazoa; phylum Chordata; class Mammalia; order Rodentia; family Cricetidae; genus Microtus; species Microtus pennsylvanicus. The sequence goes on from NC_134584.1 coordinate 45,233,336, forward strand.
CCAGCACTTCCAACAGAAGAGAAAACGGGACTAGGGTCAGCACCAAATTGCTCAAGTTAATATACATAGCAACACTAAAATATCCTAACTGGAAATTGAAAATTACAGATTTCAAACCAGTGATTTATAGCTAAGAGCACTCCTTAAATCATATACAATAAACTAAGAAACTGACATGCATGTTTTCCCTGCACTTCATTCAAACAGAACTGAACTTACTTCATCCAACCACAACAGCAAAAGTCTGGGGTAAACTTGACATAAAGATTTTAAGACAATACTATATAATAGAGTCATAGTTCTAAAGTATAAATAAGGTGAAGATAAAGTTAGGATAATGATTTAATAGTACAATATATCCAAGGAATTTCTGGTGGTATAAAAATAATATATCCCTTAAAATGTGAGAAGGGAAAATGAAGGAGAATAGGAATAGCAGGTTGTCTAATACCAAAGCATATTTCAAAAAGAGCAAATTAAGCAATTCATATGCAAATTGGACTAAATTATTTTCTACAGTATGATTTTAGTTGAGAAACTTTGAAACTATAAATGACATAATGCAAATTAAAAGGGAAATATTTTCAGTAAGGCTCATGCTATATGTTAAATATCAGAGTAGAATCCATAAAAATATATTAAATGTACCAATAATAATAACAATAACAAAATCCTTCAATTTCTCAATATACACATTATGATATAAATGATCAACATGCATAAGATCATTAATATAGCGACTGACTTTATAAAGGAGTATTACAGTGAGCATGTAGGAAAACACTAGTAAAATATTTGCCTGTAATCATCGAAACAATTACTTTATTAGCTGCATCTTCCTTTGCATCACAGAGCGCAAGAATCCAGGACTTAAACAAAGAAGTTTATTTCCTTCTTGTACACTGAGTAAAGCACTCATCTTCCTGCCACTGCACAGATAATTATAGTGCCTGGAACTAGACAGGGGTCGGCTGGCAAACTTGCCTCTTCCACATTACACTGAGCAAAGCAAATCCCTCAGTTAGTGCAGATGAAAGGAGGTCTAGAATTAAAATTCTCTGATTAATGGAAAATACCATCCCATTTCTTTTTTTAATTGACCACATAAATCAACTGTACAGAAACAAAAGAGAATTAGAAAGTGTAAATTGTAGCAATGTCTTGCCAACTTCAAGTGGAGTTTCTAGGAAGAGAACGCTATGGGTGGGTGGAGTATCCCAGAGTGCAAGATCAAAGAATCAGTAGCTATGGGTGGAGTATCCCGGAGTGCAAGATCTAAGAATTAGAGTTCAATGGAGGATGGAGACGCCACATAGAATTTAGAATAAGCCCCAGCAGTAGAGCCTGGTTAAATTTATAAACCTTAATTGCTTTGATTGAGAATGAGGAAAAGCTGCAACTTAGAAAAGAAGCGATGAGTATCTTCTGTGCACTCAGGACTGACTGTGTCTTGTTTCAATAAATCACTGTCCAGAATTTTTCTAAAGCTCACACCTAGGTATCACTTAAATCTTGCTCTTTTTTCTATGAATGAAAAAAGAAGGTATGTTTGTTCTGAGAGTATGGAGGTTACCCTTAAAACACATGAAAACATATTAAAATAAAATAGCTAGGAAATACAGTACACAGTCACAATTTCTATTAATCATAAAAACTAAGACAGAAAGATGGTTTGAGACCAGAAGTTTAAGACCATCCTTTACAACATAATGCCATGGACATATTTAATTTCTCTAGTCAAGCAAAAATCTAAGTAGCATAATAACAGTAGTAGGTTTTCCAATAGCACTTACCCAAAAGTCCTTACCATCAAACTGTACCAGGTATGGGTTCTATCTTGTGGACTTAACTTTAAATCCAATCATAAAGTAAGTGGTTACTCTCATAACATAGTGTACCAATTGTCATATCTTGCCATGTGTGTTGCTATTGTAGCTCACAAGATAGGCAGCTAGATAAAATTGATGATTAACATCCTTACATGGTAGCATGTACAGTACCTTCTGGTGCTATGAAAGATTTCCAGTAGGGATAAAGCATCCATGTCAATACCAATCTTATTTATCCATGTTCTACGACCCAAGTATGTGGTGTCTTCAGCAATAAGGTCTTTCTGTCAAGTTTTGGAGGGTAACCAAGATGAATGGCAATTGCCTGTAAGGGGACCTCTCTGGCCAACAAATAAAATAGACCATTCATGACATTGGGCTTTTGGTTTGTTAGCCTGTACTTTCTAGTAGGGATATTGTTACCCATTATAGGGTAACACATTTTAAACTGTGTGTGTGTGTGTGTGATATCCATATATATAGTTTGTGATATATATCCATATATGTGTTGCTTTTACTCTTTTACTGGTTGATGAATAAAGCTTTTTCAGCCAATGGCTTGGCAGAGCAAAGCCATGTGGGAAATCCAAACAGAGTTATATAGAAAGAGTAGATGGAGTCATAGAGATACTATTTAGATGCCAAAGGATAAGGACTCCAAGACCTTACCAATAGGCCACAGCCTCGTGGTGATATATAGATTAATAGAAATGGGTTGATTTAAGATATAAGAGCTAGCTAGGAATATACCTAAGCTATTGGCCAAACAGTATTGTAATTAATATAGTTTCTGTTTGATTATTTGGGTCTGGGTAGCTGGGAAATGAATGAACAGTCTCCAGTTACATGTGTGTATATGTATTCATAAATACATACACACACATAGTTACACACACACATACACACACGTATATATATATGGAGTTTATCCAATAGCAGTTTCATATGAGGGAATGAAAAGACTGGGCTATCCAGAATCCAGAGGTGGTGAATGACTATAAGATAACAGTGTTTGTTTCCTAGATTCACTAAAGCTGTTGACAGTCATAATACTATGCACATGTCTTCCCAAGCTCAAGTCACACAAAATCCCAGCATGGGCTTGGCAGATGAACATGAACTCTCACCCATAACTGAGGTAATTTCCTCAAAATTGGGAGATCATGGAATTGGTGAGAGGGGTGCATTTAAGTAGAGATAAGGATGAGGGATGAAAATATTCAAAATATATTCTATGAAAATTTCAAAGCCTTAAATAAAATGCACACACACACACACACACACATACACACACACACACACACACACACACACACCTACTTGAAAGCAGGGCATTACATAGGTGTTGTTAAAGTTTTAATTCCTAATTTGAAAACTTAAGGATTTGTTTTCTTAGAATCGAATCAAATTATTTAGCATGTGATTAGAGAGCTGCTGTGTAAGGTTGGTTATTTTCTTGAGGCTCTTCTGCTCTCTATATTCACAATAGACAACTGATATTATATCTTTCTCATCCCTTTTTGAGCTCTAGCTTCCACAGCACTGGGTTTACCTCATCACAGTACCAACTGGAGCAGACAGGAATTACTTCTTCACTTAGCTTCACATGTAACTTGCTAACGATGTTCTCTGTGCCAGGACTGCTATGCAGGGTTTTAGCAAAGGAAGGACTGGAAATGTGGCAGCTCAGGATTATACTAGGACACTCTCCTTCCTTGGTACGTGAGGAGGTCAAGAGACATATAAGCTCCCTCTGCCACTGTATACATGAGTGTGTGTGGAATGTAAATAAAATGCATAAATGAGACAAAGGAAGCTCCATTTATAGTGAAATTCGTAAAGTTGCCATCCAGTAGGAATCTACCCTCTAAGGCAGCATTTTTCTAAGACCAAAATATCTACTCAAGGTTGTATCTTTCTTTCAAAAGGCGCACTTTGCTTACAAGTTGTGCAATTTTGAAATAATCAAAACTATAAAAACGTGAAACCAAGCTCTGGGCATTCAGAGTGAGGCACAAGACCCCTTTGTATTTGTAATAAAACCTCAGCGAGAAGCACTGTGGATTTGGGGTCCGACTTGATGTGCCTTGGCTAAACACCCTTCAGAGAAAAATCAAAGTTTTGTCTTGATGAAATATTTTGAGTATTTAATCATTTTCTTCATAACCCAAATTCACTTCAAACCAGACATTAAGAAACTTGTCCATTAAAATAAATAATTTTTTAAAAAAGGTATTTGTATGACTTTAATATTTTTAAACATTACCCAGGAAGACCGTGTTGTCATTTAAATACACAAAATACCTGCTTTGGCTGGAATAGTACTGGTCATGCCTAAAAAAGATCCATTACTTTTTTTCAGCCTCAGCTACACTGCAACATTTGTTGAGTTCTTACATTTGGAACACAACCTGACTCTTCCCTTGTGAAGGTAAAAATTAAAAAAAAAAGAGAGAGAGAGAGAGATCAAGAAATTCATGGCAAAGTTGTTCCATTCAAGTCCTTCAGAAAGAATGGAGGTTTAACTCACAGGAGACATGACTGACAGTGTAATCCAAGCGTTGTTCAACATCCAGAAAGACATAAGAATAGATAGATGTTTTTATTGTCCAACTTTACAAGTTTTTAATGGTAATGTAAAAGTCATCATTTGCAAATTATGCTAACAGCACATGCAGAATTTCCAAGTGCCTGAAAGTGACTTAACAGAGAATAGAGGCATGTTTCTGTGATAGACTAATTTCCTGGCTTTCAGCAAAAAAGCAACAATAGTAACTAATTAAATTAAGTAAGGATGGCTTTTTAAAATGATGTCTGAGGTCAGGGGAGAAGTTTCAGCACTTAAAGCAATTGTTACTTTTGCAGAGGTTCAGGGTGTGGTTACTAGCAACCACATGGCAGTTCACAATGATCTGTAACCCCAGTTCAAGGAGATCCAGTACCCTCTCTGACTTTTACTGGCACCAGGCACACATGCGTTGTGTTACTAGCATGGCTGCAATTATTTTATCTATAGCACAAGCTCTCTCTCTTTCTCTTATATACAAACACAGTGAAACACTGAGTAATAATCAATACATTTAGGCTTAGAAAAATATTTATGAAATCAATAACCTCTTCATCAAAAAATGACAATCAAGAGATTCATTCTTTATAAACACATGCTCTTGGGACATGCAAGAGTCTCAAGGAACAGTTGTTTAGATTGATAAAATTCCTTAGTCTGCCTTAGAATTTAAATTCTCACTGAAATGCATCCTAATAAAGATAATTCACAGGGAGATTCCTGTATTGTAACCCAAAATGTTACCAGTGTTCCATTGCAAGAAGTGAGCACTGGCCTTGCCTTCCATGACAAAATGTTTTAAACTGAATGATAATTCCAGATGCTAAGAGTCTATCTGGAAAGAAAGAAAGGAAGAAAGAATAATGCATTGTTTTTCCCCTGTGAAAATTTGATATGAGAAACCGCAGCTGTAGCCCTGGATAACACAGAGGAGGAATACTTTAAGAAACATAGGCATTTGAAGCTGGAGAGATTGCTCAGTTAAGGGCACTTTCTGCTCCTGCAGTGGATCCAGTTTGATTCCCAGCACCCACATGACAGCTCAGAGTTGCCTGTCACTTTAGCTTAAGGGGATCAGACGCCCTCTGAAGCCTTCATAGGTCCTTCTATACATATGATCCACACAAACTCATGCAAGTGCATGAGTATATTCATAAAGTAATAAATAGATCTTTAAAAGAGAATATCATATGCACGGCCAGTGAGGTGACTCAACAGGTACACCAGATAATGAGACTTCTGCCAAGCCTCTCAAATAATTTGATGCTCAAGACCTACATGTTATGGGAGAGATTATGACTCTCTGACTTCCATAGTAGAGTTAATTGCCATTAACACTCTGCCATGAAAATTAAATCTATTTTGATATTTTTTAAAAGAGGTCAAAGGAGAGGAGATGAAATGCTAGACAATAGAATTCTGTACTGTTGTTTCTGAATAGAATAACAGTTTCTCTCTCAATATAGTATATGCCTGGGCATTCATTCAGGCAACAAGAAAAGAGGCATTAATGAAATAAGCTCAAACTTTTTTTTACCTTTATTTGACACTGCTTCTCATATTCTGAAATTATTTCCAGATACTTAGAGGGCATCTTGAAATTCTATCCCCTCAAAGTAAATGACCTCAATTAAGCAAGAGCTGAGATATCCTTCAGCTAAATGTGTTTCTTACTCAATTGTTTGGGGCATCTATTAGAAGATAAGCTACAAAGGTTGTGAAAGGCTGGTTAGCCATTCTCTACTAACAATTACCACTACAATGTTCAAACAGCAGAAGCAACAAGCAAAGGTCTCTTAAAATAAACAATGTAAATTAATTAGTGACCTTGGCTTAGATTCCTTTAATGCCCCTGAGGGCACTAAAAGCATAAAGTATAACAGACAAAAACATGATTTTGGTTTTATCAAGTTTAGAAAACATTTTGCTTTTGAAATATATGATTAAGAATATACATGGAAAATCAAACTGGGAAAAATATCTAAAGTTCATATACCTGGTGATGGGTGTGCATCAAGATTATTGAAATAATACTAACTACCAGCCGAGAAGATGACAAACTACCCAAGTACTTGACACACAGATTCATATATTATAAAGGAAGTCTAAAACACAATATAAACAACATTATTCCCTAAGGAAATTCACATTAGAACTACAATGAGGTAACACTGAAAATGGTTTAGAATAAGCAAGACTCACTTCACCAAAAAAAAAAAGAAGGAAAAGAAAAGATGAAATCCATCAAAGATAGAAATCTGTTGAAATATGTTCCAATCATCTTACTTTATCTGAGGGACACCTTATCTGACAATTGACACCTTATCTGAGGGATACACATGTGAATGATTGAATCAATTAAGAATTCCATTCATTTGGAACTAGAAAAAAAATTATATTGAGTGAGATATCACAGATCCAGAAAGACAAAGGACATATATTTTCTGTCATCTGGGGCTCCTAGCTCTAATTCTTTAGATGTGAGCACAAATCCTGTAGTAACTGCAGAAATCAGGAAGGTTAAAAGGGAGCATTGCCAGAGTAGGGGTTGGTAGAGGAGCAAAAGACAGGATTAACAGGATACATGTGAGAATGGGGAAAATCAGGGGAGCTCTAATTAGGGATTTAAGAGGAAGATAAAGGCAGAAGGAAGAAAGAGCGTAAGACAACAGTAGAAATATATGAAACATAAGGATTCATACTATTAACTACCTAAAAACCTATAAAATAGGTAAATACTGTATAAATATACGCTTTAAATGAAATTCTCACATCTGGGATGATAACGCTTTTTTAAAGATTATCTAACGAAACCCCCAATATCAGGCATACAAAACCCTCTTTTTTATTTTTTTATTTTTTATTTTTTATTTTTTGAGACAGGGTTTCTCTGTAGCTTTGGAGCCTGTCCTGGAACTAGCTCTTGTAAACCAGGCTGATCCAGAACTCATAGAGCTCAGCCTGCCTCTGCCCCTGTCTCTCAAATGCTGGGATTAAAGGCGTGCACCACCACCACCACTATCTGGCAAGAAGCCCTCTTTTAATTGGTGGTGAAGGTTGTCAAAGAAACTCCTAAAATATTATAGACTATTGTTATTGGCATTGATTGCCTCTCAGAGGTGGAAAGTGAGCTGCTATTTCTGAAGATAAAACACACTCAGATCCAGGGCCCAGAACAGGAGTTGACATGAAATTTCCCCCCGTCTTTCATGGTATCAGAAGGCACCATAAAGCTTTCCAAGGAGGAAAACAACCAACACTCTTTCCCAGCCATGATAACATTGAGGGGCATACATTCCTTGGTGTTAACCAGAAGCTTTCTATTTGGATTTAAGTCATCCTTAAAAAGAGGGAAATCATTTGTGATTTCAGAAACCTAGATAACTACCCAAAGGTAATAAATCTGTAGATCTTTGAGGAGAATCTACAACTGCCATTTTTACTAAATCACCATAATCTTTAACTATATTCTAAGCATCTGTCCATATACACACAAGTAAGAGTAGCCATCACCCCTATTCAAGGAAATGTCCCTTTGCAACTGAGACCATTATAGAAAACAACCAATCAAAAGCAAGGCTTGTGGAGCCCATTCTTAAGGGATATATCTACAAAACAATTCTCACACTTAAATCTCAGGACTCATTGCAGAAAAGGGGGTGAAAGATTGTAAGAGCCAGAGGAATCAGGAGTGTGCTGTGAGATCAAGTCTCCTAGGGATGTCAGAAACTACACACACTCTTGCTAAAATGACTGTCTAAACATGAACTTAACGAAGGCAATAACTGGCATACTAACATGGCCAGGGGAAATCCTATAAGGCCTCAAGAAACTACAGTTTACTAAGCAATTCTAAGAGCCAAAGAGTTAGTCTTCCCCTGGCAAGAGAACACTAATTGGTTATGTAATACTGAATGTAATTCCTGAAAATACATATGTACAATTAACTTATAGACTTAACAGGATACATGTGTGTATGTGAGTATGTGTAACAAAAATTAATGAAAAGAACAGCCATAAATTTGAGCAAGAGTAAGGAGGGGTATGTGGTAGGGTTTGATGGAAGGAAAGGTAAGGAGGAAATAATATAACTATGTTAAAATCTCATAAATAAAATAAATAAAAATAACTTCTTTAAAATAAAAAACAATTACATCCATTAACACCCATTCCTGACCCATCTATTTTCTCGCCTTCATAGCTGCACTTTCTTTCTCAGTTCTCCACTACAGACAATGTAGACTTCTGAAAGTTCATTAACAAATGAACTTATAAACTTAATTTCCAAAGCATTTTCTTTCCTTTGAACTTATTATTTCTTTTTTTCTCTAATTTATTAGATTTCTAAAAAAAAAAAAAAACCGAACCAAGTTCCCACTGCCTCCTCTCCTCCCATTCCCTCCACACACTCTCCCCACCCCACTCCCACCCATCCTTAGAGAGGGTAAGGCACATTGCTTTATGGAAGGTCCAAGGCCCTCCCTACTATATCTAGGTTGAGCAAGGTATATTCTGACTACAGGGCAAGGTATCCATCCAAAGAGAACAGGATCCCCAAAAGCCAGTACATGCAGTAGGGATAAATCCTGGTGCCACTGTCAGTGGCCCCTCAGTCTGCACCAGCAATTCAACTGTCAACCACATTCAGAGGGACTAGTTTGGTCATATGCTTGTTCCTTCCCAGTCCCTGTAAAATTGGTGAGCTCCTGTTAGCTCAGGTAAACTGTTTCAGTGGGTGACTCCATCATGGTCCTGACCTCTTTGCTCATATTTTTATTCCTTCCATTCTTCAACTGGACTTTGGGAGCTCAGTCCAGTACTCCAATGTGGGTCCCTGCCTCTGTTTCCATCAGTTACTGGATGAAGGTTCTATGGTGATATTTAAGACATTCATCAGTCTGACTACAGGGCAAGTCAAGATCAGGCCACCTCTCTTCTATTGTTTAAGGTCTTAGCTGGGGTCATCCTTGTGGATTCCTGTGAATTTCTCTATAGTCAGGTTTCTTCTAACCCTATAATGGCTCCCTCAATCAAGATATCTCTTTTCTTGCTCTCATCTCTGTCCTTCCTCCATCTTGACTATCCCATTCCATAAAGTTCTCCTCAACTCTTCCCTTCTCCACTGCTCTTCCAATTCCACCTTCCCTTCTTCTCCAAACACCATGCTTCAAATTTGGGAAATTCTAAGTGATTGCGCTAAAATCAGGAACAAGACAAAGTTGTCCACTCTCTCCATGTCTCTTCAATATAGTTGGAAAAACAAAATCCCAGGATAGCCAAAACTATCCCGTACAATAAAAAAAATCAAGCTTTATTACAGAGCTACAGTAATGAAAACAGCTTGGTATTGGCATAAAAACAGAGACGTTGACCAAAGGAATCAAATTGAATACCTGGATATTAATCCACACACTTATGAACCCCTGACTCTTGACAAAGAAGCTAAAATTATACAGTGAAAAAAAGAAAGCATCTTCAACAAATTTTGCTGGCATAACTAGATGTCAACATGTAGAAAATTGAAAATATATTCATATCTCTCATCATGCAAAAAACTCAAGTCCAAGTGGATTAAAGACCTCAATATAAATCTGACCACACTGAACCTTGTAGAAGAGAAAGTGGGAAGTAGTCTTCTATGCATGGTCAACAGGAGATCACTTCCTAAATATAATCCCAGTAGCACAGACACTGAGAGAAACAATTAATAAATGGGACCTTCTGAAACTGACAAGCTTCTGTAAAGCAAAGGACATAGTCAATAAGACAAAAAGACAGCCTACTGAATGGGAAAAGATCTTCACCAACCCTACATCAGACAAAGGACTGATCTCCAAAATATATAAAGATCTCAAGAAATTAGACATTAAAATTCTAAATAAGCCGATTAAAATATGGGATACTGGACTAAACAGAGAATTCTTAACAGAAGAATTTCAAATGGCCAAAACATATGTAAGGAAATGTTCAACATCCTTAGCTACCAGAGAAATTCACATCAAAACAACTCTGTGATACCATCTTACACCTGTCAGAATGGCTAAAATAAAAAACACTAATATTGGAGGTGATGTGGAGTAAGGGGAACACTAATTCATTGCTGGCGGGAATGCAAACTTGTACAACCACTTTGGAAAACAGTATGGTAGTTTCTCAGAAAATTTGGAATCAACTTACATCAGGATCCAGCAATACCACTCCTTGGCATATACCCAAAAGATGCTCAATCATACTACAAAAGCATTTGTTCAACTATGTTTATAGCAGCATTATTCGTAATAGCTAGAATCTGGAAACAACCCAGAGGCCCCTCTACCAAAGAATGGATAAAGAAAATGTGGCACATTTACACATTAGAGTACTACTCACTGGTAAAAATATTGACATCTTGAATTTTGCATGCAAATGGATGGAATTAGAAAACAATATCCTTAGTGAGGTAACCCAAACCCAAAAAGATAAATATGATATGTACTCACTCATAAGTGGATACTAGCTACAAAAGACATTGAGCCTATAGTTCATGATCCTAGAGAAACTAAGTAATAAGGTGAACCCAAAAGAAACATATATAGTTTCCACCTGGAAATTGGAAACAGATAAGATCTCCTTTGAACTTATTTAGTGAAAACTTAATCTGTGCATCTTATTTCTATAATAATAATAAAAGTTATTGCAGAATTTTTGGCTGAACTCTCAAAGCATTGTTCTTCAAAATACTTAGTTTAGTTTTCTGCCTAGTGTATTGCCAGGGAAGATCTCCAGACTTTTCTTGTCTTGAATAATTAATGAGAAAATTCTCTAGTTTGTGAAGTGAGAAAAAGACAGAAAAAATTATCCAAAGAAAATAGAATGAGGGAACAAAAAGTATCTATCACCATGCACAAAACTCAAGTCCAAATGGATTAAAGACCTCACTATCAACAAAAAGTAATAAACAAAAATAAACGAAGAAGAGAACAAAACACTTCAACAAATGGAGTAAAGATTAACTTTTTGAAATGACTCTTAAAATTGACAATTCTTAATAAGTTGAGAGGGAGAGTATCTAAAGATAACAAATGTTTCTTTTTTATTTTGAGAAGTTCCTATTTTTTTACTACTAGAGTTATTTTTAACAAAATAGACTAAGATAAAATGAAAACCATTATATCTAAGTTGGACAAGACAAAATATACTGAAGATCATTATTTGACATCAGGACATTTTTATGACCTCCAGAATTCTCCATGATTCATTACAATTACAAATATAAAGCTTTGAATCATCTAAGGAACACAGAGAACAAAAAATGATTTTCAACCAGTTATACAGCTATCTTTAGTTGATATTGGTCAACTTTTAATTAAATATTCTCTAACAAAACAGGTCACATATCTTTAAAATGACTTATATTCAACAGTGTTGGGGAAACAATAGCAAGGAAGTGAAATCACCATTCTGGAACATTTTGCTCACAGGGAAGAATAATGTGTGACACAAACCTTAAACTTAGAAAGTAAATTTTTAATTATGCTCAAACATAATCTACTTATTGCAAGAAAGCTTTGTTTACCTGGCTTTTGGAGGCACACATTTACACAATCAAGAGTCCTATGAAAGTACTAAACTGAAAGCTATCGTATAAATTCAGAGGACCTGGTGCAGACCTGTGTAGGCCCTGTGATTTTGGTTTCATTTGTTTTTGAGGGCTTTGTTCTCTTGGTATCCTCTGTCCCCTCCTTTTCCCCAAATTCTCAGGCCAGGTTTCCCTGAGCTCTGAGGTAAGGGATTTTACAGAGACATCCCATTTAAAGCTATGCGTTCTAAGGTCTTTCTCTGCACAATGTCTGACTATGGTTCTCTCAATTTGTTCTCATCTGCTATAGAGAAGGTAACCTCCCTATTGATGGCTGAATAAGACACTAATCTATGACTATGGAAGAATATCATTATGAATCTTTTTTCTTTTTACTTTTTATTTACCCCTTAGGTCTCTGGGATATCTAGAGTCTAGTTCTTGGTCACCCAAGCAATGCCAGATATGGGTTCCATCTCATGGTGTGTGGCTTAAGTCAAACCAGTGATCAGTTGGTTAGTCCCACAAGGTTTGTGCCACCATTGCCCTAACATATTTTGCAGGCAGGACAGATTGTAGATCAAAGGCTTTGTGTTTGGGTTGCTTGTTCCCTTTGACTTTTGGTAGCCTGCAGAGTACCTATCTATTTCATAGACACTAGAACACAGGGTTAAGGTTCTGTGTAGGCACCAGCTCAACCTTTCTACTGGTGTGTGTGTGTGTGTTGTCTTCAGAAACAGGGCCTTGCTGTCATTTTGTTGAGAGCTGTTGTCTTAGCAACAGCCTCAGCTGTTTGAAGATTATATGGGACAATTTCAACCAAGAATTCAATTGGATAAAACCCAGTCCAGGCACTGGAAGCTTTGTTTGGTGACAAGATATAGCCAGTAGGGCTTCCATATCCCTCATTATTTGAAGACTTCATTAGTATTGCCTTTATATAGGAAGTTTCCACTGAACTAAGTTTTCATACCACCTTTTAAATACCCTTGAATTCTAGCAATATTTTCTCTTACACCCTCCCTGAGTCCAATCTCCCCTTCCCCCTCCTTCCTGATCCTCCAGTTTCCCCCGTACTCCCAGCTCCAGCCCACCCATAAAATCTATTCTGCTTCCTCCTCCCAGTGAGACCTATGTGTACACCCTAGTCCTTTCCTCCACCCTAAACTCTCAGTGTCTATGGACTGTAACTTGGTTATCATTTATTTGATGGCTAATACATACAAGCAAATACATAGCATATTTATCTTTTTTTTGTCTTTGTTGCCTTACTCAGGATGATGTTTTTCTAGTTCCATTTATTTGTCTGAAAATTTCACAATGTCATTTTTATTAGCGCTGAATACTCCATTGTGTGAATAAATGTACCACATTTTCTTTTTTTATTATTCTGTTGAGGAACATCTAAGTTGTTTCCAGTCTTTGGCTATTATGAATAGAGCAACAATGAACATAGTGGAGCATGTATCCCTCTGGTAGAATGAAGCATCCTTTAGGTATATGCCCAAGAGAGGTATAGCTGGATCGTGAGGTATTTGATTCCCATCATTTTTAGAAACTTCCGTGATCATTTTCATAGTGGTTATATAAATTTTCACCCCTACCTACAATAGACTATTGTTTCCTTTGCCCCACATACTCACCAGCATGCACTATCACTTGTATTATTGATCTTAAAGATAAAAATAGCATATATTTTTAAATATCCAGAGCTGCAAATCCAACAGAAGTTAAAGGTTTAATAAAATATGAAAAATTTTATGTAATATTTGAACGACTAGTTAAAATTGGTAATCTAGGAAAATATGAATTGCTAAAACTATTATCAGAGGATCCTGAAAACTAAATATTTATGAAAAGTAAATCTGTAAAACCCAGCATTCAATATGCAAATAAAAAGTTTTGAAAGCTTTGTTAGTGGCCTTCATTGACGTTCATGGAGTAATTAATTCCAATTTAATGTGTTTTTGAGAAGAAAGAGAAAAGTCATATTTCTGTATTCCTTGGATGACCTCCAACATCAAAGGACAAAATGACATGAAAGTCTGCAAGGTGAGCTCTCTGACGAAGAGTTGCAACTTCCTCAAGTTTCTTATTAGTGTCTAAAATAAAATTAAGAAAATAATTTAGAATCAAATTGAGTATTTCAGGAATTGCAAGCTGTTTTTAATTAGAATATCAAATAAGGACAACAAATGCATTGATGTACACTGCTAATGGAATCCAAATATGAAATCTTTTAAATTGATGAGGAGAGAGCATTAAGTTTCCCCTCAATGCTCTTAACAAATTAGGAACAGAAGTATACAGGGCTAAGGTGATAAACAAATGTCTCTACAAGTATTTGTAGCAGACTCAAGACTAAAACATCAGAAACAGTTTGTAAAAATCATAAACAAGGTAAGCATTCCTCCTATTGCCATGCTTTAGTGAGGTCCTAGACATTGAAAGCAGCACCTAAAGAGGATTTGTAGGAGAGTCACGAAGAAAGAATTTTTCATAAAATAATGTATGAAATCTATCAAAAACCTACATGAAGTTACATAGAAATATAGTTTATAAGATCTCTATAAATAAGCTTCATTTCTATATTTGAGCAGAAAACATGAAATTTTAAGTTCAAAAGGTACCAAGTCTACGGAAGCCCCCAAAACAATGAAAGCTTTGGACTCTATACTTTGGTTGCCCACCAGAACTGAGTAAGACCATTTTGCTGAAGGCACCACACACCTTGGTTGCATGATTTAGAGAAAACAAGATGGAGCTGAGCAAGAAGTTTCTTCCTTCCTGGTTTATATTTCACTGTGCCAGAATGCTGTTCAGGGAGAAGTCATTTACAAACTTACCCAGCTGTGAACTCTGCATACTGGAAGACCAACATACCAGACTAGGTGTGTTCCTTTTTGCATACTGTTATGGGGTTAACTAGCTGGTCTCTGATTGGATCTGAGGCTTGCTCAACAGGATGGAGTTCATACCTTGTACTGGAAACTTGTTTCAAAAAGATCCGTGGTAAAGAAGATCATATTTTTAGGGAGAAACAAAGCACTGTTGTTTAACAAAAATTGACATAGCCTAAAATGACTTCTAAAGAATTTTCTTTATTCTCATATATTTACTCTCCGTCTTAATGAGGGAAAAATTGGTTTCCAATGAATGATGATAAATACATACACATGGCAAGTGAGAGGTGAACAACTCTAAATAAGGCATAACATCCTCTCTAAAGCTTACGGAAAGCTGCTAAAGACACTGAGCCAGGATGGAAGTGCTGGGAGATGGAGAGAAGGCGTCTACTTGACAGGATGCAGCAAGACATTCGTAAAGGTGAGGTTTCCTTCCTGCATAGGAAGGGCCCATTAAAGTCAGACATAAGTGTTGGCTGAATGGGTCCTACCATTCACTGTAGAAATATTTATTACTGATAGGTTCAGGAAGCAGCAGTGCCATTGACCTCATTTGTGGATCTGCTCGTAAGCCTACAAAGCAACAACAGGTAGTGCTTATCCAGGGCCCACACAGGTGACTCTGGTTTAAACTAAATGAGTTACAAATCAAAATCAGTCATGGAATGTCAAAGGCAACTTGTAGAGACTGGGTGAGAAGGAGGTTGATAAGGATGAGGGGAAGATAAAAAAGGGTATGTGGAAGAGAATAAGCAGAATAAATCATAGATTTGTATAAAATTGTCAAATATCAGAATTAGCCAATAAAAATATATCATATCTCATAATTTTAAGTATACAAGATGCCAAAAGTCTGATAAAAAGTAAGACATTTACATTTAAGGGTTTTACTTTTAGTTACGTTTTCTGTCTTTTTTATTAACTCTTTGATACTTCCATATACGGAATTTAACTATATTCACTCCAAACCTTACTTACCCCTGACCTTACATACTCAATTTTGTATCATTTTTTTCTTTTTACTCATAGTTTGTTTTGTGCTGTTCACATGTTCATAAATATGTGACCATCCACTTGTGGATAATCACTTTTAATTTTTAGCTAAAAAAAATACCATTGCATTAATTTGATATGATTTAAGGCCTTAAATATCAAGGACAATGTTCAAGAAAATGTCATTTCCACAGGGCAGGGACAGAATTTAACATGTATATGTGTTAAAATATATATGTTATGTCTATATATGTTATTCAATATGTGTGTATGCGTGTGCATGCACGAACTATAAGATTTAGCTTTGGATATTTAAACTATATTAAGTTTAAATCTCCTATTCATCTTAGGACTTTTAATTATAACAAAATAAGAAAAACAGTCCCTGTTAAGTAGTTGAAAAAGGAAAATTTTTCTAAAATACACATTAGAAAGCAGAATATGTAAAAATAATTCACATTTACAGAAAGAAAAGGAAGACAGATAAAGAAAGGGAGGGAAAAGAGAAAGTAGGAAAGAGAGATAGAGAGGCTAGGGAAGGAGAAATTAGAGCTTAGTCATCAATAGATCGTCTATAGAAAAAATATATAAATAAGTATGATGTGAGTTAGCATTCAGAAAATGCAGAATTAAAACTTATTAAAAATGTGTTGCTCTACACCTTAGAAACCATTCTCATATACTGTAAAACTAACCCAAGTAATAGGCATTGGGAAACCTAATAACATCGTAAATAAGAAAAAACTAAAAATAATTTTAAAGTCTATCAGCACCAGAATGGAGAAATTTTGCATGGTAGAGTCATAGTAAGTGGAGACTAAAACCACAAAGGAATAAGTTGGTGAATCCCAACTGAACAGCCAATGTTAAGCTACGGCACTGCATTCCCAAATAATATGCTATATTTCTTTTTACTTATAACTGTTTTTCCTTTGGGTTTGCAATTTGAAATTGTCTTCATTTTCTTCCTGTGCTAATTTGTCTTGTTCTAGCATTATACTTTTATTATATAATATAATATTTATATTATATTTCATGCATTTTTTTAAAAAAATAATTATTTAAAATTGTGTGTATTGTGTGGACGTCTTGCCTGCATGTATGTCTGTGTACTGCGAACATGACAGAGAGTCGAATATCCGGGGACTGGAGTTACACATGGTTGGAAGTCACCATGCGGATGCTGGGAATCCAGCCTGATTCCTTTACATGAGCAAGCAGAGCTCTTTTTTTAAAAATTTTTATTTATTTATTTTTTTATTGAGGAAAAAAAATTTCTGCCTCCTCCCAACCTCCCACTCCTCACCTCCTCCTCCCACTCCTCTCCCTCTCCCCCCACTCCTCTCCCCCTCCCCCACTCCTCACCCCCCCCCCCCCCCCCCCCCCCCGCCCTCTCCAGTCTGAAGAGCAGTCAAGGTTCCCTGCCTGTGGAAAGTCCAAAGTCCTCCCCACTCCATCCTGGTCTAGGAAGGAGAACATCCAAACTGGCTAGGCTCCCACAAAGCCAGGACATTACGTAGGATCAAAACCCAGTGCCATTGTCCTTGGCTTCTCATCAGCCCTCATTGTTCGCCATGTTCAGAGAGTCCAGTTTTAACCCATGCTTTTTCAGTCACAGTCCAGCTGGCCTTGGTGAGCTCCCAGTAGATCAGCTCCACTGTCTCTGTGGGTGGGTGCACCCCTCGTGGTCCCGACTTCTTTGCTCATGTTCTCCCTCCTTCTGCTCCTCATTGGGACCTTGGGAGCTCAGTCCAGTGCTCCAGTGTGGGTCTCTGTCTCTATCTCCATCCATCACCAGATGAAAGTTCTAAGATGATATGCAAGATATTCGTCAGTATTGCGCTAGGATGGGGTCATTTCAGGTTCCCTATCCTCAGCTGCCCAAGGAACTAACTGGGGACCTCAGCTTGGGCACCTGGGAGCCCCTCTAGGGTCAATTCTCCTGCCCACCCTAAAGTGGGTCCCTTAACTAAGAATTGTGGTTCCGTGCTCCCCTATCCAACCTTCCTTTATCCCGATCCTCCTATTTCCCCAAGTCCCCCCTCCTTCCCTTCTACCTTTTCTCTCCCCATCTCCCCTTACCCCCTTCCCACCCCACCCCCAAGATCCCACTTTTCTCCCCGGCAATTTTGTCTACTTCCCTTATCCAAGAGGATAACGATATGTTTTTCCTTGTGTTCACCTTCTTACTTAGCTTCTTTAGGTTCGCCAATTGTAGATTCTGTGACCCCTATTTATGGCTAGAAACCAATTATGAGTGAGTACATCCCATGTTCTTCTTTTTGGGTTTGGGATACCTCACTCAGGATAGTGTTTTCTATTTCCATCCATTTGCATGCAAAATTCGAGAAGTCATTGTTTTTTACCGCAGCGTAGTACTCTAGTGTGTATATATTCCATACTTTCTTCATCCATTCTTCCATTGAAGGGCATCTAGGTTGTTTCCAGGTTCTGGCTATTACAAATAATACTGCTATGAACATAGTTGAACAAATGCTTTTGACATGTGATAGAGCATCTCTTGGGTAAATTCCCAAGAGTGGTATTGCTGGGTCCAGGGGTAGGTTGATCCCGAATTTCCTGAGAAACCGAAACACTGACTTCCACAGTAGTTGCACAAGATTGCATTCCCACCAGCAATGGATGAGGGTACCCCTTCCTCCACAGCCTCTCCAGCAAAGGCTATCCTTGGTGTTTTTGACTTTAGCCATTCTGACAGGTGTAAGATGGTATCTCAAAGTTGTTTTGATTTGCATTTCCCTGATTGCTAAGGAAGTTGAGCACGACCTTAAGTATCTTTTGGCCATTTGAAGTTCTTCTGTTGAGAATTCTCTGTTCAGTTCAGTGCCCCATTTTTTAATTGGGTTAATTAGCATTTTAAAGTCTAGTTTCTTGAGTTCTCTATATATTTTGGAGATCAGACCTTTGTCTGTTGCGGGGTTGGTGAAGATCTTCTCCCAGTCAGTAGGTTGCCTTTGTGTCTTAGTGACAGTGTCCTTTGCTTTACAGAAGCTTCTCAGTTTTAGTAGGTCCCATTTATTCAATGTTGCCCTTAATGCCTGTGCTTCTGGGGTTATACCTAAGAAGCGATCACCTGTGCCCATCTGTTGTAGGGTATTTCCCACTTTCTCTTCTATCAGGTTCAGTGTTTTCGGGCTGATAATGAGGTCTTTAATCCATTTGGACTTGAGTTTTGTGCACGGTGATAGATATGGGTCTATTTTCATTCTTCTACAGGTTGACATCCAGTTGTGCCAGCACCATTTGTTGAAGATGCTTTCTTTCTTCCATTGTATACTTTTAGCTCCTTTATCGAAAATGAGGTGTTCATAGGTTTGTGGGGTAAAATCCGGGTCTTCTATACGATTCCATTGGTCGACTTCTCTGTTTTTATACCAATACCAAGCTGTTTTCAATACTGTAGCTCTGTAGTAGAGTTTGAAGTCAGGGATGGTAATGCCTCCAGAAGT
Organism: Microtus pennsylvanicus; assembly: GCF_037038515.1. Lineage (NCBI taxonomy): Eukaryota > Metazoa > Chordata > Mammalia > Rodentia > Cricetidae > Microtus > Microtus pennsylvanicus. Next base: position 45,252,658 of record NC_134584.1, read on the forward strand.
TCCTTTATTATATAAGACTGTTTTGGCTATCCTGGGTTTTTTGTTTTTCCATATAAAGTTGATTATTGTCCTCTCAAGATCTGTGAAGAATTTTGATGGGACCTTGATAGGGATTGCATTGAATCTATAAATTGCCTTTGGGAAGCTGTCATCAAAAACCTCCCTACCAAAAAAAGCCCAGGACCAGATGGTTTCATTGCGGAATTCTACCAGAACTTCCAAGAAGAGCTTATACCTATACTCCTTAATGTATTTCACAATATAGAAACAGAAGAGTCATTGCCAAATTCCCTTTATGAAGCTACAGTCACTCTGATACCAAAACCACACAAAGACTCAACGAAGAAAGAGAATTACAGGCCAATCTCACTCATGAACATCGACGCAAAAATCCTCAACAAAATACTGGCAAACCATATCCAAGAACACATTAGAAAAATTATCCATTATGATCAAGTAGGCTTCATCCAAGAGATGCAGGGCTGGTTCAACATACAAAAATCTATCAATGTAATCCATCATATAAATAAACTGAAAGAAAAAAATCATATGATCATTTCATTAGATGCTGAAAAAGCTTTTGACAAAATTCAACATCCCCTTATGATAAAAGTCTTGGAGAGATTAGGGATAGAAGGGTCATACCTAAATATAATAAAAGCTATTTACTGCAAACCGACAGCTAACATCAAACTAAACGGAGAGAAACTCAAAGCCATCCCACTAAAATCAGGAACACGGCAAGGCTTTCCACTCTCTCCATACCTCTTCAATACAGTGCTTGAAGTTTTATCAATAGCAATAAAACAACATAAGGGGATCAAGGGGATTCGAATTGGGAAGGAAGAGGTTAAACTTTCATTATTTGCAGATGATATGATAGTGTACATAAGCGACCCCAAAAACTCCACCAAAGAACTCCTAAAGCTGATAAACACCTTTAGTATTGTGGCAGGATACAAGATCAACTCCAAAAAATCAGTCGCCCTCCTATACACAAAGGATATGGAAGCAGAGAGGGAAATCAGAGAAGCATCACCTTTCACAATAGCCACAAATAGCATAAAATATCTTGGGGTAACTCTAACCAAGGAAGTGAAAGATCTCTTTGACAAGAACTTTAAGGAATTGAAGAAAGAAATTGAAGAGGATACCAGAAAGTGGAAGGATCTCCCTTGCTCTTGGATTGGGAGGATCAACATAGTAAAAATGGCAATTCTACCAAAGGCAATTTATAGATTCAAAGCAGAGCTCTTAAACCCTGGGTCATCATCAGCCCTCATCATGCAAATCTTAAATCTTAATCCTAATGGATCTATTCCCATAGCTCCTCTGTGAGGGGTTTTCAGAGAATGACAGTTGTTCTCTCGGACCAATATATGTCTATCATTCTTTCATTTATTCTCCTAACAGAGCCAATATTTTGCTTTGTTTTATTCTCTTACTTTCCTAGTCTATATTCTCAAATACTTTACAAAAATATGATAACATGAAAATAGATTTTAAGTCTGTTTCACTTATCTGAGAAATGATTCTGTCTTCATACATGCTTTGTGTTCTCAGTATCTATTTTATGCAAGTACTTACTGCCCCACCCCAACCTTTTATGGGAAAAGGCCAATCATTTAATGTGCAATCATTCTGTGAATGGAAAATTTCATAGGACACAGCTAGGCTTCTCTTCTTTTGTATGCTAGCCTCCTCAGCTGGGGTTGTTCTATTAACTGGAAATCCCTAAAAAGAGCTTACTTGGGACCATGTATTTGGGGCTTTGTTTCTTCTTCAGGTGGTGATTTCTGCTGGGACCAGAAGCCTGAACCATTTCTGCATGCTTGTGTAGTCAGGCGAGGCTGATTTGCTTCCACAAGATAGGAAAGTCCTCCATGACAATCTTTTCGTTCTTCTTTCCATGAGTCTGGCTTTGATTTTCTCACTTAAAGCTCATTTAGGGGGTCATGTAGACAATATTACCAAGAAAATGTTGCTGGCTTTTTCATGTTATACTTTTGATTTATGTAGTATCACTCTTCCCTCATCTGTTAAAATGCAGAGCTAGGAGGCAGTCCATTTGGAATCCATCTTTGCAAGGTTAGATACCCTCTATTCTCAACCATCTCTCCAATTCATGATTCAGTTTAATTCATATTTCATTATTTTGTTGTGCAGACCTGACCCAGGATCTCATATAGGCTAGTAAGCTGTCTACGCTCCTTCTTCAGAGACTTTAATACAATGTTAGCTGTTATCCCGATTTCCTGTCCTTTAACAAAAGGCTCCGAGGCTCTGTTCCTGTATTAGTAGCTACAATTCTTAGCTTGTGACAGCTACTCAAATATTTGATATGCTTATTGGGCTTATTGAAAAACAAATCTGTTCTCTTTATTTTGTCTAGAGGCCTCAAAAATGATGCGTTGCTATGTCAACAATAATAGAAAATAATTTTGAATTAAGAGCTCTGATATCTCCAAGTAATATAGTTGTTGGCTTGTTTGCAAACCAGAGTCCTCAGTCTAATTCCCTATTTCTTTGCAAATATGCCATTCCTTTTTTCTCTTTCTTTGAGGCTATTTGTTTTGTTGAGACAAATTTCACTCTTGAAAAAGAACACATGCATGCCAACAAATTATGATGTTTCTCATTGACATTTAAGTTGAAGCCATGTATTATTTTTGCATCAGCTGTGTTCAATTAAATTTCCCAGGCTGTTGCTGATAACTGGGTAAACATCTCATTCTTTTGAAATGTCCCTGATTTTTTTTTAAAAACTTTCAACTATAAACCATTTAATATAACAACAATAATTTAGATAATTATCACTATATCTTCCTATTAGCTGCAACTTTTCTTGTACCAGAATTTCTCCCCACTGAACTCAAGTTCAATTTGACAACTTTCATTTTGATATTTGTCTTTGTTCAGCCTATTTGTGTAATAAATGTGATTTTCTTTTCTGTTCAATTTCAGATGGTACACCTCATGTTATGACATTTGCGGATTTAGTTACCAACTGCAAAACATCTGAGGGAAGTCAGAAAAAAAAATCCCTGAAATAGATTTGCTTTGCATTTAAAATGTATTTACTCATTGGGATGCAACATCTCATTTACAGCAGCGGCCTGTGGAAATTCCCAGTGGGTGTTCCGGAGCAGATAAGCCCATTCCAATAAGTCTGTACTCAAATTAGCATAAAAAGAGCAATTGCAATCATTTACCAGAGTACTTTCTTTTGTGTTCAGAAGCAACAGGACTTATGTGTTTGTGCAGTGCAAAAAATATCATTTGAAAATAATGGCCCTGAGTCTTTCTTGAAAGGTCCAGGAAAACTACAGGACACTGAAAGAATTAACAAACCCTAGAGGAGGAAATTACACTTTCCTCCAGCTAAATGGATTCAAAAGGAGTCTGAATGCGGTTGATTGCAAACCGGGGTGGTGGGCTGAGGAGATTCAACTTTTAAATAAGGAAAATACACAGAAAGATTTAGAATTAGTTCAAATAGCTCTGAGATAAAGCAAACCCTAATGTTCGAGAAAAGTTATTTAATGCAGCCAGTGATTTTCCAAGTAGGGAAAATAAGTGTCGTGAATACAAGAATGTGGAAAACAACATTTTCTCTTATTGTCTTCTCTAGTTATACATGCAGTGGCCAAAGCTAACATCACTGGCAGGGATCCCCCACAGCAGCCTACAGTTACAGTAAGCTATTTTACATTGTTGTAGAACTATGGTGTTCAAATGACTACTTGAGTTTACTTGGGTCTCTTTTTACTTTTGTATTTTTTCCAGACTAAGAAGTATGTTAAGCCAGTGTAGGATATAATGCCCAAATTCACAAACAGTAAGCAGCAAAACCAGTACATAAAGTAAAGCCTTCAGACAAATCAGGTTTTAAGGAATGCAATTATTCTGAGAATCAAAAAATGATCCAGCATTTTAAAGCACCTGTTGCTCTTGCAGAGGACTCAGCTTTAATTCCCAGCACCCACATGGTGGTTCTATAACTCCATTTCAGGGAATCTGTTGCCCACCTCTGACTTCTGGGGACATCAGGGACACACATGGTACACGTACATTGAGCAGGGAAAACATATTCATACAAATAAATCTAAAAACTGAAAACACAAGAATGTGTTTCACAATTATGTGCTTTGTAGTTCCATACATTTAAATATTGTGCTTTGATAGCATCAATTTTCCCAACTCCTCTTTTTTTTTTGCTTTCTTATTTCTCAATACTGAGAAACTCATGCCTTTCTATCAAATATTACAACAGGTAAATCAGAGAGTCCCTTGTGCCAACTCTCTGGATGATAAGAGCATTTCCATATTTATTTGGAAGATAAATTATAATCCATATACAAAGTTGTGATTATATGAGATGACAACTATCTTTTCAAATTCAGCTTCGTCAAAAATAATAAAATATTTATTTTAATTGTGCTAATGTAGAAAAGAATGAAAAAACTGAAAGGTGAAACTTAAAAGCATCACTCATCTTAAACCCTAATTTTAAAAGATACCTTCAAATGATCTAATAAAATTAGTGAGCTTTGTGTGGATTCTCCTATGTAGTCGGCCACAAGAAGATGAATTTGACTATCTACTTCCCAGCCACCACCTGTCTGGAACTCATTGAGTGGATGACAAACACAAACTTCACACTTTCTGTAAGAAGTGAATGAAACCTGTTAATTCTGGACTATGAAGTCTGTGAAAGAGGCACATCTATCTGTATTTTTAGTAGGAATGAAGTAATAAGCTACCAGTACTCTAAGTCATCAAATGCCATCAGACAGATCTAAGAGGGATCTTAGCGAGCAGAAGTGAGACAGTATTTTTAGCTACACAGATAATCCCAAGTCTCTTTGTACTCTTTGGCGAACACCAGTCTTAGAAGCAGTTCTTAATTTTGAGAACTCTATTTCATACAAGAAAAAAAGAACAGGTCAAAAGATGCCATAAATATTACGATACAAGTATTAGCATAAAAGAGATTCTTATTACATGTCACGTATGAACAAATACCCCAAATTAAAGAAGTTTATGAAGGTATTTCCCAAGATGAGAGATTTCCTATTAAAAATACCCCCTTTCTTTTGACTAGTTGAGGTAGAGCCCAGAATAGATGATAACATTTACTTCAGAGTTGGACTCTGTGTGTCAGATTCACCTGCCGGTAGCAGTCCCTATTCATGGCAGGAGGCTGCAGAGGGTGCGTGTCCCACATCCTCGTATCACTAGGTCTGGAAGAAAAATTCTCTTCTCATACCTTCTCTACCAAATTCCCTTGAATATCATTCTGTTATTTAATAGGTTTTATTCCCCCCAACATTCAAGGAAGAAGCATATTTCTCAGATCTGTTCCATTCATCTTGGTCCCACCGCACCTGCACCCGTAACTCTGTCTTTATCTTTCCTGTGTATCTCTGTCATACTTTGCCTGTGTATCTCTGTCACGCCGTCGGCTGAAGGCTGCTGTGATGCTCCTGTGACCAAGCCTCTTCATCACAGATCATCATCCATCTTTATATCATATTCCACGTGAAACTCACTACCTTCTTACAGCTCCAGGTTTCAATCTATCTGCATGTAAGCCATGTCCCCTTAAAGTCTTAGCCCTTGGACTAAGACTTTTTGTCAGTCCATGGAAGTATTTATAAATAACTGGTAGAAACCGCCTTCAGAGAATCTTTAGCTTAGGAGAGGAAGACGTTGGGTTTGATTCCACCAAAGACAAAAACCTGTCAACAACAGAAGCTCTAGCCTACTAGTTCTCAGTGTGTGAGTCATGACCCCTTTGTGTATGTGGGGGAAGGGGATCAAATGACCTTTCACAGGGGTCACATATCAGATATCCTATACATTACATATTTACATTATGATTCATTACAGTAGCAAAATTAAAGTTATGATGTACCAAAGAAATAATCTTATGTCGTGGGTCACCACAATACAAGGAACTCTATTAAAGGATCACAGTTTTAGGGAGGTTGTGAGCCACCAGTCTAGAAGATGATAATCTTCAATCATATTGAACTGTCATCTTAAGTGGAATTTACAAAGTAAATCACAAGAGAAACAAGAAAGCTCCAAATGAAGAACTAACTTGCCTACAACTTCTCAGTGGTGATAATTCTCATGATCTTCCAATCACAGCATCACCTGTGCAGTGGCACTTTTTAAAGATTTGATTTAAGAAGGCTTGTATAACTTTAAAATTCCTTTGTTCACCTTTTACTGTCAAAGTGATCTTGTAAGATTATGTTAGTGGACTTACATGTATTTTGATTTCCATGTTCTAAGAAGTAGGAAGCCTTCGTGCAAGGGGATTTTAAACGGTGTCCCTTCATCTTGTAATGCATTTATTCCTCAGTTCACTTATTCTGATCGCTTGCTGGAGGTGTGTCATCGTTTTACTAAAAATACTTACAAATTTGTTCCTAACAGCATATTTTCATGGTTCAAAGCATCTAGTGTTTGAGGACTCCTAAGGAGATAGTCACAGAGAAAAACAGCTTTCATTAACAGAACTGAAAGTCTTTACATTGTTTTATAGTGAATCAGACAGTTTTCACTGAAGAGAGCACTGTCATTTTGAAAAGAACGTTGCCACAAGATAAGGTGTATACACCAAAGCCAGGCTTAACTGCAGTCATGGTTGCTGTTTCCCTTTGACCCCGGTGATTTGGTTCACCGCAAAGTACAGACTTCTTGGCTGTTGCACCCTTCCACCTGCTGTAGACAATGAGGTCTGTATTATCCTGTAGACAGACTTACTGACTAATGATGCGAGAACAGTAGAAGGGTTTGGGGAAAATTACTTATTTCCATTTCCCAAGTCACCCATCTACAAAGCAGCCTTTGGGGGAAAAAACATAAAGACCCTGGCCGAGAGTGAATAATTTCAAGGACAAGGAAAGTCATTTAAAGGTCTCGTAGGGAAGTCTGTCATTACTAATTGTATGCTCCTGCATTTGAGGTAAAAGGATATCTAAGGCCAGAATTTGTTCGTTTCCTTCAAACCATGTTACTACTAGAGACGTAAGCTTTTCTATTTGAAACTTGCTATTAAAAAATGCTTTTCAACTCAGAAAGCATCTTGGAAATGATTTTGAAGTCCACTTCAGATACTCTTAAATTCATCTTGTGTTCTGTCTGCTGTTCTTTCAAAATGCAGTGAATCCAGGCCCTTCCCACATCCACCCTACAATTGGAGCTGGGAGGGAACTCACTGCCCTTCTGCCTCCTCTGATGCACTAGACCAGGACATGAGCTGTAAGGAGATCAAATACTTTAATTGGAAAATGGCAGTGTGCCTTGAACGCAAGCCCTAATTTCACAATGCACTCTAATAAAAATGTTACCTTAACTTTCGTATGGTTTTAATATTAATGTTGCCTCAGACCTTCGCATATGTTTGACCCTTATAACTCCAACAGCCTTTGCATGGTTATGTAGATTTCCTTGCTCAAAGGCTACGTAGGCTCTGTGTTGGCACCAAAAATGTTATTGTGATTATTGCTATTATGTTCTTATATCAACAAATTATTATTCTAGGAATATTAGTCTCTATCTTGTTCCAGAAAATGCAATTTCTTTGAAACTTGCTTTGACTTAGTTTGGTTCTTGGTTACAATTAGGAAGTCTTCTCTGATTACAAATGAAAACCCTTAGCAACCCAGCTCACCCCTAAGTAGTCATTAATCTCTAGGTGACTAGTTAAATGGACTTTTCTTTTGTCAACAAATTTTTTTTGTGTTTGTTTTCTTAATGAAAGAACTTTCATTTCATCAGAGCATTCCAGACATAGACCTGTTTAGGAGAATGGAAGAAATCTTACCAAAATCTATTAATCAATATGGTTGAAGAAACCAATCTACTAAAATATAAATACAAAACTGTGTTTATTTTTACAGTAACTTATATCAACAGTACTCTGGATAAATGTTCCCCTCACCTTTTACCATCATATCTATCCAGAATGCTCATAGTCTTCGGCCAATGCAGAGGTAAAGATGGTAGAATATTTCTTAAATTTCTTCTAAACCAACCTATTCAGAAAGGACTCAACTAATGTGAAAGGCTGTTACAAATGCTAGGCCTATATGAGAGACTTACTATATACTTAGAAATGATTATCAAAATTTAATTAAATCTAAATTATTTGCCAATATAGAAGACTTTGATGCTATTTTATACTATATATAAAACCCAAGATCCACCATTCTTCAGACAAGACCTACTAATAATTTTTATTTTATTGTGACAGCTTCTTGAATTTGCTTTTCTGGTGGTGTCACAGACAGAGCAATAGCCCTTAATGAGTTGATTTTCTTTTTTGCAGTCATAACAAAACACAGAAGCATCATAGTGCACAGTATGGCTGTTGCTCTTTGTTATCAACCCATACTTTCATTGCCAATAAGTATACTGAACCCTAAACATCACTCATGTGCATTTTGGTTATATATGAGATCAGACTAGTTCTATGGATACACCAGCATATGGCAAGATATTATAGTTCTCAAAAGTAACATCTGTTGTGTAATACTACTCTTGGGAACACAGGAACAAATAGACACTCACTCCAGGGGATCCAGAACAGTTAAAATAAGGGTACCACCAAAGTCCAACTTGGTAAAGCAATGAGTTTATTGGCTGCTTACAGAAGTATGGGTCCAAGGTTCCTTACAGGAGCAGGAATGACTCAAAGGCAGTTGTTACACTGAAAGCCTAGCCCAGATGAGACGACAGCTCATGCAATCTGGAAACCTGGAGCACACTACAAAACTTACAGGCTACTGACAAGTTGTAGTGCATCTCCTCAGGCAGCTCAGTTAGTCTGAGCCTCTTGTAGTCAGCTTGGCTGATCCAAGAGTGCTCCTCAGGAGACTTTTGCTACTCTATTAACCTTGGGGAGCCTAGTGCATTTTGTCAATTTTACAGACTTCCTGAAGCTTTTGGGTTGCTTCCTTCTAGAGTTTTAATGTGTTTCCCTGCGGGATGTAATATTTTACCTTCCTTTATAACATACTGAGTCTTAATGAGCTTCCTTCTAAATTGGCATGTTTTATCTCAGAGAACATTGCTACACAACACAGTCTCTTTCCACAGCGTAGCCGTCATCAGCAGCAAGCTCCCCTAGGTCTAGAGAGAAGTAGGCCAGTTTAATTAACTTTAAGGCACACGAAGTGCAGATGTAGTCATTAAATCAATAGTACATGGCCACAATAGCACACAACCCCTCATTAAAGTCTTTATTTAAATTAAGAGTTTCCAGAGGTCAACAAGTTCATGTGAAAACAACAAGATTATAAAATACCTGTTATCCGTGTCTTACCAAATTCCACAAAACTCGCACATTCTCTCTATTGCTATTATTGCATAACGATCTATCTCTAAACTCATTCCCAGATAATAGTGATCCATTGTCACTCACAAAAGCCATTGGTTTTTAACAAGTTGAAGTTGCCACTATAATCTCTGCCTATCTGGCAACTTAGCAAAGGTTTCAAATATTTCACAACATCCTGTTACAACTCACTCTACTGCTCCTCTAATTAGAACATTTTGCTGATTTTTTTAAAAAAAAACTGTCTGTAATTGGGGTTGGAAAGATGGCTCAGTAGTAAAGGACACTTACTGATTTTGCAGAACCACATCTGGATTTGGTTTCCAGCATTAATAAAGGTGAAAAACAACCTTCTGTAACTCAAGGGAACCCAGTGCCCTCTTACAGCCCCATAGACACTGCATACAAAGTTCCCTTACTTACAAACATATATACATTTACCTACATGCAGGGAAAACACTAGTATACATTAAATATAAATAATATTTAAAAAAGAAATAGAAATTAAAATAGAACTATTAATATAGAATTTATTTTGAATAAGAACAATGGCAGTTAACTATAGGGCAGCAAAAGTATATTTGACACAAGGAAAATCCCAATCATTTGTCAGCAAGGCTGTAAACAAGCAATTATTTTGAGACAAGGTTCTATAAGATAATTCTCATGTGGAAATCATGACTCTCCTGTGTATTTAGGTTTCCAAGAAGTTTTCTAGGATGTCATAGTGTTACATGTGCCTGGCTGAATTTATTGCCTAGGTAAAGACAAGTTACTTAGCTTTGCTCTGCCTCAGGTACTTCAGGAAGAAATGGGGCAGTAATAGGTTTAGCCTTCCAGGGAGATGATGAGAGCTGGATACTGTATTAAACTCTGAACATGACCCATGTACATAATTATGAAATCCTTGTTAAATGGCAAGTTATTGGAGTAATATATCAGAAATGTATTTAAACGCAGAAATACATATTGAAAGTTATAGAACTAAAGATAGATTTAATTGAGGGTGATTTTGTAGTCATATTTTGATGTTGAACCTTACACATGCCACTCAATATCTTGCTCTAAATTTGAGAACATTTATTAGATAAAATTTTCAGAAGTCAAGAATGGTTTACTTCTCCAAAAATCCAAAAAGCATTTTCTTTTACAACAGTGGGAACAGAAGTTTTCCACACAGCTCTCAATAAAGGTTGGCACTCCCAGATAATCAGCTGTGTTAAGTGAGGTCGATGGATGGAGAGAATAAGTAGAAACATATGTCTTCAAAACAAAAGGGATAGGCATAAAAAGTGTGCGAGGAAAAGACCATCACCCTCATTGAGACATGGTGCTAGGCTGGGAAGGATGACACACAAAGGTCTATCAGAGTTCAGTAAGCTGTTCACCCACTACTGATGGACAAGTGACGTTCATGTTCTTTCCTTCCTTCTCTCTGAGTTATTGTCTGGTAGAATAAAAAAGAATTAACAGTTAAACGAGGGGTCAGTGAAGGGATGAGATGGTGCTAACTATCCCTGGGAAAATGTAATGAGAATAATAGTAATAATAATAGGTTAAACTTATTTTAAAGCTTTAATTTATAGTCAAATCCAAACTCTCTGCTAGAGCAGAGGTCCTCTCTCAACTCTTCCCAGTAGACATTGCTTCAGTCTTTAGTGCATTCTCTATAATAAACACTCACTGCTTGTCCTGAGAAGGGCCCACTGCCAATTGTTAGAATTGTCTTGGTGATACTAACTGAACTCATACCACCTGTCCATGTGGGCTGTGGTTCTGCTCTGTGATGCAAAACATCCGTGATTCTGAGCCTTCTCTCAGGTGTCAATCTTTGTCCGCAGCGCCATGTGGAAACAACCTTGACACTGTTGCTGTGGTTTAGAGGTGTCCAGGTCACAGAGGATTCAGGAGTCTAAGTCTGAGTAATTCACGAGCCTCAGTTCCTTTTAATTCTGGCATTATTGTTCACAAGTATCACACTTTAAGTTTTATATAAAGTATAAATAAAATATTGTAAAAGGCACTCTTCTTTGTTCTGTACTCTGCACTATTTTGTTCTAAATCCATCTTCAGGTAATGGTAAGAAATTTATATGGTAGTATTTCCTCACTGGATATGAGCCAACGAAGAACCTACATGCAGTTCATAAAATTCATATAATATAATACCAATCTGACAAATTTCAGACATATACTATTGAATCGTATAACAGGAAATTAGATTTTTTTTCTGTGTGGTTGTGTGCTGAATTCATCGTATACAGTTTAAATTAGATATAGCTTACCTAAACTCTAACATGGAAAATATTTCCAACTTGCATCTCACAGTTTTCTGAATTTGGACTTGATAGTGAAAACTGTCATAATTTAAAGGACAAGATAACAAAATTCAAAGAGAAAAACAATTTATTCTCTAGCAATGAAGCAAGACTTCATATGTGGTGCTAAGTGCTTCTTGATACAAGGATGCGAAGGACAGGGCATAGCTGTAGTCTTATGCATATTGCTTTTAGAATGTCATTTCTCATATCTCAACAAATAAATATTAAGAGAAATAAGACCAACAGTGTCTTGGCTTGTAGGAGCAAGTGTTCATTACCTCTCCCTTGACCCTACTGGAAAAGAAAAGCAACCTATGATCTAAGGAATCTATTAATTCTATCATTAGTAAATGGTGGATGCATAGCAGAAATTTATGACCTTAGTAGTAAAATTGTTTTCCTTGTTTTCAGATTGGAATTTCAAAACTAGTAATGCTATATTTGTATGTAGAACACTATTCTTATTCTCTGATACTAAATATATAAATAAAAATCCACTGATCATAACATAACATAAGAACAATAACATCACAATATTTCTACATTAAAGCATTTTAAGTATTTATTGTGTTTGTGTATGTATGTGCATGTATGTCTTTTTGCATGTGTGCCATGTGTGCAGGGGTGCAGACACAGACCAAAAAGGCATCCAATACCCTGGAGGTGAGAGTTAGAGAAGTTTATGAACCAGCTTGTATGGCTATTGAGAACTCCAGACTTCTGGAAGAGCCCTTAATTGCTGAGCTGTCTCTCCAGCCACACATCAAAATATTTTACAGGTTTTAGCCAGAAGGTATTTCTCAGGTTGCACTGAACCTTTGTCCTGTAGAAAGAAAAATATTAAGTCCATCATAAAAATGAGCCTTTTCCCGGGATTCTATCTCTCCGCGACACTTGAAAAGCCACTGCTTTTCATCTCTCAGACTGCACTCCAGCTAAGCACATTTAAGGGCACTGCGAAGTACCTCACAATAGCTGAGAGACGAAGAAAGTGGAATAATAAAGTGACCTTATTTAACTTGGATATCTTAGTCTTAGGCTACTATCAAAAGTACAGGAAATTAAATTTTAAGAACATATTTGAAAATGACCCGAAAGTTCATTCTTGAATCTCAGCTAAGGAAATGACCACGGGAGTACAGTTCACAGTGTTCTGTCTCAGATGCTTATTTTATCAGTAGGCAAAAGTTTCTTGTGATATTACAAAATTAATAAAAACTAAAGGTAACACAAGAAATGAAGCACTGAAATTCTAAGTAAGCTTGAGTTTCAGAATTAGTAGTATAGAATACTATATTTGTCTTTAAAGCTCTCAAGAAGGGCGTTAAAGAGGAGACAAAGAGGCCATCTTTTATGAGATATCGTAAAATAATATCTTAAGAATGGGACTTGCCGCCATGTGGAGATCTTAGTCACTGATTTATAGCAAAGATAGCATTTTTGATAACTCATAAGTCTGTAAAAATGATGAGCCAAGTACCGCTGAACTTACAGTTGGTTAAAAGGTGCCAATTGTTAGGGTTTCCCAGCTCTCTGCTTCTTGCCTTTGAATGAGCATAAAACTGTGAATGTAGCCACAGGCCACTGCTGGGAAGTGTTCACTTGACTGAACTCTAGAACCTCTTAGAAATGTTCTTTCTGAGATTCTGTGTGTGTCTATGAAGGGATTCCTTCTAAACCTAGAGCTGCAGGCATAAGGAGCATCATGGGAAAGCCTTCTACCTCACTTCTGCTGTTTTCCCTATCAGTTTGGAACTTCCTGCAGCTCTGTGTAAATCCCCCATCTTTACTACCCTTAGTGCTGCAGACCTTCATAAGAACTTTCTTTTTCCTGCAGTGAGGCTAATGGTTTGGTTGACACACCTGCTTGGATAATATTTGAGTAGAAACCTAAATTCTTGGCATTCTTCTCCAGAAATTCTATGAGAAGTTAAAACTACAGTATCTGGACCCAATTCAGTGGGAATCCAAGAGAATAAGAATAAAACATTGAAACAAAATAACGGACATGACAAGAAGCATTGAACATAAATGTTCATCCCAATGTAAACAACTACAGAAAGAATATTGCAGAAAAGATTTTTAATTAAGAGAATCTTCTCAGCTTCTACGGTGTAGGAACTTTTCTGTCAGATCCCATGCACTGAAGGGCAACTTTGTAATATCTGAAGAATAGAACTAAAAGAATATTGGTGATGGTATATCTGAATCCAAAAATGTATTCCCTCAAAACTCTAGCTTATACCTAAAAACCTCATTTTTAATATCAATTTATATTTTCTAGCAACTCAAAATATAATTATCTTTAGACATAAACATTGGTATGTTCATTTGTGTGTGTATGTTGTATAGGACAACGCTGAGTAGAAGCCATTACAGAGAATGTGCCATCCTTGTCTTGTTTCTCATTTTAGGGAGGGGGGGTAACTTCACTGTCATCACTGAGATGATAACTATGAGTTTTTCATATTGGTTATCAGATGTCAAACCTGATGCAGAGGAGGAGAGACATCTCTTTCCAGGGTAGCAAGCAGATGTCAAGCATTGTTAACATCTGCCAGCATCACTATTATGGCTCATAAGTTACTCAAGGTATATTGTACACAGTACCTCTAACATTAATGTAGCTGTAAAAAAATAAGGCTGCTTTGAGTTAAAGAACTGTCAGTCAAATGGCCAGCCACACTACTCTTATGTCAGCACCAGTCAATTGTGATGTTCCATAGGCAGCTTGAGAAACTACACAATGATAGCAGTTGATTGCCCTGGTTCATGAAAGTGACGATTCATCTAGAGTTATTTGAAAGAGTTAACACTGTTATCACAATTCTCAGAGAACTCTGGACTGTAACTACTTTTACTTGGGGCATAGGGTACCACTCCTCCTAGTGGCCTAGCAGGACTGCCCTGACTGGTGCTAAAGAGGCATCTTTACCATTGACTCACAGAGAATCTTTTCTCTGCCTATTTAAAATGATTTCACTAGCTCCGAGAACCAACTGATGCTCTCCCATGCTGCTTCCCTTGCTGTGGTAAGAGTGGGCACAATGAAAGTTTTCTCTTGAGTAGTCTTTTCTTACCTTACTTCTTTACTTCTAGAAATATTAGCCGACCTGGTAACCCAAAGAAAGAAGCCTCGGGGACATCAGCTCAGTGGTGCACGCAGAAGCATCAGAATGGCAACGGCAGAGACAGCTGAGTAGTAGTCAGGTTAAACTGTGAAAGCAGCAAGGGCACCATCTGCTTGATTGTTCAAGAATGAGCTATAAAGACTTTGAGAGTCGCAAGGGCAGAAAGAAAAGTAAAGAGTTAAGAATAGAAGGTGAAGAAATGAGATTAAAGAAAGATAACTTGTTGTAAGAAGCCAGAGAAGAAAAAAATGTGGGCCCTGGTTACCAGAAGACTTCCATAAAACTGACAATTCTCCAGGGCTAGGAGGCCTCAAGCCCTGGAACAAAAGCTTTGATGCCGTCCAGAGTTAACGACTAAAAGATCCTAACTTGTACATGAGGAATCCAATGCATAAGCATTTCTGCAGTAAGCTGAAATGTACCCACAGCAGTGACTGTAGAATTCAGACCTTCTAGGGCCTGCCTATGAGCTGTAACACTTAGAAGGCTAAGCACTCCCATAAGAAAAGATGGGTGGAGCTCACAGCTGCTGAAAACCCAGGGAGACAAAAGCTGCCAAGAACCCATCCTTGAAGAGCTTCTATTTGCACAGTGATGTCTATCTGCATAGAGACAACGAAACTCAACTCCTGGTAACAAAACCAAATTTGAATAAAGTCAAACCTGTCTTAGTTCATGAGCATCTTTTTATTTTGCTAGATTGCGTACACAGGTTTTGCTGTGGGCCCTTGTTGAATATGTAGCAATAATAGTGTTCATACAACTTCTATTTTCTGTAATATCTTTAACAGGTTTTGGTATTGGGATTATGCTAATTTTATGTGAAATAAGCAAATGTGTGCATGTGCACATGCGTGCGGACACACACACACACACACACGAAAACTCCAAAAGGCAGCTGTGTTAGTTACTGTTCTATTGCTGTGAAGAAACACCATGAGCAAGGTGATTATTATAAAAGGAAGCCTTTAATTGGGAGCTTACTTACAGCTTTAGTGGATCAGTCTGTTGTCATTATGGGACCGGGAGCATGGTGGCAGGCATGGTGCTGGAGAAGTAGCTGAGATCTTTATACTGACAGAGAGAGAGAGAGAGAGAGAGAGAGAGAGAGAGAGAGAGAGAGAGAGAGAGAGAGAGAGAGAGAGAGAGAGAGACCGAGCCTGGAAAGAGTTTTTGAAACCTCAAAACCCACCCCCATTGACACTATACTTCCTACAACAAAGCCATGCCCACTCCAACAACACCACACTTCCTAATCCTTCTCTGATGGTTCCATTATCTGGTGGCTAAGTACTCCAATATATGAGCCTATGGAGGCCAGTCTCATTCAAACCACAACATCTAAGCTCACACAGCCAACACACACAAAATGAACATAACCTTGGTGTCATGAACTACTAGTATTTTTGGTGACACACATCTATAATCCCAGTACTAGGGAGGTAGAAAAAGGAAGATCAGAAGTTCAAGATTCTCTATTACACAGGGATTCCAAGTCCATCCGGGACTTCATCAGACCCTGTTTAAACAAAAATAGGTAACTTTTTTTAAAAAAAATATATCTGTACAATACCCACTTAAATCATGAGGGAGAAATGGGGCTAACTAGAAAAGGAGGACACATGAGAGTGTAATCAGGGTAAATAAATCACAGAATATTGTATGCACACACGAAGTTGTCAAAAATTAATTTCAAAATGTTAATAAAATCAGAAGTATTTGTTTGACTCTCATAAAAATGCATTTGAACAGTATTGCATTTTTGTTAAATATTTGATAAATTTATTAGCAACAACATCTTATCCTAGAGGTTGTGAATGTGTATATGGATGTGTGTGTGTGTGCATATGCACACACCTGTGTATGGAAAGGACGTAAATTGCAGATGTTAGTTTTTTTATAATTAGCCTGTCTTAAGGTTGAGCCCCTTAATTGGTTATGCAACACAAAGTGGTTGACCCTGAAATCATACATGCACAAAACTTTATATATGTATGTGCATTGTGCATATATTGCATATATATTACATAATATTATTACACATAATCAAAGAAGAAGAGGCTATTAATTTGGGACAGATGAAGGGGAAGGAAAATGAGAGGTGTTGCAGGGAGGGAAGATGGGGGAGGTTGAAATAAGAAAAGAGAAGGAGGAAATGATGTAATTATATTTTAATGTAAAATGTATTCATTATAGACAATAAATTAGACTTTTGTTTATAGTTTTAACCGTGCTTTTTTGATTGTAGGTTTCATGAAATTTAGTCATTTAACATATTATAAAATTTATGAGTATAAAATCTGCCAAAGCATCGTTTTATTATCACTTCAAAAGGTGCAGAGTAGTGATGATTTAGAAAATATACTAACAATATGAATTAAAGCAAAGAGAAATATTATCTTTTTATACTGGTAAGAGAATGTAAAGTATCAAATGTTTGATAGGGTTACCGAAAAAGATATTTTAATTTCACTTTGGGTCAACTTGAATAAACAATTTGCACATAACTTACATTACAAGGACTCAATGAATGAGATAGTTTTAATGATATGATATGTATATAATATATTGTAATTCTATAAAATTCTAAACAAAATTCTATAACGAACAATTTAGACAATATGTATCAACAGCAAAACAGTTTTACATTTCATTAAGTAGTTATAATAGCAGAAATTACTTCATAGAGTTCACTTAATTTAACTGAAAACATGGGAAAACATAGTAATATTGAAAAAAAGTTGAATAATTAAGTGTAACTATCTATGTGTATATATGTATTAAGCAATTCCCAAACTGTTCTATTCTGTCTATTACTGACCTGTGTCTAGCAGAGAGAGGATATCTACAGAAATGTAGGACACTGTCTACAAAGAATGACTCTGGCCCATCTCCTGCCTACCTGTTCTTGCCATTTCCACTGTGTGGTGCTTGTAGTCCTCTTGATTGCTTGTAATTATGTTTGCAGCCACCATGATATTCTGTGGGAGGATTTTAAATATCTAGCGGAGGCCTAGAACTTTGCAATAAGCATTATTATCTACTTCATTAGCATTTTATTGTGCTACCATGGAGTGCTAGATTATCTAATCACCAGGTAACACCCATTACCATAGATTCATCTTAACTGTCTTTTCCATTTGCTTTAAACAAAAATAAATAAATAAATATTAAGAACCACAGTATATGGGTCTGGTAGATTTGCTACTTAGGGTTTTGTTTAAAAAAATCTTGTAAACCTTACTATAAATATTTTTGAAGATGAACATATGATTGGTCTCTCCCATGGAATTTGGGCCAGTTTGCACCAGTGTGTATATCTTATCAGGACATTCATTATTGTAGTTCATAATATTTGCACCTTTACCATCCATTAATGTGCATGGCACCTCTAAGCACTGTGGGCATTTCACAGCAGGGATGAGGTTTCTAGGGTATTAAGCTTGATTTCTCTGTGTTCTATCAGTCAAGCATGCTGTCTCTCAACAATAGGGTCTTACTGTCAAGTTCTGGAGAATAACCAAAAACTTTAGCAATAGCTAAAGTTTGGAAACCTATGAGATCTCACTAGCCAACAGCCCCTAAAGTGCTAATTTTCATAATTTTCTAAAATAGCAGCCTTCCATATGACCTTATCAAAAGGTCTTTAAAGTTTGTTATCCCTTTCGCATTCCTTCCTTTAGCCTCCCTTCCAACCCTACCCCATTCAACCCTTCTTGTTCCATTGATACCCCTTTACCCTTTCCTATCACTATGTTCTATTTACCTTCTCTTGAATGACCTCTGTTGTGGTTCATTACTAATTTTGTGACCCCTTGTAAGTATCCCAAATGAAACACAAGCATTGGTGATTCAGTGGTAGAAATCTCATCTGCAAACAAGTCTCTTAAAAACAGGACTTTCTCTAGCTAGTGGCAAAGAACAAAGAATAAATATTAGGATTTGGCTAATGATACCTAACTTGAAGTTTGAGGGAATCATACAAAATATAATCAGGTTGTTTCAAGTTGACAGCAAATAATGGTGCAGAGAGGCATCTAGACATGAGCGGTTGGACAAGAGAGAATAATTTTTGGGATACCATGTTTTACAGCTGTGGCTTTCAAGGATAAGGGCAGTGTAGCTGCAAAAGCTGCTTGATATCTCCATAACCACAAAGTAATGACTTTTGATGACGTTTCGGGAGAAAAAAGTAAAACAGAAAGAAAATTATTTTAAATATGTACATATAGGCTTAATCATAAATAACCATTTTAAGCAGATATACTTAGCCCTGTAGTTGAAAATAACACAAGCATCATTATACTGTATCTTTCACATAGCCATTTGGACCCCTTTGCAGGTTTTTCAAGTAAGGTCTATGAAATCACATGCACAGTGAGCATCAAATTATGCAAAATTTGGAAAAACTTGTTTAAAACTCCATCTTGGGGACAGACGAGGGACAAAATTATGAAAGTGAAGAGAATCCTCTAGGGATTTGCTGCTTCTGAGTGATTATACCTTTCCTCAATAAATTTAACTTCTACTTTTTATGTGTTGTTTAAATTTTTTCTTGTGATAGAATAAAAATCAACAACCCAACCTTTACCATACCTTCTTGGTGTCATAATTTGCATCAACTTTCTTCTGTGACACAATAAAACAAATTAAAGTCTCTCTCTAGTCAACACCACTCTGCCTCTACTCGTTCACCAACCTTTCTTTTCTCTCTCCCTCCATCTCAGCCTCTAATAGAGTCCACTGTCTCCTTCGCATTATTCTTGTTTTATGTATTAATTAATTGTTTTTCTGCCTGCTACTGCATTCTTTCTTACAGTAGCCCTGCTTTCCTCTTCTTAACATGGATGAGCTATTGTTTCTGTCTCCCTTCCCTGATGCTTGCTTATGTTCCTGTTTAATTATGATGATGGTGAAGTATAGCTATCTCATTTCTTCAACTGGTTTTGAGGACCTGAGGAGTCTAAAGACTAGTGAATAATCTTGTATGTGACTTACTGTAATTGGCCACAGAACTTACATGACTAAATTCTTTTGATATTGATCAGGAAAGTAAATTAATGTCTTACCCAAGGAGAACTGTAATATTTGTGGGAACACTTTGGTGGAGATTAAAAATGGTATCAACAAGGAAACCCCTTGATTCTTTGATATATTTTGTTCTAAGTTCAAAATATAACCAGGACAAAGAAAAGAGTTGACTCTTATGATATAGAACTTTTGCTAAAATTGATGAACAACATAAGACAGGCCATAACCTCTCAAATTTCAATGTCTACATAAGAATTTATTCTTGATGTTTTATACTGTCTAAATTTTAACAAATTTATAATTCTATGATTCCATTATTTTAGTGCTATGAAGTAAATCTTTCCTGACCTCAAAATGCACGAGGTACTATCCATCGTCCTCTAATTGTTTAATTGTTTTATTTATTGCCTCAGTCTTTTTTCTTTTTAGCTGTCATATAGTAACATACAGTACACAGCTTTTCCATAACAATTTCTTCCAGTTAATAACATGCCTCTAGTCTTTTGCATTCTGGCTTGATATCTTATTTCCTTTTATTCCTGAATGTGATTCTGTTGTCTGATTATACCCTTTTATTTGTTCACCCATTTCTTGAAGGTCTTCAAAGTTATTTTCAAGTGTTAGCCATTAAAAATGCAGCCTCTTTACTACATTTTTTTTTGTTTAAAGGTATTTGAGTCTACATGTCATCAGCCTCTTTGTCAAGACACCAAGGTATATCATTGCAGAACCATAGAACAAAACAATGTTTATTTTTTTAAAAAAAAATCAATTTATTTTCCAAAGTGCCTATACCATTATACACCTCATCAGCAATGAATGAGGCCATCTGCTGATTGTCTAAGCATTAATTGTTGTCAGTGTTCTGGAATTTGCCCATGCTACTAATAATGTCACATAATTATTATTTAATCTACATCTCTAATAATATCTGATGTGGAACATCTTTTCCTTTTCTACTTGTCACTTTCTTTTACCTTATGTGATATGTCAGTTAATGTCTGCCATGATTTGGTCATTCTTTGCACCTCCAAAGCTCATATGTTGGAAATTTGGTTACTGTGGTGGTGATTTGGAAACCTGTTAGACGTTTGGTAGATGGAGTGATGCTCAGGTCAAACAAACATAGAGAGAAATTATGGTTCTCTAGAAGCTCTGCAGCTTCCTGTTCAGTGCGGGATGACTTTTCCGCAAGCACATTTTGCCCTTTGCTGTGGCGCACTTACCAGAGTCTGTGCCGTGCTATTAGACTTCCAGTCAACAATGTATGAACTGAAAAATTCACTTTTCTTTGTTGAATTAGCCTCCCCTGAGTATTTCATTATAGCTGCAGAAAAGAAAAGGCCCTCGGGGCTGTTGTTTAATTAGTTGGGTTGTTTCCTCATTGTTGATTTATTTCTAAGAGTCTTTTGCAAAATTTGAACGATGACTCTTTATCTTACTTTCTGTATACCTGTTTTTCTAGCCCATGATGTATCTTTTCATCCTTTTGACAATATACTTTGCAGTGTAAATTTTTTAAAGATTATTTTCTTGCTTTTGCAATATAATGACATGATTTTCCCCTTCCATTTCCTCTCTCCAAACCCTCCTATATACCCTTCCTTGTTTTCTTTCAAATCCATGGCCTTCTTTTTCAGTTGTTGTTACATATACATGCATATATGCTAAGTCTATATGATGTTACATGTTTGTATGTTTTCAGTACTGGCCATCTGGTATGGGATAACCAATTGGTGTGCTCTAACTTAAGGAAGACTTTCCCTAGCCTCAGCATTCCTTAGCTTCCTGTAGTCCTCTGTGTAGGGTTGAGGACTTCTGGGCATCCTTTCTTCTCATGCACATTAGCATGTCTATTTTCAGCATCCTTGTTGGTGAGACTTTATGAGCATAGTTTATCTGAAGTTTGTAGGAGACACAATTTCACAGCAAACTCCCTGTTACTTTGGCTATTACTGTATCTCACACGCTTTTCTGCAGAGATCCCTGAGCCTTAGGTGCAGGAGTTATGTTATAAATGGGACTGGGCTCCATGACTCTGCATTTTGATTAGTTATAAATTTCCGGAATGGGTGAAGTTTTAATGGACTCTGGCATATGGCTTGCCTCCTTTAAGTACCCGTGACTGGTTTTCTATCTAAAAAGTTATGGCCACACAAGGGTCATTTAAATTTTATCCTATGTTATATTCAAGGTGATTTCTATTTCTCCGCTTAAAAGTTAGACCTGTTACCAATTTTGAAATGAGTTTCTCTAAAGGTTCTGTTTTTTAAGACTTGAGGGAAATTTTGTTCTTCAATTCGCATGGATGTCAGAAGCCTCCCTAAGTCAGTCCTCCTTCCTCAGAACTTTGTATATATCTAGCCTGGAATGCTGAGTCACAGTTGAACTATAATGGTGACAGGATAGGCTACTCTTAGTGGCCCATCACTTGTGAAGTTTCTGAAAATTGCAAAAAAGGGCAAATGCCATATTCACACCTTCAGAAGCAGTGTTCCAGTTGCTTTCCAGGGGTTCTTATTACAACAACTTGCAACCTTTGGGGTCCATGTCTAGGCCTTCCAGGTTCAGAAAATTAAACTTTAGGGTACTTCGAAAGTTGCACTTTTGTAAGACTCTTTTAAACTATGCAAATATTGGCTCGTCTTTAAGTACCTTAGAAAGTCAGCAGTATTAACTTTCCATTTTAGGATAAAGTAACAAAGACAGAAAAGAGTCTGTCATTTGTATAATATCTCAGGGCTAAAAATAAAATGAGAGTCAGTATTGAGTTTCATCTCCCTGCTATGGAAAGCGTGGCCTATAAGCAGCACCTTCCAATTTCCCTGGGAGCTTGCTAGAAACGCAGGTGTGGTGGTTTGAATGACAGTGGCTCCCATGGGCTCAAATGTTTTAATTCTCGAATTAAGGAAGAAATAGGAAGAGTGGTCTTGTGGGAGGAAATGAGTCACTGGGTAGAGATTTTGAGGTTTCCAAACCCTGTACGATTTCCAATTCTCTTTAGGGACTGTCCTTCTGTCTCCAGATGGGAGCTTTCAGTTACTGCTCCAGCACCATGCCTGCCTACCTACTACCAAGCTGCCCACCATGTCTCTGAACCCCAAATCAAATGCTTTCTTTTGAAAAGGTTCTGCACCCCGATAAACCTCTCCACCTGAGCAATAATCCAAATCAGACCAAATCAAACCGGATTAAAAAAGCCCAGGTTTAATGGATACCAATGCTCCTGGGTGGCCTTCCAGCTCCCCCCCCCCCCAGGGAGGCAACCAGGAAGGAAGACAAGATATAATTCTCTTGGATACAATTTAAATACCCCCCTGTGGTATTTAAATTCCCTTGGATACAATTTAAATACCCTGTAAGAATGATCCTGAGCATCTTTGGGGAAGGGTCATTGTTGGGTGGACTTTCTCTGAGGTGGAATCTGGACTGAGGCAACTCCCAGGGGAGGGGTTTGGGGTGGGACTTCCACCCAAACATCTTTTTATAAGTTGCTTTGGTCATGGTGGTTCATCACAGCGAAAGGAAACCATTTAAGGCAACAGGCCATCCCAAACTTCCTTGATGAAAATTTTCATTTGAACAAATTCATCCAAGAATCATCTATATATGCATAAGGGTTAGAGAATCAGCAATCTAAATCCTAGTAACATGCCAACTCCCTGTGCATTAAATTATTTAAACATCACAATAAATAACTAGGTAATATGCCAAAATATCCATAATATAGATGAGAAATCTGAGGCAAAAGCAAAGAGCCCAAGACTCCTTGTCTAAGAACCAGCAGGGAAGGAATTCAAACGTGGGTCATCTGAGTCCATAGACTTTGCTCAGTCCAAGTCGCAGCCCTGTGTGATTCCATTTCAAGGAAGCTTCCAAATTATTGGCTTACAGAACAGGAATGATTTCTGAAATATACCTGCTGTTTTGTCTGCTTTTTGATAGGCACATCACCAAGCCCATGACAGGATCTGAATTACTTCTTCAAGATATTTGGATACTTTTATAAATTCTTTTGCTGGGAAGAAATCCAATACCAAAATGAAAGTCTAAACTCCCACAAAATCAATTAATCATGCTGAACTTTACAAAGTATATTATTTGGAAAGGAAAACAAAACAAGACAAAACAAGTTTCCATTACTTTCTACTTGCTTTTAATCTGACAATGGGAGAAACGAGGATTATTTTCCTGAACGACTGTACAAGATGGTATTCTGAGAGCCAGCATGAGGTTTCCTTGCCCTTCTGCATATGCCTTGCCAATAAATTTTAGAAGAGAGAAGAGTGAGGGGAATGGGATAGTAGCCTTGGGTCAGAGTTCATAATTTCTTAATGCTTTCCCTGAAGAAGAAAGTAGAAACACTGGAACATATAAGGCGAGTTGAAATTGAACAAGTTTGTCACTGAAAAGACACTATAGTTGTATAAAGAGACATTTCCTAAGCACTCTTGATGCCACTTTATCCACATCTTTTAAGTTAATCTTCACCACGAATCTATGAAGATCTTATCACTGAAAGTGCCCAATAAGCAAAGATGCATAAATTTGTAACTACTTACTCTAATACTAGAGTCCTTGACAGATTTCAGTTTTTGTTTCATGAGCTTCAGAACGTTATTGAAAATAAGAATACAATTCTATTTGTTCAACTGATTTTCTTGTTTGGCCATTCTAGAAGAAGCAATCTGTCCTCAGCATGGACCAAATTTATTCTATTTATCAGCAACTTAGTTTAATTCACAATTAATGATCTATTGGATTTTAAAATTTGTTTTTATGTTTCTACCAATATCTAAAAAGAGAGTGGGCCCAGCCTCAGAAATGGTGAACTTGCCTGGGTCTAAGAATCCCACCTCAGAAAACAATTAATTAACTTACTAACTAACTAAAACAAATTAACATAAACATGTTTTTTTTAAAAAAATCAATCTATTCTGAAGAGTGCTAAAGATACTTTGTGAAGTACCAAATGTTCAGTAAAGATTTAAAGTTTCATATAAAAATGAAACTTCCATCTTATCGGTTTACAGGTAAGTTAGATCATTAGATGGTGAAATAATATGTATACTGAAGAATCATTTTAATAAATTTCTTAATGACCTTTTATCAGTAAATGTTTGGTTTGTATACCTATTCTTCTATAGCTATATACCTGGAGTCTCATAAACATTTTTCAGGTGAGAGGGGATTGCAAGGGGCACAAGTTCAGGAAGCTGTGCCCAGAGGGACTGGTCACCCTGTTGAAGCATGTTGTTGTCACAGATTAGGTGGCTCTGCTTCACTTAAACCACATTTC
This sequence comes from Microtus pennsylvanicus, assembly GCF_037038515.1. NCBI lineage: Eukaryota > Metazoa > Chordata > Mammalia > Rodentia > Cricetidae > Microtus > Microtus pennsylvanicus. The sequence continues at coordinate 45,277,791 of NC_134584.1, forward strand.
TCATGGACATCTTACATGAATACTCCTTTGGAATCATGTCACTATATAATGTAGCATTTTAATCATGCTTTAATATACTGAAAATTGGGGGTCTATATACTGAAAAGGGGGTTCTATGACATTCCCACTCTGTAGCAATGACATTTTCTCTAAAACATGAGAGACAAATGAGTCTTCATTTCTGCTCTCTGAACTATTTATAGGTTCTTCTAGGTGAGTGTTTCCTTCAGTCTTTGTTTTATTTTCCTTTGTGGATTTTTTTTGTTTTCACTTCATAGTTTAATATATTAGACAAATAATCATTCCCTTCCTTTGTTTCTTCTTTATCTATATTTAAAAATAGTTCACAACACTACGCATCACCAGTTGGTACTCTCCTTACTGTTCTCGTTGTCTTTCATATGCGTAACGTTAAGATAACCAGACGGGTGATGGTTTGCTGGAGTCTGTACTTTCTAGTTGCAAAATGTAGTTTCTCTTCAGATCATCATCATGCGTTCTAATAATCTCTTTTTCTTTAGATATTTATTCAGTAGTCTAATGTTCTGGTTAGCCTTGACTTTCAACCTCACGCAGCCTAGAGCAATGTGAGAGGAGAAGCCACAACTGAGAAATCACCAAGGAGGTCATGCTGGTCTGTGGGCATGTCAGTGGAGGGGGGTTATCTTGATTGTTATTTGATGTAGCAGGCCAAGTCCACCAGGATGCCAGTCTCTAGGCAGCTGTCTCTGGCTTTATAAGAAAGGTAGCTAACCCTGAGCATATGAGAAGGCGAATAAGGACTCCTCCATGATTTCTGCTTCAAGCTTTTAAGGAATTGCTGTCCTGAAGTCTCTTGATGATGCTATGTAACCTTGAACCAAAATAAATCCTTTCCTATTCTAACATGCTTTTGGCAGCACATTTTATCCCAGCAACAGAAAGAAAACTAGAGTACGTATTTAAAATCTTCCTTTACTATCAGAACACGGCCAAAAGAATGAAGCATAGTGAATAGTACCTTAAGGAAGCTGTGGGGAAGGCTTCAGGAAGAAAGTCAGATGACCTTTTATCTCAGGTGCGTTTGTTCACTAGGTTGTTCCTGGGTGTGATTTCGAGCCTCCTGTGACAAATATTTACATTCAATGTCTAATACATGTTTATTCTTGTTGGATGTCAGATTATAGCTCTAGAACCCAATCTGGTCATTGCACCCTGAATCTGGATAAGGACTTCTGCCTTGCTTTTGGGCTTTCCCAAAAATAATCTATAGTATGTGGTACACAATGTGTTAAATTAATCTGTCCTGGGAAAGTTCTGTTAATATTTAGTATGTGCTTACTGGCACGTGTTCTCTGATCATGTTTTTCTGAATTCAAACAACCTTCCTTGGTTCATGGCTTCCTTTGTATGTCTGTGTATAAAGTACACTGAACCTGAAGTAAGGTTGTCTACAGCATTAGGCTGTAGTCAGTCCTATTCTTTCAGGTCCTCAGATCCCAGGCTTAGCAGACAAGATCAGCACAGATCAGCTACAAAAATGTCACTTTACCATCACCAAAGCCCAGAGAACAGCCATTATAAATGCAAAATAGAAAAGAGGTACGCGGGGACAGCGAATAGGTAAGAGTAATGTTTTGGCCATTACAGGCATCTAACTTATGTCATAGATATTCATCTATGTCCTTATTGTGTAAGCCACCATAAGTAACACATATACAAATAGGGAGATCATAGAATGTGGCTGTGGGTCATAAATTGCCAAATCAATGACTTTGAAGAAATTTATTTCTCATTGTTTCCACCTATTTTTAATTATTCTGGTTTTTTCATAGTATTTCTAGTTTACATAAGAATTGGTCATAAACAACACAAACAATTTATAAATATATTTATCATATGTAACTCATAAATATTTTGAATGTATGAGAGTGTAGTTAACAGGCTTATAAGAAGTTGGTGAGTTTGCAATATATATCAACCACAAAAGCAGATTGGTTTCAGTGAAGATGGTATAATTGAACAGTCTTCATTCATTTGTATCAGAAATAAGACATTCTGAAACAGAGACAACTTGCCTCAATCAGGCCTCTTTCTATTCCAAAGAAAAATACCTTCTTAAAATAGCAAAGTGATTGCATTTCTCAGATCCAAATAAGGTCAAACTTCTTTCTGATTGTGGTAAAACAAGATTAAACCTCAGTCATGTGTTTATTTTTGCTTTGTTTTCTTTTGTTTTTCCTTTTCAGAGATTAGGATCTTGAACATTTAAGGTGGTTTAAAACATGCATTTTATCCTTAGGAGTTTCAATTTATCCTCAGAAATATCGAAACATCCAAAGGACACAGTGTGTTACCCATCCCCAGATTGCTGGGATAAGTGAAGAGACTAAAAGTATGCTGTAAAGTACTACTGGAGCAAAATAACTCAAAGATTCCTACCCAGAGATAATTCATCATAGCATAGTTTTAATTTGTTAGTTATGAAAACTTAAGAGAAATGCTGGAAAAACTTCCAGGCTAATTACAGTCATCCAGCACAAATCGAAACAAGGGCAAACATTCTCCAGAGAATTCTCTTTTTGATCGTGTATTTTTCATGTTTATTTATTCATTCTTCCCTGAAAGTCAAAAGAAAATTTCCCTGTGTAGTTGTCTCTGTATATTTTCCTGTTTCCAAAGGTAGCAACAAACTATACAAAATAAGGTGAACAAGGAATTTCAGACTGTATTAGAACTAGAACTAAAGAAATAGCACCAGAACAAGATAGATGGTGATTTTTCTAAATAAAATAAATCAAAACAAGTCACCACATTTTAAACACATTCTAGTAAATTTATCTCAAAAGTGAAAATAAATCTTCCTCACATTTGAGTAGTAGGAAAAAATATTCTTGAAATGTAGCCATATCAAGTTCCAGGATTCTTCGTGACCCCAACCTTCTCCCCAAATTAGATAGTTATGTGCAACAATTCCTGTACAAATTTCTAGTGTCCCCAGACATGAAGACATACATGAATCTCCATGCAAAGGGGAATAGAATAGGTTTTGGGGTGGACTGAGGGCAGGTGGGGATGGGAACAGGGGGGATCTTCGGGAGGTGTGGGGTCACGAAGAATCTGGTGCTATTTCTTTAGTTCTCTGTTTCCAGGCAGGAGTATGGCCATAAAGAAAGTAATCTTTCTTTTTCTTCTCTGTCTTAATATAATTGATCTTTTCCTCTGAGTTACTACAAAGGTTTCTTCCACATCTGTAATTGTTTTGTAGCCATGAGTGTGTATGATGTGCATACATTTTTGTACATGTTCATGTATGTGAACATGAGTTTATGTATGTGAGTACAGATATACATTTGTTTGTTGCACAAAGAACAACTTTTTGGAGTTAGGTCTTTCCTTCCAATACTTTTCTGTTGCTGTTCTATGTTCTCTAGCTTACCAAACACACACTCTCTCTCTCCTCTCTCTCCTCTCTCTTCTCTCTCTCTCTCTCTCTCTCTCTCTCTCTCTCTCTCTCTCTCTCTCTCTCTCATACACACACACACGCACACACACTCCCATCTTGCCTTAGGGATGCTAAAGTTACAAATGTGTGTCACTGCATCTGGCTTTTTATTTTGGAGATCAGATTAAGGTATCAGACTTGTGTGGCTATCACTTTTTTTTAAGACCTACTAAGCCATATCCATGGTCATCAACTACAACATTTTAGATTTTATTCTAATGATATATTTTTCTCTCAGGTCAAACTCCAACATCCTGCTCTTTCTTAAAGTTATGCTTTCTCATATGAATGCATGATGTCAAACCTCTGAGAAATTACAGATAATAATTCTCAGAAGAAAACTCCCTCAATGTGTTACTCTTTTCTTAATTTGAAGTTTTTTTTAAAAACAGTTCCCTCTTACAAAATAGTTTGTTTTCAACAGTACAGTGGACTCTGTTCTCAAACTACTCTTGTATATACTTAGTTCCTAAAAGTCAAGAAGAAATATGTTCTCAGAGCACAGTTTTCTGTATCTGGAAGATTTTGTTTAAGTTGACTCTGTGCATGCAGGCAAAAACACCTTCCTAGCCTTCAGAGGATGGTTTTCATGCCATAATATCTCTGTGGCTTATAGTATGCAGTAATGTTTTCAGAATAAGCTGGCTGAACAATGTTACCCAGAACTCACACTTCAGTGTGTTTGAAGATTCAGTGTCATAGCGAAGCAAGGCAAGGCAGTTTACAGGGGTGTGCCAGAAACAAGACACAGAGGGCATGGTTACTATTCCACATATTACTGAGTTTAGGAAACATGTAAGAAAGAGAGGAGTTAGAATAATGAAGTCCATGAGGGGAGAAATCTCATTCCTTAGAACAGTAGGATGTTAGGAGGACCATGCATATGAGTCGCTCAGCAGCTCAAGGCATCCAGAAAGACTTATAAATAATCAGTATGTTTAACACAGTAGTTCAAAGACCAATGGTCAGACCAAGGTCAAACTTGAGATCATGAAGAAGAATTAAATAAAATGTACCGAAAAGCAGCAGACATAATAAGGCAATGACATCAAGGTATCTGACACAAAAGAATATCCATGAACTGTCTGTGGTTTGAATAAAGAAACATTGCCTCCCAGTTCCTTGGTAAATAAAGAGGTAGTCAATAGCAACACCAAAAAACAGAAGCAAAAAAAAGAAAAAGAAAGTTTCTTGAAAAAGGACAGAAAAAAAGGTGACACAGTTACAAGGTTAAAACCAATTCATATTAACTCTAAAGAAAACAATTATTAAACTGTTCAAAATTTGGGGGAACTAATTATTGAACATTACCATTAGTTAAATGTGTATATGTGAGTGTGTGAGAGTATGTGTGATTTATAATTAAGGCACGAATAATATATTAAATTTTATTTATCCATACTTTGGAGGTGATTCTCATCTAGAGTTGCTGTCTGCTGTATAGAAATCTTACACAGTAGGGTACCACTGCTTGTCTTCCCAGTTTCACAGTCAGCAGCATGACTTTGGCACAAGCTATGATTATGGTACAGGTTTTGCAGCAAAAGAAATGGTCAATACAACAGACCAAAGTTGAACTTAATTTTTGTTAATTGATTGGACAAATTATTGCTTGTATCTATAGATAAATTTTTACTGGATTATAGCAAATAGTCATATTGTCCACAGCTCAATGCAATGCAAAGTTGCATTTTTAAAACAGAAATCTTAGGATTTTTAAGCCTAAAGTTTTTACTACTCATCCTCAAAAAAGAAAAAAGAAACAGTTTTCTAAACCAATATCTAGAGTTAAATAAATAACCAGAATATGAATGATTCTGATTGGCATTAATATAAATGTATGACTTCATAACCACTTGGAAATAATGCAAAAATGCGAAGAAAAAATAAGAAAGCCCCATCCTGGTATTTAAAATTACTCTCCAATTCTACAACATTGTTCATACCAATAAAAATGCATATAATACTGGACTATGCCTTCACTGTATTGATTTCTTCTTATCCATTAACTCAGACAAAAATATTAACCAAGATGAATTCGTTATAATTCATGGTGTAAATACACTTATTTGTAACCATTGGTTATAAAGACAATGGCTCAGCAAAGGTCAATAAAAGTGTTCTACATGAATCAGTTGATAATATTAAATTCATAATAAAAGGACATATATTATTACTTATAAATGCTTGTTTCATGTCCTTTTAGCAATAAAACATATCCTTAAATGTATACTCATATATGCACACACATTTTCAAACAGCAAGTTGGTAAATATTTACCAATACACTATTGAGTATTAGATATGATTGGGGAAGTAGGAAAGTCAATCAATAATTACATGGGGTTCCTAGAGGGCACCATCATTGTATTATTCTAGAAGGTAAGCAATACAAATGTGGAAAGAATCATTTAGAAGATATGGTATAAAGTACAGAAGAGTATCTCGTGAAAAACTGAACTTTGGTTCTAAAGGTTGTCACTGAATTGGGAGACAAAGATGGCTTTCACCAGTCTGAACCCTCCAAAGACAGTTCTGGCAGACACTTTCAGTGTCTCTAGAACACTGAGCGCACTATTGTGACAGTTGTCTGCCTACCACATCATGAAGTTGTGTTCAGCCTTAATATTCTAAATGCTGACGAGTGACTGATAGGATATCCAATAGTCATGTGGAGGGACGGTTCAGAGGTGCTCAGTACTTGTTAGAACCAAGGGTAAGTCTCTGGTCCTAATGTACAGAAAATGGTAGTGCCCATTGTTCAGTTTTGTGTCAGATCCTAGATTCTATTGTTGTCTTGGCCAGACTCCCTTACCTGGCCCCAATTCTCTAAGACTTCACCTACAAAAGACGGCCAACGCTCTTTCTTTGCTGTCTCCTAAGGCAGTCATTAAAGTGAAGGAGAGAACACAGGGACAAGTATGATGAAGGGGACAAGGGTAATTCAGAAGAGTTCAACAGGAGAAACATTCAGAAGTTTCCTGCAAATAAAATATAGGAAGCCTCTGAACTCAAACATCATTTCCTGCAGCTAACAGTACAGAGTTAGTATACAATATCTTAACCCAACTTTAACAGTTAGTGGAATAAAACTCTAGCTGATAAACACATTGCTTTTCACATACATAAAAAAGTGAATTTTTAATGCTTGTCTCATATATAAAAAAGTATGTTTTATTCTGCTATAGTTAATGATTGTGTGATGGATTTGTTAAGCATCTTACAGCCTAGTAGAAGCCTGGTTGCTTTGGGCATGCTGAGAGTACACGTATTTTGATTTTTCTCCAAACTTTCGGAATGGGAACTTTAGAGAAATGATGTAAACTTTAATCAGAGTCTGTTCTGCCTATGTTCTCCTCGCTCCACAATTGTTCCAAATGTCAGTTTTTTTATTTCCATCTGCTGCTGATGCAAGGTTCCTAATTACAATATCTGATCATATTAATTAAAATAAAGCAAAGATATTTCTCAACGGAGAGGGTAATTATCAAAAACACCAATAGATGTATGTTAAACTGATAATCACTGAGAAGTCGGGGGAAGCTTTACAAAGACAATCGAGATACAGCAGACAAAAAGTGAAGCTTTACAGAAGGATATCTGAATGTTGATGAAAAGGCAATGTGTTATGGAGGGGCCAGTGAAATTTGGAAAGCTACAAAGCATGGGAAACTTTAATCATCTGCTTCCTATGAGAGCATCCTCCAAAGACTTTTGAATTTTAACTAAAGTCTTAGATCGCCAACAGGACATCTTCATTTCAAGCACTAAAACATTTTGTTTTTAACTTCACTTTCAGCAATGTCAGTGAGCAGGTGTGTGTATTAGGGGAGATTACACAAAATGATAATGCTTTGGCCTGTGAGACAAAGATCTGCTATTCTTGTACCATGCTGTCTCTCTCTTAGAGAGTTAATGACATTCATTTACTCTTGCTACAAAGATCAGCTTCTTCAACTGGCCTGGCAAGTATTCGGAATTATTGCATTGAGGAGATCAGATTAGAAAATGGAAGTATGGTTTTCAGTCTTTTAATGACAGCAGAACCAACAGCAAGCAAACTGCCCTTGTGTTTATTCGTTACCTTTCTCTCTAAGATAGAAACGAGTCATGATATACAGAACCATTTTAAGACATTGAACAACCAATATGGTCCATATATTTATACGAATATGAATGTTATACAAGAATAAAATATGTTAAGTACACAGGTTCCCTAACATCCTACTAGGTACTCAGATTTCCTTTGTGATCAAGCACTTTGAAGCATGTTTTGTTTTCTTTGTAAGTTTTTTAAGAACAAGTCTATTAACACTGGGCAAGGCCACCCAGTATGGGAAGTAGGGTCACAAAAGCCAGTAAAAGAGTGGGAGACAGCCACTGCCTTACTACATGGGGAAGTGCTTAGTCTTACTGAACCTTGTTGTGCTAGGCTTGGTTGATACTCATTGGAAGACTACCAGCTCCTTAAAAGACATGGAGTGGATTGGGGGATGGGAACAGAAGAGTTATAAAAGAGAAATAAGGGGGAAAATTGTGGCCAGGATATAAATAAATAAATAATAAAAATTTAAAAATTAAATTAAAAACAACAACAGCAAAAGAATACCAAATTAATGGCAGAGGTAGAAATCCAGCCTAATGGAAGTTATGGCTAAAACTCTACAGAGAAGTAGGATCCAGAATACAGGGGCCAGTTTCCTTCTCAGTACCAGATAATTTGACTAGATTGTCTCGGCAATTTACCTGCTCCCCTTTGTTATATAAGGCCTTACAAATAGTCTCAGAATGTGATCACAAAAATCATTTCCAAGCATCCTCAGAAGCCATTATCACTTCAGTCGCCTTGCAGAGCATATGGGCTGCAGACGGCATGTTTGAGCTCTGTGCAGTTATCATAGCGCCAGTCTGTACTGTTTTCTAGCAAGGATCTGACAGACATTCTGACAGAATGGGAAGAACAGGGCTGATGATGACATTCTCCAGTGGAAATACCTCTGGACATACAATCAATATCTTCTGCAGACAGGTCTGAGTAGAGTGTATACAAAAGCAGAACAATGTCCACATTGTCTGGATTCTATTTCTTAAGCTGCAGATAGTAGTGTTTTATTTTGGAAAGGCTTGACAAAGCATGCACAGATCCCAGGAGCCCTAAGGTAACTACAAAATGTACTGTAAAAATATTTTACACCAATATCAAACCAGGTATAATATTTCAGAATATCTGCTTTCTGCATCTAACTACTGATACCAACAGCCAACTATACAACTAAGAACTGTTGTTTTTGTTACTGCTGCTGCTGTTGTATAGGGCTTTGGTACTCTATGCATATTTATTTTGTTTTCTTTCAAAAATACACATCCTCAAAGAAGTGGCACTGGGCCCACTGAATACAAGTGCTGATGAACTCCAAAGAGTTCACATATGGCACTCCATTAGTGTCTCATGTCAAACTTAAAATACTGAATTTGCTTTCTTCAGAGACACATATTAAGTTGCTGCAGTGGAAATAGAGATTGGATTCTCCCACATTTACCTGCAGGGCCACAGCTACATCTCAGATGGGGTTTCAACAAGAAACTGATGGTCTAGCACTTGAGAGCAACCAGAGTTGCGTAGGAAATGAGCCATTCATCACAGTTGCTAAGAAAAAGTGAGTCCGCCATGTTAACACAACAGTGCGTTCAAAGTGCTAATCGAAGGGACCATTCTTCTGCAAGACAGCGATAAAGACACGTTTGTGGGGATACTACCCTCTGATTCCTGAAATGAGTTTGACTTGAGCCAAAGTAAAAATGAGTAGACAAGAGAGTACCTTTGAGAGAGTCAGGATACCCTTTTGTGCTTCCAATCCCATGACCATCTTCTGTCATAGGAGTTGTTCACTTCTCAGTTACTGACTCTTTCATCAGGAGAAAGTTCAGCAGCAAATATTGTGACTGTAAAGTCATTGTGGTTCACCTTCTGCGAACAATTCCCAAATAACTATGAAATGGGTTCAAGGTATCTTATACATACAGATACTTGTGGCCCCAACACCACATATATAGCCAAATAGTCTAGTTTTGTAGTGTGACAGCTAATTCATGTGTCATTATTTGTGGTCACCTTGTGGGTCAAATGCTAGCCTAAGTGTTATTGTAAAACTTGCCATGAATGTCATCAAAGATTATAGTCTGGTAATGTTGAATAATGCAAATGGCCCTTCATAATATGGGTGGGTATCATCGGACCATACAAAGGCCTGGATTCTTCAAAGTAACAATTTTTCTTAAAGTGTATAACATAAAAGTACTACCTGAAGTCCATATGCTGACCCACCTGCAGATCAGACCCACCCCTGTGCTGCCAATTCTTTCAGAATTTCCAGCCTTCTCGAAAGCTCTACACAGGGTGAACTGTCAGCCTCTCAATTTTGTGGTTAATTCTGTGAAAACCCTTGTGGGTTAGGTTGGAACCTGGACTGATACACCATTGGTTCTGTTTCTCTGGAGAACTCTGACTGGTACAAAATAAGATTATGTCAATCATTGTGATTTTTTCTCATAGGTCTTTTCTAAGAAAAATAGCCTTCTCTGATGCAATACATAGTACCTGACAAAGTAATTTTTTTGACAGTTTTCCACTCTCTAAGCCTAAAACAACCCCCTTCCCCCTTTTTTAACAAATAAGGAAAGAGAATCAGAGAGTACAAGTAACTTGCTTGTGAAGATCCCATATAGAGCAAAGCTTCCCATGTATTTACTCTTTAACATATTACACCTGCAGTAAACATTGATATCTCTATAAACTCAATGAGCCAAATTTATACTGAAAATGTAGTGGAAATGTTAAGTCTGTAGAGGTGTAATCAATAGAAAATAATTGGTGATCACAAACTACCTTCACGTGTCATGAGTGGAGGGAATAATCAATACAAATCCATGAATCATTGCCTTTCACTGAACTCCAGATTTGCCTCAGTCCTATCCTACAACATGCTTTCTCTCAACTTAACAGTTTTACACTTAAAAATCACAGATTATCAATGCTAAGCATTTCTTTTGATTCTGATCTGTTGTGATTAAATAAGTTTCACAACTTTCAAAATAAAAACCTGTCAAGTGGAAGAAGTGTTCTGAAATAACTGCTTCTTGCAGGCTATAATAAATAACATCAGTATCATCAACTGTATCTTTTATTTTTAAAGGAGGAGAAATAGTCTTCCCAAGGGATAGCATTCCAACTGTTCATTTAATACTAAATGGTCAACCTTGAAAACATATATACACACATACAAGCAATATTATGGAAACTTGAGCAGGTCATACTTACGTACATAGAAAAATGTCTGTATAATTTCTTTCCACAATAAAGCATAGGCTGTGTAAATGATTTCAGTCCACTCAAATGCTGAGAGTGCCCTGGAATATAGTTTCTTCTATTTCTCTATTTGTGCACTCTTTCTCTTCTGCTGTGGCAAATTTTACATGGAAGCTGAGGACATGATCTTAAGAGCTACAGCAACTTGCTGGCTGTGTGTCTTGGAAAACACTTATTTAGTTTCATGAAACAAATCCATCCCTATCTCAAAGCACTGTAGTGAAAATTAAATGAGATTATCTGTTTAAATCACCTAATTCAATGACTGACACAAGAAAGTATCGACAACAGATACCTCACTATATCAACATGATTTTAACTTTCTCTGCATGAGGCAAAGATGTAAGAAGTTTATATACCTATGTAAGCTTAATCCTTACTGCACATTTCTGAGGTTGGTGACATTACTGCCCTCATTTCACTGATGACAAAACTCAGTACCCGGAGATTAAATGTCAATTAGCAGCAAAAAGGATGGTGAAGTCATCAATCTGGCGCCAGAAATTCCCCCTCTTCTCACTGTAAACATTAGTAACATTTGTTTCCTTCTCTGTGTTTCAAGGTACCCAATAAATGACTATAATCCTTGTAGAAAATCAAGTTTTCATCTTCACTAACAAATTATGCTATTTCAGCTGTAGCTTAGGCAAACTACATTTCCAAGCTAGACATTAACTGTTGAAAGAACAAGTCAGGATCTTTGACATCATGGAAATAAAAGGCATATTGGTACATGAAAGGGGATAAAAGGAATAGGCTGTGGCAGATAATCCAGATACAAATCACTAGATCTGAAGGCTAGTGTCTGGGCTTTGCCAGGAGACAGAGACTTTCTACCACTCCCCATTCCTGAGTCCTGAGAAGAGCACAAGAGGCAAATGATTTAACTGCAAAGGTGTCAGATTGTCACAGAAAGACAGAATAACTCTAATTATATTTTCTTTCTTATTTGGAAGGCTTGGAAATAAGGACCACTTATCACACTCAAGGGAAGAGAGTTCTGAGGGGAAAATTTGTCTCAGATTCTGCCCTTTGAACCAAAGATTTGCTTTTCTGCACATTAAAAAAAAATGTGTTCCATTCTCAACATAAGACTTAGATGAGCACTAAAGCTCAATTTTCTTTCCCTTTATAGCAGATACAATAATATATACTTGGACTATTTTCTAACATAATTTTAAGGATTAAAAGTTTTAAAAACGTGGCTTTTTTTTTGCAAACTTTTAAGTGTTCTCCAATTGTGAGCCGTGTAATTAGAGTGGGTGCTTGTGGGATGTAACACCAAAGTGAAATTACATATTTTCTAAATTGTAATCCTCTAAGCCACCTTGCCCCTGTACTAACGCTGATGCAAATAATGAAAGGCTCACCGAGGTTAGATATAAAGTTAGCAATAAAACAGTTACTGTGGTGCAGGATTCCATGAGCCCATTCATCCCACTAATGGGAGCAGTTTTGTTTTTTTTTAAGAGCTAACTTCCATTTCCTTCTAAGATACTGAAAGCAACAACCAAAAGCTAAAATGTTTCATTAAGGCCAGATATCGCTTTATTTATGAACTGACTGTGTTCATAATGGGATGGACTCTTTATGCCAAGGAGACCTTTACCATAAAGAGGATCAGAGAAACAATACGTAGGAGCCTTGTGTGTTACCATGCTTAGACACAAGAGGCACTGTGAGACTGTGAGACCCCTATGAGGCATCCCCTTGTACATCAGCACAATAAAAGGAGTTAGACTGAGGGACAATTTTTACTAGAGGCAATGGTGCAGACCTGTAATCCCGCCCTCAAAAGAAGTAGATCAGGAGTTCAGGGTCACCCTCAACTATATAGGGATTTTGAGACTAGCCTGAGATATATGTGACCCTGGCTCAGAGGCCCAGAAGCCAAGAAGGAAGGAATGAAAGAACCAGACAAGATAGAAGAAACTGCTGAGATGAGCTTCATCAATCAAAGAACAGAATCTCTGAATGCCAAAGAAAAGATTTTGATCATGAATTAAGAAAAAAAAGGATGAGCCAAAATTACTAAAAGTTACATCCACTGAACTGAAACAAGATGCCAACAGAAAGGAAATTATTTCCCATACTAGCGAGCATTTTAGATTAATTCATACTTGTAGCTAAGACACAAGAATAATTAGAAAAACATTTTAAAAGTAAGCATTTTATGCTCATTTATTAGAACAATGTTTCTGAGTAATTAAAACAATAACACCATAATGTGAAACCCCAAACCACAAAATGGTATTTAACCCCCACTGACAATGTTCCCAGAAGCTCTAAGGGAACCATTGTTGTTTCTATAGACATATTTGTTTCAAGCATCTCCAAAACTCTGTTCATCAAATTTTCTTGAAAATCAACACGCAAATTTAAGAGAATAACCACAAGTCGACTGAGCTAGTTTCCATCTTCAACCTCATCCCAGTGTGGGCAGAGACTAAATGCCCTGTGAGCACTGAGTGACAATGCCTGAAATCTGTATCGACTCCTCATACAGTCCCTAATATATATGCCTTTTTCTTGTAACTTCCAAAATGCACACTATAAACCACATTAATATTCTGATTAAATAGCTTTAAAATAATAATGTTCTACAAAGCATCTACATTATGGAATGACGTTCTGATGGGAGCGATGAACCCATTGGAGAAATAATTTCAAAGCCCAATACCAGAAACAGAGCAACATGGTAAAAGACTGCTAATGTATGATCAATCCTGGTAAATTCAAAGTCGTCTATGCTCTATCTGTGTCACGAAAGAAAAATAATAGAGGAACCCTGACTTCCTAAGTTTATGATTGCACAGGAATATTACACATCATAAAACAATAGAGAGAAATGCAGCTAAAATGTGAAGGTGTGCATTAAAGACAGTATGTGAAGGTCAAGAAAGTCAACAAAGATTATGTAAGTCAAAGAAGGAAGCATACAGGTCAGACCCTTGCATATACATCAAGGAAGAAAGAAAAAAGAATGTAAACCAAAAATCATTATTTTATGATCTTTAATTGATCTAAATGGGAACTGCATGACGGTAGCTTAGTGCTAGTCATGTATTGACTACAGCTAAGCACAAGGAGAATGATTGACATGGTGTTCTAAGAGAAAGGCATTGAGAATACTCTGTTTCTAATTGCATAAAGTTCATTGTGATGTATAGATTTTAGGTCTGGTTAATTTTGCTATGCGATTTTTTTATTTACCAGTTCCTTATACTAAAACTTTAATAAATTTAAAATACTGAATCTTGTATTACGTGCAAATTAGAAGTATAATAATATTTGAAAGTGTATTTAGAATAAAAATGTATTTTGCAAACTCTAGACCAACCAAAACATATTTTACAAGCATCAGTATGATGCATTAGAAAAAACAAACAAACCAATTATACCAAATAGTCACTTAAAAAACAGAAAAAGTCTAAAAATGAGGGAAAATAGAATGAGTAACAAGAAGTGTTTCTGCTCATCAAATGCATAGCTTATGTATGTTCATGGAGGCTCATGTTACTTGCGGGCAAGTGACCAGAGATTTGATGGTTTCCTCGGGTGATCTCCAAATGCCAGTATTTGCAAGAATGCTCAGTAATGCCAATTCCCACATTAAAATCATATTTTTCTCTTGATCAATTTTTATGTCTTTAAAAAGAAGGCTGTCTTTTCTTCCATAAGACAAATCCTTAATTGATAGCCATCATCTGCAAGGGGAAGGTTAGAGGCTGAGTGATTGCTATGCGTGAATTTGAATTCAGCTGCCATTCTATTATTCCTTACCTCTCTCCAGCTTCTGGATTTCATAAGTATAGATCATTAAGTATCACAGAGAAATAGATTTGAAAGTATGCTAAAGTTAATACCTCTACTCTAATGTTTAAGCTATGCATTGTTGTGCTAGGATTCAGGGATCTTTCCCACAAATAATAACAACTGACTGGAGGTTGAATCTAGTAATTTCTAGACTTTCACAGAGGGTGGTTATATTACAAATATTTCTAAGACAACATTTTCAGGTAAAAGGAAAGCTTTGAAAGTTCAAATACTCATGCCACCCTAAAATTTCAACATAACAGGCATATATAATTTAGCAAGTGGTGTCACCTTGATCTAATAGCTAAATTCCATGTATCAATTTTTTTAAATTGGTTTTATTGAGATATGCATTTTTATCTGTTCCCCTCTCAGCCCCTTCAACTCTCTCCTGTGATCCCTGTGATCCCAATTTACTTAGGAAATCTTGTCTTTTTCTACTTCCCATGTAGATTAGATCCATGTATGTCTCTCTTAGGGTCCTCATTGCTGTCTAGGTTCTCTGGGATTGTGATTTGTAGGCTGGTTTTCTTTGTTTTAAGTTTAAAGACCACTTATGAGTGAGTACAAATGATAATTGCCTTTCTGTGTCTAGGTTACTTCGCTCAATATGATGGTTTTCTAGGTCCATTCATTTGCCTGCAAAATTCAACATGTTGTTATTTTTCTGCTGTGTGGTACTCCATTGTGTAAATATATCACATTTTCTTTATTCATTCTTCAGTTGAGGGGCATTTAGCTTGTTTCCAGGTTCTGGTTATGATAAACAATGCTGCTATGAACATGGTTGAGCACATGTCCTTGTGGCATGATTGAGGATCCTTTAAATATATACTGAAAAGTAGTATTACTGGGTCTTGAGGAAGGTTGTTTTCTAATTCTCTGAGAAATGGCAAAAATGATCTCCAAAGGGGCTGTACCAGCTTGCAATCCCACCAGCAATGCAGAAGTGTTCCCTTTACCTCACAACCTCTCCAGCATATGTTGTCATCAGTGTTTTTGAACTTGGACATTCTTATAGGTGTAAGATAGAATCTCAGAGTTGTTTTGATTTTCATTTCTCTGATAGCTAAGAATATTGAGTATTTCCTTAAGTGTCTTTCAGCCACTTTAGATTCCTCTGTTGAGAGTTCACTGTTTAGGTCTGTACTCCATTTTTTTAATTGGATTATTTGTTCTTTTGATGGCCAATTTCTTGAGTTCTTTGTATATTTTGAAAATCAGACCTCTGTCTACTGTGAAGAGGGTGAAGAACTTTTCCAATTTTGTAGGCTGTCATTTTGTCTTGGTGACCGTGTCCTTTGATTTACAAAAGGTTTTTAGTTTCAAGATGCCCCATTTATTAATAGTTCCTCTCAGTGTCTCTGATACTAGGGTTATATTTAGGAAGTGGCCTCCTGTGCCAATGCGTTCAAGTGTACTTCCCACTTTCTCTACTATGAGGTTCAGTGTGGCTGGGTTTATGTTGAGATTTCTGATCCATTCGGACTTGAGTTTTGTGCATGGTGATGGATATAGGTCTATGTTCATTCTTCTACATGTTGCTATCCAGTTAAGCCAGCACCATTTGCTAAATATGCTTTCTTTTTTCCATTTGATATTTTTTGCTTTTTTTGTCGAAAATGAGGTGTTCAAAGGTGTGTCTATTAATATCCGGGTCTTCAATTAGGTTCCATTTATCCTCCTGTCTGTTTTTATGCCTATACCAGGCTTTTTACTTTCTTTTTATTTCTTTTTATTGAGCTCTACATTTTTCTCTGCTCCCCTCCCTGCCTCTCCACTCCCCCCTTCAACCCTCCCCCAAGGTCACCATGCTTCCAAATTACTCAGGGGATCTTGTCTTTTTCTATTTTCTACTTCCCATGTAGATTAGATCTATGTAAGTCTCTCTTAGTGTCCTCATTGTTGTCTAAGTTCTCTGGGATTGTAGTTGGTAGGCTGGCTTTCTTTCCTTTATACCAGGCTTTTTTCAGTACTGTAGCTCTGTAGTAATCAGGGATTGTGATGCCTCCAGAAGTTCTTTTATTGTACAGGATTGTTTTGGCTATCCTGAGTTTTTTGCCTTTCCATATGAAGTTGAGTACCATTCTTTAGAAGTCTATGAAGAATTTTGCTGGGATTTTGATGGGCATTGCATTGAATCTGTAGATTGCTTTGGGTAAGATTGCCATTTTTACTATGTTAATTCTACCTACCCGAGAGCATAGGAGATCATTCTACTTTCTGGTGTCTTCTTCAATTTCTTTGTTCAAAGATTTAAACTTCTTGCCATACAAGTCTTCTGCTTGTTCAGTTAGAGTTACTTCAATATATTTTATGCTATATGGCTATTGTGAAGGGTGATGTTTCTCTGATTTCTTTCTTGGCCCATTTATCATCTGTGTAAAAGAGGGCTACTGATTTTTTTTTAGTTAACCTTGTATTCTGCAACATTACTAAAAGTGTTTATGAGTTGTAGATGTTCCTTGGTAGAATTTTTGGGGTCGCTTATGTAAACTATCATATCATCAGCAAACAGTGAGGGTTTGACCTCTTCTTTTTCCAATTTGTATCCCCTTCATCTCCTTTTGTTGTCTTAGTGCTCTAGCTAGGAACTTCAAGAATTATATTGAATAGATAAGGAGAGAGTGGACAACCTTGTCTTGTTCCTGATTTCAATGGGATTGCGTGAGTCTTTCTCCATTTATGTTGGCTGTTGGCTTGTTGTATATTGCCTTTATTATGTTTAGGTATGTACGTTTCTTGTATCCCTCTTCTCTCCAAGAACTTTATCATGAATGAATGTTTTATTTTGTCAAAAGCTTTATCAGCATCTAATGAGATGATCATGTGGTTTTTATTTTTCAGTTTGTTTGTATGGCGGTTTTCATATGTTGAACCCTCCCTGCATCTCTGGGATAAAGCCAACTTCATCATGGTGGATGATGGTTCTGATGTGTTCTTTGATTTAATTTGCCAGTATTTTATTTAGTATTGAACCTATGTGTTCAGGCTAAATCTTACCTATCTCTTTTTTGATATGCAGAGCCATTTTTTCTGTTTATTTTTAGAAAAGCTAGTTTCTGCAAATCTATTTGTAAGATAGGATTAATGGTGATTACTAATATTTCTAAAATTCAAAAGACAAAAACAAAAGGATCATGAATTCAAAGGAAACGTGGCCTGCATAATGGGATTCAATAAAAAAAATACAATTGAACTTCTTATCCGAGTAAGTATGAATCATATCTGTTTTGATTACACACCAGAAGAGCACAGTGTTCTCCATAAACATGTTAAGTAATTGAATCATCAAAAGACATTTCCAACAAATGGGAGTTCAAGTTGTTTTTATACTCATAGGCTTTATAGTGATATAATCACTTCCTTCTAACATCCACTACTCCATGCAATTAGCTGCTGGTAACTGTGGAGACAGATTGGCTACCTCAAAAGACAAAGGCAGTTTCCATCTTTAAATTCACTCATAGCATGAAAATGTGCCAGATATTTTTCATATATTGTAGTCTATTCTTTATAGAAGACCTATGAGGTGAAACGAATCAACCCCTCCTCCAGAGGACAAAGTGTGTGTGTGTGTATTTAAAGTGCACTGTATGAAAAGGAAGTTTGAGCTTAGGAGAGTGAGGTTTCTATAAGATCTGCCACACGGGCAGTCATTGGGTACAGCATTAGCAACAGTAGCAGTTGCCAGGATGGGAGATAAAATAGGGTGCTTGGGTGCCAATTGATGCAAATCATTGCAGCTGCTGGAACAGCTAAGGCAACATCTCTGTAATGACTAAGCCAGGCTTGTGGTAACAAGGAAGGAAAATTAAGATTGCAAATTAACCTGAATTGTTATTGATTCAGATGTATTAAACAATAAAAATAGAAAAATTGGAAAAATCTATCAAATAGAGAGATTCAATATTTGTGTTGGGAGAAAAAAAACATGACTTATTTTCTCTTATCACAAAAATGCAAACATGCTGTTCACTCCAGGAATTCAGTTAATAACCATTTCCATCAGGATTGTAAACAAATCAAGCTTTGTTTAAAATACGTAAACAAAAGCACATATCTGAGATGATTAATGGTGCTTGAAAGAGGAAAAGTCCCAATGTCCCAAGCTTATAATGTTTTCAGCATGATTCTTATTACCCAAATAATTCCAGTTGCCTGGAACAGCCCCTAAGACCTCACATTATAAAGAGTTCAGGTATTTCTTGTTATAGGAGCTATAATGACATGAATGTAAAATGTCTGTCACCGACTCATGTGTTCCAGCACATGGTCACAATTGATCACAGTGCTTTTGTAGATCATGGGACCTTTGTCAGGTCGAGATAACCAGGAGGAAAGAAGTCACTGAGGGACAAGCCTTGAGGTTTGTAACCCAGTCCTGATTTGTGTGTGCTGTCTGCCTCCTGCTCCATACAGACGTGAGCAAGCAGCTTCATGGTCCTGCTGGTACAGCCTCAAGTTATTCCCACTGCTGAGTCTCCCACCACATCTTCTCAAATGGAGAACCAAAATAAAGCCTTTGTCACTGAAGTTACTTCTTGTCAACTATTTTTCCTCAGCAATGAGAAAAGTCAAAACTATTGGAGCAGAGTTTAGTTCAGACCCTTTTATTTGATATAATGAGTGAGATCAAAATTAGGTAATATTTACAAACTACATATTAAGCTGTACTGCTATTACTTTTAAAAATAATAGATTCACTTAAAGAAAAACATTTTAATATAATTTCCTCTAAGATTTATTGTTTACTTTTAAATTACCTTTGCTTATCTTTACTTATGTGCATATGTGTGCAATGTAAACATACACATATGTCTGAAGCATGCGTGTGGAGGTCAGAGGGTAGCTTGTGGGAGCTGGTTCTTTCCTGCTCCCATGTGAGTTTCAGAGAATAAATTCAGGTCATCCGGATGGACAACAAGCACTTTACCTGCTGAGCCATCTTACCAGCCTAAAATTATTTAAGATTTCTTTTCCACTCTCTGACCACTAGGAATGCTGACAACATAGACAGATGTGTGTGATACATACATACATACATACAGACAGACAGACAGACAGACAGATAGATAGATAGATAGATGATAGATAGGTAGATGGTAGAATGATTGATCAATAGACAGATAGATAGATAGATTTGATAAGATAGGTGGTAGATAAATAGCTGAATTTGACTGAATAGGTCAAAGAAAAAAATATTTTTAAAGTGATTTCAGAATCCAAATTCAAAAACTTTATATTGATTACAAGGAAATAATAAATTCACCCACATAATTACTTTATTTATTATTCTTGCATAAAAACAGGGAGCTAAATTTCATATTCCTATTTTTCTTGTTAAGCATATTGATCTTCAGAAAGATAAAGACTTCAGTATTTCAGAGGACATAGGAATGTTAACACTCAAAGTCTGACTCCAGGGAATATTCTTCTCTGATTATATTTTTGTAATAAGAACTATGGATGCTTACTGCCCATCAAAGTAGAAAGATAAATAAACCAGTGATCCAATCACTAAAAGCATAACTTTATAATCATGACTTTGGGAAAAAGGTAAAAAAAAATCACCTTATTGCTCTTAATGATCCATAAATGGAGCATTAACTAGCTCCCTGAGAATTCTGTAATGCTGTAATATAGTAGGTTTTATAATCAAGTTTCTCTCCAGCCAGAAAATACCTAAGCATGCATTGTGCTCTTTGCCAAAATTAGCTGACTTGAAGAAAAGGAGAAAGTAGACTTTCATATACAGTTTTGGTTATCATATTCAAAAGAAAGCTTGAGAGAATTATACTTTTCATTTACACTGTAGCTCAATTGTGGGATACTTGCCTGACATCCACTAGACTAAACTCTGGGTTCATCCTCAACACATTCATAATTTCTTTCTGTTTCAGTTCACAGAATCTTGCAGATCTTTTATACTAGACTAGAAACTGTAAGTGTTTTGAAGGTTTCTGAAGCACAATGTCTAGAAATGAATATGAGAATTCCATATTTCCCTTAATGATGACTACTGTACCACACTGCAAGACTTCCCAGTGCTTCTGAATTCCATTCTATTTGTCGATATCAATTCATTACCATATAAAAGAGAATGAAACAAATCATGAGGTCTTATCCGGTTTTCTAACAGAATATTCAGAAGTGATACATAGTAGACGGCAACAGAGAAAATAGGCAGAGCTTCAGTCTAACTATGATATCTCTTTGACTTTGAAATTATAAAAAGTGCCAAGGGACATAAGCAGCTTGGTGACATAAAGAGGGATTATTTTAGTCTAATTTCTGTGGAAAACATATATTTTCTCTAGGAACTATGTTGCATGCAATATTAACACTTTTCTTGTGCCAAATGTTCATGTCTCTCCCCACACAGCTAATGAGAACTGGATGGAATCTTAACTAAGTAGAACCAGGTACAGTGATGAGATTGACACTATCCTGTCTATAGTGCCACAAAGAACAGACCCAAGAAGTACTTGCCATTGGCCATTACAATGGTTCTGATGTCAGAAAGGAGCAAACCAGTACATGTATTTCTTCCAGTAAGAGTTTTGTTTTCATTATTAAATGTAGGACTTCATATGCTCTTAATATTTTATTGTGTGACTATTCTATACACTTGTTTTCACTGAATCCACCTCCAAGTCCTGTCTCTATTTCACTTCCTCTCCCCGTCCTCCACATGACATTTCCCAAGCCTCGTGTGTGTGTGTGTGTGTGTGTGTGTGTGTGTGTGTGTGTGTGTGTGTGTGTGGTGTGTGTGTGTGTGTGTGTGTGTGTTTTAAACTACTGCATTCACTTGGAGCTGCTTATATGTGTGGGAGGGGATCATGATAAGAATAAGTTTTTTGTTTGCTTGCTTGCTTGCTTGCTTGCTTGCTTGCTTGTTTTCTGGAATGCGGTCCCTGAAATCCTCTGCATGCTCTAGTTGATAGTTGATACCCAGACTTCATTTATTGCCCAGCACCAAGTCAATTAGCAAACCTCATGGTACACAAAATTTCAAAACAACCCCCAGAGCAAGCACTTTGACAAATTTTCATATTTAAAAATCAGTCATTTATTTGCTTCAGCATTCAGCATGTATTCCAAATTTATTGGCTCAGGGATATCTAGATTTCCTGATACAGACTAATTATATAAAGGGTTAGAAGTCTCACTTGACTTTCTCAGGAAAATTAAATCATTCATCTTTCTGGACCTAAGAGGTTCATTCAGTAACAAACTCAAGACAAGGACAACTTTATGGTTGGTCCAGGAGACAATATAGCCATGATGTTATCACCTGGTTTTCATAAGTCATTCAAAATACTGAGCTTTTTCAAATATTAAAGAGAAAAAAAACCCTTTTCTTAATCGATTGTGGATTGAATTTTTGGCCATTTTCCCTTGGAACTTTCCTTACATATATTTAAACAGCAAAGCAACTTAATCAATACAGACTAGGGGGTATTAACTGGAGTTTGGTTTCTCTCATATAATAAAATGCTAGACCATTTTTCGAAAATAAAAGTAGTAAGGAAGTTGTGTGTTTTAATAATCATTGAGATAGGTATATCAGGAAAGTTATTGGAAGTCTAATTGAAACACGGGACTAAGGATTTGTAGTGATAGACACCTAAGATATTAGGATATAAAAACAACTTATTCACAATGATGGATTCTTGCAGAACTCAGATTTTGCAGAATATAAGGTGGAAGAATTACAAAAAAAAAGACTGAAAATTATAGGCTGAATTAATTTATGTTGGAAACAACAGTAAGAAGACTGGGATAACAATGTCCCAGTAGGAAACACATTGGATTCTCAAAAGAGGTAATTACAGAAATATTTAACGGAGCAACCATTCACAGGTAGGTATGCAATGACAGCATAATGAAACTGTAGGGAAACATAGTTCACTGGGGATAATGACATCAAGTTGCTTTTATCACACCTCCGTGTGAAGGTGTTGGTGAAAATTCCCTTTTCCAACAGGGAATTCCTACACTGACAGGACCTCCAGATAGTCAAAAGAAGCTCTGCAAAGAGGAGTCGGAGAGACAGTGGAAAAGCAAGTACTTTTCTTCACCTTTTTCTGACCGCCATACTCCATTAACCAAAAGCAAATGGCAGAGGAATTCAATGTGGAAGGGGGTGTCAAATTTATGGGCAACAGAGAACAGTACTAAATACTGAGAGATGACTATGAAGGCGCAAGGGGAGTTTTATCAAACACTTTAAGATTTGGAGATGGTAATTTCTTAAAAATTGGAAATGTCTATATGTAAACTGGGGTAGACAACAATGCTGAAATAGATGAAATACCATGTCAGTTGATTAGGATCAAGGATAATGTGGCTTGTCTCCACAGGTACTTACATCATTAAGGATGATAATGGTACTCAGGTAGAGAAAAAAACATTAGGTAGATCTGAAAGCTGTCTCTGAATATGAGTAAATATCAGGCAGCATAAATAGTGATTGCGAAGGGAACAGGTATTGCTCAAAAGACATTGTGCTACATAACGGGTTACAAAGACTAATGGTATTCATGAGAAAGGAACGGCCTATCTTTCATCTGCCTGTTAAAGAACTATGGGAAATGGTCAGCTTCCCTCTAGAATTTATAGTGCAAGTATCTCCTAGTTAGGAGACAGATTTCAAGGACGGAGGACTTAGCACACAGTATATATTGTGTTCGAGTTCACCAGTATATAAGAATACCTAATATTTTTTCCATTTTAACTAGAGATGATGGAGGGAGCACACTAAATTTCACAAAGGTACCGTGTAGAAAGCAAACATACCAAGTAGATATTAGGAAAAATAAGAAACATGTCATATCTAAGAAATTGTCTCGTGACAAATTGTAAACTCAAAGGATTCCCTGATTATTAAGTGATGTGGGAATGGTTTCTTGAAACAAAATTTAAATAAGCAAGCAAACATAGTCTACATCAATCATTTCTGATCACTTACAAAGATAAAAAATGAAGAGTTAACCAACATTGATTTTTCTCTGCCTGCATAAAGTCTTTTCAACAGTACCAGTGAGGGTGAACTGGCAAAACTAGAACACATGAGAGAAATCCAACATGTTCTGTTTTCTTTACAATATCCTAGGTCAGGGCAGGGATTCCCTCATTCCTAGGACATAATATATGTCATATAACTGATGTAAAATTAAAGACTGATAATCAAATGATTTAATATCGAAAGAGAGGTATAATTATGAACTAGAGGAAATCTTAACATAAAGACCAGGGATGTTTAGAATGTGGCCTCAATCCTTATCAGTAGTCCTAAAAGAAAAGAAAACAAACAGCAACAAAATCTATAATTCAAGAAAGACATGTTTTTGCAAAAGTGAGGGCTTTCTTTTCTGTTATTTTTTAAATTCTTTTATGTTTTTTCCCCTTGGTATTTTGAGACAGGGTTTTTCTGTGTAGCCCTGGCTGTCCTGGAACTTGCTTTGTAGACCAGGTTAGCCTCAAACTCACTGAGATCCACCTGCCTCTGCTTTCCGAATGCTGGAATTAAAAACATACATTTCTACCGCCCAGGTAGGGTTTCTCTTTTGAGCAAATACATTTGATTTTTCATATTTTTTCCTTTTTTTCTCACCATACTGATACCATGCTTAACCCAAGTTTCAATATGTAAGTATAAATACTATGTAAACATAAATTTGACAAAACTAGATAAGGATAGTAAGTCCTACACTTTCAATCACAGTCAACTTCTTTAATACCTTCTGTGAAGCAGACAGGGGAAAATGTTTGCCACTTTTGGGAAAGACTAATGAAAAACAAACAATGATAAGAGCACTGCAGAAGATATCCAAGACTCACTGGTTACTCAGAAGAAATAGCTTCCTCCCAAGAAGCAGTCTTATGGAGTTTACCACACTGAGCGGTCTATCCTTTTAAATGATGTTAAATTGCCTTCACTTTCAATTTTTACAGTAGTATCAGTAACATATGTCATCTCTTTTAATTCCCATTATATTTTACTTTAATCTGATTCTAATTAGATTTCTGGTGGCTTAGGGTCAGAGTCTGACATTAATATATGACTTTAGAAAGTCATAAAGAGTTTTTATATTAAGTTCATCATGTTAGCGAGCTCGTCTCTTGCCTTATATTGAGTGTTCTTTACATATGGTTTATCTAAAACATTTAGCTACACATCCAATAAAGGGAAGATAATTTTAGTATCAACTCAGTATAAATTTATTAAAATTATTTGTGATAACTGAAATTCTTAGATAAAAAGGTCATGATATTTCAAAAACTCAATCAAGGAAAGAGAAACAAAAACAAATGAAACCAAGAGAAATAAGCGTGCCAATATGAATTTACCCTGCCCACAGTACTTTGAATCAATAAAAATTAGAAATGTTCCTTAAATGATTCTATTAAATGGTATTTGACTTTGATAAAATTTTGGAATCACCAGAGACAAAATACAACACATTCGTTTTAAAGATTTTAATTGACTTTTATCTAATCAGTATGAGACCAGAAGTTCTTGGACACAGAGCAGGTCAGAGATCTTGCAGGCTGTAACAGGGAGGTGACACTGAGACACAGAAGTGGCCCAGGGACACAGCTTAATTTGCCAGCTTCTTGCATTGTTTTGTTCAAATCATCTGGGAGGCTGTGATCCACCAAATGATTCTAAGGGGCCACGACTCAATATGACTCATTTATTTGTTAGAGGGTGGTACTAAAAAGCAATCTCTTATGCAGGGCTGGGTTGCAGAAGTAGACACAAGCCCCTATCCTAGCCCACAAGCTATCTCAACACATTCACAAATGAAAAATTAGTGTTCTCCAAGAGTCTCGCTGGACAGTCAAACCACTCTTACAGTCAGGCCCCATGCTCATCCGTAGATGACCAAGGAACTCAATGGCATTTTGGAGGTTCTTTGACCTGTCTCATAACGCTTTGTCATACCTTTAGTTCATGTTTTACACCTTACAAAGTCTATGTGATTATGACTTCTGGTTTTTTTAATGAGATTTTTATGTGTGTAAACATGTGTGTCTCTGTGTCTATATGTATTTCTTGTGCTTTTTGTCTCTTTTTTCGGCTTGTTTTGTAATATTCTAATTTTTACTATAGTTTATTTTAATTTATTATTTCTTTTTTAGATTCCTATTTACATTCTTATGGATAGAGAAAAAGAAAGGGTTATATTTGGGTGTGTAGGAAAGTAAGGAAGGTCTAGGAGAAGAGTGGGGAAACTGTAATCAGAATATTTTGTATGAAAAAAAACTATTTTCAATAAAAAATAGAGTAAATAAATAACAAATAAAAACTCAATATTCAGACTAGGGTAAGGACTCAGCAGATCTGGTGTTTGCGGTATGTCATGAGAGCTTGAATTAAGATCTCCAGCGCCCACATAAAAATATAATCCTGGGCACTCAACTGCAATTCCAGCACAGGCAGGGTGTAGAAAGGAGGACTCTAGGGACCACTGGCCAGCTAGTCTCACTGAGTCAGCAAGTTAGAACTTCATTACAAGACCCTGTCCCAAAAATAAAAAAAGGGGATAGTTAACTGAGGAAGACACTTGGCACTGACCACTCTCCTTCAAATGTACACTTATCCACACACCCACATACATGGACACACACAGGGGGAGGCTGGGACCTAAGGTACAGAGGATAGACATCCAGTGCCATAGATTTTACAAAATACTGGAGGTTCCAAATTAAAATAGATTTATACACAAGATCCGTTACTTTGACCTATGATGACAACAGGAGCATGAAATATCTAGTTTGGAGCAGAGACCTCAAAAACTAGCATTCTACTTTTTATCCTCAAAAGTCAGTTCTGTCTTGACCAGAAACTGAAAGAATCTTTGTTTCTATCAACAGTTCTGTCCTGACTAGGGACCAGAAATGCCAAAAATATTCAGGGGCATTGGTTCATGTTCTTTTGTAAGTGGAGACTGGTTGTTTCCTGACTGCTCAGATCAAAATAATAACACAGAAACTATATTAATTACAATACTGTTTGGCCAATAACTTAGGCATATTCCTAGCTAGCTCTTACATCTTAACCCATTTCTATTCATATGTGTATCAACATGATGATGTAGCTTATCGGTAAGTTTCCAGCATATTTCTCCTTTGGCAGCTATATGGCATCTCCTTGACTCAACCCACTCTCTCTATGTATCTCTGTTCAGATTTCTCACCTGGCTTTTACTCCTTTCTGAAATTCTTTAAAATTCATTCTTTGAGTTTGTGAAAAAAAGAACATGGAAGTCACTAGCCCAGGGTGGCTTTGGTGACCATTGATCATCTGGGATCTTAGCCCCCTGAATCATGCTTACCTGGCACTAAAAATCCTTCATTGGCTTGAGGGTCCCAATTTCCCCTTGATTGAAGCTATATATTTTTTCTCTTTTCCTTCCTTCTTTTTTCTCTTTCCTTCTTTTTTCTTTCTTCCTTCCTTCCTTCCTTCCTTTCTTTCTTTCTTTCTTTCTTTCTTTCTTTCTTTCTTTCTTTCTTTCTTTCAAGTCAGGGTTTCTCTGTAAAGTTCTGGCTGCCCTGAAACTCCCTCTGTAAACCAGGCTGACTTGAACTCAGAGATCTCCCTGGCTCTGCATACCAAGTACTGTTAATAAGGTGCGCACCACTGTTGCCTAACATACATTTTATTGACATATTTTATTTGAATCTTTGTATTGCTCTTATTTGTATAATGTTTTTTCTCTTACCCCTAAGTCCCTTGCAACTGGAACTTATTTACTGTGTATCCTAGATGTGTGTTTAATAGAATCTACTTAACACATTTTATCATACGAATAAATAAAAACATTAGTGCTTTTAGAGATGCAATTCTGTTCCTAACTCAACATTAAAACAGATTACAGTTGCCACCCTTGTTACCATCCTTCTCCCATTCAGTGAGGTACATACCTTGCTCTTTATCTTTTCAGAAATACATTGATTAATTCATTCATAATTTTGCATTGTCCTATCTATTTGGAAGCACAAATTTAACACAACAAACTGCTAATTTCTCTAAGTTTCTCATATATTCTAGGAGATTCAGTATCCTGTGGGATAGTATTCATTACATATTCCTCAAGTTTTCAAAACTACTTCTTATGCTTGGCTTGCCTATATAAATAATGAATGCTTATATTTGCATTAACTCAGTATCAATAAACATGAACAAATGTATCTTGTTAAAACCAAAGGGAGCAAATCTATGTCTGGATAAGCTACATTTATGACCTAAATACAAATTGTTTCAAATATTTTAGTTGATAATTCTTCTTTAAAATTTTTTTTACTCTTTGAAAGAAAAGTTTCATAACTTATACAATATATACTAATCATAATTATCCACATTTTCTCCCTTCAACTCCCCCTAATTTCACATCCCACATCTTTCCCATCTTCATGTACTATTTGTGATTGTTTTTATACATATATAGATAAACATATAAATACATACATATAGGTGTTATTTAAAAAATCTAAAGAAAATTATTCTTTTTTGAAGTTCATATTCAAGTCCTTATTTCATAATTCAAAATTGAATAAAGAAAACACTGTGCAGATTTCTATTATGGCATAGCACTCTAGTTTAAAAGATTATGAAACTAATATAATCAAACTAATATTTCATTTTCATTTATGTTGAAAATTGACAAAGTTCCTCATACTGTATGTTATATTACTACAGCACAGCAATTGAGCTTTGGTCTTATGGGGAATGAGTATCTCATTTCCCAAGATCTTCTTTTGTATTGAAGCTGCATGTGGGTATGATACCTTCAGGGAGTTCGGATTCTTCTTCAACAGACACAGAATTCCAGGAATAGAATCTGGATGAAAGTCATTCTAATCCCAGTTCTAATATTCAGAGATACTGATGATAGGACACAGATGACAGAAGATGCAAGCTAGCATTGGGATTAAATTGCAAATTTACATCTATTCTGGAAAATTTTCTTTCAACTATCCACTTTCACTATGCTAACATTTTCCATGAAAGTTCAAAACATTATGATTTACTTCCATGAACATTTCTACATTGCTGTGATTTCAAGTACATATCCCCCATATTGTGTAAGTCTTCATTAAAATACAGATGAGACCATGGTATGGGCAACGGAGGAGGCCCTTAGAGAAAGAGACTAGTCACACAAGCACAGATGCATTTCAGTTAATTCAGCTTCATACATTAGCTGGATTGAAGAATCCAATTGTGAGCTATGTAGATTTCCTTTGAAATTTGAAGCACAGCAGGAGCGGTCTGTCTGAACAGAAAAGAAAAAAAGCTCCTTTTTCTTTAGATCTTTATCAATTCCAATAACCCTAACTACTAAAGAACACTGGAGAAAAATGCATGCAACAGTGCTACAAAAAACTAATGAGAGCCTCCTGCTTGAGCATTATCTGTGGCATTCAGCAAAATCATGGGTATAGGGCTTATCTCACCTCTCCTGAGGAGCAGAATCTGAATTTCTGCAGCAGCAGATCCAGAGAATGTGCACTGCCAGTAAGTTTCCATATAATTCTTATGTACTGTGTGTGCAATTGGAGAAACACAAAGGCATGACATTTGTTGAGGGGCTTAAAACATTACTGTATAAAAGGTTCCATAGAAAACATAGGCAGCTTCATGAATTTTCATGACATAAATACATCCAAGAAACCAGCTCCCACATACAGAAACAGGATAGATTTTACCTAAGAGTTCTTCCCTAAGAAAAAAAAATTATGTGTAAAAAACAAACTAACCAGAAAGATACCAGATATAGGTCATTATTGGGTGAAATCCAAGAAAGAATGAAGGAAGGCAATTCTAATTAATTATGACTGGACTTTATTGGCACTCCATGAAACTCAGAACCCTCTCTTTCCAACCTGGAGTAGGGTTTTTCAGCTCTAAGGACCAAGCACAAAATGATTTGAAGAGGGATTTGGAGAACAACACTGTATCACTTCTCTCCTTGACCCACTTCACTTTCCTTCTCTGATTCCAGTGTGCTGCGTGTGCTTTTTATGTGCACCAAGACAAAGAATAAACCTGAAACCCTGCAGGGAAGAAACTGTGCTGCCCACCTTTCTGTGAGCAGTGTTTCACAAGCCTCACTATCCAAAGGCATCCTATTTCCTGCAGGCAATGTGATTTCTTTCTTCTCTGTGGCTGGCTCTCATTTAATAATGAGCACTTTGACTGGTCAGAGGCCTGACTTTTTGACTTGAATCCCAATAGATGTTGACTCTAATAGATTGGTAGACGGTAAGAGGTTTACATACAAAATACGCTAATATTACTCCTTTTATTATAATATATCCAAAGAAAAGAAAACCTCACAGAAACAATTAGGCATGTAAAATGCCTATCTCTAACAATCCTACTTGTGAATATAAGAGAAACTTTGATGAAATAGAGACTTGCAAATATTTGTGCAATACACATATGCAGCATTATAAGATAATGCTTCATGCATTGCTACAAGTTGAACTAAACTCCCCCCAAAATTCTAATGCTATTCTTCCTTGGAGCATAAAAAAACTAAAGGTTTGATACAAAATCCATGAAAGTATACTTTAAAATTATAAATTGAAAGAATTAAAATAAAACTTGTCATACTCTAGAAAGTATATCAGATTTCTTCATTTCCTAAAAAAAATGTGCTAGGCACTGTGCTTCTCACATTTAAACATTTACAAAAATCACCTGAGAATCTAAGAAACATCACAGAGTTTCAAACTCCACCCTACATACAGTCTCTAAATCAAGACTTCCAGATGGTGCCAGTCCCATACTCCTACATAGACCCAAGCCTCCTGGACAATATGAAAAATGTAGATAAAATAAGTTATGCTGGCAACTGTCTTGGTGGCTCTACTCCCAGACTAGCCCCTACAAGGAGACATATAAAAAGATATAAGTTCTACAGAGATAAACAAGAACAGTGATTCCTTCTAATCTCAAGAACATGATGTATGAGATTCTTGGAGTAGTAGAGGTCACGCAGCAAATATGTAGTCATGTGGTTCATCAGGTACATCAAGTTGACTTTGGCAACTACAGGTCCAGGCCACTTCAGAGGAGACATATACACTGTATATGTATTGAATATACGTGTTCTAACAAACTCACACACTTCTGTCTGCTCTCTCTGTCTATCTTTCTCTTATTCTATTCATTGAGATGTTATTGGAGGCATTTGAGCCCTCTATTTACGTTTATTTCCAAGCAATGTGTTCATTTTCATTTCTGTCACTGTCTTGTCATTAGTGTCTTGGGAGATTTATGATTTCTCAGCCATCATGTCAGGTTTTCCTTTACCTTTAATTAAGTGTCATCTAAGATATTAATTGACTATCACTTCTATAATAGTTGAACACAGTACTTCTCAAGAATAGATACAACTCTAGCTAACTTTCAATCAGTGTGCACAAAGCACACACAAAGGTAACAAAGAGTAAGAGTTTATAAAAAGCCAGCTAATCTGTCTAGGTTTGTTAATGAAAATAGTATACATATTTTTTTCTCTAGTTGATTGGGGTCAGTTTCATTATCTCTTATTAACAATAGTGAATAACCATTGTTGCATTTTTTATCATTAAGGAAGAATTAATTAGAAAATGTTTCTAATGGCTAGAGAGGTGACTCGGAGGTTAAGAGAACTGGCTGCTTTTCCAGAGGTTTTGAGTTCAAGTCCCAGTAACCACATGGTGGCTCACAGCCATTTGTGTGAGATCTGCTGCCCTCTTCTGTCATGCAGGTGTACATACAGGCAGAAAACTATGTACATAAAAAATAATCTTTAAAAAAAAATAAAAATGTGTTTAAGTGCCAGATCATTTTGATGCTTAAATTCCACTCAAATATATTTGAATATATTGGTTAAAAATTAGAGTCAAAAGAATAATACCAGTGTGTACTTTCTAATGCTAATATTCATACCCTAAAAATACCTTTAATTATTTTAAAAAGACACAAAGTTTCCAATGTTAATAATGTTAATACTTTTCCCAAAAATTTTATATGTAGACAAGACCCACAACAAATCCATTTCCTAAAGAAACACTTAAATACAGACTTTAAGTCACCAACACAAGAAGGCTCACAGTCCATTGGTAGAATAGGTATATAAATCATGGACTATCAGGAATGAATACTTAACAATGGATTACTGTTCAGCAATGAATATTAACAAACTATAGCTTTATACAAGAGACATGAATCAATTATTTAAAACAGCATCACCCAAATCCATATTCTTTCTTGCTCTCTCTCCTTAGAAAACAAACAAGTTTCTCGAAAAAAGAAGAAGAAAAATGAATAAATAAGATAAAATAAAAACAAATCTTATATGACAAAACAAACAAACAAATGGAAAAATGAAGATTAAAAACATCACAAGAAACATATACAGATGCACACACAAATACATTGGCATGTGCAGAAATTGTAATATGTAAACAAAAGACCTGTAATATAAGGGAAAAAAGCCCTTGGGTCTGGCCTTAAGTGTTTTCTTGTATATCCAGTGAGACTGTATTGGAGAAAATTAATTTTTAATTTGTGAGCAATTATCAATTGGAGATGGCAACTGGGTTAGATACGGGTATTTGTATATACATCTACTCTCAGCGTTGGGACTCTGGATAGCCCAGACCTGTTCAGGCTGCCAGTCTCTGCTGTATGTATCAGTCCTGCTGTGTAGAAGCCTTGTTTCCTGCTCTCCACCCCTTCTGGCTCTTACAATCTTTCTGCCTCATCTTATGCAGCATTCCCTGAGCCATAAGGGGAGCATGTTGATGGAGACATGCTATTTAGGATAAAGTATTTCAGGATCTCTCACTCTCTGCACTTTGCCCACCTGTGGGTCTCTGTATTCATTCCTATCTGCCTCGGAAGGAAGCTTCTCTGATGATGGCTGAACAAGACACATTGCCCTGTGAGAATAGCAGAATGTCATTAAGAGCCATTTTGTTACTTTTTTGTTTTGTTTAGTTTTTTAAACAGTAGTACTTGGTTTGATCCTAAGTGCCTGGAATATCTGGTCTCAGATCCTTGGCAATCTGAGCTTTGCAATGGATGAGTTCCTTTTTATGGACTGGGTCTTGAATCCAATCAGTATTGACTTTGTGACACTATTATACTATACCTTGCATGTCAGTCACCATTGTGGATGAAAGGGTTTGTAGCTGGTTTGGTGCTTATCTTTCTACTTTGGTAGAGTTCAGAGTACTTTCCAGCAAGAGTGAAGGCCCTAGTAGGCACCAGCTCAACTTAAGTATGTTCAGCGAGTTGTGTCGCTGTTGTCTTCAGCAATACAAACTTACCATCACTTTATGAAGAGTAATCAATATCCTTGACAACATCCTAGTTGTTTAGGGGTTCCCTTGGACACCTTTTGGCCAACAACTCAATTAGATGGAACCTATTTACAGAACTGAAAGCTTCATTTGATGACAAGAGATGTCCAGTTTGTTTTTGAAGATTCCATTTATATTACCTTCATACATTCATATATTTTAGGAAGCTTCGACTGTGTTAGATTTCTGTATACCCCTGCAAATAGGCCTTAGGTTTAGCTCTCTCTCTCCAGTATTCCCTCACTCACCTCCACTCTTCTCTTCCCCTCCCTGTTTGATTCTTCCATCCCAGTTCTCTCCCATCCCAAACTATCCTATTTCCCCTTCCTAGGATGATCCAATCTTTCCCTGTTGGGGAAACTACTTCAGTCAATGGCCTTTGAGATGCTAGATCAGGTTGGAAGTGGCCTTGGGTACTAGAAAGGTCTGTGCTTGTTCTCTCCTCTCTCCTCTCTCCTCTCTCTTCTCTTCTCTTCTCTTCTCTTCTCTTCTCTTCTCTTCTCTTCTCTTCTCTTCTCTTCTCCTCCTCTTCCTCCTCCTCCTCCTCTTCCTCCTCCTCTTCCTCCTCCTCCTCCTCCTCCTCCTCCTCCTCCTCCTCCTCCTCCTCCTCCTCCTCTTCTTCTTCTTCTTCTTCTTCTTCTTCTTCTTCTTCTTCTTCTTCTCTCTCTCTCTCTCTCTCCCTTCATAAAGAACCCTTTGTTATACTCTTATACTCAGTTCTGAGCTAGTGTGGTACTATTTTACTATTTTATAGCTTCCTTCTACATTCCCCCAGTTCTTTTCTACATACCTAACCTCTGTGGGTATATGGTTTGCAGCCTGCTTATCAAAGACCTAAAAGGCAACATCCTCATATAAGCAAATTAATGATGCATGCTTTCTTTTTTTTATTGAGAAAAGGAAGAAAAAAAAAACAAGTTTCCACCTCCTCCCAGCCTCCCATTTCCCTCCCCCTCCTCCCACCCTTCTCTCCCTCCTCCCACCCTTCTTCCCCTCCCCCCACTCCTCTCCCCCTCCCTCTCCAGTCCAAAGAGCAGTCAGGGATCCCTGCCCTGTGGTAAGTCCTAGGTCCTCCCCCCTCCGTCCATATCTAGGAAGGTGAACATCCAAACTGGCTAGGCTCCCACCAAGCCAGCACATTGCATAGGATCAAAACCGCGTGCCATTGTCCTTGGCGTCTCATCAGCCCTCATTGTTCGCCATGTTCAGAGAGTCCAGTTTTAACCCATGCTTTTTCAGTCACAGTCCAGCTGGCCTTGGTGAGCTCCCAGTAGATCAGCTCCACTTATAGTTCACAGCTCATGGAAATTAAGAAAACTTGTATTGGCAATGCGTTAATGGGCAATTGGCCTTAGTATACAGCTAAACTGTGGCCTCCATTTTAATCTTTCAAGACCCCAAAAATGTATGTGCATGAAAGACATAAATAAATTTTAAGAACTCCATTTTGTAGTGCAGATTATTTCTGATTATCATAAAACCTCTTCATAGTAAGTACAGGTATCTACAAATAAAAGCATAGGGAAAATGACAAGGAACAGGAAAAGACTGGATATTAAAATATTAATAAAATCACAATTTAAAAATAAACTATGTAATTTTTCTTTAAAATTTGTCATAAAAATTCAATTTTTAAAGGATCTTTAATGATTAATCAAAAAAACATTTCATTAGATAAGCTCTTCACTTTTTTAGGTTTAAACAATATACTTTATTTTTTATTACTTTATAAATAATACCAATCAAAATTTCCACTTCCTCTCCTCCTCCCACTTCCTTCCCACTCCCTCACACACCTTCCCTCCACCCCCTTCAGTCCTAAGAGAGGGCAAGATACCCTGCCCTGTGGGAAGTCCAAAGCCTTCTCTCTACATCCACGCTTAGGAAGGTTATGTTTCCAAATAGAATAGGATCCCAAAAAGCCAGTAAATGGAGTAGAGACAAATCCCAGT
The DNA here is from genome assembly GCF_037038515.1 of Microtus pennsylvanicus. Lineage (NCBI taxonomy): Eukaryota > Metazoa > Chordata > Mammalia > Rodentia > Cricetidae > Microtus > Microtus pennsylvanicus. The sequence continues at coordinate 45,312,780 of NC_134584.1, forward strand.
GCCATTATCATTGGCCCCTCAGTCTGCCCCTATTGTCAACTACATTCAGAGGGTCCAGTTTGATCCCATGCTCGTTCAGTCCCAGTCCAGCTGGAGTTGGTGAGCTCCCATTAGATCAGGCACACTGTCTCAGTGGGTGAACCAACCCCTCATGGTCCTAACTTTTTTGGTCATCTTCTCCCTCCTTCTGCTCTTCAACTGGACCTTGGGAGCTCAGTCCAGTGCTCCAATATAGGTTTCTGTCTCTATCTCCATCCATTGCTGGACAAAGGTTCTATGATGATACTCAAGATAGTCATCAGTCTGACTATGGGACAAGGCCAGTTCAGGCACCCTCTCCTCCACTGCCCAGGGACCTAGCTGGGGAAATCCCCATGGACTCCTGGGAACCCCTCTAGAGTCAAGCCTCTCGCCAACACCAAAATGGCTCCCTCAATTAAGATATCTCCTTCAGTGCTCCCATTTCACTCTTTCCTTCACCTCAACCTTCCTAGTAGGCTCTCCCAAACCCTCCCCTTCTCTCCTCTTTCTCCCCCTCTCCCCTTCCCTCTACCACCACCCCCATGCTCCCAACTTTTGCCTGGTGATATTGTCTGCTTCCAATTCCCAGGAGGATCTATATATGTTTTTCTTTGGGTTCAGCTTATTACTTAGCTTCTCTAGGATCACAAACTATAGGCTCAATGTCCTTTGTAAATGGCTAGAATCCACTAATGAGTAAGTACATACCATATTCATACTTTTGGGTCTGGGTTATCTCACTCAGGATAGTGTTTTCTATTTCCGTCCATTTGCATGCAAAATTCAAGATATCATTTTTTTTTTACCTCCGAGTAGTACTCTAATGTGTATATGTTCTACACTTTCTTTATCCATTCTTCCATTGAGGGGCATGTAGGTTGTTTCCAGGTTCTGGCTATTACAAATAATGTTGCTATGAACATAGTTGAACAAATGCTTTTGTAGCATGATTGGGAATCTCTTGGGTATATTCCCAAGAGTGGTATTACTGGATCCTGAGGTAGGTTGACTCCCAATTTCCTGAGAAACTGTCACACTGATTTCCAAAGTGGTTGCACAAGTTTGCATTCCCACCAACAGTGGATGAGTGTTTCCCTTACTTCATATCCTCTCTAGAATAAGCTATCATTGGTGTTTTTGATTTTAGCCATTCTGACAGGTGTAAGATGGTATCTCAAAGTTGTTTTGATTTGCATTTCCCTAATCGCTAAGAAAGTTCAGCATGTCCTTAGGTATCTTTTGGCCATTTGAAATTCTTCTGTTGAGAATTCTCTGTTCAGTCCCATACCCAAATTTTTAATTGGATTATTTAGAATTTTAATGTTTAGTTTCTTGAGTTCTTTATATATTTTAGAGATCAGACCTTTGTTGAAGATCTTCTCCCTTTCAGTAGGTTGCCTTTTTGTCTTAATGATTATGTCCTTTGCTTTACAGAAGCTTCTCAGTTTAAAAAAGGAAATCTGTTAATCTGTATCAAGAAACAAAAAATAAACTACAAAAACTTCAATTGCTAACCTCATATCTTACTTTCAGGAATAAGAAAAGAAGAGATTTGCATGAAGTAAGTACACCCAAACATTCTTCGTAAGCAATCAGTAGCCTATGGTCAGAATAATAGTTTTGTATGAAGAAATAAGTTGGATTGTGAAAATGGCTTAGCAAGTCAGTGTGCTTGCTGCTCTAACATGAGGACCTGAGCCAGAATTCCTTAGAACCAGTGACAAAACCCTAGCACACTCCCTGTAAGTCCCCATACTGTGAGATGTTGTAGGAGGCTGTTTGTTTGTTCCCGGCCAGCCAGAACCAAAATAATCACACAGAAACTATATTATTTAAAACACTGCTTTGGCCAATGATTCTAGCATATTATTAGGAAACTTTTACATATTAAATCATCCGATTTCTATTATTTTATAATTTTCCATGAGGCTCATGTCCTACCAGCAAGGTTCTGGATGGCAGCATGTGTCTTTCTCCTCTGGTGGCTCCATTGCGTCTCACTGACTCCACCTTCCTTCTTTCAGCATTAAGTTTAGTTTTCCTGCCTAGCTCTATTTCTGTTAAGCCACTGGGTAAAACAGATTTATTCATTAACCAATAAAAGCAACACATACATAAGCAGAAGGACTTCCCATACCAGTGAGGGAATATACAATGGAATCACAGGTTTGCTGATTACCATGGCTAGCTCCAAGTTTAATAAGGGGCCTTGTCTTAAAGGAATAAGTGGGAAGTGATAGAACAGGACACTTAAGTCCTCATCCAGGATGAGCATTTGCATACACTCACACACATACACACATACGTGCACATATACCAACACACTGGCACACACATGCATGTATACATATACCAACATACACACACATAAACATATACCAACATACAGACACACATACGTACACACCACAAGAAATGGAATAAAAATGATGAGGTACAAGGTAATGAAGCAGAATTTGAGTCACATTACTCTCTATAGGCTCTGTGACTTTACAGAAAAAGGGACAAAACGTAAAGACAGTGGGATGCATATGCATAGGAAGAAAGTTGCAGTATATAATTTCTAGTTGATATTGACTTGTGAATATGAAAATTTTTTTTGTTTTCTTTCTCATATTTTCCAAAATTGAGAAACCATTCTAGATATGATTTTATCAAAGAAAGGGAATGAAGGATGAATGGAGGAAGATAGAAAGACACACACAAACACATACAAAGGCTGGGGGAATGACACACAGCATTAAAGATGATGAGCAAATTGAGTGGCAAAGCCCCACTTACTGTGGGAGATCTTTAGTCATTCCTAACCATCATAGGACTGGTCCAGAGATCTTCGTGAAGAAATGCCATGTACTAATAAGATGGAGGGCGACAAATTGGGAAATGGGAATCTATTGTTTCAAGTCAAAGAAGAGTTGGCCAATGTGACTTGCTAAGAATTTAGGAAGACTTCATAATTGACAAGAATCTTAAAAGCATGCAGGATTTATAAAAACTGGGTTGATGAAAGAAGCAAAAATGATGAAAAACCTTATATTAAAAAGACATTCATAGAAGTTGACTGGATTTCAATGGCACTGAAAAGTCAGGGAGGAATTTCCATAGTGGGGTATGATGCAATTAGCTGTAATTCAGAAGGAAAAGGTGCAACTTAATGTTTCATGGGCTAAATATTGATAAATACTCTTTAATCTTTACCATAATCCTAGTACACAGACATTATTATTTTCTCCCTCTCCATAAGGAAAGCAAATTTTTTAGAGGATTTTTGCCAAGAGCCCACACAGCCAGAACGTAGCTGGGACAAAGTTAGAACCTAAATTTACTAACTAGGGGAAAGCAGTAAGACAGGAAAATCAATATTAGGTCAGGCAATATGAAATTGCAGAAAATTGCTATTTCAATAGTTGAATCTAACGTGTCTCATAAAATAGCAACACCTCCTGAAATCAAATTTCAATTCAAAATGGAACTGCCAGATGCATATATCTAAAAAGATGAAGCTGTTGTTTCAAGGCTCTCAAGATGACCTCTTTCGGCAATAGTCTAATTCTTTGCAGGTTTTAGCCCCAGTGTCTTTGGCTTAATTCTCTTTTATCTCTACTTCTGTCATTCCAAGTCTTCTTCTTCTCCTTCTTCTTCCTGTTTTGTTCCCTGCAATTCCCTATCAGCCAGAAGTCTGATGGTTCTCAGTGTGTTTCGGGACCTTCAGCTCCTGCCTTTTTGCTGATATGTGCTCTCGGTTTGCTGTTTACAGAGAGTAAGCAAAGGACTGAAGGCAGAGCTCATATTAGATAGTGGTTCCTTGATACTCAGAGACTGGATAGGGGCCCCATGAGGGTATCTACTCCCCTGTTTCATTTTCTAGAGCTCTCATGTGTAGCTGCTTCTCACCATGCCTGCATGCACTGCAGTGTTCTGCACCCGGGATCGAGTGGAGATGCTGGGAGATCTGAGTCCAAGATAGCTTTGTTTCTGAATCCTGTTTTCCTTCTCAAGCAAGACAGTCAGTTAATCATAAGTATCAGCAGACAATACTTTGACCTCAATCTTTGAGTCTTCTTTGATATTCTAAGCAGGAATGCTTAAATTGTCCAGTCCAGTGAGTAGCAATTGGACTCTAGCCTAGTCTTTGACCTGATAGCAACTCTTGACAATTATGTCAATAATCTCATTCCTCTTTCCCTCATTATCATTCTTTGTTTTCCTCTGTCTTCTGCCTCTGCTAACACCTTCCTCACCAAAAAGAGTCTGCAAAAGTGGTTTGAAAGCCTCTCCGGATAAAACAATGACTAAAACTGAAGTATTTAGTCAGATTTAAATAAATAAATAAATAGATTTAGTCACATTAATTGTTTGTATGTTTGTGTGTGTATGTGGGGATACATATTCCATGATGCGCATGTAGAGGTCAGAGGACCACTTGCAGGAGTCAGCTCTCTCCTCCCACTAGGTGGATCCTAGGAATCAAACTAAAGGTTATCAGGCTTAGCAATTTAGTGCCTTCACCCAAGAGATGTCTCCCCTGCTTCAAAGTATTTCTTTTTCTGACATGGGGTCTCACCCTTTTTCAGCCTGGACTAGAACTCACTTTATAGCCCAAATTTGCTCTTACCTTGATCAAGCAACCTTCTTTCTTCAATTTCCAAGATACTTGGATTACAGGCATACATTGAAACATCCTAATTAAATATATGGTTTTAATTTTAATATATAATTTCTAATGTTTAAGAGACACAGTCAAGGAACAACATTGAAAACATGCAATTATGATTTACTTTCAGCCGCATGAGTCAGTGTTAGGAAGAATAATTGACCTCTTGCTTTTGAATATGGGAAAATGATTATGCTTGCATATACTCAGTTTTTACTTCCCATCACTAACATTAGTTATATAATATTTCTAATACAGGGTTTATAAGAATTATAACCTATTCTGAAATTGCAATTCTCTCAATTATCCAATGTAAATTCTATATTTAAGTAGGTACAACAATGGCCACCAAGCATTTTTACTATATATTATATTGCAGTCTAACCCTGGGCTCATAGTTTCTATAGTCCATGAGTTTGTAAGTACTTTTAATGGTAACAGGCTCCTGTCTTTTACACTAGAGGGAAGTCTGAAGGGACTTTCTGCTTCTGCCTCTTTTCTGCACACTTTGCCTGAGACCACAGCTGCCAAACAACCTTGACCCAGTTTCAAGGACGGACACAGGTACCATCCCCAAGTCTACCCTTGAGAAGGTGTCTAGATATAAGAGCTATCCTAGCCTACAGGGCAAGTATATACAGAGCTTGCATGCATAGAGTAACACATTCAATATATGCAAATGAAGTCATCTATAGTGTGAAATATTAACAAACTCCTGAGTCCTGTGGTTCTGGCCTCCCACCCATCATTTCCTTGAAATTCCATGTTGTTGAAAAACTCTAAGTTTAAATAAGAATTTTGAGATTGTTAAGAAAGTATATTCATCGGAGTAGGAATGGAGAAGATGCTTTACTCTGCAACTGTTGGCTTTACGCACATACACACACACACACACACAGAGACACACACACAGACAAAAATCTTTAAAACTCTGACATAAGGTATATTGGTGTCCACTTACGTATAATCTTTCTAGTTTCCACTGATATAAAGTCATAATATGTCTCAGAAGCTGCTTGCTTATTTACAAAACAAATAAGAAACAAATTGGCCTGAGTTTTGGGAATCTCTCTTTTTAGAACACTGTTAATTATTTGCTGAAGAAAATGTCGAACAACCTGCTATTATTTTCTTTATAGAAGGTGACTTTCACTTTCTACACTGATATATAAAATTGATGCATTTTTGCCTTAAAATTAATAACTTACATAAAGAATGACTTCTTGATCATTTGATGTCAACTTTTTAAAAATTTGATATCTACTTTGTTTTCAATTATATTATTATATGATGTTATGCTCTGTGCATACGAACACATCCTTGCTGTATATGTGTATGTGGATATATCAAAATAATTTAGTTTCAGACTTATCCTTTCAGTTTTGTAAATGTGAATTTTGATATGTTATTTCCTGAGCTTTGTAGATTATCTTTTTTTTTTTTTTGATTTTTTGAGACAGGGTTTCTCCGTAGCTTTTGGTTCCTGTCCTGGAACTAGCTCTTGTAGACCAGGCTGGCCTCGAACTCACAGAGATCCGCCTGCCTCTGCCTCCCGAGTGCTGGGATTAAAGGCGTGCGCCACCACCGCCCGGCTTGTAGATTATCTTTACATCTTATTTTGGTGTTTTATATTCTAGCATTAGCTTCCTGATGCACTGACTTGATTTTTGCTTTTGTTTTGTTGTTAAATTCTTTCTTCTACAATTTAAGATGTTAACATGGAAATTTTTATTTCGGTTATGTTTTATTTCATCAACTGAATATTCTGAACTTTCTATTCCATATTTCACTCTTCTGAAGAGGAGGGTCAGCAATAATTTCTGGTTTTTGTGGTTCTGCCTCTCCCTCTTTAGCCCTAGCCTTTTACCTTAGGCTGAATGCTCCTTCTAGATAATGAGCTTGTGGGATGGTAAGGCCACCCTATTGGTTTTCTCCTCTCGAATTCACTCTTCTAAGCTGCCTGTGGATTGATGCTGAAAACAGTTGTCTCATACATTTTTTCAGTGTTGTCTGTTTAAGGTAGAAAACCACATTTACCCTTGTTACTTATCTGTGTATGAAAGCAGACGTCTTCTCATCATACGTTTGAATAAAACTGAAAGGGTACTTGCTTTAGATCCATAACCATGGGTATAAGATGAGGCAACAAGACATAAATACTTGGTGCTCTTTATAAGGTGTGGTGAAAGGAGAAGCTGGAATTATGAAGATCTCCTGATTGGGTGATGTTTTCTATAGCCCCGCCCCGCCCTCATTTCCTGAAGTACTTAGTGATTTAGTTTCTTCTCTCCCCATGCTGCCCCTACTTTCAAAATGTTAAATATATGCTTTAAATATTAAACACATATGAGAGACTTCCCAGGGTTTGTGAAAAAGCTAAGCAATGATTCCTTACTCCCCTGGAAGTTGGTGGCAAAGGGTACTCAAGGGGACTCATGTGTTTGCTACCTGACTTTGGAACTGAACTGATGATCTGAGGTCTAGCTTAGTCCAAGAAATTTGCTTTCTTTTCTTCTAACATCATAACTTTGGATCACGGAAAATACCAAAACATTGCCATTGGAATTGTATCGTCAGGGTAGACCTGGTTTGGGAGCCATTTATAGGATTGGAGTGACATAAGAACCTCATTTGAGCAGAATTTACCTTCCAAAGCCATTATGGCCCTGATTAGCTAAATTAGTAGTTCCGAAAGAAATGTCGTCGTTTTAAACAAGTCACTTTCCCTGGAATGTTTCACAATAAACCTTAATACTGGCACCCTCCTCTGCATTTCTGATTTGCTGGTGTTTTTAGAAGTCCAATAGGATGACTGGTTCTCAAGAAAACATTACCGCTTTGAAAATAAACTAGAACACAGCTTGTCTTTTTATGCTCCATCTGCTCAACCACATCTATTAAACTCTAGGAACATTGCCCACTGTGCTTTAAAATGCCATGTTGGCTACTGAAATTAAGAAGAATGTTATTTCTTTGATTGTGTTTATTGACATTTTAGCATCAAAACATGAATGTCTTGTTCCAATCAAAGAAACACTGACTGCAGGCTACGCCACACTTGATATTTGCACTCAATTCCCAAGTTTGACCTCTACAGCCAGTTTCTATAGGAATGAAATTTAAAGGGATCTGATCTGCACTATCCCAAATTTGACTAATCCAGGGAGCAACTATTTAGAGAAATCACAGTCAGTGATCTCAAAGCAAGGCTGGTTTGAAATACAGCTTATTAAGTGTTTCACCTGCAGCTTGTTTTAAGTGAATCATGTTTGATTAGTGATGCAAGCTCTATGCCTTGCTGACAACTTCTGGGTCGAACACATGGGCACAGGAGACCACTTCCTAAATATAACAGCAATAGCACAAACACAGAGCAACAATTAATAAATGAGACCCCCCTGAAACTGAGAAGCTTCTGTAAGGCAAAGGATATAGTCACTAAGACAAAGCGGCAGCCTACAGGATGGAAAAATATCTTAACTAACCCTACATCAGATAGAGAACTGATCTCCAAAAAATATAAAGAACTCAAGAAACGAGATATTAAAATACCAAATAATTCAATCAAAACGTGAGGGACAGATCTAAATAGAGAATTCTCAACAGAAGAATAGCAAATAGCCAAAAGATACTTAAGAAATTTCTCAACATCTTTAGCCATCAGGGAAATGCAAATTAAAATGACTCTGAGATACCATCTTACACCTGTCAGAATGGCTAACATCAAAAACACCAATGATAGCCTTTGCTGGAGAGGATTCAGGGTAAGGGGAACACTACTCCATCGCGGGTGGGAGTGCAAACTTGTACAGCCACTTTGGAAATCAGTGTGACAGTTTCTCAGAATATTGGGAATAAATCTACCTCAAGACCCAGCAATACCACTTTGGGCATATACCCAAAGGATGCACACTCATACCACAAGGATAGTTGCTCAACTGTATTCATAGCATCATTATTCATAATAGCCAGAACCTGAAAACAACCTAGGTGCCCCTTAACCAAAGAATGGATAAAGAAAATGTGTTACATTTACACAATGTCGTACTACTCAGAGGTAAAAAAGTAACGACACTTGAAATTGCATGCAAATGGATAGAACTAGAAAAAAACAACACCCTGAGTGAGGTAATCCAGACCCAGATAGAAAAACATGGTATGTACCCACTGATTAGTGGATATTATGGATATTAGACATAAAGCCAAGGATAATCTGTCTATAGTCCACGATTCCAGAGAAACTAAGCAACAAGGAGAACGCAAAGAGAGACATACATGGATCCCCCAAGGAAGGGGAAACAGACAAGATCTCCTGAGAAAATTAGAATTCGGTGGGGAAAGGATGGTGAAAAAGGAGAAGGGGAGGGATTAGGAGAACATGAGGCAACTGGATACAGAGAGGGAGACAAACAAAAGCGATATTTTAATTAAGGGAGTTATTTAAGAGAAAATTAGAAAAATTCCAGGAATACACAAGGATGACCCCAGCTAAGACACTAAGCAACAGTGGAGAGGACACCTAAACTGGCCTTCCCCTCTACTCAATTGTTTCTTATGATGTGCAAAACCTTTTAAGTTTTATGGGGACCCATTTGCTAATTGATGACTTTGATTCTTGAGTAAATGGAGCCTTATTCAGAAAATCCTTTTCTACCTCTATATCTTGTAGGGTGCTGCTTATGATTTTTGGTTTTTTGTTTTGTTTTGTTTTGGATTTCATATTAAGGTATTGGATCCAGTTGGAGCTAATGTCTGGATAAGGTAATAATAAGGATCTAATCTCATACTTCTGAGTGTGGACATTCCTTTCCCATCACCATTTGTTGGAGGTCCTATCTATTGTCCAGTGTACATATTTGGCCCTTTTGTCAAATATCAAACTGTTGCAATTATATATACTAGATTTGGTTATTCTATGTTGTTCTCTTGGTCTAAGTGTTTGTTTTTGTGCCACCCTCATGCTGTTTTTATTACTATAGCTCCATAATATATCTTGAAATATGAAATGGTCATCCCTCCTTCATTGTTCTTTTTGCTCAGGGTTACTTTGGCCATCTGTGTGGTTCCTCATAATCTTTCTTTTTTGATTGTTTGATTGATTGATCCATTTTTAATTTTTCAGTTCTATATGGTTTGTTTGGATTTTTTCAATAACACATACAACTCAGAGACTATCTCAGACGAGGGGGCAGAAAGGTTAGGAAAGCCAGTTTCAATCAACATCAAACATGCTTAAGATGTGATGGCTATGTTGTAGTTATTAAAGATTTTCATGAAAGTACTGTTCACTGGATTTAGAAGAACAGAAAGATAACACAAATACATTTCTAAAAAATATAGACTGCTTCACAAATATTCATGCTAGTAAAATTCAGATCAGCTTGGCTGAAGCAGTCATTAGATTCAGGAACAACTCAAAGAATGAAGATTGCTTACCCTTTGGAGGAGTTTGTGACATTGAAATGGACATTAGTATGTTATTATCTCAGCTTAGCTCATGATAAGTTCCTAGTTATTCTCTGGATGGCCAAAAAATAATTGATCAATCCCAGCAAATTTGGTCAATTCATATTTCTCTATTGGTTTACATTGAAAATCATTATAGATGAAGAATCTCTATTTCGAATGGTTTCGAGACAAGATAAACTTCTTCAGTTATTTAATTCACATAAGATGAGTTAGTAAAACTTAGCAGATAAGAAGGAAAGAAAGTAAAGAAACATGAATGTCAACTGTTGCCCATGAGAAAGATGAATAAAACAAAAGAAATTGAGATACATATAAAGGTACAACAGGGGAAGGAGGAAGTTCAAGGAATTATGGTGTGCCTAAGAGGAGAGAAAAGCAAGTACAGTAATTTTGTCAGCTTACTAGGAGTCCACCTTGTACTATGTTTGTCCTTTGAAAGACTGAAATCGCCTGTAAATGTTAGTCCTAACCAGAAATGAGTAAGCAATATTTGATTTCAGTTAGATGCATTTTCTGAAGTTCCAATGGTCCTTCTCATTAAGTAAACAAAAACAAACTGAATAATCAGAACTGCTTTTCCCAGCATAATATTTTTGGGAATTTTGTACAATGCACTTGCTTCCAATCATACTTGCTTCATTTCTCTCAGGTCCACCCTCACACACTTCAGCCCTACCCCTGCAAAAACAAACAAACCAAAAAACCCCATAAACTTCAATTTTGTTGACCATATACCCATTGAAGCATGGTCAAATAATCAGCACCCCACCCCCTTCAGAAAAACTGAGTCCTTCCCTCACTTCCTACTCCTGGCCAGAGTCATGAACTGCAAAGGACATCTTCAGCATCTTTGTCACGATTTTAAAGGACTCTTTTCAGTAGTTTGCTGTGTCTGAACTGTTTCTTTTTGGGGGACACAGAAGCCTTCAGTGTCTCTCATTCTCGTTTTTGAGTCTATAGTCTTGGATACCAATGCAAAAGAACCTTCCAAGCCCATAGCGGTTGGTGCCATAAAGGGATATATTAGAAATTGATTAAACAACAAAGAAAAACGCTCAAAACACATGGTTTAAGATTCTCTAACTCCAGTGCATCTTCTGTTTGATGTTTCTGTCTTCCTCATGAGCAGGACTCTGATTTTTTAAAGGCAAGTGTGACCTGTCACAATGCTGTTATAACTCTGAGGCTTGGAACAAGCACTTTCTTCTATTGCTGTGTTTTCCACTCTTGCACTTGAGCCCTTGTCCTTGTTTTTAAGATCGAGATGAACTACCATCACTTGTAAACTCTGACCTTGACGTCCCTCTGTTTACTAGCAGTGACTAAATACACATATTACATTGTACTTTGTATCAAATTATGTCTCCCCTTAACACATAACAGGTAGGTATCTCAAACTGCCAAAATAAGCCACTTTGTACTAAAATAATAATAATACAGAAAATATACCAGTGTAATTTTTACAGTTCTAAAAAAGATAAAGGAACAGCTTAAAAAGAGTCTTGAGTAAGAATGTTTCCATAGTACTGATGATCACAGACACATTTACATAACAGGATGATTAAGAGAGGACTCAACTCCATCAAAGAAATGAAACAGAATTCACTTTCAGCATCGGCAGCTCTGACCCAAAGCTTTCCCATAAGAACGGCTATCGTTGCCCTACAAATCTGAAGTTATAGCTGGAGTGCATATTTTCTTCTGGTTCTAATTTTGCATAATTAGCTTCTATTTAAAGTCCAAAGTGGGTGCCTACTAATGGGTAAACTGGGTTACATCCCCACTTCTTTTTATTATTGTTTTTATTGAACTATATATTTTCTCCACTCCCCTCCCTTCCTCTCCCCTTCCCTTCTACCCTCTCCCATGGTCCCCATGCTCCCAATTTACTCAACATTCCCACTTCTTAACAATAGGGAAGTTACAAAAGCACACTATATCTTGGGGCTTTCCATCTTAATGGTGAGTGATGAGTTGTGCCTCCCCATGAGAATGTAGACCAGCAAAGAAGGCTTGAGATAATGCATATGCTCACTGAACCTATTGTATAAACTGAAAACTTGGCTACTTAGTTGTGGTAATCAAGTTTCTCATGGGTAAATATGGCTGCTGTGGTCCTCATTGAACAGTGCAGAGACAACATTTCCATCACCACAGAACACTTTACTGGACAGCTCTGAGTTAGACAAAGCCTCTCAGATTTATTTATGTGCAGATCAAGCTCCCCAGAAGTTAAGTAATAGGCCAATATTGCAGAGCAAGCTTATGTCCATTTCAAAGATATCAAGTATCAAAATTCATGAATCTTTTGAATTGCTCTATTCATTGTCAATTAATATTTTTCAAGTCACAGTTGCAAAAGGTTCTATTTATGTGCTTCATTTCTCCAATTTGCCAAAATGTTTCTTTTCTGAAACCTTTGGTTTGTTGGAATAATATATAAAGGTCTAGGGGAACTTCAACAGAAGCTTTTCTAGATAGAAACAGCATTTAACAGAGCCTGGAGTACTGTTAAATGTTCTCTGGATTTTTGTCTTCAAATAATGTATTTCATAGAATACTGAAACAATAATTTTGAAGCCTTTTTACTTGACCAGTTATTGGAAGGGGGAAAAAAAACTAATGCGTGACACCAACAGCTAAAGGGAGGATTCTACTTCATATTCAGCACTGGCTCTGTGCTGTCTGGCGTCCTGCCACTGTCTACTGAGAGGCAGAAGCACTTTCAGCCGCAATGGGCGGGTTGATCTCTAACACAAAATGCTTCTGGTCACGCACTTCCCAAAGGAACAGATGACCAGACGAACAGATTCAAAAGAAATATTTACACCCATACTCACTGAAAGACAGTTTCTGGCTTCCTGGCCATTTGCAGGAACACTAGAACAGTGCTGGTGGTGGGGAGGCGAACACATAGTGTTTTCTCGAGTAGCACTGCAGGTATTCAAAGGATGGCATGGGCCGGGTGGATGTGCACTCTTCCACTGAGCATGCACCTGCTGCCATGGAGACCATTTGGTTGCCAAAGTGTTAAGGATAATTCGGAGGGAGCAGCCCTCACTGTTTTGGCTTTCAGGCTTGATGTTTTTCAGTAGCATTCAAACACTACTTCTCAGACTCGCAGGATAAATTATAATCATCTGAGAACATTCTCTTCTTTTTAAACAGCATTCAGCACAATGTCAAAGGAAGGTCAGTGAGCAGCAAAAACAGGTCCCAGCGGCTGGAGCTGGTGATGCTCAGCACACAATATGGGCTTGTCTGAATCAGGAAAAACATCCCTGCTCATCCTTTGATCATCAGCCTCTTCGGGCTCTTCACAGTATAAGTTTTGCAATTTTTTTATATTTTAAATAGTTTATGACTACCTCTGAAATTGTGCCTATTATACTATAAGAGTAACAGTTCATCCTGTTCATCGTTTCTGTTATTAATTCAATATCTTTTGTAAGTACTGTTCAAAGTTAGGTACTGTCTTAGGCTATGGGTGTATGACAGGAAACAAAATAAAATCTAAGACATCTGAATCCTGAATCTAATAATGAACAACAGCGCAGGTTAGCATACAAAATCAAAGACACAAATATAAGCCAAGGTTTGAAGAGTGGTAACAACATGCTATTCTAGATGGGATGGCCAGAAAACAAAAAGTCATTAAAGTAAAGGGCCAATCAAGTAGAAACAAAATAAAAGGGTGTGCAAATTGTACATCTGTTTGGAAGAAGGGCTTTCCTAGCAGAAGAAATGGCAAGCAGCTGTGTAGTGAGATTTTGTTTGAATCTAACAAATAAAAATTGCCTAAAGATCAGAGTGTAGAACTAAGCCACTACTTAACCATAGAAGTCAAGCCCTGGTGGCGCATACCTCTAATTCCAGCACTCGAGACACAGAGGCAGACGGATCTCTGTGAGTTCAAGTCCACCCTGGACTATATACAGTATTAAATCACTCTAAAAGAGCAACATAGTTCACACAAAGGTTATCCCAGCACTTGGGATCACATGCCTTTAATCTCAGCAATCGGCAGTCAGGAGTGATGTAGCTGAGCTGAGAGAGGAATATAAGGCAGGAGGAGTCAGAAGCTCAGAGTTAGTCTGAGGATTCAGTCTGAACATGCAGTCTGAGGATTTGGAGAGATGGGATTGCCCCTTTGGGCTGAGCATTAGGAGAGGTACGAATTCACCAATGGCTGGCTGCTCTGCTTCTCTGCTCTTTCAGGTTTCACCCACTAATATCTGACTCCGGGTTTTTCTTATTAAGAACAATTAGATTTCACAAAACATAGCTAGCTCAAAAGATAATTACTGTTAAATACAGTTTTTTTTCTCCATTTGTACCAAACAGACCTGGGGCAAGAAGACACAAATTCTAAAGGCAGGTAAATAAATCAAATATGCAAAGATGAAAGAAGGAGAAAATGACATGAACTGATTCTTCCCCAATCCTCTTATATAACACCACATGAACGCCTTATCATAAGGACTGTGATGCCTCTGGGCATTTTTAAATACCTTCAAATGTATATGTTCTGGGGCCTTTTAAATGTCATTTCTATGTCAATTACTGTTGTCAGCATCCTAAAAGCAAACAAAGAAGCTAAAGAGGCTATCTCTTTACTGTGGGGAGCTCCATCAACAACACGCTGATGTAAACAAAAATGCAATCACAACCGAGGCAGGACAACTTCTAAAGTCAGGGAGATCCTTCTCCCAAGACCTACTCATGTTCAAATTAAGGAGAAAAAAAAAATCAGAACAGAGGCCCTTGGTTGTATGTTGGTTCTTGGAAGAGAAACTGAAAGAATGGAAAAGCAAAGATCAGGGGCAAATGAAGGTGGGATAACGACAATGAGAGAAGGATATGAAAATTATTCAAAGCAGTTCACAGCAACACAACAGAAAGACTAAGCATGGCCACTGGAAATGCAAAGGGATAGACAACCGCTGGCTTTACACCTCTTTGTCAGGCTGGCTCATTAGAAAATCATGGCGCTCTTAAAGAAGAAGTTGTCTCCAATTGACAACTGCTAGTAAAGGAAACCGTCTTCTCCAATACAACCTCAATGAGTACAGAAAACACTCAAGAGCAGGCCCTATGCCTAGCAGCAGACAGCCAACACAAAATGATCTCGATATTTTGGGAGATGTTTTGCTTCATACTGCTTTGTTTGAGCGATTTTTGCTTATTTGTTTGTTTTTCCTATCCTGATCTTTTGCTTGTGTATTAAGGTTCTCAATTTTGTATTTTTATTAGGCTGTGTGAGATCTATGTGTGTGTGTGTGTGTGTGTGTGTGTGTGTGTGTGTATGTGATTGTGTAAATTTCTTGGGCTTTTGCTGTATTTTGTTTAATTCTGGCTTTTTGATTTATTTGCCTTCAGCAAAGAAAAAAAACATGAAGTTGGAAGGATAGGAAGGAGGAGAGGATCTGAGAAGAAAAATCATGATCAAAATGCAATGTATGAAAAATTATTTTTAACAGAAATCTTGGCGCTTGTATGTATGTCTAAAATCTCAAGAGTTCAACCACTCTTATCACGGGGGCAATCAGTTTCAGGACACCACCTTCTCTCACCTGGCTATTAGTTTCCACTGTTGGGTCTCTCTTTGCTGCCTTTGTTTGGGTATTCCAGTCATGTAGCCTCTCAAGCTGGCTGCTTAAAAATGCCAAATGTTTCTTCAATCGAGGTGTTACTTTCTTCTCTCTTATTCTGTTCATTACTGCTCAAATGTCATTTGTCAGAGATTTTTTTAAAGCATATGTTATTTTGCATAAATAATCTCATATAAATTCTAATCTTGTGAAAGAAAACACCGTGAAGAAAAGCAAGTTTGGTAGTAAAGTGTTTATTTTATCTTACAGCCTGTAGGCCATCATTTAGAGAAATCAGGGCAGGAACTGATGCAGAGGCCATGACGGAGCGCTGCTTACTGGCTTGCTCCCTATGGCTTATTCAGTTGCAGTTTTTACATATTGCAGGAACACCTGCTCTATGGATGTATCACCCATAATGATTTGGCCTCTTCCACATCAATCACTGGTTTTAAAAAAGCAATTAAGACTTGCCTACCGGCAAAATTCATGAAAGTATTTTCTTAATTGAGAGTCACTTCCCCAATGGCTCTACCTTATATCAAGTAGACATAAAACTAGCCAGGACAAATATCTACTTTCTACCTGTATAACCCCTATTCACGTCTCTATACACACCTTAGCTTTCTATCTCACCTGTCTCCATAACAATACAACAATAGTCCAATGTCTCTTTTCTCATTTAATTATCATCAATTTTATCCTCAAAGCATATAGGATCCTTGCATCCGGTTTTTGTTCTAGATGGATATTTACTGATGAATGAATGAACATAAGAAAAACAAGAAAGTGATAGAGTTGCTTGGCCCAATAATTGAGGAAAGAGTAATTATAGCACAAAGTTAGATACCTAAAGAGCAGAGGAGGAAAAGGGAGAAGGATGCGATGATGAGTAAGATGGAGGTGATGATGATAGTGAAGGCTACTACCTGCTGGTGTATCAAGAGCCCCATCATTGTTTATAATGCCTACTTCACTTTTCTTCAGCCATAATGTAGCTCCTGTTGTTATCTCAATTCACCAGATAGCAAAGATACACTGAGGCTTTGAGAAATTAGGTTTACTTACACAAGAAACCACACAATTTTTCTCTTGTCTCTGTCTCCAAAGTCTTTATTTCTTAAAGTTAGTCTTACAGCTCTAAGATAAGTATCACACTGTTCTACGGTCTGTCAAAACAAAACACTAAAAGAATGTCTAAAGTTCTAAGAAGGTGACTCTACAAAAGAGCTAGATTCCCAAGGTTTAGCAAACAGATGTTCTTATTATAATGACAAAGAATTATGGCTCAGTAAATAATGTGTATTAATAGATAAATGCAGGCAAACAAAAAGGCAAATACATACACATTAAAAAAAAATAACTCCCCAGCTCTGAGCTATTTAACCCCTAGTGGTCTTGCTGCATTCAAAGAACTCAGTCAAATGACCATCTTGCATTGCGCACACACGTGCGTTCGCGTGTGCGCACACATACACACACACCACATACCATGCAACCTACACGGTTCAATTTCTACTTGAAATCTATCAACTTGGCTTTAAGCACAAAGTGAACAAGCAATCGAATTTTTCTGCAGTTCCTCCATGATTTCTTCTTAAGTGAGGGCTGCTGTTTTCTACAAAATAAGTGGGTGAGAATTGCTTTGTTTTGTTGAGTATTGCACAGAGAAGGTTAGTGTAAAAAATCCAAAGTGGCAATTATTTTAATGGAACTTCTTCTGTTCAATATAAGAACAAGTTTTAAGGTGTTGATGAAATTGTAGAAAAATGAACACTTTCCTACATTATGGCTGGAAACTGACACAACCTAATGGAAAAACAGTGGGTTTTTAATATCTTAACTATTGATCTAATAATTTCATTGCTGCAACCACACTCTGAGAATGAAATGTTTAACTTAAGTTTTTCTAATTGATGTGTAAAAATCATAAAATTCTACATATTGATGAAGTGCCAGGTGATATTTTGATATCTTTATATATTTATTACATAATTTCTAAGTCAGATTAATCCGTCTTTTCATTTATTCGTATTCTGTAGGGTCAACAGATTTAAAATCTCTTCTAGCTTTAAAATGTACAGTACATTACTGCTACCTGGAGCCATTCTGCTGTGCAACATCACACCAGAAATTCTTAATCTCATCTGAAAACTATCTAGAACCCACCGTTTGATGTTTTCCTCAGCCCTCAATCTCGCAGACTCTCCCTGCCCTGTGACTTTTCATCTTATAAAAGATTAGCAACATTCTTAAAATTCATTAGTAGGAAGAAGAAAGAAAGAAAGAAAGAAAGAAAGAAAGAAAGAAAGAAAGAAAGAAAGAAAGAGAAATAAATTTAAAAAAGAAAGAAAGGAAGGAAGGAAAGAAAGAAGGAAGAAAAGAAGGAAGGAAAGAAAGAAGGAAGGAAAGAAAGAAGGAAGAAAAGATCCGGAAAAAAGGAAGAGAGAAAAATGAAGAGAGGACTCAAAGTTTCCTTCAATAAAATGGAGCAATCATTAGCTTTTCCACTGGCTGAGTAAATCTAGGAAAGAAATTCAGCACTGCACTTTGGTTTACCAACTCTAAAGAGATAAATAATGAAACATTTTATGCAATGGTTAAAAGCAGAGGCACTGTAGTCTTATTGCCTGGGTTCAAATTTGAGCTTCACCATATATAGGTTCAACCTTTGTGAAATAATTAATAAATTTCTATTAGAGCTCCTAAAACATCAGGTTAAAGACATTAGTTTCTTAAATGTTAACCTACTAAGTAGAGTGTGTTATTACATATTAAATAGGAGGCATTGTGGAAAACTTAACTGTTGCTATTAGCTTTGTTCTATAATTACAGTGAAATAAAATGCCAATATCCTCCCCCCCCCCCGATTATTTTTTCTTACAGTTATGTATAGTAGAATTTCAACATGGGTGATCTTATTTTAAATCTGGTGACAGCTAGACTCCATAAGTGTCTAGAGGCTTTGGGGATAGAATTTTTTTGTGCTTTGGTTTATTTGTTTATTTTTGTTTTTTCATTTCTCCTGTGCCTGGCAGTTGGCACCTTATTCTGTTCAAGTCCTCATCTCTCATCTTCAATTACTGCAGTCCAAATTCTTCTTCTGAATTTTGAATGGGCTTTTCTGCTTTTTAAGTTATTTTACACTATAGTAATATTGTAAAAATAATCATTGAGAGTCTGTGTTTATTGATGGCGTCAGCCTTAATAATATTTGCAAAGTTAATTTCTCTGCCACTCAGTATGTTTTTAAGTTCTGAAAATTAGTTGTAGGTGTCTTCTGCCTGCCATTTCTTCTCATGCCATATATATATACACACATGTACACATTATACATAGAATGCTTCTATCACACATTTCTTTTTGATTTCTAATTAACAAAGCAATTTTCAAACAACACAATGAAAGAGTAAGAAATATGTTCATCTATTGATATTTGTACTAGTTTGTATAAGAATGGTCTTCTAGGCTCCTATATTCGAATACTTGTTCCAAAGTTGTTGGAACCGTTTAGAAAGGATTAGGAGGTGTGGCCTTTTCAGAGGAAGGGTGTCACTGGGGGCACACTTTGAGGTTTGGGAAACCCTTACTATTGACCCATTTAGTGTTCTCTGTTTCATGCTTCTTTCTCAAGACGTAAGTTTCCAACTACTGTTTCAGTGCCATGCCTGACTGCCTATTGCCAAGCTGCATGCTCTTATAGTCATTCACTCCAGCCCTCTGAACTGTAAGCCCCAAATTCAACACTTTCTTTTAAAAGTTCCCTTGGTCATGCTGATTTATCACAAAAGTAGAAAAGTAAGTCAGACATTATCTGAAAAGGAAATCAAACCACTTTTCTTTTCTCCCAAAGAAAGGAAAATGAGGACAAATGCTGTATTGTATAATCTCAGTCCAAGACTGCTCAGATTCAAAGAAGAGGGGATTGCCAGGGACAGTTCCAAATGACAATGGTTTTCTTTTGCCTGTTGGAGCATGAGGGAGGAAATTTGTAAATGATGGTTACTAGAAGCTGTTCTCCCTTTGTGTGAGAGAGATTATCTTCCTTCCCTTAATACATGAAAGTCCTAACATAAATTAACCCTCATTTTTATTGACATATATTAATTGTACAAAATAATGGATTTTGTTGTAACATTTGAATACATATGTATGACATGCTCTGATCACTATTATCTCCCCTGTTATATTTTCCTACCCCACCCCATCTTTATTTTTATTTACAACAGAAGACTTTACCTGAGATGATGGAAAGAGTCACTAGGGAATGAAAATGGGGGTGAACTGATGGGGTGCCATCTGAAGAAGACAAGAAGCAGTGATGTGAAAGTAGATGAGGTTCAGGCTGTCCTAGCGCCCCACCAGAGGCCATCCAATAACCGAAGGAACTCAGCCAGGGTGGGGTGGGTGTGGCTTGGAAGATGGAACTGCCTTGCCAGGCTGAATGTGATGAGTGCTCCTAAGCATGAAGCCCTCCTCACTGTGAATTCTGCAGTGTCCTGAGCATAAATACAGACAACAGGCATCCCTTGAGCTCCTATTTCATGTAAAGTGCCAAGTTAGCTTTGGACAAATTGTTCTACCCTATCTGAAAGCCAATGTCTCTCTCTATAAAATAATCCTAATTTGTTTGCTTTATAAAGTTCCTTAAATTATTATATGTGATACTATATGAGAAAATGCCATGTGCAATTAAATGCAACAGGTATACATCATTATTATTCAACACCATGCAGCTTCCATAGTTGCACCATAAATATGATATTTTCTATAGTATAATAGCTTGTATGGTCTTTAAACATCATCAGTAAGATTATAGATAAAACTTTTTATAAAAAGGATGGAGAAAGGGAAGGAGTGAAGAATGTAAGAAATGTAAAGAAAATGAACTCTAAGTAAAAAGGTAAATAGGGACACTTACTTTTTCCTCAAATCTGCATTTGCACATAGAAAAGTCTTGGGGAAAACTTTCAGAAACTCTTCTGATTTCAGGTAAAATTTCATAAAAGTTTATAGTCTAAAATAATACTTATAACTTATCACTTTAATCTCATATACTTGGATAGAGGAGGCCTCCTCCTACACAAGTGCTGTGGGGCATATATATTACAAGTTTTGTGGCCCAACACACATATGCATGAAAACACAGTCAGTACATAAGCCAATATGAACAGCAGAATTATTACCACATGGGGAGTCATAGAACCAATTTGCTGCCTTCATTGTTAGTAGAGTTTTGTATGGTCCCTGGAGCACCCATTTAGACTTGCAAAACCTCAATTTCCTCACCAATAAAATTTGAATTTGGAATAAATCATTTTTAATTCTAAGATTTTATATATTTTGTGCCAACCCAATTGCAAATGGAATTAATTTCCTAAAGCAAATAGTGATGAACTCTCTAGGTAAACATCATAATCCTAATTAAAAATAGACAAGTAATGAACAAGTAGTAGATAACATAATAAACTCAAATTATGAATTAATATTTCAGCCTTGCTGTCTTCAGCCTATCCCCACAAAGTATAATGACTAACAACTTTTTAATTAGATAAAAATATCTATTATTTCCATCTATTGCTCACTTAAAAGACATTTCTCTTCACCTCTGTTACATGCTGACAGGTCACATGGGCCAAATATTTCTTTGAATATCTAGGAATTCATTCTAACTTTCCACGTGCAAAACCTACCCCAAACCACACATAGCTTAAGAGTATGATTTTTTCCACTTATAGCAGTAAAATTTACTTTTCTCACAACCCTTCTATCCCTCCATATTTCTTAAGAGACAATTTTCCTTAAGAAAAGTAGCCAAGGGTCTGAAAAGATGGATTAGATTCTAGCGGTTCTCACTGTGAGTCATAACCCCTTAGAGGGTCAGATGACCCTTTACCAGGGGTGGCATATCAGATATTCGCATATCAGCTATTTACATTAAGATCCACAACAGTAGCAGAATTATAGTTAAGAAAAACAAAAATAGAGCAAAAATAATTTTGTGTTTGGGGTCACCACAACTGTATAAAATGGTGACAGCATTAAGGAGAACGACTGTCTTAAGATATAGGCTCTAGTCATCAAAACTGAGGACTTGAATTTAATACTTGGAACCCAAATGATAGAAGGAGAGAACCAACTCCAAAAGGTTGTGCTTTGACCTACACATGTGTGCAGTGGTACCCACATGCACACACACACACACACACACGGAAACACACATTTGTGTGCAAATAATAAATAATGTAACCTTAGATACTATTAAAAAAGAAAAATGGCTAATATTTTCATTTTACAACACTCTGTAATCTTTTACATAAAGTAAAAAATAACAGTTATCACACACTAAAATAAATCCCCAACGCTGGTACTCATCTGTAATCTCAGCACTCAAGAGGCTAAGGCAGGGACATGACCTGTTGGAGGACATCGTGAACTGCATTTCACAAGCCCACCCTCACCCCCACCCCAATACCCACACAAAAAAAGAGAAAGAGAAAAGAAAAGAAGTAAAATTTCACTGATCAAACTTGCCTTTTCAGAGCCATTTTTCTGATCTTCCAGGGATTGCTTACTAACTCTCTGCAGCTGTGTTTGCTAAACTATCTTCAACATTTCCCAGAGGACACAACATCTTAACCAGTTCTACAGCGTTCTTCTCTCAGCTCCCACAGAGGCCTCTCACCTGGTACATTGTGAATCACCTTTACCAATGTCAGCACTGGGCCAATCCAAATCTAAAACACAGACCTTTCATACTTGAGTTTCTTCCTTTGAAGAGATAAACACTGATGTGAAATGCCAAGATAAACACCGCCCTCCTTTAAAATGGACCTGGTAACCGGAGTTTCTTATCTGATGCCTCAGGATTCAGAGAGCAGAAGAAACCCTTTCTCAGCATGAGGACCTGCAGACACTGTGGACCAGATTTGCCTTAAAAAAGCAGGATGTGAAATTCTAGGGGGGAAAATGGTTACAAGAGAAATGCTTCTGTTATGTTTTCCTCACTGGGAAATAGGAGCTGTGGTCAGTCATGAACAGTGATTCATAACACATTTATTTGACTATTAAAATGATCAGGGAAACCTGTTCAAGGAACTAGGACGGGGTATGTTATAACATACCTATAATCCTAGCAGTAGAAAGGTAGAGGCAGGCTGATCAGAAGTTCAAGGTCATTCTTGACTAAGTGATAATTTCAAGAGCAGCCCCAGCTACATGAAACACTGTCTACATGAAACAAACAAAAGATGTATTCAGGGGGAAGAAAGTTTCACAAATCAGAAATAAAAGCAATGCTATCTTTGGTAAGAACCCCAAGGAAATTCTTGGTAAAGTCAGGTGAACTAAGCTTCAGCTGATGCTTGCCAGTGGTCCTTCAGCATCCTGTGAGGTGATTCAAAACCTCTCTCTAATGAATTGTAAGGATATTCAGGTCATCATATAAACAGCGTAAGTTTTCCTGTGTATGTTAAATCTGTATATTATTTATAATAGCTAATACAAAATTAACACTATGCACTTGCTATATTTGCAAGGGAACTATAACAAGAATGATTATTTGTATATATTCATTACAGATGAAATTTATTTTGAAATATTTATTTTACTTATTTTTATCTTCATTTTATGTGTGTTAGTATTTGCCTGAACATATGTATGTACACTGTGCCCATGACTGGTGCCGTTAGAGGCCAAGAGAGGATGCTAGATCCTTAGCACTGGGGAGGCAGAGGCAGGCAGAACTCTGTGAGTTCAAGGCCAGTCTGGTCTACAAGAGCTAGTTCCAGGACAAATTCCAAAATTACAACAAAGCACATATCTTAATTAAGGGAGCCATCTTAGGGTTGGGAAGAGACTTGGACCTAGAGGGGCTTCCAGGTGCCCAAGGCGAGGTCCCCAGTTAGTTCCTGGGGCAACTGAGGATAGGGAACCTGAAATGATCCTATCCTATAGCCATACTGATGAATATTTTGCATATCACCATAGAACCTTCATCTGGCGATGGATGGAGATAGAGACAGAGACCCACAATGGAGCACTGGACTGAGCTCCCAAAGTCCCAATGAGGAACAGAAGGAGGGAGAAGATGAGCAAGGAAGTCAGGACCACGAGGGGTGCACCCACCCACGGAGACAGTCTGATCTATTGGGAGCTCACCAAGGCCAGCTGGACTGTGACTGAAAGAGCAGGGGATAAAACCGGACTCTCTGAATATGGCGGACAATGAGGGCTGCTGAGAAGCCAAGGACAATGGCACGGGGTTTTGATCCTACTTCATGTTCTGGCTTTGTGGGAGCCTAGCCAGTTTGGATGTTCACCTTCCTAGACCAGGATGGACGGGGGAGGACTTTGGACTTTCCACAGGGCAGGGAACCCTGACTGCTCTTCAGACTTGAGGGGGGGGGTAGAGGAGTGGGGGGAGGAGGATAGGAGTTGGGGGACGGGAGAGGAGTAGGGGGAGGGGGGGAGGAGTGAGAGGCTGGGAGGAGGTGGACTTTTTTTTTCTCAATTAAAAAAAAAAGCAAAAAAAAAAAACCTGTCTTGAAAACAATTTTTTTTAATTGATAAAAGGAGAATAAAAAAAAAACAAGTTTCCACCTCCTCCCAGCCTCCCATTTCCCTCCCCCTCCTCCCACTCTTCTCCCCCTCCTCCCCCCTTTCTCCCCCTCCCCCCCATTCCTCTCCTCCTCCCTCTCCAGTCCAAAGAGCAGTCAGGGATCCCTGCCCTGTGGTAAGTCCTAGGTCCTCCCCCGTCCATCCTGGTCTAGGAAGGTGAACATCCAAACTGGCTAGACTACCACCAAGCCAGCACATTAAGTAGGATCAAAACCCAGTGCCATTGTCCTTGGCGTCTCATCAGGCCTCATTGTTCGCCATGTTCAGAGAGTCCAGTTTTATCCCATGCTTTTTCGGTAACAGTCCAGCTGGCCTTGGTGAGCTCCCAGTAGATCAGCTCCACTGTCTCAGTGGGTGGGTGCACCCCTCGTGGTCCCGACTTCTTTGCTCATGTTCTCCCTCCTTCTGCTCCTCATTGGGACCTTGGGAGCTCAGTCCAGTGCTCCAGTGTGGGTCTCTGTCTCTATCTCCATCCATCACCAGATGAAGGTTCTATGATGATATGCAAGATATTCGTCAGTATTGCTCTAGGATAGGGTCATTTCAGGTTCCCTATCCTCAGCTGCCCAAGGAACTAACTGGGGACCTCAGCTTGGGCACCTGGGAACCCCTCTAGGGTCAAGTCTCTTGCCCACCCTAAAGTGGCTCCCTTAACTAAATTTAAAAAGAAAAGAAAACAGAACATTTTACGCAAACATTGGAACATAGGCACATAAAATAAGAATATACTGCAAACATTTACTGATAAGATATCATAACAAATTTTATTTTTAAATAATTCTCTAATTATACATGTACATTTACCATTTATTTCATGCTAAAATAAAGTATCATACTAATTAAGTGATCATACTTATTTTTATGTAAAATGATAAAGGCTGAATATTTAATACCACAGAGCACACATTGTCTTCAACATTCAACAATCAATATGTTGATTCTACACTCACAATTGCTAAGAAAGCGACTTTGCATGAATATGTAGTGAAAAATGACAGGATTGTGTGTTGGGCCATTTCAGAAAGTATTAGAAACAGTGTCTGAATCTCAAGGCCAAATTAATTTGGCAATTTCTATAAAACTCAAGTCAGTAGCTCAAACTGTATTTGTTTTTACATCAAAACATTCTAACAAAGCAATCACAAAGACATCTAATCTGATAGTTATACACGGAAGAATGACAGTAAGAAAACATTAAAATTCTTTGACTTCCATAATTATATCAGTATTTGTGTATCATAAAAAATAAAAAATACAAACCTTGTGAATCATGACATGTAGTAGTTTCAAGGATGACCCAGGATTTGTTGACTTTGCATGGCGTGAGAGCACATGCAGTACAGAGCATACGTGTTCAACGTTTCAGACCTGAGGTTGTGGTGAAGTTTCACAGCACAACACAGGTGAGAGCCATCAGGAACATCTCAGATCCTTTGCATGCTTTATTATAACTAATTCTTGGTCTTGATGAGTTCAGTAAGGTTTTGCTTTATGGGTACAGAAATCGTTCGCTTGCAGCCCCCACAATGATCCACATGGCAAGGAGGTGAAGCCGACAGATGTGAAGTTGAGATCTAGCACATGATTCCAATCCCAGTGCTTGGGTTTTCAGATGACATCTCATTTTTCAGCCGCTGAATATAATTTCTCGGAAAAGCTGTGCTACAAGATTCATGAGAATCTCAGTATCTGACAGACAGATGTACAAAATGAGATGAGGAGGTAGTTTTCCTCTTGGATGAATGAATGAGCTTACCCTTTTCTGAAGTTTTTTAAGGCTCGAGAATTTGGGGGCAGTTCTTGTCCTACATTGCCTGTGAGACACCTCTAAATGTCATCTGATTAGGCCATGCCCAGTGTAGAGTTAGGTCCCCCTCACAGGCCTCTTAATAGATATACGTAGGTGACACATGCATATGTGCATACATGAATAGAAGCAAGCATACACACACACATGCCTAAAAGTAAACTTTGTAATTTAAAAGTTCATACATTTAAACATTTAAAAACTTAAAATAAGATCTAAAATGTATCCCAAGTCAAATATAACTCAACCACTCCCCTTTTGCAAAGTTGATAAGTGATTAATCACATGGCTAGTCAGTAATTGTTATTACGACAACCCAGGATTTCCATCTCTTAAGCTTGTGACATTTTATATACAATAGCCACAGTCATATTCTGGTCAGTGATAAATATTGGAAGTTTCCTTATCTTGCAGGTAAACAACAGCTGTCTAGTTGAAGTTATGTCAACTCATTAGGGGGAATTTATAGTAGGGTTTGTAAACCTAGTCAACTACCCACGATTAGTGAAGTCATGGAACTTAGGAGAGAACCTACTGCTGCAATTTACAAAGCCAGTATAATTTCTAACTCCATTTTAGATATTTATCTACCCTTATACACACAGATGAGTGTAGCTTGCACCAAAGAATCTTCTTAGGGCATCAGATGGAGACCATTACAGAAATCCACAACTGGCCATAATGCAGAGAAGAGTTAACTGTGGCACCAACTACAACGCAATCCATATAACTAAGGCTCAGAGAACACAGAAGAAGAGGGAACAGAAAGAATATAAAGACTAGGACATCTTCTGTGAGGTGGTGTTGTCTATATATGATAGAAAAACATGATAGGGAAACTGCACCTATGAAGTATCAACTATGCACAGTGACGAGACCAGTTGATCAACACAGATAGTGGAGATCTCACAAAATTACCTCTTGATGAAGATCTACAAACAATTACTGGGTGCTGGGAGGGAAAGAATCAGTCTTCTTTCAGAATGAACAAAAACAGACTTAGCATGTTTTAAACATATATGCATATACAGTTTTATTATATACAATATGTACATATAAATATGTACTTATAGATGTATATACATACACCTATATGTCGTTATATAAACAATAATAATCAAAGAGAAAGACGCTATACTTGAGAATGGGGGACGTGGAAGGGATTTAAGAGAGTTAAACTGGGAATAGCTGGACAGGAGAAGAATAGTGATGTGATTCTATTTCAATTAACAATGTATTTGATAAACATATTTGGTAGTCAGATTTGTATCTAATATTTGGGGCAAATTTGTTTTCTTTTATTACCTAATGTACACAAAGCCCTCCAAAGTCTTACTTAATGTAACTATACATCTAAGCTCATACATTAAAAATATTCTATTATCATGAAATCAAATCTTTGCATATGTCAGCTCTTATCTTTAGAACTGAAGTCCTCACAGCAATCAGTCTATAGCTGAGTGTTAATAGTCTTTTACCTTTTTATAGTCATAATTTCTTGTTTGTGGAAGAGAAAGCCAATTAACCTTTCTAGAGAAATAGTATTACAATTAACTCCTCAATATGTTCAGTACTAGCTAATTCTCAACAATGAATTTTCCTATTGAATTGTTATAAAATCTTTGGCTAGAAATAGCTGTGGCAAACTCACAATAAGGCTGATCTTCAAAATAAGCTACTCCATTTTGAGAGAGAAAGAAAAATGGTTTTGAATCCATGTGCCATTGTAAGTAGGTTCACCCTCAAAGTTCAGATAAAAAGAGAATATAATCATGCTAACTTAATTAAAATCAAAGGAGATATAAGGTGATAATTTTGGCTGCTAATTCCCATGGGAACCATTGTTGCAATCTCTACAAACCATATAATGCACTGCCAATTGTCTCTCTTTTGCTGAATTATGGATTCAATCCTGGCTTCTACTTTTGTCTTAGTAGCCATTTTGTCTATGCAGTGATATCTCTCTCATAAATGCATCAGCATTTGAATATCAACAGCAGTACTAAGTAAGCAGGAAACAGTGAATTTCCTAGTACTTCCTAGAATAGGTATAAATCAGGTTCATGTTTTCCACTTACCTTTTTAGGGATAGGGTGTGAGGAGAGCACAGAAGCTTTATAAACCCCACTCCATACTTCAATCCGGATTCTGCCAGCTGATTTCTTAATCTAAAACCATAAATTGTGGGAATTAATTCAGGCAAGGTATACAAACTTACAAACTTCGGCATGTGTAGATACAAATGGAGCTGATTGTGTGTAGGTTTTATAACTACTGTGAGCAGTAAATGAAATGAGTTGTGAAAAATACGTAAGATATACTTGATGCTCGATAAATTGCTTCCTTTCATTTCTTAAACACCGTGAATATAAAATTACTTACTATCAAAAGAAATGCATTTATGACATCTTAGCACTCCTGTGAGGTTCCACCATAGAAATCTTTATTTAATAAACATTCAGAATTGTGAGTCATATGAACATGTAATTGTATACAGAAGAGATGCAACTAGAATGACCATGCCTATGACATTTAGTTGTGATTATTTTTACAAAACAGAAATAAAGAGGAACATTTCAATACACATTTAGAGACATTTAATGAATTTATCTGAAATTCCAAATTTTAAAACTGTACCTGGGCTTTCAGGCAACATCTGTGCTTTCACAAGCAAGTCCTTAGGGAAAATGATCATGCCCAACTAACCTCAAAAATTTTTTATCATGTAATCACCTTTTCCTTTTTTTCATTAAAACTTGAAGGAAAAAAAAAAACAAGTAACCTCATACAATTAAGTCATTGATGTGAAAGATCACTCACTCTTGTCTACTGCCATTGGCCACCACGGCTAAAGGTGAAAATGCTTTGCAGAGCCATTAACTGAGGTTTGCTAGCTCTTTGTTAATTATGAAGACTGTCTTTTTGCTGAATTGAAATCTGCCTTGCAGTTTTTGTCACCTGATTCTATTTTATCCTGTGGTAGCATGCAGTATGCAGTGACTCCATCTTTCACAGCATCAGAATGATTTTCTCTATTTCTATACCTCAAGGAACAATGTTTGGAGAACAACCACTCACCAAGTTTCAGGACATTCAGAGCTGATGTCATTGATGACGAGTATCTCCCAGAGTCTGCTTGGAATTCAAACATGGAATTGTAGCACTCACCGGATCATAGCTATTCATTCAGGAAAGAGCATGGGAGTTATCCCAAAGCAGAATACTCACTTTGAATTTCTGAGTAATTAAAGCGCTCATGTTTTCAGCAGTTTGGTAGTATAGATCATCTGGTCTCCAACTGACAGTGAAAATCAAGAACCTGTCTGGGCATGAGATCAAGAGTCATATGAAGAA
The DNA here is from genome assembly GCF_037038515.1 of Microtus pennsylvanicus. Taxonomy (NCBI): domain Eukaryota; kingdom Metazoa; phylum Chordata; class Mammalia; order Rodentia; family Cricetidae; genus Microtus; species Microtus pennsylvanicus. The sequence continues at coordinate 45,342,295 of NC_134584.1, forward strand.
CAGAAAGAGTGATTCAGTCCATAAATATACAACCAGGTGCCTTACAGGGCATAAGGCTATTAAATTATTCATTAATAGTTTTTTCCATTAGATTGTATATTATCACAAGTGAAAGTGAAAGACTTAAATGATAAAAACCAAGACATTGAAAAAATTTAATAATATATCAGAAGATTAAAAGATCCCTCATGCTCATGGGCCTGTAAAATTAACATAGTAAAAATGGCCATCTACCAAAAGAAAAATAGGCTTGACCAAAACACACATACGAACAGCCTATTTATATATTTTATATGTTTGAAGACGTTTGCAATCTTCTCTCCATAATATATTAAGATCATTCTATTTCTGCTTGTATAAAGTAAGTTTACCAATTTCCATTCAGTTTTTATTAGGTAATCATTAATGTATTATAAATAACAGATAATAAGAACATTGACATAAATGATAAAACAAGTTGTCCACTCTCTCCAAGCCTTTTCAGTAGCACTTGAAGTCTTAGCTAGGGCAATAAGACAACAGAAAGAGAGAAAAGGAATACAAATGGAAAGGGAAGATGTTAAAGTATCTTTATTTGCAGGTGATATGGTAGTATACATCAGGAACCCTAGAAGTTCTACTGGGAAACTCCTATAGCTGATAAACAATTTCAGCAAAGTGACATTATACAAAATTAACTCACAAAATCAGTAGCCCTAATACTCACAAAAAGAATGTGAAAGAAATCAGGGACGCAACACCTTTCACAATTGCTTCAAATAAAACATCTTGGAATATTCTAATCAAGCTATTGAAAGTCTTATGGGACTAAAAAACAAGGACACTGAAGAAAGAAATTGAATAAGATGTCAGAAGATGAAAAGATCTCTCATGCTCACAGATCAGTAGAAAAAGTAGTAAAAAATGGCCATCCTACCCAAACAATCTACAGATTCAATGCAATCCCCATCAAAATTCCAATACAAAATTCCAATCACAGATATTGAATGAACATTCTTTGACTTCATATACAAGAGTAAGAAACTCAGAAGAGACTTTTCTTATTCAAGATTGTTTTTGTTTCAACAAAAAAATAAAAAAAATGTGACCTCATGAAACTGAGAAGCTCGTGCATGGCAAAGGACACCATTATTTGGGCAAAACAGCAGCCTACAGAATGGCAAAATATTTTTTATCAACTGTACATGTGATAAAGGGCTAATATCCAAAATATATGAAGAATTTATTAAATTAGATATGAAGTAAACAAATAACCGAATTTAAAACAGGGTACATATCATAAATAAAAAAATTCTCAATCTAGGAAACTCATATATCTGAGAAATATGTAAAGAAACATTTAACATCTTTAGACAATATGGAAATGCAAATCAAAACTTGTCACACCTACTTGTCAGAATACCTAAGATCAATGAAACAAGTGACAGCTCATGCCTGCAAAGATGTGGACTAAGAGCAACACTCATTCATTGCTGGGGGGAGTACAAATTTGTACAGTCACTATGGAAATCAGTGTGGTGGTTCCTCAGGGAGATAGGAATCAATCTACCTCCAGGTCCAGCTACACTACACTTGGGGATGTACCCAAAAGACGCTTCAGCCTACCCAAGAAACAATTGCTCAAACATGTTCATTGCTGCTCTATCCATAATAGCCAGAAATTAGATACAACCTCATTGTCCCTCAGCAGAAGAATAGGTAAAGAAAATTTGGTACATTTTTACAATGAAATATTACTCAGCAACTAAAACTGACATCACAAAATTTTCAGGTAAATGTATAGAACTTGAAAATAAGTCATCTTCACTGAAGTAACCCAGACCCAGAAAGACAAGTATAGCGTTGACCCATTTATATGTGGAAACTAGTTATTAAGTCAGTGATAAATAAGCTACTTATATGCACCCTAACCCAGAAGCAATTTCCAATTGATAATCACTTGCAAATGAATATTTAATTTCCTCCAAGGAAGACTTTTACTCTTATGGGTAGGCTCCATGCCCAGCAGTAGATGGCCAAGGGAAAACACACTCAACAGCATCTTCGGAGGTTCCTTTCTCAATGTTGTGTCAGGGTTCTTTCCTTCTTACAAATTTTTATTGCTTTTATTTTTATTTTATTTCTATATTTTTCTTCTCTCTTTTTACCTTATAGGTTTTTGCATATATATTGTGGCTTCCAAATTAGTGCTTCTGTGGGCTTCCTGAAAGTGCAAGCACGTGGTGCTCTCTTCTCCCTCTTGTGTTCTTTTGTTTCAGCTTGTTTGTTTTGTTCAATTAGGATGTGATACGTTTTACTTTGTATTATTTTATTGTTACCACTTAGAAGCCTGTTTGTTTCCTAATGACAGACAAAACAGCAGAGATCCTGAAGGGGTGTGGAAGAAGTAAGGGTAGTGAAAACCTTAGACTTTATTATATGAGGGAAAAATACTTTCAATAAAAGGGAGGAAAGGAAACGAAAAGCATATAAAAAGAAAATGTTCACAAAATATTTAATCTACTTCATAAGAAGGGTGACACATTTTCTAACAATTCTGGAGACTTGTTTAAGGACTTCTGTGAATTTAGAAGGCAACTACAGTCTTTGTTATTTCATTAATAAATCAGAAATTTAAATGAATTTCATTAGATAATATTTTATTAGCAATTTAAATTACTATGTATTTCAAAACACTCTAAATATATTCATCAACATCCTGTGGTGGTCCATTTTCACAAGCTTAACCTTAAAAGATTATTTATAGTTAATTCAAAATTCAAAGTTTAAAGCGAAAAATCAAGCGTGCATTTCTATGTTGTATACAATTCCATCCTATATTCTGTTTTTTGGTCTTTTCTTTTTTCTTTTTCTTTTTCTTTTGTTTTTGTTGTTGTTTTAAGACAGGGTTTCTCTATAGCTTTGAAGCCTGTCCTGGAACTAGCTCTTGTAGACCAGGCTGGCCTCATCCTATATTGTAACCACTCAAAAACTTGAGAATGTAGGGTGAGATTAAAGGTGCTTGTCACCAATCCAGACAGCCTGAACTAGATAATCAGGACTCGAATGTAAGAAGAGAATCAGCTCCTTTAAGTTGTTTGCTGACCTTCAAGCTTACATGCTATGTGAGTACACACACACACACACACACACACACACACACACACACACACACGCACAGGTACCCACGAATAAATAAATATATAAATATTTCTTAAAATTTTTAAATAGATGATGTGGTGCCTTTCCAGACTGTCTAAAGGAACTAAGCCTCCTGGAAACAATAATCAAGTCTAGGATCAGCACTCATTTGTGTTTGTGTTGCAAATATGACAGACTTGGTGTCCTAGGCTTCACAGATTTCATCTCATTTATTTCTCAATTTCGTGACAAGAAAATTGAGGTAGAATTAAGCCACATGGACTAAAATTGCATGACTTGTAGGTGGCAAAGCCAGTAATGAAAATCATTTCTTTTAGGGGGGAAGGGACACTCTACGAAGACAGTCATCAACAAGCCGTTCTTCTTGGCAGTCACACATTTAGCGAGGTGACATTTGATAATGAGTTCGTTTCTTTTCAAACTCAGAGGTAATTGAATAGACTTAAGGAAAATATACATCAAACACATAGTTCTCATTTATACTAAAAATACAACCCAAATAGCATGGCAATCAGCGCTGTGGAGGAGTCCTTTTGGTCCAGATGGACAAACTGAAGTGTAGGCCTGCCTCGCAACAGCCTGTGAAAACAGCTCTTTTTGTGCAGTCTCCCTGTCTGGACCCCTTCCTCTTCCAGATTTGGCAAGACACTGTTTGCTCATTTCTTAATGTAACTGCATTCCTTGGTTTCATTTATTTATCTTATTCTGGAGACATCCACTGCTCAATAGCTCCCCTAAGGAAGAGTACTGAGAATCATCTATAGTAGACTCTGCACTCAGGTCATTGCTTCTATTCCAAGGTAAGGCATGCATTTCAGCTTTAATTCTAGGAAAGAGATGAAAATCTTTAGTTTATTCCAAGTACTATCAACTAAGCGGAGAATTGGGGGTATAGAAAGATGATGAGGGGCACTACCAAAGGTACACTGCAAACTTCACAACCAGGCAGCAGCCAGCGGCCGAGATCCCACCCGCTTGTCTCTCTGTTTTTTCTTCTTCATCCCCAGTTCCTTTGTCCACAATGCTCTCCTTCCCTTTCCTGTGGATGGGACTTGGTCAGAGGCTCCTCAAGACTTTCCCAAACCCGTGACACATTGCCAATGAAACAGAAAAGCAAGAGGGACTTTTGTCTCGGGGTGTGGTGTTTTCCCACCTTCTCTCTGGCAGGGTGTGAATGGGCAGTCGAATTATCAAAAAGAACACAATGTGTATATATTTCATTAATGGAACAGACAGTGACTATACAGCATGTATAAACGTGTGCAATTATTTTGTAAAAGAAACAATCACGACCTAATGGCATTCAGTACCAGATATTCGCAAAGTAAAGAATACATTAAAATTTGGGCAAGAGAAAAATTTAAGTAGATGACTTCATTATCTCAGAACTAAAAATATTTGTGTTATTTCTCATTCTATAACATTAACAAAACAGATCATTTTAATTCGTATTTTTCCTTAGCACCACTCCTAGACAATTTAAATATATTCACAGGCAACATCAAATAGAATAAACCTGAAAAGACCATTTGGGGTAGTGGAGAGCTCATGATTAATGTAGATAGTCTACCTTACAGATGTGACACTGAAACATATTCCATTTGATATTCTACCAATATTATAAAAATAGTTTATCTTTGGAAGGTGTAAAGTTTAATAACACCTGAAGACTTACCACTTCTTTAAAGGTGTCATTTCAACCATTCTATTACACTGTGGCCTGAAAAAAACAACTCACAACATTCTCTGTACAGTCTCAGTATTTGAAGAACTGTTTAGGAACATCTGATATGATACTTTGAGAATCCAAGAACAAAAGGGTGTAGACAGCAAACCAGGGCTGGCAGTGTGTCTGTCATCCATGCACGGCTTCTGATAATCTTGATGTCAAGTGTGCATATGCTACTTTTCACTTGCAAGGTTTTATTATGTCTTAACAGAAGGCTAAGCAATAGCAAGTGTTCTTTTATTTGTCAGATTTTAGGCAATCTGGTGAATGTTTGTGAAATGAAGTTCAAGTTTATTTAGAAAAGGTTTTATGGTGAATTTAAACCTAGGCATTCCAAACCCAAACTCAGAATGACAGAAATTAGACATTCTCTCTCATATGTGGATCCTAACTTTTAAAATTTACACATGTGTGCATGCATTTTCTTTTTTCTGCTGTGATAAATACTGAACAAAAACAAATTGGAGGGGAGGAATGTGTTTATTTGGCTTTGGTGTCCCCATTACAATTGATCACTAAAGGAAATCAGGGCAGGAACTCAAGCACCAGCAGAAACAAGAACAAGGGAGAAAAGCTGCCTCCTGGCTTGTTCTCCTTAATGTCTCCAGCTTTCTTATATCATAAAAGAACACCTACCCACAGTGGGCATCACCCACTGTGGGCTGGGACCTCACAATCAGCCATTAATAAAGAAAATTCCCTACTAATACACTCACAGGACAATTTAATGAAGCCAGTTCTCCAATTTAGATTCCTTTTTCTCAGAAATGTCTAGGGTTTTGTCAAGTTGTCAAAAACTAACCAGCAGTATATAATATATATTATATGATGCTAGATATATACACACACATATATATATATATTTATATAGTGTGTATATGTATATAGTGAGTGTTGTATAGGCTGTCACATTAAGTATGAGACCCTTGGAGGTGAGGGCAAAGAACACAGGTAACATGAAAACACAAAAAAGACTACTGGTGTACAAGGGTACAGTGTGTCAGGGGGATGGGGAGAAGAGAAAGGGAAGAGAATCAGCAAAAACAAACTGCAAAAATTATGCAACAAAGCATAATTTATATAATAATTAAAATATTTTTATAAGAAAGGGGTGGTAGGACATGTAAAAGAACAGTAACATAATACACAGTAAATGCAGAAAAAGATCATACAATGTATTCTGATTATCATTTCCCTTCTGCCATTTCCTCCCAGATCCTTTCCACCTCCCCATCAAACCAATTCCATGCCTTTTCTTTCTCTCTTTAGAAAAAGAACAAAGAGGCAGTCAAATGAACTAAAAAAAAGATCAGAATTAAAACACACAATAAACTATCTCTTACACACACACACAGAACACAAGTACATACAAGGAAACTTTAACATACAAGCAAAATGCATTGAGACATAGTAAAATGCCCAAACAAAGTAATATAAGACAAATTTTTTTCAAAATTTCTTTGAGCTCATTTTGTGTTGGCTGTCCACTCCTGGGTGTGGGCTCTCCCCTGAAGTGTGACTAATATGCCCAGAGAGACTCCACTAAAGAAAACTAAGTTTTCATTCACAAGTGGGTGTCAATTATAGATATCTGTTGGGTTAGGGGTGGGAGCATGTGTCTCCACCCCCCCCACAGTGCTGAAACCTCATCTGACACGAACTTTGCAGGTTACCACAGTCTCTGTGAGTTCAGATGTGCATCAGTCTTCCTGTGTCTAGAAGGCATTGCTTCCATGGAGTCGCCCATCCCTTCAACAATCTGTCTGCTTCCTCTTGAGATTTGAAGATGACATCCCATTTAGGACTGAGTGTTCCAAAAGCTCCCAGTTTCTAAACACTGTCCAGTGGTGGGTCTCTAAATGCAGGTTTCTTTTTTATTGATTTTTATTGAGCTCTACAGTTTTCTCTCAAATGCAGGTTTCTTAAGAACAAGACTTTTTTTTTCCTGTTTTTAAACAGTAGAGGGAATGTCAGGGCAGTGCTGAGGATCAAACTCAGGGCCCTTCACATGCGAGGCAAGCATTCTACCTCTAGGATATATTCTCAGTCTTTCCGTAGGCACTTTAAAACTAACTGGGCCAAATTTGCCATATTTTAAATTGAAAATATTGTGTCTTTTAAAATATGTTCCCCTTCACTCATGCATTGGCTGTCTGGAGTTTAAGTCTTTCGTAAGAGATAGACTACTTTGTCAGAAGAGATAGCTCTGTTTGATAGTTAGCCAGAGCTAAATTCAAGGACTGTATCATGGTTCATAGAGGGCACTGCGTTCCACCTGAAAAGAAAAATAGGCCTAGTCTGGAATTATTTATTCTCTCAGAAGTAAAGTCTTCAAAGATTAGATAATTGCCTGATTGTCTGATACATAAGAGGTGGTAGAATATCCGCCCATTGCCTAAGCCAATAATGGGCACGAGATGGACATGAGCTGAGCAGAGAAATAAGGACGTAGGCTGCAACCAAAACATTAATAATATTCTCAAACCATACAATCTCAGGTTTCAAACATTCCTCCTGAAGAGAAATTAAAAATTCATTGGAGTATTCAATCTTCTAATGCCACCTATCAGTAATGTCATATACACTACTAATTTATTAGAACGTGATTTATCTTAATTCTTTTATTTATAAAAAATGCACATCTATGTATGGCTAGGCCAGGCAGCGCAGCTGAGATTTCTTGATTCACAGAGGATGGAAGGCTGCAGATGGTCCACACCCGGCAGCAGAGCAGAGTGAGTGAGACTGCAGCCTTCCACTTGAGCATTCGGGATTTTATAACTACCCTGGCAGATACACTGAGGAAAGCGACTACTTAAGAAGGGTTCTAGGTTATCACCATGAGATGCCAACAGCACATTTCCTTCTCTCGAAAAAAGAAAAAAAATTGCAAAATTAGACTTTGAATTCTTGAAAGAATGGTGTTTCTTCAAGTCCATCCATCCTAAGCAACAGACTATGACTGGCTATAATAAACAAGAAAAATGATAATTATTAGAAATATATTGAACTTCAAAGCAGAGAAAAACGTAGAGCTCAATCAAAATCAATAATTTTTTTAAAAAGAAAGAACTTTAGTGCCAATGCTCAAATATGCATTTGAACTCAAAGAAGATGAGACCGCCTAGGTCCCAACATAGGAACTCTTTGGTTAGGATTTACCCAAGGAATTGCCACTCTGCCTAAGAATTATTACTCTGAACTGCTTTTGACTAGGCCTGAATTCTAAGAAATCCTGTTACCTACATACTTTAGAAGTCCTGTATATCCAACAGGTCACATGTCTTTATGTATATACTTAATATAATCTCTCAACTATAAAGAATACCAATGCCTAAGGACAGAATCATAAGCATCAACACAGATCCTATACTCCATCCCTAGCTTTACCCATAAATTACATATTAGAGTAATTTTTCTTAATGGGGGATATATCTAAAGAAACAGAAATGGAAAGAATGAGTGATATCTAGCAGACAGGGAAGCCATGTAGCAAGGATTATTTTACTCAAGGAAGTAGAACAATGCTCTCAGAATACAGTGAACATCAATTCAGTTTCCTTGAGTGTCGCGTCCACCCTCAACCAGCAAGGAAAACGCAACACCCGGAGCTCTTCTTGCAGCAGTTTTCAGGACTTTATTTACAGCAATCTATCTCCTTCTCCTCTTTCTCTCTCTCCTCTCTGGGCAAACCTCTCCCAGCCCTTAAGTAGGCATGGGCTGTCAACCCCGAACTGCCAGGTGGGCACTGCCCATAGGTTCACGCATATGCAGGCAGCTGATAATCATTGTGTGATCATAGATAGGTCAGGCCTTAGCCATCTCAGGAGTTGATTATACATCTCCATCAGGTGTGACACCACGCAGCTCGCTACACTTGAGGAGTGGGAATTTTTGTATAGGACTAAATAATGAAAAACTAATGCTTTTTTCTTTAAAAGAACAGAAAGGGGGAGGGAAGAAATGGGGAAACAAGTAAGACATCAGCAAATACTTGTAACTCAAGTACCTACAGATATTTTAATGTATCTTCCAACTTTGCTTTCTGGAAACTCACTTTACAATAATTTTTATGTAGAAATCCCATGTCCCAAGAATTCTATAAAATAATTTCACCAACCTATGTTATAATGTATATCTAAAGACTTTAGATCAATAAACCATTGTATTATACTAATAGCTAAGTATATTTGAATGACAGTCATGTCAATTACTTATTTGTATTTAATTTTAAAGAGAATATAAATATAATTTATTTAAATTGTTGAGGGCTTAAATAACTATTAAATGACATTTTTCTCTTTTTCATATAGAGTGAATACATATAAACCTAAAATTTCTTACCATTTTAGTATCAAAAGAAGAAGGAATCATATTTTAATTAGCTCTTATAAGTTTCAGACTATTATTTATAATACCCACTTACAAAATAACACAAGGGTTGCTTGCCAAGAACTAAAAGAATATCATCAACATGATTTTCTTTCCAACATTGGTTTTTGTTTTACTGAGGATATCTTTAGGTAGTGCATAAGAATTAAATGAAGTAGGCCTGAAATAACCACCCTTATGAAAAGCATTATACTTTACTATTATTTGTTGGCATGTAATTTGCTTTTAGTCTTCTATGCTTTGCCTTTAACCAAGGTCCTAAATGAAATAAAATCTCAAGTAAGTCGATTGAAGTGAGACATGATTAAAACAACACATGTTCTTTTAGTATAAAAACCGAGTACATTATGTTACAGCAGGTATTCACTAAAAATTCTTTCCAGGCAGATGCTATCTCAGCTGCTCAACACAGAAACACACTATCTGAAATCAGAGAAAGAATTCTAGTCTTATTTCAAATTCTGTGGGGCAGTGTTTCCCACTACAGCTTCTGCCAACGGTAGTAAAAAGCCCAGAGTCAATGTCTGGCCTGCCTGAGCTTTTAGAAGCACAGGAAACTACCATTAGCCACTCCACCCTTAGGTGAAAAATTACTCCTTACCTCTCACAATGCTAAGATATCAAAAACGAAATTAACCACTTCTTTGGAATGAAACATCTTTTCTCACGTTTCATTGAGTTCTACCTGTTCAAGGGAAGGATCTTGGATACTATGCTTTAGATTTTGAACAGGTGAGCTATGTGTATAACATGCAAAAGTTGTGGAACAAATAGTTAGCAGTGGAGACAGTACAGATAAGACAGCAAAAGATCATCAACCCTGGAGATCCTAACATCTGGCAGAGACAACTGGAGGAGTTTTATTCTGAGAGTAAACAGAAGGTAACACCATTAAATCAGGAGGCTTTTGAACATCCCGCAGAAACTGACTATCCAGCAGACACCTAATGGAAGAAGACCTGTTGAAGTAGCCAGCTGGGGTTCCCAACTGAGAGATACTGAGGCACAACAGTGCATCCCTCAGGTGAGGCTTCTAAGTAAAAGAAATGATAAGCAGATAAATGACATCATCCAATCAGGGACTCACAACCCAATGGGAATAGTGAGGCTGTACGCTAGAGGTTTGAATGGAGAGAATCTTAGACAGAGGGTCCTCCCCATCCTTCTCCCATGAATGAGCTTCAACCTTCTTCTTCCCACGGTAGGCATTTCCACAATACAGGATAAACACTAGCAACTTAATTTGAAAATAGTTAGTTTCTATTTTTTAGGATGTGCCATTTTTATGCCCTTAGATATTTGATTTTTTATCTTTTCTCTGGCTACAGAATTAGGAAGTCAGTCTTTCCTCTGGATCACAGTTTTGAGGGAGCTGGAGATGGACCTCCTCATTCCCTTAGTCTTTCAACAAACTTAAACAGGACATGACAACTGACCTTCTACTGGCTACTACACGCTGACTTCTCTGCTCTCCGTACTCCCACTATCCATGACCATCCTGTCTTCTGCTCTCCCTCTTCAGCAAGCTCTACTGTCATTACTTTTGACGGTGAGTAGTTTCCCAGCTGAGTGCAGAGAAAACACGATTAAGGTGCTGCTTTCCCAGAGACAGCAATCACACATAAACACCCTTTCGCGGTTGCTAAGGAATACAATCAAGCCAATGACAGAACTTCAACCACAGAGCACAGCAACTGTCAGAAGATTTATACCTGCATCGTCTGTCTGTGCAGCACATAGCAGAAGTGAGTGCTCTGTATTCAGCAGCAGAGCCAGGGTTGTCTTTTGGAACACTGCCATATTACCATCAAGTTATGGTCCTGATGCCTTCAAGAAATTTCTTTCTTGTCCCCTGCATGATTTTCATGTAGAAACAAACATTAAACTAATTTATTTAAAAACCAAGAGGAAAATAATATAAGCAAATGGAACTTAAAAAATTAATGAGATCATGGGCATCGGAAGCCAGCATAAAATTTTGCTTATGTTCGGCTTTAGTACAGGCATTAATAGTACTCCTGCTGTGGTAAGTGCTTTCTCTCCTACGGCTTCTGATAAGGAATGTGGTTTAGAGCATTGTGCATGTGAGCAAGAATCTATACATTTTGAAATTCATGAAATCCCTATCCTCACTACTTCAGCAGATCTAGAATGAAAGCAACATTTTCTGTATCTCTGAAGCAAACCATGTTTACCAACACACCTGCTCGAGACTATTAGACAAAACAAAACCACAGCTCCGCTGGGTTGTACTTCGGAGTAACAGTCAGCCCCTTTGTCTTTCTGCACATTGGGTCTGTTGTGCAGTCCACACCCTTTACACAAAGCTGTTCACCTTTTGTCTTCTCTACAACAGACTAGAATTCAGCAGGAGCTGATGGTTTGCTTATTTTCCATTCTATCTTTCCAATGAATATTCTCAAAAGAGCATACCTAAAATATTTACAGTTTGAGTAAGGAATCAATTACTGAACAGTGTTGTCAACTCACGCTTTTATGGTGAAAAAATCCATATATGTAATGTCCATCTGAAACCTATTAAATGCATACGGTATTATTCTTGGACTGTGCCTAGAAACTGAATTTCAATTTCATTTTAATCTTGATTCAGTGTACCTGAGGGAATGAATTTTAAATTTTATTCCATTTTAATTAGTTTCTACAATGTAATCAGTCAGATGTAGCTGGCAACTACCATTTTATATCAGGGAGTTTTGGGATCTGGACTTGTAACATAACCAGGTTATGGTTTCTCCCTTCAAGGAGATCATTGTCTAGAGACACAATGTTGCAAGCTGAGGGTGGTGGCACACAGCTGCAACCTCCCCACCCAGAAGCAGAGGTGGGGGAATACATGCCATAGAGGCCAGCCAACATAGTAAGTAACAATGTTCTTATCAATTGTCTCATTTAACTCAGACCAAAGAATTATTTTGCTCACACACAACATTCAGAGACATAACCTGCTTTTGTGATAAGGAAAAGGATAAAAGAAGGGATTAAATCTGGGCATATGATCAGGAACAACATTTAGCAATTCCCAAAAGCTGTGACTTAGAATCCATAAACCAAACACCTTGACAAATTCCTTTGACTTTATTTCCTATGGTTTTGGTGTTTAAAAGAAAAGGTTAAATAGCTCCATCTAGAGATACTTGTGATAGATCTTAGAGATACACAGAGAAGAAATCCTCACAGGTCCTAAGACCTGGATAAAATTTCCTGTTGAATGTTACAAACAAGCCCATAAATATATCATGCTGGCATCCATAGAAAATCTACCGGAAACCACTGTAAGTCACTCATTAGGCATGAATAGGAATTTAAAACAATAAAATCTGAGTTTAAATAGCATAATCCTAATAAATGCCACAAACCTAAAAGACAAGAGAAATGAACTAGCAATCTTCAGAAGTTAATAATTAATGACCTTAGCATTGGGTAGAGAAATGACCAGTAATAACAGGCTCAACTTGTTATTAAATCCAAGCCCCTTGTAAGACAAGGTGATCAGTATCATGTTAGACACTACACATGTCCTGGGGATGAAATGATATGTGAACAAAAACATGACTTCTGTACCCAGGAGGTCTATCACCTTATGGAACATAGAAGCAATCATCAAATATTTATAAGGTTTTAAAGATCACTCTGAGAAACACATATACACACACAAACCCACAGTGTGACAAAAGATATCCGTAATAAATAATTATAGGTAAATAAAAAGGAAGATCCAATAAGACATCTCTAAGAAATGATACTTGAGCAAGACAATAACAGTTGAGTGGACTGAAAAGACAAGGGAATGGTGCTATCCTCTACAGGAGAGGAGTATATGAAAAGACAAGGGAATGGTGCTATCCTCTACAGGAGAAGAGTATATGAAAAGACAAGGGAATGGTGCTATCCTCTACAGGAGAGGAGTATATGAAAAGGGGCACCACCTTCAGGAAAGTGAAAGTAATCATAGGCGATTGGCATGGAAAGTGGAAGACAAAGACGGGTTTACGCGCTAAATGGCTTCTATGCTAGAATATTATATAAAACACAGTATATGATTTGCATCATACACTAAAACACACACGCATTTACACAAGAAGATAAACAAGAGGTTTATGTGTGCATTGTGGTTTCGGTTTCTGGAACAGAGACACCTGACGCAATCTGAAAAGACGATCTGAGCTGTAAAGAGAGAAATTTGTAGTCATGTGCTACATGTTAATGAATAAAAACTGTAAAGATTTAGCTGCATGAAAAAGTCACTTTTTTGACAGCAAGATTACAAAAGGTGGCTCTCAAAAAATTCAGAAAAATTCACAGAATTTTTCTATGAAATATTGATTTCTAAGACATGTAATTCATTACAAAAAGTTAAGTCATACAAACAAGAAGCATACGTAAATACCATGAACACCAAATGGCAGTCAACTATGTAAAGATTTTAGTATCTTATGTAATAATGAAAATCACATATTAAAACCAGACACCATTTTTCACTTATTATTTTGACAAACTGCATAGATAAGTCTCCTCCATTACATAAATCAAGATCATTGTTGAAATACATACAAATAAAATATTTATATGGCAAGGGAATACTGTAGTTCATTATTCTAAGAAGAAAAAACTCAGAATGTACTCTGAATCTATGTGCAAACTCCAATAAATATCCTAAAGTTCATAGATCATGGTTAACCACTGTATAGGAAATTCAACCAAAGAAATCCTCATGATGTAATGCTAGGTCTCCTTAGCCTCTTATTCCCCAGAGAAAGGTGAATGCACATCACCATTCCGCAGCCCCACCACGCAGGACAATCAGACATGATGGGGTTTAAGTTAAAGCAGGAACTTAGTTTATTACTGTGAGCAATAGCTTATATAGGTTAAGTGACATCGTGTGATGAGGGGGTACCTCAAGCCAATAAGAGACAGCCAAGCCCTCCCTCTGGCTGGAGTGGCATTTACCTAGATTTTGCTGTCTCATCCTCACTTGGTTCCCTCAAACTTGAGCCAGGCTTTTCTCTCAAGTACAGGGCCTGAGATAATTTTGGCCCAACAATGTAACATTTAAAGGTTTATCTGCAATTATGTAACAACTTACCACTTAACCTTTTACCACATTTGTATATAGGGTTTAAAGATTCTGATTTTGAAATATGTTTTTCTTCTCATTGTAACAATTACATGTAGTAATGTAAAAAAAAAAAATAATGGTGTTCTTAAGATCTATGAGATCTATCCTGAAGCTACAGGAGTGGGATTTTTTTTGCCTGAATTCTTTTTAAGCAAATTAACTACTGAAACATGGAAAAACTGCTGAGTTTTATGTGTCAGTTTTTGTGTATTTCTTTTGTTGACTATTAAGGTCTTAGAATTTTGGGTAGAATATTTAGTTTTTTAAGTACAGGATGATATCACTGCAAAAGGAGAATGTGACAACAATGATTTTCATGTCTATGTCCTGGACTGGTTTATTTATTTATTTCATGCCTTTTTATTTCTTTTCTCCTTGTAGATACTAATGTTCTTAGAAACAGACCTTTGAATCCTTTCTCAAGTATCTCAAGCATAGCAGTATCTTTGTGGTTGATGACTGAGTTACCATGACACTTTTCTTTTTCATGTTTTGTGTGTGTGTGTTTATTCCTGGCAGTTTGTGAATACATTGATTTAATACATCTCTTCCAGTTTTATTTGGGGAACTTCTTAGTGATCAGTCTATTCTTTAGACCTCAGTCCCAGTACCACTCAGAAAGGAGAGAAGGTACTATGGAAACACTATTGCCAAACAGAATATGGTAAAGGAATATATTTAAAAATCAGTTAAAATTAACCAATAGAGTACCCATGACTATAGAACTGAAAATGCCAAAAATGATGTGGAGTGCTTTCTCAAGTTATAAAATAGGATAAATGTAGAATTAGGAGTGCATGGTGGGGGAGCAAGAAGAAACAAAAGTAAGCATATTGCCTGCTGCTATTCCTCATATAGCCTGCTGCTATTCCCCACAGTTGCCACCCATAAGCAGAAGTCAAATCCTTATTGATGAAAACACCATTCACACTGGTAGGCCCAACAGGCCCCTAAGCTGGAGCTGACCTGAATGTCTCCAACCTGAAGGCTAGCTTTCACGGTATTAAAAGGCACTGTTTAGCAAATCAATTGTGTGTGTGTGTGTGTGTGTGTGTATGTATGTATGTATGTGTGTGTATGTGTGTGTGTGTGTGTATGAGAGAGAGAGAGAGAGAGAGAGAGAGAGAGAGAGAGAGAGAGAGAGAGAGGAGCGTTTGTTATTCAGACTTATCCAAATGTACCTTTCCAATATGTATGGTCACATTAAACACTAGTGATCAATATCTGTGCACCCTGAACTACCTTAAGAGGGAGAAGATCCTGATGCCCTGAAAGTGATCTTCATCTTTCATGACTATGCCATTGTGCTCCTCCAGGCACTAACACTTATCCAGAAGCTTTCATATTAACCACACTTACGTGTTGCTTTGTAATGTTAACTAATATGTATATACAAGCTACTTTGCCTATTTGAACATCTAACACACTGAGAGGTGGTACTGCTTCTTAAGGACTTTGGGAAAATCTGATTGACAAATGTGGCTGTCATTCAGTACACTGTTTTTGTGAACAGCAATATGTTTATACTTTTCCTAAGAATAGATAATGAAGTTATTTTGAAAACTTTAAAATTATTCATTTGTTTGATTAGTATCAAGCCTGAAAATTGTCTTATAATTTCCACCTAATATAAAAAAATCATCTTGGATAAACTCAAAAAATGTAATTGCTGATATGTATGGTATGCATACATTCAACTGATCTCCACAGGAGGAATAATTTTTCAAATATTATATCACCAGCACTTCATGACAGATTTATAAACTATTATAAATCTAGTGTTGGTTACATAACATATCATATCATTGTGATACTTTTTCTAATTTTCATGGTACCTAATGAAATAATATAATTTTTAATGTTAAAGGGGGGTGGTGTTTGGAATCAGTCAGCTACGTTCAGTGTAAATGTTCCAATCTTATTGGATAAGTACAAACTATCATAATCAAGAGCCAGTCTAAGATATGACATCTTCTCTGTCAGGCCTGATCAAAGTTCTGGTCTTAGCCACAGCAGTGTCACGGAGTATCTTCACAGCCCCATTGAGCTAATGCTTGTGGGGCTTGACATTTAGAAAGAACACAGTGTGTTGTTCTCTTCTGTCTTCTTCATGGTAGGCTCAGGGTCTGAACCTGATGGTGGCTCACTGAGTGCATGCTTCAGGGGTGTTTGGGTATTTGCACTGCCTCTGGAAGCACAGATTTTCATCCTCCAGAATGTGAGTGACACATGGATCAAGCTCTTCTTGTGTCTTCAATGCCTTTCAGCTGCACCTTTGAGCTTTCAGTCTTTGCCTTGACTCTGGCTGTAGGACAGTCTTGGTGAATAAAAACTAGAATAGGTGCTCATATGTGCATTAGCCAATTGCATTTTTCTGATGTGTCAAAACTATGTTCACATTAACTTTCTCATGAGTTTGTCTTTGTTTACTTAATTTACAATATTTATTTTTATATTCTGTTGTTTAACTCCTTTTATATGAGTATGTTGCCATTTGTCTCCCTCTCTCCGTCGTAATTTTTATTCTCTTCATGGGTACTTTTTAAAATGAAAGAAGTTTTAATATATAATAGTTTCTTAAAGCTGGGATTTACTGAAATAATCACTCAATGTCCTGAATTTCTTACAATGTTGACATTTTTATTTTCTTAAATCCTCAACATTTTGGGTTTCTCATTTGTGCTCCTATTCTGAACTATTGTGTGTTGTCAGGCAGTGTGCAGAGACGACCATAAGCATTCCAACATATTAATGGTATTGCTTCACTGATCCACAATGACATCTTTGTCATATATCTAATTCCATTTTGTGCTTGAATGACTTTCTAAAAGATTTGCTTTATTGGTTCTGCATTACTCTTGTTCAATTTAATGTGATTTTTGTTTTATTATTTGGTAGAAAGATTTGTCTGTTTGTCATGTTGATTGAAAAAATAGAAAATTTCTTCATGAATATACCTTAAATATCTGGAAATTTTAAAAATGCTACCAGAAAAAGTATCCTACATTTTAAAAGGAGACTGCTTGTTCATTTCCCAGCCACCCAGACTTGAATAATCTCACAAAGCCTATATTAATTACAACACTGTTTGGCCAATAACTTAGGAGTATTCCTAGCTAGCTCTTACTACATCTTAAACTAACCCATTTGTATTAATCTATGTATCATCATGAGGTTGTGGCCTATTGGTAAGTTTCTGGTGAACTTGTTATTCGACAGCTACATGGCATCTCTTTGACTCTGCCTACTTTCCTTACCTAGTTCTACTGTGCCTTGCTATAGGCCAAAGAAGCTTCTTAATTAACCAATGGTAATCAAACATATTCATAACATAGAGGGAAATCCCACATCATCTCCCATGTTCTGTATAAATAAAAAAAAAGAAGGGTTTAACATTAAAATAGTAAAATTACATATAACAAAACAGGTATCAAGCAAGAATTACAGTTATAATACTTTTTGTGAGTCTAAAGTTTCATATCTAATTTATCTTTTATCATATCTGTCTTCAACTCCATCAAGACCCCAGAAAGATTTAATATTACCTAAGTAAACAGAAAGTGCATTGTAAGCAACTTCTAAAACTCTAGAATTGAAAGAGACTTCTTGCTGCCTGATCACCCAAAGTTTTTCTGTAACATTGGGGCATCCTCAGCCTACAGGTTCAAAGTATCTGGCAAACTTTTTCATGAAGCAGGAAATTTGAAAGACTGTTTAGCTTATATTGCCAGTTTGTCAGTCACTTTCTTTTGTGTCCCGCAGAATATCTGGAACACTCTTACATGAATCAGGAATGCTGAAGGACTGTCTCACCTTCTTTATGCAAATTCAGTAGTCATAATTCTGTGGGTCATAATTCCCATTTCATACACCATTTCATCATGCAGTTCAGGCAAGAGCAGTTTCTTGCCCAAATGGCTAACAAACTCTATAAAGAGCCTCTTCAATACCCAACATCCCCTTGAAGTAATTGGTTCTTCTAGAAGCAGAAATTTCTATTGTCAAGAAAAGTCTTAAGTTCTTAAAACATTTTAAATATCATATTCTGTAGGTCTTTGAAGTGTTGAAGATTATCTACTAACTGAAATATATCTCTATATATCTAGAATACATAACTAGCATAATTAAAATGTAATTGTTATAGATGACTACCTATTAATCTGTATTTCTTAACTACACATTAAATTTTTAAATGAGATGCATAAACACAATACCTTAACCAAGAGCAGAAATACATATATATATACATATATATACATATATATATAGTGAAACAAAAGCAACCTTAAATTTGTATCAGTAGACCAAGATTCATAACAATGCAAAGTATTCATCTTTATATCATATCCACATTATTTTTTTAGAAATTGACTATGATCATTAAACATTTGTAACCACCCCTTTAAAATAAAAATAAACATTTATAAAATATCATTTTTGGAATTTGTCCATAGTTTTCTCCAAACTGCTTCCTGCTACTTGTTGGGCAAAGTATTTTCAGGGTTCATGTTGACTTTTGGGGGGGATTTTTGTTTCATCAAACCATATTAGTCTGGAAGGAATCCACAGGTTTCCATCCTCTGTGAAAACAAAATTAGAACTTCTTAACATAGCCTTAGACTCAAATTTTGAAGTCAAGATACTTTCATGTTGGTTTTGCTTAGTAGCCCACAGAATCAAATGGTCTCTCTTCAGTCAAAATATTCTAAGAAAACACAATAACATATAATCCAAATTCTCTGTACATTTTCCATTTTTATGTGGCTTACTAAGCATACATTTTATTATTCTATTTTAATATTTTATTATCTTTACTCTTTTAATCTATGACTGTACTCATGTCTATTCTTTTCCTCCTCTCTCTTCCAAGCCTATCTACATTATATAAATACACTATGACCCATACAGATGTTTATTTTTATCTGAATATGTCTTTATTGCATATCTATAATCATTTTGTGACCAGGAACACCTTTTTTAAAATGCTAAGCAGGCATAGCTAAAACCAGTTCTACAGCCCTGCCTGCTGGCTCTGCCCCATCCAATATGGTTGTGGTATGTTCAGCACCTTGTGAGCCATACTCACTGTCCCTGCTTCAGGGAGCCCACTGGTCACAAACCCCATTTAAATGCAAGACCTCCTGAAAGAGCCAGAGCTGTGCTACTAGCACAAACCAGAAAGCCACCTTTTAATGAGAACTTATAGTTTTTATTACTAATATGGAATCAGAAACCCTTCTTAAGAGAAGGAGCTGTGCCTCTACTCACCATCAGCAAACAGAACCTATCCGAAAATTTGTGACTACCAATAAACTCCAATTGACTCCCATTTTCGTGGGTCTAAAAACCCTTTTTATATAATTTCTTAGGCTTATGTGTATGTACATTAATGAACATTAGGCACCATTTTGCAAACAGAGGATACTTGCTCATTTCCAGCCACTTAGACCTGAATAATCACACAGAAACTATATTAATTATAAAACTGTTTGGCCAATAGCTTAGGCATATCCCTGGACAGCTCTTCTATCTTAAATTAACCCATTTCTATTAATCTGTGTATCACCACGGGACTGTGGCCTATCAGTAAGGTTCTGGTGTCCTTCTTCAGAGGTTAAAATGTGTCTCCTTGACTCTGCCTTTTTTCCCATCTAGTTCTATTCTTCCCTGGTACAGACCAAAATAGCTTCTACATTAACCTATGATAATAAAATATATTCCTAGCATACAGAGGGGAATCCCATATCACTACATCATTCAAGACTTTTATTCATGCCCAAATATCTCAGTAAGAAAAGTACTTTCCCTGGTCTTTCTTCCTCCTTTCAAAAACTTCCCTACATCCCTATTCATTCTATTGTTAACTATTTTTCTAATCTTCAATTTACTCAGTCTCTCAAGTCATAATCAGTATAAAGCATGGAAAATGAAGGCTATGACTGGTTCTACAGGAGTACTGAGAAGATATAAAATGTTAGACTTAACTATCCTGGTTAGAAAGATAAGTAGAGTAAGTGTTTGGTTTTATTTGTTTTGTTTTTTGTCAAATGTGAGATGGGAAGCAAGAATGCCTAAGTATTATTATATTCTGGTGGCCAGGAGGATTCAGAAGTCAAGAATTGTCTCTCAACTCAGTTAACTACTGTATTATCCAAGTGAAAACATTTTTTTTAATTGAACACATGCCACTATATGCTTATTATTGTTACAGAGTTTTCAATTATGGTAAAGTTAATATAAGAGAGAAAAAGACAAAGCAAACCCAAACAAGCTATAATAACTTAAAACATGTTTAGCTCTACTTTGGAAGAAAACCAGAGGAAGAGTTTGTAGTCAGTTTATTTGGTAAGGAGAGTACAGACAATAAAATTTTGAGTATAAAAGATTGTACAGAAAGAGTGAGAAAATAGACAAAAATTCTAAACAATACAGAACTACATTGTCGATTCTAGAATTGGGTGACTTTGGCTTAATCTTTAGTATTTTGTATATTTTGCCTGCTATAACTGCCACAAAGCAAGAAGAACTCCAATACAAGTCAAGTATCGAGTACATTTTACTTGTGTGTGTGTGTGATAGTTTTTTATCATCATTATCATCATCATCATCATCATCATCATCATCATCATCATCATCTATGTCCCGGCAATGCTAAGCATGAATGGGCAGCCCATTTATGGCAGTTCTCCAATTGTTCCTATGGCAAGTAGTCCTAGATGCTTGTGTTATTGTCATAAGCCAAGTTCCACAGTCTTCCTTTATGGACTCTATCCGGTGTTTTTTGCGTCTTCCTCTTTGCCTTATCCCGTGCACTCCTCCAAGCAGTGCTATCTTTAGGTATTTGCCATCACTCATTCTCATAATATTGCCAAAGTATATCAAGCACCATTGCTGTATCCTGTAGTTTACTTCCTTCTGTAGACAGAGATGTCATCATTGCACAACCTATCTTTCAGTGTGATGCCTAGAATCCTCCAGAGACATGCCATCTCAAACATAGTCAGCAACTATTCTGAGGAGCGTTTCACTGTCTAGGCTTCAGAGTTGTAAAGAACGTAGCTCAAACACCTTATATATTTGTAATTTTGTTGTTGTTTTCATTTCATTTCTTGCTGAACAAACCTTTCCAAGTGCCTGGAATGGAGTCTTGCTATTCCTATTCACCTCTTGATGTCTGAAATATTTTCCTCCTTTGACCTGAGGTTTCTTTCCAAATAGATAAAGTTGACTGTTTGCTTGAGGTTCTGATTCTTTATGACAATGTGAAAATCCTTATGTGCCCTTCCTATATATTGTATTTCAATCGTCTTGATGTTTACTTTCATACCAAGGTTTTCATTTACTTCTGCCACTCTATTTACCATGGCCTGCAGCTCATTTGGACTTTCAGCAAGTAGTGCTGTATCATCAGCAAAATGGAAGTTGTTGATTCACACACCACCCATCTGCACACCTTTCTCCTCACCCTCCAGGGCTGTTGCTATTATTAATTCCAGAAATATATTAAAGAATAGTGGTGAGAGGACGCATCCCTGCAACACGGGCAGCTAAACACCACAACTCTCTGTGCAGGAAGGTTAAAAAAAAGAGCTTGAATTTTGCAGGCAAATGGATAGAGCTAAGGAAACATCATATTGAGTGATGTAACGCAGACCCAGAAAGATAATTATCACATGTATTCACTTGTAAGTGGTTTTTAAACATAAAGCAAAGAAAACCAGCCTACAAATCACAATCCCAGAGAACCTAGATCACAATGAGGACCTTAAGAGAGTTATACATAAATCTAATCTACATGGGAAGTAAAAAAAGACAAGATCTCCTAAGTAAATTGGAAACATGGGGACCTTGGGAAAAGGTTGAAGGGAGGGGAGAGGCAGGGAGGGGAAGAGAGAAAAATGTATAGTTCAATAAAAATCAATAAAAAAAGAGCAAAGAAGGATAGACAGCTGCATATACAAGGTATATGCAAAGATGTCAAAGAGGCTAGACTCTCTTCAAACTATGACTGATGCAAGGGTATCTTTATAGGCATTATCTAGTATTCTTTTTTGTTGTTTTTTGTTTTTAAAAAACAAAAAAAACCATTTTTAATATAACAGATACATATTAAGTGTTCATTGATTTTAAAACCAAAGTGTGTCATTCTTTGTTAAATTAAATATATGGGTGCATATGACACATTTTGTTCATTTATTAATATATTAGTTAGTGTGTATTTGAGATAATTTTACATTTTCTTTTTTATGAAAATTGATTTTATGAACGTCTGTGTAATTTAAAGAGATAAATGCATTATGTGGACATATATTCCTTGCATATATATATATATATATATATATATATATATATATATATATATATTTTATATATATTTAAATTTTCCAGTTACTATACTACTGCTCCTTTTTCTTTTTTTGACTGTATTTCCATTATTTTTGTCTTTCCAAATACTTATTTATTTATTTATTTATCTATTTTTTTGTTGAAAAAAATTTATGCCTCCTCCCCACCTCCCACTTCCCTCCCCTGGGCTGGAGAGATGGCTCAGCCGTTAAAGTCTAGGTTCACAACCAAAATTATCTAGTATTCTTATGATTTTCTCTGGGTACCTTTGTTTCCCAAAGTCCTTTCCTCCAAATGCTATCGAATGCCTTCCTAAAGTCAATGTAACAGACATATTAGTCTTTTCAAAATTCTTTGTATTTTTCTGCCAGTTGCCTCAAAGTGAAGATCTAATCTATTATGCTCCTGTTAGCTCTCAATCCATACTGAGTCTCTGCTAGGACATCCTCTGCTCTGTCCTTGATCCTTTGCAGGATAATGAAGGAGAAGATCTTGCTGCTATGACACAACGAACTAATGCCTCTGTAATCTGAGTCCAGCTTGTTCTTCTTCTTGTATATGAGAATTATGACTGAGGGGTAACATTCCATGGGTATCACTTTGTGTTCCCATATTCTCTTTAGAGTCTGAAAAGCGCCTTGGCGCCGGAGCCTATTGTAGATGCCTCCAGCTCCTCTACTGTGATGTCATCCACTCATGGGGTCTTTTATGTTTCCCTCTCTTGATATCTTTCTCTATCTCACTCCTGTCAATATTCAATATTTCCTCATAGTCTCTGGTGTATGAGTGACTTCCGAAGTGTTTCTTGTTGTAGTCTATGTTGACAGCATTAGGGGCATTGCATTGTATCAAAATATTGTCTCTACCTTTGCTTTACTTCCCCTGGTTCTGTTCATAAATGACCTTGTCCATCTTTAACCATCCAAATCTAAGGAGCATATATGGCAATTCTCCATTTGATAGCTTTTTAGACAAAATGTCAGAGTCTTGGGATACCTGCTGAAGAGAGCTGCTAACTGGGAGTGAAACCAGTCTAAGAGAAAGAATTATGTTTTAGTAAAGAGATCTGAACAGAGTTGGATATCTGAGGAATGTTTTTATATCAGACATGATGATGCAGTTTGTAGTTTGCCCAGCTGGTTTTCAGTCTTGCTTTGGTTGAGTATTTTCTTGATATGCTCCTTTCCTTATGTTTTGTAATAGTAATGTATATTATGTGCCATCATATGTTGGAAACATATAACATATATCTCAAACATTCTCCTGAAGTTATTTTTTAGGTCATTTTCTTCTCCTTCATCAATCTTTGGTTGTTCAAGTCTCGCTGTTGTAGGTTCACTAGATTTCACTGGTGTCATGTTGCTCTTTGTAGTTCTGTGTGTGTTCTTATCTTGTCTACGCATCTTTTCCTCTAATTGGTGTAGTTGGGGCTAAACTTTGCTTTTCTGTGTCTAGATTTTCTTTCCAAGCTCTCTCGGGCTTTAAGTGGATTTTAGTTGTTCACATTAATGCCAATTTGTAGTAAGGGGCTGCTTGTTTGTTTCCTGGCCATTCAGACTCCCTAAATAACCACACAGAAAACTGCATTAATTAAATCACTGCTTGGCCCATGAGCTCTAGCTTCTTATTAGTTATTTCTTGCATCTTAATTTAACCCATTTCTATTAATCTGTGCATTGCCAAGAGGCTGTGGCTTACTGGGTAAAGTTCTGGCATCTGTTTCCAGGGGGCTACATGGCTTCTCTTGACTCTGCCTTCTTTCTTGCAGTATTTAGTTTAATTTTTGCCACCTACCCTGTTCTGTCCCGTGCAGGCCTAAGACTGTTTCTTTATTAACCAATGATATTCATAGCATACAGAGGGGAATCCCCTATCAGTATACAAAATATGTAGAATAGTTTCTAGATGTCAGAATCCATGTACTTTAATGAACTAGAGTAGAAATACTATACAGGCCATATATATATATATATATATATATATATATATATATATATATATATATAGTTTAGTACCAACAAGGAAGCAGAACAGCTAATGGAGTATCTGTGAGAGGTAAGAGTTAAGAGAAGCAAGTATAAATTGGAATTTTATGTTTTCCACATCCCTCACTTCAGTTCTAGCCAAAATGAGTGTTCCAGTCTAAAAATGCACATAATAATAACACTTTCCTCACTTGATTATTATAGGTATTAAAGAGATACTTTCAAAGTTCTTAGCACAATGTGTGAAATATACTTGAGTAAATAGGAATTGATATCATAACCACATAATTAACTTTAAGGAGAAAGAAAAATGTACATACAGTGTTTTCTAGAGCAGTATTCATATTGTGCATTAAATCAGAGGAATGCACTATCACCAAGAACTATATAATGCTACAGTGTACAGTAGACGCATAAGTACATGAATTTGTTAACACACTTAAAACATCAGAAAAAAACTTGCTTTGTCGTGAACTTGGCTTTTATTATTGAATTTTATTTGGTTTATTTCCTTTCTTAAAGGAAACAGTCTTTTAGTTAGGGTTTCTAATGCTGTCAAGAGATACCAGGACCACGGCAACTTTTATAAAGGAAAACATGTAATTGGGACAGAATTATATGTTTAGAGGTTTACTTCATCATGGCAGGAAACATGGCAGTGAACAAGGCAGACATGGTACTAGAGAAGAAGCCAGGATTCTACATCTAGATTGGCAGGCAGCAAGAAGGGAGAGAAATGCTAGGCCTGACTTGAGCCTTTGAAACTTCAAAATCCACCTGCAGTGACTGCTTCCTCGAACAAGGCCACACCTACCACAACAAGGTCACATCTCCCAATAGTGTCATTCCCTATAAACCTACAGGGGACATTTTTTTAAATTTATTTATTTATTTATTAAAGATTTCTGTCTCTTCCCCGCCACCGCCTCCCATTTCCCTCCCCCGCCCCCAATCAAGTCCCCCGCCCTCCTCAGCCCGAAGAGCAATCAGGGTTCCCTGCCCTGTGGAAAGTCCAAGGACCACCCACCTCCATCCAGTTCTAGTAAGGTGAGCATCCAAACTGCCTAGGCTCCTACAAAGCCAGTACGTGCAGTAGGATCAGAAACCCATTGCCATTGTTCTTGAGTTCTCAGTAGTCTTCATTGTCCGCTATGTTCAGCAAGTCAGGTTTTATCCCAGGCTTTTTCAGACCCAGGCCAGCTGGCCTTGGTGAGTTGCCAATAGAACATCCCCATTGTCTCAGTGTGTGGGTGCACCCCTTGCGGTCCTGAGTTCCCTGCTCGTGCTCTCTCTCCTTCTGCTCCTGATTTGGACCTTGAGATTTCTGTCCGGTGCGCCAATGTGGGTCTCTCTCTGTCTCCTTTCATCGCCTGATGAAGGTTAATATTTAGGAGGATGCCTATATGTTTTTCTTTGGGTTCTCCTTATTTAGCTTCTCTAGGATCACTAACTATAGGCTCAATGTCCTTTGTTTATGGCTAGAAACCAAATATGAGTGAGTACATCCCATGCTCCTCTTTTTGGATCTGGCTTACCTCACTCAGGATAGTGTTTTCTATTTCCATCCATTTGCATGCAAAATTCAAGAAGCCCTTGTTTTTTACTGCTGAGTAGTACTCTAATATGTATATATTCCATACTTTCTTCATCCATTCTTCTATTGAAGGGCATCTAGGTTGTTTCCAGGTTCTGGCTATTACAAACAATGCTGCTATGACATTTTTATACTAACCACCTCACCAAGAATTAAGTATGCATCACAAATGACTAAATTTCATTAGAACACACAGAGGTTACTTTCCTTTTATTTGGTCTTTTACCAAGATATATAAATTACCTGATGTAAATGGTAGATTATGATGACTAACTGAGATACTAAATATAAGGCAGTCATCTTTGTTTCTGACCCATTTAAAGCATTAGAAGCATGAAGTTATGCCCACTATCACTATCAACCACTGTATGTTAAGTTCTTCCCTACAGTATAGAATCAGAGAGGATGCATAAAAGAGGTGTTCCTGAAACAACTTTCTTCTAAAGATAAAATTAGGCTGATGTGGGTTTCCCCTATGTATGCTGTGAATATCATTGTTTCATAAAGAATCTAATTGGACCTATGATAGGGCAGGAAAAAGTAAGGCGGGAATTCCAAGCATATTGATAGAGAAGGAAAGAAGGTGGAGTCCTGGAGAAGCCACGTAGATACCACAGGAGACAGACACTGGATGCTGGGTGGAACCTTGCTGGTAGATCACAACCATGTGGCAATACAGATTAATAGAAATGAGTTAATAAGAATACGCTAGAGTCAATGGTCAAACAGTGTTGTAATTCATGTAATTTCAGTGTGAGTGTGATTATTTTGGGTCTGGGCAGTGGGAAAACAAACAAGCAGCCTCTGACAACACTAGGCAAGGAACATCCTCATAGGAAATGCAGATACACTTGATTGTGATAATTTTATTTCCTTTGTCATTATTTAATATCATAAAGAAATCAAGAGCTGTCTATTTTACTGTGAACCTAATAAAATTGAAAATACAAAAAATAAACCCAAAGTAAAGTTGTTACTAAAAGATACAATGAGGGTACAGGCTAAAAGAAAATCTCATAATTTCTTCTTCTTGCATTGAGAAGGAAGAATAACTATGAATGAACAAGGAAATTCACAAAGTACCACAGTTGGAACTGGTAATCAAGAAAAGGGCAAACTCAGATTTGACTGAAAACTTGCTTCTTTTTCTATAACTCCACTGCCCTATCAACACTCAGTAAAACCTGTATGCAACAGATTTTCATTTAATGAATAAATAATGAAAGAATGATAATAGATTCATAAAGTTATAAAAAATATGAAACAACATTAACACAGTAAGCACAATCCTAAAAGATAAAAATGTAACAAATTTGCAGATTCTTTTATGAAACAGGAACCCTGAAGGACAGCAGTCATTTCTCCATGGGTCCCCATGTCAAGTTCACACAGCATAACATCAAGCAGTCCAGACAAGAGCAGTCTCTAGCCCAAATGGCTAGCAAACTCCATAAGGAGATTCTTTGATGCCCATCTTCCTCTTTAAGTAGATTGATGCTGCCAAGAGCAGCTATGTGTCATTGTCATGAAATGTCCTAAGTTCTCAAAACATTTTAAATGCCATATTCTGAAGGTCTCTGAAAGATATGAGGAATACCTATTTAACTGAAATATATCTCTATCTATCTGGTCCAACCTCTAATTGATATATGTGGCATGTTCATAGTCATTTGGAGACGTAAGTATGCAAATGATGGTGAGAAGGGTGAAGGTCCTGAAGCACACATTCCTAGCAGAGACGGGGGAGAGGGACGCGTTGCATTTTCCTTTCAATTCTTAAGATGTAAGACAAAGCTTTGCAAGGTTTATATAGTGCACCATTTTCACATTTTTAAGCTTTTATTTTGAGTGGAGATTTTGCTGTTTAAAATGGCTCCAAAATGAAGTTTTCAAGTGTTGTCTAATGTTCCCAATCACAAGAAAATTGTGACAAACCTTGTGAAGAAAATATGTATTACATATATGCTTTATTCACAAAGAGTTCTAGTACTTGCCTGAGAATGAAGAAATAACTTCTAATATCTATTCTGTATTAAAACAAACCTTTCCCAAACAGTTTATCCATTAATAATTTACCAAAAGTCTTGTAACCAGAGCCTCTAAGGACACTCTGAGAGACCAAGTGCTGTCTTAACTAAGTCAGTATTCACAGTGAGGTTATAAAAATGTTGTTGTAAATAATGAAAATTGTACACTGTGTATGCTTTATCTCAAATTTTAAATTATGCAATAAAATATGTACATATATTGTTACAAACACAAATTTGAAAAACAGATCAAGAGGGCTGGAAAAGTGGATCAGTGTTTAAGAGCATGTATTGCTCGTCCAGGAGACCAATGTTAGGTTCCCAGTTGAAACTGGAGGCTGTGTTTTTGACCACCAACTAAGCAAAAGGAGAAAGAGGGGCAAGCATGCTTCCTGTCTGTGCTTATGGTACCTCAGACCACTCCCTAATGGGCTGGTATCTAAAAGGCTATCTCTAAAAGGCTATTGGCTGAATGAATTCCCACAATACACAGCATCCACTTCAGGCAGTTCAAAACTGCCTGTAACTCCAGCTCCAGGGTGATCTGAAACCTGTAGTTTCTGTAGGTACCTGCATTCCCATGCATATATCCACACACAGATAAACACCCATACACACAACTGAAAAATAAAACAAATCTTAAGAGACAAAACATTAAAAATGGAGAAAAGAGAAAGAGTGGGAGATAAAATAGTATATTGTAGCAAAACTCTTGATAATTTTGTTCCTTAATCTCTCATTCAAGTTGTGATTTTTTTTAATCTGTATGTCCCATGGTCAAAGCATAATCATGGCAAAACTGTTTGTTACTGACTTCTGTCCTTATTCCAATCAAACCGATATTGTTATTCCTTTAGTACCACCGTCATGCTGCCATTCCTTGTTCTTTGATGTCTACCACGGTTGCTATGTTGGAAACTTAATGTCCCCATGTAACATTGCTAAAGATTGATCTATAGAAGATGTTTAAGCCATGATGCCTCCACCATTAATGAATAAATTAGGTCATAATTATAGTGGTATATTATTTGTGTTTTAACAAATAAAGCTTGCCTGAAGATCAGAGGGCAAAGCAGACACAAAAGTCAGTCATATAGGCCAGGGAGTGTTGGCACACACCCTTAATCCCAGGAGACAGGAACTCACAGGTGGATCTCTGTGAGTTCAAGGCTATACTAGGCTACACAAGATTGATCCAGAAACAGATCTAGGTTGTAGAAGGTTCACATCTTTAATCTTAATGTTTGGAAATCACACCCACTTTAATCCCAGCACTAGGGAAGTGAAGACAGGAGTGATATGGCTGGATAGAAGAGAATAATATAAAGGAGAAGACACAGGAACTCAGTGGAGTGAGGAGTTTGAGGATGCGTGCAGACAGGATCTTGCCCCTTCTTTCTGAAGATTTGGTAGAGGTAAATAGTCTCTCTAGTGCTTGACTGCTTTGTTTTTCTGATCTATAGATTGAACCCAATATCTGTCTCTGAATTTTTATTATCCATGCTATACCTAATCACCCATTGTGGTTTTACAATCATGGGAATGTTTGTTATTGGTTTGCTTTGTTTTGCTTAATAAAAGCACCCTTAATTCTAACTGGTTACCTCTCTTGCTTTCTTTTTTCTACCATGAAATAATGCAAAGAGGTCTTCACCTTATGAAGCTTTTATGACCTTGAAGTTCACAGCCCTCAATATTAAAATGAACTAACCTTTGCTCTTTATGAACTCCATTATAACTATACAATTCTTTCTTTTTTTTTTTTTTACTTTTACTTTGCTTGAATTTCCTAAGGACAAACACATTTGTTTACCTATTAGACTCACTTTGGCCCACTTTTATTTCAATAAAGAAAGCTTGCAACAAAAAAGTCTGGATCAAGCATATAAAGACTTTTCTTATTTAGATTTGGTCTCATGATTCTTAATAAAACTGAAGCAGGAGAAGCAGGTTGCTGAAGCTAGGACAAGGGTTCAAGCAAAGAGTTAGGGAGATAATTCTGAGTTACTGGTTCATAGTTTTTAAGCAATGAGATCTTTAATGTCTACAAATAGGCAAATTATCAAGAATCATGATCACAAGTGGAACATATCTGGACACTAGTATCCTAATATCCATGCCCACTGAATACCTACTTGTATTATTACCCTCTTCTAGTAAGGAGAGATTTGAACACAGTTCTCCATAAATTATCTTTTCTTAATCATATTTTTTATAAGTCAGGCTTATAGAATGCTCAAGGAAAGTCTTTGGCAAGGACCTGGGAAGCAAGTACATAAGCTGTCAGTAGAGGGTGGATCTATATATGCTTTGGAGTCAGATGGTATTTCAATGAATAGTCTTACATAAAAATTTGAAAGCACTAACAAATATTTCTCTGTCTGAATTTTAATAGCATTAAGGAATCTTTTCATTTTGATTATTTATTTTTTCTATTTATTACAAAACAAATTTAAAAGCATTTTTGTTTACTATAAAGGAAACGATTATTTTTAAAACCATGAAATAAAATCCACACCTTTTTATACATTTCTTTAAGCAGGAAAGATGCAGTAATTTGTAAACACAATTTAAAGTAACTAATTCTCAAATAAAAATAACAAGGCAAACCTCAGGCACCACTGAGAATTCTACAGGTTATAATGAAATAAAAATCTCCAGCACAATTGTAGTTTAAGAAGAAAACACACTTTCATACTTCAAAAACATATCAGAGACTTATTGCTATTCGGCACACAGTCATAAGTAGAAATTTTTAGACTACTCATCTACACAAGATCATCTTAACCCAAGAGGTCGACTGCAGTAAATACCAGCAGTTTATATGGCAGCTTCTTACTTTTCTCTGGCCACTTAGGACCAATAAGCTGAGAGACTCAGATGCAGAAGTGTCCGATCGACTTTAGAAAAGGTTAAATATCTGTAGTGATACTTAGCCATTTAAGGCTGAAGTACGGCTACTGTGACTCAGAGATTACTTTTAAATTTTTAATTATGTTATACTAATTTGACTAATCACTATATCACCATGAGGCTGTAGCCTACCGGTATGGTTTCCAGCATGTCTGTTTCAGCAGCTACATGGCGTCTCTCTCTAACTCTGCCTACTCTCTCTTTATATCTCTATTCAGATTTCTGCATGCCTTTACTCTTCTAAGTCATTGGCCCAAGAAGCTTTTTTATTAACCAACGTGAATAATAAAAAATATTCACATCATACAGATGGGAATTCCACACCTATGTTCCTGTTCTGTTTGAGTTTCTGTCCTGACCTCCATCGATGAGGAACATTAATGTGCACATGCAAGCTGAATGAACCCTTTCCTCCTCAATTTGTTTATGGTCATTGTGTTTCATCACAGCACTATAACTCCAATTATTAAACACGTAACTGAAAAAAAAAACCAAAGAACCAGTATATTTTTCGCATAGTGTTTTATTTCTATTTCCTGTGGTGAGAAGGCACAAACAAATTATTTGTAAATGTTATATAGATACTTCACTGGTTAAAAATTTCAATAATGTTTACAGATGGTTTAAATTTTCATCCTCCACCCAAAACGTGAGTAATGAGGAAGCCCTTGATAACCTTTTTATTAGCTTCACATCCCACAGTCCACACAACAAGAAAGAAAATCTTATTATAGGAAATCATTACTTATCTGGGCTCATTATCCAACAGTTACCCTTTCCCATTACATCTCAATGAAATATGCATCAAGTCCAGATGAGGACCAACAAAAGCTAAGGGTGAAAATGTGGGAGCCACAAACATCAAGCATCAGTAGAGCAGGGAAGCCATACAGCCTCCCATCCTGGTGTCACATCACAGGAAGCCTACAGGCTGCATAAGAATAGGTACAAGCTTGATGCAGAATGAGAAATTTTTTTTCCTAAGGGTTAGAATAATCATCTTAGAGTTTAGGACTTTAGACCACATAACAGACATGATAAGGCCTCAAACACCATAAGTTTAATTTGGGGGGCATGGAACTTCTAAAACTTTTGCAAAGATTGAAAACAAATTGTTAAGTGTTGTTCTTAAGTTTAAACTTTGTTTGTGAAACCATCCATTTCCCACTCTTGGTTGTCAATCAGGATACTGGCCACTCAAGAGAGAGGGAGTAGATAGTTAGAAATATACAGTCCTAAGATCTGTCCCTCTTCTACCAAATCAGAGTCTGTGATTATGAGAACTGGAATTAATGGTGAACTGGAATGTTCACCACAATGTTTGTGCAAATCAAATTTTGAGAAATTTGGTTGAAAGAGACTTGGGGTATGATAGAAAGTTTGGGAACTCACCACGCTGCCCGTCAGTTTGCAAGCAAAAGAAAATGGCTTAAAATGCTACTCAATGGGTAGATACCTAATTTTTCAAAATCATCACATATACTGAAAAAGACCATGTACCAACATTTTTAAATGATTAGAAACAATTGTAAACTCTCTATAATATCAGAGTACTGGAGTTGAGGAATCAGCTCAGTAGCACAGCCTTGACTAGCATGTCCAAGATCCTGGGTTTGATCCCCTAACACTGCAACTATAATAAAAATAAGTAACAATGATAATAATAAAATAATAAATTTTAAAATGAAGTAAAACAGGGCTACAAAACATCAGTAAGAAGCATGTCCCTAAAGCTCATGCTGAAATGAGTTCAAGTAACTGTTGTTTATTCAACTTGATCTTGTCTTTCTGTCAGGCGGTCATCAACACTTCTTAAATAAAACAATTAGGAGAGCTCATTACCAACCAAACTGGTTTGATTCTATGGCTGCTTTGGTTTGAACCCATATCAACACTCTGCTCAGATTTGAATTATAGGTCATACCAAGTTAGAAATTTTCAAAGAGCCTGAAGGA
The DNA here is from genome assembly GCF_037038515.1 of Microtus pennsylvanicus. Lineage (NCBI taxonomy): Eukaryota > Metazoa > Chordata > Mammalia > Rodentia > Cricetidae > Microtus > Microtus pennsylvanicus. The sequence goes on from NC_134584.1 coordinate 45,375,517, forward strand.
AGAGTTTGGGAGGGTTATATTTTGACAGAAAGCATAGGCTTGCCAACCCACTCATGTTTCAAATAGCTGTAAAATTGATTGATTCCTTTCTCATGGATAGTCTCCCTTCCTAACTCCACTGACTAACGGAAACTGAAAACAACTAGATAGCACAGTTCCTAAAGATACCTCTTGATTCTAAACTTAAATGTTCTTTTTGGAGGTGATTATTTATCAACAATCAAAGATAAATGTAATAGAATGTCAACAAATCACAGCCATAAATTTCAGTGTTCACAGCAAGCTGATGAGCCCAATCAAAGCATCCTCCATGACTGTGATGACCATGTTTAAGCAAATAAAACATGTACATAGTAGCATCTGGGCCAATAAGATGGGCCACCCTCTGAAAACGTTAGCCACACACTCTTGACAAACTGAGTTTTCTCCCCAGAATCTACAAAGAAAGTGAGAAGCAGTGATCCATATCTAAAATCCCAGCACTCTTATGTTGAGATGAGGGGCTGGGAGAGGAGACTATTAGATGCCTGCAGGTCAGATAGTTTGGACTACACAGCACAGCAGTAGAAAGAAGAGAGAGCCTGCCTCATCAATGTGCGAGGAGGAAACCATCTCACAAAAGTTGCCTTCTGACTTCCATTCTTAACCCTTGAACACACACAATTCATCTCAAATACTTTTAAATAAATAACAATCTAGAAAAAGACATGGTGGCAGAAGCCAAAACGTAACAAAGCAAATTTTCTTTTTTTATGTGACTGACAGGGGATATGGTGTGTGTGCTGGGAAGCCCCTGTCAATAATTCATATGGTTGCCTTCCTTTAGCAGTGAGCCACTGCTCTGTTAACTATCTGTGTGGAAAAACTGTACAAATTCACCTTCGACCATGAAGATCTCTGGTCAGTCCAGAGGTAGCCACCTGTGCCTGAGTCCTTCTCTGGCCCAGGACCCTGAGAAGAACCTCTAGAAAGAAGAAATCATGAGGCTAGTAGTCACAGAGCAAGCCAGTCCCTGTCCTTGACAGTCAGATTGGAGATTGAATGCTTGAAACACCAGGGCCAATGGGAACCCAGGAGTTTGTCAGGGGATAGACCAGCTTGTATTGAAAAGTAGGTAGGGGGCTGGAGAGATGGCTCAGCAGTTAAGAGCATTGCCTGCTCTTCCAAAGGTCCTGAGTTCAATTTCCGGCAACCACATGGTGGCTCACAATCACCTGTAATGAGGTCTGGTGCTCTCTTCTGGCCTGCAGACATACACAGACAGAATATTGTGTACATAATAAATAAATAAATATTTTTTTAAAAAAGAAAAGTAGGTAGGGGCCAGGCAGTGGTGGTACACACCTTTAATCCCAGCACTTCAGGGACGGAGGCAGGCATATCTCTGTGAGTTCGAGGACAGCCTGATCTACAGAGCAAATTCCAGGACAACCAGAACTACACACAAAGGAACCCTGTCTTGACAAATACAAAAGAAAGGAAGGAAGGGAGGGAGAAAAGAAGGAAGGAAGGAAAGAAGGAAGGAAGGAAGGAAGGAAGGAAGGAAGGAAGGAAGGAAGAAAGGAAGGAAGGAAAGAAGGAAAGAAAGAAGGGAAAAAAGGAAAAGAATAAAGAAACAAAGAAAAGTAGGTGGGTATTGCTTACAAATGGAGTTCAGGCTGATGGAGACAGCACCCCAGACATGCCCAACACCCAGGTATTTCTCATGCAGTTGGTGTCTGTTGGTGGAGGATCCTCCTCAGATGATCATTGTTCTGCAGGCGACTAAGCCTGAGACAATACTTCTTGGGGTTGTCCCTCGTTGCTAGCAGGTGTGAGCTTCCACATGGACACAGAATTATACCCGGGTCAGCAAACAGCTGTGAAAAACTGCAATGATGTAGAAACGGCAGATGAACTTGATGAACTACCATTTCCTTCTCACGCCCGTCTCTAAGCTAGTGGATTACGCACATACACCATCAGTTGTATGAGAAGAGCGCTTGTACCACTCAGGAGCCACAGTCCTGACCAGAGGAAGGAACCTGTGTGCATCAGCATCACTGTGTGCACAGTAGGGAAAGACAAACCATCTGCTTTAGACTCCCTTAAAGAAACTCTGCTGAGGACGGTTTTTTGTTTGTTTGTTTCTTTGCTTGTTTGTTTGTTTTCTGTGACCTGGATGAAACCAGTCAGTGTGCTCCCAGTTGAATGAACATACGGGACAAGATGCTCCAGAAGCTGGTCAGCTTTAGGATGCTGCTGAAGAAACACATACAAGGAGTTAAATGATTCTCTGGAGCCATTTGTTCCAGCAGTCTCTGTGGGGGAAGTACATTACCTATGCTTGAGACATCCAGTTGGAAGAGGTGGGTGTCTCAGGACTTCCTGCAGACCTGGTTTAAAATCCAGCAGCTTCTAGAGCATCAGTAATACATGGTATACCTACTGGTGGGAAAATTTCAGATTACTCCCCACCAGGCATTTAGTAGTTCTTAAATGTACTCATTGAATACTAGAGCAAAAAGCCAGCAGATTCTCAGTCTTTTCAAGACCCACACTATAAATAAGATCCTTATAAGCAGTGCAGAAAAAAGTATAAACCACAAGATCTATCGTTAGGCATTGCCTTATGGGCATTGACAGTGGATGTGCTACTGCTGGTCTCAGGATCTCAGAAGGATTTTCCTAGCTGTAAGATGGACTTTTCTGACAATCACTGGTTACCTGCCTGTCTGCCACAGCTTTAATGGGGCAATCCACAAAAAATAAAGAGGAACCAAGAATGAATAGTACTGAAGTCCATGTAAAAGGCCACAGAAGGACTGGCAAACACCTGAGGGAATCTTCGGGCATGTGAACTCATCCCCATCCTTGCAGAATCTCTGTCCAGACCAGGATGTCATTGCTTGGGCATTTTTTAATTATTTTGTTTGGTTAGTGGTTTTGTTTTTTCAAGAAAGGGTTTCTCTGTAGCTTTGGGACCTGTCCTAGAACTAGCTCTTGCAGACCAGGCTGGCCTCGAACTCACAGAGATCTGCCTAGCTGAAGGCGTAAGTCACAAACAATGCCATACCAGTTTGGAATTATGATTAATAGGGTGGTATTTATTTAAAGGGGAAAAAACTTACAGATCGCCGTCTCAGACAACAGCCCTCTACGCAACCAGGAAGGGAGTCTAGTCGCGGGCGGAGCAGGAAGTGAAGAGAGAGAGGAGAGGGAAGTGGCCACTTTTTTAAAGGGAGAGAGACCACGCCCCAATGGGCTGGTATCTCAGCAGCTATAGGCTGGAGGAGTGGGAGGACCTCCTGCAACACCTAGCTCTGCCTCCTCAGATTAAAAGAGTGTGCCACCACCACTTGGACCTACATTTTATAAATTCTTAATTAGCCCTCTGTACAAGAGATTAATCCCAGGGTTTTATATAGCAGTGCCTCGCATGGAACCCAGAGTGGTGTTCCATGGCTTCAGCCACTCATCTATGAGGAACTGTGCCTGTTGTCCCTAATCAGGGGCATTCAGAAGTCACCAGGCCATCTCCACACAAGAGATCCCAAATTCTTCCGGCACTGGCCCCATGTCTGAAGTGAGTGGAAAGGAAAATAAAACCTCTGGATGAGAACTGTGACTGAGAAAGAAAAGGTGAGCACCTGACCTTAGACCTTGATCCTGTGGAAATGATGTTTGGGCTTAGAAATAGATTTTATACCCTGTGCTGTTCATACTGTGTGCAATGGCTGTGTTTTCAGAGGGCCGTGAAAGTGCACATTACCCTTGAGCATCTTAAATTTAATCAGCACAGTGCAGCTAGGTAGGTTGTGTTGTCTCCCCAAAATTTATACATTCTGAATAAAATATAAATGTTCTCCAAATAAACTTTGAATGCTTCATATAAAAAAGAACTAGACATAAAGGAAATAGAAGGATGTGACATAGTAAACCTCTAAAATTATGTTTCAGAAGCAACCAATCAAAATAATTCTGGAAATTGAGATAGACAATATTTTAAAGGCATTAGAAATAGAATATTAAAATCTGTCTTGTTTATTTCAGATGCCATCCTCAGATTCAGGGGACTCCCTAAAACCCAAACATATTAGATAGATAGATAGATAGATAGATAGATAGATAGATAGATAGATAGATAGATAGATAGATAGACAGACAGACAGATAGATACAATTCTTCTAATTTTCATTTGAACTGCTGCATGCTGGCTGAACCCAAGACGCTTGTCTGAACTATAGCAAAAGACTGCAGTAAGTGAATTACTGGCCCCAGATCTTCCATACTTTAGTCATGCCTTTTGCTGTTATTATTAAACTTGAACAATCCAAATAACTTCTTAAATTGTCTAATAGAAATCCAGAATATTGCCCCATGTCTTAATGGGAGGCACTGTCTTATTACTTCCCTTGGGTAATGCAAACTTAGAACATGGAAGAGACTTGTGCTTGAGGTATTCCCCAGAAAATATATCTGACTAGTTTCCTTTCCCCAAAAGGATGAGAATTTGTGAAGTTTATCCAGACCAATCCAATTCAACTTGGAAGGTGCATGAGCCAAAAACTACAGACAATTGAACTATTAGACCATTTAAGAAGTTATTTGGATTGTTCAAGTTTAATAATAACAGCAAAAGGCATGACTAAAGAATGGAAGATCTGGGGCCAGTAATTCACTTACTGCAGTCTTTTGCTATAGTTCAGACAAGATCCCAAACAGAGACTTCACTCCTCTCATAGCTGATCTAGAGTCTCCCATTAGTACGGGCTAAAGAAAAGGTATAGCCATCACTACAGAAACTGTAGAGAAGTACATCCAGTAGAAGACTCCCTCTCTCCCATCTTCTAAAACAGTGTCTATGTATACCAGAGAAGTCGCTTTTAACTCATTGTATCGAATTTGTGTTTTTTTTAATTTTCTATTGCAGAAATTTCTTTGGCATTGATAATAACAAAAAAAGAATGTCTTTGTTTCAACATTGTGTTCAGTTAGTGGATTTTAGATGATTTGTGACAATAGGAACAAACTCAAGCATGATAAATTAGAGATAAGACAAGTAATTCTGTTCCCAGCTCCCAATGTTAAAGTATCCCAGGAAACCCCAGTCAGCTGAGAACCAGTCTGCATGGTGCATATTTCTTTACAAATAATAATCATTATTTTGTGTCTTACAGAATGAAAACAAAACCAATTTTATACACGGCAACATGACATCTGTGTTTTAGTTTTAGAGACTGTCACTCAAAGATTCATAAACATGTTTCAGCCTTTAAAAATAAACTTTAAGTTATATATTAATAATCAAGGACATTGTTAAATAAGATTTCATTTAAACTATATTCAAAGACAATTTGTCTTTCAACTTTTTGAGATGCCCTCCTTAGCTAATGGAATTTCAGATGTCTGTGAAAACACAGCCATTGTACACAGTGTGAACAGCACAGGGTATAAAATCTATTTCTAAGCCCAAACATCATTTCCACAGGATCAAGGTCTAAGGTCAGGTGCTCACCTTTTCTTTCTCAGTCACAGTTCTCATCCAGAGGTTTTATTTTCCTTTCCACTCACTTCAGACATGGGGCCAGTGCCGGAAGAATTCGAGATCTCTTGTGTGGAGATGGCCTGGTGGCTTCTGAATGCCCCTGATCAAGGACAACAGGCACAGTTCCTCATAGATGAATGGCTGAATTCATCTTCCTTGAACTTAAGGTATTTAACAAAAGGCTGAGATTGATAGTAATCAAAGCATTATAAGGAAATATTATAATTAGAAAGAAATACATATTTAATGATTAAGAATTTATAAAAGTCTATGAATAGGCAATATATTCCCTTTCATATTTGATCTTTTTCTAAATAAATTACTTATGCTTCATATACATATCTTAGAATGCTAAACTTGTCAACACAAATATCAGACAAAATCTTCATGTTAATTGACCCAAAACCACTTAAGTGATCAGAGATTGTGTCTTTAAATCATCCATCATGATCCAATTCATTTCCCCATCCCTTTGTATTTACCCTTTGCCCTTGAAACCAACCCCACAAAATAAAAGAAAATAAAATTTAATAGAAAATAAAAATAAACAAAACAAAAGCCTTGTCATAAATCTCATTATGAAAGCTGTATATATATATATATATATATATATATATATATATATATATATATATATATTTGCAAGTGTTCTTTGCAAAGAGTCATTGCTCTGGTTCAAGGCCTCTGATTTTTGCTACCCTATCAATGCTGGCCCTCACTGGGACTCCTCTTTGGTGCCCTGCTGCTGTCCTGTGTATTGGTGATCCTGCAGCTTTGGATCTACAGGTCCTGACAATTCATGTTTTACAGTAGATCACAGATGGGGTAGATCTTAGGATGGGAAAACTCATAACCCTGGTTCTGGATATGGGTAGTTGCACGGTTGGTCAGCCCACCAGTTGTAGTGACTTTCAAATGCTATTAAATATCACCATCCTAACCAGAGAGTCCTACTTGGAATGCTTGGAATTTGATTATTTGTGTATTTATGTTTTCATTTTTCTTGCCACCTTTTTTTTCTGCTGTCATTTCGCTCCTTCAGACAAAATTAACCATTGAGCATAACACACAGCTCCCTCCCTTTTTTCTGACAATACCTTACAAGATCCCTGTTTTCTGCTTAACAGAAAAATATCCTTTTCACTACATTTCAGATTTCACTGGTATTCAGGAGGGGTCTTGCCACAAAGCCATGCTGTAGGACAGTTGCCCAGGTAAAACAATCACATCCATGTCCCATCCCTTCTAAAGCTCAGGAAACATGCAGAATAGGGTGTATAAACTATGTAAGAACCAGAAGAGTGGGTGAAGGGCTAAGAAATTTCATTCGCTGGACTCAGTACAACTATTACAATAATCAATATCAACATCAACTCTACTTATCTTCACTGAGCCAACACACAAGACCAACCCTATCAACAATCAGTCAAGGAATGTGGGAAGAGGCTCATGTCTATGGATACATTCTAGGAGTGGGGAATCACTGTGTTCAGTTGTGTGCTCCTAACTGACCCCCTTATGCTCCAGTCGGTAGTTCCAAATCCATGGTTATGTAGAAAGATAGACCTGGTTAATCTTGGGCTACAAAACAAAACAAATAGACCCTTGTGTATGAAAGAGATTTGTGGGGATTACAGGCGTGGACTAGGGTGGGTGGGAATTAGGAGGTAAGAATGGTCAGTATTCAAAGTATATATATGTCAAATTGTAAAGAATTTTAGGAATGATTTATAATGTATAAAATGAATAAAGAGTAACCATACCCTATGACAGTTCTTTTCTGAATTCTTCAGAAGAGAGACCCAAAGTAGATATGTCTGGGCTGAAGCCTTCTGCATTTGTATTCATTGCTGAGGATGGATGTTATCCTTAGCCTTATCTTACTTGCACAATTATAGTTTTGGTAATTTTCAAGCCACCTACATTTGAATCTGGCCTCATTTAAAAGTTGCTACAAGAGGGAAAACTGTCTAATAAGGAGGCCCAGCAGAGATAGTCGTGGTCAATGTAAGCTCTGTAACTCCACAAAATAGGCCCTGAAGAATTCTTTCAGCTTCCCAATTAAGCACAATGGAAGCTGATGCCATTTGCTGTGAAGTGTGAAAGAAAAACAGGATTTTGATCAGAAATTCTCCAGTTCTAGCTCATCCTTGGCCAAATGCCTCCAGAACTGCATTTACATTCTTGATAGTGTTCCAGTGGAAATACAATTTATTTTATATGACTTGTCATTTCCTATAGCCCTGGCTGGCTTGCTCAGGCTAAACTTTTTAATTGAATAATTCAAGCATCTGACGAAAATTATAAGTTTGCTTTGGTAACAAGCAAAAATCAGACATCACACAAAAGCTTTAATCATGAAAGCAATTATAGGTCATGGATTCATGCTCTTAACCAGCCGCATGACCAAGGCAGCTAGCATATATAGTTTTTTTCTCATTGGACATATAAATAAACATTAAGAATTTCATTCCGATGCTAAACAGGACTGTGAATGCTTGAAGAAAAAATTTGTTGCCTTTTTGTGCTAATCTGCTTTTACCGCTAAAATGTGCAGTGAGAGTTCTTTGCTAGCAAGCTGTGCCAAGGCAGAGAGTTGTCACTCGAGAATTCATTTGAATATTGTGAAATTTAATATGTGTAGTGGGTAATGTGTATTTATTTTGTGTATATCATACAACACAAGTGCACATGTACATGTCATGAGTGTGTTTGGAGAGTAGAAGTCATTTTAGGATGGTTTCCTCTATCGCTGTTCATCTTGCTATTTAAATCAAGGTCTTACTAAACCTGAAATTCATTGATTGAACTAGACTGTCTGGTTCCACAGATTAGCCTGTGTCTATCCCTCCCTACTATATAGTGCTTGGTATAGGTGGATTTTTCTGTCCCACCAGCCAGTTATAACCGCAGGGAGATTTATTAATTATGAAATCTCAGCTCATATAACTTTAATTAACCCCTTTCCACTAACCTATGAATTGTCATGCCACTCATGGCTTTACCTGTCATCCAGCATGCTACCTCTGAGTCTTTTGGCAATCCCACCTTTCTTCTTCCCATCATCTCTGTGCCTGGCTGTCCCACCTATACCTCCTGCCTTGCTAATGACCACTTAACTTTTTATTAAACCAACAAGAAGGCACCTTGGCAAAGACACATTTTCACCGTGTAGAAAAAAAAGGTTATTCCATAACATTTCCCGTTTTGTCTAAACGAAAGGAAAGGATTTAACTCTAACACTATAAACTATACATAATAAGAACCATTATTAGGTAAGTATTACATTCATGATATCCAGTCCATTTTTGTTTTGCAATTTCAGAGAAAATACTCCATTATTTATCCTATCTTGGTGAGTCTAAAGTGTTGTACATAACTTACCATCTATCATAACTAAGGGAAACTGTATCTGGTATTTAACTCAATCAACGACCCAAGGAGGATAAAATATGAGTTGAGTAAACAGCAAGTGCAGAGCAAACAACGTCCAAAACTATAGAATATTTTCTTATAGCAATATACACACAATGAGCACATATATACACAATTAAAAGATAATCAAACAACTACAGAAAATATTTAGCTTAGCCAATAAGAGAATAGTAGTGAGTTTAAATAGCAAACACAGTCTTTAAATATTTAATGTGCCCAAAGGAGGAAGAAGCAGCATTGCAGAATGCCAGATGCATAACAGGGAAAGCAAAGACAGAGGATAGTGTAGACTGAATTCAGTGGTGGTTTCTTTCACTGTGGTAAGCAACAAAAGCTTTAGTGTATGAGCCAATAGTTTATTTAGCACAGTTTCTGTACTTTTAAATATTCAACTCTTAAATATGTAGAGTAGGAATCTGAGCAAAAAAGTTGTAGGAATGAGAGCACCATGAGGAAACGGAGGAAAGAACAAAGGTCCTCTTCCTAATTAATTCAACCTTCTCTTCAAATAGAGGAAAATACATAAATTCCTAGATAGACTTTGAAATTATCCTCCCTTCAGACTCTCAATCACCCAAAGGACTCTCTATTACCGTTGAGACATCTTGCTAAATGAAATTAAGAAGTTTTTGATAAATACAGGTCAAATAAGTCCAGTAACGTGGAGTTTCATATAGAAGAAAAATTCTCTAAGAACCTAGCTACCTCAAAGTCTCAGGATGTTTCTAAATGGAGTGATGGTTGTAGACTATCCTTATGGACAGCTTCATGGAAGAGTAAGGTAAATCTTCCAGGTGAAAATAACTGAGAATGAAGAACCTCTGAAATCTCAGAGTAAATAAGCAACTTGCTGAATTTGAGGACTGGGCTGAGTCTCAATTGTCGTGTGAAGTCCACATGGTCTGTGCATTGCAAGGAGCCACGTGGCCCTGCTTCCTTTCATTCTAAAACACTTTCCCTCAGAAAAAGACATACAGATATTTTGTGAGAAAAATGATTATAGACAACTGAGCCCCTACTAATATTCATCCAGGTTGAACCATGAGTTCAAAAGGAGAAGAAAGTGAATGCCCACCTTAATATTCCAGCAGACAAACTAAATCTGTAACAGTTTAGGAGATTCTGGGAGTCTCAGCAGTCAAGTGCAATTGATTTTCCTTATTGCATCTAAAAGAAATAGTGAAAAGAGGGAATATGTATACAGTATTTGTACTTCCATAGTGACTGTATTTTAAGTAGATTCTGTCTAAGCTATATAGAATGATTAGTACAATCATTCTATGTGCTAAACACAATTAGGCATGGGGGTAAAAATACCAAGAAATATGTTAATCTCATGACTAATGTATCTGTAGAAATACATGTTTGGATTTACAAGAGCAAAATATAGAAAAAAATAATGTTCATTGGCTTGTCATTTAGTTATTTCTTTAGTAGGATTATGAGCTACATCCTTTGTCTGTAGGAAGAGAAGAACTTGATTTCTACATGTCTTATAAACAGGGGCAGCCAGCAGCTCCAGAACTTCATCCAGGTACATGCATGATGTAAAACATAATTTAACAGAATGTGTAACCTCAAAGCAATACTTCTAGTTGAGTACGTGGAAAGAAATGACTGTCTCTTCCCTTGGTATTTCCAACTGCCTGGCTACAAGATGTGGCATGACCGCTTCTGTTTGAAGGTGGCACTCCACTTAAAGCGGAAGGGAAGATCATTTTATAAAACAGAAGGACATGAAAATTACTTCCGGACAGTCTCTAATGTAGAACAGCCATCTTTTCATTCGAAGCACCACTTATGTGTATCATTACTCTCAGTAATTACTCTCATGTTTCATTACTATGAGAAACTTTTCATTAAGAAACATGCAACTCTAAGATCTGTAAATGATACACTGCTTGCAATGCCTTGGAATGTTTTGCAATATTAATAACGATTCTTTCAGAGTCGAAAAGTTTTAAAAATGGAACCACTCCTGGTCACTATTTTGTATCTCACAGTTTAGGGGGTTTAAAAGCAAACTGCTTCTCTCACTATTGCTAATTAGTGTAACAATTTCAAATATTCAGATTTAATTACAATTTGAAATATTCTGTAAAATAAATGGATGAACTCTACACAAAATGAAATGTGTGGTAGAGCAGAATGACTTTAAATGGCCATTTCCAAGGCAGGTCATCGACGCGAGCTTTCTTATTATGAACTATCTGAGAGGAAATGGGTAGATAATATTGATAAGCACCTATGACACCCGGTGCATTCCAGAATGAAAATAGTGGGAAGGCTCTACTGTGATCAAAGCAGCCTCTAGAAAAGACTCAAAACTTCACAAAATTACTAAAGGATTAAAATGAGTGGAGCTGCATTTAGAATTATATATTGCCTTGGTTGGACACTTTTAAATTGATTAAAGGCAGAAAAGAGAAAGAAACCAAATTAAATTTTTCAAAACCCAATCAAATAAAATATTTCTCAACCTGTTATTTATGCTTTACATCTTTAGAAATACCATGTAACTTTTAGTTAAATTAGCGCCTTTCTGGTTATGAAAAACTGTCACAATCACAAATATAATGAAACATAATAATGTACATCTTTTAAAAAATACAAATTATTGACAAATGGATGAAAATGTTCAATGCACTAGCCATTGTAGAAATAAAAATCAAAGCTACAAAATGGCTACTCTAAAGAAAATGTTGATGAGAATGGAGGAAATATGGCTGTGATGGAAAGTACACCTGAGTTTAAATTCTAATACGGAGTCATAGTGATCAAAACAGCGTGGTGCTGCCACAAATAGACACATTAATCAATGCAATAAACTCTAGGACTCAGATACTAGTCCACCCACCTACAGCCACCTGATGTTTGATAAAGTTGCCAAAAAGATGCATTGGAAATGAGATAGCATCATAACAACTGGTGTTGGGAAAAATGGTTATCTGGACAGAGAAGAATGAAGAATTTCTTTTCCATCCTGCTCACAAATCCATTCCAAACTGATCAAAGTCTTCAATGTTAGACCCGAAACTCCGGAATGTCTAGAAGTGCTGGGATTATGCTTCAAGACATACCTCAAGTAGGAACGTTGTGAAAAGGATTCTGGTGGCCCAGGATATAAGGCCAAAAATAGTTAAGTGGGACTTCATGAAATTAAAAAGCCTCTGTACTCCTTGTTAATTAATTTCTCTTGGTCTGTGGGTGGTAGCATGTTCTCCTTTACCACTGACCTCGGCCCTCTGCATAGATGTGACAGCTGTGCAGTTTGGTCTTCATGAGAGACTCCTAAGAGTGGGAGCAGGGGCTGTCGCTGACTGTGTTGCCTGCTTTGGGGACCCATTCCCCCTACCAGATTGGCTCATCCAGCCCTAAGAGAAGACGAGAAGCTAGTATCCCTGCAACTTGATATACCATGGCCATGGGAGGCCTACCTGTATTTGAGGAGAAACAGTGGAGGAGGAGTGAATGGGATAAAGGAGATAGACTGGGAAAAGAGGACTGAGGAAAAACTTTGATTGGGATTCAAAAACATAAACAAGCAAAAAATGAATGGCAGCAAAAAGCTTCTCTTCTGCAAAGGGCACTGTTGTTAATCAGCTGGAGAACCCACAGAATGGGAGGAAAATCTTTACCTGCTGTACCTCTGACAAAGAATGGGTGCCTAAATTACACAAGGAATTCAAACAGTAAACACCCAGAAAACACTGTCAATGTGATATGAGAATTATCATGCTACCGCACTGTTTAGGGAATTGTTACAGTTCTTCGGCTGTGCACTGTGGATCTCAGGAGGATCAAACACCCACAAGAAGGTCCCACCACAGTGGAAATGGAAAAGACATCATGTCTGTTTGAACTCCAGAATGACAAAAAGTGATTTGATCACAAAATGTCCATTTATTTTCAGTTAGGTTTTTTTTCCTTCAAAATTTCTGTTATAATCAAGTTATGAAGAAAGGTGTGGTAACTAATTCAAAGTGCTTATGCAGTTTCTTGCATCCTATACATGTGTAACCAATATTACAATAATATTACAATAACAATAAAAACTAGCACAAGTTGCAGCGGACCCAATGCCCAACTGTAGACCTTGCACTGCAGTTTAATTTTGTTTGGTTGGTCCATAGAAAAGAATAGTTTTTTTATATTTTGTGAGATATAATTTGATTGAAGGACATAATGTTTGTGCATTTTTGAATGCATGATAGTAATTCAGCAGGTACATGCAGAATAAGAATTAAAGCAGCATTTTAAGCATCATCTTTTAAGACATTAATATTTTCATGTACTAGGAATTTCATACCCCGCTGGTCATTTTGAAAGATATTGTAGATTATTTGACCCAATAATTACTCAACTATGTTAAAGAAATAACAGAAGTAATTCCTCCACTCTAACTGTGCTTTGGTATGGCTATTCAGCTTCTTGTCTTTGCCTTACCTTCTCTTCTTGCTAGTTTCCAGAGATAACTCTTCCATTTCATTTTCCTACCAATCCTGGTCTATTAGCTTACACAAAGGAGCCAGAACTTGTGATGATTCATCTGATTGTAATTCATACTGATAAAAAATATGAGATTTCATGTCTTGTGGCCAAACAGTACTCTGCTGTGCAACTGCACGACAGTTCTATACCTTGTCTAGTACTGATGGACACTTTCGCAGATCTGATCCCTTAGCCACTGTGAAAAACATTTAATGAAAAGTATCTTTGGGGTATAGTGATTTCAATTTCTTTAGATATATACCCCATACTGGAATTGCTAGATCATGAGATACTCCCAGTTTTAGTTTTTTGAGAGATTGCCACACTGTTCTTCACAATGGATGCACTAATTTACATCCCCACTAACAGTGTATGAGTTTCCTTGAAAGGAGTATTTTTGAACCAGTAATATATATTGAATTTTCTGCATAATCCTCATATAAACCCTACCATGTAGTAACCATCAGTCTCTTCACCATCTAATAAGGGAAGTAATAAATAGATACAAATAGATTTATGTATTAACTCTTTGTGCTTGTTGCATAACAAATCACCACTGGAGGCTGTTGATCTAGGGAAAGGGGATAAACTAGTGAGTATATGAACATATTTCTACATAGAGTCTGAGAGCTTCATGATAATGCACTTGGCACAAACTTTTATTGGATTGTTAGTATGTTATTGGATTGTTACTGTTCAGTAAAATCTTAACAACCCAATAAAAGGTTACGTGAGGATGTCAAATGCTGGAGCTTTGATTTGAGACTTGCCAATATTGGGCACTGTAAAAATGAGTTTCTATTCTTTACAAATTACCAGTCCATGATACTCACTTATAAGAGGACAGATGGATGGAAAAGATCTTGAAGTTTGAGTATGTTCATGTTGTAAAATATGTCTTGGATCTCTTGAATTTTCAGTGCCTTGCTAAAAAGAAGAAAGGAGGGAAGAAGAGGAAAGGGAGAGAAAAGAGGAGAGCACAGAAATTTATTTCTGCACTACCATTTACTGTTTTTTCAGGAATCCTTCAGTTTTTCGCCTACAGATTTATCCAAGGATATTTCAATAGACATGGTCCTCAGTCTCTGTTACAATTTTCATTGTTCATCACCAAATACAGCTTGCTCTCTATAGGTTGGAAGTTGAGAAGACTTGAGATTATGTTAACTTTCAATTCACTTGTTATGTGTGCCCTGCTGAATTCTAATAATTCTTGAATAGAGTCTTATAATGCTGGCTTTAGGATCAGTGTTTTGATTCAGTAATGTTTTGGAAAGGAAAAGCAGCTCTATTATTAGTCTATGATTTGAGAGATTCGTGACTAAGTTTTGGTCGTTTTTATTTACTTGGAAATCTTAATGTACTAAACTCAAAACAGTTCCTATAATCAGATAAGAAAAAATTTTGTAAAATTAAAAATTATTATCAAGACTCCACAATAAAATATTTTTAAAGAGGCATAATTATATAGGCTAACAACCAAACAAAACAAAACAACCAGAAAAAAACACTTAACTAATATAGCAATTATTCAGTCATTTTAACAATAATAATCAAATATTATATGCAAGGTACCATGATGGGAAATATAGGATAGAAGGGTATACAGTGGCCTGAGAACCTAAGCAGTTTAAAGTCAAATTAGAAATATTTTTATTAATTCCTGTAAGACATGATGTGTCACTGCCTTATGAATTTTATCAAACTAACTGTTTTGAGAGCTGAGTAAAGAAGGATCATTATTGGTCATGGAAACACAAAGTACAGGAAGCATATGGCATTGGTTTTGGATGGGCCGAGATGAAATATGGAGATTTATAATAAAATCAAGGCAAAAAGTACATGCACTGCTATTTTAGGAAAATGTAATGTTACAGAAATAGAAGGTAAACTTTGAATCACAGTCAGTGTGAGGGAAAAGTTGTACTCAGATGGCAAAGGTCATTCATTCATTTGTTCACCTGAGACCAATGTACTAAATTTTATGTCCTGATCATGATACTTGGTGATACAATAGAAAGGAATATCAGACATGTTCCACCATCAGACAATGGGTAGACCTAAAGAAACACACACACATATGCATGTATGTATATATACATGTATGTATGTATGCATGTATGTGTGTATGTATGTAGTGAACAGGAATCTGGTTCATAAGGAGGGGTGTAAGTTTGTGAGAGAAAACTCTTGGGAAGAGCTATTTAATCTTGATCTGAAGGATATATGTGGCAAAGTCAGGATGTGAGGATCCAGGGCAGAGACGTCTCACTGAGAAACATTCTGTGCAAGGAACCGGAGGACAATTTAGGATCTAAAATAAGACTAAAGATTACAGAGCCTCAGTATTAATGTAGGCTGAAGCAAACCAGCCAACACGCAGGAATTCTTTGAAGCATCATTCCTCATTAAGCTACTTGAGGCAGAATAGTTTGAATACCAGCAGATACCTTCATCTGTCTTTTGTCAGCCTTCCCTTCCCACTTCCAGTTATTTTTCTGACAGTGATCCTATTTTTATTGCTTGTAACATTTGGAGGAACAAAAGTAGGAAACTCCTGTCATATGAATACTTGCAAACATGAAACTTTTAGTGAAAGCAAACAAATAAAAAGCCCTTGGTTACGTCACATGTGATGTGCACTGCAGGAGAAATAATAAGCTTAGGCTTAAGCCATGATTTTGAACCTTCATTAAAAATTCATTCTAAAAATATTTATTGAGCATATCTATTTTTGAACAAATGATAAAGATTGCAAAAATAATAAACAAATGAAATCCTTTTTCTAGTGAAACACAAAGTACTGGTGATGAGATTCGTTTGACCAGTCAGAATAATTTTAACTGAGCTATTCTAAAATGTATCATGAAGAAGA
The DNA here is from genome assembly GCF_037038515.1 of Microtus pennsylvanicus. Lineage (NCBI taxonomy): Eukaryota > Metazoa > Chordata > Mammalia > Rodentia > Cricetidae > Microtus > Microtus pennsylvanicus. Next base: position 45,391,845 of record NC_134584.1, read on the forward strand.
ATTATATACAACTAAAGAATGTCTAAAAATGCTTGATGTGTCCAAAGGATCAGGAAGGCTTTCTTGAGGAGGTCACAAATGACTAGAGGTATAAAGAATAAGGCTGATGTAACCAGCATAAAGGAGCAGCATCCTGACAGGAGAGGATGAGGAACAGAAGAAGGAGGAGGAGGAGGAGGAGGAGGAGGAGGAGGAGGAGGAGGAGGAGGAGGAGGAGGAGGAGGAGGAGGAGGAGGAGGAGGAGGAGGAGGAAGAGGAGAGAAATCTTGATGACAGGATCAAACACAAGTGAAGGAAACAAGAGATGAAGCAGTTGTGGATGTGTGCAGCCCAGTCAGGAAGGCTGTAGTCAAAATAAGAGGCATTCTCTCATGGTCTATGGTAGGGAGTTAATGAAGTCGTCCGTGAATGTGTGCTATTAACATGATTATAGCCATTTCAGTGACCCTGGTGCATCAAATCCATGGTAGTGGCAAAATTGTCACTACATGAGGCATGGCTGGCTGGCAAAATGTAAATGATGACAATGAATGCAGGAAAATGTTCACTGTATTTTTCTTTCCCACAAACGTTTATAGGCTAAAGATCGTTCCCCTACAGAGTGCTCCTACAGAAATTAAGTAAGCCTGTGGCCTTGTTCAGCTGTATGAAATAACCCTACTTTCCTATTCAACTTATATAATATATAAAAACAATTTATATAATAAACACACTGAACATCCAAGGTGCTACATCTTCTCCATCCTAGAGCCCACTCCAGACAGTCCCAGCTTTCTCTGTGTGTTTGTCCTCTCTTCATTGCCTTGCTACCCCAGTGAGATCTATATATTAGATCAACCACTTTTTGAGCCATTTAGATTCCATTCTGAAGGCACTGGGGAACCAACAGAAGTTTTTAAATGGGAAAATCAAATTTCATGTTTCTGGAAACATACGTCTCCATTTATTAAAATCACTAAAGATGTTGTCAGCATGCAGGTAACTAACTAGTGATTTAGGAAATATCCAATGCTGCTTTGGAGTGACACATATGAACAAATCTGAAAACAAGGTATTCCACTTTTAACAGTCTAGGAATTAGATGTTAACTGGTAAGAAGTGCACTATGGTAATCTCAAAAAATGCAAAGAACAAAAGATACAGATTTGGGAACCACGATATAAGTCTCTGTGTGTTTATGTGTTTCTCATGCTTCTTCTTTTTCATATTATTTTTCTGGTTTTTATTGTTGTTGTTTGTCTGTTTGTTTTCTAAAGAGAGAGAATGAAACAAGAAGGCATGGAGTTGAATTGGTAGGAAAGTGGGGGGAGATCTGGAAGGACCTGGAGGTGGAAACCAAGATCAAAATATATTGTATAAAAAAAATACATTTTTCAGTAAAGAAAAATAGATTCAAGAACCAGATATTAAGTTCTCTTCTGGTAGCTTATAGTCATGTTGGACATAGCATCTTAGAACTAACTTGCTCAAATATGATTCTGGTAACTGGGAAAGATAAATGCAAGTCCACAATGCAGGAGTTGGGAGAATTATTAAGTACAGTTTAATGAAGGGAAAGCCAGGTCCAAGGACAGTGTCTCTGAGCCTGCACAAACAAGACTGCTTTTTCATCTCTCACAACCACCCTTGCTCCTGCCTGAGCCAAGGGGAACAACTGAAACTCTCAAGAGAGAGGGAACTCTTTTCAAGTTCAGTCTTTGAAAAGGAGCTTCTTTGGGCCATCAGGTCTATGGAGGATCCAGCACTTTTAGCCCAATCTATGGCGTTTTTGTTTTAATTCTGTCTCAGTTCTGGGCCAGAAGGCACAATACTACTATGCTAACTGAGCCCCACACACCTCTCTCACAGTCAAGGGTCTCTTCAGAGACACAAGGCAGTTCTGTGATAATCTTGGAGTAGAATAACTAGCCTTTGACAGAGGTTCTTTGAGGAGAAGTTCAATCCTGGGCAGAACTTCACAGCAGGGTTATACAGCGCACTCGTCTTTTTTTATCTACTATTGTACATCAAACAAGAATTTGCCTAAGAAGATTACCTTGGCAGGATTTCTCTTTGTTCGGTATTTTTGAAAAGTTCTTTAGAGAAATATAAAATTATATTTTTGTGGAGAAAAATTGCTACTCCGTGGGTTCAGTAATTGCTATGCATTTCCAGTACTTTAATGCCACAGGAACCTGCCATCTAGATGATGGGGAGTTCATTTCCACCAGTGGGTGGGGTGACTTTTTCTTTGCACTCCCTCAGTAAATAATCAAATACAGAAGAAAGCAACCTTTTAGGTGTATGTGGGGATGCTTCTATTCTGAAAGCAGAAAGACATTTCAAACATCAAGAAAGGAGACAAATTATTATCAGGGATTACATCTGTACAAGAAATGTAGCTTCCCATAGTAAAGAAACATTAAGTTCTGTCTTTAAACGCACTTATTTTAGTTTAATTATATTGCACTGAAATGATATATATAATTAAATAACAAATGTACAGCCTTTTTATTATTCAGTATGCTACTTAAAATATGGTGTTAGTATATTTTATATGTAATTAACGAGTTAAAGGTGGGTGTTGCTAGCCCTCCAGGCACAGTCCTGTTTGATTAAGACATTGATGTGCTTATTAGACCTCAGAATTTTTTATTTCTAGATATTTTATTATCCATTCACTGTATTAAAAAATGGTTTAATTGCTTTGGGGATGATTTTTCTCAAATAGAAACTAAACTGTTTCCCATTTTTTAAAAATGTAAGCACATGCAAAATGAAATTCAAACTATGTAATGCTGCAATATAAATTTGCCTCTTCTAAATACAAAAAGAAATTCAGTCTATGTAATTCTGAAATTTAAATTTACCTCCTTTAAAATATATTGATCCAAAGTAACTGACAAGTGCATGTGATAAGAATGATTGCAATATTATAGTCTCTGTGAGAGAGACAAAGCCAAAAGTAACTTCTGCTTTGTGACAAAAGATTAAAAGCTCATTCACAATAGACTTGCCCTTAATAAGACTGAATTAAATCAGCTTTGCCTTCTTCGTGTAGGGAATTGCTTTTGCTTTTCTTATGCAACAATTCCAATTAGAATAACCATCCTAGGGTACTATTTATTCAACAGTTTCCCTTTCATCTCAGTCACTCAAATATTTACCCCCTGATTAAATGGCTATAACATCTTCCAGCTTTTATGGTCCTAATTTAAAGAAGAAACATATCAAAACTATCCCAAAACATTAAACATTTTGAATTTTCATTCTTTTAACAAAGGTGAGATTGGAAAGAATTTACTATCCTTTTGAAAAGTGCCAAGTTAAAAAAAGATGGAAAGAAAGAACTGAAATTATGATAGAAAACTAAGCATGTTTTTTCTCCAAAGGAAGAAAGAAATTATATTTTTGGATGACTTCAGCTTCTCCTTTTGTCAGGTAATGATTAAAAACTTGACGGGAATAATGAGCTTTTGTTAGGCTTCGTGGTAATTTTAATAGGATGATCAAATAAGAATTGTTATTTTCAGTATTAAGAGAAAAATAATGCTGCTCCATGGCTGTTCTAATATATAGCATAGGCTCAACCAGATTGTCCCACAATTCTATATGATGCAAACTACCCACAAAAGTGCCAAATGTTGAGAAAAATTCCATCCACATCATCTCTATCCCTCTTCGCTGAGAAACGTGTATCCTCCTGAATAGTCTGATGGACCATCTGTCCTACATCCATTCAAGAATTCGTTCATTCATAAAACAGCTCCCCAAGGACCAACATTCAGTGAAGGCACAATGACATTTTTTTTTCAGGCTCAGTGACTGCAAGATATTTTTTTTTAATTTTTTTATTAATTATTTATTAAAGATTTCTTCCTCCTCCCCGCCACCGCCTCCCATTTCTGTCCCCCTCCCCCGACTAAGTCCCCCTCCCTTGTCAGCCCAAAGAGCAATCAGTGTTTCCTGCCCTGTGGGAAGTCCAAGGACCACCCACCTCCATCCAGGTCTAGTAAGGTGAGCATCCAAACTGCCTAGGCTCCTCCAAAGCCAGTACGTGCAGTAGGATCAAAAACCCATTGCCATTGTTCTTGAGTTCTCAGTAGTCCTCATTGTCTGCTATGTTCAGAGAGTCCGGTTTTATCCCAGGCTTTTTCAGACCCAGGCCAGCTGGTCTTGGTGAGTTCCCAATAGAACATCCCCATTGTCTCAGTGTGTGGGTGCACCCCTTGCGGTCCTGAGTTCCTTGCTTGTGCTCTCTCTCCTTCTGCTCCTGATTTGGACCTTGAGATTTCAGTCCGGTGCTCCAGTGTGGGTCTCTGATTGCTCTTCGAGCAGATGAGGGAGGGTGACTTGATGGGGGAGGGGGAGGAAAATGGGAGGCGGTTGCGGGGAGGAGGCAGAAATCCTTAATAAATAAATTAATTAAAAAAATAAAAAAAACTGATATTGAACCTATAATTAGTGATCCTAGAGAAGCTAAATAAGAAGGTGAACCCAAAGAAAAACATATAGGCATCCTCCTGAATATTAACCTTCATCAGGCGATGAAAGGAGACTGAGACAGAGACCCACAATGACATTTAGATTGCAATTTGGACCCAGAAAGTCCACAAGACAAAGCAGATTGGGAGAAAGAAAACTAACTTGTAAAAATATGGCTCCATTAAGGAGTGCATATCACTGTTAGAGCATGGATTCACTTACTCAGTGCGAATGCATACCTTAAATAAAAGGTAATGAATTGAGTTAGACTATAGAATTCTGATTTCTATACTCCATAAAGGATATTCTGGCTTTCCTAGAATATATCCAATCTAAGGATGTATGGGGGTAAGATAATGGTATCATTAAGTGAAGTCATATTCTGTCCACAGGGATTATAGCCCTCTGAACTATGAATTATTACTGTGTAGAAGCTCCATATCAACAGGACACAGCCTTCAAGGTTTTCTAACAAAACTTTAAATCCAGATTGTAAAATGCTATCACTATTATCATAACCCCATATGTCTTCTCTGCTTCAGGCTGTTGTAACAATTGGCCATGACTGATGGGCCTATAGATACTAGAAATTTACTTTTGCCATACTGAAAGCCACTCATCAGGTCAAGGTGACAGTATGGGCATATTCTCATGAGCATGGTTCTCATCCTTTTCTCCAAAACCCCAACTTCCTGTCCTAAATTCCTTCACAAAGGCTTCATCTTTTACTGTCACATTGAAGGTTTAGAATTTCAGCAGATAATCTGGGGGCTTGGGAGATACAAACATTTAGTCTATGACTCCCCACTGCAGACAAATGAAACACCTCATGGCCATGTGAGCCTGCTGGCTACTGCGTCCCAGTCCCTAGATTTTCCATTCAGATTAAGAGGACCTAAGATTTTCAGAAGACAAGAACTCATGTGCTGCACTTCAGACACTGCTTTTGTTGTAAAAGATTCAACATGAAACTCACTCTTCTCCATATCTGTCCAAACTTCCTAGAGAAGGTCAAGATGGCCCAGAAATGTAGCTTTGCGAAATGCATGCTCTAAGAATAAAGAATTATTGCTCTCTACCAAAAGTTAAACTCTATAATAAAGTACTTTTTTATTTATTGAAAGTCATTTTTTTATCACATAAATAGGCTATGATAGGTACAGAGGGTTAAAGTAATACAAAAGCTGAGCACTTGTCTTCTTTGGGCTCTCGATAAGATTCACTGAGGCCCTTTATGGAGGCAGAAGGCCAGGTCTTTGTTGTCCTACACAGCCACCAGTTTCTACTCAAACACACACTCCTTGGGAATGTACACACAGTTGTTATTCAGTTATAAATGAGAAAAATGTTCTTTACAGACTACACAGAGCAAAAGTGGCTTCCACAAAAAACAAAGTGAATAACTCAAGATACTCTGAAGGACTCAAAACATGAAGGACAACATTTTGTCATTCTAACCTGATTATTATTATCAAAATTTCATCTTTAGAGAAGCAATATAGAAAAAAAGAAAATGGGCGAATTGGGATAGTATCAAGTGAAGCATAAACCTAACAATTCCATGGAGCATCAGCCTGCAGTTATTACAGTCTGCTCACCACCCACTCACACAGATGTCTCTGGAAATAACCAGTCAACAGTGGAGGTGGGTTCTGCAGGGATCCATATGATCAGTCAGAAGTGACATTGTATTCATGGACAAAACAATTTCTGATCCAGCTATTACATTTTGGAAAGCTTCACATATATTCAATACTGGTAGTACTTTCAAATTATTTTATTTGCTTCTCTCATTACTTCTCAGGATATAAATTTGGATAGCTGTGTGCAAAGAAGAGAGAGGGAGAAAATAAGGAAACACATCATGCCATTCTAAACTGTGGAACTCTGATGCAATTTCATTTCTAATTACTTTAGGAAGACAACTATGGTCATGTATGTCTTTTCACTCTAAATATGAGTCCATTTTTAACATTTATCTCAAAATAATTAATACATCATTAATTACTAAAAGTTGGAAACATTGTTATCAGGCATAAATTAGTTTAGTAAACCGTGGTCCATCCAAAGGTATGTCCTTACCATGAGGTATGCTTTATGATAGATTATAGATGTCTACTATATATTTTAAGGTTATAGATGAAGTCATTTGGAAAAGGATTGTGTGTTCACATACACATCATAGATACGATTAATGTTTTTCCAGGAGACATGGGTTCTAAGCCTGTTGTTGATACTGACAGTAAACAATGCTCAAGTCACTTACAAGACATGTCAGATGAGTTGCATTTAACCTCTTCCTGTGGGCTCTAAATAATTAAGTATCTAACATAATGTAAATGTTAAAATTTAAGTGTAAAGCAAGTGAATGAATATGATATATTATTCTTGGAATAGTAGTCAGAAAATTTATGTTTAATACACATCAAGGTTTTTCTTTATTTTTTTCAAATATTATCTATCCATGACTGATTAAATCCATAGATGAAAAACCTATGAACAGAAAGATTCAATATGGACATATACATGTGTGCTAAAATGTATATTTTTTAAGCTAAAAGTTGTGGGCTTAGGCAGTTCCTTCCCTCTTACAATGTATTTAATAAAGAGTTTTCCTAAAAACATAAAAAGTAGAACTTTAAAAATAATAAAATATTTTCAATTTTTGTGGTATGGTATATGTGTAGCATATACTCATGTGTGTAGAGGGGTATGCAAAGGCCAGAGGGCATCAGAGGTTCCCACTTTAACTATCCCTATCTTAGTGTTTTTAGGGGCTCCCAGTGAGCCTAGAAATAGGCTGGTGGCCTACAAACCCCCGTAGTTTTCCAATTCCTGCTCCCCAAAGCACTGAGGTTATGGTGAGCACTTTGACTTTTCCAATGGGCCTGGGGTCCTCTACAGCAAGTGTTCTTGCCCTGTAGCCACAGATTTTCAGAGCACTAAGAAAGAGAAGAGAACTTGGGCTCTGTTAAAGTTCAGTTGTTTTCCTACTGAAGACTCTGGGTTTGATAAGTAGTGGAAGAAAAGGATGTCATTTCCCTCCTATTAACACCTTTAGATGGGACCTGTGGGATTTTCTTCCCAGGCCTTTCATACTATTTGGGGCATAGTTCATCATTTTTCCCACCTCTCTAAAGTATTTGAATGATTTTGCTTTTCAATTTTCTGGATGTTTTCTCCAATATAATTTTAACTTTGAATCTCCCCTTTTAATAAAGGTTAGCTTCTCTAGCAGAATTTCACATTCTTCCTGGAGGAACATAAACAGAAGAAGGTAGCCCAAACTTTTTAAACCACCTTCTCTCCATTCCTTAAGATACCTCCCTTGGTCCAGAGGCAAAGAGAGCAGAGATACAAGACACAAAACTTCTGTTTATTTAGCCAGCAGAGTCTCTAGTTTTGTGGTTTCCTTTATTTGCAAGGTATTTTGTTTTTGGTTTCTTCTGAAACTGGACTGACTTAATTGGAAGGAATAAGGAAAGAGCGGTTAGATGTGCTGAATAGTCAGTGCCACCATGCTCTCTTCTCCTCTCAATTCCTCTAAGAGACCGAACCACAAATCCTCTATCAGCATTCAGGGAAACAGCACGCTGACAGAACAATTTGGCTCATTAGCAAAGCCTGCAAAGACTAACTTCTTCCTCCGAGCTTCACTGAAAAATAACATCAAGAGAATGCATCACATGCCATTTCTATTACAAGAACACTTTATCTGCACAGAGCATTTATGATGCTTTGTATGTGCACATTTGTTTTCTGTGTCATTGAAGGAAGATCATTAAGAAAAGCTGTGTGTGTGCGCGCGCGCGCGCGCGCGTGTGTGTGTGTGGTGTATGACAGAGTGGGATGTCTGCATGTCTATATATGCATTCTTGCATATGGAGTTAAAGGGTAACACTGAGTGTTTTTCTCATTCACTCCCCACCAAGGCTTTGGAGAGAGGATCACTCACTGAACCTGGAACTCACCAATTCAGCAGCACTAACTGGCCAGTGAGATCCAGGGATTCTCTCTGTTCATCTTCAGATGGCAACTGAACTGCTTTATCAAATCCTCCAAATATAGCATGCACTTTATACTTTAAGAACATAATAACCATAACCTAATGGTACAGGCTTGCAATCCTAGGTGCTTAGGAGGCTGAAGTATGAAGATCTCAACCTAGGCTGCATAGTGAGCTCAAGGACAGCCTGGGTACCTTAGTGAGACTTTGTCTCAAAATAGAAAAGTAAAAAGAGGTATGGGAAATAGCTCACTGGTAGAACTATGTTATATGTGAGGCCCATGAGTTTAATCTTTAGTACTGCAGAATTTAAAAAGAAAACCAAACACCATGCAGTGTGCTGGGACATGCCTATAACCCCCCAGTACTTGAAAGAATGAGACAGAAGCTTTGGAAGATAAAGTTCCAGCCTTGAATTCATACCAAGAATGTGTCTAAAAAGAAAAAGAGATGATAGATAGATAGATAGATAGATAGATAGATAGATAGATAGATAGAGGAGAGGGAGAGAGAGAGAAAGAGAGAGAGGGAAGAAGGGAGGGAGGGATGAGAAGGAGTGAAAATAGTAGAAAGAGAAAGTGTTAAGTAATTTTTTAAATTTCATTGATTTATATTATGCTCTACATTTTTATCTCCTCCCCTCCCTGCTTCTCCTTTCCCCTTCAACATTCTTCCAAGGTCCCCATGCTCCCAATTCACTCAGGAGATCTTGTCTTTTTCTACTTTCCATGTTGATTATATCTATGTAACTCTCTCTTAGGGTCCTTATTATTGTTTAGGTTCTCTGGGATTGTGATTTGTGAGCTGGTTTTCTTTGCTTTATGTTTAAAAACCACTTATGAGTGAGTACATGTGATAATTGCCTTTCTGTGTCTCAAAATTATGTTTGCTAGCTCCATTCATTTGCCTGCAAAATTCAAGATGTCATTATTTTTTTCTGCTGTATAGTACTCCATTCTGTAAATCTATAACATTTGCCTTATCCATTCTTCGGTTGAGGGGCATTCAGGTTGTTTCCAGGTTCTGGCTATGACAAACAATGCTGCTATGAACATAGTTGAGCACATGTCCTTATGGCATGATTGAGCATTCTTTGGATATATACCTAAAAGTGGTATTACTAGGTCTTGAGGAAGGTTGTTTCCTAATTTTCTGAGACATCGCCACACTGACATCCAAAAGGGCTGTACCAGCTTGCATTCCCACCAGCAATGCAGAAGTGTTCCCTTTACTCCACAACCTCTCCAGCATAAGTTGTCATCAGTGTTTTTGATCTTGGCCATTTGAAGAAATATAGATGTCTTAGGGTCCTAAGATCAGAGAAAACTTGTGTCATATTGCAGTGTTAATCTTTAGAGAAGTGTCCAGACAGAACAGGAAGGCTGTTGGAGGCATATAAAGAGATCAGCTTCAAGGAACCAGAGATTTCAGTGCCATTTATGAAGATTTAATATTCCAATTTTTGCATCAAAATATCAGATTCATCTTGTTGGTAATTAGATGGATTTGTGGAATAACAGCAACAGTAAACTTAGAGAACAAGAGACTGGAGACATTAGTTCTGATCACCAAATAAACTGTTGGGAAGGTGCCATCCACTGGATTATGTTAAGATTAAAGCATCCAACTAGCCTGCCAAGATTATATTCCAAAGTTTCAACACATTCTAAATAAAGAAAAACTGTGAATTCTTATATACCAAAACTTAACAGATCATTCAAACTGTATATAAAAATGGCATTTTAGTGACTATAAAACAGTCAGTAGTGTATCTCAGTGGTAGTGTTCTTGTCCAGAATGTGTGAATCCTTTATTTAGTCCCAATTGCTGCATACAATTTTTTATTGTATATATTATTATAATTACAAAACAAAACATATTTTATGGTGACAAATTATTTGCTGATGCTTAATTAAATCAAAAGAGCATTTTGAAACACTTCCTGTTGATATAACTTTTCTAAATTTGATTATTAGAAAGTAATTTACAAATATATGGGGTAATATAGGATACCAGTATTTGTGTGTGCATTGTGGAGTGACAAAATCCAGATAATTAATGTATCAACTCAAATATTTATCATTTTTGTAATGTCAATATTTACGTTTTCCTATTCAATTATAGCATCACGTGATGTTATTGTGCAATCACCACGACAATAGTTCACAATTCTCTGCTCAGAGTTAGGAAACGGATAACTATAATTCTCTACATATATCATTAAACTGTTTAATTCTGCAACGAGGATATGCCTAGGCATAGAAGATAAACGCCTTTGACATTTTTAGTAGCCTTTATTCTCTAAGTAATTTGGGTTTAAAGACTGAGCTAGAGTATACACTCCAAGATGCAGATTTTAAAGCAGTTGAATCAGAAACAGTGGCTTTAGCTGCCATGGGGAACTTACCCTTGATCTGGATATGAGTACGCACTAGTAGGGAGTGGTAATCAGACCACACAGGCCTCACCAGTGCTCAAATGATTCAACAAACCTGGGAGGGCTCTTAAAAAAACAAGGGCAAGGCAGGAGGAGCCGGAGAATGCTGAATAGTAAAGCATATGGGTACCAGAGAGAAATAAAGAGCCTTCACTGCAGACACAGCAGGTACCTCAGCAGATGAAAGGGAGTTCTTTAAGCCACGCTTGCAAGCCCAATAATAATATGACCACAGTGCAGACAAAAGAGACTAAAAAATGCTAAGTATAGCTGATTCTCTACCTCCACTTTTTGGTCCGTCAGCATTGAATCTAGGTATATACTTTGCTGTGGCTATGTGGGATTCAGAGGCATCATTTGACTTCAGTCATAGAAGTTTGCAGAAGTTTGTAGTCAAGGATAAAAAAATGGTCAAAAACTTATTGTCCTAAGGGACTCTGAAAAACAGAAGGGGAAAGGGAAGGAATCCATGGACTCACTGATCTATCAATACTACCAGTAAGTGTCCAAGTAGCAGAAACCTTATTTCTATTAACCTCAACTTTTTCAGAAACAGAGATAATAGTGATCCTGCTAAACCAAAGTTCCTGTGGAGCTCACAAAAAGCAATGAATTTGAGATAAAATGATGAATGTACATGCATCCATATACACACATATATGTTGTGTTACCAAGGACATGGCATGTACCCAAATAGAAGGTCTGCTACTCAGCTTGAAGAAACACTCTAGGAAGAGATATTCCCATACAGTAGGATAGAATGAAACCCCAAAGCCTTGAAATCCAGTCTGTCATTCCTCATTCCACCATGGGGTAAGGCAGTCTGACATATTCTAGCCAGGAACAGGTGTATGGCTATTTCTCCAGGTCAATTCATATTTGAAAACAAAACTCTATATGACGCTAATGGAAGAATGGAAATCTTGGAAATGATTGATTGGTATTTAAGATAAGTGTAATAATTCAGTTGAAGCCCCAGAGAACTGCTTCCTAAATGCTTGTCAACATTTAAAATGTTAATCAATAAACAGATATTTTCTCAAAAGATCAGAGACCTTTCCTTTCCTATTTCCCCCAAATTTGTACATACCCATCTCTCCACTATAGACACTTAAGAGCTTGAACTTCCTAAACATGGCATCTTTTGCCAGTATTGAGGTGGAAAATGCAACTGAATCTCTTTGGTCTCTGCTTCCACCAGCCCATTATTGATAACAGGGGAAAGAAACTCAATAAGAAACTTGAAATGCTCTCCTAGGATAGCAGGAGGGTAGATGTGCTGTCTTTAATATTGTTTATCCAGGAGCTGATCATATTTCCAGAAGAAGGCGCCATGAGCTTCCTTCCTCGGCAATATGTCACTGTCAGTAGGCATTTGGTCACAATAAGAAGCTTTCTTCCTACTTTTCTCTGTTACTTTCTCAATTTCAGTTAGCTGGGAGCTTCAACTCATTGTACTACAGGCGAACACAGCAATCCTATTGGTAACTCCCAAGATATCTACTCCATACTCCATTTTCTGATCTAGATCCCTAAAATAAAACTGTGTTATTTTAGTTACACAAAATATGTAACTTAGATTTTTTAAACATATATCCATAGTTCCTTTTTCGTTTTACATTCGTTTTTATTTGTTTGGTTGGTTTATGAGAGTTTTGCTATACAGTGCCTGACTTCGATGTTCATAGTTTTAAGCAGTAAGAACTTAGCAGGTGTTCCTGGAGTTTTTAGGCCCTGGTTTGCTTGTCCCCTTGACTGTTGCCACAAACACTGTATCTTAACAAGACTTGGGCCATGACTAGTTCAGGCCATTAAATTTCACTGTTAGCATCCATAGGCAGCTGTCTTAGTCAGTGTTCTATTGCTGTGAAGTGATACCCTGACGAGTGAAACTCTTATCAATGAAGTATTTAATTGGGGTTGATTTACAGTTCAGAGCTTTAGTCCATTGTCATCGTGGTAGGAAACATGGCAGCACACAGGCAGACACAGTGCTGAAGGGGGCGCTAAGAGTTCTACATCTGGATCTGTAGGCAGTAAGCAAAGAGAAAAAAAAAAAAACTATGGGCCCTGGATGGAGCATTTGAAACTCCAAAGCCCACTCCCAGTGACACACTTCCTTCAACAAGACCACGCCTTCCCCAACAAGGCCACACCTCCTAATTCCTGTCAAGTATCACCACTCCCTAATGACTAAGCACTTCAACCTAGGAGCCTATGGAAGTCATTCCTACTGAAACTACCACAGCAACCAAAACAGATTCGTGAGCTCTACTTTTATTTAAATTTTTGTCATTTTTCTTCATTTATTTGTGTGTGGTGGTGTGCACTTGTGTGTGTATACATGTGCCTGCACACACACGAAGCTCAGAGCACAGGTGGCGATGCACAGCACACATGTAGCATGGCATGAATGGATATCAGAAGGCAATTTGTGAGAGTCAGTTCTCTCCTTCCAATATGTGGTTCCTGGTGACTGGACTCAAATCATCGGGCTTGCTGGCAAGTAACTTCTTCGCCCACTGATCCTTCTTGCTGCCCTATGCTGATGAACTTTTATTAAAACATAATGGCCTGGGCTGAGGAAATGAGTCAATGAAGAAAGTGCTTGCTGTGCAAGCATGAGGACATGACTTTGACTCTCTGGGTCCCAAATAACAGCCTGGCACAAAAGGGAAGCTGGTTCAAACAAGGTGGAAGGTGAGAACTGATGTCAAAGTTATTTAGTAGCCTCCATTTGCACACTGTCACACACACACACACACACACACACACACACACACATGCACCCACATACCTACATGCACAAATGCAAACACTAATCACATATATACAAAGATTTAAAACAACGAATGGCTTCCATTGCTGCTTTTACCTTTGAAGTACATGCTATCTATGAGAAACAGCACAATTCATGGATAAGAGTGGCCTCCAGGGTTCAGAATGCCTTCTTATTATTACAGTTAGTCATTGTTTTCTGATTGTTTATTCCTATTGTAAATCTGCCTTATCAAAGAATTCACTTAAAGAATCTCACTCAGCACTTGCCACCTAGTACAGTGAACAAAAATGGGTGGGAATTATTACCATCCTCATTATTAACTACAGAGGTAGGCTTATTTTATTTACTTGTTTGTCAATTATTGATTTTTTTTTAATATTATAATTCCCAAGGATATATTTCTTAAGAACTCACTATAAACTTGTAGGCCCATTTTGTACAGAAAAATTCACTACAGAGTATGTTTTAGTAATGTTCAAAACATAAGGTGTTTGTTGATATAGCCACAGGTATAATCTCGTATATAGGGACAAATGCAAATTTAAAATATAGAATTCAACTCTCCTTGTTGAAAATGAAGAAATACAATTTTTGCCCTCTACCCAAAATATTTACTTTAAATGACTATTAAATTCTTCTCTGCTTACGTTAACATGAGTATATCTTTTCAAAGCTAGTGAAACCTTTTATTATCCCAAGGACTCACGAATACCTTTCAAAGGGACCTAAGAACTACCTCTTTGAAATGTAACTGTGATATTGATTTATAATAAATGGTATATATTTGAGCCTTCATCCCTGTTTCCTGGCACACAGCTCTTAAAACTCTTGGAGCCTCCATAATGAAGTCTTATTGCCCATCAACGAGCTGTCTGATGCCTGAGTGCTTCTGAATTTGGACTGGTTGCCAGGACAACCAACCCAGTGATTAGAGGTTGGAGCTTTCAGTCCCATTTGGTGACCTCCAGAAATGAAAGGGGGATGAAAGTGGGGTTGGTCACTAATGACCAGTGAATTAATCAACCATACAATGTAATGAAGTTTCCACAAAAACTGAAACAGATGGGCTTCAGGGAATTCTGAATTTGTGAACAAACCAATATGCTTGGAGGAGGCGCACTCCAAGTCCACAGCAGCAGGTCCCCTGATTTGGGGACCATCCCAGAACTTAATCTATATACCTCTTCCGGAAATCCACCTCTATTCTTTATCAGATCCTTTATTATATAATAAAATTGTTTATTAATGAAATAAATTAAAAATGTTTCTCAGCTAGTCTTGATGGTACAAGCCTATAATCTTAGGTACTAGGGAGACTGATGGAGGGAAATCATAAAGTGAACTCAAGATCCGCCTAGATAACTTAGGAAAATTCTGTCACAAAGTAAATTGTCAAAAATGGCTGAGGTTATAACTCAATTATTCAAACCATCAAGAAAGAAGGAGGAAGAGGGAGAGGAAAAAGAGGAGAAAGATATGCTTCCCTGAGATCTCTGAGGTTTTCTAACAACTTGTCAGACCTAAAGGTGGGGAAGGGGTCATGGTAACTTCTGAGTAGCCAAGTCTAAAAAAACTGTTATAGGTAGCCTGATGGCTGCTCATTTACAAATGCCATCTACAGAAGAATCGCAAACTTACAAGGTATGCTTTAGCTCCAAGCAGATAGTGTCCCTACCTATGTGTCCTGTGATAATTCCAAAAGATTCTGATCACAATTGATTACATCTGGTTCTACAGAATACAGCATTTCCTGGTGTGGGGAAAATCCCCATGTGTGTAGTCTCAAAAGTGAAATATTGAGAACAGTGAGAATACAAAAGAAAGTAGTTTTATTTTTTTCTGTATATAACAATCATGAAAGATGACAGTGTTCTTGTCTCCTGGTTCTGCAGGAGAGTATGGTCTTAGCTCTGCAGGGGAATCATCTCCAACTTGCAAAATGATTGCCTGTTATAGACATGAGAAGTTTCTCTTTCTTTCAGTAAGGCTATTTATCAAGCAAAGATGGCCTTCCTAACTACCAATCTAGAGTACACCGCTTGTGAGCAATGGCCCTGTTGAGTCTTTTCACCATGGGGGTGAGTTATTAAGAACATATACGTAGCAGGCTGCACTTGTTTTGACTATAGAAAAGGCTTAGTTTGCTTTGTATTTGCAATCTCTTAGTGTAGTATTTTGTAAGACTTAATCACATTGAGTAACTTAATGACTATTCAATATGAAATGGCTTTACTTCTCTTTAACCTTTGTGGTCCTGCTTTCTGAACTGATGGATGTGTTTTAAACTGAATTTCTCCAGTGTATGTTAAGTTTACATGTCCTGTCACTTCTGTTTTGATAAACAGTTTTACATAACTCAAGTTGATAGTATCAGATGGGACGATACTTCAAAATTATCTTTCTGATAAAGCACAGCTGTATGATAATTGCTCATTCCAGAAGCTCTAAAACTTTATCATATTTGACTATTAAATTAGAAATGTTAGATTTTGAAGGAATTTTTGGGATCTAGAAAAGGGCAATAATTAATAAATCCCTAGATTCTCTGGTGTCCCAAAAAATAGATTATAGCAAGCAACGACTTTCCTCCATAAAATTTAAGTCCCTTTGGTTTGCTTGCAAAAGGGCCCTCCAGGTTTCTGTGCCTTTCCCATAAATGATTCACTGATCTTTTGTTCCTACTGATCAGTCAGAATAAAATACTTTTTAAGCAAATTTTACTTCTTTACTCCTTCAATTCCTGAAAATCTGATCCCTTCAGAGTGGGGTGTCCTCATAGAACATTCTCTGACCTCCTGTCTTATCATGTTGTTGCTACCTCTCATCAACGGCATCCCAATCCCTCAACCTTTTCTGTCTATCTTTGTTTATTCCTTCTTATTAGGGAAAATCCCTTCTGCCTAAACCTTAGGATGTTGTAGCTCTCATAGTCAGAGTGCACACACACGCACGTGTGCGCGCCTACGCCTACTACAATGCTCTTTCTCTCCATTGTAATAATTTTTTGTAAAATTAAGTCTTTGCTTATCTAAATATGGGTCTCTTTGGCAACTTGTTGTTCAATGATTTATGTTCTATCTAAAAATCCAAATGGCAAGGAAAGTACTGCTGAGTGGATCTAAATTAAAATAAAATAACATAGCATCCTATTTGTGAAATAATATAGAAGTTTAAGATGTCACTCAAAAATTTTAAATTCATTTTCATTTTATTATAATGATTTTTTTGCTTTTATAACTATTCAGTTGAGAAAATATAAATTTGTGAAATGTCTTTTCTGGACATGTTTATCCAAACTGAAAGTTTTCTAATAATAATAGCTATCTTCCCTCTAGCTAGTATTTAATCTGTTCTGTTTCTAGATGTATTGCTTTTATTGAGTTGGCAAAACAGTAAATACTGGTTAGACTTTAAATTACATATCAAACTAAATACTGATCTGTTATGCAAGAAACAAACCTTGACAAAATTTCAAACAGTTGACAGGATGGCTTAGCAAATGAGGGGACTTGTGGCCAAGCATGAGACTAAGTTCAAATTCCAAGTCAGGCACAGCTACACATGCACCAGTAACCTCATCACTGGTGGACATGGGATGGGGACAGGGGGATCACTGAGGCTCTTCGGCCACCAGCTTACTTCAAAATTAAATGAGAGATACTGTGTCAAGGGAATAAGGTGAAGAGTGATAGGGCAGGATACCCAGAATCCTCTCTGGCCTCCATGCACACACACAAGCAGACACACAAACACATAAACACATGTACATTGTACATGCAGCACACACATACACACACACACCATTTACATACTCTCACATAGAAATAAAAGAATTTTAAAAGGCAGATAAATCTTTAGGTGAAGAAAAGCTATCAGCTTCAGTTCATATAGAAAAGAAACAGTGTGCAATCAGCACCAAGGGAAGTGTTAATGCAGCAGAAGCTTAGAGCAATGGCTCTTAAAACTGAATATACAATCAAGTCACCTGAAGGACGTGCTAAGTCACAGATTTACTCAGTGCCACACTATGGTTTCTAATTCAGTAAGAGTACATGAAAACTAACAATTTCCGTGTCTAACAAGTTTCCAGGTGTTGTCACTGTGGTAGGTTTGGCTGCTACACCATCGGTGGAAGCACTTTTAGTTCGTTCGTTCATTCATTCATTCATTCATTCATTCATTCATTCATTCATTTGTCAAACATGCACTGATATCCATTGTGCAAAGTGCCTCCTTCCAGGTACTGAGAAAACAGTATTGGACTAAAGAGAGACAAATTATACTTTCAAATAGTTTGTACTGCAAAAGATAAACAATAGACAAAATAGACAATGAATTAATATTGGCAATAAATGCTGAGAAGAAAACAAATCTAGAGAAAAGATGGAAATACTGCATTGGGAATGATGCTGAAATTTCAGTGGGCGGCAGCTCCAGGTAGTTCTCCCTGATGAGATCCTTTTGATTAAACCTAAAAGAGGGGATGTTCATTCCAGGTAGGAGAGAAGCACCTCAGGAAATTGAAAAAAAAAGAATATACTTAACACAGAGGCCAGACAGAGCTCAAAGAATTCTATTGATTAAAGTAAACAGATGAAACAAAGAATAATAAGAAATAAGTTTCCCAAGGAGGCCCCAATAGGGGATGCATGGGACTCCCTGGGAAGGGGAAATAGAAAAGATCTCCTGAGTGGATTGGGGGCAGATGGAGATGGGAACATGAGTGATTGCGCTGGAGGTAGGAGGAGGGGGTGAGTACTTTAAGAGAGGATGGGAAAGGGGGAGCATTTCAAAGTCAGACAGAAACCTGGTCAAGGGAAACTTTCATATCTCAACAAGGATGATCCCAGCTAAGACTTCTAGCAATAATGGATATGTAACCTGAATTGGCCATCTTCTGTATCAGATTGGTGGCTACCCCAATTGCCATCAGACAGCCTTCATCCGGTTACTGATGTAAACAGATACAGAGAACCACATCCAAACATTTGCTGAACTCGGAGAATCCTGGTGAAGGGAGGGAGAAAGAATCCTAGGAACCAAAATGGTCAAGGACATCACAAGAAAACCCAAAGAAACAACTAACCTGGGCTCATAGGAACTCACAGAGTCTGAAGCAACAAACAGGGAGCCTACGCAAGACTGACCTAGACCCTCCTCATATATGTGACAGTTGTGTAGCTTGGTCTACTTGTGGGACTCCTAATGGGAGCAGGAGCAAAACAGAAAAAGAGTGTATTGAGGGAGGGGTGGGACAGGAATGGGAGGAGAGGAGGAGGGGGAAACCATGGTCAGGATAAGAGAGAAAGAAAGAAAGAAAGAAAGAAAGAAAGAAAGAAAGAAAGAAAGAAAGAAAGAGGGAGGGAGGGAGGGAGGGAGGGAGGGAGGGAGGAAGGAAGGAAGGAAGGAAGGAAGGAAGGAAGGAAGGAAGGAAGGAAGGAAGGAAGGAGGAGGAGAAATGAGAGAGAAAGAGAGAGAGAGAGAGAGAGAGAGAGAGAGAGAGAGAGAGAGAGAGAGAGAGAGAGAGAGAGTTTCCAAACATGGCATGAGTGGTAATTAAAAAAAACCTTGCAGGAGCTTATGATAGAAAAGTGAGAAAAAATTAATTTGGGGGCTGGAGGGATGCTTCAGCAATTAAGAGCCCTTATTACTCTTGCAGATAACCCTGATTCAGTTCCGAGCACCCACATGCCTGCTAGCAGCTGCCTGTAATTCCAGTTCTAGTATAGCCAATGACCTCTTCTAGCTTCAGAGGGCACTGCATGCACGTGGCACAGAAAAAATAGATGTAGGCAAAACACACATACACATAAATTAAAAAATATAAATCATTATTAAAGATAAGAGACTTTGTATGCTTTTGAAAAGTAAAAAGCTAATTTGCATTTCAATAAGATTTCTCTGGCTTAGAGTAGAGACTCAGGCACAGAGGTAGGTGGACCAGAAAGGAGGATACTCATTTATTTCTCACCTACATACAGTATGTATTTAAATTCTAAAGTCTAGTCTTTGTGTCATGTACTTGATGGTGGAGTTAAACCCTGACCTACGTCTCAAAATGAGGTCCAAAATACTAGGAGCAAAAAACATGTGATCCTATTACTTCGGAGTTAATAATAAAATATAAAAACACAGAAGCTTATATAAAGCTTGATATTGACTGCACTAGGATTGAAAATCATAAGGCAATTATTATATGCGCCCCCTCTGGCTTCTATAGAAGATAAGAACTTCATCGCTTTTTCCAACTCTAGACCCTACCATCTCCTGCTGACCTACTAAGCCGAACAGAAACCACCAGCTAAACTCCCAATCTTTATGGCCAAGTGCAGATTTTATGGAGTTATTATCATGGAATGTAATTGTTTTTTATCATTACATGAGAAACAAATTCAACTTTTTGCATAACCAAATAAATTGATGTCTGTATACACAACATTATCCTGTGTTCCAAAACAATGCTTCCTACGAATATGATAGTATTGATTTCTCTTGTAATTTTCAATGAACTCAGAATGAGTGTTATTCTATAATCTCTTTATCCTCTACATACAAATTCCTGAGTACAAAAGGAGCTCATCAAAGAAACTGTCTTTCTAGCTGAATTTTAAACTCATTAATCTCATTATACTTGTTAAAATGGCAGTGGAGTCATTATTCAGACCTACTGGCATAGTGGAAAGAGATTGAATTCTAAGACAGAAAAGCGCAAAGGTGCTGACGGGGCAGGAGAAAAACACTGAACATGAGGCGGGTGGCTAATCAAGGTGATCAGGCCATCTGTGTGAGCTAATTGGCGCGGATCTAAGTCAGCTTTCTATCCTCCACAAAGGCTAGAAGATAGGCATTCTGAGCTCATTGGTGGGTACATTTCAAAGGCATGAATGCCAGATTCTTGAGAAAAAATATTTCTGTGTTGGAAAACTAGCAGAATGCTGGGATAATATTGAGCTCTCAAAGGTTCCAAGAAAGAATTTACAATTGCAAATTTTGTAAAATAGATGATGTGTGGCTCTAAGAAAGTGGGGAGAGAGACCTACATGTGTAAGAGAAGAGCTTGCTGTGGGATATTTGTAGACTGTGAAAAGATGTATTTGCTGTGATTTGGTGTAATTAAAAGCTGAATGACCAACAGCTAGGCAGGCTGTATAGGTGGGATTTCCAGGGAAAGAAAGGAAGAGGAGAGGAATCTAGGCATGTTAGAGACATCAGCCAGACACAGAAAAAACAGGATGAGAAGAACAGTGTAAAGGTAAGCGAGCCATGTACATGAATATAGATTAATAAATAGGGGTTAATTTGTTATGAGCTAGTTAGGAACAAGCCTCTGCTAAGGACTAGCTTTCATAACTAATAACAAGCCTCTGAATCATTATTTGTGAGCTGGAAGCCCCCCCAAAAATTTGACTACAAGAGCTCTGTGTATTTCAGATAACATAATTATCATGTAAATGAAACACTTACAAAAGTTATCTTGTACTTGGTAACAAAAAAAATAAGTACTATATTCTTCAGAATTTGAGATCTAATGCTGTATTTTCTGATCAGGAAATATAAGTAGACAATAAAAAACAAAACAACAACCAGAAAAAAATAACAATTTTCTCCCCCAAGTGGTACTTATTGGTTGGCGATTTGTTGTTGATTATGGCATAGTGATGTTGGAAAGAATTGTCTGTATTTTATGTTTTTGCTTTCCTCTACTTTTTTGTTGCTATAAGAGATTTTCTGAAATTTATATTTTAAACTTTTCATTGTTTTTGTTTCTAGTATCAAAATACAATATTTTTAATAAATAAACTTTCCATTATCTGAATGAAAAAAATGACAACCAAGAAATGCCAGAAAAAAACATGAAAGCAGACACATCCCTTAAACAACCTGAATAAAAGTGATAACTAAAATAGAATGTAAATTATCCAGGAAATAAAAAAGAACTTTCTAAACAAGGACAGAGACACCAAGGAAAATGTTTTCTATAATTTAATAAAAATTTAAAAATAAGTACTTGAGAAATTAGAAAAGAAAGCACAAAAATTAAGCAAAAGCAAGTAAGAATATAAGACTCACATGTGTGTGTGTGTGTGTGTGTGTGGTGTGAGAGAGACGTAGATAGAGATATAGACAGATGGAGATAGATGATAGATAGATAAAGATGAAATTTAAAATTAGTAAAAATATGAGACACTATGAATTAAACCAAACATGATTCTCATGAAAGACCAATACTGTAGATGATTAGTAGAAAGAGAATTAAGAAAGAAGAGGATAGCAAAATTCCATCCTTACAAAACACTCTATAGTAAATGAGTTAGAGTATTATTAGTAAATGGTGAGATTCAGATCTATAAGAGTTGTATTCATTAACTATGCTAACATTTTATACTTAATGTCTTTATTGTTCCAAGCCCTTAGCCTATATTCCTAATTTAACATCAATGTGAATGTACTTTGACATATACTTAACCATTTTACATATAAAAAACTGAAATAAATTATACAATCTATGTAATAAATTTCAAATCATGAAGGGTAATATCTAATACAATAGTAATTTTTCAATAATAATTCATGAAGAATAAAAATATTAATAAGCTAAAACCACAGAAGACATTGGAAAGACTATAAAAATATTTAATAGAGGTAATTTAGAAAAAGTATCAGGCACTGGCAGTTTACAAAAGAACTGTCTAGTTTTTAAAGAAAGGACTGGTTCTTCATTGCTATGTTGTAAGTATAAAGTTTCTTCCCTTATTTAGGAAGTAATAAAACTCTTATAATCACAATGAATTCATGAGGAGAGGAGACTGAAACCAGAGGGGAAGTTTAGGGATGGGGACCTTGAGAACAAGCAGTTCTACTTTGTGTGTGTGCTGTGCCTGGCAACCAGTTCTGTCTGCGCCAGAGGGTGAAATGTTGTTGGTTCTGTCAGCGGCTGTATCCTGGCCAGAAGCCAGAAAAATGGTGAGGAGCTCTGGGTTATTAAATGAGGAGAGCATCCAGGAAGCTGTGAGTGATCTGCCACTTTATTGACTCTGCAGTGCAGAGGCACCTGAACATCTCTTGTGTGGACCAACTTAACAGACTGAATCAGCCCCAGGCTACAGCCAAGCCAGCTTTATTAACCCCTAGAACAGAATCCTTGCTGGTGTCCTTTGGCTGGGATCCACTTCTGCTCTAAAGGGGCTCTGCTTTCTTCATTCATCTTAAACGATCTCTTAGGACAGACTTCCTTTCTTGAACCCACCCTTCCACCATTGCTCATGAAATTTATTCCTCCCATTTACAAAACAGAGAACACAGCATCACTGTTTGTAGCTACTGACTTTCAGGGATTAAACCTACTGAGCTATACTCATCTGAGCCATAGAAAGACTCCATAATAAATACCCAGTGATGCCCCTCTCTCCCTCCTCCCACATCAATTTTTTTTTTAGCATGGAAAGACTACAACAATTTTGAAGGCAATTTTGAAAAAAACAAAAACCCTTTCCCATCTCACTTTCAAAGCTTACTATAGTGTTTGTAACAGAGCCCAGCTCCATATTTGAGGGTTTACTACTACTATTTCTCCAAGACTTGTGTCTAATCTTTCTCTGCTGCTTCATATGGGGCCAAGCTAATGAGAAAATCTGAATTCCTTCATGTAAAGGGTATCAATAGGAGACTATTAACTCTATACCACAATAAAAGCTTAAGCTTGTTCCCTTCCTTTGCTCACTCAAGTCATTTACAGACCGACTTAAGAAGCCTGACTGACTCTCTCAAATTTGATTATATCAAAGTTGATTACATCACTGCAAAAAGAAATCAATATGTATTCATGTTTAAGCAAACATTTGGGGTAGATGTTTGTTTTATGAGGTTGCTTGCAACCTACTTGATGTTTACACCATTGATTACCACAGCATATATACATACATGTATATTACTCCTAGGTCAGGGCCATGGAAAAATAAAGAATGTAAGATGATAGCTATGTATCTCTTTAGGTTGTAATAATACATGGGAAATCCAA
Source organism: Microtus pennsylvanicus (assembly GCF_037038515.1). Taxonomy (NCBI): domain Eukaryota; kingdom Metazoa; phylum Chordata; class Mammalia; order Rodentia; family Cricetidae; genus Microtus; species Microtus pennsylvanicus. Next base: position 45,415,552 of record NC_134584.1, read on the forward strand.
AGCAAGTAAGGAAGGTTATTACATTTTTCTCTTAAATGCAAATTAAACAAACTAGGTCTGTGCACAGTAGGACAGCAATTTAAATCTTGAGTGACCCTAAAATGCATTACTAACTTTGGCTGTAAGGTACAGCAAAAGCTCCTGTACCTTAGGATGTAATAGATATGTTTTCATAGTAACTACAGGTCCTATGGAACAGAGAGGATTATCTGTAATTTGGAGCTCCGAGCTACAAGACCGATGTAGTAAAGGTCAAGAAACTCTACTCCTTTAGAGTAGAGAATGAGTGACTTAATGTACGTGCAGGCATTTACTAAAACACATTATAGGATGGCCTTAAAAACCATACATTGGGTAGACAATTAACAATGTCTGCTGTATATGTAGAGTGCTGGGCCAATTTAAGAAGGATGTGAAAAGACACAATTCCATATTGACCACTTCCAAAGCTCGAGAATAGGGGCAAAGGTGGAAAAGTTGCTCACTGAACATCTTACTGTAAGGCCCAGCTCTGGATTTGAATTCTTATCTGTGTTAACAGAAAATAAGATAATAGAGAGAAAGATGGAAAATCAAATTCATTTCAGTTTTGGAAAAAACTGGCGAAAAAAATATCAATCTGTTCATAACTAGTTTCATAGCACTGTCATAAGGTGTGTTTTCGTGTGTGTGTGGGTTTAAACTCAAGAAACATGCACATATGAGCAGTCATTTCGTCTACGAGAGAAGCCTTTCCCCTTGCAGGAAGACGCTTGTAGGCAGTCCATCTTCATCCCTAGGATAAAATTTCCTAGATGAATCTCAATTTCCAAGTCCTCATTATAAAATTACTTACTTTTCTTTTATATACGTTTGTACTATTTGTATTTTTGCTATATGCATATGATACATTTGTAATTTAAAATAATAAAAAAATAGCTACACGTGTTTAATTAGAGAAAGTCATATCAAAATGACACTTGAGCTTCAACTATTCATTTAGACCCATGCCACTGACAATAAGTGTTGGCATGAAGGTTTTAAGCTCTCTTTTTATCCTAAAAGCACATGCACCATTTTAAAGGGTAAAAACAAGACCACAGCAAGCATAATGGACACCTTCAACAAAGCTAGAATCAGCCTGCTACCTACTGATTGCAATTAGAAACCAAAACTGTCAAGAGAGAACTGATGTGGGAGTGATTTCTTTCTAATCTGTTGCTTTCATTGGTTAATTAATAAAGAAACTGCCTAGGCCCATTTGATAGGCCAACCCTTAGGTGGTTGAAGTAAACAGAACAGAATGCTGGGTAAAAGAAGCTGAGTTAGAGAGTCGCCATGATTCTCCCACCCACCACAGACGCGATGAAGCAAGCCGCCAGGTCAGACATGCTGAATCTTTCCTGGTAAGACTGGTGCTACACAGATTATTAAAGATAGGTTGATTGGGATATGAGAATTAGCCAGTAAAGGCTAGAGCTAATGGGCCAAGCAGTGTTTAAAAGAATACAGTTTGTGTGTTGTTATTTCGGGGCATAAGCTAGCGAGGTGGCCGGGAGCTGGGTGGCAGGAACACAGCCCGCAGCTCCCACAACAGAGAACATTGCTAAACTGTGTTCATAGCAGTATTTTTTGGCATAGCCAGAACCTGGAAACAACCTAAATGCCCCTCAACCGAAGAATAGATAAGGAAAATGTGGTACATTTACACAATGGATTTATACAATCTACATAGCAGAATAAAATAATGGCATCTTGAAATTTGCTGGCAAAAGGATGGAACTAGAAAACATCACACTGAGTGAGGTAACCCAGACACAAAAAGACAATTATCATATGTACTTACTCATAAGTGGTTTTTAAACATAAAGCAAAGAAAACCAGCCTACAAATCACAATCTCAGAGAACCTAGACAACAATGAGGACCCTAAGAGAGATATACATGGATCTAATCTATATGGGAAGCAGAAAAAGACAAGATCTCCTGAGTGAATTGGGAGCATGGGGACCTTAGTGAGGGTTGAAGGGGAGGGGAGAGGAAGAGAGGGGAGCAAAGAAAAATAAATAGCTCAGTAAAATCATAAAAAGAGAGTGACTTCAAACTATGTCTCAAGATATTCCTTCTGTTTGATTTCAAATTGTGTTCTCATTGCTGTATTCATCTAGATACTTCATTTCTGGAAAAACATTAAATACCCAATGACACTCTGACCTTCCATCCTTAAGCCTAGCAAAACAATCTCAGATAAAATCTAGTACTGGTACAATAGAAGTTCTCTGTTCTCAAAGATCTTATTATCCTCTTTCAAAGTCAGGAACAACTAAGCTATCCTTTCAACAAAAGTAAAACCCCAGAAGTATATATCTCATATGAACCAGACAATCTCTATCATCACCTTCCTAAGGACAGGACAAGTCAGGTTTATCATAAACTTCAGTTCTGATGCCTAAAGTTTGTTTGGTATTGAATATTACTATAACATGAAAATAAATTGGAGGCCAAAGAAATCCATTTGTAGATAATGACTGCTCTAGCCAAGCAACTGTTTGGTTATGTTATTAAAAAGCCAGCTTTGAAATACTGGCTTCTCCTTTCCAAGTGCCAAGTGCCTCTCTCAAAAAGCAATTTTGTTTTGCAAATGGGAAGCATTTCAAGATACCTGGGAAGTGCTTCATCTGTGCAAAGGAGCACTCCCTACATAAATGTGCCCTGTTCTAGTCATTGGCAAGAAGTGACCAAATTATCAGAACAAAAATGGCCAGAAACAAAAGAAAATACATATCTGCAATCAGGCAGCAATTTTTCCTTATTAGCAGGGGAACAGATGAAAACTGAGTTCCTCTTTGTTTGCATTCTTGGAATACAAACCAATGTGGCCAAACTAATCTAAATGAATAAATAAAATCCTTGCTATGCCATTCCTTTGCCAAAGTTCAGCTGTTTGGTGATATGATCATTATAAAATACTTTTAAAGCTTATTTTTTTCATTGTATTGTAGACCAAAACTTAGAGCTGTATTTTGTTCTGTTGGTATCATTTAAGTTTGTGAAATTTATTCCTTTAGATAGAACTTTTGTTTGTTTGTTTTCTTTTGAATTATGATGAGTTCATTGTTGGGAGCAGTGAGACCCCAGATCCTGAATTTCTTATAATCCCCTGATCTGAGTGCCTACAGCTGCTCTGAGCACAAGACCTCCAGGAGTTGATGATGGCAGGAAAATAGTTTCTGGTGGGTTTGGCTGGGGCATGACTATCTCTATATAATCTGCCCCTGAATTCAATGAAGGGAGCATTCTTGGGGAATTCAAGGATGACCCGTGTCTCTGTCTCTCTGTCTGTGTGTGTCTGTGTATTTTTAACCTCCAGCCCCCTTGCCCGAAGCTCGCGAACTGGGTGCCAGCGCACAGAGCACAGACACGGGGGCGCGGTGCGAGGCAGTTCATCACGGGAAAACCATCTGAATTTATCTTAAGGCTTTGGAAAGCAAGAACCAGGGTACAGCAGCTTACCTGCAAGTATATATTCTCAACTAAGGTAGAATTAGATGTCTGTGAATAAAGCTACCATCTTGGTTTCCTGAATCAAGAGTCAAGGGTTTCTTTTCTACATCTTCAATCTATTCCAGCCATCCAGACACCAACAGACAGATAACTATCTAATGAGGCAGGTTTTCTTAAAACCAAATAATGCATTCTTTGTTTCCTGTCCAGTTGTTTTTCATAAACAATGGTAAAAATTATCACAAAGTCAAAGCCTATATTCCATTTTAATGAAAGCAAAGCCTGGTCTCGAACTCACAGAGATCTGCCTGCCTCTGCTTCCCGAGTGCTGGGATTAAAGGTGTGCACCACCACTGTCCGGAAAGCAGACTCATACTCAGGAATAAAACAAATGCAATTCTCCAAAAAAAACTCCATTTCCAAGGCAATAATGGTTAGAATGTGTTTCCCAGCCCACCCTGAAATCATGCTGGATCTCTTTCAAAAGTCAGCTGCCATGAAAGTCTATTCAGACCCAAAGTCAGGATGCATGGTGTAGATGACAACAGTATGGTGATTCTTGACAAGCACCTGGCTTGTCTGTAAATAACCTACCATTCTAAAAGTTCTAGAATATTCCCTACATAGTAGAAAGCATAGGTTTAATTAGTATGCACTCATGAGAAATACTTAAGGATTATAGTTGAATCAATTTGAAATTGAACATTAAATGAATAATTATATATATACTTATTAGATATGAGATGGCATTATGAGAAAAATAATACAGCATAAATATGACATGATGTTCAGGTGGATGAGTGAATCATGACTAAAGGCTCATGCACTCCTCTCTGAAATATCAAACAGCTACGCTCTCCCATGGTCTCCAGATGCACCTTCCTCAACATCCCAGAAAACCGTCTTCAATATCTTGATACTGGTACTGCCTTCAGACAGACAGAACATGTTTCATATCTGATTCTGTGACTTGCCCCCTCTGTGACACATTTGGATCAAGTTTTTCTGAGGGTCAATTACTTTATTGGGAAATCAAAAATAAATCCAACACAGTCAGTGTGTTAAGGAGTCAATGGAACTGTCTGGGTTACATGGAAGTAGAATCCCTATTAATCATGGAAAACATAACAACCAGGCAGTAAGTATATCAAGAATTCTGAGTATGTTGTATAATCTTTCATTCCATTCTGTATGCCAAATAATACAGTCTTTGTTTCCTGTCTATTCTGCTTCAGTTTTTCAGAAATAATGATAAAAATTACCACAAAGTCAAAGCCTACATTCCATTTTAAAGAAAGCAAAGTAGACCCATGCTGTGCTTCTAATGTTTCCTCCCTCAAAGATAATGTGTGGCAATCACTGAATCTGTATGTTAATGAAATCTGGAAGTGAAGTCTGTGGGAGGTAATTAAGATTGCATAAGGTCATGAGGTTGGGGCATTGTGATGCCAATTATTGGTTGTCAACTTGATTACACCTGGAACTAACTAAAACCCAAATAGCCAGACACACCTGCTAGGGACTTTTTTCTGGATTCAAATATTTGAAGTGGGAAGATCCACTCTAATTTGAATCCTTGAGGTGGAAAGTTTTGGTTTGGACCTTCCGCTGGCAGCCCATATAAGAACATAAAAGAAGGAAGCCTTTGCTCTTTGCCTGTTTGCTTTCATACTCACTAGCAAGACCATTCCTTCTCTGGCATCATGACTTTGGGAATCCAGTGGGTACTGAAGAGCAGATGGGACATCTAGCCTCATGGACCATTACAAAATTTTGGGGCCTTCTGTTGGTAGACAGTTATTGTTAGACAACTAAACCACAGTCCGTAAGTTCTATGTGTGTGTGTGTGTGTGAGAGAGAGAGAGAGAGATAACACACACACACACACACACACACACACACACACATTATATATATATATATATATATATATATATATATATATATATATATATATATGTTTTATTTCTCTAAAGAGCCTGATTAATTATGAAATTCCTAGGGTTGCACCACAAGCAGGAGCAGAAACTGAAGTTGCCTTGTCTTCTTGTCTTGCGATGTGATGTCTTCCACCACATTACCATGTGGCAAGATTGCCCTTGCCAGGTGATGGTACTAAGCCCTTAGATTCTCTAATTTTCTTGAACTATAAATTAAATATATCTCTATTCTTTATAAATTACCATTCTATTCATTTTTAGCAAGAGAACAAGGCAAAAGAAAGTGAGTTAAGAAGGTGTACTTTCTCTAAGCCTCCATAAAGCCATTGAAAAGAATTCTTTACAAATTCCAACACTATGGCTGTACCTCAGATGACTCAAGACTTGAATCAAGACCTTCCCAAATAGTAATTTTCTTCAAGTTATCTAAGAGTGATTCCAGTAACCATCCAGAACCCCTGACACAAAGAATGGCCCCAGGGAATAATAAAGAAAACAATTAAATGTGTACCATGTCCTAGAAGATGCAAATACTATGAAAAAGAAAGATCCACATGATGCAGCAAGAAGTAGTTAACACTGACCTTAGAAAGAAGGCATGATTTAAAAGTAATTGAGCCATCATCTGATCTATAATATTTACTACCAAGGTTCTAATCTAATCTAGTGAAGACACTAATCCTTAGTTCTGAGATTCACAGCATAAAGCTTGCAGGGAGACTCTACAAGGGAGGATTCTATTCCTCTTCTTCACAGTGATAGATGACTTGAGTCTGTAACAAGTTTAGCAAGTGGGAAAACATGTACATACAAACCCTTAATTTCATTTATTTATTTTCCCATGGAATTCTCCTAAGAAGGGAATATCATGAAAATAAAAGTAGAGGTCCCTCATTGCACAACAAAATTTGCTATAGTTTTTAATTTTTCAATTAAAATGGGGGCAATTAATCCACTTTTATTTTTCTTGGTTTTATTTTTAATGATACAGGTTCCTTTTACATGGATGTATACTATAAACCAATACACAGGAGCAGTTCTCTTCTATTTCTGTTAAGCACTCTTAGAAGTTCAAAGACGATGGATGCTATTCCTACATCAGAAGAAGCATTTGACCTATTATGGTCCATAAGGGGGCTTCAGAAAACCACAGATAACTTTTTATTATGTATCAATGTAAAATTTTGGAAAATAATAAAGCCAGTGCTTTAATCTAACAGACATAGTATTTGGTGACCTAAAAGGGTAAACAAAATGACCTTGAAACCAGTATATCTAGTTACTGAGAAATGAGAAAACAACTTCCCTCAAGTGTAGATAGAGGTTAGCATCTTAGGTGAAAAATGCCTTTGCAGTGAACTGATGGCTATGGAGCAAACCCTCTGAACAGCTCCTGCACAAAATCCCATTTAGTATATTGCCAAATCTTTCTCCCTCAAATATCAAGACATATCCGAGGGATGACGATAGAGCATCACCCCATGTTACCGAGTACCCCCTCTGAATGGTTCTCTGCTGGAGTACTTGCATGAAAAGCCACCAGTCACAAAATTGGAACTTTTTTGAGCAAATTTTCAGGAGCAAGTGTTTAAAAGCTTTTTTCGGCCATCTTCCCCCACAGGGCTAATTCTCCTTTGAAGAAAATGGAAAATAACACAATATGGAGGTTCGAACCAGGTTATAAAGTAGGTTACTCTTATTCTATCAAGATCAGAGGGGTCAGAGGCAAGTATGTAGATGAGGAATGTCTGTTCAAGAAAAGACCACACAAGGTGAACAAACAAAAAAGCAAGTCAGGAGGGATATTGAAAAAGCCAATTGAACTTTGACAGGAAAATGTATTTTCAGAAATACAATGCTATTATCCATAAAATTTAGAGGAATAGAAATTTATAACATTTAAAATCCTCAAGCATCACAGATTCTTTCTGTATTGAAATACCCAGCAATGTAAGTTCAAGCTTCCATGTATTCTTCTAGCAATAGAACTCTTATAACAAACATATGTGTTTATGTTTAGACATAAAATATTCTGCAACATTAACATGATAGTTCTCTCTCTCTCTCTCTCTCTCTCTCTCTCTCTCTGTGTGTGTGTGTGTGTGTGTGTGTGTGTGTGTGTGTGTCTGTGTGTAGGGGGTGTATATGCTTGTGTATTATATGTACAGCAGCAGCTACACGTGCATGCATGAGCTTATGGAGACTCAGGGATGGCATTGAAGGTCTTATTCTAGTTTTTCTAATATAGGGTCTTACACTAAACCTGTAGCTTACTGGTTGGCTAGACTGGTTGAGCAACCAGCCTCTGGGATCTGCCTGGCTGGCCCTGCCCCAACACTGAGTTTACGGACACATAAAATTTTGCCTGGCTTTTAACATGAATGCTAGTAATATGAGCTCACATCTTCTGCTTACATTGGCAAACACTTTAGCTACTAAGTCACCTGCCCAGCCCCACTTTATCACTATGGGTACTATCATTACTTATTATGGTCTAAATGCACTATAGAACAACATTTATTTTACCTTAACAAGGGGTCCAATAGAAATAACATTTATCTATTTATTTTTGTAACTTCATGTCACTACCGAACATGATGAGTTACCCCTTTCAAAGGAAAGTGGAATGTTACTCCTACTGACTCTACAGGAAGCTGCCTATACAGTCTGCCACTCATTCATCAATAGGTGTATTCTAAGAAAATATGTGCATGTTCTCTATTGGACAATGGGATAGCATGATAAAGTAATGACAAAAGCCATACCACTATGCCACGTAATGGACAAAATTGGTCCCTTTGGTCAATTTCAGCCCAATGGTTATATCTCAACGTCTTAAAATTTTATTGGAGCACATCCATGTCTGTTCCTATATGCTGAGGTAAGCAGTTTCAATAGATGGTATGTGGCTCAGTGTGCCCAGAATATTTGTTCTCCAACCCTAAGCAGAAGGGGTTGCCAATATTTTAGCTAGAAAATAAATCAACAATAGATATATAATTTCAAATGGTGATGCACAATCTGGAGTTAACAAACTGTGATGGTAGAGTCTAAAATCCAGATGGATGCCCATAATAATTTCTTTCAGGATGATGCTTAAGATAAGATAATGGTGAGAGAAGTTGATTGCAGGAAATACAAGAAAATTGAACTGACCAATCAGGGAAAAATAGATTTAGAAGAAAAATATTGTATCCTAAAACAGGAAGTAAAATTTCACTCAAATGCTCATTCCAATAACCACCAGGGAATTATCTTGGTCATTCCTTTATACCTCAGTTTCCTTCTTTCTACAATGTATATAGTAGTAGTCTACATTTCATTAGACTTAGAAAATAAGTAATAGATACATTATGTTTAGAAAAGTGACTAGTATATTGTAAACAATCAATACATCACCGGGCGGTGGTGGCGCATGCCTTTAATCCCAGCACTCGGGAGGCAGAGGCAGGCAGATCTCTGTGAGTTCGAGACCAGCCTGGTCTACAAGAACTAGTTCCAGGACAGGCTCCAAAACCACAGAGAAACCCTGTCTCGAAAAACCAAAATAATAATAATAATAATAATAATAATAATAATCAATACATCTAGTTGTTAGTATCAATTTAATGGCTTTCTTTGTATTCTTATTACTTCAAACACATGGAACAGAAAGATCTTGGTCCACTCAAAAAAATAGATATTAGGGAAAAGTGTGATGAACTTAAGTGACAAAGAAAGAGAGTGAAAAGAGATGGGATAGATAAACTAGATGTTTTTCATCACAAATTGTACTTTAAAAGGCATAATGGGAAGTTATTGAATACTTTATACCAAAAGAGTGATTGATACTTAAACATTATGTAGGATTCCCATTTGTCTATAGAAAAAAGACAGATGCAATCTAAAGGTGCTGTTATATATAGTCCATGCAAAAATGAATGGCCATGTTGTAGATGTAAGAAAATAGAGAAGGTGTGAAAATAGAGAAAACTGGATGAACCCCAAAAGCATTCTTAGAGGATAGTTAGCTAAACTTATTGGTGAATTCAGCATGGGAACAGGAGGCTATTGCAGAATCAAAGATATTCCTGGGATTCCAGTATGAGAAGCATGTAGACTGGACTGTTATAATGATATTGTACAATCATTATATTTTCATGTACTATTAAAGTAAGAAAGACTGAGACTAAGTTGTGGGGGCTGAAGTTGCATGTGGGATATTCAAACCATCAAAACCAGTTTGATGTCTAAATCTTTCTATCTTATCATAATTATCACAAATTTCATACACTTTTGCTTACCATGTACACCTAATGGGGGGTGACAGGGAATCTTTAAAATATTAGCCCAAACTACCACAAAAAATACCATAGAGAGGCTAGAACATCCAGATCAGGATAGTAAGGTTGGGTTTTGGTGAGGACAGTATGCCCAGTTTGCCCATGCTACCTTCTTGCTGGGCTTTCACACTATGAAGAACAAAAGGAAACCCTGATGTCTGTTAAAAACAAACAAACAAACAAAAAACATTGATTCTTTCAGACCAAGGCCCAGTAGTGGGTCCTCACTTAAGCTTAAGTGCTTCCCTACTACAAATAAAAACACATCAGAGGATAAAGACTTGAGATATGAATTTTGGAACACAAATCAGTTCACATCACCCAGGGAACCAAACTGAATGAGAATTCGATTTGAATTGCACTTCACAGTAATAACAGCAGTGAGGAGAGACTGTAGACAGCCCATAATGCCTGGACCATGAAATTACACATATTACTTCTGCTTTCTTATCATTAGCCCAAAGATGTTATGAAGTAATTTCATGCTTCATGATAAAAGAAAAAAATATGACCTCCATGTTGTTTAGAAGATAGCATTAGCACATAGCATTTAGAAATAGCATTAGCACATACTGTTCTATCTTCCTGGACACCAAATATTGGTTATTCTTATTCTCATTTATAAAATGCAGTTGATTTTTCCCATGGAAGAGTCAGCCCATACTGAGCTGCAAAATGAACATATGCTGAAATTTCAAAAATCTAGGATTGTGTGATTTTATGTCATGTTTGTGTGGCTCCTCTTGATCTACAGAAGATACATGTGCAAAGGAGAACCTATTTTTCCCAATGCAATCAATGAACAAGATAAAAGAAGTCAGAGAAACCCTCTATGCTCCTCTATTCAGAGAAGGAATATGCATGAGCACACATTTGGAAACTCCTGATTCAGAAAGTAGGAAATGTTCCTAGATGGAACTCCAGCTCTCACTCCTGGTACAGGTCACGGATCTTCATGGCTATGACCTGCTCTCTAAGAAGTTCTCCTCTTCTATTATTTTCTTTGATTATAGCTGAAGTAGCACTGGAGCATCTCTATCTTAAGAGATTGCAGTCCTCCTAGACAGCCTCCTATTTACAGATGGTTGAATGCTTTCCACACAGGCTTTCAAAAGATTTTAAACACCTAGCTATTTCCCAACAAATTGATTGAACTCAGGTCTATGTACCTCTTGCTACACATAGAGTTACTCTTTAGACCATCTTTTGGTTTTTCAAGACAGGGTTTCTCTGTCCCAGAACTCACTCTGTAAACCAGGCTGACCTCGAACTCACAGAGATCTGCCTTCCTCTGCCTCTTAAGTGTTGGGATTAAAGGCATGCGCCACCACTGCCCAGCTCTCTCTAGAATTCTTTTTTTTTTTATTGAAAGAGAAAAAAAAATTCCCGCCTCCTCCCAGCCTCCCATTTCCCTCCCACTCCTCCCCCCACTATTCTCCCCCTCCCTCTCCAGTCCGAAGAGTAGTCAGGGTTCCCTGCCCTGTGGAAAGTCCAAGGTCCTCCCCCCTCCATCCAGGTCTAGGAAGGAGAACATCCAAACTGGCTAGGCTCCCACAAAGCCAGCACATTAAGTAGGATCCAAACCCAGTGCCATTGTCTTTGGCTTCTCAGCAGCCCTCATTGTCCTCCATGTTCAAGGAGTCTGGTTTTATTCCATGCTTTTTCAGTCACAGTCCAGCTGGCCTTGGTGAGCTCCCAATAGATCAGCCCCACTGTCTCAGTGGGTAGGTGCACCCCTTGTGGTCCTGACTTCCTTGCTCATGTTCTCCCTCCTTCTGCTCTTCATTGGGACCTTGGGAGCTCAGTCCGATGCTTCAGTGTGAGTCTCTGTCTCTATCTCCATCCATCGCCAGATGAAGCTATTTCATTTCCTTTCACTCATGTCCCCTTCTTTTACTCTCTAATTAATTACCTAAATATGGATCAGTTTCACTTTAGGGGGAAGATATAATTTTCTGACATTTATCTGACTAATTTTGTGTCCTTTGGAAGAATGTCTGGATTCCAAACTTGAGCCGTTGTTGTGAAGTACTTAATCTACTAGGAGTTTGATGCAACACTTGTGACAGCCAAACCTTTGATTTTATTTTCACCTTATGGGTGTTTTCAATCACATTTGTTGCTCCAAAGCTTTTTAAATTTCTTGTTTTATTACTTTAAAATGGGACTGTGAAGAAATTGCAGTCTATGCCTGAAAGTCTTTACATCTCTGGATATTCTACTTCATCTTCCTATTTTTGCAAGTAGCCAGTTCCTTTTTAAGGACATTTGTTATTTGTTGTGCCATGTAACTAATAATGTTCTGTTCTCCAACTTCTATTCTTAGTGCTATAAACCCACTGGGCATAAGGTCTGCCTTCCAAATTATCACAGGCAAGAGTATCATCAAATATTGGCACCTGTAATTTACCCTCATCGTCTCCTGCAGCAGCCTCTTCATACCCATTTCCAAAGTCAATAGCTCAGCATTTGACTTTTAGTTTTATAAAGTGTTATTATCAATTTCATATGTGGTAGTCTGGGTAATTATAGATACCACATAATTTGAGAGATTTAGTAAATCAAAAATTCTGAGAGACTCACAGTTTATATCCAGTGTGGGATGGCAGGGTGGTATTGCTCTTGTAAACATTCAGAAATTTAAAAAAAAATTTTAAAAACCTAATGAGTGTTTCTCTCACATCATGACATATCATGAAAAAGCTCTGGAAGCTTCCACCTCAACGTGATACTTTTAAAATTTGTAAGAGAGCTGGAGAACTACTACAATGAGTGAAATGGTCCAAACAACTTGCACATTAAAAGCATTCTTTAGAAGATCCTCTCCTTGGAGTCTACTTAGTTCTGTAACCTCTGTGGATATTCTAAATGAAAGACACACATCTAAAGCTTAAAAACTAACATCCATATATAGGAGAAAACATACAATGTTTGGCTTTTCAGGTCTGGGCTACCTCACTCAGAATGATTGTTACCAGCCCTATCCATTGCATACAAATTTCATATTTCTTAATAGCTGAATAATAATATTAAATTGTGCAAATATACCATATATTCATCATTCATCCATCAATTCACAGATTAATATTTATGCTGTTTTTAACTTATGGATATTACGAACACAGCAGAAAACTGATATTAATGAGCAAGTATCTCTGTAGCAGGACATGGAGTCCTTGGGTATATATGCCCAGGAATGGTATAGCTGGATCTTCTGGGAGATTCTTTTTCAGGTTATTTAAGGAACTCTCACAATGGTTTCCATAATATCAGTATCAGTTTACATGCTGACCAGTAAAGAATAAGTGTTCCTCAAGTATATTAAGTGCATTAGTGATTAATTCTGAAACACCAATACATAGGTCTCACATTAAGGAAAGAAGTAAATCTCTTCCCCTTGGAAGGACTAAAGCAAGAGCGAGTTCAGATTAGAATTCTCTACTTTATGTTCCCTTTGTCTTCTGTCCTGTCTATTGGATGAGTCTGCATCTGTGCCTGCCTGAAGACCATCTTGTGAATCTGTCCGTATGCTGTATCTGTTTATATCCCTATGTGTGGCTGTCTCCAACAAAGGTCTTAGCTTCGTATTTATTGACCTACACATAAAGTATCACGTGGGGAAGTAATGGGATATTTTACAAAAATCTTTAACAGAGTTTTATAAGTCACTGGTTCTAACTAACCCCACCCGAGCAGAAAACAAACAGTATTACAAGCATCACTGATTATCACCTAATATCCATAAATGTTATCTTTAACATTATAATGGATATCAACTTTAGAAGGTTGCTTTTAGCCTTTCTATTTGCTGCTTTGAGCAAAGGATACACGTGCGCTGCTCTGGATCAGGGGCATGGAAGAGTACATGACTTACTATTATAGCTGCAAATTAGCTTAGGTTGTAAAAGTTGACTATGTGGGCAATTGAGTTTGTTTGTTTGTTTGTTGTATTTCGAGATAGGGTTTCTCTGTAGCTTTGGAGCCTGTCCTGGAACTAGCTCTTGTAGACCAGGCTGGCCTCGAACTCGCAGAGATCTGCCTACTTCTGACTCCCAAGTGCTGGGATTAAAAGCATGTGCCACCACATATTACAATGCTACAGTGTGCCTTTCCCCATTTTCCCCACATCTTCTATCATTTCTTTAGTTAATCTTGGCCATTCTGATTTAGGTAAAATGAAATCTCAATGTAGTTTAAATTTGATTGTATTTACTTCATGAGTAGCACTCATATCTGACACTACTAAAGTAGCCAAGAACCTGAGACTAGATAGTTCATAAGCCTAAGGGAATGTACTATTATTCTTCTAAATGAGTAGCAATCAAATGACTTTTAATGATGTCTGCTAAACCCATAGAACAGTGCATATCTCAACCCTCATCATAGAAGGGTCTTCTTGCAGTAGATGGCAAATATCAGGCACTCACAACTGGACAATGTGGAGAAGATGAGAGACATTCTGGAGCACTGTTTAACATGTGGGCTGGCTTGTTGTGGTTTACGTCCTGCCCAGTTCCCACAGCCAGTAAGCTCCAAAGAAAACCACACAGTCTACATTAGATATAAACTGATTGGCTTATTAGTTCAGGCTCTTATAGTAGCTCTTATAATGTATATTAACCCATTATTCTTTTTTTTTTCTTATCTATGATAGCCACATGGATGGGTACCTTTTTCAGCGGGGCAGGTCACATCTTGCTTCTTAGGTGGTTGAGACAGGACTGCTGAAGAATGAATGGGCTTGCTCCTTCACAGAATTCTCCTGTTCTCCTTGCCCCACCTCTATTTCCTGTTGGGTTGACCCGCCTATATTTCCTGCCTGGCCAATCAGCATTTATTTAAAACATGATTGACAAAATACAGTTCTGCACCAGCACTGAACCTAAATGCTGTGTCTTCATCAAACCCCTCCCACCAAGGCTCAGGGAGATATCCTAAAGAGGGGGCAGAAAGATTGTAAGAACTGGAGGTGGTAAAAGACTCCAAGGAAACTGTTTTCCAGACAGAACAGGACTGATGCAATATGAACCCACAGAGACTATGACAGCATCTGCAAGACCTGAACAAGTACAAACTGGACAAAATCCCAACATGGAGAAGAATAGAGAAGGGACACAAAGTCTCATTCCTAACCAAAAAACTATTAGCAATTAATACCTGCTGAAAAAGGAAAAAATAAGTTTTCTCCAGTGCTGTGATTCTGGGTATAGCAACTACATTTAAAGGCTAGTCTTGCCCTCAGGATTCATTGGCCAACACAAAACAGACTCCTTTTTTTTTTTGTGTGTGTGCTTTCTGTTTTGGTTTGGTTTTTGTCTGTTTGGGCCGTTTAATTCTTGGGGTTTTTCTGGGAAGGGTTGTTTGTTTTTTGAGAGAGAGACAGGAAATGACACTGGGTGAGCAGTGAGGTGGAGAGAATCTAGGACTACTTGAGGGAAGTGAAAGAATATGACCAAAACACGCTGTATTAAACAATATTTTATTTAAATAAAAATATTAAATGCAAGCAATTAAATCACAAAACAGAAAGCATTCAGAAATGTCTTTTTTTTTCTAAATGTTAATTTTCCCAAACAATTGGCTCTATTCTGTGTTAAAAGGTCACTTTTGCTACATGACTAGAAAGTTGAAAATGTGATCCATCTATAAAACCACTAGTGACCACACATCTTTGCAACTTAGATACAGACAAGGATCATCGCCGACATGCTGATACGGGTAGAGACAGACAAGAGCATCATCACCATGATATGTGCCTTGTGTTCAGTAAATGAAGACTGATTTAGGAAAATATAATTCAACAAAAAAGACATATAAATCTCTGTGTATAGATATTACAAGTGGTAAAACGTTAATTATACTATCTGCATTTGCTATGTGCAAAGCTTCGTGTTAATAATCATCATATGTTAGCTGTAGATTTTAAGTGCCAAGGCATTTGATGTGTAGATGCATTGATGGGAGTAAAGCAGATATTTACTGTAATTGTGAATGTCTGACTGCTAAATTTCTTACTCTACCTACCTTTTGGGGAGAGCTTGAGTTTATTTTGTTCTGGTCAGCTTCCTACATTTGGTGTCAGATATTAATTAACCTTTTTGTTTAACTAGGTCAACTTTCACTGTTTCGAAGTCACGTTTCTAACAAGATGTATTATTTGGGCCATAGATAAAATTGTAGATTGATATGAATGTATGTTGATTTCCTGTGACATAAACCTTATGCTTAAAAGAAAAATCCATTCTTAGAGTACATTTTATCCAGTGGTAAAGTAATAATTGTTTTTAATATATAAACTTATTTTCATATTTAATGATAAAATTCTTTAATTGGGTAACGGTTTTATTTAGCCTACTATTCTTAACGATAATTATTCTAAAACACACATTACAAAGTTTCTACCATAATCAGAACTGATAGACACTAGAACAATTGAAATGACTAAAGCCTCATGAACTTGAAAAATACATTCTGAAATATCTATCATGCCTCAATTATAAGTTAATTGAGACCAGAAGGTGGATACGTCTCATTGTGTTCACTTACTATTTTGCTTTTTCTAGTTTAAATTATAAAAAAATTGAATTTTGAATTTATAAAGTTACATATACTTGTTATTTTCATCCTTCCAGAATTGCTAATGCAGTCTTGCACAGAAAGGGTAGAGAAAAAATACTTGTTGGATTTACTTCAAAATATAGTTTACAATGATGAGAGTATAAGTGATTGGTTAATGCTGCAGGAGGAAGTGGGGTGCATCCTAATGAATAAGGTCTGTTTTAAACAATGGTCGGCAGTCAGAGATCAAAGGAGGGGGTCAGGTTTTATTTGTTACAATCATCTATCTAATGTCTGAATCCTCTCTATTGAGTCCCTTACCAATTTATAACCTTTGCAGTGGGAAATCCCAACCTCTGGCCCCATCTTTCCATTTCTAGAAGCACTTGGGGACCTGAAAAGAAGAAAGACAGGGAAATCCTGGATCCTTGAGGGCATCTTCACAGCAGAAGAACTCATTAACTAGCACTAAATCAACATTAGGGGCTAGCAGTGTTCACAGACACAGATTTTGTGACTCATTTCACGTGTGTTTTCCCTCTCACAAAGAGAAACAAACAGCTGCATTTTAGCTCAAATCGATGTTATTTCTAGGTACACCAAAAGCACAACTAAAAAAATTACAGAAGCAGAACTCATATCATTAACTAAGAAAGAAAAATGATTTCTAGATTTAACATAATTAAGAGTTGTTTCATGTAGAAAATGAATTTATGCTTCCGTGGGAAGTCAAACTCCATTTCTTAATAATTAGGTTCTTGTTTCATAATTAAATCTCTATTCATAAACAGGAGTTTTTAACTTCCTGAAATTAAACACAACCAAATAAAAGAACATTTCAAGGTAAAAAAAAAATCCACACTTTATCACATTACTAGCACATATGAAAAAAAGAGAACCCAAGAAATCGTTTCTCTGGCTTTTGTTCCTTGTCTCCCATTGCACTGACTTACTTGAAGTGGCAGGGTAGAAATGCTAAGGAAAGGTGAGTCAAAGAAGCTCAGTGTGTTGAAATTGCCCTAGCCACTGCCTTGCCAATAACGGCCTGGTGCCAGGAGAGCTATCAGGTACATAGCGAGTCCACTGCAGAATCCCAAAAGCTGTAGCAGACTTCAGATGATGCAGCAGCGCAGAACAAAAAGGCCTATTTCATAAGCTTGAGATTTAAATTGAAAGTCTCAAGCCAATCTTTCAAAGCAAGTTTATCTTCTTTTCACCTCCAACAAATCAACATATCAAGCCAACCACTGAGTCTGCAAGGCCACTGTCTTTATGAATGGATAAGTCTTAACTTTCCAACATGCACGAAGCTGGAAGTCTCTAACGCCGCTGTGACTCCCTTGGTGCTGACTACTTGGGCCCTGTTATGAGTACCCTAGAACCATGTCTGTTCTTCCTTATATACAACCAAAATTCTTCACAAGAGAGCAGACTAGACTGAGATAGGAGACTAGCACAGAGAGAAGCCACAGCCAAGGACTGCGGTAAACAGTTTTTATTCATCTGCATTTTAAAAAGGTATTTTTGACTGTCTGCCTGGCACTGCAATGCCCACATACATTAGGTAATCCTATCTTCACAACAGGAGTGGCCACTTTTATCATGTGGGAAATGAGGTGCAAAATCAGAAGAAAAGAAATGACAGCCACGCTTCTACTGGTTTCAAAGCCAGGCCTCTTATTTCATTGACTCCAGCTATTACACACTTGACTGAAGGCCTCCGAGTACCAATCATGGATCCACCTTAGCAGAGTAGAAAAGCAAAGTTTCCTGTACTCTGATGAAATGCTGAAAGTCAATAATAAAACATGGCCTCCCAAAGCTTGTAATAAACAAATTGGTGTTTCAATATCTCTAATAATGATTACACTTAATGGGGCCACTAGCTTCTAGAGAAGGGGTTATCTCACCTTACACCTCAAGAATGATAATCATGAATTCTTGTTCTCCCTCCTCTATTAGTTTTCTTCCAATCTCTTTCATGTCATTAATTAGAAAACAGAAATATTAATGGCCAGGATATCAATGCATGCATAACCTACTTTGGCTTTTAAGGTGAATTATTTTAGCAAGAAAGTGTAGATATATTGTGAACCTCATTCACCTCACCAGAATAAAAATACACTCTCTGTGGGTAATGAAGTCCCAGTGAAGTTAATTTTAATATAATTTTCTTTTCATTGGCTCTTAGTGGGTAAAAGCCAGTACTACATGACTTAAAAGAGTTTGGTAGATTTTGTCTGCAAGTGTTTCTAAGGTAGCTGCAATAGCTGTTTTTAAATGTGTTCTGGAATATGGATAGTAATTTGATTAGAATGCTTATGTCCCTCCTCAAGAGCACCTGCTGTGAGGAGCGTCCACAGACGGTCTCCAGTAGTCATATATTCAGACCTAGTGTACGTTTCTGCCAAGGTCCGATCCCCTTGGGCTGCTCCTGGGGGACCAGGGGCACCAGAGACATCATAAGTCTTTGCTAATAAGCATTTTTCAAGATTCCACTGGCTGTGAATTTCTCAGCATTGTAGAGCCAGCTAAGACTCCTTCTACTTCATTATTTCATTCCTCTCCTTCCTTCTATGGCTGTCAAATGCATGTTTTTGTCCCACTATCTCATTCTGTTCGCATCTTCCACTGTCTCATGGCAGAGGTGGAGAATTCTTCAATAAATCTCCTGTTCTGTGTCCGATGCTATCTGCTCTTTGGAAGACCCAAATGGACATTTGCAAATTTATTAGTATTTTATTAATTTAAAGTGTTGTGACGTTAACCTTCATACTTGTTACATTTGAATTTTACAATTTTTTTAACCTCTAACTGGATAGTATTTGAAAATAGTCTTTGGGTTGGAAGGATGATTTTAAAGTCAAAAGCTCTTGCTGAGAAGATAAGTTCAGTTCCCAGAGCCCACACCATGAGGATAGGGATCTCACAATTGCTCGTAACTCCAACTTCAGGGAACCTGACACCATCTTCTTACCTGTGTGGACACCTGCATTAATATGCAGATACCATACAGAGACACACATGCATATACACAATTTTAAAAAGTAAGCCTATTTTATCTGTACATCCTTTCGGATATCAGTTACTGAAGTGAGACAAGGAATGAAAGGTCCTCTATGGTACAGGTCTTCATTATGTTGGGAACTGATACTTTATTTGTTTTCATATGCAACTGGCACTTTTTCTTAAGCCTGTGGTCCTTAGTTACTGTTTTGTTGCTATGAAGAGATGCCATGAGCATGGGATTTGGAGCCTTGCTTACAGTTTCAGAGAGCTAGTCATGGCCATCATGACAGAAAGCCTAACAGCGGGTAGACAGGCATGGTGCTGAAGCAATGGAATTGAGAAGCTTCATCTGATCTACAAGATCATAGCAAAGAGAGCTTAGACCGAAAGTGGGCTTTCGAAACCTCCAGTGACACACTTCATCCAACAAGCCCACACCACCCACCCAATCCTACCTAAACCGTCTACCAACACAGAACCAAACATTCAAGTATATGAGCCTCTGGGAGCCATTCTCATTCAAACCACTACATGATTATTTAGGGCCTTTCTCTGAATTATTACATGAAAGCAGATGCATGCATACTGTAATAATGTATTCTTGTTATTATACCTAGATGAATAAGAGTTCAGACTCAAAAAATCCTTGAGAATATACCTTTAACGATATGCTTGTCCAGTCTTCTTTGGAAAGTAGCTTAATCATGGCTTTCTATTGTCAGAGAACAGCACTAAGCATTAACTTAACATGATCCTTACACATAGAAATGCAAAAAAAAATCTCCTTTTTAAACCCTATCTTTATAAATTTAACTCTTTAATACTTACATATTTTTGCTCACAGCCTTGATACAGGGGAGAGAGACTTGGTCCTGCATTAATTTAATATGCTAGGCTTAATTGACTACCCATGTGAGACTTTCCCCTCTCTGAATAGTGGACAGGAGGGGTAAAAAGGTGTGGGGAGTGGTAGAAGGTGGGGGGGAGAAACTGTTGTTGGTATGTAAAATGAATTTAAAAATTAAAATAAAAATAATACATATTAGTCAAGACTATTTCCTACAAAGTTGAATTTATTATTTTAACCTAAGCACTGTTAACTGTGAATTATCCTAGGGTGTCTTATTTCCCAGACCAATAAACTGTCATATCAAACTCAACTCAAGACAGTCTTTGGTCTACTTCTTCATTGCAGATTACATTTTTACTATTCTACAACATCATATAGAAAATAACCAATTATACCTGGCCTCTTACTACTATATAATATTTTTGAAATATATCCAAATCATACCAGGAAGCAGTAGATAAATCAACTCAATTGCTGAGTAGAATTTCGTACTGTGATTAAACAGCAAATTTACCTATTGGACATCTGCTTATTTTGCTTTTGGCTATTAGCAATAAGGCCACTGTAGATGCGGGTATACAAACCCTTATAAGTATGCTTCCATTTATCTTGAATGAATTCCCAGAAGTATAATTACTGGGGTACAAACTAAGAGGCAGCCTTGCTTTATTATTAGAGGGTCAAATGTGCCAAGCTATTTACTTTCATGGATGTCTAAAACCACTCCAGATTGGTTTCCCTGGCAGCCAGTGTATTTCCTCTAAGCATATTTCCCCAGAATTTACCGTGAATCATAGGCCCTCAGGGGTCTAATTTATGAGTATATTTACTGAGCCTTCATACTTTAATATTTTGCTAGATATAAAATTTTGAATCGAAAGCTCTTTTCTTCAACACATTTAAATTATCATATGAAAGTGCTTTCTATCACTGTTGAGAAGTCAAATGGTGATCTAAAGTTACTTTTTGTACGTAGTCTACATTTTTCTTCAAGAAACTTGCATTTTTATGTATTCTTAACTCTTAGTATTTTGGTAAATAAAGTATTTATCTGTGACTTTTTCTTTCTTATATTTCCTATTAGGCTCAGCAAAATCTTTCAATCTACCACCCATATTCTCAGAATTTCATATATATGTATATATGTGTGTGTGTGTGTATACATACATATATATTCATCTTTTAATTCCTTCAGAATGCATCTCAGAGATCTTCTCAGTCATATAATATATATTATATAAAAATTAAAAAATATATTATATAAAAAAGTAGAATATATATTCTACTTTTCTATTACATCCTTCATTATTTATTTTGACTATTCTATGTGTTATTTCCTATGCTTTCCTAATGGCTCATTCTTACAGCTATTACTTCTGGTTTATTTTAGCAAACACCAAACTTTCTCAAGAGAATACTGTTTCTCAGATGAATTTGTAGTAAGGATACAAAAAGGGAAATATTTTCTACCTCCCAAAATATAGAAACTGTCCATTA
Organism: Microtus pennsylvanicus; assembly: GCF_037038515.1. Taxonomy (NCBI): domain Eukaryota; kingdom Metazoa; phylum Chordata; class Mammalia; order Rodentia; family Cricetidae; genus Microtus; species Microtus pennsylvanicus. Next base: position 45,437,210 of record NC_134584.1, read on the forward strand.
TATAACACATGCCTAATAATCTTAAAGAGAATAATCTTAAGTGAATGCCCTGAAAAATAGCAAAGCAGCCTTGATGATCAGAGACATTTAAGGTTTGTCTTGTTGTTGACCAGTTGGCCGGTTAGCTGGTTGACAGGTTGATTGGTTGTTTGGTTGGTTGTTTAGTTGGTCAGTCATTCGACTGGATAGTTTCATTTTATATGTGTCAACTTCCTTGTGCATATTAGAAATTTTGGTTAATAACAACTAAACAAGGGATGAGACAAAAGCCAGTCTTCCTCCATGTGTCCTGCTAGGCAGGTCACATACTCCAGAGATCTCTGTCCATGCCTCATTCTGAATTTGACCAACATTCAACCATTACCCAACCTATCTGCTTTACATGATCGATTCTGATATGACACTTCTCTCCTAGAAATTTTTCTTTCTTCATTATAACCCCTGCCCCTTGGGGGTATGAAAGAAAATTTAAAGACAATAAACTCTCTGTCATTTCTTATTTAGTATTTGCCCCAGCCAGGGTCACTAGTTTCTCCCTGATGCCACTATTATGGTCCCTATGACACTGTGTTCTGCTCATTTCTTGCTGATGTCACAGTGCCCTACAAAGACAAGTCCAAAGCTTTCTCAGGAGAACTACGACTCACATACTTGTTTTATTCATAGTAAATATATAAAAGGAAAAGCTCAGCTAGCTCTTTCAACTGGCAAATCATGGCTGACCACCTTTGGTGGCACAAAGCCGCAGACTGATGCCCCCTGCCGCCCCTGTTGCCACTGATCTCTTTGATAAGAGATGATTTCTACAGTCACACCTCTCGTGCTCTCAGATTTAACACATTCTTTCACAAGACATGAATCGTTTGTCAGAGTGCTGACAAAGAGAGCATTGTGAGGAAGGATCCAGTGTGTCCTGAGAAGTTCACATTCTTCTGGCTAAGTTAATATTTCAGTTTCACTATTTCTTACTACATAGTGAGGACAAGGATATTTTACGAGCTTCAGTTTCCTCACTAACAATGCTAAAATATCCTTTTAATTTCAGCAGTGTACAACTTTATCCCTTATTCTTTAAAAATTAAAAGTGAAATTATTATGATGTTGCTACACCACCTCTGTATTAATACCTGAGGGATCTAACTCAGCACACTAAAGAGATACCAGATCCTTGTTTATTGCAGCATTCTTCAAAGTAGCCAAGACGTGGAATTAGACTAGATGCCTATCAATGGAAAATGAATTTTAAATATGTGATATATATGCAAAGTATTATTCAGACACAAAGAAGATAGACCACTGTACAGAAAAATGGATCAAACTTTAGATAATCGTGTTGGCTGAAATAAACCAAACTCATGTGAAGCCGCAAAACAATCCCACACCAGTTAAAAATTATGGATAATAAAAAAATGTTATTTATTTGAGGGGGAAAACTTACAGATCACTGTCCCAAACAATAGTCCTCTCATCACAAACAGGAAACAGAGAGTCTAGCAGCCAGAATGGGAGCCGGAAACAAGAGAGCAAGCACCCGGTTCCCACTGCTTTTTAAAGTATAAGAGACCACGCCCCAGTGGGCTGGTATCTTAAAGGCTATTGGCTGAAGGAGCAGAAGGAGCTCCGGCAGTACTCATGAATGACAAATACCACATTTTCCTTCTATATGCAAAATATAGATTTAAATGTGTGTGTGTGTGTGTGTGTGTGTGTGTGTGTGTGTGTGTGTGCTATCCATGACATAAAATTAGAAATGGGGCCATATGAGATAAGAAGAAGATTAGTCAAATGCGGATGGAGGGAGAGGATAACAGGAATAAACAAAGACAAATATCACATGTTTTCTCTCATATACAGAATATATTTAAATATCATTATTTGGATTTATACAATATGTACGGCATGCAGAAAGCATACTATTTGAGGTTAGATGAGATTGTCACAAAGCAGAGGAAAGAGTATAATTGGGTAATATGAACAGAATACAATAATACATATGAAGATAATCTATAATAAAATTAAATCAATTATTTTGTATGTTAATTTTAAAAATTAATAAAAAAATCATTTTATGTAAATTTTGTTTTGTAACCGTATTTTCAATTCTTTTCATCTTCTCTGTACCTAAACTTGCTGGCTACCCTAGTTAGCATTGTTTGTCAAATTGACACAACCTAGAATCATCTATGAGGAAGGATTTTATTGAGAAATTACTTAAATCAGATTGGCCTATAGGTATGTCTATGGAGAATGGTCTTAGTTATTAACTGAATCAGGAGGACCCAATAATTGATGTGTTAGCATCATTCTCTTGGCAGGTTGTCCTGGACTCTATGTGGAAGTTATCTAAGTATGAGTTGCCAGTGAGTCAGAGAACAAGGCAGCAGGCAGTGTTCCTCTATGATTTCTGTCTCAAGTTCATGCTTGAGTTCTTGTCTTGGCTTCCTTCAAGGATATACTGCGATGTGGAAGTTTAAGCCAAAATGGATCTTTTCTACCCTGTGTTGCTTCTACTCAGTGTTTTATCAGAGCAACAGAATGGAGCAGAACACTGTTCTCTTGCCCTAACTTTATTTTTTAATCTCCGAGCTTCACAAACTTTCCATGCTAATCCAAGCATAGAAAGTTCCCTTATCCATCAGTGGTTGAAGCTGTAAAGAGACCACCTCTTCCCAGTTTTTAATCTCTTCCAAGCCAGGTAAAATGCAAAAACTACAATTGTAGAAAGACGTTCTGCCTTTAAGCTTTGGGTTAAAGAGAAAAAAAATAAGAAATGTCCTGAGATAAACTTTGGCAATTGACCACAGGTCTCCATGCTTTCAACCAGAAATTTCTAAATGATGAATGGCCTGTTGGGAAGTGCTTTGCAGACAGTAGTTTCCAATGACTAAGTATCCCTGCACCTCTGATCACAGCTGATAAGGTTCATTTATATTGTCTGAAGCACAGGGAACAGTAAAGATAAAGGGCCAGAGAGGAGAGTGAACCTATGCTATGAGGGAACTGAAAACAGCTCATTACAACCAGAGCACAGAGCAAGAAGAGGGTGGTAAAGGCGACACTAGAGGTTTGTTATGACCTTGCACCAGCAACTATGGAAACAGATGCGGAGAGCCACTGTCAAACATTAGGCAGAGCTCAGGGTATCCTATGGAAGGAAGAGAGAATGGAAGGATTGTAGGAGCCGGAAGGGTCAAGGACAGCACAAGAAAACTCACAGAATCAACCTACCTGGGCTCTTAGGGGCTCATAGAGACTGAACCAACTACCAGGGAGCCTGTGTGGGACTGACCTGTTGTGTAGCTACATGTTGTGTAGCTTGGCCTTCCTATGGGACTCCTAACAGTGGGAGCAGGGAATGTCTCCGATACTTGTTCTGTCTTTGGGACCCTGTTTCTCACACAGGGTTGTCTCACCCAGCTTTAGTTCAAGGTAGGGTGTTTAATCTTACTACAACTTGATATGCCATGTTTTGTCAATATCCAGGCATGGCCTGCCTTTTTCTGAATAGGAGGAGAAGTAAACTGAGGGGCAGAAGTGGGAGGGTACTAGGGGGAGAGTATGGTGGGGAAACTACAGTTGGCATGTAAAATAAAAAAAAATTAAAAACCCTCTTATCGCCGACCCAATGTAATGATGTTGATTTGAAAGAAGTACAAAAGGAAGAACAACTGACAGCTATCCGGAACATATCCATAGGCAAATGCAGGGCACATTCTCAGGAAGAGACATTTGTCCCTGTCATCTTCCTTGGGTAAATTTCTCTGTCAGTGTTGGTTTTCTCATTTCTACAAAGAAAGTAAAATATCCTTCCTAGTGTCTTTGTAAGGATTAGATGAAACCATATGTAGGCGATGTTTCAAGAATTATCCATTGTCTGTACTTAGCCAATGCTTAACAGGTGACCAAAATTATCACTAAACTTGGAGTTTGGCTGGATTATTTGTTGAATGGCACTCTCTGATTTTGGAAAATAAAGATTTGAGTTCCTAAAGATATATTATATTTTATACTTTCTCTGACAATCCATATGAAAATAGATTGTGAATAAATATTATATTTGCTCAGTTACTAAATATTTAACATCTTGAGAAAAAGAAAAGTATAGTGATTGTCTACGTATTTCCACAAATGGGCAAGTGAAATCAAACATAATGACCTGACCCAGAGCTGCTATTTGGCACAGTAAAGACCCTGATCAATCTAATAGCTTAGTGATCATTTGCTAATAACATGATAGAGCAAGTTTCAAATCATTTCTACTTCTTCTACACAAGGTGTCGCTTCTAATTTCATCAATTAGATCATAGCCATATTTCTTCAAAGGCAGAATCTCCCAAATGAGAGATGATTGATGGATTGTTGGCAGCATGAATCATTCACAGGCAGAAGCACAGATGAAGCTTGGTTTATTTTATATCTTCTTGACAATAAAGCAAACTAATACACAAACCCTAATAAGCCTTATGTCAATTATCTAAAATGGCCAAGAATAAAAACTATCAGAACTTGTTACTCTAATGGGCCTTTCTTCATGAAAATTCTAGACTTTTGTACTTTGCAAAGAGAATCAGCAAAGCAGTTCAAGACTGAAATAAAGATATTGTTCTCTGTGAGTTTCTAACTCTGGGTAGTCCAGGAATTTGCCTGAACTCCAATGATAGAAACTATGGGACTCCAGACAAGGAAATAAATCTTCAGTTCTAGCAGAAAATATTCTGACTTCTGTTTTTCTCTTTATCAGACATATAAAGATTTGAACTGATGACTTCAGTATCAGAGATTCAAAGGATATTTTGCTCTAGTTTGGAAGGGGAATGGAAAGACCCAAAAGAGACCTTAGGACAAGAATTCAATCTGTATTTGCTGAGAGTCCACTTTCTTGTTTACAACTTCACTGAAGAGCCAAATTATTACTTCTATGTTCTTGAGACTAACAACACTGGAAGAAAAGAATAGCTATTCTAAGTTTATTGATCTACCAAAATTACTGCACAAAAAAAAGCAACCAGCAAAAATTTTCACACAATAAACCAAGAGACGATATATACCTCTATTGTGATTGTTCCTCTCACTCTGATCTGCCAGGATTTCTTGTTGACTGAAGAGACTAAGAGGGTCTAGTAATTCAGTTCACAGCTATCAACCTTCTGGGAGCAGAGAGCCACATTGCCAAGGCCAAAGCCCATAGATAAGCAGACAGGATCTTTAATATATACTTGGACCTGAGATCTTTCTACAGTGAGCTGAACAAACAAGACTAAGGGCTCTAGCCTGTTATACCCAAAATGTGAGGCCCAGTTCTCTTACCTGATGGGGGATTCTCCTCTGTATACCATTGGTTAATAAAGAAGTTGCCTTTGGCTAATGACTTAACAGAATATACCAGTCTGGAAAAGATATATAGAGAAAGGAACCAGAGTCAATAAGAAGCCATGTAGTCGCCAGAGAAGAAAGATGAGATGCGAGCTTTCAGCTGGAACCGTGCCAGTAAGCCACAGCCATGTGGTGATACACAGATTAATAGAAATGGGTTAATTTAAGAAGAGTTATCCAATAAGAAGCTACAGCTAATAGGCCAAGCGGTGTTGTAATTAATATAGTTTCCGAGTGGTTATTTCAGGTCTGGTTGGCCGGGAAAAGAATGAACAGCCTCCGACTATACCTACTATTGTGTGGTCCTAAGTAAATTACTTCTCCAAGCCTTGGTTTCCTAACATGAAAATGAAAAAAATTAAGTAGTTAATTGTTATTGTATCAATTTTGAATCAGTTACTATTCTATAAGTCATATATATTATACATATATTTTAATCAAGCTAATTCTTCACTAACATTTTTACTATTATTCAAGCTTTGCTGATAAAAAATTCTTTTTAGAAATTAAGAAAATATTTTGACCTCTCATGGTTAAAGATATAAATTATATAACCAGGATTCAAAAACAGGTGATAAGACCCAGAATACTTAATTCTAATTATTGTGTCATGATGCCTCTCTATTATGCTAATATAGATATACCACAGGGTTGTTGAAAAATAAAAAAAAAAATAATGTATGCACAACAATCATGCTAAAAAATAAAGTATACTCAAGGCTTATTGCTTGAATTTAATCTCAACACTAATATTTAAATAACACTAATATTTAAATAACATATAAAGTTTAAATTATTAAAACTAAAATGATACTTCCAAAAAGAAGAGATGAGGTTGTGATGATTATGACTGTCTTCCAATAATTGAGCAAAATCATCTTTCATATCTATGCCTACAAGTAGGACCAAGACAGCTTTCCCATATTCCTCTCACACGATAAAATAGGATCAAAAAAGTTACTGACCCAATAATGTTCAGTATATTTAATAAAGGAAAATAACTATGTCCTTCATGGGCTTCTTGGAAACACAGTTCCCCTCTTTACTTTCTTATTTATATTCCCCACTTTCCTCCTTAATTTATTTTCTTTGGACTTTATCTCATAACAGACAGTTCCTCTCTCACCTTGAATGTGTGACTAAGCGAAATCACGCTAGCATTACACAGGAAACTATTTGTTAGTGCTTGATCTTTGCTCTGTTATTCAACTCAGGAGGAGTACCAAAAGAAAGTCCTAGGCTTTCTAAGTAGTCTAGTTTAGTTAGACAAAACTTAATGTCAAGAGAAACATGTATAACAAGCTACATGGATCAGTAAAATTAATATAATAAAAATGGCCAATTGACCAAAAGCAATCTGGAGATACATTGCAATTTCCATCAAAACTCCAACACAATTCTTCATACATCTTAAAAGGACAATTTTCAATTTCATATGAACAAAACAGGATATGTAAAACATTCCTGAATAATATAAGAACTGCAGGAGATAGCAGAATCCCCAGTCTCGTATGTACTACAGAGTTATAACAGAAAAAGCAGCATGTTATTGGCACAATGGAATCAAATTAAAGACACAGACATAAAGTTACACATGGACACCTGAGTTTTGATAAAGAAGCCAGAAGTGCACACTGGAAAAGAGACATGATCTTCACCAAATGAGGTTAGTCAAAGTGGACAGTAGCAGATAGGAGAACTCAAACTTATCACCATATGCAAAACTCAACTCCAAATGGATCAAAAACTTCAACATAAAGCTAGGTACAATGAACCTGGTTGAAGAAAAAGTGAGTAGGTCTGAACTCATTAACACAGGAAAAGACTTTCTGAACAGAACACCATTAGCATTAACGTCAACAATTAATGATATCTCATGAAACTGAAAAGCTTTTGCACAGCAAATGGCACCATTTTCCAGATAAGCAGCAGCCTATAGAATGGGAAGATATTTTTACAAACTTACACATCTGACAGAGGGCTAATAACCAAAATACATAAAGAACTCAAAAAATGAATATGAAGAAAACAAATAACCCAATTTAAATACCAGGAAACAGATCTAAACAGAGACTTCTCAAAAAAAGAAATCACATGGCTGAGAAACACTTGAAGAAATGTTCAACATCAGTTGCCATCAATAATATGAAAATCAAAACTACTTTGAAATTTCATATTGCACTCATCAGAATTGCTAAAACCAATAAAACAAGTGATGGCTTATGATGACAAGGAGAACAGTCAAACTTTGTCAGTCAGAGTGCCAACTGTACAGTGGTAGGCAGAGATTGTTCTTTTGTTTCCTGACTGCTCAGACCAAAATAAGCACACATAAACTATATTAATTACAACACTGCTTGGCCAATAGCTTAGGCTTCTTATGAACTATCTGTGTATTGCTACAAGGCCGTGGCTTACCAGGTAAAGTTTCAGCATCTGTCTCCTTTGGTGTCTATATAGCATCACCCTGACTGTGCTTTCTTTTTCCCTCTATATCTGCTTGAAATTTTCACCTTTCTCTATTCTGCACTGTAATGGGCCCAGAGCAGTTTCTTTATTTACCAATGGCAATAAAACATATTCAAAGCATACAGAGGGGAATCCCACATTATATAGTCACTATGGAAATTAGTGTGGTGTGGTTTCTCAGCAAGATGGGAATCGATCTACCTCAATACCTCCAGCTATAACACTCTTGAGCAAATACCCAAAGGATGCTTCATCCTCTCACAAAGATACTTGCTCAACCATGTTCATGGTTGATGTGTTCATAATAGTCAGGAATTGGAAACAACCGAGATGTCTTCAACACTATGCTGAGCTCTGAGAATCTTGTGGAATAAAGGAAAAAAGTATTGTACGAGCCAGGGGTTAAGACTGGGGGAATGACAGAAACAAGGAACCTGAGCTCACAAGAACCCATGGATGCTGGACCAACAGTTGGGGAGCCTGCATGGGACCAACCTAGGCCCTCTGTATGTGTGTGACAACTGTGTAGCTTGGTCTCTTAGTAAGGCTTCTAACAGTGGGAACAGGACCTCTCTCTAGTGCTTAGTTGGCTTTTGGTAACCTGTTCTGCAAGCTGGATTTCCTCTTTTCCTCTAACCCTCCTTGATAGAAGGGAAGGAAGGAGCTGGTCCTGCCTCAATTGATATGCCATGCTTTGTGCAAGCCCATGGGAGGCCTTCCCCTTTCTGAATGGATATGAAGGAGGAATGGATGGGAGGGGGTAGATGGAAAAGGAGAGGAGACAGGAGAAGAGGAGGCAGAGGAAACTGGTTGGCATATAAAATAAAATAAATGAAAAATGTTATTTAAATAAAAATTAATATAAAAAGTAATAAAAAAAATTGAGTCCTATCAGTAAGTCTAAGGATTCCAGGCACCTTACCTTCCATCAATTCAAAATAATCCACTAAGTCTAATGAAGCACCTTTCCAAGTTGAGCAAGTGTTCTGAATGATAAAACTCACACATTACTCCTTAGACACAAGATTTTCTTTCTGAAGCCATGCTTCTCTCAATAAGTCCAATGTCCATCAATTATTTTTCTCAATTAGACCAGAGTGCTAGACATTTAGAAGAGACTGCCTTTGATGGTCTAAGGCAAATCCGACAAGCCAATTTGGATCAACTAAGCAAGTGAGGGACAGTTGTACTGAGTATTAACAGTATGTTTCCCAATACATTAGTGGAAAATGATCCATGGTTTTTATATTTTACATTCTAGTCTATATTATTTTCTATTTGCTTGTAGTTTTGCCTGGTTTTAAATATAAATATTGTTAAAAAGAATTCTATATTAAATACTTCTTTACAAAAGAGTGTTTCTTGCTATTTTACTTTCTACATGTACTTTGACCACTTTTAAAAATAAAGACAAAGGTGTCAGTGAGACAGCTCAGTGAGTAATGGAGCTTGCTGCCAATCCTGACAACCTGAGTTCAATTCCAGGTATCCACATGGTAGAAGGACAGACAGTTTCTGACCTCCACACATGCAATATGGTGAGCACATATCCATGTGTGTTGTTGACACGTGTGCATGCGGACAAATAAAATATAATTTAGAAAAGAAAAATAAAATTATCTTTAAAACAGATAGATAAAACACACAAACACACAACGGGACACAAATTTGATGGAAAAAAATAATCAAGAAAGTAATACATTTTAAAACACAAAGTTTTCATAGAAACCTCACTGCCTGAAGATAAACTGTGTATTAGTGTTTGACCTTTCTAGAAGCCAAAACAATGTGGAAAGTTATCAGTTATATAAAGTATGCCATCCAGAGATTTAAAAATTAAACATAAACAAGTGTTTTTAAAGCTAAGGCCTGAGCAACATTCTTCCCATGTGTCTTTTCATGGAAGATCGTGAAATGCAGATAACAGCATGCCCATATAACCCTATAGTGAATGCTTCCTTAGCAACCATGCATCTCAAAGCAAGTCAAGATAGAACAAGCAGCGCAAAAACAAAACATTCATTGGGTAAAAGACCTTGGAGAGAGCCAGGTACTGATAATATGAAGTAAGCAAGCAGTTTTCTCATGAGCACATTTAGTGGGAAATAGAACCCACTTGCACTGCACTTGCTCAAGCAACACTCTACATACTGTTTATAGCGGTTGGGTGGTAATGAATACAGGCTATTAGTTCCCAATAATTAGAAACACAAAGAATTCAGTCTCAACGAATACTTATTTGGGGCCCATTGAGGCACTTAGTCCTCTGCATCCTTAAAAAGAGCTCATACTCTTTCCCCAAGTCACAAAGAAAAAATCCACACACAGGTCCTGTCTCTGTTCCCTCTCTGCCTAGGTATGTAACATGGCATGGCCAATGAAGGGGTGAAACACTTCCTTGAGTGCACAGTTTCAGAGGTTTCGGGTAATGATGAAGAGGAAAACACTGTGGGAGCAAAAAAGTTCATATTGCAGTGGTGGAAGACAGGGACAACGCCAACAGCAGCGGCAGTCAGATTCCACCTTTCTACTATTATTTCACGGGGGCCCCAAGCTTATGGGGATGCTACTGCCTGCATTCTAGGTAGGTTTATTTTCAACTAATCTTCCTTTGGAAAAGTCCTCACCGAGACAGCATGAACTTGCTTTAATAATCTCCTAGGTACTTCTCTATCCAAGCAAATATTATTTGCTTTTCTCATTCCTATAACAAAATAGCAACAGGAAGCACCTTAAAGAAGAAAAGTTTACTCTTGCTCCCAGTCTGAGGATACAGTCCATCATGTCAGGGTAGGTATGGAGAGAAAGATGGCCACCATGCATCCACACTATAGAAGCAGAGAACAGACAAAATAAATGAGCCTGGGCTGTAACACTTCAAAGCCCAACAGAAGTACCATAGTGGCTTACTTCCTCCAGTGGGGTTTTACCTGCTAAGACTTGTTTAGTCTGCCAAAATATTGGCTTTAAATCAAGTGTTGCAAAATATGAGCATGTTGGGGAAATTTCATATTCAGACCAGAGCAATCAAGGTTAAACATTATACCATCCTTCACATGAGAAAGAAAAGACTTACTGGCATATTAATATAAAATGAACAAAGCTCCATGCCCCCTGTGCTCATTAATTCAGAATTGATCTATAAATTAAAAGAAAAACAATGTCATTACCTATAGGGACAGCCTCCACTATTCCTATCTTTTTCAGCAATTTGGTGTCAATCACAGCTCAAAAATCCTATGCCCCAATGATAGGTGCGCACAATATTTGTATACTCCTACAAAATATCCAATAGTTGGTGTTCAGTAGTCAACCATACATTTGTCCTGGATCCAGCAAACATAGATTGGTGTTCTGCTCAATCAACAGGTCCTAAAATGTCCTGGTACAGTTTGATAGATTTCTCCTTTAGGCCCCAGCCTAAATCATACTTTCACCTGGAAAAAAAGATAATCCAATCTGAATTCACTGAGCAATGATTTTCTTCATGGGAAATCAGAGATTGAGTGCCAATACAGTTGAGTCCATTTTGGTAATCCATGTTCTTTTCATTCTGTTCAAGCTGGGGAGATCCAGGCTCAAGAGTTTAACACTCACTATTGGAAAGTGGACTCTAATTGATACTAACAAAAATCTTTGTAAAATTGCTTACAGTCCAGGAATCAATCTGAAAAGAACTATAAACTCAAAGTTGTTCCAAGAGTTAATATTCCCCACCCATCTGCCCAGTACTTGGGAAAATGCTTTGTCTTATAGTACTGGTTTCTTGGAAGGAAACAGAAGACATTTTCTGTTAAGGTAAAGAGACTGTTTATATAGGCAAAAAAAAAAGGTTTAAAGGAACTAATGAGCATCATGAAGTACATGAGTACTAATTATAAGAGTGCTGCTTCTGACTTAAGTTCTAAAAGAGAAAAAATGGTGCCAGCAGAATCATGTTATAAACTCATCAGGAAATGGCAAAGTTGAGTATCACTCACAGAGGTCAAAAAAGAGTGGGGGGAAATGAAGACATCCTGGCACTTCCTTCTCTCTTGCCTTGTAAGGGATGCAGAACCTGCACTACGGGTGCTAGGTATAGGTGAATCTCTGTTAGATAAATTTGTGATTGTTCTTGTCCCTACCTTGAACTTGGGTTAGACACCTTCACACCCTTGGACAGAACTCATCTTGTGTTTCTGAAAATGCTTGCTGATTTAATAAATTGTTTGCCTGGCCAGTATTTCCAAAGAAAATGGATTTGCTTTTCCCTTAGGATGACAGACCATTATACGGACATAATAGAGGCAAAAGGATACCCCCAGCTGTGTGAGCCTTGCCCTGTGCTTATGAGAAAGCAAAGGAGAAAAACAAGTGTAACCCAGCTGTACCCTGCTCATTGCAGGCTCCAGTCAACTCATACAAGCAGCAAGAGAATCTTATTTAATCTTAGGGAGCGAGGGAGGAATAAACACAAAAGCAAGAGAAACTTTACGGAAGGATGCTATCCGAAACTCTTCACCTACACACCACTATTTTTCACATCCCAAATGTAATTTGCACATATTCAACGAGGAAATTAAAGGCAATTTAAACTTAAGCTCAACAGCTGGTCTAGAACAAAAAAGCTGCCCTTCAGATTTTTTTTAAGTTAAATGTAAAGCTTGACAAAATACTTCCTCAAACACCCCCGCAGCCCAGCACACATTTTTAGTGAAAATTATGCCTTACAATGGCAATGGTAACATAACCTATGATACACTCAACTGCTACTACTTCATAAAAGGGAGACATAGGCCAACAATAATACTTCTTAAGGCATAATAACTTTAAATCTTCCAGAAACCATAGCATTCCCAAAGAGACAGAGGAGCACGGGACAGAAATCTCAAGGTCCAAATCAGGAGCAGAAGGAGACAGAGCACGAGCAAGAAACTCAGGACCGCGAGGGGTGCACCCACACACTGAGACAATGGGGATGTTCTATCGGGAACTCACCAAGGCCAGCTGGCCTGGGTCTGAAAAAGCATGGGATAAATCCGGACTCGCTGAACATAGAGGACAATGAGGAATACTGAGAACTCAAGAACAATCGCAGTGGGTTTTTGATCCTACTGCACGTACTGGCTTTGGGGGAGCCTAGGCAGTTTGGATGCTCACCTTAGGAGACCTGGATAGAGGTGGGCGGTCCTTGGGCTTCCCACAGGTCAGGGAACCCTGATTGCTCTTTGAGCAGATGAGGGAGGGGGGCTTGATCGGGGGAGGGGGAGGGAAATGGGAGGCGGTGGCGGGGAGGAGGCAGAAATCCTTAATAAATAAATTAATTTAAAAAAAAATAAATAAATATTGGCCTTTAAGAACTGTTTCTCTTGCTGATAGACCCTACATATCTTACGGATAGATCCTACATATCTGTGAATTAATCTCCTGGTCTTGGGAGATCCCGATAGATATGACTTAAAAAAAGAAAGCAATAAGTATATGATGGATGGATTTCCAGGACATACAGAGATCATGTTATAGTACATCCTTTAATTGTCTTCAAATTAATTAGATGTAACTCAAAGTCATACCTCATTAAAATTGGCAGAAAGATTGGAATCATTTGTTTAGAATCTTTATTCTGCTAGGAATTGCCAATATAGTTTGAAAGGTAGGTAACTATATATAAAACTGACCTCCCAGCTTTCCCATTCCCCAGAAGGAAGGAGCTTTGGCCTGTGGATGCCACTATTATCATGCACTCCTTGAAGCCACACCAGGCCATTGTGAAGTGCTCATCTCTCCCCATCTGTTTAAGCTATTGTGTGGCCCCAGCCAACAAGCTCTGTTTGCTGATGGGTTTCAGGCCCCTACAATCAGAGCTTTGTGCTCTGAATTATCTTCTAGGTTCCTGATCTTCAGAAATACAGCATCTGAGGTCAGCTATACTTCCCAAGAGATTTCCAGCTCTTTTCTCACTCCTGAGAGATAAAACCCAAGTTACATAATCTTTTTTCTTTCCATACTATAAACCCAGATTGGTTCCTTATTTTTCCTTTTGAGAAAATTAGACATACTTGTTTTAAAAACAAAACAAAAATTGGCAGAAATGTCTTTTTAGTGGCTTTTTTCCTCATAAATACCACACCAGTCTTACAAGTACCACTAAATTAGAATGACTTTTGTTGGTAAAACAAAAGAACACTCAGATTAGCTAGACTCCATCCTGAGAGCTAAAAGACTTCCTTCCTCCTGATAAAGCAGCAATGAGGAAAAACAGAGCATGAAGTAATTTTTCAGGATGTGAACCTACTACAATAAATTAATAATAAATCTATTTGTTCATCAACTCAAGAAAAATGTATGATATCCAACCATCTTGAGCAATAGAAAATACATTGGAGTAGAATAGTAAGAAGAGAAGATGTTGGCTCTGTTCTTGTGAAGTTTAAAGTCAAATCACCATGGATAAGAAATAATGAAAGTAACAGAATGCAAAACCACTGGGCGAATCCTGGAAGACAGGGAAGGCACAAGAAAGTAGCCATGTATTCGAAGAACATTTTAACAATGCCAAAATAAAAACGTACATAAAAAAAACTGAGCATCATGCCATATGCTAAAACCAGAAAGCACAAATGATAGATTCCTACATAATCCCAAGAGCAAGGTTTTGGAAATCAGAAGTAACTTCAGCAAGCATGGTGATTTGCATTGCTAGAACCCAAAGAAAGTGAAGGAATATGACAAGTGGAAAAGGAAGAAGACATTCCAAAATCATGTCAAATGTCCAAAAGTTTAAGGGATCCCAAGAACTATTAAGTTGAAACTAATTAATTTACTTTTTAAAAAACTGGATGTTAGATTTTAGATATTCACAAATGTTCACATTTATTCTATCATTCCACTCAACAGAGATCTGCCTTCCACTGTTTTCGACTATGTTGTCTGAGTTCATAAAAAATGATGGACATCCCTCTGTTTCTTCCTTCCAGTCTTGTTCTGCATGATGATGAAGTGGGTGGAGAAGCTCCCTTCTTGAACAGATGCTGCCTATACACTCAACGCTTCCTGAACGCTCACTTCCTATACACTCAATGCTTCCTGTAGGCTCACTTCCTATACACTCAATGCTTCCTGTACACTCACTTCCTATACAATCAATGCTTCCTGTAGGCTCACTTCCTATACACTCAATGCTTCCTGTACACTCACTTCCTATGCACTCAATGCTTCCTATATGCTCACATTCTATCCATTCACTTCCTAATTAGTGTGATCTTCCTGAGAGGCAATTAGATGGTCAGCATCAAAAGTAAAGCACTGAGGAGAAAGACATGCTCTAATAAATCTATTTCTATAGATTTATCTAGATAAATAACCAGTGTGGTGAAAAGTTTCACAGTGATAGGTATAAGATTAAACCAGATTGAGGCAGTTTAAATATCCAAAACTGTAAAAAAATGACTACATAGATATAATCATGCAAAATTTTCAAGGATATAAAATATATTCCCATGTAAAAAATGCCATGCTTTGAACAATGTTATGAGTATGGTTTCAAGCATATAGAACATTATATACATATAATACATTCACAGGTAAGATGGCATTTAAAATATTGATAAGAATTGTTAGTTCTTGGTGTGAGCACTATAAGTTTGCGTGTATTATGATTTCTATGAAAATTCTAGTTCTGAAGAGGATCAAATTCTCTTTGCTATGAATGAGTTAGAAAGCATTAATGAACTTTGAACCAAGGTAATAGCCAGTTTATGAATATTAACACTTTCAGGAAGCCCCCTATTTCATAATCATTTTTTATGAAGGTGAACCCTATCTGCTGAAACTTCCACAGATAAACAAAACAATTGGCTGCTCCCAGAAACACTACTTTTCTTATATATCTAACAAGCCTCACTGAGATACTAACTACCTGTACATCAGGGAGAGAAGCCCATTTATATGGTACATTCATTTTTACATACTATATGTTTTTCTATAGAAATTTTTACACACTTTAAATATCTTGTTCTACATAGGATGACAGCTTCTCACTTCAGGAGGTCAAACCTACCACAAATACCAAAATTAACCAAGGAATTGCTCACACTGTTCTCTTGCTCAACTGTAAGCTTGAGGCCAGAGTGAACCATGTCGGAGGTCACTCTGTTGTGGAGGACCCAGGAAGATGGATAGAGAGATGTGAAGGATGGAGTAGGGAAAGACTTGGAGATTTGGGGGCCGTTTTGGTTTGAGATGGGTGGAGAAATGCCCTTTTGCTGGTTCTCCAGGAAAAAGAAAGAAAGAAAAAAAAAGAAAGTCAGCTGGTTGCTTCTTGGCTTCTCAAGTCTAGCAGGTTTTCACCCCAACATCTGATTCCCGAGTCTTTATTAGTAAATAGAACCACTTAGATAAAACCAGCACCACTCCATGAGAGCAGGATCAAATGGGAAAGGGATTCCATTTTCAGAAGAGTATGCAAGGCTCTGGAAAGAACATTAGCGTGTTCTTAAGACACCGAGAGAGAAGGCAGGCAAATTTTAGCTCTTGGAGCCAGAGCTACAATCACAAAGTAGACAATTAGCCTAACACCTGTGGAGACAGAGACACACTGGAGAAAGAGGAGAGACAGTACAGTGTAAGCATCTTTTCTCCCAGAGAAGATCTCACAGTAATATAATTTATGAAGTCTGCTATAGTATTATACATTGTTAAAGGCAAAGTTTAGGTGGAGAGGTTGTGTAGAACTCACAAAAACCAGATATGGGGGTGTGCTATACTATGAGGTATTACACATAAGCCTCAAGGAGCATATATAAAAGCATCACTAAGGAATCCTATCTCCTGGTGCAGTCAGTGAAGACATAGAATTTATGAGGCACAGCATACCAAGGAAACACAAAGCCAGGGTCAAGCAAAACTTTGGGGGGGAAAGTAGGAAAACCTGCCTTGTCCTAACCATGGGAATCCCATGGTGTATAAAGGGTAATGTACTACCAACAAATCTCAAACTAACCTAATCTATGAATTCACTCAAAATTCCATATAACAGCATGGAGGAAGGAAACTATGACTTAACCAGGCCAAAAAAAAAAAAAACCAACCTGTTACTGCAATCACTAATGTCCTTCACAAGATGTCTAGCTTTCAGTAAAAATGTATGAGGTATGAAAACACATCGTGCTGACAAGACACAAAGTCGCCAACAAAACCAGATGCTAACACAAATACCATAGTTACCACGTAAGTGATTTCAATAACTTAAATGCATATATTTAGAACACTAATAAAAGGCTTCTCAGTACTATTCTTCTTTTGACCTAGGAATCCAACCTGGAGCTGTAGGCTGCATGTAGCTACACAAGGCTGCATGTCTGAATTTGCTTCTCTGCTGTGATAAACAAGAACAAAACTCTGAAGCAGAAGCCAGCATCCAGCAGAAAATATCCAAAAATGGTACAGAAAAAAAAAACATTCTCAGGGAAATATAACCAGAGGAAAAAAATGTCAGACTTATTATAAATATCAAAATAACTTCTTTCCAGACAGAAATCATAATATATTTGATAGAAATGTGGTTCTATACACAAACAAGGATGTAAGGTACTGAATATGTTAGTAACAGATTAAATTAAGGTATAACATCATGTCTTGTCTTTACCCTCTGAAGTAAAAACAGTAATAATGTATTATGTCCTTTTAACATGCAAAAGTCTGTGTATGAAACCAATGCCAGAAGGGGTTAGAAGAAGAATTAAACCGTTGTAAGATCCTTGTTCTCTTGATGAAATATCATCTGAAGGTAAAGTGTGATGAAGCAGAAATGCGTATTGTGACTCCTGGCAACTACTAAAACATATAATGAGTAGGTGTACATAATATGCAAATGGTGTATGTAAACTATAATTAATGTGATGCCGAATTAACCCTAGAGAAAGGAGAGCAGAGGGAAGAAACAGTGCAGGCCGAACAAAGAGAAAACAGGGCTTCAGGCTCGTTGGTTTCAGAGCTGCTCACACTATTGTATACAGGTTGGTCTCGAACCCATGGAACCCTTATTCTTGAACCTCAGTCTCCCAAGTAGGGTGTTTTACAGGCTTTGCCACCACACCTGAATAAGATGGCAGATTTTAATTCATTTAAATGAGAAATCTCAATGGTCTAGATTAGAAACATTAGTTAAGAGAAAGATAATTTGATTATGTTTAAAATCAAAACCTTGCTCTATATAAGCAACTCACTTTAAATATAAATGTAAAAGGTTAAACAGTGATGCATCTTATAATCAGTAGACAGAATAATCTGTAGGAGCTATTTTCATATGAGACAAAATATGTACAGAAAATGAGAATAATAAGGAAGAAAGACGGTATCAAATAAGAGCCTGGTACTCCCACAAGATACAATAATCCCAACTATGTAGACATGTAAAAACAGAGAGAGATTAAAATCGCATAAAGCAAAAAAAGGAACAGAACTGGAAAATCAGAAACTGTGACTGGAGACTTCAAGAGTAATCTCAGTAGCTGACAGGACATGTTAGGGATATGGGGCCTCATGGCACCATCAGCACCCTGGATATAGCTGACATTTATAGACCATGCTACGGTAGCAGCATGCATTTTCCTTTCAACAGCTCATGAAGCATACATAAAGATCCGTGAAATCACAGGAAATGAATAAAGTGCCAACAGATTTGGTCAACAGAACAGCAGTTTACAGGGTATGTTGTCAAAATAACAGTATCCCAAGTGTACTACCACCAGAGCACAATGGAGTCACACTAGAAATTAAAGTAAATTATCAGCAAAAGCTTCAAATATGAGGAAGCTAGAGGAGATGTTCCTAAATTCCTTGGAGAAAGAAAGTCTCAAAGGATATTTAAAATCACTTTTACCTAGGTGAAATAAAATAAAATATTGCAATTTGAGGGATCAATTTGCAGCAGCCTTTACAGGTAAATGTATAACCTTAAATGTTTCTATTAAGAATCACTGGTATAAAATCAGTAAGTTAAGCATATCCCTTAAGGAACAATAACAAAAATAGGAGTACTTGTTAAATATTAAACACATGACAAAAGGCAAAAGGCAGGAGACACCAAAAAGTGAAATTAAAAATAATATCAACACAAGTAATTAAAACAAAATTGATTAATTGCAAAGGTCTATAAAACTGACCAGAAATAATAAGGCAAATAAAGAAAAGGAATAAAATAGCAATGTTAAGAAACAGGATACATAAATACAGACTTCATCTGCATTACAGAGGGAAATAATGAAGTATTATGAACAATACTTTGACCACAAATTCAGCTACCTAGCTAAACTGAGCCAATTTTCCAAAAGACAGAATTTACCAAATAAAATAAAAAGAAAGTGGATAACATGAATAATTTCATGGCTATTAAATGTACTAACTTTATGACAAAAGGAAATAAACCTAACAACAACAAATGACTTCCAATAAAGAAAGTTCCAGGCCCAAATTAATTTCATTGATGAATTCCCTCAAACTCTTAAGGGTGATAATATTATTAACATGAAGTCTATGTATTGTGTCCAGAAAATATTAAGAGAATATTTATTTTTGTTTTGGTTAGTTGTGTATGTATATATGAGACAGAGAACCTCCCTGAACCTGGTGCTCACATTTTCTTTCCTAGACTGGAATCCAGCAAGCCCCAGCAACCCTTCTCGAAGCTGGGTGACATGGAACTGCCCAGCTTGTTACAAGGGTAATGGGATCTGAACGCCAGTCTTGATTTTGGAACAAGCACTCTTAACCACTGAACCATCTCTCCAGCCCCTAAAGAAAGAATTACTTTCCAATGTTTTTCTGTGAGGTCACTGTTACCGTTTACTATTTTCGACTGCTGTGCCAAATACTTGAGGTAATGATGCAAACAGAAAACAGATTGTTTGGTTTCACTACTTCCAGAGTTTCAGTCTGTACATCTCTGGACCATTGCTTTGGTCCCATGTTGTACATCATGATAGAGGGCATGGAAAAAGAAAGATGCTTATCTTATGATAGCCGTTAGTCAGTATGCAAGAAAGAGGAATGGGTTGGGGACACTATATACTTTTGAAAGATGCATTTAGAGTGATTTACTTGCTCCAATAAGCCCCCCTGCTTCTGATAGCCCATACAGTTATGGACTTCTTTATACAGCCATTGGTTAATCACATCAGCATCCCAATGATCACTCAAGACACCTAATTCAAGCACAACTAACTGGGCATTGTGCTTTCAACATTTGAACCTTTGGGAGCTTGGCATATACAAACTACAAAAATCTGACTCAGTTTCCAAAACGTTAAGAAAGAATCGCAGAATTTCTCAGAAGTCCCAATTCAAAGTCTTCCTTGAGACATGAAAAACATTCTTAAATGTGAACCTCTATATCAAAGTAACAAGTTAAATATTCCCAATGTGTATAGGGTAACATTCCTGTTAGAAAATTAATGATGTGGGAACCATTGGAAGGAAGAATGAAGCCAAAGCAAGACCAAAACCAGCAGAAGAAACACTGCATCCTGTAGCTCTCAGCTGGCACCCAGGGCACGCAGTGATTTGAGACGAGTTCTAAGAGCTTTGAGTAGCCCACTCTGACTTTTTTATGGAGTATGTGGCTTCTGTTGGCAGGGCTCTACTCACTTCATGCAGCTTTCCTTGGCACCTGTCCCACCCACAATCCTGGCATCTTCAGATTCTTGGCAGCCTCATCTCCCTTCTCCCAGCTTCAGAGATTACAGTCACAAAGGCTATTTCCTGGACTCTGACCCATGGTAAACAATACCCGGCCTACCTGGTATTTCTTTGAAGTTCATGGAAAATTCTACTAACTCACAACTTTTACACACTGCATATCTATGAACTCAATATTATATGAATAATATTAAAATATGAGACCAGTAAAGTGTTATGCATACTTGAACCAAGACTGCAGGAGACTCTGGATGCCTGTGTGGCAGAGCATAGTGAGAAGAATCCTAGAAAAAAATCTAGCCATCCGTGTAGGCAAAAGATACCATAGCATCTTCCCCTGGGACATCTTTATTTACTCTTTCATACTCTTGAGCCTGAAATCAATGGGGTCTGAACAATCCCTGAAATGCTTTCAGGGATTCTTCCTGCTGTCCTAGTACAAAGTACTTGACTACTTTTATTTGTTTGTTTGTTTTGTTTCGTTTTTCCAGACAGAGTTTCTCTGTGTAGTCCTGGCTGTCCTGGAACTTGCTCTGTAGACCAGGCTATCCTCAAACTCAAAGATTTACCTACTTCTACATCCTGAGTGTGACACCACTGCCCAGCTTAGTATGTGATTTAATAGTATATTGCTCTTCAGCAAACCCACCTAGCTTGGTTTCAACTTTGAATGCATTGCTTTTTCCACCAATATTTAAGGCTTTCAAAGGCAAAAGTAAGCATCAACACTCATTCCACTGTGGGAATACCATGCTGCCATGAAATTTCCTCCTTCAGAGTCATTAGCACTTCATCTCTTAATGTCTCAATTAAGTTTCACAGCACAGACAACTTCTTGACCAGAATAAAATGGCTTTGGCCTCTGCTCCAAATCCCTAAAGAGTCCCGATTTTCACCTGAAAAGTCATGGGCCTCTATTGAATTTCAGGATCCCTATCAATCACTCAGGCTTTCTGTTCCCCTCAGAGCCCACCATTAAGTTCTGTCTACAGTACTCAAAGTCCTGTCCAGCTGGCTTCTGAGAACTCCTCTGAAATCCTCCCACAAAATAGCTCGACAGGCTTCTGGATCATGTGACCACTTCTCCACACCAGTTTTCCCTGCTAGCTTCCATTGTATGTCCAGTCTTCAGCACACCCTGATTCATAGCTACCAAAAGGCACAGAGATGTACAGAGGAATCACTGTCATGAACACAGGAACATAAGTTTCAAAAAAAAAGAAGCAAATGATTGAACTAGGAAATATGTAAGTGTTAAGCTTCATAAGCAAGGGGGTTTTACCTTGGAAATATTCAACTTGTTCAAGACTTTAGCAATGAAATGATATAAATCAACCATGATTAGTCTTAGAAGGGGAGAAAGCCTGTGAGTATATGAAGATTCTAGGTAATGCCAATGTTTGACACAAATTCTGAGCAGATTCTGAGTACCACCAGTAATCATGAAAATATGAATTAAAGTCAAAATGTAGTATAAGTTCACATTTGGTGCTCAAGTAAGCTAACGAAAGCTCTGACCACATGACAATCAATAAGAACATAGTGGAGTCAGAACTGTGATAACCTACTGAGATAAAGGCAAATGGGCAAGCACATTCTGAAATGCTTCGCAGTTTTTCTGACAAAGTTCAATGTGTATTTACCATGGGAGCCATAATTTTAGCTATTTACTGGAGAGAGATGCAAATTCATGTACACATAAGAACCTTTGCACATTTATTAGTATCATCTGTATTCATAATTAGGAATTCACTATTTGTTCTTCCACCAGCAAGTAGCTCAACAAAGTGCTCCACAGATGCAGTGTAAAAGGAAACGCTAGTAAGCAAAAAAAAAAAAATTCAAATGTATTATTAACTCATGAAACAGCATGGTACTCCTTAATACATTTTGCAATGTGAGTGAAGCCATACTTAAAATACTAATACATATTTTATGATCTGATTTATACAACCTTCTGGAAAGCCAGAACTAGAATATTCAGTCTTTAGCTGCCTGATTGCAAGTAGAGGGCTGCGTTGACTGCTCGGAGACATAAAATATTGGATCCTGTCGCCGTGAAGGATGAGTAGTAGAGTTCTGATGAAGTGGGAGCAGAGCCTACCGTCTGGTTAATGGCTCTAGGCCGGTTTCTTTACTTTGGTGTTTTAGTGATGTGAGGTGCTGACAGTAAGAGGAAACTGGATGGAAGCACAATGTGTGAGGCTTTTCCATTGGGATGGTTTTCTGTTACCTCATCCATCCAGCTTAGAAGAGCCCTCTCTGGTCTTCCTTCTTTGGTATATTAAGGTCTGCTGACGCGTCCTTGATTGGTCTCACAGGCGCCATCTAGGCAAGACTCCCCTTATTCTGTACCCAGAAATGGGTCCATCTTTGCTTTTCTTGGTACCAATGTCTTCACTCCATTCTTCATGCATCTCAGGTCTCCACTCGTCCAGGAACCACCCTTCCTGACTCCTAGTCTGCTACAGAGTGTGGCTGTATATTGGGATTTGTGGATTCTGTTTATTTGTTTTTATTGTACTATACATTTTCCTTCACTCCCCTGCCTTTCTTCACTCTTCCCTTCTACCCTCTCCCATGATCCCCATGCTCCCAACTTACTCAAGAGATCTTCTCTTTTTCTTCTTTCTATTTAGATCCATGTATGTCTTTCTTAGGGTCCTCTTTATTATGTAGGTTCTCTGGGGTTGTGGATTGTTGGCTGGTTTTTCTTCACTTTATGTCTAAAAGCCACTTATGAGTGAGAACATATTATATTTTTATTTCTGGGTCTGGGTTACTTCACTCAATATGTTTTTTCTAGATAGATCCATTTGCCTGCAAATTTCAAGATGTCATTATTTTTTACCGCCTAGTAGTACTCCATTGTGCAAATGTACTGCATTTTCTTCATCCATTCTACAGCGGAGGGGCATCTAAGTTGTTCCTAGGTTCTGCTTATTACAATTAATGCTGCTATGAACATAGGTGAGCAAATGTCCTTGTGGTATGAATGAACTTCCTTTGGGTATATACCCCAAAGTGGTATTACTGGGTCTTGAGACAGATTGTTTCCTACTTTTCTGAGAAATTACCATACTGATTTCCAAAGCAGCTTTACCAGTTTGCACTTCTACCAGCAATGGAGGAGTGTTCCCCTTACCCCACAACCTCTCTAGCATAAGTTGTCATCAGTGTTTTTGATCTTGGCCATTCTGACAGCTGTAAGATGGAATCTCAGAGTTGTTTTAATTTGCATTTCTCCGATGGCTAAGGATGTTGAGCATTATAACTCCAGTAGCACAGACACTGAGAGCAAAAATTAATAAATGGGACCTCCTGAAACTAAGAAGCTTCTGTAAAGCAAAGGATATAGTCAACAAGACAAAACCGCAGCCTACAGAATGGGAAAATATCTTCACCAACCCTACATTGGACAGAAGACTCATCTCCAAAATATACAAGAAACTCCAGAAACTTGACATCAAAAGAACAAATAATCCAATTTTCAAAAATGGGGTACAGACCTAAACAGAGAACTCTCAACAGATGAATCTTAAATGGCTAAAAGGGATTTGTGGATTCTTTATGGCTTATCATTCTTTTTCTCCTTCTTTCTGGATCTATCAACCACTTTCTTTTTTTTTTTCTCATAACACAGCAGTGTCTGGATCCAAACAGCTACTTCTAATAGCATATCCAATCCTTAAATGCTAAGGTCACCTTGCTTTATTCACAAGGTCAGCTGACTTCTCACTTCACCTCAATTTCTCCCCAACTGATCATTTGCATATGCAAAGAGGATTGCAAACATCTCTTATGATAGGTTATTTATTTCTATTTCACTCCAGTAGAGTCATTTGTGTGCTTTCATCTCCACAAGTAACATATTATGGAAATATAATTTTATGGATTATGGCCTCATAAAAAATACCTCCCATGTGGAAAAAATATTTTCTGAAGAGCCTCAAAAGCTATAACAAATATAACATGGATTTTCAATAGAAGTAAAGTACTTTATGCTGCCAATTAAATTCTGCATTGTTTTATATCAAATAACTTATTAAAATTCATAGGAGAATACTTTTTAAATAGAAAGATACCTTCCTGACACATAGAGAAATAAACATTATTAACATGTAGGTATTTATTCAAGCTTTAGTCTTCATATGGGCAAATATTTTTGTAAATAATTATTTTGCAAGTTTTCTTTTTTTTTTTTTAACAACGTATTGCCAGTATCATTCAAAAACCAATCCACAGGGCAGGCAAAATGGCTCGGCAGGTAGGAGTATTTTCCACCAAGACTGTAACTTAAGTTCAATCTCTAGGACACACATAGCAAAAGCAAAGAACCAACTAATGCAAGTTGTCATCTGACCTCCACACACACTTTGTGGCATGCATTTGACACACACACACAGACACACACATGTATACATATGGACTCACGGTTACAGAAAATGAATAAACAAAATTGTAAGAATCTCTACATCACTTTGAATTATTACATAGTATTCTTCTGTATGAATTATCGTAATGAATTACCCAAAGCACTATAATTAAGCATCCAACCTCTGCCCAGTTTTTCTGTGTTATTAACAATGTTATTGATTGCATTTCTGTAAGCACATCACTCATCAGTAGCCTGATTATTTTCATGGAATTTTCTAACAGTAAAATACTTAAAACAAAGACATACACATTTAAACACCCACGACTTACAGCACCAGTTTCCTTTAGGAAATTTTGATGGACTTTGCTTTTAAACAACTTTACCTAGGATAGTATATTGTCATCATGCACCAATAAAATATGTTGGTGATTTATGTTTTCACGTTTATGTGTTCATTCTGTGTGTATGCATATATGTATATGCTGTGTGTCATGATGTGTATGTAAGGAGGACAACTTGCAGGAGTCAGTTCCCACCTTCCATCTTCTGAGTTTTAGGGATTGAGTTCAGATCATGAGGTTTACCAGCAAGTGCCTTCACCTACTGAGCCATCTTTCCAGACACTCTTTTTATTGTTATAGTATCATGACCTTCTTCAGCAATCGTCTCATTCAGTGGTGCTTTCCCACATGTTAACATAAGATTTGTCTTTTATTCACTGTTCACTGTGTACTCAAGTCATCAGTTTGTTCTTGGGAGGCTATTTTTCAGACATACTGTTTGAGTGAGTTATTATCTTTTTGCAGATTCTCTTTTTTAGGCTTTAACATCATTGTGACAAAATAGTGGGAAAGGAAGATGGGGGCAGAACAATTATGTCACAGAAAAAGGTCATTGCCACCAAGACTGAAGACCTGGATTTGATGAAAGGAACACAATGAGTCTCAAAACCTTTCCGCTGAACTCCATGCATTGATTCATAATTCTCACTCCTCTGATCACCCAACCAAACAGATAATTGTTAAAAAATAGAAAGGAAGATGGATTTATTTTGGCTTTAACAATTAGGCTTTATGCATGATAGAAACAACAGATTATCAGAAATCTACCTGCCTGTATAATATAGCAAAGTCAGCTATGTCTCCAAAAAAAAAAAGAAAAGAAAAAAGAAAAAGAAATCCTCTCCCACCATCACACAGTACCTGCTCTCAGCATCTTACTCCTTTAAAGCTATTCTTAGATGTATTGATGAGATACCCTGCATTTCTAAGGTTATTTCTACAAAAATGATGACAAATTAAACACACCCCCCTACTTTAGATAGATTACATCTATAAAGGGTGGTTAAAGACAACTTTAACTAATTTTGGAGACATCAGGAGATCAAAATTATGCTTAGTGTCAAAATAACCACTGTTAATTTCCTTTTTAATATCAATACTGCATTCTAGATCCTTGTTAATATTTATAATATATTCTTAAATTGTTATATAAAGCAAACCTCTTCTTAGTATATTCCCAAGATCATGACTTATAAACTCACAAGCCCACATTAAAAACAGCCTTCTCCTTTTATGATGGTTATTCTGAAGTGTGTGTGTGTGTGTGTGTGTGTGTGTGTGTGTGTGTGTGTGTGTGCATGTGCACATGCCTGCCTGTCCCAACTCCCAGCAGTGGGGTGTTCTGTCATTGATAGGCCTCTTTCTGGTCATATGATAACAGTATTTACCTTTTAACAACTCAGTTATCTCTCCGATGTCACAAAATCACACTGATGCTTTAATTTGAACATCATAATTATTATTGTTTTATTTAAACATCTGTTTCCAATTAGCTTCTCTTTATACTGAGTTCAAAATACCTTAGGCTAGAGTATCCCCTAAAGGCCATTCTAGCACAATGACTCTTTATTATTTTATGTGACTTTCTTGCTCATTGCCATCTTAGATTCCCTAGCTTTATTGGATGCGGAGGATAGCAAGACAGAAGTGTGGTTGACCTCCTTTTCATGATCATTCTTCCACAAAAGGTAAAGCCCCACACATAAAACTGTTACACATCGCAAAGCGGTAAAGCTGTCAAGACCATCACATAGAAACTACATCTCTGATGATGTTCATGAGATGTCCTTGGATCTAATCAGTCTATCCCCTGGTTTTCTGTGTCTGAGAGTCACCGTGGTGCTTAATATTAACCAGACATGATTGAGATTCACTTAAGAGATTATCTAGATTATATTAACTGAAGTGTGAGATGCATCTTAATGACGATGGCACCATCCCATGGGCTGTAGTCCCAGACTGAATAAAAAGGAGGAAGTGAGCTGAGTTGTATCATTCATTTCTCTCTCTACTTCCTGTCTGAGGATACAATTGTCGCCAACTGATGGTTCCTCAAGTTGTGAGTCAAAACAACTCTTTTGAAAGACAGTTTATCATAGAAACCTCAGGTAACTAATACAATCCCCCTCCCCCGAGCTGTCTATGTATTTGCTTTACTGTGTCAGTGGCTGTTGTTTAGGTTTAATTCTGGCCCCAAGTGGAAACCTGGCCAAGCCCAAGATTGAAATTCCTCTGGTAATATGGAGCTGCATAAGGACTACAACTACTAGGCTATAGGTATTTAAAAACAATTCAGCCATTTTCAATAGACTACCTCTGTAGATAATGTGGGGAGTTTTTACAACTCACTTTGAAGTTGTTGAACTATATAAATTTCTAAAAAAAAAAGGAAAAAGAACACATCAGTGCACTTGTTTCACCCCTGAATTTCCTTATTCTTTCTTTAACCTGT
Source organism: Microtus pennsylvanicus (assembly GCF_037038515.1). Classification (NCBI taxonomy): domain Eukaryota; kingdom Metazoa; phylum Chordata; class Mammalia; order Rodentia; family Cricetidae; genus Microtus; species Microtus pennsylvanicus. The sequence continues at coordinate 45,464,898 of NC_134584.1, forward strand.
CAACTTTCTGCTCAGTCATAGCCAAGCTCATTCCTACTTCGTTGCTCAATCTCTCCTCCACCCCTCTCCTACCACGGCCAGTACAAGATTCTGAAGTTTTCAACATAATTGTCTAACTTCAGAAAACATATATGAAGCCTCTTTGGCCTGCCATTACATCAGCAGGAACAGGTAATTGGCAAATGTGTTGAGAAGGAACTTCTCATGGATAAAATGTAACATGCACACATGGTCTCCAGTAAGGTTCCAGTTTAGGAAAGTTGTGCAAGCGCTAATAGGTGGGGCCTTGCTGAAGAAAATGGGTCATTTACATGTGGGTCTTAATGTTTGCAGTCAAGCTCTGCTTCCTGACCTACTTGGACGTTCCCATTGCCACAGATGAATTAGTGCCATAGTTATACTTTATCTACCATGATGCTCTGCTCTGTCTGATCCAAAATAAACCCCCCTTCTCTCAAACTGCTTCTGGTCTAGTCTTCAACCATAATGATGACAAAAGTAACTAATCCAAAACTCCTACTCCGCTCTGAAAAGGTTAGGTCTATTCTGTGTGTGACAGTGTGTTGTTTGTGACATGTACCTGTCTGTGAGAACACACAGATGTCTGTATGTGCATGCATGTGTGAATATTGAGACCAGAGGTTGATTTCTACTTTCTTTGATGAATCTCTACCTTTATTTTATTTTCTTTCAGGTATTTTTTTTTTTTTGGAAGAAGGGTCTCAGTGAAAATGAAGAACATTGACTTGCCTAGATTGCCTGACCAATGGACTTCAGAGCCTGTGTTTCTCTGCCTTCTAAATGCTGCTGTTACACCAGCAAGTTGTCATGCCTGGCTTTTTATGTTCTAGGGATCTATCAAATGCAGGTCCTCATGCTAGTCAGCAGTAGGCTGACCAACTAAACATTCTTTATAGCCTCTGAAAGTGTCAAATTTCAGAAAACCCTTACAGATAGACAAGGTACATTCTTTCTCAAAGGTTGTTCTATTTGGTTAGAAAGCATTGAAATATGGGTGCTTATAAATATACAGAGCTGCATTTCATTTACAATTAATTCCTCAACCACTAAAACAGAAGATACTATTTTATAATATTAATAATCTCCAAGCTGAAACTTAAAGCTATTTTCTCAGACAAAAATAGTACCGATGCAGTAAGAGTGAATTTTGGAAGAATGAGGCTGTAGACTCCTGCTCCAGGTTCTCTGAATATTATTTATGTCATTATCATAGATTAACACTACTATTACCAAGTGTCAGTGTGTGTGGTCAGTTCTCATTTAATCTCTGTCCTAACTAGTGACATTCTGCCATAAAGTCATTTATTGTTTGACAGCTACAAGAGCAGATATGACTTGAAAATAGAAATCAAGCTCTTGAGAAAACAACATAAGAAGTCCATGTTCCTTGTGGTCTTTCATTCTCCTCACGGTTCCATTAGCTGAACTCACGGCATCGGTTTGAGATGCACTTCCCTTAACATGTAAATTAATGTAAATTTCAGGTTAGCATAAGTTTAATTTAATTTTCTATCAATGATAATTCTGAGGTAAATATTTAATTAAAATGATGATATACTATTCAGTGTTTAGTGATAAAATGATGAAATTATTCCGGGATCTTCCTTTTACTGAGGCTAGGGGAGACAAAGAGAGAGGATGGCACAGAATGTTCTGTGGTTGGGCACAATCTGCCTGCTTTTCTCCCAGAAACATAAAAAGTCAGCCTCTTAGTTCGGCTTCTACAGCCAGCCTGAGAGCTGGGGACCACTAATCAGTCATGTAGAAAGGTAATGACTGATGCTCCCTGTGTAATTTTCCATCTGTGAAAAGGTATATGTATTTAAAACGACTTCCAGCTCTACATCCCAGTAATAACACGGGAATTATGTAAGAGTCTAAGCATGAAAGCTCCTGGAGAAACTAAAACGCATTATAGATACTAAGTGGAGGCTATGCCATTGTTATTCTCAGAGTCTTCCTGCATGTATGCATTACTTCTTTGCGAGCCATGAAAGTATCTCAGAAAGGTTTTTGCTCTAAAACTTGAGAAAGTGGCCATATATCTATTTCTCTAGAGAACTTCTAAAATGTCAGCACCGCTGAAGCTTTGACTGAGGTAGTGCTTGCTTTAGAGGCCATCTCAGCTGCATGTACCCATGAATGCCAAGAGCCCCTCTCCAACTGTGACAATGAAGACTCCAGACACTGACCTATTTATGTATAACATGAAAACTGTCTTGTAAAGAACATCAGACCTTATAAAGGTATATTGAAGTATCTCAAATAATAAATAGTGTGTGTATGAATATGTAAACACTCATGAAAAATCGATGGTCAAGATACCAACTTCATTATTAAACATCTAAGTGTTTATCAAAGTATAATTGAAAAGGGAAGAGTCGTATTAAAGCAAACATCATGAAAAGAGATGACAAAACATCCATCAGGGAGGCAACGCAATGTCAGAAAGCCACACCAATAGAAAATCCTGATGATTCCAGATAGCATATCATCAAAATCTAAATTCAAACTAAAAGCAAATGATTAAGTCAATTCCTTGTTAAAATTTTCTCTTTGGCTAAGGCAAGAATTACAGTGTCAACTGAGCAAATATACACTTGCTGAGAGGTGGGCGTTTAAACAATGACCCAGATCAATAATATACAGAATACACAGTTTCCAGAGTCCTCAAGACTTAAAGAACTCTGTCATAACTGAAAGATAATCAAGATGAAATATCATTTCTCCACATTTTATGATTAATACTGGTTATTTTGGCAGCTCAAATAAACCAGCCTTGCATTCCTTTGTATAAGATGGTAACAATGTAGCCTCCTGTGAGAACTGCCATGAATAAAAAGCAAAAGTGAGAAGTTTCTCCCACTAGACTGCAAGACAAGTGAGTACTTAACAGAGAGGGAAAGAGAGAGGGGGCACACATTTTATGCAATTTACCAGTTGCCAGGCTGGTTCTTAATTGTCCTACATTGCCTTAATTCTTCAGAATAAAATTTGGTCTATCGTGTTGCAATGGTAGTTTGCAAATACTCTCTTATTTTCTCTTTAGCTTCTGAAAAATATATGAAATTTTCAAAATCTGACTTCTACCTAACTCTGTGACTGTTTCATATGATTAAAAAGTCATGGGTTGTATATAATATCTGATGTAACACTTCCTGCTCTACCACTATACAACCAATATCCAATTAAAGGCATTCCATTGAGTAGATTAAGTGACATCCACTTGGCTGCCTTCATAAATTGTCACATTTAATATCAGCACCAGGTTAGGAAGAAGTGGCCATAATTAGTCAATAAGGTTAAGTATTGAGAATTTTTCTAATATAACCAAAATAAAAAAAGGAGAGAAATGGGTAGAGAGAATAGAGAACAATTTAGGAAGCCAGAAAAATTACACCATCACTGAAGTGTGAACTAAGACCGGTAATGACGATACAAGAAATTTTGCTTTAAAATGGAAGAGACATAAATAAAAGGCATAGAAGAATGAGACTTGTAATGGGAGAAGTTGGGGTGAGCGGAGAAACACCCTAGCAATTTGCTCACCTGTTCATCTGATTGACTACAAACTCTAGCAGTTTAACATCTGCTAATGAGTCAGAGTGGCGAACAGCTCCAGAGGTACCAGTGAACTGAAGTCATGTTAAACATGAAGTGAAAATAGTCATGAAGCTATTGCCTTGCTCCTATTCCTTCCATCAGACTTTTTAAAGAATGAACTTCTACTATGACATCTTCATACATCCATATACTATGCTCTGATCATACTCACCATGCCCCGTTCTCATATCTCCTCTTGATCTCACCAAACCCCTCCTCCTCCCAGTAATCCTCTCATTATCATGTCATTTTGTTTTCATTTTTGTTTTATGTCCATTAAGTTCCTTTAGGGCTTGCCACATGGGCATGTAGGTGGAGTTACTCACTAGAGCATGGGCAGCTCATCAGTGTTTATACTACTGAGAGAGATTACCCCCTCAACAGCCAACAGCTGTTGCTAACTTACTTTAAAAACCTTTGGACGCAAATTCATTCTGCTTTGTTAAAATTCCAATAATGAAGGAACCTTCCATGCCTTAGTGAAGTGGAGGACACGAAAGTAGCTGCTAACCCAGACAGAACCAAGTATTTTGGATCCCAATATAGAACTGTATCTCTCACTCTCTACACTTTTTCCTTTTATCTCCTACGTCATAGAACAATCCTACTTCAAAGACAAACCCTTCAACACCTTGCCTTCTTCTTACTTTGTTTCTTCAATTATCCTTCTATTTGACAGAATTTAATTTCTTCCAGACTTTGGCTCTGCTTTTCTGCTGCTTCTATTTCCCCATTCTCTACAGACTTACATCTGAATCCTCTTATCTGAAGGAGAAAAGGAAAAGCAAATGTTGGCTTCATCCAACACTTCCTTTCTGTTTCTCTAGCCAAGACCCCCTTTTTCTGGTCTCACTTGCTCTGACAGCACAGCCTTTCTTTTCTCTCAACTCAAAGGCTTCACCACACAACCTTGCTTTTTCCTTGACTCTCTTTATAGCTTGGTTATATGTCGGAAAGTTCTATCCACTTCAAGAGTTAACCCTCTCTAGTGTCACCCCATAGACCTGCCCAAAGAGGATGTTTCCTAAGTTAATTTATAATCCATCAGGCTGGCAAAGCCAATCATCACAGTGACCTTGCAACAATTCTACCCTCAGACTTATACCCGAGATAAACAATAACATGTGCCCACACAGAAATTCATACATATCATTTGTAATAGCCAACAGAGGGAAATAATTATCCCAGTTATCATCAACAAATTGATGCATAGATAAAATCTGATATACTTTTAAATGGCATAAGATTTGACAAAAAGTAGAGATATATACATATACTCAAAGGACTCTGCACCCTGCTACAGAGATACTTGCACATCCATGTGTATCATTGCTCTTTTGACAATAGCACAAAGATGGAACAAGAGCCTAGATGGTCATCAACAGACAAATGAATACTTAAACATAAGGTGCATACACACACACACACACACACACACACAGAGAGAGAGAGAGAGAGAGAGAGAGAGAGAGAGAGAGAGAGAGAAAAGCATTTTATTCATCCATAAAAATGAAGTTTGCAGTAAAATGGGCAGAACTAGAAAGCTTGTTAAATGAGGCAACTCCCAAGTTCAGAAAAACAAATCCTGCATGTTCTCTCTCATAAGCAGAGCCTACTCCCTAACTGTTAAATATGCATATCCAGATGGAATAAATATGGGGACAGACCAGGAATCTAGAAAGGGGCCCATGAGACTGGGGACAAAAGAAACCTTGGGGGAAGGGAGTGAGGAAGACACTAGAACAAAATGGAAGGGATGAATACTGGGATAAAAGAATATGTGGGAAAGGGGAGCTGTGGTGATGAAAAAGGCCTGTGATGCAGAGAAAAACCCATAAAGTATGAATGGAAATCTATTATTACTCTGTAAACTAATTTTGAAATATAGGAGGGAGGAAAGGTTGCATTCTGTAAGAGAATTAATCAATGAATATATATAATAAATGAATGATTGAATATATAAATATTTTGAAAAATGTTTTGTCATATATAGCTAGAGTTTATTGTTATAATCTTGAGGAATAAAGATGCTGTACCACGAGAAACTAAACGCTAATTTACTTTTAGTGAATAAGCTATGTGTTTTGATATAAGTTTGCTAATTTATTAAGCACTCAGGTAACACACCAAAATTGATGATCATCACTCCAAAAAGTAAGCAGTAACTTAATTAATGAAATTAATTAAGCAAAATTTAATGCAATTAAAATTTTAAGCAAACCTTTCAAACTAAGAGGAACTCTTGGGGAAGAGGAGAACATGGTGGGGAGAAGAAAGGAGAGGATGAAATAGAACATGATGAAAAGGCCATGATGGAGCACACATGGCTCTGTATGACTAATGTATGCTAATAAATTATTTTTTTAAAAAATGAAGCATTGGTAAGTATTTGAGCATGGGAAGCCTTTGAAAGCATTATACTGAAAAAAAGAAGCTACTTTTAAGCTCCGTGTTATGATTCTGTTTGCATGAAACATACAGAATGGAAAACCTACAATTTTTCAGTCACTGTTTACACAGTGGCCATTTCTCCAAGCCTCAAAATTATACTCCTGAGAACTTTTGCAAGCCACCCCTAAGCAACTACAAAAAATAATAAAGAACTTTCTTCCCTTCTGCTTCAGCACCCTTTGATAATTCATGAGTTTTCCAGAATTACCTATCTAGTATAAATCTATTGTGATTTTGTTCTTGTTATTTGCTTTCTTCTTCCTAGAATAAGAATAACTCCTTCAAAGTATGTAACAGAGCCAGGACAGCCCCTGCTCCCACTGTTAGGGGTCCTACAAGAAGACCAAGTTACACAACTATAGCATATGCGCAGGGAGCCTGGATCAGTCCCATGTAAGCTCTGGTTGGTGGTTGTCTCTCTGAGCCCCTATGAGCTCAAATTTGTTGATTTGGTGGGTTTTTTTTTTCTTGTGGTGTCCTTGACCCCTCTGTTTCTCATTGTCCTTCTTCCCCCCTTCCTTAGGACCCTTTCCTCCTACTGGGTTGTCTCATCTAGCCTTAATAAGAGAAGAGGTACCTAGTCTTACTTCAACTTGATGTGCCATGAGTGGCTTATATCCTTGGGAGGCCTACCCTTTTCTTAAGAGAAAAGAGGAGGAATGGATGGGGGAATCTAGGGGGAGGGACTGGGAAGAGAGGAGGGATGGAGGGGAAACTGCAATAAGGCTAGGGAAATTTAATTAATTAATTAATTAAAATAAATAATAAAAAAATATCAATTTTCTTATACAAAGAGGCCCCAAAGAATACCCTTGTCCATTCTTTGAGTGAAGTCATAACAAACCGATGGCTGTCTATAACCCAGAAAAAGAAGTTCTCAACAGATACTGAACTTGCTGGAACCATGGATTTCTTAGCCTGTAGTACTGTGAGAAATGAATTTGCTATTCTTAAACTACTTGCTTTGTTAGTTATTTTGCTCTTGCAGCCCACAGAGTAATCTACAGGAAGTTGATTGGTAAGTGTGGCTAAGTGGATTGATTAAATACTTAAGCTTCATATGTTCTCCCTAACATGCCACCAGGCATGATATTTTACAGTTACTATTCCCGAAAGGTTTTTGTCCCTTGAAATTGTACCCACCACAAGAAAATGAGTAACATGTTCTACTGTCCAGATTTACAACAGTCAGGGAATCAATCCAACCAGTGTTCTGGGCGGTGGCATGCCTTGAGTACTCATCCAAACAACAGATTGTTCAAAGCTGTGACACAAATCAGTTCCTTTTCCAGCTGGCCCTTGCCATCTGGGCGAGTTCTGTTCACAGTGGACAGAGCCTTTTCACATTCTCAGAGGAAGCTACAAAGGTAGCCCTGACTTTCCTTCCTGTCATTTGCACAAATCTCCCACCAAAATATCCCATCAGAATCTCTCTCTCTGTCTCTTTCTCTCTCTCAGACAATAAATCCTGACAGTTTTTTTGATAACTTTTTCTGGTCATACTTGTTCCAGTCCTGTTTTCAGGCCCACACTGCAGGTCTTTGTTGCTTCACACCTACATCTGCACCGCTGAAATCATCTTCAAATATGACATACAACACCCTGTTCATTATTGCCACTTTCACTAACCAGAACTGCAGCTCTGCCTTATATGCTCCTTAGCATTGTTCTCTGTATCTAGACACTACACTGTAAAACTGCTTGTGAGGGTTTGTATGGGAAATGTCCTCAACAGAGTAGGTGGTTTGAAGAAGGAATGTCCCCAGTTGCCTAGGGCATGTGAGCACGTGTTTCCCAGTTGATGGCACTGCTGGAGCAGTGTTGGGAACCATGCTGGAGGAAGGGCATCACTAGGGGTGGGCTTCGAGGTTATTTATCTTTACCTACCACCATGTGCTCTTTCTGCTTTGTATTTTTGATCAAGCTTCTTGCTCTGCTCGTTGTATGATTCCTTCCATGATGGACTCTTATCCTTCTAGAACTATTAACCAACACTATTCTAGTTCCACGATGATCACTTTGGCAGTTCTAACAGGATTTAAATGGTATATTATATGCAGGAACAAAAACCACTTGACCAAATTTAATTGATCAATTAAACAAATTATATAATTAAAACCATTTCATTAGTGTGAAATGTTTTGTCATGCCCCGACCTTGTTGTCACCTTTTCTGCCCTTTCTCTGCTTCAAATATTTCCCTCATATCTAATCAGCCCCCATCTTTCTTCCTTTGAGTTCAGATTCATTGTCTCCCCCTCTCTTCATACGCCCTTCAGATTGTGGAACGGGATGATTTTCCTGCCTCTTTTTTGAAGTTCATCATATGTATAAGCCACCCTGGTGGCTAATCAAGGTCAAACAAGCCACTGAAAAATGTCGTCCCAGGTGCCTGCTTGCTAGGAACAGAAATCAGACTATTTAGTCACCTCTTCTTTTGTTGCTGTTTGTTTTTTTTTGTTGTTGTTGTTTTGTCTTTTGTTTCTGCTTTGCAAGGCAGGATTTTGCTATAGCTTTGGAGCCTGTTTTTGAACAAGCTCTTGTTGACCAGTCTCCAACTCACAGACATCTTCCTGCCTCTGCCTCCCAAGTGCTGGGATTAAAGGCATGTGACACCACCACCCAACTTAGTCACCTCTTAAAGAACACCTACTTGTTCATCCCAACTCCCACCTGCCCAGAACTTCATCCTGGAAAGATTTTCTCATACTTATTCTTCCCAGTGACCTCTTCCTCTGAATAGGGCCACACTCCTTCAGTTCACCCTGTTTAGAGAGCACTTTCATCTCTCCTGGGTGGGAATTTAGTCATAACAACTTACTTATACATACTCAACCTGGCTAAAGCTGTCTTCACTGCAATAATAGTTTATATTGTCTTGTGAGCCTATATTACCAAACAGGGGCTGACATGTGAGCACCGCTAGTCAGTTTCTGGGTCTTTCACCACTCCGGAAGTAACTGGAAACATTTCCCCCTCTGAGATGTAGAACTAACCTCTACAGATTTTCCTATAAAAAAGAAGGCCCATTGACACAGAAAGCAGTTGTCTCTATGACAGAAGTAAGGGCAGAGGAGAGAATAAGGGTGAGGAAAGGGGCTCTTCCAAACTCCAAAGATAAATGTGCAGAATTGGGCACTTTTTGCAAGCTCAGTGATAAAAATTTTCAGGTAAAAACTCCGAAAAGTTTTCATGTCTCAAGTGCTCCAACTTTTATACACACACACACACACACACACACACACACACACACATTCCATCTTGATTCAGGTTGCATGAAAATTCTGAGCATTTTTACAGGGGTCATAGTGGCCCTGACTTTTGTTTGCCCTTGATGTTAGCTGAGGTCTAACTGCAGTCATCAATCTGACACCAGAGAAGGTGTCCTGATAATTGGAGTAGGAAGAACAGAGCAGATGCATTATTTTTCACGCAGTGGTAAGTCTTACTCCTGGACCCAATGAGAAAAGAAAATGTCCCTTCACTTCTGTTTTGGGCAACAGCCCCATAACAATGAGCAGCTCCTTTGGAAAGCAGTGGTCATAGTCTTCTAGCTGGAGAGTAGAAGGGACACAAAGGAAGAATTTCAACCATGCTTTCCACTTGAAAAGGCAGTGATTTCCTGCTATTCATTCCCTTCATCCTGACCATGTTTCTGAGACAGACACCAGAAACTAATTTCAGATTCTAGTCATAGAAAAGTGCATGGTTTCATGCATGAAATAAATTATTATTTATAGAATGAAATTTAAGAAATAAAGGAAGGAGGGAGAGACTGAGAGAGAAATCACTTGTCCAAAAGTGGTGGTTTCTCTAAGTGTTAAATTTCTTACCTGAGAAAGCATGGTGGCACACATCTTTATTCCCAAACTCTGGAGCAGAGGCAAGGAGGTCTCTTCAGGTAAAGGCCAGTTTAGCTTACACAGAAAGTTCCAGGCTAGCAAGGGCTACATAGCTGGGCCCTGTCTAAAAACAAAAGCAGTTCCCTAACCTGAATCGTAAGATCAACTCTATTTTCACCTTTATTCTGTATTAATACAACTAACACAAATGGAGACACTGAATAAATAAAGATACATGGGTTACTGGTCTTTATTTCAGCATTGCCATTATTAAAGTCCTTTATTGTCACAAGGAAAAGTGAGGGCTAGTTTTTGTGCATGAGTATTTGACCTTAATACAAGTATTTTAAAATAAAACAAGCATCTGGGGTTCTTTAGAGCTGTGCAGCAGTTGCACTGATTTCTCTATTAATTGGAAATTATATTCCAGTTGGTGTTCCCTTTCCAGTCTTGTTTAAAGTCTTTTTCTCACGACAGCAGGAGCAAATACCACCCCACCCCCATCATAGCCAAACATTCCTATGGGGAAAAAATACAAATAACCAGAAGTTAAAAGACGTGGTTTCTGGTATAAGATCTGAAATTTGGGGGTCGATTTATTTCAAATAAAGAATCTGTTCTAAAAATAGTAAAATATACAGAAAAACAATTCGGTTGGTCATATACTCCTATTTAATTTTCATGTGCAAATGTTTTTTTTTAATTTGCAAACAAGTACTATTTGTACTGGAGAAGCGCCTTGTATCCTGTATTGTCTCCACAGACCCCCAGGAGCCAGCCTCTCACATGCAGACATCCAGCAGGCTTAAGGTCTGAAATGGTTCTTTTACAGTGTGATACCATCTCATTGCCTCTCTGGAGTAGAGCAAAAGACGCCAAGTAGAGGCTTTGTTCAGTTTGACAAACAAATCCTGGGCTTCGTGCCGTGTGACCCCTCAGTCCTTTCACCCTACTTATAAACACAAGGGAGACATCTCACCGACAATTTTGGCAATGAAAATATGCACCACGGTTTTTAAAATAGCAGGTGCAGACATCGGAAAGAAACAACTGAAGGGAAGGGAAATGAGAAAACTCCCTGTCATTACTGGGAAATGAAACCATTACTCAACAGAAAATTCGAACTTCAGACGTAACACAAACCTCTTGTTGCCCTCTCACGTAGCTGGGAATGTACATTCAAAGGAAGCACCAAAATAATTTTCCAGAAATAACTGCAGGGAGAGAACGCTTAAGCAAAAAACGCTCCACAAATTAAAAGGGCACAAACAAATCCGGTTTTCCCCACAGAACTCTGGGGTAGAAGAGCCAGGGATAAATTAATCCTCTAGATCCTGAGACTCCATGAAAAGCTCCCTCTAACTCATCCATCCTCTGAGGTCTCCTTTAGGTATCTGTCTCTGAGATCACAATCCTAAGTAATCGTGAAATGTTGAAACCCTTCAAATGAGAGCCCAGAATTCTGCTAATTTTGTATGCGCCCGGGATGTCTGGGAGAATAAATCCAGGCATTATTGGAATATACTTTCCTCGATCGAAATGGGGAGGAGGTGGATTGAGAAAATTTGCATCTTATGGTTAAAATTGCCCTTTTAGCTTCCTCGGGACATGCCTCGGGAGTTGGAAGCACTTCGGAGAGGTGTTGCTCTTTTCCTGTCTCCGCATGCCCCACACCCACACAGAGATTTCTAGGTCTCTTGCGGTTGGTGCAAGGTCTCCTCCTCCCTCTTACACAAACTCTACCAGCTCTACCAGTTCTCTACCAGCTCCTGAACTCTGTAGGCAAGGTGAGGCAGAGGAACTTGGATGCTGCAAACCTGGGGCTCTCTAGAGGAGGTCCCCGCCAGGAACCAAAGGGAGGGTGGGGCGCGTGCCGCATGCCATCCCTGGCATCTCAGCGTCCCCAGTTCGCCCTTCCTGGCCAGCAGTGAGCTCCTCCTGTAGTAGACACGTGGCCTTGCCCGAACTTATAGAAAGGCCAACAAAGTATACAAATAAAAGTCTGCCTGCAAACAGTCTGATTGTCAGTTTCTTTGGTGAGTGCTGACACCAAGAAGAGAAACCATCCACAAACCTTCCCGGCTCATCCCCACTGGCAAGGCTTCATACTTAAAAGTCCACTCCAACAGAAACCTTTACCACTTGATTTTGAATTCAAGAAAACACAGAAAGTGGGCACTGTGCAGGGGTTTGGGGAGTGGGCATATGTGCTACACAGCAAGGCAGGGATTTCCTGGGCACCATAGGCCAAAGTAGTCCCATCTGCTTTTTCAGAGCAGTAGTGAGTGCCTAGGAGCCAGACTCAAAGAAGAGGGTTGACACCCAAAGGGGAGTAGAGGCTTCTGAAGCAAGAGGGAGGGGCAAACAAGCAAAGTCTTGAGCCTCAAAGTTCCAGAGTAGGGCAAAGGGGTGGCAGTTCTCATGGAAGATGTCCATGCAGTTTATATTTTTTTCTGTTTGGATTTTCTACCTTGAACCACCGAGGTTTAATTTCAAAGAGGGAAAAGGTTATTGCAACTATCAAAACTGATCCTAGGGCCAAAGACCGAGCCAATAACTTTTCTCATGGACTCTAGGAGGCGGCTAGGGTTTCTGCAAAGAGCACTGTCCCCTTGAAAAGGATTAGAGAGAGCAAGATCTGAAAGCATGGGCCAAGAAGCTGCATATCATAAGAAAAGCAAGTTATCTTAGGTGTTGCTTCCAGGGCTGAGATACTGAATGAATGGGGAGGGTCCTGTAAACCCTCAGCCCACCCCGTCTTCCTCCTTTTCCATCAACACAATCACCACCATCATCGTCGTCATCATCATCATCATCAGCGGCAGAACTTGCACTTGATGATCTTCTTAAATGCGTTTTGAAAGTCCTTGTTGAAATAAGCATAAATAACGGGGTTGAGCAGGGAGTTGGAGTAGCCCAGCCAGTTGATTATGGCACCCAACAACGCAGGCATGTGGCAGCTGCTCTCACAGAAAGGCAGGACCAGAGCCACAATGAAAAAGGGCAGCCAGCAAAGAATGAAAGTGCCCATGATGATGCCCAGCGTCTTCACTGTCTTCCTCTCACGGGCCAGGGCCATCTTGCGCTTTGCCTCAGCATTCCGCTCATTTTTTCTCTCCAAACAAACAGGGGCATAAGACGTAGCCCCGGACTCGCGGGGCAGCGGCAGGTGCTCTTTGGAGTTACCCACTCGGTGCACCTCGATCACCTCCAGGGTGGCATCGTCGTCACCCTGCCTCACCGCACCATTAGCGCATGAAGCCCCCACAGCCTTGTTCTCAGAGCTGCACCTCCAGTCCCCACTACCTGGCTGTCCGTTCAGGCTCTTCTTGGGGGGCGGGGCTGACGATGTACTAAGACTGGCGCCCGCTCCCTTCTTTTCTACCTTCTTGACAGTCTTGCGGATCCGGAAGCGAGCGGCTCGAAAGATGCGCCCATAAAGAACCAACATGAGCAGCAGCGGGATATAGAAAGCTCCGAAAGTGGAGTAGATGGTGTAGCCGTGGTCCTTGCTGATGGTGCATGCGTCGGGGTCCGAGCGGTCTTCCGGGGTGCGCCAGCCGAGCATGGGCGGGATGGAGATGAGAAAGCCAATGAGCCAAGTGAGCGAGATCAGCGCAGCGGCGCGCCGGGGCGTCCTCTTGTTCACGTAGTCTATGGGGTCAGTGATTGCCCAGTACCTGTCTAGCGCGATGGCGCACAGGTGCAGGATGGACGAGGTGCAGCACAGCACATCCAGGGCGATAAACAGGTCACAGGTGACCTGGCCCAGAGTCCACTTGTTGAGCACCTGATACAGAGCAGCCATGGGCAGCACCAGCACTGACACCATGAGGTCGGTGACCGCCAAGGAGCCGATGAGATAGTTGGCCACATTCTGGAGGGAGCGCTCCAGGGCGATGGCAGCCACCACGCAGGCATTGCCGAGCACCGCGCAGAAAATGAGCGTGCCCAGAAGCAAAGAGGTGATCACTTGGTAGCTGAAGGTCACGTCGGAGATGTCAGTAACGTTGCCGCCTGTCCCGAAGGGCTCCTGGGACGATGTGGTGTTGTTGCCCTCCCCAAGACTGAACATATCCATGCCTGCCTGCACGCCCAGTGGGGTTGGAGAAGGGAGGGGGAAAGAGCTGCAAGGGGATCTCCCTCGCCCCTCCCCCTAGGGTCTTCCTTCTTTTCTGGGGAATTTCAGAGGGAGGGGATCAAGGGACTGTAGCGGGAAGTTCTTACAGCTCTGGCGAAGGCGTCTGAGAGGAGCAGCTTCCAGGCGCACTCTCTCGCTTGGCTCCCGCCGGTCCCGAGCGCTCAGAGGCTCCAGCTAGGAAACTGTAGTTGGGCTAAGAGCAGCTTCCAAATCTCTGGGTGGTGGAGATGTGGCTGGAACATCTGTTTCACGCTGTCCATTTCACTTTGTCGCTGCCCAACTAGCTGCGGGAGCTGGACTCCGCCGACTAGCAGTCAGTCTCCAATCTCAGATGTCTCGCATTCCAGAAACCCCATCCTCCGGGGTCACTCCGTGACCCTCATCTCCTAGTTCCTTCTCTCCCGCTCTCTCTCTAGACTTTGCCAGTTTTTTTTTTCTTTTTCCAGCCTCCTTCTCCCGGCTTCCTCCCACTTGCCTTTCCTTCAGTTCCCTTTTCCTTCTTACCTCTCTTTCTTTATTCCTCTATGTGTCGCTCAGACAGCTAGTCTCCCTTCCTCCCACGCTAGCCCCCACCACCACCCAACACTTCCCCAGCCCTGAGTGCCTCCTTCTTCTGGGTCCCCGCCCTCCTGTCCCTCTAGACAAGCGCCTTGAGTCGACACACTCAGAACTCACTTCATATACCCACTCCGATCCGCTAGTCAGACCAATATTTTCACAGATCAAACTCCGCCTCCTACCCTGCAAACTAGAGGGAGATGAAAAAAATCTTCCCCCACTACCCATTCCCTTTACTGTTGCCAACTTCTTAAATAGAGCCAGTTTCACCGTATGGTTACAGGAAAAGGGAACAGACACAGGAAGCCCGAAGGTTGGAAAGCTGGGCAGCCCTGGGTAACCCTCTAAATCACTAAGTTGAGAGTGCGGGTCTTCTCTTCTAATAATACGGGCTCATTTAACATCATAGTCTAGGATTCTTTCCTATTATCCTGTGGACCCGGGAAAGAAAAAAAATATTATAAAGGACACGTTAAAGGACAAAAGCTGATAAACAGCTGGGTCTCAAAGAGAAGATAAGAAACTCAAGTAGGTGTGTATTCTAAACACACACACGCACACGCGCGCACACAAACACACACACACACTTCTGCTGCCATTACTAGCGTCATTTCAATGATATTAACACCTCCCATAGCTTTGTAGCTATTAAATTTGGGGAAAGAAATGTTTGTCTGTGTGTTGTAAACAAGGACCTGCATTTCTTACGAACTTCGGACTTTAATCTCCCTTACCAGGCTGCAAATCTCCGGATAGCTTGGTGGAGACCCTTGTCTCTGGCAGCCATGCGTCTCTCTGAAATTGGGTTCAGCACCTGGGACAGTTCTATGCAATAAGGCTTGCTTATGCCGCCACCTTCCGGCAAGTGCTTCAGAGCGCCATCTAGAAACGCTTGTCTTAAAGAAATTAGCCGGTATCAAGGAAACCCAAAGACTCTAAGAGAAAGAATATTACAAAATGAAAAGCAACCATTAAATGCTGTCACTTTAAATACTTTCTTCAATAATTTCTTTTTTTCTTTTTCCTTGGCTTTTATACCTAGCGCCCTTTGAAAACTTGAGACACATATCAGTTCATAAATTCTATAGGAAAAAAAGTCCCTTTACAAGACGACCTACTTTTTGGACCTACTTTTGTGTTGCTACATCCTGAGTTACAGAAATCACATGTTTTCTTGGGGGAGGGTGACATCATAACCTTTTCCAATACTAAAAAAAAATGACAATACTAAAAGTAGAGACTTCTAGGAGTTTGTTTTGAACTTTTGGGGGAGGGTCACAAAAACAATCGTTCCCAATTGAACACAAAGAGTAGAAATTCCAATTCATCAGAATAAACACAACAAACTTATAAATTCTAATTACATATCTAAAGTGGAGAAGTGTAGAATGCAGTTCCCACAGCAGCCAGTTCTAGATAACAGTCAGAGCCACTACAAAGTTCAGTGGTTTTACTGCTGTGTTTAAGTCTGAGCTTTGGAATTAGAGTTTTGTGTTCTTAAGATCAAAAAGGAGAACAATCACTAAAGCATAAAAGAAAGTCTAGTTGAGCAGACATATACAATACAGGCAGTGTGCTTGGAGACAGATTGACCAGGACTCGGTTCCCACTCAATCATTTCAGCGTACCAAAACAACGAAGCTGCCATGGGTGGTGATTCATAAGAAACACTGAAAAAAGATTGATGAGTGCGCACAAAAGGCAGACTCTGAGAAACTCTTTGTAAACATGAGTACATGTCAGTTTTTTTAATAAAAAAATCTCTCACAAATACAGAATTAAATTGTTTATTTTAAAAAGTTGCAACGGAAGAGATTATAACAGACATTTAAAGTCCAAAAATTCCAAAGACAAAACTTTAAAAATGTTTTAAAGAGTACAGAGTAAAAGAAGAAACATGTATATTAAAAGAGAAAACATATCTTGATAAGAAAACTTATCAAGAACCAAAGTGAATATGAATTGTCAAATTTAGCATATGTAAATGTGTAACAAACATTCAAATGTGTAAATATCAAATCAGGAGACAGGTCAGTAAGCAGCGGCCCTTTATGTACTGGATGCTAGATGGTTTAACAGCTAACAAACTTACTTTTCCCTTCCAAGAAAGGTAAAAGGTTTTGACTCTGGAGTTCATGTTTATGAAGTCTGGGATTTGCCATTCTACATTAATATATATGATAGATTATAGCGTGTTTAATATGGTAGAGTGTACCATGATTAACATGCACCATATTTAGGAAATTCCCAAGTAGTTCATATTCGTCTTCAAATGAACGACCATGCGATATCAAACATTTCATTTATTAAATTTTAGGAGATCTGCTGACACTCTTCCAGATAATAGGAAGAAAATAATAATAGATGTGCAGTGCTATGGTCCTGCAATTTCTAGGTAGCTAATAATTATGCATACATGATTTCTGTTGAACTTATAATACTGTGATAATATAATAAAACAGAGTAGTCTTGCCTTTCTCCATGCTCACACTTGGCTCATTCTTCTAAGTTTAACTCTTAAGAGATGCAGAAGCTAGCCAGGTATGGTAGCTACAAATCTTTAATCCCAGCATTTCCCTCTGGAGGTAGAGGCAGGCCGATCTGTGTAGAGTTTTAGTCTAGCCTATTGAGTTATGGACCAAGCAGGGACCTGTACTGAGACAGTCAGAAAATCATCATCACCATCACCATCATCTGGTCTGAAGTGATGCAGAAGATGAGATGGGATTGACTAAATGGTGGAGCATCCTCCAAGCAGACTTAAACTCATTCTTCAAGGCTTGTGAAGTTAACACAGGGAAAAGCTTGCTTTATAACGGCTATGACTGATATGATCTCCAGACAACAATACCAATCCCTCTGCTTTTATTCCTAGCTTGAATTTACTAGAAACAAGGCAGAACTTGTCAGGTTATAGATCTGTGTGTGATATATCATCCATCATGAGGAAATTCTCTGAAATACTTTATGAGAGAGAAATTATTTTTAACATTTTCATGGAAATTTGACCCAAGCCCAGCATATTGAGGTAGTTCTTTGACAAGGCATGTAAAACAAAAAGATTCTGTTTAAGCTTTGCAGTAATCATAGCTGAAGTTGGGATTCATCAGTAATTGCTTAAACAGCATGTTCTACTTATGCTAGATCTTTGGTTAAGGAGAGAAGATGCTGACTAATTGAAAACCAACTTACAAAAGTTATTTCTAAAAGTTCCTACTTGAAAAGAAAAATGGTTTAGTTCTTTGACACAGGATAGATTATCTGAAGCTAAAAATACCACTTTAAATTAATGTTCTCTGATCCTTAAATACCAAAGTAGTAAGATAATTATATTTTTCCAGAACTCTGAGTTTTGACTGGAAATCATTAGAAAAATAAGATTTAGACAAGAAATTTTGTTTAGATATCTGAGAACTAAGGCTTTCTTATTACTAAAAATTTATAAGAAATTCAAATAAACAAAAAAATAGGTTTTTCAAGACTGAGTAAAGTTTCTTGTGTTAAACCTCACCATCTGTCTTCCTCTAGGAATGTCATTTCTTCACTTCTGTCTTCCTGCCATGTACTTCTGGTGGCAGAAGAAGGGACCTGAGACTTCAGTAGCAAAGCACAAAACAGCGGTCTTGTTGTTTGCTAAACAATCAAATGGCTGCAATGATAGACCTATGATGACAACATGATGTAATACACTTCGTTACCCCAAGGTAACCGTCAACAAAATTTGATAGTGATGCAGAGTAATAACATTAATTGTCTCTCTGGTGATAATTTCTCAGAATGAGAAATATGTGTGCATAGTGAGAAAACAACAGTTTATAAAACAAAACCTACGAGGTCCTGTTTCATGAGACTCCATTATAAAGACAACTTTCCATGTGGATGTTATTTTATTTTATTCCTTAAAGTAGTTATTAAGGAATTCTCCAGGAAATTCTAGGTAAAATACAAATGGATTTAAAAAATATGATCATTGTATTTTGGAGCTTCTTGGCCTAAATCAGGATTTACTGAAGAGGAAAAACAAACATGCCAATGAAAGTTCAATACTTGGTGTTGAGAAGGAGTCTGCCCTTTCCCCAGGGCCCTGCTATGTTTGTTTCAAAACATGAAATAAACCCATTGCCATTGTTCTTGAGTTCTCAGTAGTCCTCATTGTCCGCTATGTTCAGAGAGTCTGGTTTTATCCCAGGCTTTTCCAGACCCAGGCCAGCTGGCCTTGGTGAGTTCCCGATAGAACATCCCCATTGTCTCAGTGTGTGGGTGCACCCCTCGCGGTCCTGAGTTCCCTACTGCACACACTGGCTTTGTGGGAGCCTGGGCAGTTTGGATGCTCAACTTACTGGACCTGGATGGAGGTGGGGGTTCCTTGGACTTCCCACAGGACGGGGAACCCTGATTGCTTTTCGGGCTGGTGGGAGACTTGATTGGGGGAGGGGGAGGGAGGTGGGCGGTGGTGGCGGGGAAGAGACAGGAATCTTTAATAAATAAATAAATTAAAAAAAAAAAAAAAAAAAACAAAACATGAAATAAACCTTTGAAATGCATAACTGCCAAAGAAATACTTTTTAAAAAACCCACTAAAATATTGAAGATAGAGTTTCACTTTTAGACATTATCAGATTCATAATAATTAGTATTAATAAATATATTTTTCATATCTTAATTCCTGAAGAATACTATATAATTAGAATATTTCCGTAAATATTTTCATTGTTCACTTTTGAAAGAGTAAGAGCATAGTTGAAATGATAATTATAAGGATGTGAACATTATTACTTGTTAATTTGAGGGAATTTGAAATTCAGTTCAGTCAAATAATTACTTAAAGCAAGAATTTATTTACTCTGTTTATTTAAAGTTGTGAGGATGCCCACATTTTTATTTCCTTTGGCAAGTATTTTTTTCATATAAAATCTATGATTCAATGCATTGGTTTAATATTTCCTTTAGGACACAATATTTCCCAAACACAACACGTATGATGATGAAATACTAGCATAATATATAAGTCACCTGTTCTATGTAAGCAGTAGTGTCTAGTATGTTATCCGGGAATGGCTCAAGTATATTGAATACCCTAGGCTCTACTTTCTACCCTTTTATTAAGCATTACATACAAATTACAAAATTGAGAGGAATGATGTAATGAATATTCATGTATTTAAGAAAAGCTTAATAAAAATAGTTTTAATTCAATTAGAATTATATTTACTCTTAAATTTAGTATTTATCATTCTCTTGAATGATTACACTTCTATATCATATATAAGTATTGCTAGCATTCTATATATATTTTTTTCCTCCTCCTCTTCTTCTTTGCTCATTTTTGTGGCATACATTCATGTTAATACAAAAATGAATGAAGGTGCTGGTAGAGGCCAGAGGTATTGGGTTCTCATGAAGCTAGAGCTGCAAGCAGTTGTGAGCTGAGTGGAACAAACATCAAGTCCATTAGAAGAACAGTATGACCTCTTAATCACTGAGCAAATCTCTCAAGCCCCTGTTAGTTCTTAAACAAACCATACAGAAAAATTACTTCGAAGTGCAGATTTTTTGTAGTGGGTCTAAGGTGGTACCCAAGATGCTACAGTTATACTAGCTTTCAAATGGTGATATTACTGATTTGCAAATTATAATTCAATTGAAGCGTCTAAAATAATATTATTGGTTTCTGAAGTATATCAATATTCACCTTCACTGTTCATAACGAGATTCATCTCCAGACTGTTTACATAAAGTTTCATAACACTTATTAATTGAATTGTGTCACCAGATGGGTAAAAGATTCATTTGGTCTGTGAATATGACCTTGTTTGGAAATAGAATCTCTGCAGTTGTAATCAAGTTTGAATAAGCTTACTCTAGATCATCACACAATCCAATACAATGACATGAGTGAGTACTGTGTGTACACTTGGGAAGCAAAAGAAGTTTAGACATAGTCACTGGCAGAAACACAACGTAAAATTACTGAGATACGTACACACAAGAAAGACAGTCATGTGAAAACAGAAGCAGAGATTGGAGTTATAAGACAGTAAGCCAAGGAAGACAACGACAGTTCCCAGCTAGAGATGCTGAAACAGACTCACAGGCAGATAGATCTCCAGAACCATCAGAGTTCCTGAAGTGTCAAAGTTCTGACTTATTACAGTTTCTGTTTATTTAAACAACTTGGTTATTATGCTTTGTTATAGCCACCATGGGAAATTAATAAAGACACTAAAAACACCTGTATGTCCAATTATTTCACTGAGGTTCTGTGTTTTTTTTTCCTTAGTGTTA
The DNA here is from genome assembly GCF_037038515.1 of Microtus pennsylvanicus. NCBI lineage: Eukaryota > Metazoa > Chordata > Mammalia > Rodentia > Cricetidae > Microtus > Microtus pennsylvanicus. The sequence goes on from NC_134584.1 coordinate 45,485,798, forward strand.
CTTCACTGTGGATTATCTGATCACATTTTTTCTTATATTTAAATTAGATCCTTTGCTGCTATTCTTACCTTACAAATTTCACAAGTTAAGAATGATTTATGACTATTAATCTTCTGCTATCTTTATTACTAAGGCAATCTTAAAAGACACAGGCCAATATTCCTCCCAGTTTCATACTTAGCTCATTTAAGCCTAAATTTGCATGTCAGCATATTGTATGAAGTAGGACCCCAGTCTAGCTGCCAGGACAGAACTGAAACACACTCTACTCTTTAACAACCCATCCTTTCTCCATTTCTCTCAAGAGCCTTGTCCACCATACACTATGTTTTCACACACATGTGACTTCTCCAGTTTCCCTGTTACCTTGTGTTTGATGGCTTTTCAATACCTATTCCAAAAGCACAGTAGGTTGACGTTTATAATAAATTTTATATCTGCTAGATTAAGTGTATCTCTCTGTGCTTTCTTAGGAAGGTTTCGCCACACTGACCCTTTACTGTTAAATATTACCTTAGAATCCACTTTTCCATCCCACAGTAAGATGTTTAATGAAAACTGTTTCAGAATATAATTAATTTATGTTATATTAAGTTATATTTAATTGATGTGATAAGTCTGGAAAACATATTCTGTATGATGTTGACTCTCATTTAATATGCCAATCATTTAGTTCCATTTTGCTTTCAACAGAGCTTATAATCTTCTCCATCAATGACAGAAATCAATTTTTGTGAATGCTTTTTCCCCCTTGGGTACTTTATTTATCGTGGTTGTGATTCTACAGTTGCTATCTATTGCAAGTGATGGTAGGTAGATGGATAATTGATGGGTAAATAGTTGATAGAATCTAGTTTGGAGTACCTTTAGTTTCACAACACTATGAAACCGAACAAATGGAGATATTTTTCCATATCCCTTCCTTCTCCCACACATGCATAGAAGACCTGACCGTCACTATCTCCCACCACAGTGTTACAGTTGTTACCCTGCATAAGCCAACACTGGCACATCAATATCAGGCAGAGCTCATAAATTATATCAGGGTTTGCTTATATACTTTAGGGTGTCAGACCACTTTATAATGAAATGTATTTACTATTGTGCATGTCAAGCTATATAAATCAGATTACTATCATACAGACTAATTTCAATCTGATGATGAATGTTAATAACTTGTCAGACTCTAGAAGCAGCTGGAGAATGATCCTCTGGGCAGCCTGTGGGAGGTTATATCCATAGCTCTGAGTTTGGAAGACCCACCCACTGTGGCTAGCACTATCCTGTGGCTGGGATTCTGGACCACACAAGTAGCAAAAGAGAGCTGAGCAGCAGTGTGTGTTCATTGCTCTCTGCTTTCTGATTGTGAACACAATGTGGACAACTGCTTCTAACACTTGCCTCCTTAACTTCACTGCTGTGATGAACTGTACCCTCAAACTGTGAGCAAGGACAAAGTTTTTTTATTTTAATTAATTAATTTATTAAAGATTTCTGCCTCTTCCTCACCACCACCTCCCATTTCCCTTCCCCTCCCCCAATCAAGTCCCCCTCCCTCATCAGCCCAAAGAGCAGTGAGGGACCCCTTACCTCCTTCCAGGTCTAGTAAAGTGAGCATCCAAACTGCCTAGGCTCCCACAAAGCCAGTATGTGCAGTAGGATCAAAAACCCAGTGCCATTGTTCAGGGCCACGAGGGGTGCACCCACACACTGAGACAATGGGGATGATCTATCGGGAACTCACCAAGGCCAGATGGACTGGGTCTGAAAAAGCATGGGATAAAACCGAACTCGCTGAACATAGCAGACAATGAGGACTGCTGAGAAGGACAAAGTTTTTAAGCTGTAAATTGCTTTTCTCAGAAGATTTTATCACCATAACAAGGAGAGGAATGAAGGCTGAAAATGGAACCAGGAAGTGGGATCATGGCTCTGATAAACCTGACTGTAGGTTTGGGTTTTGGAAATGCATTGTGGCTGCAGTGTTTGAGACTTTGGGCTACAAAAGTAATGGCATCTTGATAACAGAGCTCAAGAGATAATGCCGGTATATGCTTGGAAGATAATAACACTAAGAGAAATGTGGGGAATGGAGGCTCCTGCTCAGGAGGTATCAGAGAAGAAATATTTAATCAGGAACTAGGAGGAACCATCCCTGTAATGTTTTAACCAAGGACCTGGCTTCATTCTTCAGTCTCCTGAGAACCTGAGTGAAACTGGATTTAAAGCCGATAGGATAATTTATTTGGAGAAGAAAGGTGTGCAAGCAACGTTAACCATTTGGATGGGGAGGGGTGTAAACAACAAGGCAACTGTAACTGCTAAGGAGATGAATGCCTTTGAAGAGAAACCTGGTGTCCTGCCCTGGGAAAACAAAAATGGTGCCTTAAGTGGAAGGTTCCACCTATCAAAGGCTCCCACTTGTTAAAAGGCAAATGTATGTGAAAGGAGAAAGCCTGAACAACTTCAGATGTTGTCCTCCCTCCAAAGCAACCACCTAGGGTAGTGTTTTCCTCCAGATCAGCACCTAGAATCAGATTCCACTGATCCAAATGGAACAGTCTCCAGCCGAAGCTGGCAGAACTTGGGGGTATCACTCATGAGACACTGGCTCTGAAGGCATGAAAGATGCAAGAATAAGCGGTCATAGGATGCAGCTTCATATGAACCCCAAACTAAAGTATTTGCCTAATACTGAGGTGTAGGCTTATCCGGTTAAACAAATTCAGCACTGTGATGGCTGACAGGAAACTGCTGCCCTAAGCTAACCTCGCATTAACCTTAAAGCATGCCTATTCTTTGCTTGCCAATCTGTTAACTAAAGACTTATATCTCAAATCTTATCTTAATATAATCCCGTACTCTGGTCACAGTCTTGCTTTTGTAACCTTAGACCCGTATGCAGCATTGGCAATGGCTCCGCCCCTATCGCTTAGCCTAGGAATGAGCTTCTGAACAATGAAAAGCTAACTCTGTAGCTCTTACCTTTTGCGTCAAGCCTCTGAGAGGAGATTTTGAGAGAGTAGCAGTAGTTGGAGGGAAAAGCTGGCAGAAATTAGCAAAAATGTAAAAGGATGAGAATGTAAGAAAAATAAGAATGTAGAGAAATGAAGACGCAGCTGGAAAAAAAAAGCTAGGAGGAATTAGAGGTAGGACAGGATTATTAGAGTAGAAACAGAACCGTAAAGAGCACATGAATAGAAGACTCTTTTTTATAGCCCTTAAACTTTAGTTCCTATACTCATTGTAGCATCTTTTTTAAACCTAAGTGAAGACTTTAAAGGCAGTACCTTAGAAAGGTTTGATAGTGGAATATTTGTTTAATGACACGAAGGTGAGTTACATTCTTTTGTGTTTTATTCTTGTATGTTGCATTTATTTAGCAGGTAAGATGATTCTATCAGAGTACCTAAATACAGTATTAATAACATTTTACTGTCAAATACAATTATATAAACTCTTTTCTTTAAGAAATGTCAAAGTTAAAGTTTGCTTATAGACATATTATAGCTTTGCTTTTGCTATTTTTTCAAATTTAAAGCTTTTTCTCATTGTTTGAGAAACATAACTGCACTTGTCAACGCTCCAAAAGAGTAGGATGATGGTCATTGTGTGTGGCTCTGGGCCTCGTCCTTTGGATTTTAGAGCCACTTTTCTATCTTCAGTAGAGAGAAATGGAGCCAAGTGGCATTAAATAATTTGTCTTTTGATTCATGATTTGCATAATGATACCCGTGACATATAGCATAGCGGAGTAGGTTATATTCTTGGCACCATGTTAGGTCCTTCCTATGCACTATGATATTCTACCCTAACAACAGGTTGGGCCTCTTTAATTTTCAAATAAATAAATTGAGGCATAGGGGAAAAAAGACCTGGTGCTTGTTTCTTTCATATATATATATATATATATATATATATATATATATATATATCTTTATTGATTATTTGGGAATTTCACATCATGCACTCCAATTCCACGCACTTCCCATTCCTTCCATATTCTCCCCTTACCCCTTCAACATATTCTCCCCTTACCCCCCAAAGGAATTAAAAATGAAACAGAACTACAAAAAAAAAAAACCTTTTCGTACCTCTGTCTTTCCAACACCTCTTAATTCATCCTCAAGGCATAGGGTGTTGTAGTTTGTCACACAGTAAACCCTTTTAACCAGTCAGCCATGTCCACAAAATGTTCACTGCAATGAGTCATTGTCTGGTTCAAGGCATCTGGTACATCATCATCCCTGAACCCTCACGGAAACTCCTCTCCAGTATCCTGCTGTTGCCTCTCATCATGGGAACCCTGCAGTTGTCATTCCATAGAACCAATCCCTTTAAACACTCCAACAGGTCGTAGATCGGGTAGGTGTTATGGTGTGTCAACCCAAGGCCCAGGATGTGGGTCTGGGTAGTAGCTGGTGGGGTCGTGGTCATTAGACCACCCCCTTTAGGCAAGGAGCAGAGCCAGCTCTCCTAGGCCTATGCCATTGGGACCAGCTCTCCCATGCCTATGATAAGGTCCATCGAGCCTGAATGAGGGAACCAGCTTTCCCAATGGGGCAGGGACACCTCTCCAGATGTAGTGTTCAGTGAGGATCAGGGCCAGCTATCCCAGGACTAGTGGGGGATGGTGTCAGCTCAGCAAGGACCTCAGATTTCAACATACATGGTTCCTATGACACCACGTGGGACCACAGCCATGGACATCAGCTGCAGTATGATCATGGACCCAGACATGGCTCTTGGCAGCAGCTTGGGCCCACACATCACCATGGCCCTGGTAGAAGCACAGGGCACCTAGATCAGTATGGCCCCAGTGGCAGCAAGTTATTCAGACACCAACATGGTCTCAGGTGGCTGTCTAGACCCTAGACATGTGCAGAGTAGTAACAGGAGTCACAGACATAAACTCAGCCCCGGGTTGCTGTTGGACCACAGATTCAGACATGGCAGCCAGGGTCCCAAGTGGCATCACATGCCACCCAAATTGTAATGGTCTCAGTGGTGGCACAGCCCTCAGACACTAACATGGCCACAGGTGTCAGCTTAGACTCCAGGCATCTATGTGACCTTTGGTGTTACCATGGGCCACGGGCATCAACATAGACCTTGACTATAATAGGACCATGGACCCAGACATGGTCCTCAGCTGCAGCCTGGGCCGAGACAACACTGTGGACCCAGGTGACAGAGAAGGTCACTCTAATTGGCACTGTCCTGGCAGTCCTTGCTTGCTTCTTAAATCTTTGCATACATTAGAAAAATTGAATTCACAGCCTGGAAAACTACTTCCTATATGCTGAAGCTTCCCTTTAACAACCTATGCTGTGCATTCATTCAAGATCACCAACTAATTAGCAGAAGCTAATCAGGTAGAATTGAGCAGAGAGGAAAGAAATACCAGAATTCTATTGTTGTGAGGAGGCCACTTGCTGGTTCCCAGCTGCTCAGCCTCAAAATAATCACACAGAAACTAAATTGTATTAATTAAATCACTGCTTGGCCTATTAGCTCCAGCTTCTTGTTGGCCAATGTTGTTGTCACATATTAATTTAATCCATTTCCAGTAATCTGTGTATCACCACATGGCTGTGGCTTACCAGGTAAGGTTCCATCTGGCTCCGCTGTGGCTACATGGCTTCTCTCTGACTCTGCCTTCTTCCTCCCAACATCCAATTTAGCTTTTCCCATCTAGTTCTGTTCCCCTATAGCTCTGCTATAGTCCAAACCATGGAGCTTTTATAATCTCAACGTTCAAATAACAGAAAATTAAACTAAAGACTCTTGCCCTAGACCATAAAATGGGGCTCCATGTTAGGTTAATAAATCAAAAAGCATCTGATGTCATTATTTAGGATCCAAAGCAAATAGTCCAACCCTAACGCAAACTCCCCAAAGAAACTGAAATAATTTTAAGTTGATATCTGTGTCCAATAATTCACACGTCAATTCTTTACACTCAGTCATTTCTTCAAGGATATTTTATACACCTACCATACTACCAGAACCAGATCTTTGTCTATAGTTTTAAGTCTCTTCTGTAATTTTAATGAGAAAGTGTTAGGAGAAGCTGAGCCAGACAGAACTACTGCCATCTGGTTGGCTCTTAACCAAAGGCACAACACCCCTTCTGCTACCTGGATCAAAGGTTTTTCTCCCTAGAGAGAAAAAAAAATCACTGGAATATACCAGAATATTGCCCCAATAAGAAAGTCCACATCATCACTAACATGCCAAAAAATGAGTAATTACCTCCTTGACATTGGATTTAATGAGAAAGACTGCATGGCAAATCTGCTTTGGTTCTGGCTTTGCTCCGAAGCTGGACAGAAATAGATGTTCTGTTAAGTTCTTTCCCCTTTGTTGAGAAAAGAGAAGATATTATAAAAAGATTACATGAGAGGGCAAACTAAAGTATTTCATACACTAGAGTATGCATAAAAATCATGAAAAGAGCATGTTTAAAATGCAAGCTCCAAACCCCAATTGCCAATGACTCTGTTGGAGTAGCTCAAGAATCTGCTTAGTCAACCCCTATATGATGCTAATACCAGTGTTCCACCTACCAGTGGAGATGGGACCTGCAGACCCACCCATTTTCTATAGTACATAAATAAATGCTCTTTCTTCAATTTAAACAAATTCAAAGGCCCTTTAGCCATTTCTGAAGTGAAAAAAGAAACCACAAACAAACATTAAAGAAAATCTATTTGAAGGGAAATTTTAAATTCACAGCAGAGTCAGTTTGATGAAGGGAGAGGTAAGTGGGAGAGAAGAGCTCAGGTGGCAACTAGAAACAGCTGGGGAGCTGGGGGTCCTGAGATGAAAAAGCATCCAGGCAAGAAATAACTCCAAATGGAAACAGCTGGGGAGCTGGGAGTCCTGTGATGAAAAAGCATCTAGGCAAGAAGGCCAAATCTGAGCTTGGAGTACAAGAAAGGACTTGCTGTAAACCTGAGCAGAATCCCTGTTGTGAACATGCTGGAGAAGCATGTTCCATTCAGCTGCTCTCCTGGAAGTCAGGTGAGATAATGCTCTCAGATGCAAGTTCTTCTAATCAAGCTGGGGACAATACACTAACCTTGCTCAGCTCTTGTTGGTCAAGGATCAGCTTGCTTATAAGCTTAGGATTTCAGCATCTGAAATGCAATGCTTCAAGTTGAGGAAATGCATGATGTTGGAAGCTCATTCAGAACCATACACTCACCCCTCTGCCAAGCTGGGAGGTATCAGGGCGGGGGCTAGCACTCTGACTAGTGTTGCTTTATGCTGGGCATTTTCCCTATTTGTATCATCAACACAAGTTAGCAGAATGAGTGGTTTAAGTCATTGGACAGTGCCTTCTTATTTACCCTTATTCTTTCCCGAAGTGTTTGATTTAGTACACTTTCATTTGTGTACTATAAAAACAGAATCTAAGTCAGATGTTTTGGTACAACTAATGTCAATGGAATGCCATCCCAAAGAACAGAAACAAGGGCGTGGAGAAAGAAAAGAGGGGAAATCCAGATAATATAAATGCCTGTTAGAGAGGACATCCTCATGGGCTGCTTATAGAGGCACCAACCCTGAAATCAGCTCTCTAAAGGATGGGGGAAGGGGCATGATCTGAGAACTCCAGAAAGCCTCTTCTTGTTTACTCTCTGTGTTTCTAACCACCACCCCTAACTCCCTGACATGCATTCAGGTTAAGGAAACTAGCTCCACTCCTCCTCAAACCCTGTCTCTTACACAGGAGTCTGGAAACTACAGAGGAACTCAGGGAAAAAAGCATGATGTGGGGAAGTAAGCTGAAGTAAATTTAAGCCTGTACCCTATGGAAGCTAATTTTGGGGGTGGGGCAAAAAATGTTGCACATATATGTCTACAATAATACATTCAGCTCCTGCAGAGTTATAAAAATGAATAAATCATGTTCTTCAGTGATTTCTACAAGCTTTGTTTTTAGAGTAGGGAACCGCAGAAATAGCATTAGTATGAAATCTTTACAGAAACAACAAATATTAGAAGAAGAGGGGCGAATCTTTAGTGGGAAAAATGATTTGGAGAAAAGGAAGGGATCCCGAAGAAAGGAAGTTGAACCAGCTTCTCTTCAGTGGTCTTTGGAAGAAGTCTTCGACACTGGCAAGGGAAAACTAAAAATGTATTCCTTCAGAATGGAGGCACATTGCACATTGTGCAAGTGGTATTGAGAAAACTTTGTTAACCTGGTATTGATGTGAAAGAGGTCAAGACAATGAAGCTGCATAGTTTTGCTCTGCAAACAGAAGTTGAACCAGTGAGGTTTGAGCAGGGGAGTAATCCAACAGAGTTATCTCTACTCTTGGCATACCTTCAGTCAAGATCACAAAACTGATTCCCAGAGATTTGTTCAGTTAACAAATATTTACAAAGGACACATTATGTACAGGGACTACGCCAAGTGCTGAGCACCCACTGGTGAGCTGGTCCATGTCACTGAGTAGGTTAAGTATTCAGTAGGAGAGACAGCCTTGGTACTATAGAACAGTGGTACACAGGTGTGCGGTGAGGCCCCTTATCCATCCTTCTGGGCTCCTGGAAGACTTCCTAGATGTTAGAATATTTTCTAACACAAGCTCTCTGCTGAGGCAAAATAATCCCAATCCAGCAAAATCAGACCAGATTAAAAGATATCCAGGTTTAGTTAGACACCTGCACTCCCGGGTGGCCCCCCAGGGGAAGGGAAAAACACGTGTTTATTTGGGGGGTAGTTTAAATAGCCTGTGGGAGGGGTCTTGACCTTTCCTGGGGAGGGGTCAAGGTTTGGCGAGCCACCTTGTTTCTCCTCAGGGAGGAGTCAAGGTTCGAGGGCCACAGGAGAGGGGCTTCCAAGGATGAAGGCCCAGGCTGGGATTTACACTGGGTACTTGGAAGTGTTCTTTCTTTAGAAGTTGGAAGGTTTAAATGCCAACTTGAAGCATTCCAGAGGCGATTCTCTAAGGCGGCAGTGTACCGATTCAAATGAAGTATGAAATAAATGATGGTACCTGGGACAGGGGCAAACTCAAGCTGAGTATTTGTGACCATGAATTCTTTCCTCTCCTCTGTTCCTGAGAAGTTCTGCCTCACTACCTGAACCACCACTTTCTTCAGCCTTCAGTTAGTGTTACTAAACCCTGGAGCTTTCCCTGACTCCTCAAATTTAAAAGGTCCTATCTAAAGGTCTAAATATCACAAAATTTAATATTTCCATAATTGTATTAAAAGGAAACAGTGTATTCAAGTCAATAAAATATGATGATTCCAACTTTCTTCTGATTATAATAAGAACCAAATTGTATCCTCATGTACTTACTAATAAGTACATAAATAGTATTCTGCCCTTGTTACAATGAATCAAAAACTAAAAGAGGAAAACAAAATAAAATAATATAATCTCTATTTGTCTACTTAGTTTACCCAAGAGTCCCTCCTTGACTTTCTATTAGATTTCCAAAATAGTTTTAAGTCAAAAGCATGATTTTAAGTGTCCAATGTCTGCCTTTTGGCACTGCTTCTCAAATAAAAGTCTCTGTCAAAGAATTGGGGTCCAGTTCAGCTAGTTCAACCCTACTGAGTATGAGAAGCTAGACTTCACACTTGGGCTCCTCTGAACAGCTACTGTACCCATGAACTGCTTCCATTAGGTCAGTCTTTTCTGAAAGAATTGAAGCATCCAATCTAGTGCTCACTGATAACTGCCCCAATCAGCCAAGGTTTCCATTCCTATTTCCTTCTGATAATAATAGCAATATCAAATAGTAAATCCTGTGTACCTGGCACAATTCTAAATGTTTTGCATATAGTTTTATATTGCAATATTATTATTGACATAAGATTCTGGGGATAAATAAAAAAGGGAAATGTAATTGTTTTATAGTTTTGTATCTGTGTTTCAAATTCACAAGGGATCAACTGGTCTGGATAGTTTTATGTCAGCTTGTTAAAAATCCAAAGTCATTTGGGAAGAGGAAATCTCTACTGAGAAAAATCCCTCCATGAGGCAAGTCTGTAGTGCATTTTTTTTTTCAAAAAAAATAGTGATTGATGTGGGAGGGCCCAGCTTATTATGGTTGGTGCCAACCCTAGGCAGAGAGTCCTGGGTGAAATGAGAAAGCAGGCAAAGCAAGCTGTGAGGATCAAGACTGCATTCCTCCCAAGGCCTCTGTTTTCAGTAGAAACAAAAATAGAAATTAAGCAACACAACACTTTCTTAAATACAGACTTAAATCTTTTCTGTGGAATAGTAAGCCAGCCTATGTGACATAGGCACCTTTGGAAGGACACCTGTACAATCTCCTCAGTCTGTCTCTTCAAACAAGCTCATAATCAAACCCAACATTTATTAGTGATCAAACAAAATCTTCATATTGTGGATACAGAAAGCATGCTCTTTGGCTAATAAAATAACTATGACTGAAATCAATAGCAATAGCCTATTTATAAATAAATCAATAAATTTCATGGAAAATTTGGGAGGACTCATAACAGGTCAATACTGTGCTAAAAAATTAAGCAGAATAATAAGAAAAAGGGAAATGGAGGAAAAAGAGTAAAAGCTAAAGGTGAAGGAGACTTTATTAGCAGAAAACATCAACATAGAAAATTAAGGATTAACTGTCAATCATCAGAGCTAGTAAAGATTTTTAGTGTTATGAATGTGTCCTGATAATCAATGGTAAGAGCATCCATACACATCAGCAATAACTAAAAAAAATTAATGAAAATATATCCTAATAACAGCAAATACATAAAGCATTTAGAAGACTCTATGTGTAGCTATGTGGCAGGAGGTTTACTTGCCTAGCAAAAACAAGACCAGGGTTCAATATTTAGCACTACCAAAAATTCAATGACGACCTTAAAAAGCAAGGGTATCTTCAAAACTTCTTTTGCATTTTTTATTGTTGGAGAATTTCATACTTTCATATAATATGTTTTATTATAAATCCAACTCCCATTTCCTCCCCTTTCAACTTCTCTTTTCACTTTTTCCTGTCAACTTCATGTGTTTTCTATCTTTCAAAGCTGTTGGATACACTCACTGCTGCCAGTATGGGCATAAGTATAGCGCCATCCACTAAAGCAGGCCCATGTACACTTAAAGAAAACTGACGTTTCCCCTACCAGCAGCTATCAATTTCCAAGAGATCCTCAGGTTTGGGACTTCGGGACTATCTCCCATCTCTATGTTGGGATGAGGATGATGATGATGATGATGATCACCGCCTTCTTCTTCTTCTTCTTCTTCTTCTTCTTCTTCTTCTTCTTCTTCTTCTTCTTCTTCTTCTTCTTCTTCTTCTTCTTCTTCTTCTTCTTCTTCCTCAACATCTTCCTCCCCTACTTCCTCCTCCTCTTTTTCACCCACTTCCTCCTCCTCCTTGTCTTCCTCCTTGTCCTCCTCCTCCTCTTCTTTTTGTGGCTAGCTTGAGCAAATTGTGTACGTACATGTTATCATAACTGCTGTGACTTCATATGTGTCCAACAAACACTGTTTTCTTATAGTTCTCCATGTACTCTAGCTCTTAGAATCTTTCTGCCCTTTCTTATGCAATGATCCCTTGAGCCATTGGATGAGCGAGTGTAATATAGATTATCCATTTAGGGCAGAGCACTCCACAGTTTCTTTATGTTGATAAATTGCTGGTCTCTCTGTTATTTGTCATCTGTTGTAAAAATAAGTTGTTATGATGAGGAGTGAGAGATGCATTAATCTATGAGTATAAAGAAAAGTACGGGAAAGGTCTAATATTACAACAGTTTGCAAAATAATAGGTGATAAGTTCTTTCCTGGCACTTATGACCTATCCAACATAGGGTTATTGGCCCATTTCACAATACTAGGCATGATTTCTATATTGTACAGTAGTCCCTAAGTCCAATAAAGAAGTAGTTGGTTACTCCTATAACATACTGGCTACTATAGCAGCAGCAGTAGAGATATATTGCTAGTCTTGTAGCTTACAGAGGTCACAGTTTGTTAAGATTGTTGATTACTTTTCAACCCCAGTAGTGTGCAGAGCACCTTATAGAACTATGAAATCTTGAAGGGAACAATATCAAGTAAGTCATTAATTATACTTTTGGACAGACTGGAAAAGAAAAAAGTTATATATCTAGTCTTAAAGACATGTAAAAAATTGTTAATTGTAATATTGATTATAATAGGAAACGTTTAAACAGGATGATTAACCTCTTTCTATAAGTTTAGTAATAAGCTATAGTTTAAAAACTATAGTACTGTGTAGCAATTAAAATGGAACAACTATAGTAAAATAAAGTATCCATGAATGCTCAAAATAATATTTAGTGAACAAAAGCTAATGTGATAGTTAATAAAATTTGCACACACTTATATATATTATATATATGTACATGTATGAAATAAGTAAATAAGTAATGATCATAGACTAAAATATTACCAAATTCAGTATAATAATTAGAGGGAAATACATATCTAGTTGTATATGCATAAATTACTTATGGGAAAACATATGTAATAAACACAGACTTGCAGAATACTTATCAAACTCAAAATAGAAGGGGAAAAAATGGGACCACAGAGGAAAAATTGCAGTGGACATTTTTTATAGTATTCTTAGTACTCAGGACATTGAGGCTTGAGGGTCAGCACTTCAAGGTCATGATGGAGTAGGTAGTAAAATACTGTCCCAAAAATAAATTTAATGTAGCAATTAAAGAATATATTTGGGACAAAAAAAAGGAAAAGTTGATATTCACTAGTTTGGATGGTAGAATGACTTATTAAACTAGGTTCTAAACTTTTTGACATCTTTAAAGCTTTTGGCAAATTCTGAAATATTCCGCTATTCAGAATAATGATTAATTATATGCAAAAGCTAAAAGGCTACACAATTAAGTGTCTGTACGTTTTATGTTTCTTTCCTCCATGACTAAGTACAATAATTTTGTTAGTACAGCCTGAATTCGTCACCATGTCGCATCTGAGGGCCTACAAACATATTTGTATGTACTTTATGACCTCCTCATTCTTTCCCGACTGGATGGCAAAGGCAGATGCATAGCTTGCAATGTGAGCAAGCCACCTGTGACTGCTACAGCAAAAACTATTACCTCCAAGGTCCATTACTAACTCTACTTTGTTTATCATTAAGACACAGCGCAGTGCAAATGTACTTGCTAATTTTAGAAGTTCTGGGGCATTTCATATTTTTAAAGCTTGCATTTAACTGATGAGCATGAAAATTTTATCCTCTCTAGAACCTGTGACAGCAACTATCTCTGTCAGGGGCCTTACCCACTTATTATTTTCTCCTGGATTTCACTCTATGCAAGATTCTTTGTAGAAAAGTCAAAGTGAGGCTAAGATACATTTTCTCATTGAGAGAGTACTGGTATGCGGGTTCAGCAAGATGACTCACTAGGTAAAGGTGCCCGTGGCCAACCCCGACAGCCTGCATCAGACCCCTGGGCCTCCTCACGTAGTGAAAGGAGAATAAAATCAACGTCCACAAATTCTTCTCTGATCTCTACACACTGGTCATGGCAACCGCATGTACACACACATGCATGCATACATATATTAAAAAACAAACAACGTTGTGTAAATCTTTTTTTAAATAAAAGCAAAAGCTTATTATAGTCTAAAAGCAAAGGCAGAACATGCCATTGAAGTAGGACACCTTGGGGACAAGAAAGTTTATCATCTAAAAGGAGCCTGAGAAAATATCCTCAGATCTTTTCAATGACTACAAATGACAAATTATTCAACATTTCACTAAGAATATTATCTTTGTAGCTGATTCTAAAATGATTTCAAAATATATGAAATTGAAAGAACAATGCAAAGAACTCCTAGACATTTTAGCTACATGAACATGCACCTAAAATTTTTCATAACCATTAGGCAGTAGAGAGTAGATACAATGGCTTCTTGATACTACATACTTCAATGTGCATTTCTTAAGAACAAGGACATTAATTTATGTAGTCATAGTAAGCAAACATGTTATTACTATCAGGAAATCAGCACTGTTAAAATATTATTATAAAACCTAGGAACCTTATTAATTAAGCTTGCTAATGATGCTACTTTAATATCTGGCACACAGTCAAATCGTGGATCTTATGTTTATTTATTTGTCAGATTACATTAGTCTCTAACCTAGAATATTTCTAAATTTGTTTATGTTTATTTCCTTAATAGCATTGTAAAATTTGAGCAGAATACAGCCAAATTATTTGGTAAAATGTTGAGAGTATTGTCCATTTCCTTGTGATACACTGATATTGTGTATCTCTGGATCTCTGGTAGGAATGTCACTATCTTCTCCCCATATTCTAGTTGATTCTTTCTTCTGGTGTGTGTGTGTTCCTCTTTCCAAGAATTAAGGACACTTTGCCTTGAATATGTCTATTTTATAAAATATATACTTAGATCTTGCTCTTTCTGCACAATTGAAAGTATTTTTTAAAATATATTACTAAACATATACTAATCACACATACTGATTTGGCTGCTGTGTGGAATATCAGCTGGCATTTTCTGTTATGATTGGTTGGCATCCTATTTTGAGGATGCTTTCTCAGAACTTGCTCAGTCTTCCTCATTTTTGTACCCATTGTTTTCTTTTTTCGTTTTCTTTTAGTCTTGGTACTTCAAGGATGTCTTGGCTACATATAAAATTCATGGATTTTTACATTCTTCCCTTGAGTTCTGAGACTGCTGCCTTGCTGTGGCTTCTGGAAGTTACCATTCTGTTGCAGGATGCTTGGAAGTTTTCAGACTTTAAACTGAAAATGTTTCACTGAGATAAACCTCAGACTTGCTCGTTCTGTGTCAACATTGCCACATCTCCCATGGGCCTCCAGTTGTCTTTCGGCAAGTTGTCTTTCGGTTCTGTAAGACTGCCACAACTTATTTCAAGTATTTGCTCTCTTCCATTGTTTTGTGCTTCTCCTTTGGAGACCAGCTATTCAAATGCTCGCTGCTTGTCTCTTTTCCGTTACAAACAATTTCTTCTGGTGCTTTTGAAAATTTCTTTCTCGATCATATTTCTATTCTTTTGGCTGTTTCTCTGATCTTCTTTGACCCATTTAAGCTTTTAGTTTTAATCTTCATTGAGTCATTTATAATTTAATCTCTTATCTTTCTTTCCTGAATGAAATCAACAAATACCCATTTCATGTCTTATTTTTAAAACTTTAAAGTAGGTTCCTTTCTCATACAGTACATCTTGATTATAGTTTCTCCTCCCTCTATTACTCCCAGTTCCTCTTCCCCTCCCCTCCCCTCCCTTCAGGATCCACTCCCTTACTTTCTCTCCCTTTCTGTATCTTATCTAAGATATAACAACACATGACAAATAAAATAGAGAAAGATGAAACCACAACTTTCAAATCAAAATTAGACGACCCAACAGAAGGAAAAGAGTCCCAAAGTGGGCAATAGTCAGAGACCACATCATTCTCACAGTCACGAGTCTGATAAAAAAAATACCAAGCTATTAACTGTAATATGCAGAGGACCTGGTGTAGCCCATGGGCACTTCATTATCTGTAAGGCACAGGCACCTTGCTTAGTTGACTCAGAGGACCTTGTTCTCCTGGTGTCCTTGAATCCCTCTGTCTCTTACATCTTTCCACCTTATATTCTGTAGGGTTCCCTGAGCTCTGAAGGAAGGGATTTGATAGAGATCAGTGATTTAGACTCTCTGCATAATGTTTAGCTATGGGTCTCTGCATTCATTTCCATCTGCTGCCAGAGGAAGCTTCTCTGATGACTGGATGAAGCACTGATCTATTGATCTGATCTATTAGATCAGCAGAATATCACTAGGAATCATTTTATTGTTTTTGTTTTGTTTAGACCAGTCATGTTTGGTTTTGCCCTAGGTCTCTGGGATATCTAGTCTCTGGTTCTTGGTTACTCAAGCATGCCAGGCATGGGTTCCCTCTCCTGGAATGGGCCTTCAGTTAAATCAGACATTGGTTGGCTACCACAAAGTTCTCGGCTTCCATTGCCCTAGTATATTTTGCAAGCAGGATAGATTGTAGGCCAAAGTTTTTGTGGCTGGGTTCATGTTTACTTTTCCGTTTTTGTAGGCTGCAAGGTACCTATGTGTACCAAAGAGATTAGAACACCATGTTTTTCCCTTTATTGATATGTTCTACTCCTACCAAAGTTACTCATATTATCCTTTCCATCTTGTCAAATATTTATTTGAGTATCTCTAATTTACTGTGTGGGCTTATATAACAGTGTTCTAGTTTTCAGTTGGTTGGAAATAACTTTCATCAGGTATAATGTTTCCATAAAATTCTGTTTTCTTCTTAGTACAAATGATGTCTGTTTCCACATTGGCATTTAGTAGCCAGAAATGACATAGTGTCCTAGATAATTATTCCTTCTCTGTCAAAGAAGAGTGGCTTTTTAATGCTGGGACAAATAGAAAAAGTTTCTTGTCTTATCTTTATTGCTGTTATTTTTTATACCTTACAATATTCAAAAATTTGCCTTCATTTCACTCTCGTCTCTCCATAAATGTATCCCTTAAATTTTCTCTCTTCTCTTATCTTTGTTTTCTCTCTTTTTGTACTTGGTTCCTCCAGAAATCTTGGGATGAGAAGTTCAAAAATAATTCCACTGAAAATTTACATTAATTTTTCTGCTTACAAGAAAATTGAGTTATGTGCTGTATTCTATCCTACAGTTATGCAAAATATAGGATTTGTATGACTTAAATAAGAATTTTTGTTAACTTATGTAGCAGTTAGAGATACATTAGGGCTTTAAGCCTTAAATGGGTCCTATTCATCGGCTACCTTTTTAAATCTTTAAATCTCCAGCAGAACATAAATACAATATTAAAAATACAATCTTGACAAAATGCTTCTTTATATATTTATTTCTATAATATTTTGTAGAATTTTAAATTATCGTTAACTCTAACTCAGGTCCACAAAGCGCAAGTCAGTAATAAATACCCCAGCATCTTCTGAGTAGAACAACCATGAGGGTGTCATTGAGATACACAATGATTGGTCCTCACTCTCTGTAGACATTCCCTGTGTGCTCCTGTAGTGCCTGATCTTGACTGACAACTTGATGAACTACAGAGTCCTCATAATATCAAAAAAGAATACTTCTAGGGATGCCTGTGGGGGATGGCAGAAGAAAAATAACTGAGGGGGAAACCATCTCTGAATGTGAAGTGGGCAGCACTATCCCCCAGATGAGGTTCAAGATGGAACAAAAGAGGAAAAGAAAAAGCCTGCAAAGACAGGTTTTTTTTCCTGCTTCTCACCATCACCGCTACCATGACCACCCATTTCCTGGGCACAGGAAGTAAGCTACTCTGCTCTTTCATATCCTCCTTACCATGATGGACTAAAACATCCATCCCAATAATGAGCCAAAACATGTATTTCCTCCTTCAACTGTTTTGCTGAGCCATTTTTGTCACAGTGGTGAAAATCCAAATAACACAGTTCTCAATCATGCCTCCCCTGATCCTTTCACTTCTCAGACCTAATGGGGTTCTAAATCAAGAAGCTTTTCACAAAATTCTTGCCTGAACTTTGCTATGGATATTTGGGTAGGCCCAAAAAAGTTCCAGGGAAGGTAACAGATGCTTTCATGTTAGGCAATATATCAAAGGAAATCTACACAATCTCTACCTTTAAGATAAGCCATTTCCATAACCAGTGGTTCTCAATCTGTGGGTCACAACCCCTTTGGGTGTCAAATGACCCTTCCATAGGGGTCACCTAAGATCATTGAAAATACAGATAATTATACTATGATTCATTACAGTAGCAAAATTACAGTTACAAAGTAGCAGCAAAAATAATTTTATGGTTGTGGTTGCCACAACATGAGGAACTGTATTAAAGGGTCTCAGCATTAGGAAGATTGAGAACCGCTACCATACATTAAATTGCAGCAACTCCACCTGTCTTTGTATGCTTTATTCCTGTTCCTATCACTGTCTAGTTCCTTCGGTAAAAGACAGTATCACATACCTTGTAGACAGAAGTTTCTGTTCTGCCCGTTCCCTCAGGTGTTCAATACGAACAAAACATACAGAGGCTAATATTAATTATAAACTGTTTGAAAAATGGCTAAGGCATATTCCTAGCTAGCTCTTACATCTTAAATTAACCCATTTCTATTAGTCCATGCATCGTCATGAGGCTGTGGCTTACCAATAATGTTCCAGCATTTTTCTCCTTTGGTTGCTACATGGCATCTTTTTTCCTCCACCTACTCTCTCTATATATCTCTGTTCAGATTTCCTCCTGGCTTTACTCTTCTAAGTCATTGGCTGAAACAGCTTTATTCATCAACCAATAAAAGCAACATATACACAGAAAAACATCCTATGTCAATACCTCACACGTTTCCTCAACATTTACCATATCAGTTAGAGCCAATGGTTTCTTCCTGAATCATCCTCCTATTTCTGATTGAGTGTTTTCCTGGTCAAAGGAATCAGAAAGATGCTTTTCTCAGGGCAGACGCAAAAGGCTTATACCTAGAAGACACTTAATTGCAAAGAGACATTGGTAACTTTTGAGCCGAACCCTGAAGCTAACCCACATCACTTCTGAGAGAGGTCCATATCTTGTGGTGTGCTCTGGGTACCTGTGGTAATACAACACTTTTTATCAACTCATAGGCCAATTCTTCAGCCAGTGCTTTCTTGGATTACTTGTAAAAGAAATTATTCTCACTCAAAATTTTGTCTCAGAATCTGCTTTCAGGGAACCCAATCCTAACACTCATTTCCATGAATCCATAAAAGGTTTTATTCTATGATCATTTTACCTTCTGGACTATAAGGTTTTGTGAAAAGGAGCTCAATCTAGACTATATGTCGGGTAATTTAGCTCTAAAGACTTAACTGACAAAAACTTTAAAGCCATAAGGATAGTGTTTAAATGATCCTGGTTAATGGAACTGAGGTAAATCTCTAGGCCCTGGTGAGACATAAAGATCATGAATAAGATACTCAAGAAATGCCCATCTGAACACTGATATGTAATGCTTAGTCTTCAAAAAGCCATTTCTTCTCTCTGAGTTCAGTTTCCCCAATCAGTAAAAGGAGAAGTTAAAATAGCTGCTCTCCAAGCAGCTCACCACTGTAAGTCTGTTTGATTCTATGCCTGCAAAATAAATCTATTGGATCTGCAACACATCATATATTTTCTTCATAGAGTTTTCTTGGAAGTTAAACTGGTGTTCTCTTCTCTAACCCTATTTATGCATTCAGAGTTAGTTCAGATTCATCCATACATGCCTGGCTTTTTACTGAAAGCTCTCCTCATTATTCAGCAGAGATGTTAGGTACTCTTTCCACTTAGCCACCCAGAAACATCTTGCTATTCTTTGATTACAAGAAATAGATCCATGGATCAATCTAAGTGCATATGCTGAAACATCCCACATTTAATATAAGGTGCCACACAGTAGGGAGGGAGATATATATTTCTGATACAAACTGAGAAACTGAATTTTGAAACAAATTTCTCTTGGTTATGTCATTTATCCAAGAAAGAATCTTACATAGAATTAAGGCAAATAAATCAAAGCAAGCAAAAATAAAGAAAATCAATTATTTTTTAGTTTAACAAAATATAAGCACCTCAGATTTAGAGGAAGAGGAAATGTAAAAAGGGGTAGAAAAGGGGTACAGTGTAATGTTTAGCAGTTAACTACACAAGTCAGAAGAGCTAACATCATGAAGGAAATCAGACCAAAAAAGTTAAGATCTGGAATTAAACATCATCACATTTGTTCCACTCACGATTTCCTAGTAGTTGAACCTTCATCATCTATAGACATGGATTAGAAATCAAAAAAAAAAGTCACGGTTCTGTGTGTAAAACAGTGGCTGGGCAAGCATGGGTTCAGTCTCTAGTACTTGCTTATAAAAAGCTAGACCTGATGGCACACTATAGTAGTCTAAGTGCTGAGAATACAGAGAACAAAGGGTAGCTGAAGCTCACTGGCCAGATAGCCTTGTTGAGTCAGGGAACCCTAAGTCCCAATGAGAAATATGGTGGGCAGTCACTCTGTGGAAAAACACTACAGGTTGACCTCTGCCTTACATACACATTGTATGCACATACACATGTGTGCATGTGTCCACATTCACACACAGATAGATGATAGATAGACAGAAAGACAGATAGATAGATAGATGATAGATAGATGGATAGATAATAGATATCAACACTTAGCATACTATCAATAAATGTGTTAATACTGATAATCATTTTGAATTCATTATGAGAATGTCATTACTTCCTTCATAGACTGGAAAGCTGTTCTGATGTTTTTCATTTGATTTCTTTCCTGGCGTTACTTTAATAGGGAGAAAAAGAAAGTGAAAATAGCTGAGAGCCAGTCTTTCATAAATCTCTAAAATGGTTATCAAGTTAACTTACTTTTAGTTGCCAGGTTCTTATTTTAAACTATCCAAAACTAGAAACTTCCTAACCCATATTCTAACTTTATTGTAGATAGAATGAACGACAGTGAGAAGGAACTTTGATCTTTTTTCTCAGGATCCCGACGTAGAGAATGACCTGAAGTAAGAAACACAATGCTGTTTGTCCTAATGAGTACATCGTACTCCAGATCCCAACAGCTGCTAAGTGAAGTTAAGGAACAACTTCACTTTCCTCTTAATGGCAGTGCTGGCTCCACAGCGAAGTAAACATAACATCACAGCCGGTGCTTTTAGCATCTTAGGGGTGAAAGAAAGGCAATCCTAAGCATGTGCGTTGGAGGAGAGGAGTGGGCAGAATCTTGACCTCAGTAGTGGCTTCCAAATAGGGAGGGAATTCAAAAGGGAGTTGTGCCAGATCAAGTCTCCTTTCCAAGGAAACAGAATGAAATGAAACAGTCCAAAATGGGAGGCGTGACTCATAGTGACCTCTCTTTGGCAATGGGAACAAAGGATGCATCCTGTGATGGTAGAACTGTCCAAGGGAATTTGTCTGGTAGTAAAAAGAGAACAGGAACTAGCCCGGTGCTTAGGGTATGAGACAAATGCAGCGGACCTGGCAAGCAAGCCTCAAGCTGCTGGAGAGAGCTCGGCAGTGAACTAGAAAACCAGAGCCAGCAATGTGATGTGTGCCTGGACCAGCATCAATTCAAGGACATACGGGAGGGCTGCCCAGAGAACTGTGAAAGGAGTGTGAGAGCGGAAAGGGAAAAAAAACCCACAGGACACAAAGGTGCCTTGTTCCTCATTCTAAAAACAGGAGGGTGTGCTGCACAGCTATCTCAGTGCTCACCATAGGCAGATGAGACGAGGCTAGGCCAGGACAGTCTCAAATTCAGCTAAACATGGCCTACATGTGCATCCAGGAGCATCTGAGACTTTTCTGTTCCATTGTTCTGTAATGGTGAGGAGAAAGAAACATTTTACTCTATAATCACAGACTGAAATTTAGAACATTAGGCTGCATGGTTTATGTTAACTTGGAAGTCTCTTTGGATGCTATTTGATTATTCAGGATGGAAAAAAAATTCAAACCCACAATGCATAATGAAACTCAACTTGATGCCTTTCTAAAACGCCGAACAAGAAAGCCATCCTAACACAATGGAAGCATGCCCCTACCAGCCTAGAGTCCGTAGCAAGCTACCTGGAAGTTCAAACTGGAAAGAGATTTCTTCTTACTTTCAAAAACTACGGTACTTAACGCCACTTTCTGTTCAGGGACATGGGAAGAACTTTAATTTGTAAAGTTGAATTTTCAAAAATTCATGTAAGAATTTTTGTATTTAAATGATTTATCTCCTCCAAAGCAGTAACTTTGAGACAGGCTGCGCTAATCCACAGTCCTCCCTAGATTGTCAATCATCTCTTCTCCATTCACAAGCCTTCTCTGAGAAGCTATGTCATCCTCAGCCTGGGAAAGTGCAGCCCGGTTTGCTGTGTGGTCTTGCATAGGTCTCTGGCCCTAAAGTTCTTCAATGCAAAAGTCTGTTGAGAATTAAATAAAAAGGATATATAAAATATATATATATATATATATATATATATATATATATACTTCGTTTTACAGTTTGCTTACTGTGGTATTGGATGTGAGAAGTCTTATTTTAACTGATTATAATTGATGATATACATACATATATACGCTAACAAAAAAAACCTACACAAAACAAATCTTGGCATTCAAAAGTTGACTTTTATCTAGGTTTGGACCAATAATTCTACAACTATGCTGTTTTTCCCTATGATTGAACTACTAGATAGCAAAGAATAGATTAATTTTTTAAAAATGTGCTTATTAAAACTTGTTATCTTTCAAAATCATGTAAAATTTTCATTATACAAACATACCCTTATTTTCTATAAAGTTACATGATTATTTTAACATAACTAACTTAAACTTTCTAACTTCAGTCCAAGATCATCAAGTAAGGGGAAAGCGATCTCATCCATTTGTCCTGTGCTTTTTATTTTCTATCTGGCCACATGGGCTACCCAGACGAGTTACTTGAAATGTCAGGGAACCATGGGTGAGCGAGAGGTGGGGAGAAAGTGAAAACGAAGAGAGGATTGTGAGCCAGGGAGACAGTGAATTATAGCTCCATCTTAGAAGATTGGCCACAGAGCTACCATTGCCT
The DNA here is from genome assembly GCF_037038515.1 of Microtus pennsylvanicus. NCBI lineage: Eukaryota > Metazoa > Chordata > Mammalia > Rodentia > Cricetidae > Microtus > Microtus pennsylvanicus. Next base: position 45,508,434 of record NC_134584.1, read on the forward strand.
GCTGTGTTCTGCGGGTAAGCTATTAACCCAGAGTGCAAGAGAAAGAATGTCACCTTGTGCTTTGTTTGACACAGTCTCTGTTAGCCACAGGCAGAAGGAAAAGAAGGAGGTATTATTTATTTTGGTGAAATCGTACATTAACAGTCAAAAAGCTCACTGTCTGTGTCAATCCAAATCAAAGTAGCCTCATTCTACTATTCATTATGAGGAGATTCTGGGATGAAAAGCAACTCAGACAAGACCTGGGAGGGTCATGTTGAGAAAACAGAAAATAACTCTTCTGTTTTCTACATTTTATATCAGAGAATGCTGACAGAAATTGATAATACCCAGAACTGTTCTGAGAACTGTATCACTTTAGAAGTAGTCTCAAAATCTATTTGTTATGATAATTGAACAATATTTTAAGTAGCAGTTTGGCTGTGTAGTGTTGATCACATCTGTGGTGCACTGAGGATATTGGGTTGCCAGCAGACCTTCAGCCAGACTGGGAGAACAAATATCACATTCTTATAGTGTTAAAAGAGTGGAAATGATCATTGAACTCCTTGAATGATCAAGAAGAATAAAGTGTCAACACCCACTGGGACATTATATATCAGAGTTAATTGACTTTTTTCACAGTATGAACTAGCATATATTGTGTTATACTCTGTGAGAATACTATTGGTTATTTTCATTGATCAAGCGATCATGTTTGATGGAAAATATTTGTTCTTTGTACAGATCTACTTGGCATTCATATAACATTTGGCTGGATGTATCACAAATGATCTGTCACCCACAGTAATAAAAGACTCTTGGGAGATGATGAGGCCTTTTGAAGTCAGGGCTCCATTTGTCATTCCCTGTCCTAGTTGGAATGTTTCTGAAGGATCTACTAATTTAAAATCCTTCACCCCAAAGTAATTTTGGTCTTACAGTCTCAGATAACTTCTGGAACATCATTAAATAAAAAATAAAATAGTATGCTATTTCTTACTACACACTTACAGACTTTATAACTACAAATCCAAAGATCACACTTGCACATGAGGAGAGCAGGCTTCTACCACACTGTTTTCAGTAGAGTCTCATGAGAAGGAAAGGCCCATTCAATCATTCATGAGGTTTTAAAGGTACCCTTGCAGACCTCATAAACATAAAAAAGCTTCTAGACATCAAAGGAAACAATGAATGGAGTGAAGATGATGCCCACAGACTGTGAGAGAATCCTCACCAAGTAGTATATGTGACAGAGCACCATACTCAGAATATATAAAGAGCTCAAAAATCAAAGAGTTAAGGATAAAAAGAGACCCAATTTTTAAAAAAGAGCGGTTTATGAACCTGAGACAGAGTACTCAAAAGAAGAAATAAAATTATCTATGAAATGCTCAGCATCCTTAGAAGGTAGGGAAATGCAAATTAAAACCACTTTGAGATTTCCTCGTCCCACACTGAAGAAAACATCTGAAGAACAAATCCTGGAGACTGTGTGGAGAGAGGGCAACCCTCGCTTGCTCTTGGTGAGACTGTAAACTAGCTACTCTGTAAATCAATGGAAAGAATTTACAAAAATAAAAACAAAACAAAACAACAACAAAAAAAAGGGTCAGACCCAGCAATGTCACACCTTGGTGCATACTCCCTAACATATGACAAAAGCATTTGTTCATAGCAGTATTATTTGTAATAGCCAGAACCTGAAAACAACCTAGATGCCCTTCAATGGAAGAATGGATGAAGAAAGTGTGGAATATATACACATTAGAGTACTACGCTGCGGTAAAAAACAATGACTTCTCGAATTTTGCATGCAAATGGATGGAAATAAAAAACACTATCCTGAGTGAGGTAACCCAGACCCAAAAAGATGAACATGGGATGTACTCACTCATAATTGGTTTCTAGCCATACATAAGGGTCGCGGAGCCTACAATTGCTGAACCTAAAGAAGCTAAATAAGAAAGTGAACCCAGGGAAAAACATATAGTTATCCTCTTGGCTATGGGAAGTAGACAAAATTGCCAGAGAGAAAATTGGGATCTTGGGGGTGGGGTGGGATGGGGGTTAGGGGAGATGGGGAGAGAAAAGTGAGAAGGGGAGGATGGGGGGAACTTAGGGAAACAGGATGATTGGGATAAAGGAAGGTTGGATAGGAGAGCACGGAAGCACAATTCTTAGTTAAGGGAGCCACCTTAGGGTTGGCAAGAGACTTGAACCTAGAGTGGCTCCCAGAAGCCCAAGGCGATGTCCCCAGTTAGTTCCTTGGGCAGCTGAGGATAGGGAACCTGAAATGACCCTATCCTATAGCAATACTGACGAATATCTTGCATATCACTATAGAACCTTCATCTGGTGATGGATGAAGATAGAGACAGAGACCCACACTGGAGCACTGGACTGAGCTCCCAAGGTCCCAATGAGGAGTGGAAGAAGGGAGAAGATGAGCAAGGAAGTCAAGACCATGAGGGGTGCACCCACCCACTGAGACAGTGGGGCTGATCTATTGGGAGCTCACCAAGGCCAGCTGGACTATGACTGAAAAAGCATGGGATAAAACCGGACTCTCTGAGCATGGCGAACAATGAGGGCTGATGAGAAGCCAAGGACAATGGCTCGGGGTTTTGATCCTACTTCATGTTCTGGCTTTGTGGGAGCCTAGCCAGTTTGGATGTTCACCTTCCTAGACATGGGGGCGGGGCGGACCTTGGACTTTCCACAGGGCAGGGAACCCTGACTGCTCTTTGGACTGGAGAGGGAGGGGGAGAGGAGGAGGGGACGGGGAGAAGGGTGGGAGGAGGGAGAGGGAAATGGGAGGCTGGGGGGAGGCGGAAACTTTTTTTCTTTTCTTTTTTTCCTTTTCTCAATAAAAAAAAAAAAAAAAAAAAGGTCTCGGTAGCCTTCTCCACAGACAGTGGCTCAGCCACTCCAAGGCGCATGCTTAGTAGCCTTCTCCAGACTGGCTCAGCAGGTTTACTGCTGCTCTCACAATAGCTGGGAAATGGAAAGAGTCTAAGTGTCCCTCGCTGATACAAGGATAATGAAAATGGGGCACATACACACAATGGAATTCTATTCTTCTGTAAGGAAAAACAAAATCATGAAATTTTGATGTAAATGGTTGGAACTAGAAATTATTTTATTGAGAGAAGAAACCCAGTCCCAGAAAGACAAATACCACATCGTTTCTCTTATTTGTGGTTGTTAGTTACTAGTTTTAAAATGTGAGCATAAAGCTTGTAGCAACCACAGAAATCAGGAGAGTAAAAAGGAAATGAGGCAGGAAGGGTGGGGCAGGGGCTCTAGAGGGGAGGTGAGAGAAGGTTGCGGGTGTGGGAAAGATAGGAGCAGTCAGATTTGACTGGGAAGGCTGGAGAGAGTCTGGTACAGGGGGAGCAAGAGGGAAAAGGGGTAAATAAAAAAACCAAAAGTAAAAAGATATTAACAAAATTATAAATGTACCTTTGCCAAAGCAACCAAATGCAATCAGTGATCCTAGATTGAGTATGGGATATTTAACATACGATAGAGAACATCTTATGGGTGTTTAAGAAAATAAGTATATAGATTATGTGTTAGAAATGACTACACAACTACACACATAATAAATTCCTAGAGTATGAAAATGTTATGATAGAAATATAGGGAAATATTCTCATAAAATATGTCTTCATTTACCGAGGGTTCATTAAACTGTAATGTCATTTACAGTGTCAGTCAGTTTTGCTTATGATATTTGAAGTGTAAATATTCCTCAAAGCTTAAGCAGGCCCTACACCCTGCCAGGGCAGCACAACCCTGTCAGCGGATGTGTGGGTGAGCCACCCTCCAAGTCATGAGCATGGGGCAGCTGTCACCATTTCCCATCTGGCAGACCAACCAACCCTATAGCTGCCCAGGTCCAACTTCAAGGGTATGACTCAGCCTGCCCCAGCATCCACCCCATCTATGATCTTCTGGAGCAAGGGAAGTGACCTGATCCATAGTCTCAAAGCTTCAGGATCTCCATAACACAGGGCTCCAGTGGGATGTCCAGGAGTCCAAGTGGGGGCCCAGTATAGAACATGTAGTAGAGGTCAGGGGCCTCAAACCAGACCAATGACTCCTTGCAACGAACACTTACTTGCAGGTAGAGATGTATGGACCAAAGAATTACAGTGTGACTTGTTGGGTTACACTGCAGATTACATGACAAGACTTTGAAATAATCCCTCAACCCCCTTTTAAAAAATTTTCTCATTTTATATTTTCTTAATTTTTTTCTCTTGAATTTTGTTTTATTCAGGGAGGGGGATGTGGGGTGGAGGGCAGACACATAGGGACAGGGAATGAATGGGATTAAGATGCATGATGAGAAAAACACATAGGATAAATAAATTTTATTAATAAAAAATATTCCTCAAAGCTCATCTTGATGCTTTAAGAGAAATTGGAATCTGGAGCCAATAAAGAGTGGCGCCCCTGCACTGATATTTTGGGTTTTCTGACAGGGGAAAGAAGGGAGAGGAATGCAGATTAAGAGAGAGAGAGAGTTGTAGCAAAGTCTGTGAGATGCTTAAACTCTGCCCTTGACCTTTGATTGCAGATGATCTAAATGATACATCTGGGGAAGAAGGGGCACATCCTTACTTCCATGCCAAAATAAGGAGCCCTTAAAGAGTCCTTGAGAGCCTGTAGACCGTGACAAGAACGTGTGTCTGGAGAGAAGGTTTAGAAAATACAGCATTTTTGGAAAGTAAAGCTTTTTTTTTTTTTTGCCAGCTGCAGAGAGAGAGCGAGAGAGACAGAAAGACAGATAGAAATATCACATTAATTGCCCTGGCTTTATTATTACAAAGAACTCTGGGTCCAAACCCTTGTTTTTTGATTTATAAATATAACATTTTGCCTGCAGGTCTTACCCTTGTATACCAGGAGGGATGTAACTACTCTCCAGACACACGGAAGTATGTTACTTTCCATCCCAGATCATATTTTCTGCCTAAGTCTTTCATTTGTGGAAGGTTTTACCAATATAACACCACTCGTTGTAAACCATGTCAGGCAAGGGGCTTCGCTATCTTACATACGCACCTTGAATTATATAGGCTGTACCTCAAGGTAACTCTGACTTCCCAGTGTAGTAGGAATTACTGTCTCTCCTCTCACAGTAAGGAAACTGAGGGATACAAGATTAGACAATGTACCTAGGTCCACCCTAGCAATCATGAGGCTGGGATTCAAGCATTGAACTTTAGGCTCCAGAAGGGATATTTAGATTCTTGCCTATTCCTGCCTTCCTGGGTGCTCTGCCCTTCAGGTTAACCTGCTCAGCACCCCAGCAGCTGAGAGATGTTGTCCTTTGGGGACACAGAGCGCTGGGAAAACTGACATCTTGATAAGGTTGTCCTTTCCCAGGTTTGCTTGCCCTCATCGGCTTCTATTCATCATCTCCACATAATCCTATCTGATACACTTTTCTGCTCTTCCAACAAATGAGACTTAATCGATGCTAATTATAATTCCCTAATTAGTTTAATGATATTTTCATAGAACTATATAACACCCTAGGCATACTTTCCAATAGTTAGAAATATTTTTTTCCAAATAAATTCAAAATGCCTTCATTGGCCTCATCTGTCCCTGCAGGAGTTTTTTAGTATTAATTGAGTCATCAAATCAAATGTATCCACACTTCCTGGTCTTTTTACATTTCATTACTACATTAACTCTTTTTAGCATACATTTCTTAGCCAAACTTCTGCACCTGTCTTGGTTCAATCACTTATCTTGAAATATTTAACACAACCTCTGTCACTTGGTGGCAGTTGGCTCTTAGTAGTTTTATTGACCTATCTAAGCACGGCCATTGAGCTGGTGAATTTTTAGTCAGACTCCTGGAGTTAGTCGATTAGACATATTTGGGGACTGCTCACTCCCTGGCATTTCCTTTGGAGGTTCTCCTCACTGGTGGCCTCTGCTGGTGTAATAGGTGGGGGCAGCTGTTTCACGACAAGAACTCTTTCCTTGCTCATGTCTGCCAGGAACAGAAGTGGACACTTCATCCACTAGGAATTAATCATGGGCTGATACATGGCAGATCAAGTAACAAAGGCCAAGACAGGCTCATAAAGGAAGGCAGTGTGAAGAACGGTGAAGACGGAAGTAACATCACAAGATCTTGTGACTGTTTGGTGCTCTTGTGTATTGTGAACTTCTGGCCCGGGGCCAACGCTTAAAACCAAGTATTTCTTCCCGTGGTAGAAAGTTGGTGGCTCACTACTTTCCTGGTTTCAAGAGGTTTGGCTCCACTTTCAGCAGCTGGCTGTTTTGTGTGTTTCCTCTGTCCTTGCAGACAGCAGAATAGCCATCCTCTGTACTGAGGAGAGCATGCTAACAGGCCTGAGTAGTGACAGAATCAAGCTGGTCTCAAAAATTTGGATGTGGTGGCAATCACATCAACTGCTATAAGGAAAGAGATGTTTAAATGCAGGAGTAAAAAGTAAAGTAGACACTGGGGTTGAAGAATTCAGCATGGATCTAAATGACTAAGTCTGTAAAAGAGAAACATGTCTGCCATAGGAAGAAATAGTTTTTAAGGGTTGGCCCCAGGGCAGAATTTCAAAATCCACAAAAGCACTATAGTGCTAACCATTTAGCAGGTAAAGAACATGGCAAGAAACAAGAAAGGATTGGCTACGAAGAGCATACAGGAAGGTAGGCTAGGCTTGGCCAGAAAAGTGCATGAAATGGGGGTGCATTGTGTCCAGCTGCCCTACTCTCCTGGCACTATACCTCCTCTGTTAGGGTGGACTGTACCCACAGACTGGGAAGCAGAATAAACTCATCTTCATTTAAGAAAGAAGCTTTTTGTCAAGTATTTCATCCCAGCAATAAGAAAAGAAACCAGGTACAGAAGCTTCTTCTTAGTTGCTATGCCATCCTTTCTTCTGTCTGCCTACCCAGGTGGAATTAGTGCCATCCATATTCAGGGTGGTCTCCCATCTTCAGGTTAAGCTCTCTGGAAATGCCCTAATAAGACATGCCCAGAGTTCTTCCCTAGGGGATTCTAAATCCCATCAAATTCACAATGGAGATTCACTAGCCTTTTTGCCTGGTTGGATACATGAACTCAGATTATCACGGACCTGTGATAATCTGACTTCAGAAAGCTCCACTTTGGTGGAAATATATATAATATATATATATATATATATATATATATATATATATATATATATATATTTGAGACAGGTATGCAAGAAGGAAGGGACAGCAAACTCATTCACTCACCGTGTCACCTTCAATTAGACATCAAACTAAGAAGTGAGAGGAGCTGAAGTTTGGAAGGAAACCTTAGGAGCTAGGGAGCTCTCTTGGTGTATAGCTATAGATTTAATAAGCGGAATTTAGATGCCTGAGTCCACTGCTCTGCCTTGCTTTCTGAGGGAACAAGTGGTCAGACCTGTTTCTGTCATTTGTGCTAAAGCACATCCTGTTTCCCACCTACAAAACTCTGCAGGTATCAGTACCTACACTCAGTTTTCCTAGGGGTCATTTTGACCACCTCTCACAGTTTTAATGCAAATTCATGCAGCTTGGTTGCAGACAGGCAATTATTTATGGTACCTCCACATATGTAAATCATCCTAGTCTTCTGGGTAGTCAAAGCAATTGGTACCTCAGGCTTTTCATGTTTTGTCATTTTTGATTAACATCAAGTTTTCCCAAGAAATGATGCCTAAAGGTCTCTGGCTCACACTCTTCATCAACTTCTCCGATTGCACTGTATTCGGTCTTTCAGATTAAATTGTGTCTCAAAGACACAATACTATGTAGTCTGCTCCGTAATCAACAACAAGTGAGAATACGTGACCTCTCACCTGCCCATCCCTTCCTGTTTGGACTTGTTATTATTACCAATTATATCTATTTAGCTGGTATGCCAAACAATATAAATCACACACACAAAACCGTATACCAAATGATGTTAGTGTATAATACTTTATATAATGTTTATTAGGTTATACGTATCTGTCTCCAATAAATCTTATGGTAAAAATGATGAAAAATTTCAAAACCCTTTCTTCCAGCTTTTTGAAACTCACAGTACATTATCATTATTCCTGATATCAATGCAGGACAACGACACATCAGAACCTCTTGCTCCTGCCTGGTCTCAGTGCAAGACAATGACACACCAGAACCTATTGCTTCTGCCTGATGTAGGAACAACTGATCCATTTTTTTTTCATCACTCTCTCCCAGCTACTAACCCAGCTTCTAAAAAAAACCACCATTTTATTCTCAACTTCCAGGAACTAACACTCGTAAATTCTATGTAAAAGTGAATTAATGTAGTACTTTGCCTTCTTGTGTCTGGTTTAATTTATTTAGCATACAGATCTCTAGTGTAGTATCCATAATGGCACAAATTGTCATTTAATTCTTTTGTATGATTGAGTAATATTGCATTTACTACCAAAATATGGTATAATTACCACGTTTTGTTTTTCCCATTCATCATTTAATGGATGCTTCTCATTTCTTGGCTACTGTAAACAGTGCTGCATTGTAACACGGGACTGTAGCTGTCTCTTTGATATATAGATTCTATTTCCTTTAGACGTCTGACTCAGCTGTCCCAGCTGAAGAGGCGAGATTTGCAGCTGCTCAACTCCAAAGGCAGCTTCAGACCCCTTAGATAACACCTCCTCAAAGCAGTCTCACATCTGAGGTGGAAGAATTAAGCTTCCACATCACAAAGCTTATTAGAACTGAATGGTCAGATGAATGCCAATTAGTTCAGATGTGAGCAGGATCTTAGATAGAAAAGACTGCCTCCAGCACTAAGGGAAGGGTTCTAAAATGAAAACACACTGAGTTACAAGCTGGATTTTAATGTGCTATCGCTGCAATCTTATTTAACAACTTCATTAGAAGGTAATCAGCAAGAATAAAATTGAAATTATGGAACTCACAGGGACATAAAAGAAAAGGTAAGCATACTGAGAGAAATTCCAGGAAGGAAAGACCCAAAAGCTAGAAGTAAAACTAGATAAAAGAGGATATTATATAAACATCTGACCTGGAAAGGAAGCGAATTTTCAACGCAATTACAGTCTGAATCAAAGATAAATCTGGACCAGAATACAATGGGCCCCTCATCCTCTATGCTCTGGGCTTCAGTAGAGGAAGTGGTCCATTCTTCACACTTTTAGTAAAAGAGTTATTTCATTTATGAGAATGTGACACCTCTATTTTTTCTAGATGTACCTATGCCCCCCTTCTTATGTGCTGAGAGACAGCTGGCTCCAGCCACCACTACCGAGTGACAAGGTTCCTAAAGATCAGCTCACCCAACTTCACCTTTGGAGAAGTTAGGGGAGGCTCTGACTATGAACTTGGAATATATGTTACAACAGGCAGCATCACACAGCCCTTCTCCAGAGAGGCCACCTTCCAGGAGGACAGGACTCAGGTAAAAGAAGTTAAGAAGGTACTGTTGATGCAGTCTTCCCTGGACCTCTCTTTGGGATCTACCACCGTAGAACATTATGGTTCTTCTGGCGCAGTATGGGCAAGCCTTGTCTCCTATCTATTCTTAGTTAGAGAAGGCACACATATCAATAGCATAGGAAGCTTGTTTCTTATGACACAGGTGTCCAGGCTACTTACCCAAGTTGCCCACAGTATCTGAAAAATATTTCTTAATCACTATTCTATTCTACACCAAACAATTTAACATAACTTCTAAGAACCCTTCCCCCACCTCCCCAGTATACATTTTTCCCAGGGATTTCCCATTTCTTGAATAGCTTTCATTATGCTTATTTTGAACTCATTCCTCTTTACCTCAAAGGAAAATTAATTTCAACGCTGTGGAGTTGTAACACATTAACAGTAAGCTCCAAGTCATCAGTAATTCATATGTGTTCCATTAAATAAAGAAATCAGAGCACTTCCCCTTAGTGTCACTGACCCAAGAGCAAACCCAGATTTGAATTCTCCCCATCACTCTCCCCATGTCTTCTATCCTCTGTCTGTCAGCTATATGAGTCTGGTCTGTGCCCAAGTAGACTAAGTTATGAACCTATCCCTGGGTCTATGTCCGTTTCTCTGCATGTCTGTTCCTAGCAAAGAGCTATGCTCTCTCTTTTGTTGAGCAGCACAGAAAGCATCTCATGGGAAAAAAAAGAGGAATACTTTATGGAAATCTTGAACAGCATCTTAAGTTGCCAACTCAGACTGACCCCAAGTCACTCAAATAACAGACAGTACTTCAAACCTCTTTGTTTATCAAGCCATAGCCAACTGTTGTGTTTGGCATTTATGGCAAATATTCATCTTCTAATATTTCTCTTCACTGCTACTTTTGTTGTTTCCAGCAAATGCTTATCAGAACACACGTGGATTACTCTGGGTGAAGTGTATGAAGCAGCACATAACTTAAGATTACAGCTACGCACTAGTTTAGGTTGTAAAGTTGATTATCTGGGACAGCCAAGACAAGTAAGATTGTTCCGTTGTTCTCTTAAAGGCAAGTTCAATAAACTGGCTGAGTACACAGAAGGATGGCAGTCTTGACTGTTAAGTGACTCAAGGGTGAGTTTTTAAGTCAGCTTTGAGCTCCTGCAAAAGCTCTGGTCTCTTAGAAATTAAGAGATATAATGTATTGTCACATATGACCATTTAGTTGAACTAAATGTCACCTACAGTTATTTACTTATGTTGTCTTTATGGCAGGAGCCCGTCTATGGCATCCATCTGGACCGCAGGTATTGAGAACCCCTGCCTTACACCTGCAATGTCTGTTTCACCTTTCTGTTCATTATTCTGTTTTTCTAGTAATCCCCCTCCTCCTCTTCTCTAGGTCCACTCTACCAGTTGCTCATCTCTTCACCATCAACAAGAAACACAGTCTCATAATTGCTAACATCTTTCTAATCTCCTTATCAAGTCCTTGAAAAGAGACTAGAGTGTGGTTCATTTGGCAGAGTGTGAGCTTGCTTGCCATGACTTTTCTTAGGAAGATGTGAACGAATGTCTATTCACCCCAGGAGGGACACTAGTGTCAGACCAAAGACACAATTCCAGCTTGATGAATCAATGAATTTATTGGGGTTACTTACAGAACCATGAGTGAGGGGTTACACATAGGAGCATGAGTAATTCAAAACCACTTGCATCACAAAAGGAAAGTACCAGTCCTGTAACCACAGGGAATGACTCTCACAATCTGTATCAGTTCATTTCCATCCCAGTACACCTTGGTACCCCTCAAGGTCACCTGTAGCCATGGGAAAGGATTTGGCAGAAAGGAGTAAATGGCTGGACTCTTGGGTAAGAGTCTGCTTACCCTTCCCATTTTCATTGTTATAGGTGATGCTAACAGTCTGTTATTACTATAGATTTAACTGTTGCTGTACTCTTGTTATTCATATATTTTATTTTCACTTTTTTGTAAAATGTTTTTATTATTGCTTAACACTTCCATAATTTAAATAGTGAATTTAGCCATTCTTACCCCAAATCACTTTTTCGTGTCCTTTTTTATAACTGAACCCTTTCATCACCAAAATCCCACATCCTAGGTTTGCTTGTTTCATTCCCATAACTACAGGATCAAGGCATCTGTGGTCACAACAGCAATCTGCTCCATGGTGGTGATAGTCATTGTATTAGTTTTTTTGTTGCTAAAATAAAACATGACCACAATAGTCACTTATTTTTAGTGGTTTTTACCAGTGACAGATATCCATCCACTAGAAATGAAAGTTTCTTAGAACAAAGAAAAACAACAGCAGTAGTAAAACAATTTGTAGAAGGTATTGACAGGCATATCACAGCTACAAAAAAAAGTATTGTTCAGGGAAATAGATAAGGATCTAGTTGCATTCTTCTACATGTAAACATACAGTTATGCAGTTATGCCAGCACCATTTGTTGAAGATGCTTTCTTTTTTCCCGTTGTATAATTTTGGCCTCTTCGTCAAAAATCAGGTGTTCATAAGTATGTGGATTTATGCCAGGGTCTTGGATTTAATTCTACTCATCTACCTGTCTGTTTTTATGCCAGTACAATATTGTTTTTATTACTATAATTCTATAGTAGAGCTTGAAGTCACGGATTGTGATATCTCCAGCAGTTTCTTTATTATACAGGACCATTTTGACTATCTTGGGTTATTTGTTTTTCTATATGAAAGTGAATATTGTCCTTTGAAGGACTGTGAAGAATTTTACTGGAACTTTGATGGAGATGGCATTGTATCTGTAGATTGCTTTTGGTAAAGATTGCCATTTTTCCTCTGTTAATTCTATCAATACATGACCATGGGAAATCTTTACTTTTTCTGATATCTTCTTTAATTTCTTTCTTCAAACTCTTAAAGTTCTTGTCATGTAGGCCTTTCACTTTCATAGTTACCCCAAAATATTTTATATTATTTGTGCCCATTGTAAAAGGTGATGGTTCTCATTTCCTTCTCAGCCCATTTATCATTTGGATATAGGAGGACTACTGATATGTGTGTTAATCTTGTATCCAGTCACATTACTGAAGGTGTTTATCAGTTGTAGGAGTTCTATGAGGATATTTTTCCTAAATGTTATCAAGGTTCAATATAGACTTCGCTTTCTCCTGTATGCAGCCATCCCCATGAACCATGATTTATCCATTAGCCACAGCTGGTAACTGAAAGTCCTTTGGGATAAGCAAATTATCTCTACTTTTATAGGCTTCCTCCAACCACACAAGACACCTTTACACTCTTGGCCATCAGGCAAAACTAAGCCATGTCATACTGAGGATCTGTATCAGCAATTTTCCACTCCCACCACACTAGTCTGCAGAAGAGGCTCCTCTATGGGAGGATAATTGCTCACCCACAGCATAAGCCTAGTTTTCTTTAACTGAAAGAATTTACCTCCATATCCACCTACTGCTTCCCACTGTCTCAAGTGCTTGAGGGAGTTGTCATGAATTAAGACATTACTTGCTTTCCAAATCCATCCATCCCCAAGCACTCTGCACATCACCAAAAGAACAACAAATCTCCAAGTCAATATGAACCCTTTGGTCTTCTGCAGGCAAAGTTCCATGCAGTTTAGCAATGGCCTCATAAAAGTTTAAATTCTTTATCTGTCAACCTATTTCCTATATTCTCTAGCATATTCCAATACCACACGGAGCTGTAGGAAGCTGGATGACTAGAATCTCAGATTATGGTCATGTGACTCTTCCCTGTTCTTCTATGAGAGAACATTAATAGACCTGTTAGCATTACCATCCATCTAGGTATGAGCATGTGGTTTCACTTATTCCATTGTCATGATTACTAGATGAAGGTCGTTTGTAAGTCACCATGTCAATTTCTGCTATATGATGACAGTGAACATGTTAGACCAGTAGGAAATCATTTCACTATTACATCTGTTCTAAATGCCGGACACCATACAATATGTTGGAAGACCCAGGAGTCCTATAAACATGACATCGAACTTAAAGTTAGTTATTTTCTATTAGGAAAATAATGGGAAGAAACCCGTGCCTTCCGTCAAGGTGGAAAAGGTGTGCTTTTGCAGTAATCAAATATTAAGTTCGCATTTCAGTGAAAGGATGGATGTGTACGGACAAATGTACAGAGATTTAAAATACAAGATCTACTGGAGGGAAGTCAACAGAAGTAATCAAGGTCCAACATACTCCCTCGAGCTCTAAGAAATAGTGCGGCTAGACCAGGGGCGAGGTTATGCTCTAAGGTGCCTAGAAAAAAAAATCAAGAATTTTTAAGTGATTTTATCATGTGCTTTCCTTTCCAAACACAAACAACAGCATATTCCTAGTAGGGAGAAGCAAGCCAGGCAATGAAACAATTACAGGGAAAATAGAGCAGAGCATTTGTTTAAGACAGGCAGACGGCACTGTAAATGTTCTGGTGGTCAACAGGGGCACTGTGAACTCAGGCATGGAAAAGAAAAGAGCAGGAAAATGCTGCTACGCTGCAATGATACTGTGGCACTTCATTCTGCTCCGCTGCGCACGATTCCTCACCCAGAGTCCTTGAGATATGTGTAGCAGAGATAGCCACAAACCTCTCCTTTCTACCACTTCTACCTTTCATCTCCACTGTCCTGGCAGCGAATAAAGCATATAGTCACCACAGCCTTGTGCTTAGAGTAACCTTGGCCAATCAACACTATCTCAGATATCTGGTGGAGCCCTGCTGTCTTTTGCTCTTAGGGTCATCTGGTTTCCCTTTGCAGGGATACAAAGCAGATTTCATAACTGGTCCAATGCGCTAGCCTCACTGTGGAGAAGATCAGGATGTCCTTATGTACAGAAAGAACAGATGCCTGTGTCCCCAGACCAGTAGCAGCACAGCTCTGTGGTGCTGCCTACAACAACCTGAGAAGTTCTTGCAGAGACCTCTGTCCAGCTGAGGCCAAGATGCTTGCCTGTGTTACAGGAAAGAATTTCAGGGTGAGCCACGATAAAGCAAAAATTGAGTTTATTAGGAGATTCTTTTAATGCAGAATAAAGAAAAGCATTAATAGAAAGTCACTCAGGGCAAAGGATTGTACACATCCAAGTATGATCCCGGGCCTTTCAACAGTCATGCTAAGCATACTGACAAAGCATTGTATACGGTTTGGCGGCTTCTGAGGTCACATGCCAGGGGATTGCTAAGGTGATTTAAAGTGACTTGTTTTCTTTTGTTAAACTTGTTTCTCCTTTTTTGGTAAATGTGATCTTGAAACCCATAGGTTACAAGAGTCAAAGGAATCTTCGGACACAGGGGATTAAAGACTTCCGTTTTTATTGTAAGCAAAGTTGTAGCGGTCTTTACGAGGTTCCCAGAAACTGGCAGGTTTACAGGTGGGAAAGGAGGGAAGACTATGTCTATTTAGGCCTTAGGGGTGGCTATTTTTAATATTTGTGTTTGAAAGAACTGTATATAAAAAGAATCTTGTCTCTATGCAGGCAATCTTTACAGAAAAAAAAAAGTGTAATCATGCTGGAATCCTTGACTCTTCACTGAGACATCAACCAGACTTCAGAGTGAGGGTTCCTTCTGATCCCCATGTTCCCTGAATTTTTCCTGTCCTCCTTTGCCTGATCAAGAACACTAACCTACCCTCAAGACTTCCCACTACCTCTGCCTCACTGTGGGACTGACCCTTTTCAGTTACTCTGTGTTTGCCTCCAGCACACTGCTTGAGGCAGGCGACGTAAACTTATTTACTGCTACAGCACAGATATTCCAGGCTGATAGTCTGTACAAACTCAGAAAGACTGTTGTGAGTCTTCATCTGTCCTGCCTGCCAGCTCCCAAACCACAGCTTCTTAGTAATTACGAAAGCCCAGCTGACAGCTTAGACTTGCCTCTACCTAGCTATTATAGCTTAAATCTGTAGCTAAAATTCCTGCTTAGCTATTGGCCACTCTGCTCTTTATTAAACCAATTAAACTGACACACATTTACACAGTATAAACAAATATTTCACAACTAAAGACTTCCTTTTGAATAATGGATTTGGGCATTTCAAATGTTTTAAAATTTACTTTGAAAAACCACAATCAAAATCAATCTTTCCATTTTTCTTCTCTGTTCTGGTTTTCTCCCCCTTTTAAAAACTTATTTGAAAATTTCATACACGAGTCCACCACATTTGCATCATTTTGACCCTCCCTCTCCCCACCCAGCTCCTCTCAAATTCATAACCTCTTCTTCTGTAATCATTGTTGTCACGGTTTTCTCTTCTTACTCAATATATTTTTATTCTAAATAATACAGATTGCTTCCAGCTTAATTAGATAGATGTGCTAAGGTGGATTTCATGAG
Source organism: Microtus pennsylvanicus (assembly GCF_037038515.1). Lineage (NCBI taxonomy): Eukaryota > Metazoa > Chordata > Mammalia > Rodentia > Cricetidae > Microtus > Microtus pennsylvanicus. The sequence continues at coordinate 45,524,246 of NC_134584.1, forward strand.
AGATATCCTTATGTAAAGCTGACTGCTTGCAGAAAGGGAAGCTGGGATAAGAGGTTTAACAGCTAAACACAGAACAAAGGAAACCCTTACATTTACAGACATGAGGTGAGGTTGTCTGGGCTTACAGGGGATGGGTGTCTGAGCTTACAGGAGAGAGATGTCTGAGTTCAACACATCTTAATGGACAAATTAAGAGAAGCACTAGAAGGAACACAAGGCAGACCCGATTCTCTCTACAGAGATGGTATCTGCGAACTCTTATAAGTTGACTTACTAAATTCCAATATAGCTCAGAATCACCTTGATTATTTATTAAAACTTAAATTGCTCAACCTAAGGTTCTGATAGAGTGGTTCTCAACTCTATGAGTGGAGCCTGAGAACCTGCATTTCTGATAAATTTCTGTAAGCTGGTGTCCCAGGGACAACACTAAGAAATAGAACACTCTAAGGCAAGTGTGGACCCTGCCTAAAATTAACATCAACACAAAAGTGAACAATGAGCCCAGATATCTGCACCTCCTCCTATTTTTTAGAAAATTATGGCTGACTGGATCTTTAAATCTTCATTTCAAAATTGGTTAAAAAAAACAAGATAAGATAATCTATAAGCAACTATGGTATGCACTCCTAAAGACTGGTACAAGAAACTAGAATCACAGAATTGACTACCAGATTAATCATATATGCTAATAAAAATTTTTCCAAGATGATTACAAGAGACCCAAGTTTAATTTACAATCCTCTGAAGTCTCCTACTATCAGTCAAATGAATTATATAACAGCCTTCAAATTATGATCATTGCCTATTTATTTTTCAAGTATTCCTTTAAAACTTATTTTTGTTTTTATTTTGTTTTTTAAGATAGAGTTTCTCTATGTAGCTCTTACTGTCTAGGAAGTTACTCTTTAATTACCTACTCTGGGTCAAGTATTATGACACATGATCTTAGCCAAAAGACTAAGGAACTATTATGCCAAGAGTTAGAGTAGACCCTGGGGAAAACACAGAACCTCTATCTCCAGAACATTTTAGGCAAATATAAAAAAGCAACTCCAAAAAGGTAGCTATAACAGCTGACATTAGTTTAAATCCTGAGCTCAGTAAATCACTTTAGTGTTAAGTCTGTTGGTGTTCTCTGGATACTGAAGGCAGCTTATTCTCACTTTGGATAAAATTAGGAATCTGCAGCAACGAGGCAAAAATTGACTTGGCCATTTTCACTTGTTTGGCAAGATACAAATCAGGCCCTAAGATGCCAAAGCATGTTCTTGGCCCAGCTCTTTACTCAGTTCTCAGAGTTCTTGGAGTGTGTAAGGGCACCATAGAACTGAAAATGGGGAGGGCTACTGACCAGGCATCTGTGAGCCTGAAGAAGAAATCCGTCAATGGTTATGGGCCATGGAAGAAGAATGCTGCCTTGGGCAGACAGCGGAGAACAAAGCAGAAATGGTCCTCCCCAAATAACCTTCCCTTGCACTCCTTGATCAAACAAACAGGAAGTCATTTCTTCCACCTCCCAGTGTGTTAGCTCTAAAATTCAGGCTGCTGCCTCACAATGTTTCTAAGTATTCCAGTTTTATTATCTTCACATAATGGGCAGAGGGGACACGCTTTAAATCTACAACCACGGGAGGGTTCTGAAAAAAGGTTATGCCCCTGGACAAGATAATGTGTATTTAATAGCACATGCCTCATCTTCCCTGGCCTTTTTGTTCTTTTTCTGTGAGAAGAAAAATTAATTCACCCCGTTTCCCCTTATGAATACATATCTCATCCTCAAAAGAAGAGAACAAATGTTGGTCTTAAGTGACCCTAAACTAACCCACACTTTATCAGAAGGTGAGGCCTCCCTGGAATTCCTGTAAATAATAGGCCTGAATATTTTTTTTTGGCACCAAGCACGACTAAAATAAATATCCTTTCCAATGTCAAGGACTCTGTGAAGTTAGAAAGAAATAGGGACAAAGGCCACTCTGTGGGCTTCGTGGAAATTATATATCTATAAACATAACCATAATGCAGGAGTTTTCCTCAAAGGACTGTGACCTCGGAGCCAGGCTTTTCAAATGAGTGTGGTGAAGCGATCATACCCAATCAAATCACACTCCCTTTTTCAAATGTAAAAGTAACAGGATATCACAATATAATTAGACTTTAATGTTGTAGAGGTAAAAGAATTATCAGTTGAATCAATAATTAATCAAGCAAATAAAACCAAACACTATTGTTACTTCATCTTACAATGAGGTAAAGCATTTGTGCATATTAAGTTAAATTTTCAAATAATTGACTCTGGAGTTGCAATCAGACAAGGAAAGCTTAAGCTAAAGTGGAAGAAGAGGGGGGTCAGTAAGAAAACACCTTGCCCATTCTGGGGTGTCCTGGCACTTAGTGGCATGAAGCCACGAAGGGTAGGTGGGGGCACCTCTGCTCCTCTCAAGAGGGCAAGGCTGTTTTCTACATTGAGGGTTTTGTTCAGAGGCATGCTCAGTAGCTTTGGCTCTTGCCAGCTTGTCAATGCATGAAAGAAACTGGTGCATCAGATTTTCCAACATAAAAGCCAAACCCCAGGGCAACCATAACCAGCAGCATCAGCACCATAACCAGCATCATCACCATAGTCTAGCACAGGGGCTGGCAGCCAGGAGCTGCTGCAGATGGTCCTTAACTCCACAGACCAGGGAAGCTGAAGCTGCACTGGACTGATCGCTTTGCTGGGTGCTTTCATCCCTGGGACTGGGTCCACAGTGCCAGAGGGGCCCTTCTGACCCTCCTTTCCTTTTTCTTTTCCTGTAACTGCTCAGAAGTGGTTGTCCTGTTTCGGAGGAAACATGCAGTATGATTATCAAGTGTTTCTCTTGGGTGTAATTTCGTTTCCTCCTACAGCACCACTACGCAGTACTTCATAACATTTGTGTTAGCATAGCAGTTCTCAACCTGTATGTCATGACCTGTTTGGGGATTGAATGACCCTTTCACAGGGGTCACCTAAGACCATTGTAAAACACAGATATTTATCTTATGATTCATAATAGTAGCAAAGTTACTTAGGAAGTAGCAATGAGAATAATTTTATGGCTGGGGGTCACCACAACATGAGGACCTATATAAAAAAGTCACAGCCTTAGGAAGGATGAGAACCATGGCATTGGCCAGATGCTTGTTACTTCTTGACTCGAGGAGTGGGGTTGCAAATGAAGGATTTTTTTTCACCCATCTTTTTACTCTCAGATAGTAGGGAAGGGAGATATTTGGTTTTAGGGTCACAGAAGCTCCATTCCAAAGCAAAATTAAATGTTAATAATATTAGCCTAATGAAGACACAGAAGGTAATTTCTGTCCTGAAGAACCTTAAACCTGTGTACTAAGTACCATTACCCATCACCTGCATTAGTCTAACCCCAGTAATTCCAAAACCTGGATATGTAATGTGTTATATATCTGGGAATGTAAAAGAAAAATGTTATCTAATTTCTTTGTTTCAGTATAATGTTCTTAAAATACTAGTATGAAAATGATCTTTCTGTCCTATTCTTGGTAGTTTGAAATGATAGTGGTTTTGTAGGTTTGCGGTGTGTCTGTATGGGTTAACATAACAGCTTTCACTGCCTAGGCGTTCACCCTAAAAATGAAAAAGTTCTGAGTGTATGTGCTATTCAGTCTTACCTCCAGCTGTGTCCACTGGGGGTGTGGAGTCGCTGACAACTGCCGGGGTTGGCCTGCTTTTAAAGAGAGGGCGATCGTGGTTTTCTAAAGCTGTTTACTTCTTCAGCTTTTAAATATCTTAACACCCCAGCTTTTCCTTCCTCTTTTATAGTTCATATTGACTCAGAAGTGTTTTTCCATTGTTGTCAAGGGAGGAGCACACGAGGAACTGGCCCCTCAGCCTCCCAAAATATTTATTTTCTCTACTTTAAAATTTAAGTTTGGGTCCCTTGTAAAAATTTAACATATGGTATAAAAAATTCTTTCCAGAGTTGTCCAGCAACTTTAATGAGGCAGACACAACTTTCAAGTGTTTACTGGTTGTCCTCCTCCCTTCTCCCTGAAGCATAACTTATAACTGTAGCGTCCTCTGTCTCCAATATAGGACTTATCCCAATATTTGCTTGTCAATTATTCATGGTCTTGGTTCTAGGGGGAACTAGGTCACAGCTGGGCTCTGAATCCGCTTCTAATACACTGCTGTGTGAATAGTGTTCACCTCTCCCTGCTTCTCTCAACCTGTGAAGCAACGGCCATGCTGACTTCCCTCACTGTATCGCCACTGAGTAACTATTGCATTCACGGGCCACAGAGGCTGAAAGGAGTACTCTAAAATGATGGCCAAAATGCATCCCCTCTGCCAATGATCCACTTGTAGAGTTTCAAAACTTTCTCTCCCTAATCAAATGGTATTTGTCAATGCTTGAGAGTTTGCCACAGGGTGTACTACTCCCTCTCTGCAGCCCCTGAATGGGAGGGTAGGAGGATGCTACTTGAATTAAGTAGGGGACCACTAGCATCACCATCAGTGTGATTTAAACAGAGGCAATTTCGCCTTGGGCTCCCTAGGACAGTCGGGGGCTGGAATAAAATGCCATCCTTCCTTCATTTACGCAACGTCATCAGCCTGCCCTGCCACCAGGCTTCTCTCACTACAGGAAGAACATCCTTTTATTAATATTTTTGCTTTCATGTCAGTGGAAACTCTGCAGCAGTGCCTCACAGCTTCTCGGGGTACAGCCAGACTCTCTCAATCTCTAGATAAACTTCACCTGCAGAGCAAATGATCAGTCATGGCTAACCACAGTGACTCTGTTGGCAGGGTAAGAGAGGGCCTTCATCATTTACTGGCATTCTTTCCCAATAGTTCAAGATAAGGAGATATCGAGAAATCTCAGTTAGAGGAAGGAGTTGACTAAGAATGCAAACTGCTTCAAAGTAGTACAGAAGAAACAGTATTAAAAATGTGTGTGAGTCCAGCTAAGCACAGAACGGAGCAGCGTTGTGTCTTGGTTTGGACTCCTGAGCACTTAGCAGCTCATTCCTGTGTCTTGAGAGCAAATTTTCTGTATTTTTCAAATGCCTTAAGAAAACACCAGTTAACTAAAGGCCTTTTACTTTTTATTTATTTATTTATTTATCTATTTTTATATGTGTGCATGGATGTATAGGGCATGTGAATATAAATGTATGTGTATATGGTGTATGGGACATGTGAATATATGTGTATGTGTATATAGTGTATGGGCATGTGAATATATGTGTATGTGTATATGGTGTATGGGCATGTGAATATATGTGTATGTGTATATGGTGTATGGGCATGTGAATATATATGTATGTGTATATGGTGTATGGGACATGTGAATATATGTGTATGTGTATATGGTGTATGGGACATGTGAATATATGTGTATGTGTATATGGTGTATGGGACATGTGAATATATGTGTATGTGTATATGGTGTATGGGACATGTGAATATATGTGTATATGTATATGGTGTATGGGACATGTGAATATATGTGTATATGGTGTATGGGCATGTGAATATATATGTATGTGTATATGGTGTATGGGCATGTGAATATATGTGTATGTGTATATAGTGTATGGGCATGTGAATATATATGTATGTGTATATGGTGTATGGGTATGTGAATATATGTGTATATGGTATATGGGCATGTGAATATATGTGTATGTGTATATGGTGTATGGGCATGTGAATATATATGTATGTGTATATAGTGTCCAGCTCTGTCACTCTGAATGATTATTCCCATGAGACAGAGTATCTCACTGACACCAGAACTTTTTGGTTTTGTCCAGCGACCATTTAACATTTTGAAATTTTGAAATTTTTTTAAAATTTCATTTACATTCCAAACACAGGTTTCCTTCCCACACCCCTTCACCTCCTCCTCAGTCCACTCCCTATTCACATCTCCCAATGGGTAAGGGATCCCATGGGAAATCAACAAAGCCTGGCACATTAAGTTGGGGCAGAACCAAGCCCCTCCCCACTGCATTAAGGCAGAACACGGCATCCCACCACAGGGAATGGACGCCAATAAGCTAGCTCATGCACGAGGGCTAGATCCTGGTCCTACCGCCAGGGGCCCCTCAGATAGTCCAAGTTTCAGCACTGTCTCCCCACATATGGAGGGCCTAGTTTGGTCCCATGGAGACTCCTTAGCTGTCTCTGTAGATTTCTCTATCATGATCTTGACCTCCCTTGCTCATATATTCCCTCCTCCCTCTCTTGGACTGGATTCCTGGAGTTTGACCTGTTGTTTGGTTGTGTGTCTCTGCATTAGGCCCCATCAGTTACTGGATGAAGGCTTTATGACGATAGTTGGGGTATTCACCAATCTGATTACAGGGGAAGGTCTGTTCAGGCACCCTGCTAGAAGTCTTAGCTGGGGTCATCCTTGTGACTGCTGGGAGTTTTCCTAGCACCAAGTTTCTCCCCAATGCCATAGAGGCTTTCTCTATCAAAATCTCTTTTTCATTACTCTCTCACTCCATCCCTCTCCCCCTTCGACTATCCCACTCCCTCATATCTCCTACCCCCCCATTTACCACCCCTCCTCACCCCCAGTTTATCCAGGAGATCTCATCTAATTCCCAGGGTGCTCCCTGTGTCCCTCTTAGGGTCTTCCTTGCTATCAAGCTTCTCTGGAGCTGTGGACTGTAGTCTGGTTATCCTTTGCTTTACATCTATTATCCACCTATGAGTGAGTACATACTGTGTCTTTCTGAGTCTGGGTTACCTCATTAAGAATTTTTTTTCTAGTTCTATCCATTTGCCTGCAAATTTCATGATGTCATTGTTTTTTTACAGCTGAGTAATACTCAGTGTGTAAACATACCAGATTTTCTTTATCCATTCTTCGGTTGAGGGACATCTAGATTGTTTCCAGTTTCTGACTATTACAAATAATGCTGCTGTGAACATTGCTGAGCAAGTGTCCTTGTGGTATGATTGAGTATTCTTTAGGTATAAGCTCAAGAGTAGTATTGCTGGGTCTTGAGGTAGATTGATTCCCAATTTTCTGAGAAACTGCCGTACTTATTTCCAAAGTGGTTGTACAAGTTTGCACTCCCATCAGCAGTGGAGGAGTCTTCTCCTGACTTCACATCCTCTCCAACAAAGCCTGATAGCATTTTTGATCTTAGCCATTCACAGTGTAAGATGTTATCTCAGAGTCATTTTTATTTGCATTTTCCTAACAGTTAAGATGTCAAACAATTCTTTAAGTGTATCTTGGCCATTCTAGACTTTTCTGTTGAGAATTCTCTGTTTAACTCTGTGCCCCATTTTTAAAAATGGGATTACTCGTTATTTTGATATCTAGTTTCTTGAGATCTTCATATATTTTGGAGATCAGTCCTCTGTCAGATATGGGGTTGGCGAAGATCTTTTCCCGTTCTGTAGACTGCCATTTTGTCTTATTGACAGTGCCCTCTATCTTCCAGAAGCTTTTTAGTTTCAGGCAGTCCTATTTACTAATTGTTGATCTCAATGTCTGTGCTACTAATGTTATATTCAGGAAGCTGTCTCCTGTGCCAATACATTCAAGCCTACTTCCCACTTTCTCTTCTATCAGCTTTTGTGTAACTGGATTTATGTTGAGGTCTTTGATCCACTTGGACTTGCGTAGTGATATTTCATTTGTATTTTAATAAATAAAGCTTGACTGAAGATCAGAGAGTAAAAGAACCCCACTGATCAGCCTTACAAACAAGGAGTGGTGACGCATACCTTTAATCCCAATAGCCACACTAGTTTGCCATAGAAACCAGGCAGTAATGGTGCACACCTTTAATCCCAGCCCTAGGGAGGAATATAAGACAAGAGAAGAGAGCTCCCAGACACAGTCTCATTCTCAGGATTCCTTGAGGCAGGATCGCTATTTTGGACAGAGTTAGAGGTAAGAGCCAGTGGCTGACGGTTTTGTTTTTCAGGTTGAACCCCAATATCTGTCTCTGGGTTTTTATCAGATGTACTACAGAGTTGGGTTTTATTCGGGGAGATAGATATGGATCTCTTTGCATTCTTCAACATGTGAACATCCAGTTATGTCAACACCATTTGTTGATGATACTTTCTTTTTTCCACTGTATAATTTTTTATTTCTTTGTCAAAAATCAGGTGTCCATAAGTATGTAGATTTATGTCAGGGTCTTCAATTCAAATTTCTTGATCTACTTGTCTATATTATGCCAATATTCTGATTTTATTACTATAGCTCTATAGTAGAGCTTGAAGTCGGGGATGGTGATACCTCTAGCAATTCCTTTATTTCTATTTATTTACTTATTTTTTTGGATTTTCGAGACAGGGTTTCTCCATAGCTTTTGGTTCCTGTCCTGGAACTAGCTCTTGTAGACCAGGCTGGCCTTGAACTCACAGAGATCCACCTGCCTCTGCCTCCCGAGTGCTGGGATTAAAGGCGTGCGCCACCACCGCCCAGCTTAGCAGTTCCTTTATTATACAGGATTATTTTAGCTATTCTGGTTTTTTTCCTCCATATGAAGTTGAGTATTGTTCTTTCAACATTTGTGAAGAATTGTATTAGGATTTTTGTGGTGATTACACTGAATCTACAGATTGCTTTTGGTACAATTACCATTTTTATTATGTTGATCTTACCTAGTGAAGAACATGGGAGATCTTTCTATTTTCTGGTTTCTTCTTCAATTTCTTTCTTTAGTAACTTAAATTTCTTTTCATACATGTCTTTCACTTGTTTGGTTAGCGTTACTCCCAAGATATTTTATATTTGTGGCTATTGTAAACTGTGATGTTTCTCTGATTTATTTCTTGGTTCATTTATCATTTTAAACTGATTTTTTTTTAGTTAATCTTGTATCCAGTCATACTGGAGGTGTTTATCAGCTGTAGGAGAGCCTGGGTAGAGGTTTTGGGGTCACTTCTGTAAACTATCATATAACCTGCGAATAACGACAGTTTGACTTTTCCCTTTCCAATTTCTATCCCCCTTGATCTCCTTTTGTTTCTTATTGTTCTAACTAAAACTTTAAGTACTATATTGAATAGAAATGGAGACAGTCAGCAGCCTTGTCTTGTTTTTGATTTTAGTAGAATCACTTTGAGTTTCTCTCCATTTAATTTGATGTCATCTGTCGGCTTGCTGTATACTGCTTTTATTATGTTCAGATATGTTTCTTGTATCCCTGATCTCTCCAAGACCTTTACCATGAAGGGGTATTGGATTTTGTTGAAAGCTTTTTCAGTATCTAATGAGATAATCATGTGGTTCTCTCTTTGTTTCTATGGTCGATTACATTGACAGATTTTCTTATGTTAAACAATTTCTGCATCTCTGGGGTGAAGTCTACTTGGTCATGGTGGATGATTTTCTGATGTGTTCTTGTATTGGCTTGATAGTATTTTACTGAGTAATTTTGCATCAGTGTTCATGAGGAAGATTGACCTGCAGTTCTCTTTCTTTGTTGCATCTTTGTATGGTTTGGTTATTAGGGTAACTGCAGCCTTGGAAAAGGAGTTTGGCAAGTTTCTTCTGTTTCTATTGGGTGGAACAGTTTGAGGAGTATTGGAATTACCTCTTCTTTGAAATTTTGGTAGAATTCTGCACTGAAACCATTTGGCCCTGGGCTTTTTGTGGTTGGGAGACTTTTATGACTGCTTCTATTTCCTTGGGTGCTACAGGTCTATTTATATTGTTTAGCTGGTCTTGATTTAATTTTGGTACATGGAACCTATCATGAAAATTGTCCATTTCTTTTAAATTTTCCAATTTTGTGGAGTAAAGGTTTTTGAAGTATGATTTGATGATTCTTTGTATTTCCTCAGTGTCTATTGTTATGTCCTTCTTTTTGTCTCTTATTTTGTTAATTTGGTTATTGTCTCTCTGCCTTTTGGTTAGTTTCAATAAGGGTTTGTCTACCTTGTTGATTTTCTCTAAGAACCAACTCTTTGTTTCATTGATTCCTTATACTGTTCTCTGTTTCTATTTTATTGATTTAGCCCTCAATTTGACTATTTTCTGTTGACTACTCCTCCTGAGTTTGCTTTTTTTGTTCTAGAGCTTTCTCATTTACTGTTAATTCACTAGTGTGAAATTTTTCCAACTTCTTTATGTAGGCATTTAGTGCTATGAACTTGTGTTTTTAAGAGAGTAAATATACATATTTAGAAGGCAAACTGATAGACACATCACATATGTTTAATGAAATAATAGCAAAGTCTTTCCCTGTTGTGCCTATAAAATCCTCAGCCACAGTATAAAATATGAGTTCCCTTCTATGGAGAGGGTCTTAAATCCAATCAGAGAGGAGTTGATGGCATACATAACTGTCACACCATCATTTCACCATGGGGCACATCTTACCTGGCATGTTTGTATGTAGCATGGCGGTCCATAGATGGAAAGGATTGCTCTGACAATGCTGGCACTCTAAGGGCCAGCTGGCTGAGGAGTGCTCATCTCGATCCAAACCTAGTTGCCTCATGTCCTACAGCCAAAGCAAGTGGTGTCTCTACCAATATAGGATTATCATCAAGCTCTGACATTCAACCAATAGCTGTACAGTAGCTTTTAAGCCTTGTGGGGCCTCAGGGTAACCTGCCTTTGGAACTGGGGCAGTCATAAATAAATATAAATGAAAACATTTATAATCTGTGGCTTCTGGGGGTGCCTTTTCCTACACAGAGAGCACCTTCATTAAGGCTCCTTAACTGCTATTGTTTTATTGGTGTTTGAGATGCTTTTTCAAAATCTTTAAGATATTCAAAGGTTAGCATTATATAACTTAACCTTTGTTACAGAGAAGATAAGCAGAATCCCTGAGAGCCTATTTCTGCATGCTACAGGCAAGTGCCAATAATCTTGGGATATTAAAACAAAAACATTAGCAAGTGCCAGCCCAGAAGGAATATATTTCATCAGCTGTATCAATGTTGGCTGTAGTATCATGGTGAGATCTCCACCCTATCAAGATCTCCGTAATCCATGCTCATTTTCCATGAGTCACGCAGCCAGCAGCTCACCATGGGCTGCGGCTACTGACTCGGGTTGTTTTATATGTATGTCCTCACTCTTGATGCTATTTGTGATGCTTGGCTCATCCCAAGCCCAGCAGAAATAATGTCAATAGTTTAGTTTGTTGTGCCTGCCACTGGAGTCGGCATTCAAGTTCCTGTTCTGATTTCAAGGTTGTCAAGAAATATTTCATATGCTGCCTAAACCTAGTCTCCCATCTCTCATCCTATGATACACCAATTAAGATTCAAATATAAATCAAAGTTGCTTAAGGATGAATGATAAAATAAAAAATATAGTTCTAGGTTATGTTGGTCAAAGACAGCCTACAAAAGACTGCTTCAAGATATTTCAAGATCAAATAAGATATAAGGTAAGATAAAATACTGATAACCAAACTGAAACAAGCAAGGAGGAAAAAAATTGCAAGTATATGCAAAACAATACAGCAACTCTGGAATATATATTATTTATTATTATATGTATAATTTATATATATTTATATAAATATATATGCATACACTAAAAAAGAAAACAAGTTAGGTAAAAATAGCAGTTAGGTTAAAAAATACTGTACTAGGATAGGTACCTCTCTCTTAAGGTAGTCTTGGTGAAAGGTGAGGATTCAGACAAAGGGCACCCTTTACAGACAAAGAGCACCAGCACCCCATCACAAACAGAACACAGCACTCAATTACATATAGAACCCCATCACCCACTACAGACAGAGCACACCACCCCATTACAGACAGAACCCCATCACCCATTACAGACAGGACACCAGCACCCCATTACAGACAGGACACCAGCACCCCATTAGATACAGAACCCCATCACCCACTACAGACAAAGCACACCATCTTATTAGAGACAGAACACAGCACCCCATTACAGTCAGAACACAGCACCCATTACAGACAGGATACCAGCACCCCACTGGAGACAGAACACCAGCACCCCATTGCTGACAGAACACCAATACCCTATTACAGACAGAACACAGTATCCCAAGAACACTGCTTCTTCCATGAAGAACTAGCTTAAAGATTGTTAACTTGGGTTAACAATAAAAATCTTCACCGAGAGACCAGTTATATCCTCAGCACAGTACATGTGTGTTTTCCTTTGAAAGGTCAAAAACCAAAGCAGACTAAAACTGACTACCAAGTATAACACGGTGTCATGTTTTCTCAGTATATAACAGAACACTGAAATATTTATAATTATCAATCTCTTAACAACATTGACTGATACCTTCATATTAATACCTTCAAGTTAATAGTCTACAAAGACAGTATATAAACATTCTCATATATCCCATCTCACGAACATCAAGGCTTTAACATCCTGAACAGTCTATTTTGTTCTCATTTATAACTGAGGAAACAAAGGCTCAAAAATTTATTTGATTCACCCATAGACACAGCTCTGGGCAACCATAGCCAGAAGTCAAAACTGTACCTTAATTTCAAGTCCAGACTTTTTTAGATATTCAACTCTGTCCGTTGGTGTGTTTATTATTTAGTGAAGAAATTACTTATTGAATACCAATACGTGCCAGGAATTGTAGCATAGAACTGGTCAGGAAAACAGAAAAAATCTTGTATCTTGTGATCATTACCAGAAAGTTGGCAGGGGGACAATAATAGTTCATTTGGAGACATGAAAATGCTGAAAAATAAATCTGCATTAGAAAAGAGGGTCATCACCAATCCTGTCGCATGCTCAGAGATTCAAGAGTGTTCTTGCTGATGAGGTTGGCATTTGAATAGAGAAGCAAAACTGAAGGATTTCCTATGAAGATGGGGTGGGGGTGGGGACTGTAAAGCTGGGAAAGCGGCTTCTGAACAGCTCTCCTAACAGAGCAGCATTGCAGGCTTGCCTTCCAGTGATGGATAATTAACTTCCCGCAGAGAAATGTACTCTGTTTAAACGCTAAGGTTTACATGAAGGAAATAGAGACCCACCCCTCCTCTGTGTAGAAGGTAAACAATGAGAGCTGCTAGGATCACTACCTCTCACTGCCAGAGTTCTTTATCTTTAATTATTTATCTAAATGCTTTAATAAAACATAATTACATCGCTCCAACCACTCCCTTTCCTTTCTCTAAACCTTCCCATGTCCCCTGCTTCTAACCTCTTCTGTGTCCGTCACTCCCTCTCAAATTGATGGCCTCTGTTATTACTGTTATATATGTATGTGCAAACACACAAATATAGAAAATCAATCGACTGTGTCTGTTTAGTGTGACTTGGGTGCATGAGTTCAGGGCTGACCTCTTTGTATTTAGATAACCAATTAGGGGTTTCTAATACCAAGGGAGACCTTAATAGGCTAGTCTCCCTCTCTTGGCAGTCACTTATTGCCTATAGATCTTTTTTTTTTAATTTTTGAGAATAGATTTTTTTTCATACAATATATTCTGACTATGGTTTCCCTTCCGTCTACTCCTCTCAGTTCCTTACCACCTCCTCTCCCATCTGTATCCACCCCCTTTCTGTCTCTCTTTATAAAACAAGCAGACATTTAAAAAATAATAATATGATAACATAAAATACACTAAAATTAAACAAATAGGAAAAATACAGGACAAAGATAAGAAAAGGGGCCCCTCTCCCAAAACAGGCACAAGAAACAAATACAAAAGCAGAGAAATACTTGTTTGCACACTAAAGCATACCATAAAATATATGCAAAACCCGTAAGGATAAAAAAAGTTAATACACATACACTACCAGCAAAAAAAAAATCACAGGAATTAACAACCCCTGGTCATAAATATCCCTTAATATCAATGAACTCAACTCACCTATAAAAAGACACAAGCTAACAGAATGGATATGAAAACAGGATCCATCCTTCTGCTCATACCTCAACTTCAAAGACAGACATTTCCTTAGGCTAAAAGGTTGGGGAAAGACTTTTCAATCAAATGGATCTTAGAAGTAAGCTGAAGCTAATCTAATATCTAACAAAACAGACTTCAAACTAAAGGTAATCAAAAGAGATTTTTATTAACAAAAAGGACAGTTCATATTCATCACAGAAAAAAAAATCCATCACGATAAGATATCAATCCTGAACATCTATGTCCCAAATACAAGGGCACCTACATTTGTAAAAGAAACATAATTAAAGCTTATTATTATCAAACCCTACACACTCATAGTGGAAGACTTCAACATCCCACTCACCAATGGACAGGTCTGCCAGACAAAACATTACCAAAGAAATAAGGGAACTAACAGAAGTTATGACTCAAGCAGGCTTAACAGACATCTATAGAACATTCCACCCAAACACATAAGCATACACCTTTTTCTCAGCATCTCATGGAACCTTCTCTAAAACTGACCACATACTCAAGTCACAAAGCAAATCTCAAGAAATAAAAAAACAAAAACAACAACAACAAAAAAAAAAAACCTGTGTCTTATCAGATCACCATGGCTTAAAGTTAGATTTCAACATAAAATCCAGAAAGCTTACAAACTCATGAAAACTGAATCACCCCTGAGTCAAGGAAGAAATAAAGAAGGAAACTAAAGACTTCCTAGAATTCAATGAAAATGGAGGAACAACATATTCAAACTTATGGGACACTATGAAAGCAGTACTAAGAGGAAAATTCATAGCACTAAATGCCTACATAAATAAGTTGGAGAAATTCCACACTAGCGAATTAATAGAACCCTTAAAAGTTCTAGAACAAAAAGGAGCAAATTCACCAAGAAGTAGATGCCAGGAAACAATCAAATTGAGGGCTAAAATCATTAAAGCAAAAACAAAGAGAACAATACAAAGAATCAATAAAACAAAGAGTTGGTTCTTTGGGAAATCAACAAGATAGACAAACCTTTAAAGCAAAGGCAGAGAGAAAATATCCAAATTAACAAGATCAGAAGAAGAGACAGAAGAACAGACATTGAAAAAATGCAGAGAATCATCAGATCATACTTCAAAAACCTGTACTCCACAAAATCAAAAATATTAAAAGAAATGGACAATTCTCTTGATAGGCTCCACATAACAAAATTAGATAAGACCAGATAAACAATTTAAATAGAACTATAATCCTCAAGGAAATAGAAGCAGTCATTAAAAGTTTCCTAACCAAAAAAGAACAGGATTGAATTGACTTCAGCACAAAATTCTACTTAAATTTCAAAGTAGAGCTAATTCTAATACTCCTCAAGTTGTTCCACACAATAGAAACAGAAGGAACACTGCTAAAATCCTTTTAGGAAACTACAGTGGCCCTGATACCCAAACCACACGAAGATACAACAAAGAAAGAGAACTACAGACCAATCTCCCTCATGAACAATGATGCAAAAATACTCAGTGCAATACTGGCAAACCAAATCCAAGAGCACATAAAAAAAAATCATCTACCATGACCAGAGATGCAGGGTTGGTTCAACACACAGAAATTTGTCAATATAATCCACCATATAAACAAACTGAAAGGAAAAAAAAAAAACACATGATCATCTCATCAGATGCTGAAAACGTCTTTGAAAAAAATCTAACACCCCTTCATCACAAAGGTCTTAGAGAAATTAGGAATACAAGGAACATATCTAAACATAATAAAGGCAATTTATAAAGCCAACAGCCAACATCAAAATAAATGGAAAAAAAAACTCAAAGTGATTCCTCTAAAATCAGGAACAAAACAAGGCTGTCCACACTCCATATCTTTTCAATATGGTACCTGAGGTCCTCCTAGCTATAGCAATAAGGCACCAAAAGGACATCAGGGGATACAAATTGGAAAGGAGGAAGTCAAACATTTGCTACTTGAGGATGATATGATAATATACATAAGTGACCCCAAAACCTCTACCCAGCAACTCCAACAGATGATAAACACCTTCGGTAATGTGGTAGGATACAAGATTAACTCAAAATAATCAGTAGCCCTTCTATATACAAATGATAAACATGGGGTTAGGGAGAAACCTGGTGCTAGGGAAATTAACAAGAATCCACAAGGATGACCCCAGCTAATACCTCTAGCAATAGTGGAGAGGGTGCCCAAAATGGCCTTCCTCTGTAGTCAGATTGGTGACTACCCCAACTATCATCATAGAGCCCTAGATGCAGAGATCCACAAGCAAGTACCATGCTGAGCTCTGGGAATTCGATCAAAGAGAGCAGGAGGGAGTATATGAGCAAGAGAGATCAAGATCATGATAGAGAAATCTATAGAGACAGCTGAACCAAGCTTGAAGAAACACATGAACTCTAGACCAACAGCTGTGGAGTCTCCATGGGACCAAACTAGGCTCTCCATATGTGGGAGACAGTGGTGAAACTTGGACTATCTGAGGGACCCTGGCAATATTATTCCTGGTGCATGAGCTGGCTTATTGGAGCCCATTCCCTATAGTGGGATGCTATGCTCAGCCTTAATGCAGGGGGGAGGGGCTTGGTCCTGCCCAACTTAATGTGGTAGACTTTGTTGACTTCTCATGGGAGCCCTTACCTGTTGAAAGGTGTGGATGGGGACTGGGCTGGAAGGGAGGAGAGGGTGTCGTGGGAGAAGGGGTGGGAGGGAGAACTGTGGCTGTAATGTAAAATAAAGGAAAACAAAACAAAATAATTTTTCTTTTAAAAAGTGTATTGTCACCCATTTGCATGTTTAAAGTGAGATACTAGAGACTCAATTAGAAAAAGGGGTAATAAATTAACAAAACTAAAAGAACTTTGAGAAGGAGTTATATACATAATTCTTTTAGGTACTAAGGAAAAACAGTCAAAAACTACCAGATCTTTTTTCTTTTTACCCATATATGATTCAGGGTCTGCATCTACTACAACACATCTCTAGTAATCACTATTGCTTGCTGATAGAATAGGTCATGTATTAAGACCTTCAACTGTCTTGTAAGAAAAAAACCTTCCAACACTCTTACAAGTAATTACCATTGCATTATTCTGCTGATATGAAGAGGATAAAGTAGCCTACCCAAGAACTGTAACTTATTAACGGCACAGCCATCATTCAAGCAGTTTCTCACAGTACTCATAGCCTGGCTCCTTACCAGATTGCATGGTACTATTCTTGCCTCTTTACTGGTGCCCAAGATCCGAGTACTGACACAAAGCAACATGAGACTCAGCTACCAAACATAATCTATTTTTCTCATCTGAAGAACCTCAGCATACAAAGATAATAGCTTAGCTGTCTCAAGCAATTTGGAGTTTGATGTATATGAGTTGGAAAGATATTGAGCATCAATTTCCCTTGTAATAAATAAAGATCTGTTCAGTTCTTCCAATACAATCTATAGCAGAGTCATAAAAAACATGGAACATCCAGCAAACCTCAGTTAGCAGACAGCACCAGCAGGTAATGTCTACCTATTCAGAGCTGAACTCCACCAATCCTGGAACCATTTCTGCAGTCTTCTGCTTCCCTAGCAATACCTTGTCTGGGTGTTTTTTGCAGCCTCTGGGGAGTACTCTGACAAGGTTTATCATCTGTTAATTATTGTCTTCCCCTGAGAGAAATACTTTTTTCTTACAAGTTAAAACCTCTGCAATAAAATGCCTTCAGCCTTTCTAAGCCATGCCTATAATTTGAAGACTATCTTCCAGAAAGATCCTGCAGTGAAGCTTCACAGTCACTTGCCAAGCCCGAATCTGCCCATCAACTAGAATCTGCAATTCTTACCTAACTCTCTAAGAGTAACCCTTGGCAACTGTGGGGGAGGCTCATTTCTCCTCCTCTGGTTTCTAGTTCTGAAACTGAACAGTTCTAGGACTCAAATCCCAGGAGACAGAAGGGTCTCACACAGGTCTATGCATCTGAATGTCAGTACCAAACTTGTTTTTGGCCGTCACATTTTCTGAAGAGGATGGCAGGTATAATACCATCATGTTATCACCTACGAAACAGCAAGTCCAAGGGGCTGAGGATAAACAAGGATAGAGCAAGTGCAAAGGAGAAACGGTGATGAAAAAGAAAGAAAGATGAGGAGGAGAGGGACAAGATTCCAGATACAATGGAATTCTAAGAGGTTTGGTAGAAAGTGAATGTCAGGACTGGAAAGACAGCTTAGCAGTTAGAACATACTGCTCTTACAGAGAACCTGAATTCAGTTCCCAGCACTCATGTGGGATGGCTTCACTACTGCCCTTAACAACAGGTTCAGCAGGATTCAACACCTGTACACACATACAACATACATGCACATAATTTTTAAAAGAAAGTGAATATCATCAATGATAACAAGTATAACTAAAAAGAGACCAAACAAATGATAAACCCTGAGCTGGTACTCTGGTCTCTCACTTGGTGGGGCTGGGTGGAAAGTGGGGTGAGGATTAGGTAGAGTGAGGGACAAAGGCAAGAATAAATAAAATCTAAAGCTAAAATAAAAACCAACCAGAAAAATCCACAGTACTTTCCATGAAAGGAATTGTGGTTCCTGAATATGCTGTGAGGTACCTGTTTTTGTTTTGTTTAGAATTTTTTTTGAATCTGGTTTAAATATGAAACCACTGATGTGAAGGCTCCCCACTCCCCTCCTGGCACTGAGACTGACTCTTGACTGGGTCATCTCCCTGCAGGCTTCCTGCAGGGAGAAGGAAATTGGGGCCCTCGATAGGGAGGGGGAAACTTTGTTAGGCATAAAATGCTGTGGAACACTATTTCCTTCACTGTCCCTTGTGCTTCATGCTTCCAGTCCAAAGTAAACAGAACAAATGATGCGCATACAGGAGTGGTAGAGATGGGGGACAGTCCCTCCTTTTCTTTGCAAAGTATCTGTTGATAAAGGTGTAAGGACAAATCCTCCCTCACAAACAGCAGAAGGGGAAGAGGGGGAGGAGGAGGAAGAAGAGGAGAAGAAAGAAGAGGAGGAGGAGGAGGAAGAGGAGGAGGAGGAGGAGGAAGAAGAAGAGAGCAAAGTATTTTTAAAGTCTACAATACATTCACTGGAGGAGATCCCATTATCTGGGAGCTTGTGGGGTGGGGTAAGGGAAGCATTCATTTCCTGTGGAGTTCTATGTATAGCCCTAATTATCAGTGTTGATGTTGCACACATTAACATCATTAAAATCAGCAGGAGGGAGACTTTCTCAAGAGCCTCATGAGGAGGAGAGATTAGTAGCAAATATTTTATTTTCCACTGAGGTTGGTATGAAAAGCAGAGTCACTCTATGCCAGAATAAGATTTCTGCTAAGAACAGATAAACAAAATAATCAGCATAAAGGCCAAGGCAAAGATCTTACAGGCGGCAAAGTTAGGTATCTGTGAAGTACCTTCCTTCACAGTATTGATGCCTTTGAAATGGAACCTTCCATTCTTTACCAAACAAATATGCAATGTCAGGATACAGCACAATTCTCTGTGTTATCCCATAGAGTCTTCCTGGCAGGAAAGCAACCTATGCAAATGAACACTGTGGAACAGAGTGGACTGGGTTTCAGTGACTGTATACACACACACACAAACACAAACACACAGACACACACGGACACACAGGAACACACATACATAGATATACACATATATAGACACAAATACACACACACATAGACACAAACATAGATACACACACTCAGATACACACAAAAACACACATATACATATATACAAAAGTAAAAAAAGGGCTTCTTTCCTAACAAAATACACATGTAGTCCATCTTTTCCAATCTCTTTGCTAGATTTGTAAACTTGCTCGAAACCTAGGAGACAACAGCTTGCAAACACCCTTCACAGTTTGAGAGCGAAAGCTGGTCTGCTTCCTTGGAGACACCTCCTTCATAAATGCTGCCTCTACCCTGTGCCATGCTGGTGTGACATGTCTTAGTTCATTTACTCTTTTTTTTAATTTTTGAGATTATAATTTAATTGCAACATTTTTTCTCTCCCTTTCCTCCCTCCAAATCCTCCTACATACTCCTCCCCACTTTCCTTTAAATTTATGCTCTCTTGCTCTCTCTCTTTTGCTTTCTCACTAATTTATTGAATGCATGTGTGTGTGTGTGTAGGCATAGGTGTATATATAAAATTCTTTTTCTTTCATAAAACTATCCTGTTCGATGAGTATGATGATACCTGTGTGTATGTTTCCAGGCCTGATCTTTAGCACTGCACAGACTCTTATCAAGCCTATGACCTAGGAATTCTTGGTTTCACTTTTTAAATTTGCCTTAATGAGACAGGACTCAACATCTGATCCACACAGCAGTAAACCCTCACTCTTTGCAGCATATTTATACTAAGTCATAATGGAGGAATGGACAAAATGAGAACCATAGTGCGAGAATAACAATAAGAACAGGAACCTTGGTCATTAAAAATATGGCACAGCTTTCTGAGACACAAGGAACTTGTTGGTTAACTGTTACTGTCCAATTATTTTCCCTAAACCCTGTGATAAAAAATTAATCTGAATCTGGAGAATGAATGCCCTCTCTGTGGTAGTTCTACACACACACACGTATATCCACACACCACACACACACACATACACACACATATACACACATACACCCACACCACATACACATAAACACCACACCCACACACATACACCCACACACCACATACACAACACCCCCCCCACACACCACACACACATACACATACATCATATACACACATACACACCACACACATCACATACATATACACACATACACACCACACACATACACATACATATACACACATACACACCACACACACACATACACATACATCCACCACAAACATACACCCACACACCACATACACACACACCACACACACACACCACACACACATACACATACATCATATACACACATACACACCACACACATACACATACATATACACACATACACACCACACGCACACATACACATACATCCACCCACAAACATACACCCACACACCACACACACACACATACCACATACACATACACACACACTACACACACATACATACACATGCATCATATACACACATACACACCACACACACACACACACACACACACACACACACCACACACACACCAAAGCTAATATTTCATGGTATTAGTTCCCACCAATTTCTTGCTTTTCCTTGGCTTACCTTATTTGAAGAGTTACAAATGTCTTTAAGAAGCCAAACAGCCTGAATTGGGTTGTTATGATCAACATTTTGGGTACTGATGAGACTAGTAAAAGAGAGTGCATTGAATGTAATTTCATTCATAACATAAGTAATTGAGCATCAGGGACACAGTGATTGATTGCAAAGCATCTGTGGTTTTTTGCCTTGTGGCACTTCAGCTTTTGAGAAGTCATATCCCTAAGAAAGGCAGTAATTAAATGGGAAAATTAATTTAAGTGGGAAAGCTTCAATAGGGATAGCCTGATGTAGTAGAAAGAGAACTTTAGCAGATAGATGTTTCCTCCCCCTTCATTTCTCATCTAAGAAATACTCTCTATATACACATATTACGGAGCTGTTTGCATAACATGCACATATTTGGTTTACAAGTCAAATGAAGTATGAGGTCCAGAAGACATTGAGCACCTAGGAAAACTGTAGTAATTCTGCTTAATGCCATGGAATTATTCAAGTCCTCACTTTATAAATGATCTTCAATATGAAAGTAGTGTTAAAACTATTCAGAGCCACAATCCATAACTATGAGGTAAATATTTGACATATAATAAAAAGATATATAGAGAGAACATAAATTATTTATATATTAAAAGATTTATCAACAATGGAATGCAAGCATCTATAATGCCAGTACTTGGGAAGTTAAGACAGAAGAACTATTAATTTAAGGATGGTATTATAATTCAGTATTCTGAATACTAATTCTTTACTGAGTAAGTAGTTTGCAAACACTTCCCTCCATTCTGCAGGTTGTTCCTGTATACTGTTGATACTTTCCTTTGCTATAGAGAAATTCTTCTGCTTCTGTTAACATAAAGACATTTGTCTAGTTTGAACTTTGTTTCCTGTGTACTTTGGTGTCTTATTAAAAACTAAGAGTAGTTTCTTGATGTCTTTTCTCTGTTCTCGTCTGATAGTTTCATCATCTCTGAGCTTAAGTTTAGAACAACACACTTTTGAAAAGCATTAGGTGAAAGAAGAAATGAGAAGGAAAAGAAGAAGAAAAACAAAAGAAAATAAAAAGACATGCCAAAAGGTGTATGATACAGCAACTCACAGCTGTGGAGGCATTGGCATTGTGGAGGTGCAAATGCCTACATTAGAAAGACAGAACCTGGGTAAGCAGTGCCACCTCACACTTCAAGGAACTAGAAAATGGACAAACCAAACTAAACTTGAAAGAAATGAATTAATGAAAATAAAATAAGAAATAAAAATACTTTTAAAATGAAAATGAGTTGATATTTTGAAAAGAAAAAAATATTAGCAAATCCGCTGACAACAAATAATATCACAAATGAAAAAGGAAACATGATAACAGATGTTATAGAAACCAAAAAGATCAGAGTCTACCACTAAGGTTCATAATTTCTCCCTAGCAGAAATTAGTAGGTTAGCAGAAGCCTGACCTATCAAGAATGAATCATGAAGAACAACAGTCTGGGCAGAGTGACAACCGCTAATATTCAATTACTAATCACAACCTCCCTAAAAAGCCAAGAAACAGATGGCTTTGTTGAAATGCTCCATTAAAGATAATGAATTAATTCCATTCTTCCTCAGATTCTTCCAGAAATAGAGGGAATATATACAAATGTAATTTGAGGCCAATGTTGTACTTATACCCAAACCAAAGCCATTACAAGGAAAAAGTTATAGGTCCACATTCCTGTTTTATAAAAAAAAAACTGAAAATCTTCAATAAAATGCCAGCATACCAAATAATAAGAGACCTATATACCATTATCAAATGGAATTAGCCCTGGGATGCTACAGAGAAAAATCAAGTAATGATTTTAAAAAGTACCAATAAATGAAGGATAAAGTGTAAAATAAAATTCTGCAAATAGATGCCAAAAAGTACTTTATGCAATTCAAATGCTTATCTATAATTAAAAAACTCTCAGCAAGCTAGGAATAAAAAGAACAGACTTAACACAATAAAACTCACATAACAAATCTACAGTTAACAGGATGGTAAATAAAAAAGAACCAAATCTTTCCCCCCAGAGATCAAGAATAAGCCAAGGATACCCAATATTTCCTTTTTTTCCCCTGGCAGCATACTGAAAGTGCTAACTAGGCATGGAAAAGAAATGAAGAGCCTTCAGATGGAAAGGAGGGAGTGAACTGTGCCATATGTAGAGGGCACAGGCTATGTGCAGAAACCATGAAGTATGCCATTAAAAGGGAAACTATCTTAGGAATCAATTGAACTATAAAATTTGGACTCTGAGAACAAAAACTAAAAACTACAAATGCTGATGAAAGAAAAAATATGAACTGCCCCCAAATCATTTTTTACAGATCAGAAGATAAAAAACCATACTAGTCCCAGTAACCTATATCTGTATTGCGACCTCTATCAGAATCCCAAGGGCAATTTTTACAGATATTGAAAAAGGAAAAATGTGAAATCCAGAACCACAAAAGACTTGCCCCCAAACAATCTTGAGCAAGAACAAAGATGAAAACATCTCACTTCCTAATGTTCTAATACATTAGAAAACTATAGCATTTAGGGCAATATGCTACTGGTATAGAGACAAATTGATCAGTGTAATAGAACAGACCACATGTACAACATCCATTGACCTTTGAACAAACGGTTGTTGGAAAACTAAATGACCACATGTGGAAGAATGAAATTGGACCCTTACCTTATTCTACCCAGGGAAATCAACTCAAAATGGGTTAGAAAAATAAAATATGAAAGTTTAAAATTATTAGAAAGGTGGACATTCATGAACGTGATTTGAGCAATATTTTTTATTTACTGAGTAACTATCAGAAGCACAGGCAAGCAAAGCCAAGTGAGATGAATACCACATCAAATTAACATGCCTCTGACATCAGAGAACAAAATCAATAGAAAAGGCTACCTATGGAATATGAGGAAGTGTGCAGTTCCCCCACTATAACTCACATGGTAATTGTAGCTTGGCATATAACACTAGATGAGATGTGATTCTTTGTACCTATAGAATTTACAGTTCAGGGAAGAAGAAGAACCACCACTCCAACGCTGAGTGCACAGCTGTGCCCTGGGAAACAATGCCTCAGTCAAGAAAGGATGGATTACAATGAAATGGAAGTGTTCATATTGACTGGTATTTTTCTGAACCTTCTCTGTGTTTATATCTGTTACATAAGCAAATACCATTTGTGTTACAATTTGTTACAAATATGTTACATAAGTTTTCAATGGCCTGTAGTATTCAGAATGGGAACATGATGTGCTGGGTTGCAGCCTCTGAGCAATGTGAGACACAGAACCAAGGTTTCTGTAAGTACTATTATGTTGTCTGTATCGGGGAAAAATATCCCCTCTGGATGCCTTTCTCAGATGGACTAATACCCTTTTCTTGAGTGATTTGTGACTGTAGAAAGAGAAAAACAGTCACAGCTGAAGATTTTTCAAGGGCACTTTCTCCTAAAGAAAGTAACATCTGGGCTGATGTAACTCAGTTGATAAAGTGCTTGCTTAGCATGCTCCAAGACCTGGGTTGCATCCCAGCACTGTAAAGCTCATAGACCAGGTGATTGTGTGTGTGTGTGTGTGTGTGTGTGTGTGTGTGTGTGTGTGTGTGTAATAGGTAATCGCATAGCTCAGGAAGTGAAGACAGAAGGACAAGAGTTCAAGGTCATCCTACCCTACATAAGGTGTTTGAGGCCAGCCTGAACTAGAGACCCTGTCTCAAAGGGGAAAAAAAGGAAATACAAAAATATATGATGTCCCAGGGAAAGCCGGGCATGGTGATTATAATGACAGCAACATTAGCATACTGGAGGCTGAGGCAGCAGGATCACGATTCGAAGCCAGGTTGGAATATGTGGTAAAAATCTTATATCAAAGGTTTAAAACAGCAGCAACAACAACAAAACATAGCGTTCAAGAGGTAAGTGAGTGAGTGCGGGCACATGGAAGAGAAGTATATTCTGTTGATGGGGTGGCACATGCAGTTCCTGGTGGAGACTGCAACACTGGACCACAGGAGATCCCTGCCGGTCACAGCACTGCAGTCCATTGTGCTGGAGGAAATGGTGAGTTAACGCTGGGATGTTACCAGAACATGGTCAATTGTGATAAAGATTTTAGGTTTTATCCTATAGGCACATAATACTTCCAAGAATCTTATTTTCTTGTGGAGATGAATGAAATGAACAAGCCTAAGAACAGAAACTCAAGGCAAAGGATAATGTTGAAAACAGCAGAAAGCAATAGGAGCAGCAAATACAGGGTGGGTAAAGGCTCGACCGGAAACTAGAATTGGCTTAATCATTGGTTGGTTGCACAGACTGCTGGAAGGGAAAGAATGAAATGAGAGCTGTGACTTGAACACCAGGACAGGGAGGGAAACCACAAACTGAGATGTGGGGTGCAGAAGTCAATTTCCAGAGGTGATAAGATGGTCTGTCTATTTGGGGTGTAAAGAATTAGTTTTGCCTGTAAAATTATGTGAGTCAAAATACCTGTTATTTGGGCAGGAAAACTGGTTTGGAGCTTCAGACCTGGAAACCACCCCCACATGAAGAAATGGAGCGCATTTTTCACAGCTATAGAAATCGCTAGCATTGGAGGGTGAGGTCAGAAAGTCTAGAAAATTACTGTAAGGGGGTTAGGGGGAACCTGTTAGAGAATGACTTCAAAAACACAGCACAGTGGCCGGTGGTTATAAGCATCTGCTGCACAACTACTGGGATCTGAACTCAAACCCTCAGCATCCTGAAAAGGCCTGGAAGGACTGTGAGAGCTTGCAACTCCAGTACTGGAGGGAAGGAGACAGCATGTTCTAGACAACCAGCCTAGACCAAGAGAAAAACAAACAAACAAACAAACAAATAAACAGGTTCTGTGGGAGACCCTGTCTCAAGAGAGAAAGATTGCCGAGTGATGGAGCGGCACACCTGATGTCCTCCTCTGGCTTCACACAGAAGTTCACACCCATGCAACACACACACGTGCACGCATGTGACAACAGACGATGCCCCCTAGGTGCAAAAAACAAGAGAATGTCTTTAGCAACAAAGGATGAAATACTCTGTATAGATTATTTTCAAGAAGTCACATTAAATAAGATTTGAATGTTTATTGGATTTGGCAGCAAGCAGTTGGCTAGTCAATCATTCTGGAAAGAATAATAGTAGGGAGAGAATCAGAGTAGAGTGGGAGCAAGAGCGAACAGGATGAAGTCCTAAGAAGCATCAGCGTCCGCTTTTAGAAATCCAGATATGCTATTTTACACCTACTACTTTGGAAGCCAAGAAAGGAGCACCGTTTGAGCCCAGAAATTCTAGGCCAGCATGGGCAATATAGCAAGACACTTCCTCTTCAAGAATAAACAAGAAAATACACATAATAAACAGTGATAGAGTTAGAACAGTCATGTTTCATTAACGTCTGTCATGAGTGTGTTACAAGGAGTTAATAAGAAAGTCTACACGTTAAACTAAAAGCTCTGAAAACATGGTGCTTTTGAGAGGGTCAATCCCCTGGAGTGCCAGCAGGTGGGGATAATGTCACAAGAGATGAGGGACAGACTGGTGGCCTGTCATCACCAATAGGCAGGAATGATGCGAGCAGATATGACAAAGGTGCCAGGTTGTCCCTTCAGGACACCGGCTTCCTCCTGAAATCTGAGCTAGAGGGATGGAATTAAACTGAACAACTAGGCATGTGGTTTGTCTGTGTGCATTATTCCTGAGGCTAACTTATGAAATGAAGTTAGTTTTTTACAATTAATAACGTACACAGAAATAAAAAGAAGATAGAAACATAACCAAACACCCTCCCCACCTCTCACAACACAATACACTTCTGGGGAATAGACAAACTTGTAGAATCAAATTTAAACTCATTTTAGAAAAGCAAGCCCTGATCAAACTGGCAGTTCTAATCTGTGGGATCAGATTTTTCTTTCCCCACAGTAAAATTGTGTGCGTGCATGCATGTGTGTGTGTGTGTGTGTGTGTATCCCATCCAATCCATGTTGCTCCATGAAATAAAAGTTTATCTTATGATTGAATAGTTTTCCATTATACATATGACCACAGTGTATAGAATACCTTTGTTCAATGAAGTAATATATATGTAATATATGTGTTCAATGTAATAAATATGTATGATACCTACTTATTATAATATTGGATACAAGATCTCATATAACCCAACAAATTTGCCTGAGGATGACTTTGAACTTCATGTCCTCCTGCCTTCATCCCCGAAGCGCTAGAATTGCAGGCTTAGTCACCATGCCTGGTTTTATGTGATACTGGGTAGGACCACGCATATTTATAAGTATTCGACCAACAGAGCTGCAAACTCAGCCCTAGATATATCACATTTATAAATTTGTTTAATGTATTATATTCAACAACTAACAGTTGATGGATCACTGAAGATTCATTCTCAGACTCAGAGAAACTCTGTTTTATATGGCATTTGGTGTAAAATTTAGCTGTACTTTAAAAAAGCCTTCCTTCTTGTATCCAAACTTTGGAAATAAGAAGAGGAAGAGAACTATGTGAGGTTATTTAACAGGGATTTACTTGTTTGTTGTATTATGCAAAGGGATCTTATACAATTTAGTTTTCAACATAACTGCAACGGGCTTCATAAAAATTGGAAAAGCTGATCTATAATTTATATATATTGGTTTGCTGGCGGGTTCAATAGATGAATGTTCAGGGGTGGGAGACTGGTTTCTTCTTCTATTAAAATACTCTCGCAGTTTACAGGGATAGTTGAAGGAGATAATTTTGTATAGCATTTTGAGAAAAAAAAGTCTAAAGCTACTTTAATTAAATGACTAAAAGCCTTACGAAATTATTGCGTGTAATAGTTTTACATCATACATAGGGTGCACAGTGACTTACTTGCAAACATTCTCAAAAATTTCCACCATGCAAAACCAAGACACATTCAGTTAATATGGGAAAAAAATGCATTGGGCTTGGAGGTACACAGAATCTCAGCTCCTGGAAATGAGGGCAGGAGGATGGAGTCATCTTCAGCTACACGGAGAATTAAAAGCCAGTCTGAGCTCCACAAGGGCCTTTCTGTTTAAAAAAATTATAAATATGCATATCTTCCTTTTAGGGACTAATTTTTGAGAATTCTTCATTTTCAGAATGGAGTAATTACCTGTTCAGGATTTGTAAACCTGGTTTTCTTGACAATGGATTTCCCATAGCTTCTTGTTAAGAGCCTGGGCATAGAAAATAGCCCCAGAGAAATTAGGAGAATAGATACAAAATAGTAATAAGAAAGTAAGAATTCTTAACTAAATTTCTTCTTTAAGATAATACTCCTGAGCCCTCAATAGCCCAATGTCAGAAAGTCTTTCTTGCTGATGTGTTTTCAGCAGAGTAGTTTGATAGAATGTCCAGCCTCATGTCCCTAATATAAAAGCCACTGTTTCCATCCGTGCTGCTCCAGGAAACAGGAGTTTATCTTATGACTGAATAGCTTTCATTGTGTATATGACCACAGAGTATAGAATGCCTTTGTTCGATGAAGTAGGGATCAAAAATTGCCTATGTGCCATGCAAACTTCTGAAATGGGAGCACAGAAGCATCTCTAGGCCAGCTGTTGTTCTGCTCTGCTTGGTCAAACACAGCAATTACGTGAAATTGGGGTAATGAGGCTCCCGCCAGCCAACTGGTGGACATTTTGTTACATCTAGTTTTCAAGGAGGTGTAATTACACTGCCGCGATTGAGAGCTAAAACGTGGCTTTACTTTTGCTGGTTGGGTAGATTAGTTTGGTCTTCTGTAGGCCTTGTTCTGAGCTTCCTTCCATCTTGCAAGAACTATCCTAGAAATTGCACCTGCACATCAACAGTGCATAAGAGGTGTTCGGCTTTGAAATCTCTATGAAAGCATTCAAGATCCCCAAAATGATGCTAGCGTGAGAGGGACTTTGCTAAAGGTAAGTGAAAAAAAAATGTGACCCGCACTTCTGTTGTCTACATAATACTCTGTTCTCTGTCAGTAAGCACGTGCCCCGCTTCAAAGGGATCTAAATTCCTTCTAATATCGCAGGTATTCAGAGGCACCATCACACTAATTTTGGTGACTACTTCTCAGTTGATGAAGACACTTCTCTGGTATTTTTTGCTATTTAGCTAAAATGTCGCCATTCATGTATTGTGAAAACAAAGCAATTCTCTACAGAATTCAGACAAAAGGTAATTTTTGCTTGATTTCAGCTGAGTGAGGCTTGAGGCTACAGCTTTAGAGGATGCTACCACAAAACCATTTTCCCAACCACCGTATGTTCTTCCTAAATGGACTTTAAATGTATATTCTGTGGAAGCTTAAGATCCCTTAAGGGGAGGGAGCAATCAAAGCATTCTAATTCTATACCGTTTGCTCAAAGGATTAATTACTTGTATTTAAAATTCTAGATAATTGAATGGAAAGGAAAGCTTGGAGTCATGTAGAAGCCAGCTGCTGAGGAGGCTGCAGATGGAGCTTGGGAAGTATCAAGAGGTCTCCTGAGCAGAAGCAAGTGCAGCAGAATTAAGACTAGAAAAGCCTCATTCTGTATAGTAAAGAATTATTTCTACATACTGAAATACATAGATGGTTTAACATTTGTCTGGAATCCTGTGGTAGTCCATTAAAGAATAAATGGTTTTAAATGACAATACAACTATAGTAGATGGTTGCTTGTCTGTTTCCAGCTGCTCAGACCCCTGAAATAATCACACAGAAACTATATTATTTAAAACACTGTTTGGCCAATGGCTCTAGCATATTTCTAGCAAGCTCGTACATGTTAAATTAACCCATTTTTATTATTTTATATTTTACCATGAAGCTTGTGACCTACCGGCAAGGTTTCACCTAAGGGCTCACGTCTTTCTTCTCTGGTGGCTCCATGGCATCTCTCTGACTCTGCCTTTTTTTTCCCCCAGCATTCAGCTTAGTTCTCCCACCTATTTCTATTGGCTAAGGGACTGGCCAAAACAGATTTATTTATTAACAATAAAAGCAACACATAGACAGAAGGACTTCCTACATCATATGACTTATAATAGTTATTTTCTTGACATTTAAACTTGTTTTACTATTATATAAAAACATTAAGTCATACACTATAATTTTTCAATACTCCTTGTATGAATGCATGGTATAAGTTTAATGCATTAACATGGATCTGCCCCCTTCAGTCATCTTCCTTCCCCTTTTTTTCTTCCCCTCTCTATTCTCCCCTTCCTTGAGGGAGGTTTTGCTGTGCAGCCTTGGCTGACCTAGAACTGGCTATGTAAACCAGGCTGGCTTGGAAGTAATAAAATAGATAGCTGCCTGTCTCTGCCTCCTTGGTGCTGGAACTAAACTCATATGGCAGCAAGTTCATCAAGATGCTTTCTTCTCTTTGTTTGAAATATACATGACTTTACTGTTCTAGGCCATTTTACTGTGGAGCAGGACACTAGAACTTCCGGTCCCCAGCTGTCACTTCATATCCATGGATCAACTTCCCTCCATCCTTCTTGTCCTCCAACTCTCTGGAGCTTTTAGTACCCACTATTCTACTTCCCTTCAACTTTTGTGAGATCTTTCTCTATTGTTTTCATTGAAGATTCCCCAAGTTAAATCATGCAGTAATTACATTTCTGTGCCTTGCTTAACATAATGGCTTCTAGATACTACCCATGTTCCAAATGACAGGACTTCATTTTCTGTACATCTGATTAGCAAACACTGTATATCTGTGGCATGTTTTCTTTATCTTTTCATGGCCTCTTTTCATGTAATGCTGTATATACATATATGTATATGTATATTTTAATTTGTTTACTGATTGCTAGCATTTTTTAAAAAAAGATTTATTTTATTTAATATATATTACTGGTTTGCTTTTATGTCAGTAAGGCACCATGTGCATAGCTATTGTCTACAGAGACAAAAGAGGGTAGCACATCCCTTGACAAAGGTGTTGCAGATAGTTGTAAGTCATCATGTGGGTGCAGGGAACAGAATCTTGGTACTATGCAAGAGCAGCAAGTTTTCTGATCCACTGAGTCACCTCTCCAGCCCCAAAACTCATCATTTAAAAATAAAATAATATCTTATACGATGTGCAGGCCCAAAAATGTGAGCTTATTTCTACCTTGTCTAATGATCAAAGAGTTTGGAGGTTACTAAAAAGTGTTGACAAAAACCAGGGCTACCCATCCTGATTCAGGAAGTAGTTACTTGGTTCTTTTTTTGTTTTTGTTTTTGTTTTTTTGTTTCGAGACAGGGTTTCTCTGTGGCTTTGGAGCCTGTCCTGGAACTAGCTCTTGTAGACCAGGCTGGTCTCAAACTCACAGAGATCCGCCTGCCTCTGCCTCCCGAGTGCTGGGATTAAAGGCGTGCGCCACCACCGCCAGGCTACTTGGTTCTTTAGACATTAAGATAGCCCATCCAGGTAAATCCACTCCTCCCTGACAGATGGTCAAGATATGAAGCATATCTTTTTCCCTTTGTAATAGGAGGTTACCTGGGAAGTGGCTGCTTTCAGGATACTTGGTCTAGGGTGGGTTCACTGCCTAAACAACAGAATGCTAATGACTTGATGTCTCAAAGTGTTGAAGAAATGAACTGTAAGAGTGGTCCACTTTATCATGTTAAAAAAGTCTTTTGTTGCCCTTTTTCCCCCTTTTGTACTGGGGTATAACAGTGTATGGAAAATTAAACATGGGTGATTTCAGTATTCTCTGAAACTCCCACCAGACACTATCTTATGTTTCTGATTTATTATTTTCACTCATGTCTTTGTCCTCTTTTCTAATTTTTCTAATTCTCATGCCTCTACCCTGGTAAGTGCTATTTCTGTTGAAGCTGGTCTCTGACACATAACTGATGTTTCACTTAATTAGCATTTGTATAAGCTACGAATCAAAAAATCTAAAATAATAAAAATAAAAGTAATTTTTGTCTTAATATTTGTCTGTTATTTGTTACAGTAATAGGCAAATAGCCCATAATCTAACCTAAATATGAGAAGCTACAAATGTTCTTCAAAGTAAATCATGAAAGAGACCTGTTGATTTTGTAAAAACTGTAAACACATCTTTAGGTTTCTTGTAATAGGCTCCGAGAGTCTAACACACTCTCAGACCATACTAATGTGTTGGTCCTCATATCTAACCTGACTGTAAGGCATATAAAATAATATAACTGGCCTTGGCTTGATAGTTTTGTATAAGTACTAACAAGTACTTATAGTTTCTCTCTCTTTTTATGCTTTTTAGTTTCATACTAGTTTCAAATATTATTTCTAATTAAGCAGAATGCATTCATTTGTCACTTGCTGCAGTTACTACTTCAATGAGTAAAATGATGTATTGATACTAACAGGCCTTTAGAACTTCTTCATGGAAGAGGTGTTGCTTTTGGTTTATACATGATTAATGAAAAAGATTTAGATGGGGGATTGAAGTAATGAAAGAATAGGCAATTCAGGAAATAGAAACTGACATAGGAAATACATTAAAAAGAAATATAAATTTTCTGTGAGTAGTTAGCAAAACTGCTGCCCTTTGCTGCAATTCAAATTTCTACAGACAGGTAAGTTTAGCATGGAAATTAATCAATTAGAGATCCCATTCTAGTTTTTTTTTTTAGTCTGTCCTTCTTCTTTATTTGTTCTGTTTTACTTTTTCTGTTTTCAGTACATTCTAAGCACCATTTCCCCTCCCTACACTACTCTTAGTCAACCCTATCCCCCTTCTTATTCAGATCCACTCCGCCTCCATTTCCTTTCAGAGAAGAACGGGGCTATCAAGAGTCCACACATAATAAAAACTAAGACTAGGCACAAACCCTAATACCAAGCTGGGCAAAGCAACCCAGTAGGAGAAAAAAGTCTCAAAAGAGGGCAAAAGAGTCAGTGACAACCCACTTCCACTGTTTGGAGTCCCACAAAATCAACAAGCTAACAACCACAATATGTGTAGAGGACCTAGCACAGACCCATGTAGACTCTATAACTGACACTTCAGTTTCTCTGAGCCCATATGATTCTCCTGGTGCCCTAGACCCCTCTGGCTCCTATAATTCTTCCTCTCACTGTTAAGTGGGGTTCCTTAAAGTCTAAGAGGAACTACTCAGTGAAGATCTCCAATTTTGACTCTTTTTGCCTAATGTTTGACTATGGGTCTTTTTATCTACTTCCATCAGCTGCCAACCAAGATCTCTCTGATAAAGACTTGGCTAGGCACTGATTTTTGAGAATAGCAGAATATCATTAGGAATCATTTTATTGACTTTTCTGCCTCTATCCTAGGTCTCCGGCCTATCTAGCCTCCCATTCTTGGTCAGCCAGACAGAGTCGGGCTTGGGTTCCCCCTATTGTTGTGGGCCTCAAATTGTGGGCCTAGTGTTGTGGGGTTAGTCATTGGTTGGCCCTTAGGTAGACCATTTCCACTAGTTCTGAGCCATTACTGCCCCAGCATACCCTGAAGACACTATAGATTACAGGTCGAAGGTTGGTGTCCAGGTTCTATCACAGCAAGCCTTGCCTGCTTACAGAGGATGGACAATTGAGGCTCTGTATCCTCCATTATTAGGAGTTCTCCCTACACTTGCCCTTGTAGAATCCTGGGAGTTTCTCCTTCACTAGGTTTCCATAAATTGCCTCCCATTCTTTCACTGGGAAACATCTGTTGTTAAAAAGCCTCTCCCTAATAGCTAAAGAAACTATAAATCAAGTGAAGAAGAAGTCCACAGAGTAAGAGAGAATCTTAGCCAAGTTATGTGCTTGACTGAGTATTAATATTCAGAATATATGAGGAACTCAAAAACCAAAGAGCAAAGAAAAGAAATGACCCATTTATAAAATGGCTTTGGATCTGAACAGAGAGTTCTCAAAAGAAGAAATAAGAATAAACACCTGATTTTTGACAAAGAAACCAAAATTGTATGGTGGAAAAAAGAAAGCATTTACAATAAATAATGGTGCCATAACTGAAGGTTTTCATGTAGAACAATACAAAAATCTATATCTATTCCCATGCACAAAACTCAAGTCCAAATGGATCAAAGGGCCCTAAATAACCCAGTTACACACTTGAATGCATGGGCATAGGAGACCACTTCCTAAATAAAACATCAGTAGCACAGACACTGAGAGCAACAATTAATAAATGAGACCTCCTGAAACTGAGAAGCTTCTGTAAGGCAAATGACCCGGTCAATAAAAAACAAAATGGCAGCCTACAGAATGGAAAAAGATCTTCACCAACCCTACATCTGACAGAGGACTGATCTCCAAAATAAATAAAGAACTCAAGAAACTAGACATCAAAATACAAAATAATTCAATTAAAACATGGGGTACAGATTCAAACAGAGAATTCTTAACAAGAGACTCAAATGGCTAAAAGACATTTAAGTAACTTCTCAACACCCTTAGCCATCAGGGAAATATAAATCAGAATGACTCTGAGATACCATTATATACCTGTCAGAATAGCTAAGATCAAAAACATTGATGACAGCTTATGTTGAAGAGGATGTGGAGTAAGGGGACCACTCCTCCACTGCTGGTGGAAATGCAAACTTGTACAGTCACTTTGGAAATCAGTATGGAGATATGTCACATAATTAAGAATCTATCTACCTCAAAACCCAGCAATACTACTCTTGGACATATACCCAAAGGATGCATAATCATACCACAAGAACATTTTCTCAACTACATTTAAAGCAGCATTATTCTTAATAGCCAGAACATGGAAACAACCTAGATGCCCCTCAATGGAAAAATGGATAAAGAAAATCTGGTCATTTATACAATGGAGTACTACTCAGCTATAAAAAATAATGACATCATGAAGTTTGCTGACAAATGGATGGAACTAGAAAAACCCATCATCCTGAGTGAGGAAACTCAGACCCAGAGAGACAAATATGGTATGTACTCACTCAAAAGTGGGTATTATATATTAAACAAATGATAACAAGGCTACAATCCACAACCCCAGAGTAGCTAGGTAAAAAGGAGAAGCCTAAGAGGGACACACATGGAGGGCGCCAGAGAAGGGAAATAGTTAAGATCTCCTGGGTAAACTGAAAGGAGAGTAAAAGGGAAGGGTTAGGGGATGGAAACATGAGGAACATGGCCACGTTGAAGAACCAATGGAGAGGGAGAGCAATGAAAGAGATATCTTTTTTTCCGTTTATTTATTTATTAAAGATTTCTGTCTCTTCCCCGCCACCTCCTCCCATTTCCCTCCCTCTCACCCAATCAAGTTCCCCTCCCTTGTCAGCCCATAGAGCTATCAGGGTTCCCTGCCTAGTGGGAAGTCCAATTAGTGATCCTAGAGAAGCTAAATAAGGAGAACCCAAAGAAAAACATATAGGCATCCTCCTGAATATTAACCTTCATCAGGCGATGAAAGGAGAAAGAGACAGAGACCCAATTTGGAGCACCGGACAGAAATCTCAAGGTCCAAATCAGGAGCAGAAGGAGAGAGAGTACGAGCATGGAACTCAGGACCGTGAGGGGTACACCCACACACTGAGACAAGGGGGATGTTCTATCGGGAACTCACCAAGGCCAGCTGGCCTGGGTCTGAAAAAACCTGAAAGAGATATCTTGATAGAGAGAGCCATTATGGGGTTAGCGAGAAACCTGGAGCGAGGCAAATTCCCAGAAATCCACAAGGATGACCCCAACTAAGACTCATAGCAATAGTGGAGAGGGTGCTTGAGCTGGCCTCCTATTATCAGATTAGTGACTACCCTAATTATCACAGAACCTTCATCTAGTAACTGATGGAAGCAGGTACAGTGGTTCACAGCCAAGCACTGAGCTAACTAAGCTCCCGGTGTTTAGTTGAAGAAAAGGAGGAGAGATAATATGAGAAAAGGGGTCAAGATGACGATTGTGAAAACCACAGACAGCTGCCCCGAGCTCGTGGGAGCTCAGGGTTTCTGGACCAACAGGTGGGGAAGTCATGGATCTTAGAGGATAACCTACAATCCCCGCTTTACTAAACAGAATAATTCATTTCACTACCTTCTAAATATTTATGTTTTGTTCACTGTTAAGTGTAGTTCTCATCTCTCATCAAATAAACTTGTCTTTGTAGCAAGCACGCCATTACAGAAAACCACAACAGATCAAAATGCAAAGGTGTGGCAGTCCCCTGTCCCAACTGATACTTCTACAACACACTTCCTGTGCCTAAGGGCTCAAGAAACACTGCAGAACAGGAGATGGGAAGATTGTAAAGCCAGAGGGACATGGAGTTTGATGTGAGATTGTGTCTCCTAAGAATGTCAGAAGCCCCACCCATAAGGTCTCATTAGCACAGCTCCCTAAACATGGCATAGTAATGTGGAAGGGGGAGAGGGGCTTGAGATAGACATTGTTAACTATTTGCATGACAACAAAGAGATTTTCTGTGTTGAGAAGCAGGGAGCAAACAAGCACAAAACAAAATAAAAGCAAAAATGTCATTTAAAAAAAAGAATGAGGAAGTCTTCATCTCTAAGGCACCTCACTAACTTCATAAACTCTCTTAGATCTCAAGGGTTTTGCCCTTGAAGTTGTCTGTCAAATCGTTAAAATTAAGCTCTCTTCTCTGAAAATAAGTTTAATAGCCCCCTTGAACAAAGTTAATTCTATTTTTCCTTATGAAAAGAAATTGAGAACAAATCGGCCTAAATTTCTGATATCTTTTATAAGTGAATAGATACAAAAGCAAAAAGGGAAGCTGCCTAACTATACTCTGGCATCCTTCACAAGTAAGTGATCCAACAAAATTGATGATGCACAAGAAGCAACTACTTTGCATCTCTTCACTGATCTAGAAATCAGTGCCAAAGATGGACAATACCAAACAGTTATGAGCTTGACAATCAGCATAATCAAGCCAAGCTCAGCAAACTAAACCTGAAGGGGCTGGATATTTTGTTCTTGGGCAGCACATGTTAATTAGTTTTTCCTTTTCTTAGACCAAGATGTAATATTAAAATAATGATCTGGTTGCTCTGCGGTCTAATCTTGATGTGACAAGTACATAATCATTATTAGCAGGGCTTTCTATATTTACTCCCGTGGCTTCATTAGGTTTAAATATTGTCAAGTGTTCGTGTACCAAAACTGAGTTTGAAAGAATTTATTTTCCTTACTTGGCTGCACTTCTAATCATTGGTAATGAGTGCTAATTAGCTAATTATATCAAGACCACCCCTGACAGTAAATCTAATAATGTCCTGTTGTTTTTCAGGTAGCATCTCCTTTTATCTTAGGCCAAGAAAGCACACGTGATCACCAGCTTTGAGGCTCACTATCACATCACCACAGTTTCAAGGTCAAAGCCACCCACATTTAAATACTACACCTGCGCAGGTCACAAGTCCAACACAGTCTCCCAAGCTGAAACTAAGCTCCTGATAGTGCTGCGCTCCCTTCCCGATGGTCAAGGGCAAACTTCATTTTCTTGCCATGCCAATGGTGTTAACAGAATTAAGATATTTATAAGATTAAGTTCTTGCTGTCATTCCTGGCTCCTAGAGACTAGTTACATTAATAAGCTCATAGTCACTTCCCTCCATCTTAAAAGTCTGTAACAGAGGCTTTTCATCCCTCTAACCACAGTAGGGAACAATTATCTACTTTTATAGACCCATGTTATTGGTGTTACTCTTTTCATATCAATGTTTCTGACCCTAACTACACCTCTGAAGTTCCTTTTACTATGTAAGGCAACACAGTCATAGGTTGCATGATGTAATCAGCATCTTCAGATGAGCCATTCCATTGCCCAATACACTCCATGAAAGCCAATTCATCTCTCAGAGGAAGAAATGATAAAAAAGATTTTGAAATCTCTTCTAAAATATTCTTCAAACTACTAAGAATACTATACATCATTTAAATACCTCGTGAGTGACAGAGGAGATTGCTCAGTTAGTAATGTGCCTGCCACACAAGCATGAGGACCTGAGTTCTGACCTCAGCACCCACATAAAAGCTGAATTTGCCAATTCCTCTATAATCTCAGCTCAGCATGGGAAAAATGGGGGAGCAGAGAGAGACGTGTAAATTTATGGAGCTCACAGGGCACCAGTTCAGCCATCAGTGAGCTGTGATTTCAGTGAGAAATATTGTTTCAAAACATAATATGGCTAGCAATCAAGGAAGGTGCCTACTGTCAACTGCTCACATCAACACATATGAGCACATGCACTTGCATACACATGCATATGCCCCCACCAATACACAAACATATGTCCCCTCCACACAGATACACATACTAACACTATGTTAAAAAACATCCTGCGGAGTTGGAAATGAGAGAACATCATAAATAACTCTTAAGGTCTTTTATTGGCAAGACAAAAAACCTTGGCAATAAAAGTTTCCAGGTTATACCCAAAAATTGCTGCTAAAATAACAAAACCAATGGTGCTTAATTTCCATTTTAAAATATTTGAAATTCTTTGATAGTCTATACATCTTAATTACTAACCCTGAATTTTTTATTTCTCTACCAAACTAACACAAAAATGTACTATCCAAACAGCTTAGAAATTGCAGTACATTCCCCTTACTTTGCAGAGAGAGAGAGAAAGAGAGAGAGAGAGAGAGAGAGAGAGAGAGAGAGAGAGAGAGAGAGAGAGAGAGAGAGACTTGTTTTATCATATATGGATTTTAGTGGCACTTCTGAGGTATGTATATGATAACCTTCTTGTATTATGCCCATACACATAGGTCTCTTCATAAGGCCTTCTCTTTGTTTCTTTGTCCCTAATCTTGCCTCCCTAGTCCCCTGGTCAACCATCTGTCAGGATCATTTAGTTTATATATGTAGCTATTAGAGAGTTAGGTCCTAATTTTAACTTTTCTAATTGTATGTTTCTATTGCCATGGACATAATCTCTCTCAAACATGCAAATTTTACAACCTTATTGGTGAAATAAGTAAGACTTATTCAGTATTCTGTGCACTACCAGAAGAGAAAGATAACTATCCACCCAGCTATAAATCCTGCAACCTAAGATGGTGATCTGCCCACATGATATGCTAGTCCAATGCTGGCACAAACATTGCAGGAGAAACCAACCACTGTCTCATTGGCTTTAAGGCCCACTCTATAAAATGTAACTCATGTCTGGCATGTCTCAGGTGGCCAAGAACCTGGGACTAGACAGGTTATAGACCTAGGAGAAAACCAAATATTATTGTTCTACTAAAGGAACGTAGCA
The DNA here is from genome assembly GCF_037038515.1 of Microtus pennsylvanicus. Lineage (NCBI taxonomy): Eukaryota > Metazoa > Chordata > Mammalia > Rodentia > Cricetidae > Microtus > Microtus pennsylvanicus. Next base: position 45,563,603 of record NC_134584.1, read on the forward strand.
GTAAAATGACTCTCATTCATTCCTGGTATTACTGGTTCTCTGATGGTTGTGATGCCAGCCATGAACCAGAACCACTGAGCTAAACATATGTCCTCTGGGAAGGCAAGCTCAACCTTAGCACTGCAAAGGAAAACTTAGTAAGCAGCTATGTTCTTTAACCCCCTCCTCCTAAGAGAGAAAGACTGGCTGACAACATTAAAACCCTAGTGGTATATGCATTTCCTATGAGAAGACATGCTGGGCAAGGATAGGGTGATGCAAGACCTCATTAGAATGGCATATCATCCCACTTCTGTATACCAGAATGCTTACGGCTATTAAACTATTTTCACAGTCTGGAGAACAAAAATTAGTTCTGAATTTTCACCTGATGTATTTTTGTGGGAAAGTACAGCCCCTTGTGACACCTGCTGGCACAGCAGGCCTAACACAATGTGGCAGAGAGACAGAAATGACAGCCAGGCTGTACCGTATCCCTCTGCCAAGATGCCCTAGATTTGCTAAAATCCAGAGCAGTGTAGAAGATCTGGAGAGTTCACAAAGTGCTGACTAGTTTTACTCCCTGGGGATGTGAGTCTCTCAGCCAAGTCACAAAGCACAAACTGGTGATCAAGAGATTAGAAAGTTCAACAAAAGGCCAACTGCACAAAAGACATCAAAGTAGAGACAAGGGACCCAAAAGCACACTGAGGACTCTTCCCAGCTTCAAACACAGCATTTTATTGGGTTGGTATGTTTAGTCACTTAAATATTAATCTTTAGAGCATTACTTCTTTATAAGAAATGGAGCAAATTCAAAACAACATTTACATAGTAATTTAATTAAAACAAATGTCGATTCCTGTTCTCACGGTTGACATCTGGTAGTCTTTTTGCTTCAACTATAATCCATTGGGAAACTGTGCAAAAGGGGCTACAATGATTTGCAGATGGCTTCACCCTAATATTAAGCAGCCAATACAACATTCTTCTATATATAAAACCGTAGTCAATCATCATGACCCTGTTCAGCACAGTGGCTCACTAAACACTGGTAAATAAGGCTTACAACATGCCGCTGACCTTCATAGGCCATTTTCAGGTAACTAGAACCTGACAAAATGAATAACCTTGAAAAGCTGTTGTGCCCTCAGATATCTGGGCGTGTGTAAGAGAAAGCATGTTAGGCACTGGCTGTATTTCTGGATTACAATCATGACAACTTCCTGAGTGCCCTGCTCGTGTTTTGGAATAACCATTAGCAGGGATTATGTGCAAGGAAACCTGAACCATTCCATCTTTCCTTCAGACCTTCAGCTGATTAGCCTTGAGCAAGTGATTAAGTTCTTTGTTCCTTCATTTCTCCTTTGTGAAATAGGGTAAAGATAACGTATTTAAAATTTGACTTATAATGGGGAATAAAGGACATGGGTTCTGAGCAGGCAAAATCAAGATGACCATTTCAAATGTATAAATTCTTGTCAGATTAAAATTAACCAAAATTAGTTTTTGACAATTCAAATGGCATAACAAGAACCAATGTGTAAAAGTCATGAGACACATATTACTAATCAACTCAAGAAAGAATTTAAGGTCATTGGAACTGTGATCAATGACTAGGGTGCATCATGAAGCAAAAGTGTCCTGTTAAAGTTAAGACTCTGGATTTGGGGTAGGGGTGGGGGAAGCGCAGCAGAGAAACTCTAAGGTTCTTTCCAACTCTTAAGTGATATGATATACTCATAGTTGTTGAAAAATTTACCTCTTCTCTGTTCCCATCTCCTGTGGATTACACAGAACTCTTACTACTAACCCCCCTCTTCCCATTCATTGATTATCTCAGTCCCCAAATCCAGCAGACACCCCCTGTAAACTCCAGGGCTGCTCCTCCAAGGGCAACAAGAAAGCTGAAGACAGTTCCACACCTATCACTTTGCTGCTCCAGTTCCAAGCTCTCCAGTCTGATTCCCAGCTCTGCCTCAGAACACCTGCTTTGGTCTCCCTTTAATCTCTGACCCCATCTCCAAGAGATCAGAAAGACCTTCTCTCCAGCCTTCCTTCCCCCAACTCATGAAGGTATCCCAGTCTCCAACACCAGCAAGCATACCCTGTAAGCTTATTAGTTGAGCAGTCCAGGAAAACTGGCAATACATAACATCACACTCTCCAGAAATCCAGAGAGGAAACAGAAATCAAACAATAAATCATGCACCAAACTAAGATAAATCTATAAATCAGCACCTAAATTTACAATGATCCCAAACCTTAATGCCTAGACACGAGTGTAAAATCACAATCAATAATTTCTGGGACAGTATGTCTCCAATGGAGACCAGCTATTCTAACATGACAGGTCCTGAATACCTAACATAGCTTAAGCACAAGAGAAAGACCTTAAAATAGATTGTATGAAGATGATGTATAAGATTAATTTCCTTAATATGAAATTAATAAGTCCCTTAAAGAAATGGAGGAAGAAACAATGGAAAGAAACAAACATGGCTGTTCAAGACCCAACAATGGAAATATAATCAATAAAGAAAATGTAAACTAAACAGATTCTGGAAACAAAAAGTTTAGAAACCTGAATAGGAACCATAGAAGAATGTTTCATTAACAGAATGCAAGAGATGGAAGAGATAATCTCAGGCATTGAAGATACTATAGAAGAAATGGTTAACCATCGGTCAAAGAAAATGTTTAATCTGAAAAACTCCTAACACAAAACATCCAGGAAATCTGAGACACCATGAAAAGACCAAATCTAAGAATAATAGGAATAGAGGAGGAAGAAAAATCCCAGCTCAAAAGCCCAGAAAATGTTTTCAACAAACTCATAGAAGAAAATTTTCCTAACCTAAAGAAAGAGATGTCTATAAAGTAGAAGAAACAAACAGAACACCAATAGATTTGATCAGAAAAGAAAATATCCTCAGCATATAATAATCAAAACACTACAGGTACAGTATAAAGAAAGAATATTAAAAGCAGGGTGGTGTGGAGATTGTGAAAGTGACCAACCGATGATTGGTACAGTCTCAGACCCACCCCATAGAGTGAGCCCACCCCTGACTCTACCTGGATGTCAAGACCCAGAGGCTGGGTAGCCCAGAGACCTAGGAGAAAACCAAACATGACTTGAAAAAAATGCTGATATAATGATGCCTAATGATATTCTGCTATACTCATAGACTGGTGAATCCCCCAATTGTCACCAGAGACCCTTCATCCAGCAACTCATGGAAACAGATGCAGAGACCCACAGTCAAGCATTTGGGTGAGCTAAAGCTTGGGGGAAATCCTGCTAAAAAGAAGGAGGAAGAATTGTTTGAAGGGGGTAAGGGCATCATAAGAAACCCCACAGAAACAACTAACTTTGTAGCAGGAAGCATTTCTCATCTCACTCAGTCCTGCTGGACTGCTTTTCTCCCTACTGTTAATCCCCTGCAGCCACTTATTAAATAATCATTTAGAGACTTACTATTAATTATAATTGCTTGACCAATGGCTCAGGCTTATTATTTGCTAGCAATTACATTTAAATTAACCCACTTTAAATAATCTGTATATTGGGAGAAACTGCAGTCAGGATGTAAAAATAAATAAATAAACTTAATAATAAAAAGATTTTAGGGAAAAAACTAAGTAACATATAAAAACACATCTATTAGAATTATACCTGACTTCTCAGTGGAGACTCTAAAAGTCAGAAGGGCCTGGGCAAAACCCCACCAAGGAATCCTACAGCTGATAACCACTTACAGCAAAGTGACTGGGTACAAGATTAATCAGTAGCCTTCCCACATTCAAATGACAAACAGACTGAAGAAGAAATCAGAAAAACAACTTTTCAATAGCCTCAAACTATATCCTGGGGTAACTTTAACCAACCAAGTGAAAGATTTGTATGATAAAAATTTCAAATCTTTGGAAAAGTTATCAGACGATGGAAAGATCTCCCATGCTCATGGATTGCTAGGATTAGCATAGTAAAGAGTCCTACCAATAGAAATATGCAGATTCAATGCAATCCCCATTAAAATCCCAACACAATTCTTTACAGTCCTAGAAAGAACAATATTCAACATCCCTTGGAAAAACAAAAATTCTAGGATAGTTAAAAGACTCCTGAACAATAAAGTTTCCCTTTTAGTAAACCTTTGTCCACATGTTTAGCTATTTTCTAGATATGAATAAAGGATTTAACTAGATTTGGAACTATCCCAAGGCTGGATGGAAGATTTCTGAATTTACTAGAATCCCATACAAAATTGATGTCCATCTGGTTTTGCTCAGGGGCCCATAACTCCCAGAAGATTTTAAAAAGGGACTGTGACCCATTACAAATACTAATTAGTCCCCATAGTAACCAATTGGCTTCAGGAAATATCTACCATAAATTCTATACTAACTCCAATGTTTCTGTAAGGTATTGGGGAAAGAGAAGAAAGATGACCAAGGTTAGTTACTAAAACATCGAGGCACAATGTATGTGTGTGTGTGTGTGTGTGTGTGTGTGTGTGTGTGTGTGTGTGTGTTATCCCAGGACATTCACATATTCTTACAGCTGCCCCAGACAGGTTAACCCTCTCTTTCAAATTCAGCATGAGTTAGTTAGTACAGCACCACTCACCATCAGGGGTCACTTCAAGTAAAGAAAGGCTCAAAATCAACATTTCTGAACTAACTGCAGAAAGCACAAGAAGAAAGCAACTGCAATCTGGTGACTTAATCCAAAAAATGTGGGATACATCTCTCAGTTAGCCTTTTCTGCAATTTATCCATCCCACGGGACTTCAGAAGAGCAGGTAGATTGTATATATAAATGGAAGCAAATGAGAAACCATGAAGAAAACTGTTAAAGCATCTGTAAATTCACGAGCTTTTTGTGAATGTTCTAATGCTGAAAATATTTATATTTTCTCAAATTACATTAATTCTCCTAGTTAAAAAATGGCCAGGGGAAGCTAGTTGATATGGGTTCAGCAAAAATAATGCTTGCCATCAGTCTGGATGCCCTAAGTTCAGCTCTTGCAATCCAGTAAGTGGAAGGATAGAACTGGCTCCTTTAAGTTGTCTTCTGACATCCACACAGGCACTGTGATATGCATGAGTTCTCTTCTCTTTTCTCTGTCTGTCTGTCTGTCTGCCTTCCACCTTCTCTCTCTCCAATACACATGCACTCTCTCTCCCTCTCTCCCACAACACAAAATGACAAAAAAAAATCCCTGGGAATGGAAACAAATCTGTGTTCAAGATACCAAAATTATCAGAGAAGAATATATTCCTGGTGAATATTGGTATTCATAACTTGTGGTTCTGAAATGAGGTACCTATTCTATAGTATCTGGCAATACAAATATCCTTTCAAAAGACCTATGGACACAAATGTTCCTTGTTTATCATGAGATTACCGTTACCAAAATATTTTCCAATAAATTATAGAATATTAATTATTATGAATAAGATTAACTCCACAGTGGTCAGATACAGTGAAATACATCTTTAGTTCCAGAATTTGGGAGGTAGAGGCAGATGGATCTCTGTGAGTTAAGATCTACCTAGCTAGTTACTGGCCATTCAGGGCTACATAGTTAGACCCTATCTCAAAAAATAAATACAAACAAATAAGAAAAAGACTAATCTTACCCTATACAGGTGTTTAGGTGTTTGTGGATGAAATTCTGGAGTTGCCTAGACTCTCTTTGTCTCCTACATTGTGACAACAATCATCTATTGCTACCTTCAGGCCTCAGTTCCTAAGGAAGGTGAGTTTATGCCTTTCTCATTGTGCTGAGATCACCATATTTCCTACCCAGCCAAATTTCCCAGGCATGGTGGGAAATATTCCTTTCTCCAAACACCTATACAGATATACAATCAATCTGGCATTGCATTCCTGGGATCAAATGTTTCCAATTAATTTCTTTATTGTTTGACCCTTCTCATGTTAACAAGACGCCCATTTAAAAATGTCGAAGACTGAACTAGCTGATCCTGCTCAACAGAAAACTGTGATAGAGCACATTCATGCTGTAAATCTATACTACAGAGATATACTTGACTTAATAAAATAGTGAAACACTAGGATGTGCTAAGTAAATCCATCCCGTTAATTTATTAATGGTCCCAGTTGTTTCCCATCTTACACTGGCTATTCTACTTGCTTTGTTTTTACATTGTTAAATTTAAAACATTGGTTTGTGGTTATGGAATGTTCGGTTTATTTTTTAATTAGTTTACAAATTTTAGTGGAGAAAAATAAGAGCGCAATGATTATCTTATTACTCTATTATCCACTTTTTCTTTTCTGTTTCCTCATTATTAATGTTTTTTTGTGATCTTGTGAAACTAACATATCAAAAAGTGTCCTTCTATACATTGTCAAATCATTTTTATTGGCTATTGCTTTCTTGCCTCTTGTTCTGCTTGAGTAAGACAAGTTCTCTCTATGTATAATGTTTGTACACAGTCCTCTGAAGTATGAGTCTGGAAAAGAACAAACCTAATAGTAGGAAAGCAAGCACTGCTTTTCAGCCTTATTCACTTCATGAAAGAGAGGAGAGCCGTGTCATGAAATGAACTCTTTCTGTTGTTGGTTGCTCTTAGGTTTGGAAGACAAACTGAGTTCATCCTTTCCCCTAATTTTTCTTTTAGTGGAACTCAGAAGAAATGAAAGGAGACTCCAATTGAAGTGTAGACAAATACAGTCAATGAGGAGTGTTTCTGAAGTAGCATATTTTCTCATTGCCTTTTAATTTTCATCTTTTTATCTCGAGCACTAAGAATCTTTATAAATCTGGTGTTGTAGACAGACCTTGTTACTATGTATAGCATATTTTGTTTTATAGGGATGGCCACAAAAGTATTTTATATTTCATTTGCTTCTTACCAAGGTTACTTTGATATATATTCTTTCATCAAGAAAAGGGGGAAGTCAGTTTCTCCAACCCCTTGAGCCCAGGCTAGACTGATACTACTTAACCAATAAGTATATCAGCATAACAAGGTTAAGTCATGGCCTCTTCTGACCCAGAATTCCCTCTTCTTATTACTAGGAAAGCATTCTCTTGAGAAGTTTAGCTTTCCACCCTATGAGAATCACATGGGGAGAGGTCCCAAGTGCAACCCTAGCTGACCTTCCAGAGGACAGCTAGAATGGACTCAGCCCGGATGGTGAGTGGTCTAAATTACTCACTCACATGAAGTTTCATATGCCCCTTGAGGCATGAGATCTCGCTCCTAAGAGAGGCCCAAAGACTCATTCAGATGAACTTTGTCAGTCTACAGGGCACAATCATTTTTGTTTGAAGCCATTAAGGTTTCAGGTAATTTACTAAATAGGAAGAGATAATAAGATACTAGTCATACAAAATCAGGCCCTGTGAACTATTACCACATCACAGTCTCCTGGAGCGGACCTTGAGCTATCTCAGGAATGACAGGAAAACATCCTGGATGCCAAATGTAACTGTAAGATTAAAGTTAAATTGAACTGATATTGTGGTTGATCCATCGAAAGACAAGGCACGCTTTTACACAGGTATGTACAACCTGTAGCCCATGAGCCTCACGCACACCAAGATGACGGCAGTCAATGTAACCCAAGCAAACTCATAAATTTACTTTTGATGTTATGAGATTTGTATGTGTGTGTGGGGGGGTTAGCTTAATTTAATGGTCCTTAGGAATGAATGCTGGAGATGACCAACATCTGTCAGAAAGTTGTACAGGCCTGTAAATTAGAGTCACCCTGTAAGTATCTGTCTCTCAGGCAGAGAGTAAGTGTTTGTTGGGCCTATAAGTTACAGACATGCCTTCTTTATCCCATCCAGACTTTGATTATTGTGTGCCTTCCCTGGCTTCTCTGGATAATGGCTGCACCTGCCAGCCCTCTGGCTTCATACCATTTCTTCTATTTTTCCCTCTCTCTGTCTCTGCCTCCATCCCTGTCTCTCTCTTTCTGCCCCCTTACTCTATCTACCCAGTTTCACCTTAGCTCAAGATCCTTAGATGATTTTTATGTCTACAAAAGACACTTTTCTCAGCTTCCAGGAATGTGATAACAAAGGTGCATCCCCACCCAACCCTCTTACCACATCTGGTGTAAGAATAGGAGTACTGAAATGGGTCTCCATCACCATAAAGCTTGTGGTACGTAAACAGACCTGATCAAAAGAAAACACTGCACTGGACAGAGTTTCAAAAACAGATGGTAGAGAGTACTGTAGTGTGAATTCTCCCTGTAAGATTGATGATCCAGCTGGGCGGTGGTGGCACACGCCTTTAATCCCAGCACTTGGGAGGCAGAGGCAGGCGGGTCTCTGTGAGTTCGAGGCCAGACTGGTCCTCAAGAGCTAGTTCCAGGACAGGAACCAAAAGCTATAGAGAAACCCTGTCTCGAAAAATCCAAAAAAAAAAAAAAAAAGAAAGATTGATGATCCAATCTGACTTCATCTCTGAGCCTGCCTTCTCCATCCAGCTGCAGACTAAGCTTGATAGTGAGAGAAAGGTGGGATGAGCAAGTGGTGACAAATCAATTCAAACTCAGCCCAGTAGCACAGTGGATTTTGCATGATCTTTCCTGTGATAAATTCATCTGACAATGCAGAAGGACTCTGTGGTGCCATTTTGGAATTCTCCTGGGAATCGGCTATATTGGTTGCATATTTGGTATTATTTGGTCTTTCTCTACCTTTTGTCTGAAAGTCTCCATATAATTTCTGTGTGTTATTATTTTCTTCAAAACCCCGTGCCATTGTCCTTGGCGTCTCATCAGCCCTCATTGTTCGCCATGTTCAGAGGGTCCAGCTTTATCCCATGCCTTTTCGGTAACAGTCCAGCTGGCCTTGGTGAGCTCCCAGTAGACCAGCTCTACTGTCTCAGTGGGTGGGCGCACCCCTCGTGGTCCCGACTTCTTTGCTCATGTTCTCCCTCCTTCTGCTCCTCATTAGGACCTTGGGAGCTCAGTCCAGTGCTCCAGTGTGGGTCTCTGTCTCTATCTCCATCCATCACCAGATGAAGGTTCTACGAAGATATGTAAGATATTCGTCAGTATTGCTATAGGATAGGGTCATTTCAGGTTCCCTATCCTCAGCTGCCCAAGGAACTAACTGGGGACCTCAGCTTGGGCACCTGGGAGCCCCTCTAGGTTCAAGTCTCTTGCCCACCCTAAAGTGGCTCCCTTAACTAAGAACCGTGGTTCCGTACTCCCCTATCCAACCTTCCTTCATCCCGATCCTCCTGTTTCCCCAAGTCCCCCCCCTCCTTCCCTTCTACCTTTTCTCTCTCCATCTCCCCTTACCCCCATCCCACCCCACTCCCAAAAGCCCAATTTTCTCCCCGGAACTTTTGTCTACTTCCCTTAGCCAAGAGGATAACTATATGTTTTTCCTTGGGTTCACCTTCTTACTTAGCTTCTTTAGGTTCACCTATTGTAGACTCCGTGACCCCTATTTATGGCTAGAAACCAATTATGAGTGAGTACATCCCATGTTCATCTTTTTGGGTCTGGGATACCTCACTCAGGATAGTGTTTTCTATCACTTAAATTTTGATCTTTATTCCTCATATGGCTCCAGTACTACCCAGTATAACAACACAAACTTGTTTTTCCAGCCTGCAGTCTCTGAAGGAGAATATCTCAATGAAAAATCTCATAGCTCAGAAGCTCCCAGGAAGATGTATGTGTAAGATTAGTCAGGCTGATGTGGACTCCTTTTGCCTGCAGCATTGACAGCTGGCGTATCTGCTGACAAACGCACTGGGAGCCTCGGGTCTCTTAGTTTTGGCAGCTGTTGCTATCCGAGGTTTATGTCTTATAAATGCAATCACTTCAGGTTGCAAGTACACAAAACCCATGCCAAGGATGAACAGATAATGAATTTCCTCTTCAGAGCCTTTCATACAATCCACCAAATATGTCCATTGGTCAAAAATGTTGGTTTGAAAATGCTGGTATTTAGTATTCTCTCTCTTCTGCTCACTCTCCACACACACACACACACACACACACACACACACACACAATTTTAAAATGATTAAGAGAGTAGTTATAACTATGATTCCATAATTTTAGCTTAAAACACACATCCACAGATGTAATAACAACAAAAAGAAGAGGTCACAAATTTGAGAGAGAACAAGAGGTAATATAGGGAAGAGTTGGAGAAAGGGTAAAAGGGGTGTAAAATTATGCAATTATATTTTAATTTCAATAATTTTTTAAAATTATTTTTAAAGTGTAGACAGCAAGGTGTATCATAATTTAAAAACCTGTTCTCTGGACTTGGGAGAAAGGGAAAAATGAAATATAATGATAAGGTCATGAGGCTAGTCCCCAGTGAACATGACAGCACATTTGAAGCAGAGGCAGGAGAACTCATTTTCTCATCTTTGCCTTTCCAGGGCGAGAGTATGCATGAGCGGGAACAGTGGCCTCATCAGACCCCCGCACCTGTCTGTGCCTTTGACCTGGACTTGCTAAACTCTCAAACTGTGAGAATTGCCTGTGACTTGAGCCACATAGACCATGGAGATGTGTTACAGTAGCCTGGATGACTAAGATATGCTCTATTCCCTTCTAGTGTCTGATTGGAGGGAACGAACTGATAATGACGCAGAAGTCACACCTTGCATTGGATGTTCTACAGAGGCTGACCTGGGTTCGAATGCTATTGAGAGTTTGGAGTTAACTGTTTCTGCCATAACATGAACTCACTGCTTCAGCAAAAATAGTGCATTTGGTTCCCAAAGCAATTAAAACCACAAGCAGCCACAATTTTGCAGCACCTATATCATATACCTCCACAATACACTTCCCATGTTTTGACTGGATTTAAAGGGAGTAGTAGTACTGCATGGGTGACCTTCTTCATTATTTCTAAGGGGTAAAATTCTGGATTACATAAAACACTACCTGGCTCCATTTTGTGGCTGTCCTTGGAAATGACCCTTCAGGATCACTAAGTTATATATAACTTACAATCATGCTCTGGAGGGTGTGTCTTCCTTTAAGGTCTTCTCTTTGCTCTTAATCAATGATAGATAATTAAAAAGAGAAATTAAATGAAAATAAGAAAATTAGATTTCCTCACAGTTACTGACAGAGGCAACTAAACTCTGAAAGTGTAAAGAAGAGCAGGCATGCCTATTTAATATAAAGTAATGAGCAGAAAACTATGTCCAGCATCCCCACTTAATTGTCCAAACAGCTCCTGTAAATTAAATGAATGCATTGTCACATCTGGTTCTTAAATAATGAATTCTCATTAGCTACCGAGGCAAGATCAAAGGCCTCTGCTGATCCCTTGGTTGAACCCACTTGTGGACCAAGCATGGAAACTGCGTTCGCGCTCTCCCCTGTAAGTAAATTAGATAAAAAAAAAAAGAAAAGAAACTTTTCCTTTCCAATTGCTTAAAAGTCCAGCAATTAACTGATCAAATAATAAATAACACTCAGAAACAGACCAATACCAGTCAACAAGGGACAAGGATTTTGTTGGTTCTGTGAGGAACAGATATTGGGCATAACCCCTGAAAGAGGATTCACTCCTGAGGAAATACTATTGTTCTTCCCCCACAGGAACTATGACAAAATTGCTGCCATACTGTAAATGAACACAATAAGTTCGCCTCATAGCAAGTGGAAAGCCCATGAATAAAGCTAAGCAATGCAACAACAAAGAAAAGTCTATTACTTGCAGCAAGGAAGGCAAGAAGTGGCAGTAATTCTCAATGTAGCGCCGTTCTCTCAAAGAAAACAATTAAGGAGCTTTAGTTGGGGAACCTATGTATATTGATACAGTAAAGAGCCGTCATCACAAGTAGGTACATATCTGAGCATGCTCACATCTAGTCATATCATGTACTCAAAAACATGCCAGAAATGAACACTTCTGGATAAAGAACATGGTACTGTAATGAGCAAAATCACTCTAGGTCACCTAAAACAATGAGTCTCTGTAATTTGGGGCTTTCTTTGGACTTTCTGAAGGACCTTATTAAAAAAAAATCAAGAAAAATATTAAAGGTAATTTAACACAACAGATATCTAAAATGGCAAAGCAGCTCTGTTGCTGTATTTATAGGTGCTTTTCACTCAAGTGTCTGCTTGAGTCTCTTTAGCCTACAATACTACAACAAGATGTACTAGATTTATATATGTCTATTAGGACCCTATTTGCTGTTTAAAATGTTTAGGTTTTCTACACTTCATAGTAATTCAAGTATTTTCTATCTTTTAATATTTCTCTTTCTTGCTTTTTAATTTTTTCTCTGTGGATTAATGTTCTATTTTATACCTAAAATCATATGTACACCTAACTCACTTACTGAATAATATGGATTTTTATAATTCATTGTGTTTTAAAGAATTAAAATCATAACCTTGGCAATCCAAGGCAGAAGTATATTTTTATACCTCTCATTAACATGAAGAAATACTTTTCTTTTATTTTTAATTGGAAGCATTAATGCACACATTAATAAGGTTCAGTGTTTTGTTATTTCTACACAAAAATAAATATAGTGTCTCTCGACAAATCCTCCCTCTACATGCACCCTTCCAACCTCTGTCAATCCTCGTTATGCTTCTTGGCTGACTCATGGTGGCATGGACATATGGGGAAACATACAGCCCGTATGTTTATTAGCCTTTGGCTAACTTCACTAAACATACTGTCTTCCATTCCACTGATTTTACTACAGATGACAGGATTTCATTGTTCATTTGTTTACTTACTTACGTTGATAGACATCTAGACTGCTTCTGTGTCTCACCTACTGTGAATAATGTAGAAGAATTACGAGACTTTCACATAAGTGGGTGAACTATAAATTGCTTATGTATGACCTGATGAAAGAGTTGTGGTAAAATAAACGAGCCTAACTCCTATGAAAAGAAGGATGAGGGGGAAAAAATTAACTTGGTAGGACTTTCCCCACAAAGAAGCAGCCAGAAGTGGCCACCAACCTGTGCCTACATGCACCACACTGTTCACACTAGGGGTCTGCAGTAGCTGCCAAGGAATGTCATTCCCTCGGGACACAGAAAGCACAAGTAGAGTGAACTGAAGAGATACTCATCACTGTGGAGATGTGACCATGGGTTGGACACACCCTAGGCAGAAATAGTCAGAGCAAGCAGACTATAGAAAAAGAGACAGAAATACAGCAGGGGAGCTTGAGCTGAGGTTCTCCTCCCACACCCTGGAAAGAATAGCCTCAGAATGAACCACCCCTACCTATACTTGGGACAGCAACATGAGAACTTAAGAGGCGTGCTGCTGAACTTGGTACAGTCGCACCAAATAACTGTCTGTAAAGAGAGCGCCTAGTACCCAAATTAGAGCTATAGATTGATTTTTCCCCAATCAGAACTCCAATGCTGCTATCTCTGAATGTTGATGAAGACACACTGAACCTCATAGAAGAGAAAGTGGCAAGTACACTTGAATTCACTGGCCCAGGAAACCACTTTGATGGAGGAAGGTCATTGGTTAAAAAAATAAAGAAACTTCTTGGCTGGCCCTCATAGGTTAGAACACAGGTGGGTGGAGAAAACAGAACAGAATGCTGGGAGGAAGAGGAAGTGAGCTCAGACTCGACAGCTCTCCTCTGGGGAGCAGACACCTCAGAAGAGACTCCATGCCCCGCTCCTGGGCAGACACACGCGATGAAGCTCCGACCCAGAATGGATGTAGGCTAGAATCTTCCCCGTAAGCACACCTAGCTGTGCTACATAGAATATTAGACATGGGCTAGTCCAGGTGTGAGAGTTAGCCTACAAGGGGCTAGATAGAAATGGGCCAAGCAGTGTTTAAAAGAATACAGTTTCCGTGTAATTATTTCGGGTAAAGCTAGCCGTGGGGGTGGCCGGGTGCCGGGGATGCAGCCCCGCCACTCCTTATTACTACACCACTTCCTAAATATAACCCCAGTAGCACAGACACTGAGAACAACAATTAATAAATGGAACCTCCTGTAACTGAGAAGTTTCTATAAAGCAAAAAACATGGTCAACAAGACAAAATGGCAGCCTACAGAATGGGAAAATATCTTCACTAGCCCCACATCAGACAGAGGGCTGATCTCGATAATAAACAAAGAACTCAAGAAATTGGTCATCAAAAGAACAAATAATCCAATAAAAAAAATGGATTACTAACCTAAACGGAGAACTCTCAACAGAGGAATCTAAAATGGCTGAAAGACACTTAGGGAAATGTTCACCATCCTTAGCCATCAGAGAAATGCAAATCAAAACAATTTTGAGATTCCATTTTACACCGGTAAGAATGGCCAAGATCAAAAACACTGATAACAACTTATGCTGAAGAGGATGTGGGGTAAAGGGAACACGCCTGAATTGCTGGTGGGAGTACAAACTGGTATAGCTGCTTTGGAAATCAGTATGGTGATTTCTCAGAAAATTAGGAAACAACCTACCTCAAGACCCAACAATGCCACTTTTGGGTCTATACCCAAAGACTGCTCAATCATACCACAAGGACATGTGCTCAGCTATGTCCATAACAGCATTATTTATCAAAGCCAGAACTTGGAAACAACCTACATGCCCCTCGACAGAAGAATGGATAAAGAAAACGTGGTACATTTACACAATAGAATACTACACAGCTGAAAAAAATGACATCTTGAAATTGGCAAGCAAATAAATGGATCTAGGAAACATCATATTGAATGAGATAACCCAGACCCAGAAAGACAAATACAATATGTACTCACTCATAAGAAAAACAAGCCTATAAATCACAACCCCAGAGAACGTAGAAACAAAGAGGACCCTAAGAGAGGCATACATGAATCTAATCCACATGGTAAGTATAAAAGGGCAAGATCTCATGAGTAAACTGGGAACATAGGAATCATGGGAGATGCTGGGGGGGGCGAAGAAAAGGAGCAGAGGGGAAAAATATAAAGTTCAGAAAAAACAATAAAAAATAAATAAAACACCAAAAAGAAGGAAGTATGCATGAAAATGCCATTAACAAAACCCATTATTTTAACTTTATTCATTCATTCGTTTGTTTGTCTCTGTGAGTATTTCCATCATGTCTGTGCTAATATGCAGCCCACCAACAGAGTGTTTCTTTTTCTCTATATGCTCACCGTAAGTTTTTGCTCTCTGATTTTACTTTTATTAAAGCCATTCTAACTTAGTTGTGACAGTATCCTATTAGACTTCTGATTTGCATGTCAAATGTGATTGGGGGTGCTAGAGAGATGGCTAGGTTTGTAGAATGCTTGCCATGGAAGCATGAATACTGGAGCCCAGAGCTCCAGCATTAATGTGAACCCCAGGCACAGCAGGCACACGGTTGCAATTCCAGTGTGAGGAAAGAACAGGCCCCTGGAGTTCACTGGCCAAGTGGCAGGGTTGAACTGGATGGGTTCCAGATTCAGCAAAATATGATGCAGGTAACCACAGCAGCAGTGAGGTCATGCGTGCAAAAGTCATACTGTTTCCACAGCACTCTTCCCCATCCTACAGCTATGAATTAACATCTTTTGACAACTTATTCTGTGATGTTCCCTGGACCTAGGTGGATATATAAAATTCTCAATATTAAAGGAAAAATGTAAATTAAGTCTACCCCTGCCGTGAAATGCTCGAACACACTCATATACACGTGCTCCTGTAAATGCGCACAGCCACATGAACACAATCATACCATACAGACATATGCTTGTGTACACATGGTTTGTGATCCATCAGTGTTTCTTCATTTTAGAAGTCATCACTCAGATCATTCTCCCTTTAAAAACTTTATAAAGTTTTATTTTAATTTTACGAGAACTCATGTATGTATGTGCATCATGTGCATTCTCAGTGTGTGCAGAATCAAGAAAAGAACATCAGACTTCCTGGAATTGGAGTCACAGATGTTGTAGATGTTGTGAACCACCAAGTGGATGCTGGAAATCAAGTCTGGGTCTCTGTAAGAACAAGTGCTCTAAACCGCTGAGCCTTAAGTAGTTTGAGTATTTAAACCTTTGTATCACCTGACACTTTCCCCCCCTCATTCTGTAGTTCATATCCTTACCCTGTTATCTCCTTTGGTGTAAAGAAGCTTTGTAATTTGATGCAATCACATTTCTCAATGCATGTTTTTGGGGTCTTGTACAGAAAATCTTAACATGGAGCAATGCATTCAAAGGCTTCACTTCTGTTTTCTTCTGATAGGATCAAAGTTTCACATCCGATCCTTTTGTCTTTTATCTATTTTGAGATGGTTTTTGATCATGATGAGAGACAGTCGTCAAGTTCCAGTTTTCTTCACGTGGATGTCCATTTTCCCAGCCCCATTTGTTGAGGAATCTGTCCTTTACAAAAATAGATGAAAATAGACCACTGTCTCTCATTATGATCAAAAACTATCTCAAAGAGAGCACGAGCAAGGAACTCAGGACCGCGAGTGGTGCACCCACACACTGAGACAATGGGGATGTTTCTTTCTCTCTAATAAAAACTATATACTTTGAATTAAGACAATTTTGTTAGCTGATACACAGTCTATGCGAGAGAAATCTCCACACATGGGCGAAAAGAATTTACACTCTGAAGACATTAGATGAAATGTTCTGTAAACTCCTATTAACTCCATTTGGTTTGTAGTACAGTGTAACCTTGAAGTTGCTTTATTGACTTTTTGTCTAGATAATAGGCTTAGTGATAAAAATAGATTGCTAAAATTCATTGCATTATTACATTGGAAATTATCTGTTTATTTAGACCTAATAATGATTGTTTTCTAAAACTGAATGGTCCAGCACAATGTGTATATAGATTTACAGTAATTATATGTTCCACTTGAGCTGAGCCACTGATAAGTTCATAATGGCCTTCTTGGTCTCTTCCTGTGTTTTCTTTTTTTTTTTAAGTCTCTTTTTTTTTCAGATGTTAGTACACTTAATTCTGCTTTACGTTTCCCATTACTTAAATATAATTCTACGGTCTTTTAGTTAAGTGAATTTCATGAAAGCAAGCACCTGGCCACCTCATCATGTGCTACAATTGCTGTGAGGCTACTATGTATCTCGCCACCCTCAAGATATCACCAGGGTCACCTTGTTCACCTCCGTCTCCCCGCACATTGGCTTTTGACCAGATTTGTAGCAGTAGGCGTGTATCCCCTCCCATGGAGCAGGTCTCAAACCCAGTCAGTAGGCAGTTGGTTATCCCCCAAAAGAGCCATGGCATTATTGCACCAATGGGCATATCTTGCATGGCATGTCAGTATTGTTGCATTCAGGGTCCACAGTTGGGTAACGCAGTTGGTGACTTTTCTCCAGTTGCCTACACATTGGTTTGTGGCACTATGAATGCTATTCAGCACAGAAGAAACTCCCAGCTTCATCTCTCCATTTCCTGTATCTGAAGTATGCAGTATATTTACCAACAGGTAGTATCATTTCGTTCTAGTAGGCAGCCAAGAGCAATGACAACAGCCTTTATCATCTGGGAAACTTTTTGCCAACAGCTCATGGGGGAGCTTTCCACACCTGTCCCGGATATTCATTTAAAAACCTGTGCCATCTCTGAGCAGGAGAAGCCATCCTTTCAGCATTTCTGCAAGGTACCTCTATTCAAAGTATTAATATTATTATTATTTACATTTTAGTTAGTTTATAAAGTAGTGTGTTTCTATGTGGATTTTTCATACTTCTTTAAGTTTGAGTGAATTTTCTCCCCTCATTCTTCCCTTACCCCAACTCTACCTTCTCTTCTTCTTTTTCAAAATTTCCAAGCCTACTATTTCCACTCTTCTCTCTACTTTTATGTGACATGTATTTTCATATCCTCCTTGGTTAATGTTTCCCCTTGTTCATGCCATGTCCCTTTCTTGCTTCCTGGTCTTCAAAGACATTCATTTCAACTTAAAATATAAAGCCTAAAAACCTGAAACTATGATCTGGTTACACAAGTATACAAGATAATATATGGTGTTTGTCTTTCTGTGTTTGGGTTATCTCATCCAATACAATATTTTACAAATTTCTTAACTATTGGTGGTTCAAACATATCACAAAATAAAAGGTATCTGCATAACAATCTCAGTCACATAAAATCATAATGTTCCTTTACCAGAATCATTTACTGATGAAATCTCTGCTACAAAGTATGGCCACTTTTTTTATTACTAGGGAAGAACAGAATCACCTTAGTCCTTGGGCAGGAAAGCCTAAGGTTATGGATACCTGCTCTAGAGTCCCAGCAGAGCAAAGCAGAGACTAGAGAAAATAGGAGAGTTTATCATAAAGGAAAAATGTAAACTTTGGAGCATAATAGTGGATACACCAGGAGAACTGTGTACACTAATTTGAGACTTTGTCCATTAAATTTTTCTCGATTTAGGCATGAGAACTGCATTCTTCTCAATATGACATTCACCTTCCACACAAATTGACCCTCCATTTCTTTAGGGCAACCAAAGAAGAAAATATTTAACCTCAATCTAATACTATTGGCATCAAATGTCCAATCACTTAGAAGTTGTACCACGTGGTCCAAAGCTCATGATGGATATTTGGAAGGTTTTAACTGCATTTATTACCATGCATTAATCACTCTATTGGTTTGCGTTCACTTTGGGCCAGGCGAGCACCGGTGGTGGTATTAGAATCATCAGTCAACCCTTTAAGTTCCAGAGGAGATGATTTTTCTTCTTTATTTTCAAGTAAACTGTAGCACACAGGTTGAGGGTTACTTATTGACATGCTACCATGGAAAGTTTTGAGGTGCCTCTCGGGAAATCTGATCCCTCTCCTAATTCAACTCCTTGTCTACCACAACACATTGAAAAGAAAATGGCTCTTACCAGTAGATTCATGTTCTGAAAAGTTTTGTGTATACATCTACTTTACTGTCCTCAGAGAGCCAGCATGCTCTTCCCAAGCAATCCTTAACAGTCACTTTGTTGATGTTTTGTTTTGCTTTCTTTTTAAAGTATGCAGAAGTGAAAGGAAGACTACTTGAGTGAAAATAAAAAATTTAAGGAGGTGTGAAGAAAGAAAATGTGGGAGGAAGGGAATCAAAACTAATGACCCATGGGAAAGGCACAAGAAAATCTGATACTTGGCAAGCTAATCAAAAGCTGAAATTGTGTGCACACAAACAATGATTTTAAAGGGGGTACCCTGTGCATGGATAAAGTTGATCCCAAGAATTATAATCTATTTAAACAAAAATTCCTGAGGGTAGGTTTGGGCTACTTCTCTATAAATTATTTTATTCCATCAAAACAATACAGGCAATTTTCACTACTGTTTATTTCCCACCAGACTAGCTGTCAAGAACCAATTGTTGAAGACACCACATGGCCTGCTCACATCACATAAAGTAATCAAGCTAGAACTAGGCTTGGAGTTTCTTCCATATTGGCTGGCTCTCATAGTACTAGAAGGTACTATGCAGGTTGCTGGGGGGACACGGTCAGCACATTCTTCCTCAGCTATGTACCTGGGCTCTAACTTATCCACCAGTCACCTAACATAAAGCCATTTGTGAAAATGTGGGAACTGTATTATGGGGTAGCCAACCTTTTTTCTGATTGAACTTAATGTCTTCATCACAGGAAAAGACTTCGTGTCTGGTACTGTAAGTCTGATCATAAGCCTGTGACGGAGGAGGTTAGAGACCTTAGTGGGGAACTTTTTTTTTATGTTTTATGAAAGGGACTCAGTGTGCCCATTAAATTGCTCTAAATAACTATGCTTAAGTTTCTTATGTTCACAGATTAGTGATTCCTGGAAGATTTGGCCAGGAATGTTTGCTGGGGATTTACATTGGTTTGTTTTGCTTTATGTTTGTAGTAGGTAGTAGTAAATGAAGAGACTCATAACTGTTGAGAAAAATAAACTGTTCAATGCTCACCTGTAAATGGAAGATCTATATCCCTCTTTCTACGGTTCAGGGAATATCATCAAAGAAGAAGTGTAAGACCTGGAGGAATGAGGCACGCAGAGGTTGGAGATGAAGAGGGTCCAGAATGTTTGAACTTGCAGTAGCTGTTGATGTATGACAAGATTGGACAAGCAACGTCCTGTCATAGAGGGGAAAAGATCTCTTGATGCCTTGCCCCTTCTGACGTTTACATGTAGTTAAAAGTTGACAGTGAAACAGGGGGCAGGTAATTTATCTTCAGTGGTGTAGGCACTGGCAAGGAACCCATGCTCCTGTAAACAAACCTGTGGAACTCACTGGGTCAACCCTCAAAAATTCATTAGAATAGAAGCAAGGATTGGCTGGAAACAGGCAGAAGAGAATCAGAGTGGGAAGGAACTGAAGACGGAAACAGGGGTTTAAAGGTGATCAAAATACATTATGTAAATATCATAATGGAACCACTATTATGTATAACTAATATGTGCTAATAAAAACATATTTTAAAAAATATCAGTCTTGAGAAATGGCTTAGAGGTTAGAGTACAAGCTGCTTTTGCCAAGAACTTAAGTTTGGATCCCAGCACCTACATCCAGGCTACTATTCCAGGGGATTTAATGCCCTCTTCTGCTTCTGCACACACGTGGTGTACAGGAACTCACAAAGGCAAGTATGTATTCACATAAAGTAAAAAAAAAAATAAATATTTTAAAATGTTATTAGTCCCCTCATAATCTAGCTTTTTATGAATTTGTTAGTCTTGCTTTTTGTTATTCTTCTATAATTACTGTACTTGGAAGTCTATTTTTTGTTAAATATTTCATGCAAAATCCAAGATTTTTTTCAAATTTTAAATGTTTTCTTTTACTGTCTGTTTTATACACACACGCACACACACACACACACACACACACACACACGAAGTTAATGACTTAGGAGCATTATCTAGCTCTTGAGTCCATCCTTAGAACTGCTTAGGTTTCTTTTAGTCATAGAATTTGACAGAGCCATAAGGTTTAGAAGTTTTACCAACCTTAGACTTAGTTCACAAATGGAATCAACCCTTGTCCTTTTGTTGTAATGAGAATGATATATCAAAGTAACAGTAAAGGAGAAAAAGCATCATTAAACCTCAACAAGAAACAAACGTACATGGGTAGCAATATTCCCACGCAACAAGAGCACTGACAAGAACAGATGGAGATCTAGAGTCTGACACAGGCTAGACACGAGCAGAAGAAAATCAGAGAGGGAAGCAGTGATGACACACACACTATGCCAGCATGGAGGAGTGGCTGAGGAGTCACTCTCACGGCTCTGAGTGAAAATACAGGAGACAGAAGGAAATGCACGGTTAATCTGCTGTTGGGCATCTCTTCACATATGAACATCAATGAAGCCTGCAGATGATGATGATATGCAGTGCTGACGCCTGGGCCTACAGCCCAAGTTTTACTTTATCTAAAGCAGACATCCTGTTGCTATTAATAGAGAAATGAAAACAGCAGGGAGGAGAACGCTGGAGAGCTGGTGGCCACCTAGGAGTTGTTGAAGGATTAGTGAGCACAGGGTGACAAAGGCCACCTGCACATTCCTTACTTCGGCATGTTCAACTATGAGGTCAGAGGGTCATGAATGAATGGGACCACTGAGAACAAGGGATATAAAACATCTTGATGGTTATTAAATTTAATTTGTGCCCTGTTATTTCAAATTGCTTTCTTGTTACTTGCTCCTGACCTCCTTATTACCATGTGGGCTATGCTGAATATCCAAGCATTTCTAAAGAATTGTTCCCTGGCTAACAGGATGGAGGAAGCTTTTAATGAGAGCTTCAGCTTCCTTCCAGTTTACAAGATGATATTATCAAATAACTCATCCCACAAATGACAAATTATTCCAGCACATCTGTATTAGTTACTTGTCTTTTGCTTCAATAGACTACCCCAACAAAACACAAATTAAGGAGAAAGTGGGGAGGTTTTTGTTTGTTTGGTAGGAAAGACCTGGCAGCAGGACTTGAGGGCCTGTGTGGAGTGAGGAAGCAGACATCACATTTAATCCACACACAGGAAGCAGGGAAGAGAAGAGAAAGTAGAACCAGAGTACAAAACCTCAAAGCCCATCCCTCAGCCAGAGCAATGTACTAGCTTCAGCAAGACTCCACCTAGTATGGATGCCAGGACCTTCCAAAGCAGCACCACCAGCGTGGGGCCAGGCGTTCAAACACATGAACCCATAGGTGACAAAGATGACAGATTTTTTGTTTGTTTGTTTTTTGAAACAGGATTTCTCTGTAGTTGTGGAGCCTGTCCTGGAACTAGCTCTTGTAAACCAGGCTGGCCTCAAACTCACAGAGATCTGCCTGTGTCTGTCCCCAAGTGTTGGGATTAAGGGTTTGCACCACCACTGTTGGGCTAACACATCTTACTCAAGCTACAAGACACTTCTAAACAATCTAATATGAAGAACATTGTCTCCATAAAGAATAACTGTTTTCAATATTGATTATGCTCATTTATTTAATAAAAACAATGGCATTTTGAATGGTATATGTTAACCCTGATTCTTTAGTACTCATATGCTATATTTCATACATTTCTAAGGCTAGAAACTTTGACCTGATGTTTTGTATCTACTGTCATTTCATACTCAGTCATTCAGAAAGGATCTAGGACAGTGGAGAGTGAACTGATGCAGAACACCTGTGACCATCTTTCAACTCCTGGCTTGGGCATGTACTAGATAGAAGCCCTACTCAAATCTAGAGATTAGGGTTGTATCAGTAGTTTCCAAGCTTTTCTTCAAATTAAAATCACTAAAGACACTTTCTTTGTAACTTTAATTTCTTTTTGTTTTTGAATTTATAACATAATTAAATCATCCCACACCCCAGTGCCAAGTCACATCCATAACAACTAAACCAGAACAGCTGGGAGTGAGAGCCAGTTCTCATTAGTTAGCAAACCTTGAGCTCATCTGTGAGGTCCTTTCAACTCCTGAATTCCCCAGTTCTGGGGCTTCTCAATGGGATAAAGTATCTGAGAAACAGTCAACAAAAATGAATTAGAGCATTTCTGGGGAAAATTAATTGTTTGGGAATGGAAAAATAAAGCCAAGCTTTCCTGTGAAGCCTTTAGAATGAAGGGAAGCCAGTTGAACAGTAGATTGCTAGAGCGAAAAGTACATGTGTATAACCATTATCAGTTGCACTAGAAATCAGTAAATTCTATCAGAGGGGTTAAGACCAAATCTGCACTGCAGATGGTGCTGTGCAATAGAAGAGAGGTTTTATCTCACTATGTGAACTATTCACTGAAGGAAATGAGGAGGAAATGGGCAAGGTCATTTTATTTTAGTCTCTTGTCATTAGTTGTTTGCATTTCTCCCTTGTCTCTATCTTCTGCCTAGAGATTAATAAGTGTAGTGTATCCAAGGTTCATAAAACCAAGATCTTTGTTGCTGGTGGATTGTGTTATTTACTTTGTCCTTTTGATGGAAAAGTCATCATTTGGTATTGCTTAGGGTAATTAGTGAACTGTTTAATGGATCTAAATATAAAAATGGATCTAGATATAAAAAGAGAGTAATGGTGTTAAGACTGCTATGAGACAAAAACATACTTTCTCTCATAAATGAGAAGGGCATACATTATTTAAAGATACACAGACAAACGCAAATGCGCGCGCACACACACATACACGTGCGCACACGCACACACACACTTTTTCTGCCTTTCAGGCAGTTGTGTAATCTAACAATTCTCCTAGATACTCACTGATAAATCAATACACAGTAACCCTATGTAAACAGCCCTAGAAAGTGGATTTACTCATTGTCGATATTTCCATGAAATCTTTAGACTGTACAGTTTTCAATGTAATATGTCTCAAAACAGCATATATTTGAAATTAATATTCTAGTAATATTTTAAAAATATAGATCCAAGTTGCTTTATACTTTATATGGTGAGTTTCAAGGATTAAATTTAAGGATTAATGAACTTCATTTCAAAATAAAGTTTTTAAGCTAAAAACCCAATATTGAATATATTCAAATGAGTTTGCCATCTTAAGAATTTTTATGGAGTCTAGTGATGTTACCACAAATCAAAATGCTTGGGCCGGATTGGGAATAATGAGAAGGGAAGATTGTAAATGGCTAGAAAAGCAGGATGTTCATATCCAAGAAAACAAAACAGAGATTGTCTGTTTCCTAATCTAGGGTGTGGATACTCTTGCCAGAGCAGCAGAGAAAGAAAATGCTACTTCTGAGAACAAGTGCAGAGGCAGAAGTGTGTGCCCTCCTTCCAAACACACAACCACTGTCTCTTAATTAAAAATCATCCGGTGAAAGTTAAGGTGAGAGATACCAATAAAACCTTCCTGTGTTTTGCTATCTATGAAAGGATAAAAAGAGCCAAGAGAGAAAATGAAACTCTTCTCAGGAATACTATACAAAACTGAGAATTCCAAAAAGCCAAACAAGATTAAAAACCAGCATCAAAACTACTAAGAAACAGCAATGAACACTTTGAGAATATTTCATCTGTCTGAAACAGATTTTGCTAGAGAATTTAATTCCATTATTACCTTTAAGGCCCAATAAAATATACAAAGGTGTTAATGCTTTCCCCATTCTCCAATGCAGAAACTAGGACACTAGAAACTCAATCACTTGTCCCAAAACACACTTGCCAAGTGATGGAGACAAGTGAAACAAAATCACTCAGTAGAGGAAGGAAGAATGAACTGTGAACAATAAGGTTTTTGTCACATAGCCTCTTGGCTCTCATAAGATACAAGTGCAGATCTGTTATTACTTGTGGTCATACAATAAAGATACTTGGCAAACAAAATATGGAGACTCATGTTACTCCTGTTAGTGACCATTTATTGACATTTCCTACTCTTTCCCTCTCTGATCACCAGCCTGTGCTTCCGGAATGCCAGCCTGAGATTGCTCATCAGCTCATCGAGTATGCATGATGCCCAAACACACTTCCTAAGAGGCAGTCAACCTTTCCCACATCTTGCTTTCATTTTCTTTGCAACAAAGAAATGTCTGAAACCACAGCATTTATCCATTTGCCATCACTTTTCCTCTACTGGCTCAAATATGTAGGTCACGAGAGCACAGGACATTTGCCTCACTTATTTTGTGCCTCTGAACAATTTCTGACACATGGGAAATTTCCACGGGGGCTGCTTTATAATCATTTGGTTAAGTACTAGTTTGAATGCCTGCTGTTTTCAATCTAAACTCCTTGGAATAAGGAGGCTTTAAAGTACTTTCCCATATAGAAAATTATTTAACAGCTAAAGTCTTGCATTATAAATAACCAACAGGAATAAGATTGACAATGGATTAGCATAAAACACACAAAGAATCAAAATTCCTAGGTACTTGTTTGCCTAGAGACAGGTATGGGAATAAACCAGAGGAATTCATTGCTTTAATTCTTGATCAAATGTCTCCAGTATCACCAGGGAAGCACACAGCTAATCCCCCAAATGAATTTTCATTCCAAACTAGTACAGGAGCCAGAAGGCTCAACATAAATGCAAGCACAACACACTTGGATGTGAATCTTGCCAGTGAGCGACCATGAAGAATGAGGCTGACAGCTCTTCAAATGAAATCTGTTTGGGCCAACTGAATTGATGTTCAATGAAATAAAAGCCTAAGTAGCAGCTTGACACCTCCCCCATCAAAAGGAACAGGGAGGCTTTTCTCAGATTATCTGAGGCCACATAGACACTGAAGAGCATATTACATTTTACAATTTTAACTTATTCATATAAAAGCACTCCAACTGAAAAGCCCTTATGTCTAAGCTAAATGATATTTATTCATTTAATATTTATTGAGAACATAATAAATGCCAGTACCTGTCATCAGGCATATGTGTAAAGTACAAACCCTCTTCTCTTGGGCAGGAAGATGATGAAAGCTTGTTTGATCATAAGTGCTGTAATAGAGGAATAAAACAAACATGAGAAGCACAGAACAAGAGTATCAGGCAATGCCCGAGACACTTAATTGAGTCTTGAGATGTAAAGATAGTTTGTGGTTGAACATGTGGAGTGGGAACAGGCATGTGAAGCACTCCACAGTCCTGCGATATTTGCACATGGATTCACAGTTCTCTGGCTGCCAAAGCTATTACTTATGCATAAAAGAGAAAAAAAGTGAAAGTAATTCATAAAGGAGATAATGGTGCTATGTGATAGCTAATGATTTCAGAGTGACCTATGCAAGCTATAGTTCCACAATAGTTCAAGCAGACAAAAATGTAGGAGCCAGAAGTCATCATCCATTGCATGGGAAATGAACCAGTGGAATCGAAGCTATAGCCATATCACAGGGACTCAAATTTTACTAATTCTGTCATATTGAATTCATGTTCTTAATTTGATCATACGGTTCTAAACACCAAACAACTCCAAAAGTTCTAGTGTTTTTCTTTGCTATTTGTGTAGTGGAAATCTCAAACTAAACATTTCCATGTGAAAACCCACATCCTCCTCCTCATCACCCATCCCCTGACCTTCCTACAGACTCCTCAAGGCAACTTCAGCTTTCCAGTTGTTCAGTCATCCTGCCATCCATTACACTCCTCATTCCACTTACCAGCAAATCTTCTAAAAATGTATTACAGCCTGGACCATGTCTTATTAGTTCCATCCTATATGCTGGACCAAGTCGCTATTACTGTTGACAGGAGATCTCTACTCCTTCCATTTCTATGGTCTGTTATTCTTACCCTCCTCTGGGTACTCTGCTGAGGTATGTCATACTGATTTCCTCCTTTGTTTAAAACTCCCTAGTAGCTTCCAGGCCATGTCAGAAAAAAATACATATCTGTGAATATGTTTCTGGTCTTGTCTATGTGGGCCTGTATACATATAGAGACACCATATACATGTGCCCTTCCACACTTAGCTCTATGACCTATGTCTAATCATGCTTTCTGTGATTGTTTACTCCTTCATTGTCTTCAAAGTCTCGGTTCAGAAGTGGAAGGACCTTAAGAGATGGGAATCTAGGAGAAAGAAGTTAGTCAATCAGCTTATGCTGGAGAGGATGGAGGGTAACGGGAACACTCCTCCATTGTTGGTGGGAGTGCAACTTGTATAGCCACTTTGCAAATCAGTATGGCAGTTTCTAGAAAATTAGAAAACTATCTACCTCAAGACCCAGCAATATCATAGTTGAGTATATACCCAAAGGATGCTCAATCATACCACAAGGACATGTGCTCAACTATGTTCACAGCAGCATTGTTTGTAATAGCCAGAGTCTGGAAACAACCTAAATACCCCTCAGCTGAAGAATGGATAAAGAACATGTGGTACATTTATACAATGGAGTATTACAATGCTAAAAAAAAATAATGACATCTTGAAATTTGCAGGCAAATGGATTGATCTAGAAAAAAACATATTGAGTGAGGTAACCCAGACCCAGAAAGACAAATGCAATATATATTTACTCATAAATATCTTTTAGACATAACACAAAGAAAAATCAACCTACAGTCCACAACCCTAGAGAAGCTAAACAACAAAGAGGACCCTAAGACAGACATACATGGATCTACATAGGAAGGAGAAAATGATAAGATCTCCTGAGTAAACTGGAAGCAGGGGAGTTATGGGAGATGGTAGAAGGGGAGGGGGAGGATGGAAGCGGAATGGAGAAAAAATGTATAGCTCAATAAAATCAATAAAATAATTAAAAATGAATTAAACAGAGAAGTGAGTCATTGAGGGCATGTTAGTTCTTCTTGTTTCTCTCTTTGGTTCCAGGCCACCATGAAGCATGAAGTTTCCTCCAGTTTATGACTTTGCCATAATGAAGTGCTCTGTCACCATCCCAACAGCAACAAGGCTGAGCACCCAGGAATGGGAACATCGGACACCATGAGCCAAACACCTTTCTCCTTACGAAGTAAATTGCCTCTGGTGTTTATGACAATGATACAGAGATAGTACAACCCGTGTCTTTCTGCTTTGTTGCTTCAATGATGTTGATCTGCTCAATATTCCTTAAACACATCACGCAGATACCCACCCTTGTTCTCATGCTACTCCCATCCTGCCATTCACATCTCAGAGAGATACTATCCAACCTATTCCCAAATTTCAATTCCCCTCTCCTGCCCTGAGTTAATTTCATTTTCATACACTGTCTGATTTGCCTCATCTTTTACTTGTTTGCATATTTATTTATTTGTAACTATTTGAAAGGAGTACAAGTTTTTGGCTGTTGCCCTCGCTTCTTGTGGACAGTGTCTGAATTTTTAGCACACAGAATCTGTTCAGTGGGTGGTACTGTAATCTGGACCTGGAAGAAGTTGATTAAGTCCTTAGGGCTCTGAGCTTGGCAGTGGGTTAATACATTGATAGATTCATAGCTGAATAAACTACTGGAAAATAATGGACTTGCAAACGTTGGGTCCTAGTTGAAAAAGGAAGTCAGTGAAATATGACCTCGAAAGATGCAATTTGTCCTTGTCCCCTCCCTCCTTCATTTCACCTCAGGAAAAAAGCAGTGCCGCCAACCAGCCATGTACTGAGTGGATCCTGTGACACTTAGCCAAAATAGATACATTTTTAAGTTGTTTATCAGTTATTTTGTCCATAGTAATGGAACACTGACCAATACAAATTATATTTAGGTTTTTTCCCAACATAATATTTGTTTTTGATTATTTGGGAATTTTACAGAATGCACCCCGATCACACTCACTTCTCAGACTTCTCAGGTCTGTTCCCACCCTTGTGACCCAGCCTCCCATCCCCTAAAAAACAAGTCGAATCTGTGCTGTGTATACTCACTGAAGCATGGTCACACTGGCAGTGGTCAGAATTGAAGTCCTCCCCACCAGCAGTTACCAATCATGGAGAATCACAGCCTTTCTTTACATCCTATCACCTGCAAAGGTATGCAGTTGGAACTTCCAGCCATTAACCAAATATTTATCACATATTAAATCCAAAAGAGGGCAGCAAAGCTTCAGCTACAAATACACTGGGTCAGCAAATCCGAGGGTCCTGCCTAATGGAACATTAAGCTGAAAAAGCTGGGCAGCCTAAACTCAAAGTAATGGGGCCAGAGAGTTTACTAGAAAAAGCAGAGAGGATGGCCAGGGAGAACAAACAGACAAGACAAGATTTTATTAGGAGAATGAGGCACATCAACGGGCATACAAAACGAACAAGTGGATTGTCAGGAAAGCTGGTAACTTACAGAAGAATTTGACTAATTTTCTCAGCAAAACTGAGGGTGGGAGCCCTTTCAGAAACCTGTAGCCACAGCCTGGGAATCAGTGGGACGAGTGGGGAATTTTGTAGGTCCTAAAAAAGTTACCTCTTCAAAGAAAACCGTGTATCTCTCAGTTGTTGAAATGATTCACATTTTACAGGTTGTTAAGTAAAAAAAAAAAAAAATTGAGAGTGTTTAGGTCTTGTTACTGTGGGAGAACAAATAAACAGATATTGGCCCCTTTTAGACACTAAATTGAATAGAAATATTTACCATTTATCTCTAACTATTTGAACAGTCTGTCAATTATTTCCAAATAAAGCATCATTAGTTAAACTTTAAAATGTATTTTTAAATATAATAATGAAATACAATTTCTATGCTATGGTCCTTTCCACCCTCTGTCCTTCTTTTCTTCGAGACGCCTCTCTAGATTCTTCTGCTTTATGTTCTAAAGACACTTCTTGTTGCTCTTCTATAGTTTACCATGACTACTATATAATATATGGGTTTTAGGTATTTCAGATTTGGCTAATTCATGCAAATGATCAAACAAAAGTGACAAAAAAGAGGACATTTCATATTAGTAACAGGAAAAATCCATCAAGAGGAAATCTCAATACTGAACTCTATGCCCCAAATACAAGGGTACCCTAATATGTAAAAGAAACACTTTTCTTTTTCTTGATTTTTATTGAGCTCTACATTTTCCTCTGCTTCCCTCCCTACCTCTCTCCTCTCCCCTTCAACCTTCCCCCAGGGTCCCCATGCTCCCAATTTACTCAGGAGATCTTGTGTTTTTCTACTTTCTACTTCCCATGTATATTAGATCTATGTAAGTCTCTTTTAGTGTCCTCATTGTTGCCTAAGTTCTCTGGGATTGTGGTTTGTAGGCTGGTTTTCTTTGCTTTATGTTTAAAAACCACCTATGAGTGAGTACATGTGATAACTGTCTGTCTGTGTCTGGGTTACCTCACTCAAAATAATGTTTTCTAGTTCCATCCAATTTCCTGCAAAATTCAAGATGTCATTATTTTAATTTATACATTAAACCCCACATACTAATAGCTGGAGACTTCAACACTCCCCTCTCACCACTGGACAGGTCAGTCAGACAAAAATTAATAGACAAATAAAGGAACTAACAGAGGTTGTGACTCAAATGGACTTAACAGGTATCTCTAGAATATTCCATTCAAACAGAAAATAATATACCTTCTTCTCAGAAACTGACCACATACTCGGTAACAAAGCAAACCTCAAAATAACAACAAAAAAACATGGAATAACCCATGTATCTTTTCAGATCACCATAGCTTAAAACTAGAATTCAACAGCAATACTACTACCAGAAAGCCCACAAACACATGAAAATTAAGCAATGCTCACCTGAATCATCAATGTGTAAAGGAAGAAATAAAGGAAGAAGTTAAAGACTTCCTAAAGGTTGATGAAAATGATCACAAATCATACCCAAATTTATGGGACACAAGGAAAGCAGTGTTAAGAGGAAAGTTCATAGCACTAAATGCCTACATAGAGAAGCTGGAAAAAATCCCACACTAGTGAATTAACAGAACATTTAAAAATGGTAGAACAAAAAGAAGCAAACTCACCCAAGAGAACTAGACTGCAGAAAATAATCAAATTGAGAGCTGAAATCAACAAAACGGAAACAAAGAAAACAATAAAGAATCAATGAAGCAAAGAGTTGGTTCTTCAAGAAAATCAACAAAATAGACAAACCTTTATCCAAACTAACCAGAGAGAGAATATTCAAATTAACGAGATCAGAAATCAAAAAGGGGACATAACAACAGACATGAAGAAAATACTGAGAATCATCAAGTCATATTTAAAAAACCTTTTTCCAAAAAATTGGAAAACTTAAAGAAAACAGACAACTTTCTGGATAAATATCACTTACCAATGTCCTTGGTTTATGGCTAGAAACCAAATATGAGTGAGTACATCCCATGTTCCTCTTTTTGGGCCTGGCTTACCTCACTCAGGATAGTGTTTTCTATTTCCATCCATTTGCATGCAAAATTCAAAAAGCCCTTGTTTTTTACTGCTGAGTAGTACTCTAATATGTATATACTCCATACTTTCTTCATCCATTCTTCCATTGAAGGGCATCTAGGTTGTTTCCAGGTTCCGGCTATCACAAACAATGCTGCTATCAACATCGTAGAGCATATACTTTTGTTGTATGATAAGGCCTCTCTTGGGTATATTCCCAAGAATGGTATTGCTGGGTCCAGGGGTAAGTTGATCCCGAATTTCCTGAGAAACCGCCACACTGCTTTCCAAAGTGGTTGCGCAAGTTTGCATTCCCACCAGGATATGAGCCTATAATTAGTGATCCTAGAGAAGCTAAATAAGGAGAACCCAAAGAAAAACATATAGGCATCCTCCTGAATATTAACCTTCAGCAGGTGATGAAAGGAGACAGAGAGAGACCCACATTGGAGCACCGGACATAAATCTCAAGGTCCAAATCAGGAGCAGAAGGAGAGAGAGCACGAGCAAGGAACTCAGGACCGCAAGGGGTGCACCCACACACTGAGACAATGGGGATGTTCTACTGGGAACTCAGCAAGGCCAGCTGGCCTGGGTCTGGAAAAGCCTGGGATAAAACCGGACTCTCTGAACATAGCGGACAATGAGGACTACTGAGAACTCAAGAACAATGGCAATGGGTTTCTGATCCTACTGCACGTACTGGCTTTGTGGGAGCCTAGGCAGTTTGGATGCTCAACTTACTAGACCTGGATGGAGGTGGGGGTTCCTTGGACTTCCCATAGGACAGGGAACCCTGATTGCTTTTCGGGCTGAGGAGGGGGGTGACTTAATTGGGAGAGGGGGAGGGAAATGGGAGGCAGTGGCGCGGAAGAGACAGAAATCTTTAATAAATAAATAAATTTTAAAAAAAAGATAAAGTAAAAAATATATATCACTTACCAAAATTAAATCAAGACCAGATAAGCAAATTAAACAGACCTATAACTGCTGAAGAAATAGAAACAGTCATTAAAAGTCTCCCAACCAAAAACACCCAGGACCAGATAGTTTCAGCTCATAATTCTACAATATTTTCAAATAACTAATACCAATACTCCTCAAATTGTTCCAAACAATAGAAACAGAAGGAACATTGTCAAACTCTTTTTATGAGGCTACAATACCCCTGATACACAAGCAACAGAAAGACATTACTAAGAAAGAGAATCATAGACGAATCTCACTCATGAACATTGATGCAAAAATACTCAATAGAATACTTGCAAATCAAATCCAAGAACACATCAAAACTGTCATCCACCATGATCAAATTGGCTTCATCCCGGAGATGCAGGGATGGTTCAACATACAAAAATCTATTAACATAATCCACCATATAAACAAACTGAAAAATAAAAACCACATGATCATCTCATTAAAAACAGAAAAAGCTTTCAACAAAATATAACATCCCTTCATGATAAAGGTCTTGGAGAGAGCAGGAATACAACGGATATACCTAAACATAATAAAGACAATATACAGCAAGCCAACAGCTGACATCAAACTAAATAGAGAGAAACTCACAGCGATCCAACTGAAATCAGGAACAAAGCAAGGTTGTCCACTCTCTTCATATCTATTCAATATAGTTCTTGAGGTCCTAGCTAGAGCAACTAGACATCAAAGGGAGATCAAGGGGATACAAATCAGAAAAGAAGAAGTTAAACTCTATTTGCTGATGATATAATAGTTTACATAAGCAATTCCAAAAATTCTACCAAGGAACTTCTACAACTCAAAACCACTTTCAATAATGTAGCAGGATAAAAGATTAACTCAAAAAAAATCAGTAGCCCTCCTGTACACAGATGAAAAAAGGGCTGGGGAAGAAATCAGATAATCAACACCCTTCACAATAGCCACAAATAGCATAATATAACTTAGAATAAATCTAACAAAACAAGTGGAAGACTTGTATGACAAGAACTTTAAATCATTGATGAAGGAAATTGATAATTACAACAGAAAGTGGAAAGATCTTCCATGCTCTTGGGGAGGTAAAATTAACATAGTAAAAATGGCAATCTTACCAAAAGCAATTTACAGATTCAATGCAATGCCCATAAATATTCCAGCAAAATTCTTCACAGACCTCAAGAGAATGGTACTCAACTGCATATGGAGGAGCAAAAAACTCAGGATAGTCAAAACAATCCTGTACAATAAAAGAAGTTCTGGAGGCATCACAATCCCTGACTTCAAATTTTACTACAGAGCTACAATACTGAAAACAGCCTGGTATTGGCATAAAAAACAGACAGAAAGACCAATGGGACCTAATCAAAGACCTGAATATTAATCCACACACCTTCAAACACTTGACTTTTGACAGAGAAGCAAAAATATCATATGGAAAATAGAAAGTATATTTGACAAATGGTGCTGGTATAACTAGATATCAGCATGCAGAAGAATGAAAATAGATCCATATTTATCACCATGAATAACACTCAAGTCCAAATGAATCAAAGACCTCAACATAAAGCCAGCCACACTGAACCTTAGAGAAGAGAAAGTGGGAAGTACACTTGAATGCATTGGCATAGGAGACCACTTTCTAAATATAACCCCAGTAGCACAGACACTGAGAGTAACAATTAGTAAATGGGACCTCCTGAAACTGAAAAGCTTCTTTAAAGCAAAGAACATGGTCAACAAGACAAAATGACAGCCTACAGAATGGGAAAAGATCTTCACCAACCTCACCTCAGATAGAGGTCTGATCTCCAAAATACATATAACACTCAAGAAATTGGTCAACAAAAGAACAAATAATCAAATAAAAAAAATGGAGTACAGACCTAAACAGAGAACTCTCAACAGAAGAATCCAAAATGGCTGAAAAACACTTGGAAATTCTCAACATCCTTAGTCATCTGAGAAATGTAAATCAAAACAACTCTGAGATTCCATCTTATACCTGTGAGAATGGCCAAGATCAAAAACACTGATGACAACTTATGCTGGAGAGGATGTGGGGTAAAGGGAATACTCCTGCATTGCTAGTGGGAATGGAAGCTGGTACAGCCCACTTTGTATGTCAGTGTGGCAATTTCTCAGAAAATTAGGAAACAGCCTTCCTCAAGACCCATTAATACCACTTTTGGGTATATATCCAAAGGATGCTCAATTGTGCCACAAGGACATGTGCTCAACTGTGTTCATAGCAGTATTGTTTGTCATAGCCAGAACCAGAAACAACCTAAATGCCCTTTGACCAAAGAATGGATAAGGAAAATGTGGTACATTTACACAATGGAGTACTACACAGCAGAAAAAAACCTAATGTCTTGAATTTTGCATGCAAATAGATGGACCTAGAAAACATCATTTTGAGCGAGGTAACCCAGACACAAGAAGACAATTATCACATGTCCTTACTCATAGGTGGTTTTAAAATATAAAGCAAAGAAAACCAGCCTACAAATCACAATGCTAGAGAACCTAGATAACAATGAGGACTCTAAGAGAGACATACATAGACCTAATCTACATGGGAAGTAGAAAGTAGAAAAAGACAATATCTCCTGAGTAAATTGGGAGCATAGGACCTTGGGAGAGGTTTGAAGGAGGGAGGAGAGCAGAGAAAAAGATAGAACATAATAAAAATCAATAAAATTAAAAAAATTAGTTATGATTTTTTTCTATTATTTTCATTCCCTCTCACTATCTATCTACCTATCTATCTATCTATCTATCTATCTATCTATCTATCTATCATCTATCTTTTTCTTTCCAGACACATTCTTGGTATGAATTCAAGGCTGGACTTTATCTTGCAAAGCTTTTGTCTCATTCTTTTAAGCACTGGGGGGTTATAGGCATGTCCCAGCACACTGCATAGTGTTTGGTTTTCTTTTTAAAATTCTGCAATACTAAAGACTAACCTCATTGGCCTCACATATACTATAGTTCTACCAGTGAGCTATTTCCCATACCTCTTTTTACTTTTCTATTTTGAGACAAAGTCTCACTAAGGTACCCAGGCTGTTCTTGAGCTCACTGTGCAGCCTAGGTTGAGGTCCTCCTACTTCAGCCTCCCAAGCACCTAGGATTGCAAGCCTGTACTATTGGGTTATGGTTATTATGTTCTTCAAGTATAAAGTGCATGATAGATTTGGAGGATTTGATAAAGCAGTTCAGTTGCCATCTGGAAACATGTTATAAGCCCCCAAGAATATGTGTTTTAAAAATTCCCTGTTGATTTGAGGTGTCCATTTGAGATATAGTGATCTGGACTTTAGTCAACCATTCTTTGTATCTTTGGCACACACAGGTGGCTCAATCAAATTTAAAAGCAATTTTCAGTTTCCAGTTATGCACTTGCTATTCCCACAAATAGCTGGTACAGCAAAACCTGACCAAACAGCTCTGGTTTGAAGAAAAGGCTGTGTTGTCTCTTCTGGATTCCCTTGCCTTCTAACTATCCATAACCTAGTCTCAACTCTACCTTTGTTACATATAATAAAATCATAAACTCATAGAATGCCAGAACTAGACAATCTATCCGAGTAT
Organism: Microtus pennsylvanicus; assembly: GCF_037038515.1. Classification (NCBI taxonomy): domain Eukaryota; kingdom Metazoa; phylum Chordata; class Mammalia; order Rodentia; family Cricetidae; genus Microtus; species Microtus pennsylvanicus. Next base: position 45,599,341 of record NC_134584.1, read on the forward strand.
CGTTTTCCTAGAAGCAGCCCCCGATGCAGAGATTAGTGTTAAAATACTTTATTCTAAGAATGATCTGAGGGAAGCATGAGTGAAGAGGCAATGGTTCAAAAGTTTATCAGTAATGATCCTAAGAAAGTCATGGTCTTTACTAAAGACTAGCTTTAAAGAAAGCAGTGAAATGATTCCCAGTGATATTCTGCTATACTCACATTGGTGCCCTTTTATCATTTGAGAGGCTTCCCAGAGCAGCAGATTGGAGTAGATCAGATACCCACAACTAGACACTATACAGAGAAAGAATCTAGACATTTTAGAGGTTCCCAATTCCCTCAGAGTTCAGGGAATCCAGCAGAAGAGGGGGAGAAAATACTGCAGGAGGCAGAGGGGATGGAGGACACCAGGAGAACACGGCCCACTGAATTATCTAAGCAAGGCACATTGAGGCTCACAGAGATTGAAACGACAAGCACAGAGCCTGCAAGGGTCTTCACCTGTCCTCTGCATAAATGCTGTGGTGATTAGCTTGGTGTTTTTTGGGACTTCTAAACTGTGGGAGCGGTGTTGTCTTTGACTCATTTGCCTGCTCTTAGGACTCTTTACCTCTTGTTGGGTTGCCTTATCCAGCCTAAGGTGTGAGTGATTTTGCCATGTTATTGTATTTTGTTTTGTTGTGCTCAGTTGTTGCCTCTTGGAGAACTGCTCTTTTCTGAAGGCAGATAGAGGGAAATCCAGAGACAAAGGGAGGTGGAGACATGGGAGGAGTGGAGGAGGGAAAACTGTGGTTGGGATGTACTGTACGAGAGAAGAATCTATTTTAAATTAAAAAATAAAAAAAATTCAGAAAAAACATATATACACACACCAAATAAATAAAAAATTAATTTTATCTGGGTCTGAGGAGCACCAGGAACCCAGACATCACACACTATGATCCTTACCTTAATACAAGGGTGGCTCTAGCCAGTTATTAGGCCTCCAGTTAATTGGGAAACATTGTCTTGCCTATAGAAGGGAGATGTAAACTGTTGCCAATACTCAGAAACTGAGTGGAGGGTGGACTGTTCACTAAGAGGAACTGGGTGAGACTTCGCATCATCTACTGAAGTCAATCACACTGCAACTCTCAGAGTCACTTTTCACAGGTCTACTCTGTCTAGACACAGCTTAGCGAAGATTAAGGCTATGCATAATTAAAACTGCCCATCCACAATCCCAGGTACCTGAAGTTCAAGTCTCAGGAAGCTCTGATTAGGGTAGTGCTGGATGTATCAAACAGAAGAGATACATAGGTGTCCACATTGATGTAGCTCAGGAAAGATGTGTGCAAGTCACAAGCAGCAGAACTGATGAGAATGGATGCTGATGTTGTGAATCAAGAGGCAAGGCACTGAAGGCTGAATGCAGCCTAGTTCCTTCCACAACAGGAGAATTGATGGAGGAAGGTCATTGGCTAATAAAGGAACTGCCTTGGCCCATTTTATTGGTTAGGACATAGGTAGGTGGAGTAAACAGAACAGAATGCCGGGAGGAAGAGGAAGTGAGCTCAGATTCCACAGCTCTCCTCTCCAGAGCAGACGCCCCAGAGAGACGCCATGCCCCAGCTCCAACCCAGGATGGACTTAGGCTAGAATCTTCCCGGTAAGACCGGTGCTCACAGATTATTAAAGATGGGTTGATTGGGATATCAGAATTAGCCAGTAAGGGCTAGAGCCTAGAAGAGGCCAAGCAGTGATTAAATGAATACAGTTTGTGTGTAATTATTTCGGGCATAAGCTAGCCGAGCAGGCGGCTGGGGTGTTGGGGACGCAGCCCCACCGCTTCTTATTACAACAGAGAATGAAGCAGGTGAAGATTTGTCTTTCAGCCAGGATAACAGAGCACTGAGGAAAGTCAAGGAGTTTGAAATTCTCGATGGTTCCCACCTCCATCTCAAGTCTCAAGGGCACACTTGTATCAGGTCACCAACCTGGATAAACAATACTTGCCAACATTGAGAGTTCAACCGCCAAGGTTCTGCTAGTCTTATAACATGACCCTAAGTTATTTCCAGCTTATAGTCTCTGGCGGCAGGAGGAAAACTATTCTCTAAATGTTGTCAGAGTAGCTCTCTGATCTTTATTGTTTATTTTCGTGAACATTTATTGTTTTGACTTTGTAAAAGGGTGTTGTTATCCATAAAGTTCACACTTAAGAACCACATTAGTGAGTTTCAAAAATAATCACAAAAAGAGTTTGCAGTCTTATATTAAAGTGCATTCATAACTATCATCAGTCACATTAGCCATTGCCAGAACATTGGACATGTCTGGATTGTTGATAATAGAGAAGAGCTTGTCAGCCTTATTAAGGATATTAAATAACAACCAGTAAGAGACATCCAATATCACAGCCTCTATTTCCCTAGATGTTGGACATCAGCCAGGCATAGTACCAGGCAATGGATACCGTTTTACCAATATCTCATACATAACAAACTAAAGTCTTAGCAACAATTTAATTGCAGGATGGCGAGAACTATAAAATTTTTCTTATCATCAATATGATCTCATCACTGTCATTTAGCGCCAGAGTAATACAGAATAATGACCTAACTGAGACACCCACCCTTATAAACTGCATTGTAAAACCATTTTCTAGTCTCATAAAATGTAAGCAATCAAAGATGCAGGCATTATTCCATTTCCTTAGAAGCAGAGCCTGGGCTGCTTTCCGGTGAGTTCCCTAGCAGAGGCATAGTGCTAGGATAATATCCTCAGAATACTTTTATAATCAGAATTGTTGGCTAGGTTTTTTTCAATGGCTTTTGGATGTCAACTTTGTACTTCAGAAGTCACTTTAGGAAGTCTGACAAAGAAGACAATACAATTTTTAAATATGGTTAACATCACCGACAAATTGAGCCCTTAAGCATGTGGTCTCTGCTAATGACTCACTTTAATTTGATCCCCGAGTAAGTTCTGGAGCTCAATTGCACCATGGGATTGATCTCCCTTTGAGATAAGAGGTTAGTACCATAAGACGGTTAGTCACTGGTCAAAGTCTACCCTGCCCTGGGGAAGTGAGGGATGGTGTGATCCAGACTCCAGGAAGATGGAGCCTATCATAGGTCCTGCTTTAGAGGAGAAGGCACTGATGAGTCTGTCAGCCCACAGGAAACAGAATACCTGTCAATAAGGAGATCAGACGGGCATCCACAGCACTCACGGCAAGGCATTAAGAATACATAACTCAATGACATTTAAATATTTTCCCCCTCTGCACACATACTTCTTCGGGAAGCTAGTTAGATTCCCTCCACAGAAAAGTAGACATACATACAGCTTTTTGCACATAAAGAAGTTTTACAGAGTAATTAAAACAAATATACATAAACATAAATAGTTTATAGTGAGTCTTTCTCTATCCCACTAGTTAGCTCCAAAATCACAACATGGAGACGTATTATTAATTATGAAAGTTTGGCCAATAGCTTAGGCTTGTTTCTAACTAGCTCTTATAACTTACATTAACCCATATTTTCTATGTTCTTTTACATGACTCAGTTGCCTTTACTCTGTACTATCCATACTGCTTCCTCTCTGTGTTGCTGGTAACTCTTTCTTTTTCCCAGTGTTCTCTTTGTCCAGAAGTCCCTGTTATACTTCCTGCCTAGTTACTAGCTGTTTAGCTTTTTATTAAATCTATCACAGTGACATATCCTTACACAGTGTAATCAAACATCTTAAAACAATGTATTAAATAATTTGTGACTTGTCCAAATTTATATTTTAAGTTAGAGCAGAGTGAGCTGGACGAACAATCTACGTTAGCTCCCTAATATCTGCTGCTGCGATAAAAAAGCATGAGCCAGAGCAACTCACAGAGAGGGGGCTTATTTGGGCTTCCTGTCCCAGAAGGGATGTCGATGGTGGCAAAGAAGGCACATCAGCAGGCAACTGGAACAGGAAGCTGACTGGTCACGTATGTCACACAGGAAGCACAGAGAGTAAATGACAAGTGGGCAAGACTATTAAAAGCTCTCAGAGTTTGCTCCCCACATCACAATCTTGCTCCAGCAGGGCTCAGTAATTTCCTTCCAACAGCATCATCAACTGGGGACCAAGTGTTCACATATGTGAGTCTATGGGGGACTCATTCAAGCAATCAAACAACTCATGTTTTGGATAGAAAAATATTTGCTGAAAAAAGTTTAAGATATATTAAAATACTTAAAGTATTAGAGCAAGAAGAAATAGGAAATCTCTCAGTTACTTATGTTTACAGGTGGGCTAAGGTCACAATCATCTGACTTGATTTTTGCATTGCAACGCACTACTTAGAATTTTTAAACGACTATAAAAGCCCATATAGATCGTACTATTGGGGCTAGGAGAAAGGACATGCATAAAAACCTAAGCAAGGACACAGAAGTTCCTTATTTTACCAAAGCACATACATTAAGGTATTTCCCCCTTCTTATGAATTAGAAGTGTCTAAGGTATGATTTGCAGTTGACAAATTTAGAGTATTTTTTAAAAATATCTGACTATTTTTAATTTCCTACCTTCTTATTAGTGGTACTCCATAAAACATTATATTATAATGTAGTCAAGGTTATCAAATAAGGAGGTTTTGGTTTTTATGAACTTTTCAAGTAGATCTTACTCTTTTAGATATATTTTGTAATGAGAGCATACTAACTAATCTTTCTATTTTATTTATTATTATTTGTGTGTGTGTGTATATATATATACACACACACACACACACACACACAAATGTAGGCACAGGTAGAGGTCATGTGGAATCAGCTATCTTCTTCCACCTTTATGTGGGTCCTGGGGATAGAACTCAGGTCATTAGTCATGTGGCAAACATATTTATCTGCTGAGCCATCTTGCCAGCCATTTTCTAGTGTTTGAAATGACTTTTAGTTGTCAACTTCCTGTTTGGCATCACTAGGGGAAGACTAAGAAAGAAGACAATATAATTTTTAAACATGACAGGTTACTATCATTGGTAAGTTGAGCCATTTGAGATCTGTGTTTCTAATTTCATACTTGACCTCAAAGTAAACAATGCTATATTTATTTTTTTAAATTCTCATATGCACATTTAGTATACTCTGGTCAAAATTATCCCTTCATCTACTTTTATCCCATTCCTGCTTCTACTACCACCCCCACTTCCTCTTCCCATTAGGTCCCGTCCTAACTTCAGATCTTTTTGTTTTGCTTTGTAACCCACTGGGTTTAACCAGGGTCACTTGAGTGGGCGTGGGTGTAACACTATCTAGTGGAGTATGAGTAACTCGCCAGGGGTTACATCATAGCAGATAATGACTTCTCCTCCAGCAGCCCTGGACTGCTATTAGCTCATTGGTAGATCCCATGAGTCCCTCTCTCATCTATGACTGAATGTTTACCAGCTGAGCCTCCTGCAGGCTCTATGCAGCATCTCTAGCTATTGCAAGTCCTTTGATGCAGCAGACAGCCCATGCCCATAAAACAGCAGTTCATGATTCTTCCTGTCATCTCGTTCTTAGATTCTTTTTACTCCCTCCACTACAACGTTCCCAGAGGTTAGAAGGAGGATTCTTACTTTGAGTCTCATTTAATGCTAAGACTCAGCAGTCACTTGTTCACAGCGCCGGGACAAGCCATGAATCTTTGTAGTTCATTGTAAAAAGAACTATCTCTGATCAAGGCTGAGAACATCATTAATCTCTGCAGCTATGAACGTAAGTATTTAGAAGGCAGCTTGACAACAGGTCCATTTAGCAATACAGAAGTAGTAGGTTCACTCTGAGTGGTCAGGACCTCCCCAGCAATGGCCTTCATAAGGTCCACAGGAATGGACACGAACTCCCTCCTATGGAACAGACCTCAAATTCAATGAAAATGAGAAGAAAATCTATAGGTTACCTCTATAACAGTTGTGCCATTATGGTACAAGTACGTACTTCTTGCCTGGCAGGCTGGTTTCATAGCATACAAGGCCTAAAGTTAAGGAATACTGCTGGGACTTTTCTACCCCAGCTACCTACATGAGAACTGCCTGCACTCTAGGCTAGATGGCATGGAGGAAGCTTCTCACTCCGTTCTAGCATGAGGTTTCTGTATTCTACAATTGAATAATGTGGTATCTTCAGCGACAGGGCCTTACCATTTGGCTTTGATGAGTAATCAGTGGTAATGGCCATAATCTGGGTAGTTTTGGCTGCCACCTGGAATCTTCCTGACCAACTCCTAAGGAGGAGCCCTGAGCCTGACATTGGAGATTTTATGTAATAGCCCACGACTTCTGAGATCAACATTATTCATGGCAACTCCATTTAAAGTCTTTTCTTAATTTTCTCTTTTAATTAGCTCAGAGACTATTGGGTTTTCATGTGGCTTCCTCATGAATCTTTAGTTTTAGTTAATCTTCACCCTGCACCTTTTCAACGCTCCTACCTCCTACTCCCATCCACGTTCAATCCTACCACACCCAGGATTTCCCCCCTCTATTTTCATAGCACATATGTGTTCTCTCATACCCACCCTCCCTAAAGCCTCTTGAACTCACAGTCTTCCTGTCTGAGCCTCTCTGATGGTTGGAGCTCTGGCATGCACCACCACACCTCACATAAACATGTGTATTCTCTTACTACCCAATCATACCATTATGCCATTATGATGACTCTCCGTGTTCTAAAAAAAACAATTTTTGCTTTAATGCTGAGATAAACAGTATGGAGTGAAAATATAAGATATGTGTTGAAAGAACACACAATAATACTCAGCAAATATCCTCAATACATTAGTGTACCTTCCATTAAGGAAAAAAAAAGATTTTTCCTAATACTTTTAAATCATTAGATTTATGTTTTCACACTTCATTTTTTCTACAACAAGCAGTAATTTATCAGCCCTACCATGGCCATTTTATCTTGTCTCCAATTCCAATCACATGTGCTTCCTTTTGGACAAAGTTTTCTATTTGATTCCTTCTATCTCCCTTTCTCTTTGTTCTCCTTGGTCTTTTTCCAATTGCAATGATAACACAGAAATGAAAGGTTCCTCTCACAGGTTCACACAATAACACACACAGGACTTGAGAGGATTCCCCGTAGTGTTATTCTTTGCCCTAAACCACGACAAAACCTGCAAAAAGTTCATTTGTAACAAAAAAAAATCACTGTCAGTAAGGTTTTTAAAATACTGAGTTCCAGAAGTGGGAGAAATGGCTCAGCAGTTAAGAGCACGTTCTGCCTTTGCAGAGAACCCAGGTTGGGCTCCTAGCACTCACGTGGCACCTATTAACCATCTGCGACTCCCATTCCAAAGGATCCCACACCTTCTTCTGGTCTCTGTCACCACTGCATACACTTGGTAAACAAACAATCATGCAAGGGAAAGAGCAGTAAACATAAAATAAATAGATCTTTAAAATTAAAAATCTGAATTTCAATTCTGAAACCCTCACTAATAAAAGCCCAAGCACCATGGAATTCTTTAGAACTCCTTTATATATTAGTTACTCTTGTCACTGTTGTGATAAGCATCAAAAAGAAGGGAGCGGGCATTGATTTTGTTTCCTGCTGTTCTGTCTCCACGTCCTTGAGCAGAACATTGTGCTGGTGGTTGGTGTGTACCACAGAAGAGGTTGTTCACATCATATAGGCCAAGAGAAAGAAGACAAGACAGGGTGGCATGGTGTACCACCTTGCATGCTCCAATGAACCACTTCCTCAGATGAACCACACCGTTACTGGCTAGGGACTAAACATTCAGCATGTGACATTATAAGAGAGGTTTTATATTTTAAGCATAAAAAGCATTCAAATGAAAGTTCGAAGTGATAATTGAACAGGTAAGCTCATATTGTTAGAATTTTATTTATTATAAAATTTATTTATGCAATATATGAGTGTGCTTGTATATGAGAGAGACAGAGGCAGAGAGAGACGGGGAGGGAGGGAGGGAGGGAGGAGAGAGAGAGAGAGAGAGAGAGAGAGAGAGAGAGAGAGAGAGAGAGAGAGAATGAATAAGTATGCGTGCTTGCAAACATAGAGACCAGAAAAGGGCATAGGATCCCTCAGAGCTGGAACTGCAAGTCTTGGTAAGAATCCCACTTTACCAGATGAAGGTTCTATGATGATATGCAAGATATTCGTCAGTATTGCTATAGGATAGGGTCATTTCAGGTTGCCTATTCCCATCTGCCCAAGGAATTAACTGGGGACCTCGGCTTGGGCACCTGGGAGCCATTCTAGGTTCAAATCTCTTGCCAACCCTAAGGTGGCTCCCTTAACTAAGAATTGTGCTTCCGTGCTCCCCTATCCAACCTTCATTTATCCCAATCCTCCTTTTTCTCCAAGTTCCCCCCTTCCTCCCCTTCTCCCTTTTCTCTCCCCATCTCCCCTTACTCCCATCCCACCCCACCCCCAAGATCTCAATTTTCTCTCCGGCAGCTTTGTCTACTTCCCATAGCCAACAGAGACCCACACTGGAGCACTGGACTGAGCTCCCAAGGTCCCAATGAGGAGCAGAAGGAGGGAGAACAAGAGCAAAGAAGTCAGGACCACGAGGGGTGCACCCACCCACTGAGACAGCGGAGCTGATGTATTGGGAGCTCACCAAGGCCAGCTGGACTGTGACTGAAAAAGCATGGGATAAAACTGGACTCTCTGAACATGGCAAACAATGAGAGCTGATGAGACGCCAAGGACAATGGCAAGGGGTTTTGATTTTACGTAATGTGCTGGCTTTGTGGGAGCCTACCCAGTTTGGATGTTCACCTTCCTAGATATGGACGGAGGGTGGAGGACCTAGGACTTACCACAGGGCAGGGAACCCTGACAGCTCTTTGGACTGGAAAGGGAGGGGGAAAGGAGTGGGGGGAGGGGGAGAAGGGTGGGAGGAGGGGGAGAAGGGTGGGAGGAGGGGGAGGGAAATGGGAGGCTGGGAGGAGGTGGAAACTTGTTTTTTTTCTCATTTTCTCAATAAAAAAAAAGATTAAAAAAAAAGAATCCCACTTTAATATGCAGTCCTTGGATTTGAGTTATGATCCTCATGTTTGTAAGGCAAGGCATTCCACCAAGCTCGTCTCCAACCCACAATTTTGCGTATTTTTAAAAATAAGCTGTTTGATTAAATTGAGTCTATGCTGATATCTGAAATTTGTTTCTAATTCTGAGATTCAATACATCAGCAATTAAAGATGCTGATGACAAACCAGAGATTCACAACCAATCACTCACAATTATTACATTCTTTCCAGTCAACAGCAGGAATCTACTTGAAAAGTGTGGTGAGAACACAAGTCCCCTCCAGACATCGTGTTAGTAGACAGAATTAACATGACGACAAACCACGGAACAAAGCCCCCACATCTACACAGAAGAGGACAGCAGGCAGGGATAACCGTGACTAACTGTGCTGGTAGCTACCCATGCTCTTTCTTTGTCTTTTCAAGCTCTCGACAGGAAAAAAAGACTCATGCAATGCAGATGAAACAAAATGCTAGTTACGGGTCTCTTCTGATGATCTTATAGTATGAGAAAACAACTCTCTGAAAAATTGCCAATGTGCAGGATGGGATGGAGTCTTTAGATCTAGAGTCAGATTACTCTAGGTAGCATCATCTGGAATTTCAAGGTTCATGAAGGTGACCGTACAGTGCTTTCTGATAATCTGTATACTTTGAATACCAATGCCAACACCAAAGAAGAATCTTTCTCCCATCTATATTCTACTATCCAAACACTATGGTACCACTCAATGGTAAGTTACTCATTCTGGTTAGGATTTCAAGCACAAAAAAAAGCATTTCTTGTATATCATCATAGAACCTTCATCTGGTGATGGATGGAGATAGAGACAGAGACCCACACTGGAGCACTGGACTGAGCTCCCAAGGTCCCAATGAGGAGCAGAAGGAGGGAGAACAAGAGCAAAGATGTCGGGACCACGAGGGGTGCACCCACCCACTGAGACAGTGGAGCTGATCTACTGGGAGCTCACCAAGGCCAGCTGGACTGTTACCAAAAAATCTTGGGATAAAACTGGACTCTCGGAACATGGCGATCAATGAGGGCTGATGAGACGCCAAGGACAATGGCACGCGGTTTTGATTCTACGCAATGTGCTGGCTTGGTGGGAGCCTGGCCAGTCTGGATGTTCACCTTCCTAGATATGGACGGAGGGGGGAGGACCTAGGACTTACCACTGGGCAGGGAACCCTGACTGCTCTTTGGACTGGAGAGGGAGGGGGTGAGGAGTGGGGGGAAGGGGAGAGGGGTGGGAGGAGGGGGAGAAGAGTGGGAGGAGGGGGAGAAGAGTGGGAGGAGGGGGAGAGAAATGGGAGGCTGGGAGGAGGTGGAAATTTGTTTTCTTTTTCTTTTCTTTATTCTCCTTTTATCAATAAAAAAAATTTTTAAAAAAAAGCATTTCTATGATTTCAAACATATCAGTTGTCCTAGAATATAGACCAGAACTAATTGCTGTGGTTTGAATGTATCCTCTAAATTTTGTGTGTTAGAAACATAATCCTCAAAATTATTTGTTAATGGCATCTGTGAAATGAGATCTATGAGGAATGGTTATGTTGTAATAGCTTTGTCCCCATGAATGAACTGACACTCGCATGGATTGCTAACTTATTGCATAGGTGGCTCTGTTATCAGTGTGAGATCTCTCTGGCATGCTTGCATTGTCTTGCCATGATATGCCCTCCGTTATACCATAGCCCATCAGGAAGACCTTTGTGATAGGTTGATGAGATGCCAGAAGCATGTGCTTGAACTTCCCAGCCCCCAGAACTATATATCAAATAAACTTCTAACTTTTATCAACATTTTACTCTATAATATGTACTTATAAACCATAAGACTTACTAAGACATGACACACTTATCGAGCACGGTGATTCCTCCTCGTAGATTACTCGGTTACTGGATGGCCCTTCTCTTCTTACTTACTCTTTTCAAATACTTGATTCTCTTCAAAAAAACTGCCAAAACAGAAGAAAGCAATTCAAAGAATGTCAGCTAATTTTCTTCCTTTCATCTTTCTTGACCTTCTGTTTCACTCCGCTCCCATCTCCACCCCTACCTGGTCCTTACTTCAGTGAACAGCCTCTCTGGAAAACACACTTTCTGTCCACTCATGTACTCTTCCCTGGGGTGGCACCAAGACACTGATAAAATGGCTCAAATTTTTTTTAGCAATAATGAAAAAAAAAAGGTATAAATATCTTCGAGCAAAAAGAGTCCTAATCTCCCAATATCCCAGAAGAATAGGCACTGGCTCCTGGAGAGGGATTTGTAAGTTGTGAGAAAAGTGAAATGTAAAAACTTAAAGAACTAGATAAGTATTACATTGTTCTGCAGAAGATAAACAGGGCAAGGAGTGATAAGATTGTAGGAAGAGTGAGCTAGACATACAGCAGTTAAAGGTTCAGCCGAGATAAGTAACAGAAGAACAATTAGGGAAAGCTAGCGACCATGCCTTGGACAGGACCCAACTCACGAAGGGATAATCAACTGTGATTTTTAATTTCTCTGATATGTATTATTACTATTATTTTGATTGCACAAGTGTGTGTCATATGTCTCTGTGTGTATGTATGTATCCATGTCCGTGTGTGTGTGTGTGTGTGTGTGTGTGTGTGTGTGTGTGTGTATGAGTGTGTATGTCCATGGAAGCAAAAAGAGGATATCAGATCCCCCGAAGTCAGGAAATTCTGAGTTGCCTGATGGTCCTCTGGAACAGTTGTATGCAGTCTTGAGGGCTGAGCCACTTCTTCATCCTCAGCCCCTAGGTTTTTAAACAAACTACTACACATGGAATGATGAGATCATTATGGAATTCAGAGCCATTACGGACTGCAGTATACTTGGCATGATTATTTGTGTGTGAAAAAAGAGAAGATCGAAGTGAAGAGAAGGGAGTTGACATTTGGGTTATACAGAGGTTCATACAGATCCAGCTTTGGATTGGAGAAATAGAAACTTGAGATATTACACAGGAAATGGAGGAGATGGAGCTACGTGCTTTGTATGAGGATTACCACAGTTCTGTCTGGAGCAAGCACATAATCCTCCCCAGGAACCGACTAGCTTTCCCAAAGAGTGTTAAAGGCATATGGTTGGCTCACAGTCTTCTTCCATTAGTCGTTTTACAGTAAAATTTAAAACATTTGGTGCCTTAAAATGTGTTATTTCTTCATTTTTTTAAATTATATTTTTAGATACTCAAGTTCATCTTCCAGGTGTGTTGCACCAAAAGCACATAGCTGAAATAAGAAACACATGTACACTACAAAAAAAAAAATAACAAGATCTGGGGGAGCTGCTAAAAGTTAAATATTTGGATAACCTAGAAACAGGGTCTCCCCTTACAGCCCAGATTGGTCTGGAACTCACTATGCAGCCTTAGTTGGCCTTGAATTTTCAGAACCTACCTGCCTCAGATTCCTGAGTACTGGAATTACAGGTGTGAGCTACCACATCTGGTTCTAACAGATCTTGGTTAGGATTATCTTGGCCTATCCATAACCAAATAGGATAAACTCTTGAAAGCATCTTGTCAAATTCCAGGAAACAGGAAAAGTAAGAATCACAGCTAATGCTTCCAGATGACAGAACTGGGTTTTAAAATATTGTTAAATGTGTTCCCCAAACAAAACTAATACAATGGTTACCAGCTACACCATTGTCAGTCGCATGTTTGAATTCCAGACTTCCTTTGTTTCTTGTCCTATTGCTGAGATGAGACACTCTGATAAAATAAACGTAAAGAAGATCTTTCATTCTGGCTCAGAGTGCAAGCTGGCCACATTGTTTCCTCTACCAAGAAGCAGAGAGCCAATGAATGAGTGTGTTATTGTTCAGTTTCTCCACTTACATAGTTCAGGATCCCAGCCAGAGAGCAGTACCACCCACAATAGGTAGATCTTCCCATGGCAATTACTGTAATCAAGACACCTCCACAGGCGCCCTGAGAGGCATCTCCCAGGTAACCCTAGATTCTATCAGCTGACCACACTAACCACCACACAGACCCACACCTCCACCTGTCTATTTGAGTGCTTTTTTCTTGACTGCCCCATAGGACCTTAGGCTCCACATCTGTCGTCTACTACCTGATCTTCCTTTCTGAAATCTGGTTCTCTTCCAACGTCCCTAACTTAATGTTAATGCTACTCCCAGCTGGTTAGTTATGCAAACCAGAAGTAAGATGGCCATCATAGACATCAGCTTCCCCTACCTGCCTATTTGGTTTTTCAATTATAATAGTAACTCCTTTCTTGACATTACTCCAACATTTGTTTCTCCAGACTACTAGAGAAGCCACCAACCCAGTATGCTGCAGTCTATCTTTGACTCACTCCCAGTAGTTTTCCACATTTTTGTCAAAGTGGTATTTTGAAAACACAAACCCTCATATGTCCACCCATTCGCATAACACTTCAGTGAATTCTTACTGCTGTAGATCCAAAGAACAAAATATTTAGCATACCTAGTGAGCTCTTGGCCCACTGTCACTCTCGTTTTGCAGTATCTCATTCTGGCTGTGTTTCATCTTCGTTCCACTTATGACCAAGTACCAGAATCTTGGCAGAGACTCTGTCATCTCTTTATATCATCGATAGCCTCTCATTTCACCAAATATCCAGCCTCTCATTTCACCAAATATCCAGCCTCTCATTTCACCAAATATCCAGTCTCTTGGCCCACTGTCACTCTCGTTTTGCAGTATCTCATTCTGGCTGTGTTTCACCTTCGTTCCACTTATGACCAAGTACCAGAATCTTGGCAGAGACTCTGTCATCTCTTTATATCATCGATAGCCTCTCATTTCACCAAATATCCAGTCTCTTTTCATGGCAATCATCACTTCCTTAGAAAGAATCACTGAGCTTCCACATTCAAATTCCAATATGGTGTCTCCTGTTCTTACTTTATATGTGTTACTTTGATTTTTCCTGCAAGTGGACAATTATTTGGATAGCTTCTATAATACAGTGTGACTTTCATGGGAGCAGAAATCATTCTTGTTTTATTAATCCCCAAATTCTCCAGTGCCACTGCAATATCTGATATTGACTTAAAATGTGTTTAATGTCAAAAGGTGACTTTATAGGGATTAACAAAATCCTGCCTGTGTTTTCTGAAAACCTTAATAACTCAGACAACTTTCTTTGCATAGATGGCAAGTCCAGTATAGTTGAAAAATATGACCATCAGGAAAAAGTTATTGCAACTTTTGATAACATGAATGATCTGTACTGGTCAAGGAACCTACATGTCCCTAAATAGAAGAATAGATGAAGTAAATACAGTACATTTACACAATGAAGTATTGCTCACCTGTTTTTAAAAAGTGACATCATGAAATTTGCAGGCAAGGAACTAGAAAAATTCATCCTGAGTGAGGTAACCCAGACTCAGAAAGATAAGTATGGTATGTATTTGCTTATATGTGAATCTTAGCCATTAAATAAATGGTAACTGAGCAACAATTCATAGTTCCAGAGAGGTCAGGTACAAAGTAAGGAACTGGAAGGGACATGTGGATCTCCCTGAGAGTGGGAAATAGAATAGATTTTATGGGTGCACTCGGAGGCAGGTAGGAACAGGAATGAGATGATCAGATGGGGAAGCAGAGGGAAGATAAGGTTGAGGTAGGGAATGTAGGAAGAAACATCTGGAATGGAAGGACATTTGTGGGTGGTACTGAAACCTAGTGTAGTCAAAACTTCCTAAAATATGCGAAGGTGATAATAATAAAGTCTTCTAACCATCGGGGATAAAGAGTCTCATCTGGCCATCTCTTTTTACCAAGGTTTCCGTTACCGCACTAAGTTACATCCAGGTGAGTGGTTAGTCAAAGGTGATACCATGGAAATCTCCAAATAACCCAGGATGTTGCCAAGATAATAGGGTTCTCTGCACAAACAGATAGCAGGGCCCCATTGCTGAAGACAACACACAACTCATTGAACTTGAAAAGGTTGATCTGATGCCTACATAGAATCTTCACCTCCATCTCCGTCTTCTAGTGTCTTTGTTAAGGGAAAGTCCTCTGCAAGCTACAAAAAATAAACAAACCAAAACATAAACACCAACCCAGCTACAAAATCTTTGATTTATGATCTCTCCTGCCTGCAAAATATGCTCGGGCAATGGTGGCATAAAACTGTGGGAGTAACCAATCAATAACAGATTTGACTTAAGACTCACTCCATGAGATGAAACCCATCCCCAAAACTGCTTGAACAAGATAGCCTAGAGACCAATGTAAAACAAAATACTACAAAAAAAATCAGTAAAATGATTCCTAATTGTATTCTGATATACTCATAGATCAGTGCCTTATTTAACTATTATGAGAGAAGTTTCTTCCTGTAGCAGATGGGAACAAATCAGAGGCCCACAGCTAGACATTTCACAGAGAAATCTTGGAACACACTGGTCTAAATGTCTCCATCAAATCCCTCTCCTCAGAGCTCATGGAACCAAGCAGAAGAGGAAGTGGGAAGAGTATAACCGCCAGAGAGATAGAGGACATTAGGAAAACAAAGCACCTCTAAATCAACTTAGCAAAGGTCATATGAACTCACAGAGGCTGAAGCAGCAAACACACGGCTGAGATGGGCCTGCACCAGGTTCTCTATGAATACAGTATACCTTTCAGTTTAATAGTTTTATAAGAATCTCAACTATGTGAATAAGTGGGTCTCTGAGTCTTCTCCTGGGGCTCTTTTCCTTCTGATGGTTTGTCTTGTCCAACTTTGATGTGAGGTTTATGTTTTATCTTATTATGTTTTATTTTGTTATGTTTGGTTGTTATCTCTTAGAAGCCTGATTCTTTTTTCTAATGAGAGACAGAAAGGGAGTAGTTCTGGAGAGGAGGGGAAAGGGGGAGGAACTGGAAGGAGTAGAAGAGGGGAAACAAAAAAAACAGTTGTCAGAATAAAAAAAAAGAAAAATATCATATACATGTAAGTTTTATACAGTAACAATATGATAATAGGCTCCTGATTTCCTGCCACTAGAATATTTTGAATGGCATTTTCTTTATTCCAGTAGTAACTGATTAACTGCAATGATGTCAGAAATTTCCTCCTTTTCTGATGTCATATGATCCCGGTTCAATTTAGAATGTGTTCACTTAATTCCTACCGTTCATAAAGATAGGGCAGAGTCCAGGAAAGCCTTTTCCAGGTTTTCCCGTCTTTCAACTGGTTCCCTCCAAGCACTGACAATCTCTTCAATAGCCCTGGTACTAGCTTTGAGACTCTTCAATCGCTGGGATGTACATGCACTCAGGTTAATGTCTTTCTGGCCTTATAGCAGTTCTGGCCAACCTGTCCTCCATGGATTGCCCTTTCATCTAATATTTATGGCTTCTTCATGTCATTGTTCCTTGTCCCTTTGCCATTCTTAGTTTAACCTGATCTTTGCATGAATCAGGCCACTGTATTTTTATTAGTTTTCCTCCAACAAAGATGACATATTATTCCAGTCTGAGATTCACTTTCAGATTTTGTCAGAACCATTGTGGAAGAGACCTTTTGCCCTGGAGCTGCTGACCTGGTGGAAATGAAGTCTACATTCACAACTGGCCAGTTTTGTCAAGCCATATACTCATTCTGCCTACAAGCGAAACCAACACGGGGGGCAGGGGGGTATGAAAGTGTACAACTACTAACTTGAGGAACAGTGGCTCTCACTTTACAGTCAAGCACAGGACATTTAGAATATTGAAAGCAAGGCAGACTGATTTTTGGTTTTGGATTCGGCAAATGTGGGGCAGCAGCCTGGACGAGAAGTAAAAATGATTGGCACACCAATTTGACTCAGCATAGTGGCTTCTATATTTCTAATCACATTTCTCTGACCCCCAAATTCTTTAGTGTCTGAGTTCGTAATGAAAGTACCTTCTTCCTGATGTCTAGTTATGCCCCATCTCCAAATCCCATATCTTATTTGTTCATGACGTAAAGCCTTATGTAAATCTGGTGGCTTGGTTCCCTCCTTTTCTGACATGTGAGCTCAGTCATGTAGCAGACCACCTGTGACTTTTCAGCCCTAGATGAACTAGATAAGAGATGGCAGCTAGGAAACACAGGACCTAGTGCTGCCTGCTTCTCTGTGATTCTCTGAAAATCCTGAAAGGCACCTCCTCCTGAAAATGGACCATAATGATTTATGTCCTCCACTAACAATGGCTAATGTTTGCTAAGTGGTTAGTATATGCTTGGCAACCTTTCAAAGCACTTCATGTGGGGGGAAACATCACTCAAACCTCCTAACTTTATAAGTGCCATTGTTATCTCCCTGTTCAGATGAGAGTGCTGAGATTTTATAATTTAAATGGTAGAATGGGAACCAAGTGAAGGTGTTGGAGCTTCAGAGATCTACATCACTGTTATTCTGTGCTTCTTAAGGAGAATCCAGTGTTGTTCCTCATCCTTCTTAGCCTCTTGGCTGCACTGGCCACCATGTAGTTTTCTCCCAACTCACACTGTCTTTTTAATACAATTTAGTTCTAGCTTTAAAAATGCGTTCCCTTACAGCTAGAAGCATCTTTCTTTCCACTCTTTACTCCCTGCAAATGGGATATGGATTCTGTCCCATACAAGAGATGCAATGTCTGCTCATTGCCTCAGAGAAAGCAGCACCAGGTGACTCTGTCGGTAGGTAGCTTTTATTTCCATTAACTTAACCATATTTTACCACCTTATTCTGTACAATTCAGAGAATGACCTATAATAGTCATTTTTTTGGATTTGAATGAGCGAGTTTACTAAGTATGTAACAAGCAAAATCTGAAGAATAAAAAGTAAAAGGTGGATAGATGATAGATAGATAGATAGATAGATAGATAGATAGATAGATAGATAGATAGATAAAATAGATATCAGAGCAACATCAAACTGGGTGCTTAAAATATCTAACAGAAGCCAGCTAGGAAGTCAGCTGGAGCTCACGAGACTGTAACCTTAAGTATGGCTTCCAAGGTAAAGAATGAGAACAACAAACGGAGATAACACCATCAACACTGATGCTCACTCAATACATCCCACACAAACTGACTGGGGAAGTTGGGGCAGGCAGCTGGAGTTCTTGATTGAGCTGTTTTTCCATGCCTGAGTTTCTTATGGCTGAACCTCCCAGGATGGGAGGGGTTGGGGGGGCACACTGCTGGTTTCCCGTTTCCTCCCCATGGGATAAAACATAGTAACACTTGTCAGTATTTCAGCTGTCTCAAGAGCATAATGTTTTCGCTTGTGTGTTCCTTTGTTGCTCTCTCCTCCCTATTAGAGTTAGCTGGCATCCCATCTAAAGAGTCCAAGAATAAGAAAATAAAAACGTAGATTCCAAAAATAAGAATGTAGAAATAAAGAAATATAAAGTTATAAGTTTAGGAGAATAAGAACAGACTCTCAGCAGCTTTCTCAGCAGATCAAGGATCAGTCATTCACAGTGAGCTATTTTCTCAGATGCTTGGAAAGCCTCCATCAGCTTAGGTCATTTTATTTTACAACTGGCTGCTTTATTTACAAGGCCAGAGCGCCTCCCTGCAAATTGAGAGTAGTGTCCTGGCCATCCTTGATAAACGACAGATGTGAACTGAGTTAACCTTTAGGAGACAGAGATATGTGACCTCTGGGTTAGACACTGTCTCTGTTATGGGAAACTGGCACACCAAAGGGGAGGCATGGGACACCAGTATCTACTGCCTGGACGTACCAGGACAGACAGTGGACAAGTACAAACACCATCGAACTAATGAGCTCTGATAATGGAGGTTGTAAAGTATGGCAGTCTGTATCTGAGTTTTACCTTGAGATAGTGTGAAGAACTTTCTGCTATCTTTTAAGTTCTCAACCTAAGAACCAATTAATTCTAATTTATTAACCTTCTAGTATTACTAGCAGTCCCTTTTCTGACTAATTGCTAAAGACATCTGTTTTCTTGCAATTAGTGACTTTTGCTATAATCTACTCTGAAACATATCTCATAATAGCTGCCTAATTACCCATTGATGTTAAAGCTCACTTATAACACAAACGATCTGCTTGTTTGTTGGGGTTTTTGTGCCACCCAGTACCCCACAACTGTTTAGCCCCAAAGAAAATCACACATAGGTTTCCATAAATTATAAGCTGATTGGCCCATTAGCTTTAGCCTCTCATTGGCTAACTCTCACATCTTGATTGACCCATTTTTTTTCTAATCTATGTTAGCCATGTGGCTCAGTACCTTTTTTTAGTGGGGCAGATCACATCCTGCTGCTTCGGTGGTCTAGGCAGTAGTGGGAAGAATCAGCTTCCTCCTTCCCAGAATTCTCCTGTTTTCCTTGCATCATTTCTACTTTCTGTTTGGTTTTCTCACCTATACTTCCTGCCTGGCCAATCAGCATTTATTTAAAACATGATCGTCAGAATACAGACAATTCTCCCCCACTACTCACTCCCCTTCTTAGGGTCTATTTGATGGTAAAAATTTCTTTGTTTGGAGCTAAAGCTTGGTGCCCCTACTATAAAAAGTGGGATCAAAAAAGGGCCTTTTGCCACAGCCTAACAAACACAATCTATGGCTGTGGTCTCAGCTAGCTGATAAGCTTCTGTGTCCCACAGTGTTTGTTTATTTATTTATTTTATTTTATTTTATTTTTAAGTTTGCTTCTGGTTTTCCTAGGATCCGGTTTCTGGAATAAAGTTTGCTTCTGGTTTATTAGACTCGGTGGTGTTCTCATCTTTGTGCAACCCCCCCCCCCCCCGGACCTAACACCATCCCAAGTCAAAGAGACTTAAAGGACACTTTAAGACAAATATGCTTGTGTCTGAAATGGGGGTGGTGGTAACCCTACTTCCTGAGTCAGTTTCTCAGTCAGCTCAAACAACACCTGACAATTTACCAACATAATGTCCATTACTCACCTGACAAAGCCTGGGGCTGTTTTCCTTAGTCACCTCCAGAAAATGTATTGTTTTTTGTGGAAACACTGTTTAGGACTTTAAGGTCACAACCTTGAGCTGCAATTGCCTCTCTCTCAAAATATGTGCTGAACCTGTAAGCAAACAGGTTTTTCTTTTGTTACTCTTATCTTTTGTTGCAGGAATCTGTGTTCCCTGTGTTTAGGAAAAATCTATATTTCATACCCATCAATACCACTACATCACTGCCTACTGTCTTCAAAGCAAGTAAATATCCTGCTGGGGACCCAAATAATGTTGACTGTGGCACTTAGTGTTAGGTTTACAAGGAAAGTATTTTTCCAGCCTTGATTGGGAATTTTAACTAAAGACAGAGGTTATAAAATTCAATGAACAGATACTATAGTTGCCCCTCCCGCTCCACAATTTCATCATCTTCAAAATCAGCTACTAAGATCCCACGTCCAGAAATTCAATCTGCAGTTACACCAGAAAAAAGTTTTCAAAAAAACCCATGTCCACACTGAACTCTTCCTTTCTTGTCAAGAGTCTGCAAACAATGTAACAACTACTTACATTATTACATTTACATTGTATTAAGAACTGTAACAAATCTGTAGAGCATTTTAAATCTGTACAGGATTGGGGCTGGAGAGAAGGTTTGGTAGCTGTGAGTGCTCAGGGCTCTTCAGAGAAACTGTGCTCCCAGTCACACCAGGTGACTCCCAATCAGATGTAACTCCATCTTTGGAGGACCCAACATCCTGGGAACCTTGACTCACAAGGGTGTACTATCCCATAAAAAAATTATAAAATCTAGAAAAAAAAGTCTCTGGCCTCAGGTTTGGTGGCATAGACCTGTCATCTCAACTACTTGGCAGATTGAAACAGGGATAGTGCGTAGTAAAGAGCCGGCTAAGCAATTATTGGAACTGTCTCAAAATAATACGGTGAAGAAGGAAGCCAGAGATGGAGCTTGATGGCAGAAGGCAGCTCACCATGTGGAGGTTTTAGGTCCAGTCCTAGTATGACAATTAAGAGCATATATGATGTAGGTGGGTCTTCTTTCAATGTGTTGTTTTAATTGGTTAATTAATAAAGAAACTGCTTGGCCTGATAGATTAGAACATAGGTGGGTGGAGTAGACAGAACAGAAAGCTGGGAAGAAGGGAAGTGAGGCAGATGCCACAGCTCTCCTCTCCGAGATGGAAACAGGTTAGAATCTTCCCGGTAAGCCACCACTTCGTGGTGCTACACCAATTATTAGAAATGGGTTAATCAAGATATGAGAGTTAGCCAATAAGAGGCTGGAACTAATGGGCCAGGCAGTGTTTAAATGAATATAACTTGTGTGCTATTTCAGGGCATAAGCTAGCCAGGTGGCTGGGAACCAGGTGGCAGGAACGCAGCCTACTGTTCCTTCTACACATATAGAGGTATAGATGTGGAATACAGGAAAATTCTGCACAATTTTCACAAGGTTTTTTGAGTTTCCTCAGATTTGGCTATTTGATGGGACCCTGGGAGACTCCATCCTGGACACGGTGATGAATGACTCTACAAAGATACTGTATATGAAATTTAGAATGCCTAAGCAGTCAGCCAGCACTATGAGAGAAGACGTAAGATGAAGTGAGAAGTAAGGTTGGCAAATATTTAATTTCTATAGTCTAATAGTTAAACCACGTTCATGTCTCCCATGTCTAGGAGTCATTCATAAAGCCATTTCTGCCCTTTTGCTAAAGAGCAAGGTGTTTCCCATAAATATTAGAAAATCAGACTATTGTGAATTTGTTAAGTTTTTTTTGTTGTTGTTGTCTTTTTGGTTTGGCTTGGTTTTTTGAGACAGGGTTTCTATGTGAACTTTGGAGCCTGTCCTGGAACTAGCTCTTATAGACCAGGCTGGCCTCGAACTCACAGAGTTCTCTGTCTCTGCCTCCCAAGTGTGAGTGCTGGGATTAAAGGCATGCACTACCATGTGCTGTTAAGATATTTTTTATGACAATCATTGGGAAAAATAATATTTATTTATTTTGAGTTATAAAAGCACCAGTTGTTTGCAACTGGAGTGTTGAGCCCATCATGGCTAAGAAGTCCTGGCAGCATACCCTAGAGGCAGCAGAGAGGGTAAACACGCAGCTAATGTCCTCTCCTATGGAGTGCTGCTGCTTACATTCAGGGAGGGTCTTCTCTCCTCATGACCAAATCTAGGTAATTCTTCACAGATATGCCTATAGGCTTGTCTCCTGGCTGATTCTAGTTTGGTTAGTCATCATCATGAACCATCAAATGTGAGGATTTATGGGAACACGTGTAACCAGAAGGCAGCTGCTTCACCACCTGTCCCCAGCAGTCACACCCTTGCAGCTCGGGGCCCAGGGGCCCAGCGTGGAAACAGATCCACCCTAGGGTCTCCTCTCCCAGCCAACTGGTTGGTGCCTCTCTTTCTGGGGAGAGCCCTGTCAGTTTTCTTTATCTTTCTGAGCCTGCTGAGTCACATTAGCTCCAGGATCTTTTGTTTTGGTTTGGTTTTGGTTTGAGACAGGTTTCTCTGCAGCTTTGGAATCTGTCCTGGAACTGGCTCTTGTAGATCAGGCTGACCTTGAACTCACAGAGACCAGCCTGCCTCTGCCTCCATAATGCTGGAATTCAAGGTGTGTACCACCACCACCCAGCACTCCAAGACCCTTTTTGAACCTTCTTTTTCCTCTTGGAGAAAGTGTGGGAATTCAGAGGAAGCAGTTCTTCCAAAGTTCTGTCTTAACTGGGCATCCTGTGCTTGACTGGGCAACTGTCACCCTTCATTTCTGACTATTCTGTGACTTCATGGGAAAACTAACTTGATTTCCATCCCGTAGTCAGGGAACTTCAAGGCCTTGGTCTTGTTTCTTCTTTCAGGGTTGTTTATGAAATGCAAGGCTAATCTAAGAGCTCTTTGAAAGAAGGTGTTGTCACTGCAGCTGGATAACCCATCTTTCCTTCCAGAAGGTGTCCATGCTCACCTTCAGTTTTTTGTTTTGTTTAACGAGGCTACTTCCACCAGTGGAAGGTCAGTCCCTCTCAGGCTTTGAAGTCACCTATTATCTCGCCCTTCTGACCTCACATGGAGAATAGTTTTGAGATTGGATCTAGCTGGGCAACTCACAATAACCTCCTTATTCAGGTCTCTAGGCTCAGTTACACGACTGAAATCCCTTTTGTTTTATAATACACGACATTAAAAAGATGTTAAGGATTCCAGGACTATGGTATGAACAAGTGTGGGGGGGGGCATGTCTATTTGGCCAGGCTTAATTGTTTGGGACGTGACCTTCAGTGTTCTGTTATGAGAACCCTCACACCTTTATTCCAGTGTGGGGAAGAGGGTATGAAAAGAACACAGAAGGCCTTGTAGAGGTAAGGAATTTGTAGCTTCCCACCTCATCAGTTTCAATACTGTAAATAAGTTCCCACAGAATTTACCTCTCATTGTTTCTTTTCAGAAGTTCAATGCCACTTTGGCTTTTGAATCTTCATACATGTTCTATTTTCCCCTCCCTGGAAACTATTTGGGTTTCTTTTTATGTGTGTTTTTTCACAGTTTCACAGTTAATAGTTTTCAGTTTGGATAACTTCTGTCTATCAAGCTGGGAGCTTGTGTGTTGTTGTCCTCCAATTCTGAGGCCTATATCCAGATTTTGTGCCTGACAATTATTTTTCTCTGTCTGATTTGTTAGCTTCACATATTTGAAAATTCCTCTCTTGGTTGGCCGGGATAAAAGCTACACCTCAGCAGGACTGGAAAGGAGTGGCAAGAATAGGGGCGCTCGTCCTGTTCCTGAGTTCAGTTCACAGTGCCCATCCTTTCCTAAGCAGCCACAGTGGGAACAATGGGTGTTTCACAGACACCATTTATCAGGTCAGGGAAATTCCCATCTATTGTGTGTGACCATGAAAAAGGTGTTGTGGAATTTTGTCAAATGTTTTGGGCCTACAGGGTGTGAGAAAGGGTGGAATAGAAACTGAAGTTTGAAGTGTGTGTGTGTGTGTGTATGTGTGTGTGTGTGTGTGTGTGTGTGTTAATGGCTTTCTGTCCCCAGCAGTAGGTCACAGGTCTTCACTTTTTTGTGGCTTTTTGTCCACAGCAGGCCATTTCTATTTCTCTCAACTCTCACACATTTTCCCCACATATGGCTGCTCTCTGCATACCTGTGAAGCCATGAAAAAAGACAGGAGGTTACCGTTCTCACACTTACCCCAACAAATCAATAACTATACAGAAGAGCCCCAAACCTGACTGCCATAGGAGGGGATGCATAGACACCTTCAGAACAACAGAAAAATGGAGGGAGAGGGGACATCACTGGACCGGATCCCCTAAATTCAAACAAAACTCTTATCCCCCTTAAAGTCGGTGGTCTCCCCTGCTCTGTAGGTCCCTTCGCTACCCAAGACTACTGTAATAATTGCCGATCAACAGTTCAGTTTACTGTTTTCCTGTCTTTTGACTCTCTAGCGGTCTACCAGCTTTCCCTTCATCTGCTGAGGACCGTTTCATTGTTGTTATTTCATTATTTAGTTTACTATATTACTTTTGTATGTCCCCTTGGCTTTGTGAGATAGACGACGCCACATCATACTATACTAATACCTTTGCTAAGTTCCCTAGCTAGTATTTTATCGAGGATTTTTGCTCAGTGTCCATGAAATGTAGATATGTTGATCTGTAACTGTATTTGTGTGATGTCATTGACCTTGTTGTCTCTTCCACTTTTAAGTTGTTGTTATTATGCTGAAGCCCAGGCTGCCCCTCAACTGTTTGATTTGGGGGGGGGGGATCTTAAACTCCTGACAATCCTCCTCTCTTGGCCTCCAGTACCTGGCTCACAAGTGTGAGCACCAGACCCAGCATTGTTTTGGCTGTTTGTTATTTCACTTTCCGAAAGAGAAATCATTGAAAAGCTAAAATAAAACACTTCAGGCAAATGTAAACTTTTGTGTTAATCAGTGAAAGCGAGGTATATTTGGGGGTTTCCTACTTTCGGTTCCTATTCCCGAAACCAGTTTATCAAACATGCTTTGAAGAATATTAGGAATCTTAGTCTTTTGATCAGCTATTTTAATTGCTCTTAATCAAAAGTTTATAGACTTACTAGTAAACATTCACTCCCCAGGGCCCCTTCACTTCCTGAATAGCACTCATGATTTACCTCGTCACCAACTCACCTCTCAACTGTAATTTGCCGAGAGTCAGGTATCTTTAGCGGTTAACCTCGGTTGCGCATGGGTGGAACCCCAGTCACCAGAAGGTAAGCGACAGAGACACATCAGGAGGGAAAACTGAACCCAGGTTGTGGTGCCACCTTTAGAGTCAGGGATGCAGAGGGTTGGCCAGGACGTCTGGCGATTTTAAGCTGGGAACAGACCCAGCACAAAGCTTAGAGTCTGCACTCCAGAGGCGCTAGGTGAAGACAGGGGAGACCGCACAGACTTTTGTTGCTCGGGTAAGGGGCTGAGCAGAAGGGGGAAACTTTCCCACGGCCCCTGTGGGCCGTGCGAGCGGGGCCTGCGCGGCCGGCGGGTCTACGCGGGGTCAGGCTCGGCGCCGCCCACGCGCGGCTCGTGGGAGAAGCGGAGCGGGCGCTCAGGCGGATGCTGGGCGCCGAATCCCAGGCCCTGGGGTCGGGCTGCGGGAGCTGCTCCAGCGCTTTCGGCGGGGTTTGTCTCCTGTCGCTTCCCGTCTCTGGAGCCGGCCTCGCCGTGGGTGCTGGGAGCCGGGCGGGGCGCGGACGCAGGTAAGAGCCGGCCTGGGCCTGGCGCGGCCCGGGGATCCGGGGCTGGACGCACCGCCGCCTCCCGCCGGCCTCAGGTGACAAGCAGAGGCTCAACTTTCGCACCTGATGGCCGGGCCAGGGCACCGGCGTGGTCCGGGTCTGGAGCCGGGTGGGGCGGCGGCGCCGGGGGCGTGGCGATAAGCCCGCCGGGTGGGAGCGGGGGCTGCGCGTCCAGGGTGCCCGGCTGGTCTCCAAGCGCCTGGCCGAGGGCGCACACCCCCTTCGGCGCCCGGCTCCGCAGCGACCCACTTTCTTTTGTCTGGTGCATTTCAGTCCTGGCGTGCCTGCTGCTTTTGTTGCAGCCCTGAGTCGGGACTGTGCAGACTTTCTGCCAGGCTGAGGCGATGAGTGAGCTCTGAAGTGCATCTGGACCCTGGGGAGCCCAGGGTCCCCGGGGGGGAAGTTATTATGAGCTTGATAATTAGCAGTAACATGTGGTTATTACCTTGTGCTTTTCCAGATAACCCTCAATATTTTTGTAGCATCTAATAGTTTTAAGTGCACCTATAAGAGCGTTTATTAGGTAACTTCAAAGGAGCTTGGTGTGGGCAGGTTACTTATTATCCCATTTTATAGACCAGGCAGCTGGGGCACCCACGAAGAAAAGTGATTCTATCAAAAACGAAGCAGGCTTTGTGGGAGCTAGTATTAGAACTTGCCTGACAGAGCTTTGCCTTGAATGATCCAGTTGCTCTCCCAGCCTCAGGCAAAATGTAGTGGTGAAAGACTGTGGGTTAGGCTTTGTGCTGGCTGAGTTTGTGTCAACTTGACACAAGCTAGAGTCGTTTTGAAAGAGGGAACTCAATTGAGAAAATGCTCCCACCGGATTGGCCTGTGGGCAAGGCTGTGGTGCTTTTTCTCCATTGATGATTGAAGGAAAAGGGCCCGGCCCATTGTGGATGGTGCCAGCCCTGGACTAGTGGTCCTCATGCAATAAGAAAAACTGAGCAAGCCAAAAGGAGAAAACCTGGCAGCAGCGCTCCTCCACGGCCTCTGCTTCACTTCCTGCCTCCAGGTACCAGCCTGGAGTTCCTGCCCTGACTTCCCTGGATGATGGACTAGAAGTTGTAAGATGAAATAAACCCTTTCCTCCCCGAGCTGCTTTTGATCATGGTGTTTCATCACAGCAATAGAAACCCTAAGACATTTTTACTCATTGTTAAAACTCTTTCTTTAAAAACTGAGTGGGGTCCTTTCAGACTCCTGCAATAGTATTCCTGAAATTTGCCCTTAGAACTCTGAATAGTTTCCATTGTTGAAAAGCACCAGAAGAGTCTTAAGATGGAGCGAAATACCTGTCTCTTGCCTATGTTCAGTCTTTCCCTTTTTTGTTTAAGCGTAGTACCCCGGCAGCCCAGAGACACTTGGTGATGATCATGGCAGAGATCCTCAACATTAATAAAGGAGTATCATGGAGACAGGTTGCTAGCTTACCCTACTTATGAATAGTTGAACATTTAAGAGGAGCATCATTTCAGTGAAAACTAACATCCGCAGTAATTGCATGCATATTATATATTATTGTTTTCTTACCTTTTCCCACAGTTATCAACAGTTAACCAGGTTCTCTGGATTTTGCCTTTAAATTGTCTTGTCAATAGCTCTTTTATTGCTCAAGTGTCCTCTCTTTTAAATTTGTGTTTTTCATCTAAAAGTCAGACTTACTTTCTGTGTAGTGTTAGCTAGACCATTTATGAGTACATCTGAAGGCAGTCTCCAAACTTTTTTTAATTAGTAAATCCCAAATACCAGGCAGGAATTCTTCCAGGCAAGTAATGCAGAGAATTAGCAATCATTTTAATAGTGCTCTCTGATATTTTATGACACTACTACATGTATAATAATACTTTGAAAAGTCATATACTGCCTTTTCAGCAAGGAGCATAATGCTAAACATTTTTACCTAAATTTTGCAAGCTAAGCCACACAAGTTTTACAGGACAGTTTGTCTAGTCTTAGCTATTCTCTTCCCTTTAGTGACCTCCACTCAGGTGTCTGGGGGAAAATGGATAGTTGGAGAATGAAGTCATACCTACAAGATCATTTGAGCTGGGCTCTGGTTCTCATCTTCACAGTGTGACTGTGCAGTTAGCATACATGCTATGTATGTGGTTAAAGCATTTAAAGAGATAGCCACCTATAGAGGGGAAGTGTTTACTGGAATAGGCCCACTGCTTTTCAAAATGATTTTGAGTCCTTTTGCCGTCAGTATAAAAGTGTTGTTACCTTTATAAGCATTTTCTTTTGTATTTTGCTAAATCAAGAAACTAAACCTACCTGAGAACTGTTTTATCTGCTGAATTTGGAAGAATAGCTTTTGGCACGCCTGTCAGACTAAGGTCTACCTTCAGTATTCAACAACTGGTAACCGTGAAGACAACGTAAAGGAACAGCTTGAAAAAGAAGTTAGGCTTGGGGTGCAGATCAGTGTATGCTTATGGCCTGTGTGAACTCCCCAAGTTCAATCCTCTGAATAACCAAAGTGAAAAATTTCAGATGATGACAGTGTTAGAATGCAGTTGAAGCCTTCCTGGAAGGCTGTGCAGAAGGAGAAATGCTTACTTGTAGCTTAAATTCTGTACCCATGTGCTTGTTTAAATTCTGTACCCATGTGTATATTTACATATTGTCAAAGAGTTTGAGAAGAATTAATTTTCTTGCAGTGTCTTCTGGTTACTTTCTAGCAGGCTGACTTTTCTTTTTGTAAACATTAGAATCGAATTTGTTTGCATAGATCACATATCTTACCATAACAGTGTTAGGTTGAGAATGTATTCCATATAGGAGCTTAAACCTCACATCAATGAGACTATAATTTCTTGTAATAACCTAGGGCCAGAGTTTAGCTCCATATTTTATTTTCAGTCTAATAAAGGACAAAATGCTTCATATCTTCGGGCCTGGCACAGGAGCTCAATCTTGACAATGCGGTCTTGTGTTTGTGTTTTATTTAATACCTCTTAGCATATAGATATTTGCTTTCTTAATTTTTCCAGGCTTGACATAGTTAGAAATATATTGTAAGCATTATGTACTGTCCTGGTCCATTTGTGTTGCTATAACAAAATACCTGAAACTGGGTCATTGATGAAAAGTAGGATTTTATTTCTTACACTCGTGGCGAATGGGAGGCCAAGAGCAGGAGCTGGCAGATGTGCCATCTTGTGAGAGTTCAGGACCCTGATTCTAAAGGAATGCTGTATTCTTGGCTGAAGGCGGAAGGATGGAAAAAGCGCTGAGCTAGTCCCCACCAGTCTTTTAACAAAACATAAGTTTGGGGGGAAAAAATCTTCCAAAACATAAAAGTGAGAAGGAAGTGAACTTCTGAAACAGATGGTTATTAAGTTGTAAATTGGGAGGGATTTCCTTATGTTAGCTCCTGCTGTATGCTATGGCGTGCTGATAAATACAGGCCCAGAGGCTCCATTCTGCCCCTGTTGTGAAGTTCTCTTTGCATGGGACCTCTTCCAATCTGGAAACTGGACTAGTAGCCTTGGCCTCTCAGCTACTGCTCTGTACTGTGGGAACGGCTCCATTATTGTTTATCTCCTGTGCTCCCAGGAAGTTCCAGGAAGCAACCAGGTAGCAGTGGGGCTTGTGGTGGGTAACAGAATGTTTGGAGACCCAGTACACAAAGAGCTCTGTGATTGTAATTTGTTTTTAATTTTTGTTTTAAATTATATCAGTTCTTCTCTGTCAAATGGATAGGCAAGCAAAAGGGGCAGGACGTCTCAGTGGATAAGAAAGTGGAGAACCAGCTCACGATGACCTGTGAGATACAGTGAAAACAGTCTAACTGTTTTGTATATTGGGCACCTTGTAGGCAGGCCAAAGAGCTAGGCGAGTGAGTAGGAAAAGGGATTGTGATTTCTTCAAACTGATTTGTGTGATACCAAGTCTGGGCTGATGTCTCTCTGACTGAACTTAAATATGTATCAGAAGGCAAAGAAATAGACGAACAGAAAGAACCTCAGAAATACTGCAGGACAAAGAAAAAAGAATTGTGATATGACATTAATTCCATGACTTGATTGAGAATGGCTTCTTAAATACTGTGCTGCAAGACAGTGGTGCCCAGTCTTCCCCGAGCTCCACAAAAAGCAGACCATTTACCTTCTCCATTGCTTTTGTAAGGAAGACATTTGGATATTGTTTTAAGAAATAAAAAAATTACTTTGAAAAATAATTTTTTTAAAAATAAGTCAGTCTGATTTATAAGAGCACTACATGCTCTTACCCACAGTCTTCCCTCCCTCCTTCCCTCTCATAAGAATAGATCATGACATTATTATAATAAGCACAGTACTACACTAAAAAAAATAGCTACTTTTTAAAAGTAATACTAGCCTCTTCCTGTTTGATCTTTGAGGTTTTAGTTTAAAACAGATGGAAGACATACCACTTTCTGCCATTGCAAATTGAAGAATAAAATAATTTGTATTTTCTGATGATAATTTAATAGAATTGTAAATAATTTTAATATATACAGTAGCATGTAGTCATAAGAACACAGAATGTCATGAAACTCAGACTTTGTATTTTAATGGTGTCTCTAAAAAGTCATTCTCTGTAGTTCTTTATGGGACAAATGAGATCAGCTTATTTGGTGATATTTGCTGACTTTGGTCTGGTGATGCCAATAAATGGTAGTAATAAAGTACTTTAAGCCGTCTAAGGACAGGATGGCTTTGTTTTTGTCCTGTGTGTGCTTGCTTTGTGATTCATTCTTTAATTATACTGTCCGGCACTAAACTGTCCTATAGGACAGTCAGCCCTCAGGTTCACTGAGTTTCATAGCTTTAGATTCATCCAAAGTGTTAAGGGAAAACGTGTCTATTTTGAACTGCTCCAAACTTTTCTTGTCATTATTCATTAAGCTATATAGTTTCACGAATATTCATATAACATTGGCATGGTTCCAATATTATAAGTAACCTATAGATTATTTGTCATACACAAGAGTAGGTGTGTAGATTATATAAACTGTGATAGCATTTTAGGTGAGTGAGTGTTTGGTACCTGCTAGGGGCACTGGAATCAATTTCCTTCAAATACCAAAAGGTGAAACTACTGGGGAATTTGCCATTCATCAGAAAAGGCAAACACGGAAGAAGCAGTTAGCAGTGTGATCAGCATTTAGAAAGAAAACCAGGAATGACATTTAAGAAAAATAAGAGAAGGTGAAAAATAAGTCTAGGAAGATCCATCCCTAACAGAAAGATGAGACTTGAAGCCTGTGACAGAACTCTTGAGTAGAGGCTTCTGAGGATCCAGGGGTTGCAGCAGAAGGGAGCGGGTAGAAGGGAAGAAGTGAAGGAAGGCTAAATTGCTGAGCTACAGAGCAGGTGGCTGCCAACCAGGGGCAGCTCCTACCTCATCAGCAGAGAACTGGAAAGTGTCTGGAGGAGCAAAAGATGCATTTTGCATCTTAAAGAGGGATGCCAAGTTCAGTGTGGAGAATTAAATTGCTTCAGATTTCATAAAACTAAGCTTTGATGACTGCAACCTGAATTTATGACCTTGTGAGCATGCACATTTGATTGCTTATGGCATGCATGGGCCGAAAGTTCTTCTTTGATCTGGCCAAAGAGAGCCATTTACTCTACTGTACCTTTTTGAAAGCGCTAATGAGGAAGCTCTAACCTCTGTCTGCCTTAATCCTTTCTTTCTTCTCTGTCCTTTCCCTTCAGGGTGCTTAAAAGCCCTTTACTGACATTCTCACACCAGACCCTAAGAATGATGGTTATAGCTTTGAGTGGCTTGGCTTATGATTGGAATTAGGTTTTCTTGCAGAGGCTAACAGAAGTGAAAGCTTCTGGATATGATGATGTGAAAGATTAAACTACAAACAATGACCATCGTTCTAGACATTTGATATGTACCATGAAGATGACTAGTTAATTTACAGTAAGGGAGGAGATAGCCTGGGAGCCAAGAAGAACACGGTGTAGGAGGGAGGAATTAGGGAACATAGATATATGACATAAAAATCTACTTTGATAAGGCAGTGGGGTTGTTTAGGAACTTAAATTTTAGTGTCCATGTCTACAAAAGATGAAGCTGTGGGTAAAGATTATGCTGAGACTCCTAAGTAAAGCCCAGACAATGGAGGGCAACATTCTCATTGGAACAGTAGATTCGGGTGCGAAAGTAATCAACAGATCAACAAGGATTATAAGGGAGTTTGTGTTGGCCTAGAAGTTAAGAAGTATATCATCTGAATATTCTGTGTATCAAGTTTGTTTTTAAATCTCTTGTATAAAATTTAAATTACACATAAAAATGAGTTCCGTATAAATCCACCTCCTTTAATAGTTTCTTTTTTCATTATATATAATTTGTTTCTACATTATTTACTTTCTTCTGAAAATACTTGAATATTTACCTCCATTCTAAGATCCTTAAAGATCAGACTGACAGTGTTGTATGTTGTGCCCAACAAGACTAGCAGTTTTTATTGTCATCTACTACATAGTTTATGTATGATATTCTCCAGTTATGAAAAATACCTATTTTTAGAGTTGAATTAAAGACTCAAAATATAGACTCTGAGTTTGATAGCTCTCTTTATCCCCTTCTCTGTGTGTCTGTCTGTCTTGCATTCACATTTTTCTGTCACTTGATTGTTTTAATATGTGTATTACAAATTGAAATATAATTATATATTCATGGAATCCAAAATCATATGATAATGACTATGTATATAATAAATGTTACATATATATGACATGTAGGCCATAGAATATATACTGCATAGATGTGCATTCACACAATATCCTATTGATAACTCTATTCATGGGGCTATGCAACAACTATAAAAAAATATTTTCTTCCTGTCTATATCCTTTCACTAATAGGTATCTTACACCTCAGGTTTCTCTTTCCTTAAAAAAAAAAAAAATCTATTTTTGAGGAAAAGAATATCCAACATCTTTTTTCTTACAGAATATCCTACATTCTGGATTTGGATTATGGTACCATTTAGCACATTTCTCTGTTCCTCATATTGTATGAAAATTAGTTGTCATATATGTGCAATGCTTAAGTTGGCTTAGGTTTGTTTACTCTTTTAAAGGGTGTTTCATGAATGGTGCTGAATCCTTCTTTTTTGTAGCCCCATGAGGATTGGGTTCTATGGTCAAACTGGTCTCTGTTGACATAGCCCCAGGAGGCATGTGAGGATTGGGCTTAAGACCAGATTGGTCTCTGTGGAAGATCTAACTCTTGTTATCTTAGAACATGACTGTATCTGAATACATGACCTTTAAAAAGCTGATTGCATTGAGATTTGTTTTGTAGTGTGGCCCTATTCCAATCTAGTATCTTTATGGCAAAAATTTGTGTACATAAATGGATGGCATAGGTATGCAAACACAGCTAGTTCAAGTGACGCCAGACAGACATCAGTTTGGCTCATGCATAAGTTCAAATGAGATAGTATCTGATAAGTTTACCTCCCCTTTCACTGATCCAAAAGGAAACAATAACTCTAGTTGCCTTCAGCTTGGCAACGTTTAGTGTTGGTTGTGTATCAGAAATCTTGTTGTATTGCAAGGTACTACACACATGCTTATACTTCTTTTTGGGGAGTACAATAGTATACGTTAGTGTGGAAGCTGGTGGCTCAGTGATGTGAGCACTGACGAGCAGCCTAGGGAACAGACAATCTGCTCAAAGCTAAATAGTAGTTCTTTCAACTCTCTTGTGGAAAGATGGTGGAATTAATAGATAACACATGCTCAGAGCTCATCTACTTTTGAAAAGAAGACTCTGTCTCAGTAAAGAGATACCATGGCCACAGCAGTTTTTATAAAGGGAAATATTTCATTGTGGTGGCTAACTTACATTTCAGAGATTCAGTCCATTATCATTAGGGTGGGAAGCAAGGCAGCGTGCAGGCAGCGATGGTGCCCGAGAAGGAGCCAAGAGTTCTTATGTCTTGACTCATGGGCAACAGGAATTTTTCTGAGGCACTCGGTGGTATCTTAAGCAGAGGAGACCTCAGAGCCCACCCCACAGTGACATAATTCCTCCAACAAGACTACACCTCCTAATAGTGCCACTTCCAATGAGTTTATGGGAGCCAGTTACATTCAAATTACCACAGACTACATTATCTAGAAATATCTTCAGAAACCAAAAAAAAAAAAAAAAACTTTTGTTCTGTTTATTCAAAAAAGTTTCCTTACAGCTATTTTCTTTGTTCTGAGAAAAGGAATGCTAAAGCCAGAGCAGTGCTTAACTGTACTTCTGCCTTCTCATCAGAATCTCCTGGACCCATGGAAGATAATATATTCATTGAATGTAAGAGTGGCAAATTTCAAATAACTATTAACTTTTGGCAAAAACCATTCTTCCTATCATTTCGGTATACGTAATATAGAGTAAATACGCTTTAGCGCTTATCTCTCTAAGAAATCACACACACACACACACACACACACACACATGTTGAGAGAAAACATTTCATTTCCCACTTAGGTCTACATTTGGTTATTTTCCTGTTAGAGCCTTTAAATTGTTTGTCTACTATCTCATACTCAATAGCTTAAACCTGTATTATCCTTGTATGCTGTCAGAGTACACATCTTAAATATTCTTTGTATGCCTTGACAAGGCAATAGTTGCTGAGGAAATATGTATTGAATGGATAATTACTTGTGCCTTAAAAACATAGCTTAAAATTATCCATATTCAGCTTTTTGATGAACCTCCATACCAATTTCCATAGTGGATGTACCAGTTTTCACTCTCAGTTCGCAATAAGTATTCTTCTTTCTCTCAGTCATTGCCTGCATGGACTGTCATTTGTTTCTTGATCACAGCCATTCTAACTTGAGTAAGAATTGTTATGTAGATCATTGTATCACTTACCCTTCCTCAGAGGGGCATCTTTCAGCAGATGGGAATTGACATAGAGATCCACAACTGGACGCTGTGCAAAGAGTGAGAGGCAGTGGAACACTGAGTTCTAAATGAGATGTTTGTATTAAACCCCTCCCTTAAAGGCCCAGTGATCTGTAAGAACCAGAGATGGTAAGTGAAAGAAACATCACCTTCCAGACACGACATGATTTGTGTAGACATATGAGCTCATAGAGACTGTGTCAGCACACTCAAGACCTACACATGTTCAAACCAGACTAAGTCCCAGCACTGAGAAGGGGAAATGAACACCAAGTCCATCCTAAGAGGATTCTATTTGCAAATAAAACCTGTTAGAAAAGGGGAAATCAGTTTTCTCAGGCTCCATGGCAACACAAAACTGGATTCCTGTGATATTTTGTGTGTTTTTGTCTTGTTTTTGTTGTTTTATTTCGTTGATGTTTTTGTTGTTTGGATTCTTTTTTATGAGATGGGGGAAAACAACATGCATGTTGGGTTGGGAGGTGAGGAAGATGTAGAAGGAATTGGGAAGGGAAAGAGACCATGGTCAAACTATATTATATAAGAAAGTTTTAGTGAAAAAATAAAATTCATTTTTCCCCAGGAAATAACACCGAATTTCTTTTTGTGTTTTGTTTGCTTGTTTTCTTTTTCTTTATTTTGTTGTTTTTTTCTTTTTTGGTTTTTTGAGACAGGGTTTCTCTATAGTTTCTCTAGAACTAGCTCTTGTAGACCAGACTGGCCATGAACTCATAGAGATCTACCAGCCTCTGCCTCTTAAGTGCTGGGATTAAAGGTGTGTGCCACCACTGCCTGGCTTTGTTTGTTTTCTTACTTTAAGACAGAATTTCTCTGTCTAGTTATGACTGTTCTGGAACTTACTCTGTAAACCAGGTTGGCCTCAAACTCAGAGATCCACCTGCTTCTCCTCCCAAGTGTGTGTGTGTGTAATGCCAGTAACAATATGGAATAAAACTCAGGTTTTATTGCAGTGTAAATCCAATATCCAAGAAGCAAACTCGACTCTTTTTGGAGGCATAGTATTTTGAACAGAAGTATAAATACTCTGGTAGTCAGTGGGCTTTCTTCAACACTTTCAGAAAATGAGCCTAAAATTCCGAGTTTTCAAAATAACTTCTTACAACATTTTCATTTTGTTTTGCTCTAGATTTTATTGTTTTTCATTACTCCAGTGTTTATATCTCATATTTACTCATTTAACAAGTGTATCCTTTGCTTTACATTTCTTTGACCACCTTTAAGTCTAAGGCAATGCTTCTTAAATGAAAATATTTAAATACTGGGAACAAGAAAAACCCTGAAGGACAGTATTTCAATTAAAAACATCTGAAACTGTACAAGAATTATGCCTAGCATTGTGGTGTGGGAGGTCCTTCTGTCTACATGTTGCTTTTATTGGTTAATGAATATATAGGCTTTGAGCCTATAGTAGAACAGGGCAGAACAGAGCTAGGCGGGGAAAGCTAAACTGAATGCTGGGAGAAAGAAGGAGTCAGAGAAAAGCCATATAGTCCTGCCGGAGACAGACTCTGGAACTTTACCCGGTAAGCCACAGCCTCATGGTGATACACAGATTAGTGGAGATGGGTTAGTTTAGGATCTAAGACCTAGCCAACAAGAAGCTAGAGCTAATAGGCCAAGCAGCGATTTAAATAATACAGTTTTTGTGTGATTATGCCGGGAACAAACAAACAGCCCTTTCTACTACAGTGTAGCATTTCATCATAGAGTCTTAGGCATGGAATTTTTGTTCATTTACAGAAAAGGAATTTCAGAATACAAAGGTATTTTTCCCTATGACACAGTTATTGTCTTCCTGTTTATGTGACTCTAAACTTAATAGCTGTCAAGCAAGATAAATTCTTCTGAAATTTTAAAAAGTTGTAACAGGCCATTAGCTATCATCAATAAATAGCATTGACTGCATTAAAATGTAGTCCTCAAAACAAAACTTGTGAGATTATCCTATAGTAACGTTATAGATTGGGTGGGACATCCCTCACAGGCTCATGTATGAAAGACTAGGTTCCCGGTTGGTGCTACTGTTTGGAGAGATAGTAGACACGTAGGTGCATGAGGTATAGCTGGAGTGCACACAAATACAAGTTTACACACATGAGTTTCAAAGACATATTTCAGACTTGGTTAATTTTCCCTCTAATTTGTATACCTTGCTTCCACATAAAACGTAGTCTGTGAAATGTGAGAATGTGGTTCATAGTCACCGAGTAGTTTCACTCTTCATTCAGATCCACTACTTTTGCCAAGGTGTAGCAGCAGGGGAAATGGATAAAACTAACCAGGGTGTGAAACTTGCAGTGTTTTCATTTCTTCAGTGATATTTCATAATCCCTAAAGGGATCGTCTGGTTTGAAAGAGAGGAGGGGGCTGCAGTGCCTGGAGTGCCTGGGCTGCAGCTGGGGTGATCTGCTAGGATTAAGGATGGTATTCAGTGTCAGTTGAAGTATGTAGTTTAAGACCATATTGGACAGAGTAAGAAATTCACGGTAGTTACAAGTGTCAGATTCATATAATATTTTCTCATTGTCTTAGCTTCATTTCTTGTTGCTATGACAAGCACCCCAACAAAATCAACTTGAAGGAAATAAGGTTTATTTTGGTGTACAGTTCCAGAGAGGTGCAGTCTATCATACCATGAAAAGCACAGCAGAAGGCAGGGAGTATATGGAAGCAAGAGCAGGAGGCTGGCTGATCCCATTGCATCCACATCCAGAAAGCAGAAGGAGGAGAGAAAATAGGGTCATGCTTTAAGGCCTGAAGGCCTATCCCCAGTGGCCTACTTCATCAAGTGGTCACCCCTTAAAGGTTCCACAACCTCCCCAAACACCACCACCAGCTGGGTACCAAATGTTCAACACATGAGCCGATCAGGGACATTTCATATCCAAAGCACCACATCATTAAGGTTAGGTGTGAATTGTATAATGCCTAAGAACTGAGGGGTTCCAGAGAGATAGCTGGGGAGTAGAAGTAACTCTAAGGGAATATAGTAGATTTGGTTTGGCTTGGTGTTTATTCAACAGGGGTACTTTCTAAGAAACTATTACTGTGGAATACCTTAAGATTGCCTTTGTCGGTTTCAAACCCAGACAATTTTTATCCTCAACAATTACTGAAGAAGATTAAGGTCTCTGTGATTCAGGATTTAGATGGTTTTAGAGTTCATAAATTAGAGGCTTTAGTCACCGCAGCCCCTGTGCGTAGAATTGTAAAGCTGGCGAAATGGAAATAACCCAGTTCGTCCTCCTGAAGTGCAGATGAAGTACTTGATATCTTTGACTTAGTGAAGCCAATGTAAAGGGAGCTTAGGTATCAAGCCAGCGCACACTAAATAACACATGTGCTAAGCTATTTATTGACCTAAGTAGGAGCCATTGATTCCAAAAGCTAGACATAACTGAGAAGGTACCTTAGGCTCTGTTCAGTAGAGAATAGCTTTTGTGGTTCAAAAACCCATTTATAATTGTAACTTTGGAAGCCAATTCATGTACATCTATGTAATATAGCACAGATCACCAGTTTTGGTTTTGTTAATTCGTGGCTATGGTTACTTAGATTGAGGCGCTATGTATTGCAATTCTGTGATCAAAACAGACACCAGGGTTCAAGAGCAGTAGGGTGTACTGATACTCTATTCATTTTACAAAATGACCTTATCTGTAGACCCATTACCAACAGAGTTACTATATATGATGTTCTGTCCAGTAAACAGCCACTGGTTCAGAAGCCCACATTGCAATGCAGTTGTGGGCTACCAGTTAAGTTCATGCATCCATATAGTGAGATTTCATGAACATCAAAAAAAGAAATGATACTTCTTAATATCTACAGAGGGAATATTTCTTCTCATTTCATAGAGACTTTCCATTTCACCTTTAGGTGGTTGAATAGCCTACAGAATAATGCCTATAAGTATATCATCATGCTTGTAAGCAAAAATAAATATATTAAGCAGTTTAAAAACAAAAATTGATTAGCCATGGTTTTGTATATCTGGAGTCCTGTCTACAGTGGAGGATAAGGCTGGAGACTTGAGTTCAGAAGTTCAAAACTAGTGTGAACATCACAGCAAAGCAAAGAAAACCCTCAAAAACTCAACAGCAAAAAAAAAATGTGGTATTGTTCTGCAGAGTTCGGAACTAAGTAAGTCACTTAGCCATACTGTTTTCTAAGTTGCTGTGCGTCCCGCTTTTCACATTCATGCCATTTTACCTCGCTTGGCTTTAATCTTATTCTTACAGAACTGTATTGATGAGAAGGAAATTCCAAATTCCTTCATATGAAATTATACCTGTGCCAATGTTGATATTTTGCCATATAGAATATTAATAGTCAAAGGTAGACAAAGACTTCAACTTCTTCATAGGACTTGTAATTGCAGTGCTCAGTGCTACAGATAATTACAGCCTACGCTATTATTGTTTTTTATAGGAGCTTATTTGTCCTCCTTAAACATTTTAAAGGATATAATTGGGCAATGAAATTTGCGTAGGTAATATTTGGGGGTTCTGTGCTTTGCGTTAAGTATCAATTCTCAAAATGTGTTGCTAAGACCCATGTAAGAAGCCAGGTAATGTTGAGGTGTGGTTTGCCCTTTTCACCATTGTGTTATCACTGAGACACAAAGGCATTAGTGGTAAATGGAGCCACGGGCTGATAGTCCTTTTATTCTTCACTGCCATGGGTGTGCAGTTAGAAATGCATAAAACCATAAATATCTGAAACCACAAATATCTTTATTCCTAAATATTTTTATGAAAAAGGAAGGAAGAACTTAACAAAGCCTGTCTACATTCTATTGAAAGCTGATCAGACTCTTGAAGAAAAGCCATGTGTTTCAGTGGAGAAGTATTATACAGCTTCCCTATAGCAAAACATGCTTATTAAAATGTCTCACAGGTTGCATGTGTTTAGATACAGACATTTCCATACTTGTTACATGGGACAAAATTTGATCTCCAAGTTAAAACAAGTCTAGAAAACTTGGACCCATCACTTTGACTTTATTGCCTTTACTGTTGCCCTGTAACTAAATAGTATTATTACTGAGGTGGATGGTAATTTTCATGACTGGGATTTTTCAGTATTATACCACTGACATATTCAGTATGTGAGAGTTGTAACTAAGTGAAATAATGTTTCACAAACGTAAAGTGCATTCAAGAAGTGTGAAACATTATAGCAGCGTAACGACAGGTAGTGAAGTAAACAAGTACCAATGTGTGTATGAGTATGAGTACTCACTATTGAGAAAACCATAAGGTCGTGTGGACTGCTACCCAAATGTTTAGATAAGTTATTTACATAGTTCGCTGACTTGCTTAAGCCAATACTAGCATCTCAGGCGTTGAGTTGGAGATGGATTTGAAGTGTATCCAACACATAAGTTATTCAAGTCTGTTCAAAGACTACCCACTTTGTTAATAGGTTGGGTTTTAACGTTTCAGCCTTTTGTTTTTAACGTAAGTTACTGGCCAGAATCCATCTCACTTTTATAAATAGATTGCTAGTAGATAACCATCTGTTGCTTCCCCTTTCAAGTTCAGGTAAGTATAAACACAGCTGTACATCTTTCTACTATGCTTCTTTGTCCATAGCTGAAAGACTTCAGTTTAGGTCTTCCCACTGATTGGTCAAACATAATTAATAATTAACAGTGGAAAAAGAAGTTTAAGGAGCCATGTGGTATGGCAACCCAGAGGAGTAAATCAACCCTTATCAGAGACGCTTGCTTTCTTCAGCAGAAGGTGGTAAAGATACAGACCAAAAATAATCAAATTGAGAAGGATTAGGGACCATAGGATGCTCAGCTCTAAATGGGGCATTCATATCACACTCTTCCTCCCCAGGGATCTTCACAGAAGAGGGGAGAGAAAGATGTAAGCGTCAGGCTGGTGGATGACAAGGAAATAGTGTTTTCCAGACACAGCAAGGCTATTGCACCTAGACTCCACAGCAGTTGTGGTAGCAGTCACAAGACTAGTGCAGGTCTAAACCAGACAAAATTCCAGCCTGGAAAGCTGGGTGGGCATGAAGTTCTCCCCTCCCTAAGGAACTATTGGCCACTGAAAGCTGCTGAGAGAGAGGGTCAGTTTCCTTTAAAGAGGAGTCCCTGATAGGTCTGCCAAGCTCCAGTGGAAGGCCACACATTCACAGTGTATGGACAGCACAAGTTGGAGTTGATGGATCGAAAAAATAAGACAATAGGGAAGGGAAAACAGATCTGGGAGGATTGGGGAGGAAGGTAAATATTGAAAAACATTGTATAAAATTCTCAAATAATTAGTGAAAAGATAACAAAACAATATAGGCTTTTACAATTTTTGACACTTTCAGATCCATGTGTTTATATTATTTTTAAACAGATCATCTTGATTCCATTAAAAGATAAAAAGGTGTGTGAAGAGCTCTCATCTGTATATTGTTTGTCTGATTTCAATAGATATTTGCTGTGGATTTTGAGGTTCAGATACTACATTTAATTGTTGGCTGTGGAATGAGAAGAGTATGCTTTTTAGCAACTCGATAAGAAAAACGGAAATAAGAATGATAGCACTTGGTTGCTCCCTTGAAGATGTGTACAGAAGACAGAGGAAGAGGAATTGAATGTCCCGAGAGTCCATCCTATAATTAAAATTGAACTCATCTGTAAAAGATGAGAACTGCTGGCTCACAGATGCCAAGGGGAAGAAAACGTTATAACAGGAAGAGATTAGAAGCTAGAAAGGCACAGTTTCTCGGAAACTGTGCAAACATTTGTATTCAAAAAATGTGTAGCCAAAGTAAGGAGAGCAGTAAGAGAGAATTACACAAATGTATCAAGAGTTAATTGGTAACAATATGGTGACTATTATTTTGACTTTATACTTTTCACATTTTTTTTAGATTAAAGATAATTTTAAATTAAAACTTGAATTGCAAAATATAGATTCACAGAGAGGAGGGGCAGACAAGAACTTCTAACCAAAGAGCTATTGACAAATAATAGCTGTCAAGAGAGTTGTATCCCACCTTTTAACTTTGTGACATGATCGTCTTCAAAGTCCATACCCTAGAATTGTGTAACCCAGTTATATAATCCCACAATGTTTAAGTTTATGATGATAGAGAACACATCAAATGTGGAGAACACAAGTCAAATAATCCCAAGATAACTCCAAATAGAGTATTAAAAGGGAACTCATGGATCACAGCGAGGAAATAGGAATGGAGTCTGATATCCATGTATGGCTCGCAGGAAGAAGAGACCAAGTGAGGCAGAACTGCAGCTTTTTGGTACCTAAAGTCATACCCCCAACCTGATCCAGCCTCCTTAAGAACATGGGCTGAAGGAGGTTGTTCATAAATCCCCTTTATGTCTAAATAAGAGTGTTCCAAACCCAATACAAAACTATATACAATAAGAACAGATATCAAGTATAAAAATTAGAATTACAACCAGCATAAACAATATGAAGCAAAGAACATATGCTAGATGTTTTAATAATCATTTTATTCTAAGGACTCTAAGGTTTTTTTTTTTAATTAGAAGTGACCGTCTAGATCATAAGAGGAAGGCAACTACGACTGTCTAATCTCCAACCCCATCAAAGGCCTGAGAAGGGAGATAATATTCCTAGAGTAAACAGGAAGTACAATCAAGTAGCTTCCAAAATGTGGAAAATGTCATCTTCCAGATGATAAACACAACTGAATACCTGAGCAATCACCCAAAGTCTCATTTGCAATGTTGGAGCAACCAACTTTGGCTAAGGCCTAAAGTAACTGACAGACCATTTTCAGAGGCAGGAAATTTTTTTCAGAACTGTCTTACCCTGTCTTGGCAAGGTTTGGCAGTCTTTTTATTTGTATCCTGCTTCTCCAGTCCAGACAACATGCATCTTGTCAGTTGCATGCATGGGCAGTTCTTGCCCAAAGGCCAGTTTTTTATTGAAAAAAATATGCAATATATTTTGATGATGCTTTCTTCATCCCAGTTTCTCCCAGATCCTCTCCACACCCTTACCCTTCCAATTTTATGTTTGTCTCTTTTTCAAAAACAAAAATAAAAGAAACAAATAAAAAGCTACAAAACAATCCTACAAAAATGAAAATCAAGATGAACAATGAATGTTTGTAATTATTTGCCATGATTCTTTTTTGAAAAAGTCACATTTATTTATTTATTTATTTACTTATTTTATGTGTGTAAAGGGAGGATTCACCTGCCACAGTGCTTTTATGGAGGTCAGAGAACAACTTGCAGGGGTTATTCTCTTTCTATCATGTGGATATCCTGCATCAAATAGATCTTTAGCATTGGAAGCAATAAGCTCTACCCACTGAGCATTCCACTCAAGATTCTTAAACACACTGTAATAACTTAGATTTTTCTCTTGAGCTTTAGCTTTAAAAAAATCATTAGTGGGAGACATAAAGCATCCTAGAAAACAAGCTGGTAATCACTCCATAATGCATTATAATCAAAATTAAATGAATTTTCTATGTCAGACATTTTTTAATAAAGTGCTCTTTACCTAAAACATGCTAACTAGTACATAGGTACCTGTTTCATCTCACAAAACCTGCTGTTGAAGTCATCCCAAAAGCTGCACCAGGGTGTTTTTCACAGAGGAGTGTCTGTCAGTGTTGCTATTGCAATTCCGGAGAAACTAGCTCCAGATTCAGGTGCACTGAACTCTCCTGCCTCAATTTGGGACTTACAGAATGCTACAACTTCACTCACGATGGGCAATGAGAGGAAATCATGCTGTACCTAGACTGGAGGAATAGGCATGTCCACCCACTCAAGTGGCCTAGGAAAGGTATTTATCTATGGAAGATGTAAAGAATTCTGGCCTAGAGCCAGGACCAGATTTTTAAGTGTTTTGGGTGCCAACCAAAACACCTTTATTAGTGTTGGGGGGTGTTGAAATTTTGTGCATCGGTTTGATCCTACTGTTAAATCCTGTAGCCGGCTGTGTGTGGCAAAGAGCACTCAGACACTGATGTGGGGTCAGGACACAGGGTGGGGAGCAGCGGTCTCTAGCACCTCAGTAACCAATGTTTTTTCATTCTCTATGTAACTGTTGCTTTAATGATTTAGAGATATCTGATGCAGCTTGCCATTCTAAAAATCATTAATGTTCCCACAGATGAAAAGAAGCAAAGAATCAACAGCCAAACAAACCAGTGACGAGCAAGCAGGTACTCTTCATTGTTGGAAATGTAGAAGATGTATTGCAAGTTCTGCCTGCCTCATGAATTGCCTTGAGAATCAAGTGATTGAGGTGAGTAGTTCTGGCTTCAAGAATTTTCGAGGCACACCATACGTGCACACCTATTCCTCCACACCTGAACGCATGACAGATACCTTTTAAAATCTGATAGATTCCAATGGACGAAAACCTAAAGCATTGCATGCCAGTGTTTTATTGCATATAATTTGTATAGACTAAAACGTGTTTACAGTTTGATAACTTAATTATCTCTAATATGAATAAATTCAAGATAATTTCCATGACCCCAGATGTCTGTCTTTGTTCTCCAAAATTGGTATAGCCTATTCTTGCCATTTGTTCCAATGAAAGAAAATCATGTGCATTTTTTTGCCTCATATTTTTCTGAGCATCAGATTTTGCAGTTTCACTCATGTGCCACGTGCAACAGTTTCTTGAATTCTATGTCATTTGAGAGTATGACAGGTACCATTGTTTTCTACTGAGGGACCTTTATACTTATCCCACTTTTAGATTATTTGTGTTTTATGCTATGGAAATTGGTGTAAAGGTCTTTATTTTATTGTTGCAATTTATAATAAAAGGTCCCACACCAGCCCAGAATAGAATATAACAAAGATTTATTTAATAAGGGGTGAACTCACAGAAAGGGTAGCGTCTGCAGTCCTCTGCATGTGCTGGGAACTGGAACCAAATCCAGCAGCCAAGAGGCCCATGCACACTTTACATCTGCATTTATGCTGCATGAGACCACACGCAGGTGGGCTGGTATCTTAAAGGCTATTGGCTGAGGAGCTCCCACAGCACCTCTCCCTTTTGTCTAAATGAGAGTTCCAAACCCAATACAAAACTATATACAATAAGAAAAGATATCAAGTATAAAAATTAGAATTACAACCAGCATAAACAATATCAAGAAACATATGCTAAATGTTTCAATAGTTAAGCTATTCTAAGAAGTCTAAGTCTTATATTAGTAATAGCTTGGCTAAGTCATGATAGAAAAGTAATTGTGATTATCTAGTCTTCAACACCATTGAAGGCCTGAGAAGGGAAAT
This sequence comes from Microtus pennsylvanicus, assembly GCF_037038515.1. Classification (NCBI taxonomy): domain Eukaryota; kingdom Metazoa; phylum Chordata; class Mammalia; order Rodentia; family Cricetidae; genus Microtus; species Microtus pennsylvanicus. Next base: position 45,644,262 of record NC_134584.1, read on the forward strand.
AATATTACTTGAGTAAATAGGAAGTGCAATCAAGCAACTTTCAAAAGGTGTAAGAAAGGACAGAGACAACTGGCTACCTGGGCAATCACCCAAAGTCTCATTTTCAGTGTTGGAGCAACCAACATTGGCTAAGGACTCTGAGTAATTAGCAAACCATTTTCAAAGTTAGGAAAATTTTCAAAACAATATTACCCTATCTTGGCAAGGTATTACTTTTACTTGTATTTTTACTTTTTATTGATTTTTTAAAATTTATTAATTTTACTTGTATCCTGCTTGTCCAATCCAGACAACATGTATTTTGTCAGTGGCCGAGGCAGGGACAGTTCTTTGTCCAAAAGGCCAGTTTTGCCAAGAAGAAAACAAACTCCATGTGAAGCGTCTTCAGTGCCCAACATTCTCTCAGGAATAGATTGGTGCTGCCAGGAACAATCGTGTCTCACGTCAACAGAATTCTAAGTTATTTAAATGTCATATTCTACAGTACTTTGAAGTGGTTGAATATTACCTATTATGTGGAATACAATCTCTGTGCATCTAAGGAACCTGATTGGTCTAACTATAAGTATAGCAAGCATGGATGACTATTGATCTATAATTCTTAATACCTATATAATTTAAAGACAATGCCTTCATATTAAAATATTAAACAATCTTTAAATAACTATGCAGGATATGAGAACAATGATTTCAAAATGTAAACAATATATAAATATCTTTATTGGAGGTAGAAATATATAGTGTAATATGATTAATATATCCTAAAATTGCATCAGTATGCAAAATATCTTAAGCAGAAGTAGAAACATACATGCATTCAATATGACAAAATAACTTTGCCTAAGATCACAAATATTGTAAACAAACATAGGAGCATATTCAATATGACAAATATAATATGAATTTGTATCAATATACAAGAATCTATACCAATGTAAATTTTCTATGAATAATAGCTCACAAGTATTCTTATTATTACTCACTATTATTATTACTCACACTGATCTACCTATTATCCTATTCAATTCCTTTTTCTCTCTTTTCAAAAAAGATCCCTGAGCCTACTTAATTTCCACCCCAGCCCCCACCCTATACCACTTATAATCAACCCCTAATAGATGTCCCTAATCCTGAGGACAAACTTTGTTGGGAGAAGGGATGTCATCTTCTAGAAATACTTCCAGCTCTCGTGGGAGCGATATTCTTTTTATGGGATCCTGGGAAACTAAAATGATGGTTAAGTTTCAAGATTACTATCTGGTATAACTGCAAATAGTTTCTGAGTATTCGGTAGGGTTTTTCTGAGGCTCTTATTTTAAGTTCTAGCCAGAACATTGTCAAAGGGTGCACCATCTCAGCTGCCCAAGTTGAAATCATCTTGAGCAGCTTGTACCCAAAACTTACCTTAAAGGAATGCTATCAGAATCATGATGTCATATCAACCAGGTGGAGTCGTTGTCGTAGGGCTCCATCTTCTTCCTGAAAACTTCAAAGGTTACTACAGGAAAATTTATTGTTCATTGTGGAAAACTTAATCATTATTCATATAGACATATATTCAATGAAAGGTACAATAGAGACAAAAATAGCTATGGGAAGAAGTAAAATTTTTCCTGAATTCTTTCTTCTTTCTGTCCTATACCAGATGGCTCCTGATATGAGATAGAAACTTTAAATTTTTCTTTAAACAACATGTTTGGATATAGAGAAGGATAGCCATTGTCCAATTCCAAAACCAGCTTTGATTTTTAAATGATTTAGGCTTATTATTAAACTAAGAAGTATGTATGTATGATATGTATGTTCAGGTAATAAAATTTTAACCCTGCAGATATGGTACTGTAAGTGCTGTATCATTAGAGTTTGCCTTATATTTTGTTGGCAGCTAATACTGGAAACTGCTTTTTTTTTAAATGTACTTATTGATTCAAAGACATTTTATAGTTATGTTGTTTATGTTTTTATTATTTGCACTTATTTATTCATTAGAGTAATTAGAGGAAAATAAGCTGTTGTCTCTACCTTAAGGATAAGAAGACTGAAATACAAAGAAAAGTAATTTTGCTCAAGTTCACAGTGTGTCTAGGCACTGAGTCTGGGCAGTTCTAGGATGCATTGGGATAAGATGCTTTATATAGCAGGAGAGAATATGGGATGTAAAAAGGAAAAGGCAACTAGCTGTCTGTGAGATAAGAGGAACCCTCACCAAAGGCCAGATAATCAGGCACCCTGACCTTGGACAGGTAGGCTCTAAAACAATACAAAAGTTTGTCTCTGTTGTTTAGTTCCTTCAGCTTAATAGAATTTTAGTATGGCAGCCTGAGAGGATCTACCACAAGTCAATTATAGGCACTGGAAATTTGAAGATCAACAAAAGAGTGATTATCTGTTCAGGATTATCTGTTTCCAGGAATTATCACTCACTATTAGTATGCCATATTAACATAATCATAATTCTTTCATTATTGTAGATCCATTATAATAAATATCAATAGTTTAAATTTCTGTGTTAATATTGAATATTTATTTTTTACTAATCATAGAAATATTAGATATTAGTCAATCAAAGAAGTGCTCAGTTATTATCTATAGAATTGGCAAAAGGAAAAGTATAGGGCATGGTAAGAGAGGGAGATTGACAGAGTTCTGGGCGTATCTGCAAGGAGAAGGCTTCTTCGGGGACTGAATAAGTGAAGGCATATAGGACACAGAGTATGGAAACCTCCAGCCATCAGCCTGTTCAAAGTCTCTGTGGTATGTCTACAACACCAAAAAGTCCAAAGAATTTGGGGTCTCTTAAGGTAGTAACCCTTTAAACATTTAACTAATAACAAATAGCAATGCTAAATGATAGTCTTCTATGGAGTTTGTCCCTGGGTCTGCACAGCAGCAGAGGTTAAACAGTATGGGTTACTCATTTTTAAAGAATTTGTTGCGATAATGTTACTGCCTACACTTTAAAACCAAGTTGTAAACATCTTTCAGAATATTATTTAATGGTATTAAATCATCAGTGTTTAAACAATGAAACCATACAATGGAAATTTCAAAATTAAGTCCCATTCAATGATTAAAAACTCATACATGTCCTGTATAGACAACTGAAGCCATTCCGTGCTCAGAAAGCAGAATACAAGAGAGGTGCACCAGTGCCCCCTGCTGCCAGGATAAATTGTTTTACTTATAAGCATTGTGTATCTTCCTGCCAGCTTTATGAGAAATTAGCTTAGGTCTTTTGTGTTGTTTTTTTCTTTTTTGTTGTTGTTGTTGTTTTCTCCTCCCTCCTTTTACATCTCAGTGGATAAAAACAATCTCACTATAATGTTTCAAATCTTAGTGAAATAGCTTTTCTAGACTTTAAGTTCCTTACTTACTAAGGACAAAATGTTTGCTGTTTAAAAGGCTTTAAATGCCTCTAGTCAGGCTGTTTTTGATTCTTCTTTTAGGTTTAGTATTTAGTTTGGAGTATAAATTATGGGCTTCATTATGGCATTAAAACATGTACATAGCACTCTCTTTTTCATGTATTTGTCCCCTTCGTTATGCTTCCGACTGTTTCCCCACTTTATTCTACTCCCTCACCTCAAAACAGTCTCCTTTCGGCCTCCATGTGGCATAAGAATGCACACGTGCACACACTCGGGCACATGTGGGCACACGCACACACACATATATCTGTTTCTCTAACATGAAAGAGCAACTGTTCAGGGAAGCATGTTTGGTTTTATTAATAGTTCTTAAAGTGGTTTCCTTGGGATGTCACAAAGCCGAAACAGCCAGTGGAGCTTCCTCCCCAAATGCATTTTCCCATACACAGTAGTCGGTCATTTTGGCTAATTAAAAGTAAGCTTTAGGTTTGCTTTCCGTGAGTGTTGGAGAAATTGCGAGTGCTTTAAATCCTCGCACAGGAGGTAAGGTTAGTGCATGGTCCTAGAATCTGTAGCTTTATCTGCTGCAGGAGACAGCAGCTGGAAACTCAGTGCCTTAGAACTGAAGCTGAACTAACTGGCTGGAAATCCTTGCTTTATTAGTAGTATGTGACCTTGACAAGTTGCTGAAAAGTTGCTTAATTTTCCTTGTTTTAGCATTCCTAGCTGTAACATGGAAAAATGCTTAAAGCAATTCCTGTGGCATAGTGAGCATAATGTAAGCATTTTCTGCTTAATAAAAATTGTACGTCTCCTTACCAAGTGTGTGTGGCCCACACTTTAAAGTCAATAATCTGTTTGTCTTTCTACCAGTGTGGATTTTTTTCATTTGTTCCTTCTTTCATTTTATTGTTTTTGCTAATCTGTAAATAATCTTGAAAAGTCAGGGCAGATTCTGGGTTCTACAATGGAAAGATGACTTTGTTTGTCAATTCTAATTTGCTTCATCTGTAGGAGGCTCTTATGATTCATTAGTTGTGCTGATCTGTGCAAGTGTCGCCTTCTAATGGGAAGAGCTCGAGAGCCCGGGTGTCTTACAAAGTTGACCCCATTCTCCAAAGCCTCTCTTCTCCATACTTTCATTTTGTGTCAAAGCAAAGTATTTAGGGAAAACTATGGTGTTGGCTTTGATTGTGTGACTTCCAAGTCGTTTCCCAGAATCTTTTTTTTTTAATTTATTTATTTATTAAGGATTTCTGCCTCCTCTCCGCAACCGCCTCCTATTTCCCTCCCCCTCCCCCGATCAAGTCACCCTCCCTCATCTGCTCGAAGAGCAATCAGGGTTCCCTGACCTGTGGGAAGCCCAAGGACCGCCCACCTCCTTCCAGGTCTAGTAAGGTGAGCATCCAAACTGCCTAGGCTCCCCCAAAGCCAGTACGTGCAGTAGGATCAAAAACCCACTGCGATTGTTCTTGAGTTCTCAGTATTCCTCATTGTCCTCTATGTTCAGCGAGTCCGGATTTATCCCATGCTTTTTCAGACCCAGGCCAGCTGGCCTTGGTGAGTTCCCGATAGAACATCCCCATTGTCTCAGTGTGTGGGTGCGCCCCTCGCGGTCCTGAGTTCCTGAGTAAACAACCACTGGTCATTAATATCACTTAATATTAATGGGCTCAATTCACCTATAAAAAGGCACAGGCTAAAAGATTGGATACGAAAACAGGATCCAACATTCTGCTGTTTGCAAGAAACACATCTCAACCACAAAGACAGGCACCTACTCAGAGTAAAGGGTTGGGAAAAGGTGTTTCAAGCAAATGGTCCTAAGAAAAAAGCAGGTGTGGCCATATTAATTTCTAACAAAACTGACTTCAAACTAAAATCAATCAGAAGAGACCGAGATGGTCACTTTATACTCATAACAGGAACAATTCATCAGGATGACGTCTCAATTCTGAATATCTACGCCCCCAATATAAAAGCACCTACTTATGTAGAAGAAATAGTACTAGAACTCAAAGCAGACATCAAACCACACACACTAGTAGTAGGAGACTTCAACACACCACTCTCTCCAAGGGACAGGTCAATCAGACAGAAACCTAATAGAGAATTAAGAGACTTATTGGAGGTAATGAAGCAAATGGACTTAACAGACATCTATAGAACATTCCACCCAAATAAAAAAGAATATACCTTCTTCTCTGCAGCTCATGGAACCTTCTCAAAAATTGACCACATACTTGGAAACAAAGGAAACCTCCACAGATACAAAAAAATATCAGTGTCCAGAATCTTTTATAAACAGATTAAAACGATCTAGTGGAGCATGACCATATAGAAGCAATACTGATGTTAATAATTTCAGTTTCAAATAAAGACTTTCCAACAGTACAGAAAAATGAAAGCATGTGTGCTGTTAGCCGCGCACATTTTTTAAGCTTCAAAGGAAAAAAACCTTACAAGCCAGAGTGAGTGGAGTTCATCAAGATTACACTGGATATTGGAAAGTTGTATGCTGGTGATGCCAAGCAGGTGGACATGTCCCCTGTATGTCAGTCACCGTCACATGATCTGAGGGTGTCATGACTCCTACGTCATTCCGTGCAGTTTACCACTCAGTGAGATCTGCACTTCAGGCCTAAAGAAAGAAAGACCACTACTTCAGCATTTGGATTAAGAATTTCCAGCATGAACAAAATAAGATTATACTTCAGGTCTGGGGATATGCAGAAATTAAAATGACATTCGTCTTTCATATCTCTCGAAGATTAGTTTCTGGACCCTAGACAAGTTCCAAAATGTACAGATGTTCATGGTCCATAGCTAATGTTTGCATATGACCTTGTACAGCTTTGTTCATGCTTTAAATTGTCTCTGGGTGGCTTTTAATATTTGATATGATTTAAACTATATAAGGAGTCATTTTATGACATTTCTAGATATAAATTACTGTAATGGTGATGTGTTTTTCTGATTTTTTTAAATTTTCTGGTTCATTGGATCTATGGATTTGGAGACTATATATGCAGAGGATAAATTATTTAGAAAATAACAATATATTTGGGATAGCCCTTCAGCAGACTCCTGATCTTGACCAAGATTATTTTCTTGAGTGCCACTTGTATTTTCGCTAGAACTTGCTGGAAGTTGCTACTCAAGGGCTATAAAAAGTAACAACCATAGATTTCTTAGATTAAAGTTTGAAGGCCTAGAATTATCAGTGACTAAACAATGCTAGAATGTTTTTCCAGGGGGTAGAAAAAATTATAATAATTGTATTATGTTTTGAGTGTCAGGAAAAGGATTCAGATGTGTTTTCTTGTTTTCATGTAGTTTGCTTGCTTTTGAATGAGAAAGTAGGGACCCATTGTGACTTGAAGTGCTTCCTTAATAAAATTCAAGATGTGTTTTCTTGCGATATTTGAAAGAACGTATAGGGCTTTCTGCCTGTAGTTCTTTTAGCTTATGACCTGCTAGCCTGGTGTGGAAGGGCTGCAGTTCTAGACTGTGGTTCTGCGAACCTTATGGGCTGTCGTCTCAGAGAACTTTGCCATCTCCATTAGGTCTCAACAGTCTTGTCTTTGAAAGGGGCTGGATCAGCTCTTTCCAGCCTCCGAAATTTCCTTCCCTATCATATTTGCCATCTGTGAGAAGTTGGCTACAGGATCTTACATAGATACTGTGCTCCCCAGGAGCTCTTGTCCGCGTGTACAATGGCATAGTATTTACAGATAACTTCTCTCTATCCTACATCTGAGGTCAACACAGATCAAATTAATTCTCAGTGGTCCTAATTTCATTGCTTTAAAGGTTTTGCTCTCTTGTGGCTAAATTCTTGGTTCTAATCGTTGGAGCAAGGAGTTGCTCACTTATCATTTAAGAGGGTTCATTCCATGGTCACTGGACTCGGTGTTCTGGGCCTGGAGTGAGGCAGCACAGTGTGCCAGGCAAGCAGGAGTGTTCAGTAAATACTCCTCATATCGTGGCAGACAGGAGACAGAGAAGAGGACCAACTGGAACCTTCAAGAAGTCATGGCCTCAGGGACCTACCTCTTCTTGATGTTCCTCCTGGAGTTTCCGGGGACTCCCCCAAAAGCACCAACTGCTGAATGCCAAGGTCAACATAGGAGCCTCAGTGCTTTTGTGCCCACCTCAATCCATGCTCTTTTCAAACATAAAGTACAGTCATTCCTTCCTGCTAACTGCAAAGTCTCAGGCTTCCAGCTCCACTTCCATCATGTAAAGCCCAGTCTCATGTAAATCAGTCTCATGTAAATCAGATGTAGATGAGACAAGCTCCTCCAGATGGGAGCCTGTGAGATCAGAATAAACTCTGAGCTTCTAAAACAATGGCCAGCCAGGCAGAGGAAAGGTAGTCTCTTTGGAAAAGGAGAAAACTAGACAGCTGGTCCCAAGTAGGTATGGAATCCAGCGGGGCTAAGGGGGCTGCATTTTACAGGGGAAGCACCACCTTCTGGACACCTTTCCTTGCAGGGGAGGATCCAGAAACCTGCTGTCCTGCTCTGATTGCTTGTCTGAGTGACTCCATGCCTGCAGGGATAGATACAGAAACCTCTGGACCCCTGCCCTGACGGCTTGTGTGGGTTTTACTAGTACACCAGCTCTTAGGGCTTGGAGCCTTCCTGTCTGCAGCTCTCCTGGAGTTCTGTGCTAACAGCATTCTATATTTGTGTCTGTGGTCTCAAGATTGGCCTGACTCCCATAGATTCAGTCTACAAAGAATCTTTCCCCATGCCAAGTTCTTGGAATGCTCCCATGCAGTTGGCTATATCCTTTGGGATCTAGGTGGAGAAAGACTTGCTGCATAGCTTTTGGATTCTGAGTATACAAATAACCACCGAAGTTTACAGCTTATACCTTACAGACCTGGGCTACACAAGGGCCCACTGGAGCCCTTGTTTCAGAATGCAGGAAGCAAAGACTTGACTACAGCAGAAGCCTTGATATTTGAGGGACCTTTCTGGATACCTTGTCTGCAAGGGCCTAGCTTATTTTGAAAACTCTGAACTGCCTTCAGCATCATCCTCTCACTGTGCGCTGAGGAGGAAAGCCCATTTTCTGTCTATCCATATCACTTTCCTTAGAACAGGTCTCTTAGTCTCACCTCTTGGGTCTGGGAGTTATGCAGGTATTGAGGACAAGGCCACCAAAGTTAGAGGTGTAAGCAGAGGTGGAATTTTTCTTTTGTCCCAGCCTCTCGATCCCAAATAATCACACAAAAACTTATATTAATTACAGAATGTTTGACCTATATTGCTCAGGCTTATTACTAAATAGCTATTACAACTTAAATTAACCTATTTCTAATCTACATTTTGCCATGTGGCTTTGACACTTTTCCTGTTCCCTAGCATGTCTTGCTTCCCTGGTGGCTGGCTTGCATCTCCCTTCTCCTCTCTGTATTTTCAGTTTGATTTCCATCTGGCCTTATTCTGCCTTGCTTTAGGCCAAAGCAGCCTCCTTATTAATCAGTGAGAGGAATACATCTTCACACATACAAAGGGATTATCCTGTAGCACACCGGCAACTTTATTTCATCACCACAGGGTACCAGAACTTCTAAGAAGTTGGGGTCACAGGTAGGTTCCAGATCAGACACTGTGACCCCGAGAAGAGGGAGTAGGTCCTTTTTAAGCAAAAGCCATAAGTGTATGGGTGTAAGGGCAGGGTCAGGGGTGATATAAGAAAAAGAATTTGTATAATTTGAGGTTAAGTCCTCCAGTAACATACAACTTGTCGTAACAACAAGGTGTTTGTACAGGGGATTTGTAGAAGCCTGTTTATGCAGGTCTGTGGTTATGTTAGCATGGCTCTTGACATACCTGGGGCCTTGTCTTAATTTTTAACCAACTGTTCTCACTGTGACTGAGAATATAGGGCAAGGGTCAGGCAATCGAAGACGCTGGGTAGGAGGGCTAATTTTCAGACTTACCCTGGGCCTTCACCTTAGAGATTCCTTGCCTGTCTGTCCTTCCCTTCTACTGCATTTTCACCGTGTGCAGTTGGAAGCCTTGCAGCATCTTCAATGCTTTGCTGCTTACATACATTTTTTTTTCCCTGTAAAATATCCCAGTTTGCCACACTTACATTCTATCTTCCCTCAAGCCAGACTCAGGTCACCCAAATTCTTTGGAATTTTTTATTTTCAAGGAAAGCTTTTGGTTGTCCTTGTTTGGATTTTAATTTTTTAAAAGACAGGCTCACTCTGAAGCTATTTTAGCCTCAAGTGCTATGCTCCTGCCTCAGACTCCTCAGTGTTGAGTTTCCAGGTACTCACCAGCATGGCCAAATTACAAATTACAGAATCTTCCCTAGACCTACACATCTACCCATGTATGATTGCCTCTGTTTAACCCTAATAGGACCCTGCTGGACCTTCCTGCAGCTCCTTTGTTCTCTGCCAGTTCACTCATGGCAGTCTAGACTTCTCCCAGCATGTCCTTCAAAACCATTCCAGCCTCTCTACCCATTACCAGTTACAAAGTCTAGGTTATGTGTGTTAATAGCTGCATCATGCTTGTCTGGTGTCGTTTGTTAGCCTTGTTCTATTTTGTCCCATTATATAAAACAACACAGAGATGAAGTAACTCTACAAGGATTTTATTTTTTTAATTATAGGTATGTATTTGATAGGGCAGAACTTAGGTAGGCAGAGAAAACAGAACTGAATGCTGGGAGGAAGAAGGACAGAGTTGGAGAAGCTATGGATCCTCCACCTCAGATGGTCGCTGTTTAGAATCTTGCTGGTAAGCCACAGCCACGTGGCGATACACAAATTAATGGAGATGGGTTAAACCAAATGTAAGAGTTAGCCAATAAGAAGTTAGAGCTAGCTTTTCTGGCTCCCTGAGCAGCACCATGGCGGTCGGCAAGAACAAGCGGCTGACGAAAGGCGGCAAGAAGGGAGCCAAGAAGAAAGTGGTTGATCCATTTTCGAAGAAAGATTGGTATGATGTGAAAGCCCCGGCCATGTTCAATATTAGAAACATTGGAAAGACACTAGTCACGAGGACTCAAGGAACCAAAATTGCATCCGATGGCCTCAAGGGTCGCGTGTTTGAAGTGAGCCTTGCTGATCTCCAAAACGATGAAGTTGCATTTAGAAAATTCAAGCTAATCACTGAGGATGTTCAGGGCAAAAACTGTCTGACTAACTTCCATGGCATGGATCTTACCCGGGACAAAATGTGTTCCATGGTCAAAAAGTGGCAGACCATGATTGAAGCTCACGTTGACGTCAAGACAACCGATGGTTATTTGCTCCGACTCTTCTGTGTTGGTTTCACTAAAAAACGCAACAATCAGATCCGCAAGACCTCATATGCACAGCACCAGCAGGTCCGCCAGATCCGGAAGAAGATGATGGAGATCATGACCAGAGAGGTGCAGACAAATGACTTGAAGGAAGTGGTTAATAAACTGATTCCAGACAGCATTGGGAAAGACATAGAAAAGGCTTGCCAGTCCATTTATCCTCTTCATGATGTCTTCGTTAGGAAAGTAAAAATGCTGAAGAAACCCAAGTTTGAATTGGGAAAACTCATGGAGCTCCATGGTGAAGGTGGTAGTTCTGGAAAAACTACTGGTGATGAGACAGGTGCTAAGGTTGAACGAGCTGATGGATATGAACCACCAGTCCAAGAATCTGTGTGAAATACAGATTTTTAATAGTGACAAATAAAGTCTTTATTTGTGAAAAAAAAAGAAGAAGTTAGAGCTAATGGCCAAGCAGTGTTTAAATAAAAAAAAAAAAGAATTATAGGTACATATGTGTCTGAGTGCCAGTGTGTGCATGTGAATGTGTGTGCCCACCGAGCTAAAAGCTGTCAACTCCCCTGGAACTGGAGTTACAGGCAGTTGTGAGCTGTCCAACATGGATGTTAGGTGACAAACTCAAGCCCTCTGGAAGCACTATACCTACTGGTCACTACTGAGCCATCTCTCCAGTCCAGAGATCTGGTGTCTCAAAAAGGAAACAAAACGTTACCTCTTAACAGGGTAGACGCTAGGAAATGCAGTATGCAGGTCCTAAGTGTTTTCCTTTCTTCTACTGATACCTGCTTTAATTATCTGAAATTTCTGTCAAATTTTAATTTTAAAATCTAAAGTTTTCAGAAGGGTAGTAGTTTAGGTTAGGCCCCTAACGGGCACTAGTGAAAAGATCTGTATTGTCTGGCATGAGTTCATCCATGTATATCTACCTGCATCAAGGTGAATACTCTCCTACCCTGGTCCCCGCATCCACTGGCAAATTTGTTGACATTGTTTGGCCTCGAATGTAGTTTTGACACAATCCTCAAGAGAACCTGGTTTCTCCAAATATTTTTTTAAAAACTGAGAAATTTTTGTTCATTATTATGTATTTTAATCTGGAAAATAATATTTCCTTATTCCCCAATGTACATGTTAAAAAAGCAGCTACTTTTTGCTATCAGAATTATTTATAGTTAACTCCAAAGTGGTGAGCTTAATTTTGTCTAACGAGGAAGATAGAGAACAAATTATTTTTAAATTTAATCAAGTAATTAATGTAAATTTTATTAAGTCTTCTTGAAAACCAGGCTAATCTTAGACTCATTACTGCTTCTTTTGCCGCCTGAATTCTGGGATTACAGGCACAAGCCACCACACCCATCTTGCAAATGTTTTGATCACTATTCTTTTAGAATAATTTTATCTTTTTTGCTTGTTTTGATCAGTTTTTGCTAGAGTATAGTTTTTGTACTGAAATGAGCATTTCTGTCAGTCTAACCAATGCATATTTATGTAACCATCCCTATCACAAGATACATGGCATTCTGCAACCATTTCTTTAGTTTTTACAAAACAGTATTTATTGTCCATCTTTCTCCCAGATAAAACTCATCTACGCACCAGTCTCATTGGCAGGGGTGCAGCTAGAACACACCTGCATACTGCCTCATTTTCATGGGTGCAGATAGAACACATCTACACAGCGCACTCCCTAAAGTGTGTGACAGAGCACTCCCTGAAGTGTGTGACAGCACAGTCCCTGAAGTGTGTAACAGTGCACTCCCTGAAGTGTAAAACAGCGCACTCCCTGTACTGTGTAACAGCGCACTCCCTGAAGTGTGTAAGAGCACACTCCCTATACTGTGTAACAGCGCACTCCCTGAAGTGTGTAAGAGCACACTCCCTATACTGTGTAACAGCGCACTCCCTGAAGTGTGTAACAGGGCACCAGAACCACTTGCTCTTCCTATTTGTAAATGCTCCTTGGTCAGGGATTACTACTGATTGTAGTTGGTAGTACATGAACTACTGTTGTGTTCAGCATTAAAAATAGTGAAATGTGGTCTAACATGGAGTAGTGCCTCATGTCCCTTTTCCTTTCTAATTTACATTGTCGGGTCATTGTTTCATTTGTTTGCCTGAAGGAAATTAAATTGAGCTGTCTTCCTTATAGATCTAACCAGTTTATAAATAAATCACACTGCAGTGTTTTGTCTAAACCTACTAAGATCTAACGGCAGAAGAGAAAAGTAGTTGTGGGGTCGCAGAGGGTTCCGCTTGGGAAATTACACATAAATTGCCATGGGTGATCTTGGTTCCGAGTCACACCCTAAGGTAGATGATTTTAATGGAATGCACTTTGAGACGGTCAGCTCCACTGCTTTCACATTCGCCATGATTCAGTTAGTAGGTGAGTAGGCCCTCCTTGTTTGTTACTGTGTTAACCTGATCAGAGTGACAGTTGTGTCATTGCACGGGAAATCTAAGAGAAAAAGCACTGTGATTCGCTACCTATGGAACTATTCAGTGCCAACTTTGACCCTCAGAAGTGGTGTTGGGTGGAAGCCTGTCCTTTCTGTATTCCTCTCAGCCACCACCTTCCTGGACTCTCACAGAGTGAAATGTATCCCCAGGAGAGTCCTTGGATCCCTTCCAGTCACCTAGCAGGGATTTATAGGAGAGAAGCTGAAGTTCAGAGACATACATTTACTGGCCCGAGTCATACCTAATCAAGACACAAATCTTCACCCTGCTCTGCCACCGTTTCTCTGACAGGATGAGAAGCCATTGTGTCTCAATTATTTATACACTCTACATGGCTGCTTTAGACCTCTGGTTAAATTTTTGTTGATCCTTGTACAGGGGATATGTTTTTGTGGTTACAGCCTGGGGGAGCTTAACACATGGCCTGTCCATGGAGATTCTTCTTGTGCTCACAGGTGAGGGTGTTCCTTTCCTGCATAAGGAAGGCACCTGTCACAAGGAAGTCTCCTGGCCTCCTTAAAGGGAATCCGGGAATCTTTCCTGGTGATTTGATGGCTTCAGGACAAAAGGCAGGAGGAAAACCACAGACCTCCTGTTTCTTCAGCATGTAGATTCTTCTGCACTGTTTCCCTTCCTGTCCATCACGTTTATGGTCAGCTAGAATCCAAATAAAATCAGAGATTGAAGGTTGAGGACAGTTCCTACAAAGAACACTATTTACTCACACATAGAAATAAAGAAGGGGCACCGGATGTGTCATTCACTGACAATGTTTGGGTCACAGATAGTTACTTCCTGCAAAAGAAGAAACTTGGCCCCTGTTTTTGCCGATGAGAACAAGGGAAAGAAGGCAATACACATATCTGATTTCTGTTTAAAGCGGGGTTGTTATTTTTCATTTTTCTTTGATATGGAAATTAAATTGTGAGATCAGTTCCGCAGTGATGATGGCTAACATCCATTTTCCACAACAGGACAGACATGAGTCGGTTGATGCCCCAAGCACTTGTCGTCTGTGGCACATGAACGTAGAGAGCCTTCCGGAGTGGATAAACCGCCTAATACAAAAGGTAACTTTCTTGGTTCCTGGCCAGAGTTCGGAATAGATAGGTTTCAAAATCCTTTTGTGCTCTGTTTTTCTTAGACGTGGTGTCTCAACACACACGGATGGTATTTCTCTCCATTGCACTGGCCTCTCTCCTCTTGCTGGAGCATTTCAGCTTTTCTGTAGGACTTTGCACCTGATATTTCAAGTCTCTGAATGTGCTCACAGATACTAACCTGGTTTGTTCCCCCATTTCCATTGCTCTTTGTTTTCAGTGAGACATTGCCTAGCAACCATCAGCTGCCCACCACTGTCTGTCTTCTCGCTGCCTTTCTCTCCTCTCTGTTTTATATGCCTATATTATGCAGGATCATGCACACTATGTTACATGTCACTGGTAAATATACATGAGCATATAATGACACACAAATATATAGTCATACACACATCCATTCAGACATACTGACATTTAGCTTGCTCTTTTCTCATTAATGTCTTAAACACCACAAAACCAGGAAACTTTATCCTTTGCTAGGTAGTATATCCTTGGTGCCTAGAATCTGTCTGTTGTATCTGGCGAGTGAATTATCTTTGTGCATCCGTCATTTGTACACACATATAGAATAAGCTGAATACCCGGTGTCCCTTACAGGGTGGATGAAAATGGAAATGTTCTGCCATAAGTGCTATTTAATGAAATATTGTCAGAAAAAGAACTCTTCTTGTTAATAGCGTGTTTCAGGTATTTTATTTTACATTGTTAAATACTTGTCTTGGGAATGTATAAATATTCTAACCTTTGGAAAACTTTAATTAAATTTCCCCACTGAGCAGCTTCTGCTTTTGTTTAGAAAGTGGCCCGTGGTGGCTCTCAACTTGAACCCGTGCTTATATTAGGATTTCCTGGGAGCTTGCTGGTGTCCTGCTCCCGAGTGTCCAGATCCTCACAGAGTAGCTTAGAACCCTCCAGAGGCCCCACTGTCTTCCTTGACAGCTTGAAAAGCCGTTCATTAATGTCTAATCCGAGTATGGAAGTCCACCATCTGAGCTGGGCGATCCGTACCTCCTGGCTGCACACAGAAAGCCAGGGAGCTTTTTCCTCTGTTGGCTGATAAAGTCCGTCCATCCCCCCAGCCCCCAAGCCCATGCTTGGCATGCAAGAAGTGAATCAGAACAGACACATTCTGTGAGATTTCACTTGCAAATGAAGCTCTGTGGACTTGATTTGCTTCCTGGTTCCATGGAGTATTTTTCTTTTCATTAGTTCCCACTGTATCTCTATTCAGCCTATTGTTCAGGGACTTTCTTTAGGAATTCTTGGTTGTTCACTCTGCACGATTTGCAACATGCTATCATTCCAGTAGTTTGTAGCTGCTTGCTTATCTCCGTTTACTGGAAAGCTTGTTCTCTGCTGTTCTGTCTACTAATCAGAAAACAGAAAGCTCGCCTTTTCAGTAACAGAAAATGCTCATGTGATCGGCTTTTTTTTTCTTTTAAACTCATTCTCTGGTCACTTACAATGAAAGCATTATCTTTATTTCCTTTAATACCTGTAGGCCCAGTGGACAGTTGGGAAACTGAATTGTCCTTTCTGTGGGGCCCGCTTAGGGGGCTTTAATTTTGTCAGCACTCCAAAATGTTCCTGTGGCCAGCTTGCAGCTGTACATCTCTGCAAGAGCCGGACTGATCACCAACCAGCACTGGCGGGCAACCTAATGAGGCCAGCGCTCGAATACTTGTCTCATCCCGGAGTCCAGTCAGGTTGTGATAAGGAGACTCTGCTGGTGACAGGTGGTGGCTCCAAAATCAGAAACCACAGGCTTTTCAACATGACCCAAAACAATAATGGCCTCGGAAGACTAACAGAAGCCCTCTGCCTGGAGGTGCGAGCGACATATTTTGAGATGAAGAATGAGAAACTGTTCTTCAAAGCCCGGGACCCAAAATACCAGCCTTTTGTTCTTCAGCGAGCGGCCGGCAGGCGCTCTTCCAGAGCTTCTCATAGAAAGACACAGAGTTTGGACCTGAACATCAATGAGAAGCTGCCTTTGTTATCCACTTTATATGAAACCCATAGTAAGACTACTACCTATCCCACGCTAAATGAAACACAGCCCATTGACCTCTCGGCCTTGGCTTTGCCGTGTAGTAGAAGCGACTGTTCCTTTCAAAACCCACCCAGTTTTGATCCTAATCTGCTGCTGCACAGACTTTCTGTGGCTCCCCATGAGACCCAGGCACAAAGAGGAAGAGAATTTCAGTGTGGCCTAGAAGCTTCTTCCCTATACTCTGATCACGCTAATGCTAACAGCCTGACATTCCTGATGGATCTGCCCTCATCGGGGAGGAGCGTGCTGGATGCCTCAGACCAAGAAGAACACCTCTCCCCTCTGGACTTTCTGCACTCCGCCAGTTTCCCCTTGGGCACCATTAACCACAGGCTGAATAGCAGAGAGAGGAGCAAGTTGAGGACTCTAAGAAGGCAACGGAAGAGGCACGAAAGATGGCTACAGAAGCAGGTCAGTGCTTTGAAATCAGAGTTGAGCAAAAATAAAGACAGTATTGTAAGTCCTGGGGCTTGCAGAACAGAGGTAAATTTGAATAGTTGTATTTTAAATTCTCAGCTTTAAGTTCTGAGATGGCATGTGCACTTAGGAATTATGCAGCCTTCCTGTCTTTGGCACTGTGAAGCACTGCTCCTATGCTTCATATATGTTCAGAGAAAGCCCCTTTTGCAATTTTCGCTAATTCTGCTAATACATTAGAAAACCACTCACCTTATGATAATGAGATTGGATGACTTGTCATAGTAGTTTAAATCTATCCTATGTTTAGATTGGTTTTGCTATGGTTTTATTTCACACTGACTTACTAAAAAAATGTCTTTCCAAGTCTAATCTGGTAATAGTTCATTCACTTTTTGTCACATTTATTCTGATTTAATATTCAAGAAACTATATTCACATGCTCATGTGGCCCAGACATGAATAAGTGCTGAATGTCGAAACACACCTGAGGGGAATTTACTCAGACTGACATTTTGTAGTAGAGCTTGATTCCCTAGTCTTTGAACTACTTGTGTGCCCCCTCCAGTGTTTTCATGGTTGTGTGGCTGAAAGGAGACAATAAGATTTATTTACTGAGGAAGTCAAAAAAGTCAGTGGAGAACAAGCTATGAGTCTGAAAGTTTGGGAGCCAGTGTATTTCCATGTAAAACAATTTTTTGACAATCACATTGATTACTTGCATATTAGTAATGGACGTTAGTTCTTATTAGAGTATACTATATTAACAATATCATAAGCATGAATACAAAGCTGAACCTGCTTTGTATTTTTGTTAGGTGAACTCATTATAACTTATGATCTTATCCATAGACTCAATAAAATAAAATTACTTCAGTGAGTGCTTCAGCTGGATTATCAGGATTTTCTTCTTTAGTTACAGAGTATAATTACAGGAATTATCTGTTGCAATTTTGATTTGTTGCTAGTAATCACATTCTAGTTAGGATATTTGTAGACAATAATATAATGTAATAGCAAAGTATATGCTATATAAATGAGTAATTTTTTTTGCACTGTCACTTATGGTAAAATTCTGTGAAGCTATGATAATATTGGTGGAGAAGTTCACTTATACCTAAGTCAGTTGAAGGTGTAGTAGTTGACTGTAGGTATGCAGGCGTTCTCGCAGCTCACTCCCCCCATCTGTGAACACAATGTCTTGCCATGTAGGTATGCAGGCGTTCTCCCAGCTCACTCTGCAGTCTGTGAACACAGTGTCTTGCCATGTAGGTATGCAGGCGTTCTCCCAGCTCACTCTGCAGTCTGTGAACACAGTGTCTTGCCGTGCAGGTAGTACAGGCGTTCTCCCAGCTTACTCCTTGAGTCTGTGAACACAGTGTCTTCCCATCTCTTCTTTGTCATCTTCAGTTATTGTCACCAGTGTTTTAGTTTTTTTTTTAATTGTGAAGATCTTATTAATGATATTTGTTAGAGTTTCAAATAATTGGTTAGGAATACTACATTTCTGCCACATGACATTTTAAATGAAGTTTTGTTTAAGCTAGAGATACTTTCACAGAAATAATATTAATATTTTATTAAAATGCTTAAAGTTTGAAGATACAAGATTGCTATCAGAAGAGAAGATACAACCAGTTGAATAGAATTACTGCTCTACTCAACAATAATTGATTGAGTGTCTTCTTTGGGCAAGACATGGCACTGTTCTGTATTCAACCATCAAACCTCTTTCCAATCAAACATAATTCCTTTCTTCTTAATTGTCACATGTTAAAATATATCTACTTCTGGCATATACTCTTTTATTAAATACATGTATGGTTCATCTCGTGCCCAGACAGGGGATACAGAGGAATCCCTTGCCCTACATGCCTCTAAGTCATGCTTTGTCCATCCTTAACCAACCCGTGAGGATCACTAATCTGTTCTCCATTCCTTTATTTAGTTATTTTTTTACTTATAATGTTATAAAATAATGATTTAGAAATAGTAACATAAAACATGTACTCTAGAGACTGATATTGTTTACTAAGCAAACTTGATGATGATATTTATCTATTTACTGCATGAATCTATAAATTATTATGTTCTTTTTACTGCTCAATAGTATTCCATTCTGTAAAAGCATCATGATTTCTCTAGCATAAAAAGATGAGTAGATTGTCTCCGGTGTTAGCAGTTATGAATCAAACTGTGATAATCATTCATGTATATAATTTTGAGTAAATCTGATTTTTTTTTTATTTTTCTAGGGTAAATACTCAGGAGTGGGATTGCTGGATCATATGGTAAGTATGTATTTAGTTACTGTGAAATTGTTTCCAGAGTGGCTATCTACTGTGCACTCCACACAGCAAATGATGAAATCTCTCACTCAGTGCATTCCTGAGGCCAACAGCAACCGTTCTTTAATTCTTTCTGTTTCAGCTATTTGAATATATACTTGCTAGTGTCAGACTTTAGTTTGAAACCTCATACCCCTAATTTCATGTGCTTAGTTTTTACTCATAAACCATGTTAGAATTTACTAATAGTATGTCTATAGTCCTAAAATTCTTACTTTGAAGATATAAGATTGCTATCAAAAAGAAACCACAGCCAATTTTTAGTAATTCTATTAAAAAGAAAAACAAGCTTGAGCATCATCTTCAAGTGTGTTCACATTTTTTGTGCACTCCTCTCTACGCTTGAGGACAGTTTTACAGGAATTTAAAAGAAAAACACTTGCAGATAGGTGAGTTGTAAATTTCAGCCCTGTCAAGACGAGAAAAATGAAAGAGAGAAGGGAAAGCCGAAAGTGTTAGGGAATCCATCCTTAGAAAAGAGGTAGATGGCGAAAGGAATTTAAGTTTTCCTTTTTTTTTTTTTCTGAGTAATTCAGAAAATCTGGCAAGTCTTTGGAAAGCTGTGTGTCTCTGGCTCTAGAACAGACTGTGCTGGGGTGGAGATGGAGAGTATCTCATTAAAGGAATAATTATTCCACCCATCATTTTGGCAGGGTTTAAGGTGAATCTACCTTCCTAGGGACAGAGCCTCTTGCCTGTGGGTGGTCCCTGGCCATGAAATTGATTCAGCCAGGCCAGAAAAATCTATTCTCTTAAGTAGAAAGAATTTGGTCTTTTAATGCTACTTTGCCCCTTCAAAGAGGCTGCCCTAAAATGATTAAGGAACAGGATTGTGGATCAGAGCCCCCAGACACTCCAGGCATCTCTGGTCTCTGGTGGAGATAGGGCTGCCAAGACAAAGGACATTTCTGGCTTTATATATGTTTTGATTTGGTTATTTCTTTCCCATTCAGTTTTAAGAATTCTTCACATATTTGAGTACAGATCCTACATTGGATGTGTAATTTATTGCATATTTTATCGTGCCCGCCCTGTTTGTTCTTTTATTCCTGTTACAGTATTTCCCTGGAAAGCAAAGAATTTCAACTTCTCAAATACAGTTTTTCTTTAATTGTTCTGGTTTTTAGTATAAGAGCATATCTAAAAACTCTAGATGACTTTAGGTTATAAAGATTTTTTTCCCAATTTTTTTTCCTGAAAGTTTTATGCTCATATAGAGAATTTTGATTTATGTTAAACTGACATTTTAAAAAATCAAATATGAGGTTTAAGTCAAAGTGTTGTTTTTAATGGTGGTATGCTATTGTTTCTGCATCATTTGTTGAAAGCACCAGCCTTTCTCCCTGGAAATATTTTTGTGGTTTATTGAAAATCAGTTGGACGTGCATATGACTTCCTGTTTGTTGATTTCCTCTTAATCTCTGTCCTGTGAAAGTAGACCCTTTTCTATAGAACTCCAAAGTAGACCATAAAGGAAGATTCTGTGATTCTACCAACTTTGTTGTTCCTTTTGAAAATTTGGTTCCTGTGGTTTCACACAGGAAATTTAGGATGAACCTTGACAAAAAATTCTATTGGGACTTGAGACTTGCACATCTAGAGGTCAGTTTGCAGAGCTGTGCAGTGTTTGCTGCGAATCTCCTCGTCTGTGAACATAATAAACCTTCCCTCCCACACACAAATGTTTAAATTTTCATTAGTGTTTACCGATTTTAGCAACAGAACATATAAATGGTTAGTTAGATTTGTACCTGGGCCCTCTGTCTTTTAAGCAAAAGTTATTTTGTATTTTTATTTAAATTTACATTTTTAATGTTTAATACTATTTTGGTTTTGACTTTGTGTCTTGGGATTCAGTGAGTACAGGTAAAATTGATATCTCTTGTCAAATTATCCTTAAATAATTCATGTCTTAATTTTACCTATAGAGATTAGGGATTTTTTAAATGTCACTTTCTGGTTATTAGTTACAATGTACAGAAACACAATGCTCTATGTTGATCTGGTGTGCTATGCTCTTTCAGCTGCCACCTGTTAGGAATGCTAGTCCACTCTTCGTGCTTCTGGTAGATGTCCAAACTGGTATTTTCTACTGAGATGAGTATTTGTAACTTGCTCAGTATTCTATTGTGATGAGACACCATGACTATGGCAACAAGAATATAGGCAGACATGGTAGTGGGGAGGCAGATAAGCATTCTACATTCAGATTGACAGACGGCAGGAGGAGAGAGACTCTGGGCCTGACTTGAGCATTTAAAACCTCAAGGTCCACCCCCAATGACACACTTCCTCTAACAAGGCCACACCGCCTAATCCCTCTCACGTTCAAATATATGAGCCTGTGGGGGCTATTCTTATTGAAACCACACACTTGGCCTGCAGATAAAAATAGCCCTACTTCTCCCTTCCAACCTGGTGACTCTCTCTCTTCCCCATTCCCTTGGTGGAACCCCAGGTTAAGGCAGACTAAAAGAAGGAGGAGAGACACCCTTGTATGTTTCTTGATGTTAGCTGGAAAACACTTGTTCGTTTTCCTTAAATGTGAGGTCTTATATGTCTAGGTATTTTTGTGTGCGTCCTCTCTGAGGTTCCTACAGGGTGGAGGAAGTGTCACTATAAATAGATGTAGACTTTCATCAGAAGCTCTCTGTGTTAACCTTATGACCGGCAGTGTTGGTATTAATTATCACTTATGGAGCAGGTCTCACATAAGTCAACTTTACTTTTGGTACTATGCTGTATCTTTCTCTACACTGTTAGAACGATTTGTTAATAGTGTTTTGAGGAAATTTTGTCTCTGCTCATAAAAGTTAAAAGTCTGAAGTTGTCTGTGCTGTGCTTTACTTTGGTTACTGTCTGGTTTATTTTTGAGGTAATGATGCTATTTTGAAATGTGTTAATTTTCTACTTTTCTACATTCTGAAAAATACTGTAGAGAATTAATTTATTCTTACTTAAATATTTATAATAAAATCATCTGTGTTCTAAATATTGCTTTGATAGAAGGATTTTTAATCATGGTCCAGGTTATCTATTTGGGGCCAAGTTCAGTAGTTTGTTTTCAAGGAGGTAAGGTGCCAAAATTAAATGGTAGCATCAGTCGGTGTTGTCTTTGTTGTTGGGGATCCAGTTTTCCACCTGGATCTGACACTCTGGTTTTCTCTTCTCTCTATCTTTTCTTTCTCTTTCAATAAATATTTTTTAATTTTATTCTTTTTAAAAAGCAGCTCTTTGCTTTTCAGTTTTTTATTTTTTCAAAACTTTCTGTTGTTTATTGTTTAAAATTTTGTTCATCTTTTCTAAATTTCTAAACAATGGTAAGTTATTGGTTTGACACCTTTCTTTTTTCAACTACTAAGCATCTAATGTCGTTTCCCTTTAGTTACTACATTAATTGTATATTATATATTTTGTTATGTTGCATCACTTTTACTTTTAATTATAAATACTATTTAATTATTTTATTCAAACTATTTTCTAATATCATTTTATTTTCTTGGCCCACATAGTTTGCTGATTGGGAAGTAAAACTACAAAGTTAAGAATATCAGCATTTTTATCTTCAATTGATAACCATTTGCAAATGAAAATTTCTTTTCCTCCAAGGGAGTCTCACTGGGAAAACAAACTACTCTTAAGAGCAGTCTGTGTGCCCTGAAGTAGAAGACCACCAGGCAAAAAACTCAGTGGCATCTTAGGCTGTTCTTTATCTCATAATGTTTTGTGAGAGTTGTTTTTGTTTGCTTGCTTATTTTTGTTTTTCCCCCATTTATTGAGTTCTTTGTTTTCCTCAACAGGTCCTTTCCATATATGTTGTGGCTTCTAGTTTAGTTTTTTTATGGGATTCCTGAGTGTGAGAACCAGTAGGTCCCTGTGTCTCTGTCTGTATCTTATGGCTTTTCTTGGGCCCTTGTCCTTCTGTTTGTTTGTTTTTGTACTATTCTGATTTTTTTGTTTTTAATCTTGTAGTATTTTATTTTATTATTTATTATCCCTTATATGCCTGTTTACTTTCTAAGGAGAGACAGAAGAGATGGATCTGAATGAGAATGGAGGTGGGGAGAAGGAATAGGAGGGGAAGCCATAATTCTTATATTGTGTGAAAAAAAATATTTTCAATAAAAGAAAAAAATCAGCATTTTGAAGAAATGTACAAAAAGTCAACCAGAGTTATTATGCTTGAACTACATAATATTGTTATGCCATTCTATCTGAGCTGAAAAGGTTTTGTTCCACTATGCCCTTCTGGACCTATTTCAAAGTAATCAAGAAATTCTTTCTTTAGAAGCCACAGGAAACTATGTACAAATAGTTTGTCTTATGTCTTATGGATGTATTGTGCACGAAACCCTAAAATAACTATGTATGTGTGTATATAATAATTACAACACACCACTTAGTCACTGAGGTAATTCTCATACGTCTTTCTTACCAATCTAAATGAGTTCATGTTAATTGTTGTTTTTATAAAGGATGTGACTAGCGCACTGGGGAAAATAGAGTTAATAAATCATATTAAAGACCCGCTTGCTCAGGCTTATGTGGAACACACTGTACGTATCACAAAGGCCATGCTTTGTTTTCATGTATTTGCTCATAGGCATCATTTTGAGATATTTGGATTCCTAAGTTATTTTAATCTTTTATTATTAAATTTATCACCTTCAAATCAGATACATATTTGGTTGGCCTTTACAACTTTTATAATAATCTATTAATGAGGAATTATGCTCTATTCATTTTTTTTTGCTCTATTCATTTTTTTGCAGTGAAAAGGTGTCAGGTTTAATTTGATGACACAGATCATTTATGGTATTATTAATACAGAAGCTTATTAATGAAGTCTTTAAGGAAAAAGTAAAACTAATAAATTTTAATCTCAACCCTCATCCAGGACATCACATTTAGTCATGTCTCGTTACATGCTTTTGGATGCAATGGCTTCTGTATCTTTGCCTTTTTTTTTTAATGACCTAGAAAAGTTCTTTATTTCCCTTACCTGGGATTGGTTTAATATTTTCTCCAGGACTAGACTAGGGTAATGGTTATATCTTAGGTTCTGCATACCAACTCACATTCGGTAATTTACCAAAATGATTTAAAGACTTGACATATCACTGCTATGCTTTATTACAACAAAAACATACACAAAGAAAGGCTGTAGCCTCCAGCAATCCCAGGAGACCCAACCTCAGAGCAAACTCCCTGATCCTCTGACTCTTAGACTCTTGCTGCCTCCTCTTCCACAGTGATCCCTGAGCCTTGGGTCCAGGAGTTGTATTGTAGTTGGGTTTGTTGGGACTGGGCTCCACAACTCCTCATTTTGATTGGTTGTAGTTTTCTGTCTGTCGTACAAAGAAGAAAAAACAAAAAAGGAGAAGAAAGGAAATGAGTAGCTGGGCAGAAGTCTTCAGAGTGCCAGGCACAGCTCTCAAAAACCTTTGCTCACTTAGAGTCTTAGGATTGCTTCCTTCCCCAGGGTAAGCTGTGACAAGTCCGCAATGCTGTGTGTGCTCCAGGTCAGATCATAGCCTCAGCTCCTGAGGTCTTCATAGGAGAATAGACGTGTAGACACCTTCCGTTTAGCTCATATGAAAGTTTCAGACTCCCAAGTGGTAGCAAGTATTCAGCATAAATCACAGTTAAGGAACATTAATGCTACTCTTACCAGCCAGCATGTTGAGAGCCCCCGCCCCAGATTTAACCTTCAAGCTCCTGCATACCAAACAAGGCTAACCTTATAAGAGCACGTGCATATAGGCCTGTGATGTTAATTGCCACTTTCCTCACACAAATATGTACTCTCGTGATGCAGAAGTGCTTTCCAGCAGAGAGGAGAAAGTGCTTGCTGCCAGATGCTTGCATCCACTTCCCATTGCTGCTCTCAGTTATCCCCACAAATGTGGCAGCCCAAGACAACATGATTCTGTCATCTGATGATGCGCAAGCTCGCCAACTGAAATGCGCCTTTAGTTGCTGAAGTCAAGGTATTGGTGGGGTTCTGGGTTACAGCCTCTTCCTTGCTTGTCAGAGCGACTACGTTTTATTCATTCGCTTGTGTTCCATCTAGCAACAGTGGTGCTGCGATCTTTAGTTGTTTATGTGCAGCTTTTTGTAGATGGTTTTTAAAAATTAAAAACAGTTAAATGTATGTGTGTGCACCTGTCTATAACATGTGTGAGGGTATTCACAGAGACCAGAGGAGGGTGTGCATCCCCTGGAGCCAGAGTTACATGCAGATATGAGCTGGCTGACTTGGGTGCTGGGAACTGAACTCTGGTCCTCTGGAAGAGCGGTCTCCCTCTTTACTGCTGAACCGTCTGTCCAGCCCACTTTCTGACACTTTAATAGCCCTGGCTTTATGGTGGGAACATTCAGATCATCCAGAGTGACTCTCCCCATTTCGAGGTCCTTAACTCACTACAAAAACATATACTGCTAAATAATAATAATATTAATATTCATAAACACAATTTCCATTAATAAGTAACTACCCTTCACATTGCGTCATGACGGATACCTTCCTAAGTGTCCTGGCACCATTTTATGAGCTGATTTCTGTTACCGTGTTCTTTAGCTAGAAAAACTGAGGTTTAAAGAACTTAGATGAACTCTACAAGCCCATTCCCCAACTAAAAGTGGTGATCTCACCCAGTGGGTAAAGACAGCACCCCCTAAGCCTGTTGACTGAGTTCTGCCCCGCAGACACAATAGGGAGAAGGCATGAACTGACTCCAGCAGCTGTCCTCTGACCTCCACACATGTGCCGTGGCATGAGCAGACACCGCTAAACAAATAAAATTAAAAGGCTTTCCTTGTGCTTTTCAGCACCCATTTCATCTTTGTCTCCCTCCCCTCCCCCTCTCCTGGGCTAGCCTGAGCTATATAAACTAGACCGCCATTGCACCCACAGAGATCCACCTGCCTTTGTTGGAATTAATGGTATGTGCACCACACCTGGCCTGAAGAAAGCATTTCATCATTCTCCACCTCTGTTCTTCACTCATCTCTCCCGTCCTTTAAATAATAGTGTTCATGGTTATCTCTGCTGGAAACAGTTCTCAGTATGGAGGCTGCAGTGATAATTACAATACCATCTTCCCCCTGGAGACCCCTCAGGCAATGGGGAGAAATACAGACCATTATGACTGATAGTTTGCTTATTTAGCTTTGCCCAAGACCTTAGGACATAGCTGAAACTCCCAAGAACACATATCAACGAAATACCAGGGCTGTCTGGGAGAAACGGGGTGTGGGGAAATGTGCAAACGTAAGAAAAGGTAATTACAGAGAAAAGGGAGGAGCTGATCGGCTGATGAATTGTGATTCATTTGGGAGAAGCATGTTCGGTCTGTGTGTGCCACGTAGCTGCTGGACTGCTCTCGGAGGCACTGTGCCCAGCTTTACAGCTGGAGATTGGCAAATGGATGCCCACTGGATGAACTGAACTAGTAAATCATGTATGTCATGCTTCAGGTATGGTGGATGACTTAAGGGAAGAAACCGGCAGTGGTTTTTAACCCAGGAATCAAGCTAGAAATTACCAGTTCCTTTTACTGTAGAGATTGTGTTTCAAGTGGCCCAGATTGTGTGTGTATTTAAAAACAGTATTAATATTCATTGCAAGCAACACTTTGCATATTCAGGCTGCCTTCCCCTCTTGACATTGAAAGGCTGAGATTAGATTCAGAGCAGGAGGCGGTAGGTAAATGTAGTGAGTGAGGACATCAGCAGAGGGCATGTTCCAAGCCTTACTATAGGCACAGCAGAGGCATTGCCTGTGTGGGCTGATTTATGTGAACCGCTAGGTCACCAGAGCAGAAGTTCTCAGAATGGCAGGGCTGTCAAAGTGAGCATCATCCAGAAACTGGGCTGGGAAACAAGAACCTCAGAGGTCTGCCTGCTCTTCCCAGTTGCTAATGTGCAAAGGGCCCTCTCCAGAACTCAGCTGTTGCCACTGAGGCGATGGTAGAAGTTGGGCCTTAGCAGGAGGCTAGGCCACGAGAGCTTCTTACATGAGGCTACAGTCCTTATAAAAGAGGATTTTCATAATAAAAATAACATTTTGTTACTTCTTTGAGAATTTCATTTAATGTGTTTTGATCATATTTATTTCCTCAACTTCTCCCAGACACCACTGTCTACACGTGCACTCAACTCGAAAATTTTTTATTCCCTTTTAAACCTTTGGAGTCCAGTTTATGTCACTTAACTATTCTTGGGAGTGAGACATTTGAACCAGGCCTGGTGGCTCACTCCAGTAATCCTGAATGTCAGGAGGCTGAGGCAGGAGAATTTCCCACATTTGAAGCCAGCCTGGTTTACATAGAAATCACCAGGGTAACCAGGGGTACACATCTCGACTCTGGTTTTAAAAATAATTTTATCCTAATATAACCATACAAATGTGAGCTGAACAAATAGGATACCAATGGACCTGCCAGAGTGATGGAGAAAAGCCCATGAGACCTCAACCCTGCCAGAGTGATGGAGAAAAGCCCATGAGACCTCAACCCTGCCAGAGTGATGGAGAAAAGCCCATGAGACCTCAACCCTGCCAGAGTGATGGAGAAAAGCCCATGAGACCTCAACCCTGCCAGAGTGATGGAGAAAAGCCCATGAGACTTCAACCCCACACAAAAAGTATAGGCAGTTGAGGAAAGCTGGGAGCGGGAGAGGTGGTGCTCCCCTGGGAAGAGCACACACAGTTGATTGTCAGTGCACAGCCAGCTCTGAAACCATACATACAAGTAATATCACAGGACTCGACAGATTCTATCTAGGAATATGTCTATGAATACAAATACTCATCTGCATATGCATGCAATAACAGTTAGTGAAAACAGAGGCCGTGAACCTGAAGGAGAGCAGGGAGGATTTTTGGAGGTAGATAGGAAAGGAAAGGGAGAAATGGAATGAAATTATATAATCTCAAAAATATTTTTTAAAATGCAGGAAGCAATAAAAAGAAAATACGCACATGTAATTTTTTTTTCTCTCAGTATTTGGTTAGCTTGTTTTCTCAGCCTCCTACTTTCTGCCAAGTGAGGACAGAAGCCAGAAGGCCCTTAGCAGTTCACATGCCGGGACCTTGATCCTGGATCTCCCACCCTCTAGAATTGTGGGGAAGAACGTTTTATTCTTTATAAACCATGCAGTCTCGGGTACTTAGATAACCATAAACAGACTAAGACTCTAGATTATCTGTAAGGCTAGCCAGTGAGCCCCAGAAACTGGAGCTTTGTGCTTTGTTTAATGAGCAGGAGAAGCTCATGGCTTCAGCTCCTTTGACCTTGAATGGCTCTAGATACACTGCCCTGTGTTTCCA
Source organism: Microtus pennsylvanicus (assembly GCF_037038515.1). NCBI lineage: Eukaryota > Metazoa > Chordata > Mammalia > Rodentia > Cricetidae > Microtus > Microtus pennsylvanicus. The sequence goes on from NC_134584.1 coordinate 45,672,641, forward strand.
TTCTATGCCTCCACATATGGCTATGCCTACTAAGTCAGCCACTGCAAAAGTATGCCCCCCCCCCTGAGTTTCTCCCCCGCTGGACCATTTCTCCCCTTACATCATCAGAATGATTGGGTGCCTCCCGGTGGTGTAGCCATGGAACACCTTTTAAATGCACAACCATTTACTGATAATGCAGCACGGTCTCCTTCAGACTAGACTGTGTCTGTGCTGGCCTGGCAGTCCTGCCCACTCTTCTCACATGTGAAGGCAACACAGTAACAACTACCGTGGTCCCTCACTGTCATAGAGCCTGGGAGCCTTACTTTGGCTCAGTGTATCAACTCTGATTGATCTCACCTGCATTTATTTTTAACACTGTCTACTTTTTCTCTCTTTTTTTTCTCTTTGGTTTTCAAGACAGGGTTTTTCCATGTAGCTTGCTGTCCTGTAACCAGCTCTATAAACCAGGCTGGCCTTGAACTCCTTGAGCTCTCGCAGAGATACACCTGCCTCTGCCTCCCAGGGGCTGGGACTAAAGGTGTGCACCACTACTGCCCTACACAAAGTCATATTTTAAGTTAGTTTTAATCTTAAAAGGAATATAACAATGTTATAAAGACTGGAAAACAAAAAAAAACCTTGAAGAAATAAATGTAAAAATAAGTCATTTAAACGCCAAATTTAGGAGAGTAGTTATCCCTGACTGACATTCTGAGTTACTACTATGTAGAATGTTCTTAAGTATGTTTTATTTCTTATAATGGGCAATGTTATCACAGACATCATCTTTATATTTCATCTTGTATGTCTACCATTTTATGAAACATTGATAAATCATGCTGTTCTAATAACATTCTATTTAGCCACGACTTTGATGCATGATGTTAGATCTCTTGCCTTTGTTCTCCTTGTAAAGCTAAAGGGAAGGTACAGATCATACAGGCAAGGTCTCTTTTTATGTGAGGGGCTCATCTTTTTAAAAAGTAATTTTTATTGATTCCTTGAAAGTTTTGTATAAAGTACTTATATTTACTTCCCATTCCTCCCTCTTAGGCCTCTCTCACTCCCTCAGGGCTCAACCCTCTACTAATGCTTTTCTAATATGTCCTCAGAATAAAAACAGAATATTTAATAATCCATGATGAGAATTTTCCACTAAAAATTGTGAATCTGTGCTACATTATTGGCTGCTATCCAGCCTTTCACTTCTGTGTTTCTATGAACGTCTGTGAAGGAGTAGTTTGTAAAGGTGAAATCAAACACCAGAGGGCACCAAGTCTCCTCTTGGAGCAAAACAGACTCATTGCTTTGCATGTACAACTTTCATGTAATGAAGTACATTATAGTATGTTGCATTTAAGTCTCTTGATGATCAAAACCTGGGAGATTTCATTCTTTGTAAGACAAGGTTTGCAGGATCAATTACAAGGTTCCTTTCATACTACGATTCTCTAAGTGTCTTTGTTCACCAGTCTTGTAGGGACATTGGTTCTAACTTTGTTCAGAGAGAAGAGTTTCCCTGGGCTAGTATTTTGGATACTTTTACATATGTTTAGACACATCACTGTGGTTTTAAGTTTGAGATGTCGTTGCAGTTTCCTGGAAGTAGGCGTGCCCCTAAATTTAGAATACGATCATTGGCAAGTCCCATGCTTCACTGTAGAGAGGGGTATGAGAAGAAAAAGAAATGATCCAAGACACGAGGAGCATTTGCACCTTGATGCTCATCGTTGTTCAAATGTTCATGCATTTGGCAAACTGTCTTTCCCCAATTCTTGAATATAACGGTGGTTAGATCAGTTTCCATAATATCAGCCAATAGTGCCCTTCGATTAATTACAATTTTGTCCATTAAACACGTCATATGTTAAATTACTGCTGATGGTTATATGCTTCTTTTTCTTAAGCCACAATGTTATAATCTATTTAAACTCTCTAATAATTAGCAGACACAAATGAGGCAAAGTCAATGAATCATCATCATCTAGCATAATAAATACAACACATATATTTTAAGGAAATGAAACTACTGATTCCTCTACATATTTTGAAGATGAACATGTTTCTTGTTACCATTGTAATGAATTGCCACAAATTTATTGTTTAAATGTACAAATGAATTTGACTTTTGGAAGTCAGAAGTCTCAAATGTGTACAAAATTAGTCTCACTGGGCAAAAGTCAAGGCATTAGCAGGGTCATATTCCCTTAGAGAGGGTCCAGAGAAAACCCATGTAGAATATGGATGCCTTTTGTACCTTTCTAGAATCCGTCTGTGTCTTTGCTCATGCCTGTCATTGTCTTTAGGCCCAGCATGGCTAGTCTGGTCTTTCTGGTTTTGTTTCTTCTGTTTTCTCCTTCCTAATTTAATGACCTGATTATTGCTGTGCCCTTTCTAATTAATCTACAATAATCTCTTTAAGGCAGGGTGATTAGCAAACTTAATCCTGTCTTTAATTCTAATTCCTCACTGCCACTTAGTGTACCCACAGGCTTCAAAGATCAAGATGTGAGCAATTTTTGTGGGTAATAGGGATAGGCTAAGGCATTGTCTCCCACAATTCCAACTTTTGAGTAAAGTTAGCGTTACAAAGAGAACTAGCAGTGAATCCTGATGACTTTTAGACAAATCAGTATTTTCTGACTTTAAGAGCCAGCCTGATCTACAAGAGCTAGTTCCAGGACAGGCACCAAAAAAGACACTAAGAGTTTCTAGGAGGCATGGTTCATTAAGTATGTCTTTATCATCGTCATGACAGAGGTGGTCACATGAGGTCATTGGTTCTCACTCAAAGCCTATAACATTTGAATGGGGCACCTCTTGAATGGCAATGACAAGAGGAAGAAGGCTTTGTGTGGAAAGATTACATGACTTTTTATAGAGAAAGCGCCACTAAAAGAAGGCTATTCAGGTAAAAGATTTAGAACTGATTTATCTGGTCGTGTGTTCTACAGCTGGGACTGTGAGTTAAGAGACTAAATTAGATAAAAATTCACATACATAACTTGAAGGAGCTCTAGGTTATGTCAAGGCCTCCAGACAACTATTTGAATTCATAAGACAAGAGGCGTATTATTGATAAAGAAGATGTCTTTGACTTGGTGTGCTTGTGTTTATTTGGGGTTTTGATTTTTGTGTTTATTGATGAACTTAGTACCATAGAAGTAGTTTTTCTATGCAATATTTTAAACCAACTCAATACCATAGGAAAGACACTCTTAGTTTCTTATCGTAAGGTCTAAAGGTAAAAAAGAAATAGATTGTTCTGGTTAGGTTTTTGTTACCTAGCTACAGGTTAGAGTTGTCTGGGAAGAGTGACATTAGTTGAGGCACTACCTTCTTCAGCTTGGCCTTAAACAAGATGCCTCCCTCAGATTGGCCTTAAGCAAGCCTGTGGAACATTTTATTGACTGAAGACTGATGTGAGAGGGCCCAGCACCCTGTAGGTGGTGTCATTATAGAAAAGGTGGTCAAGCAAGCCACTGGCAGCCAGCCAGTAATCAGAACTCCTCTGTGGTTCCGCTTCAGTTTCCTTGTGTTCCTACTCTGACTCCTTCACGACAGATTATGAGTTATAAGATGAAAGAAACCTTTCTCCCCAAGTAGCTTCTGGTCGTGGTCTTTTTATCACAGCAACAAAAAGCAAATTAGGAAATAGATGCCTCAAACTTCCCTGAGTTGATTGAGGAAGATTTATCTATCTCATTCATTTTCTTCTTTGGCTACATGAGTTCTAAGTCATGCTAACTATAGAGGTTGTAACTTCATACTGGCCCTTGAACTCATCAGTAATAGTTTAGGGAAGGGTATATATTGTGATATATTCATAATATATCTGTTTATTTCTGTTTACTCAGAAAGTCCATTATTGAATTCTGCTCTACAAGGAGGCTCTGGAGAATTCTGCCAAGTTTGTAACTTGCATTAGTTCAGTACCATCATCTAGTTTACGTTAAATAAATTTGCTAATTATTGGAGTTACCATAAAGAGTAAAGACAAAACTAAGCAGTGCCCCAAGTCAATCAAGACAGCAGTAAATTCCATGCCACTACAAGAGTATTTCCTTTCAGTGATCCTCATTGTACTGACTATTTAGAGGGCATATTTTTTAGTTTTTTTGTGTGTGTTTTGTTGTTTCTACATGTTTTATTTTTTTAGCTTATTGAAGGTTTATATCAACACTACAGGAATAAGGCTCTCTGAGATTATTTTTATTTATTATTATTATTTTTTTATTTTTCGTTTTTCCAGACATGATTTCTCTGGCTGTCCTGGAACTCACTCTGTAGACCAAGCTGGCCTCAAACTCAGAGACCTGCCTGCCTTGGTCTCCTGAGTTCTGAACCAAATTTTAATAGAATTTTCTTATTTTGTGTCTCTTTTACTTTTTTGTGATTTGTGCAGCATTTGCAATTTTCCGTTATCTTCATTATGTTTGCTGTATTGATATTTTAATGTTGCTAATATAACTGTATGGTGCAGCATAAACTATGCCCACATTAAAGCAGTGAGTTTAATTGGTAAAAGTTGGGTGTGTTCTGATTGTGCCCTTCTTCTTTCTGCTTTTCTTTCTCCTATTCCCTGAGAAACGGTTGCATTGAAATTATGCTAGTTAATAAGCTCACAGTGACCTCTATGACTTCAAGGGAAAGGAAGAACTCTCTAACTCTTGTGTAACTAGAAGGCCAGATATGAGGAGGGGTAGTGAGGAAGGCATGTTGAAAGCTTATCCCAAAGCTGGGCTGGTTTTGCCACTTAGTCAAATTGTGAATAGAAAGAAGAAACACTCATTCTTTCATTACTTCATTCTCTCTCTCTTTTACTCTATTTCTCTCCCCTCTCACATCTAGGCTTCACATATAAAAGAAACCATGTAAAATATTTGAGTCTGGCTTGTTTTGTTTAGCATAACGATTTCTACTTCCATCAGTTTTCTTTAAAAGGTTGCTGTTTCTTTTATTTATGTGTGAATAAATTCCATCGTGAGTACGTATCATTTCATTTGTATCTTCTCTTCTGTCGGTGCTGGTATAGATTGGCCCTTTGTCCGGGTTTTGTGAGCAGTATGGAAGAGAACATGAGTATGCAGGTATCCCTGTGGTACTTTGACTTAAAGTTGTTTGCATGCATACCCAAGAGTGGGATAGCTGGTCCATAGCATATTTTATTTTTAGTTTTTGGGAAACTGCCTCACTGATCCCCAAGGGAGCTGCACAAGTTTCACATTCCTGCCAGCAGTGAGCGAAGATCCCTCTGTCCTCTGATCCTTTCTTTGATTACATTCTGATCATTTCCTTGATCCATTCTGACAGGGTTAAGATGGGATTCAACACAGGTTTGATTTGCACTTCCCTGACTGCTAAGAATGCTGAACATAAAGTATTTATTGGTCATTTGGATGTGAGAACTGTCTGTTTAGTTCATTGGTCTATTATTGATTGGATAGTTTGGGTTTTTTGATGATTAATTTCTAAGGTTCTTTTTGTATCCTTGCTATTAATCCCTGTCTGGTATATAATTGGCAAAGATGCTTTTCTGGGAATCTTTCTTTGCTATGCAGAAACTTTTCAGTTATCTTGTGATCCCATTTGACCTTGGTTATTATTCCATGTGCTATTTGAGTCCTTTTCAGAAAAATCCTTGCCTCTGCCTGCATCATAAAGTATTTGCCTGCCTTTCTTCTAGTAGTCTTAAAGTTTTGGGTCTTATCTTACGGTGTTTTAGACAGTGAATTAAATTAATTAAAGGTAATTGAAATTACCTTTAAAAAATCATGGTCAGAGATAAGAATCTAGTTTCTTTTATTTATGTATGGCTCTCCAGTTTTCCTAGCATCATTTATTAAAAAAATCTGTCTCCCCTCTAATGTATGTTTAAGAGACCTTTGCCATTAAGATTCTTTACCTGTATAGGTTTATTTCTGGGTCCCCTGTTCTATTCCATTGATTTTCATGTCTGTTTTTATGACCGTACCATGATGCCATTGTTACTGTGTCTCTGATAGTAAAATTTGACATCAGGAACTGTGTTGTGTCCTTTGTTGTTCTTTCTGTTTAGGGCTGCTTTGGCTCCCATATCAATTATAAGTTAAGGTATGGTTTTAGTTCTGTGAAGAATGCCATTGCCGTTTTGATGGGAGACTGTGTTGGATAGCTTATGACAATAGCACTGTTTTCACAATGTTAGTTCTGCCAGTCTGTGAGCCTGGGAGGACTTCCTAAAGGAAATAAAAAGTGCTGCTCCAGAGAATGAAAGGGAATTAAAAATAGCTTTATCTGACCTGGAGGAATATGTGGTCATCTATATAGAGCATTATACAGCCACCATATTCCTTTTGGCAAAAGCCTAATTCAGAGGATTCATGAGTCTTAACCCAAAGCATATCCCTAACATACAAGCAGAAGAGTAGCGCATGCTGCTGTAGACGCTGCAGCAAGTTACCCAGAAGCTCCACTAAGATCATTGTTGATGATGTTTCCATGGAGACAGACGGCCTGATGTGATAAGTTGTCCTCTATGGCTTTCTTGGCTAGATGGACCTCTGCAGCCTACCTTCAAAGACAGGCTGATTCTCTTCTTAGGAGTTAAAGTATCTTGTGACTGCAAGTTGAGCCCATGGCTCATTGACCATAATGCTAGGGCCCTCAAGACTCAAGTGAAGTTTACTCTGCTTGTACTCTGCAAGTGAACCAACCAGCCTAGATAGTAGTACATCTGTGTACAACATGGTTTGTTGAATATTTTATTCCCAGTTGTGAGACTGCTCTGGAAACAAGCAAAATTCATTACAACTATTACTCTGCTGCACCCTGACTATTGGCTCTGTCATCCAGGAGCTCTGGTGGAGATGTATGGTAAAAGTTGTGTAGTTTTCCTGCCTCTTGCCCCATCCAGCGCTCTGTAGCTCATTGATCAAGGAGAAGTTCTGACTTTCAAATGTTATTGAAGAGAGGTATTTTGTAAGGCTGGAGCTGCCCTAGATAGTGACTCCCCTGAGAAATCTGGGCAAAGTAAATTGAAAACCTTATGGAAGTGATTCACTCCTCTCGATTCTGTTAAGAACATTGTGTGATTCATGGGAGGAGGTAAAAAATAACAACAAGAACAGGATCTTGGAAGAGGTTGATGCCAACCCTCATATATTACTTTGAAGGCATCGAGACAAAAGTGGAAGAACCAGCTGCAGATGAGAGAGAGAAACAGCGAGCCAAGCAGCTGACTTACAAGTAGAACCTGTGGGTCTCTGTTACTGCCACCTCAGGGTCAAATTTCATCGGTTAGGTTTTTTTTTGTGTGTGTGTGAATGAGCAAAGAGTGGGTTTGTGATGTCTTCTCCTGGTGTCTAGTCCATCCACGCAGAGGGTTTGGAGCATCCCATCAACTTACTTGTAAAGCACTGGCAAGGCGTGAGAGGATTGTAAAAGTGATCAAAGCATCAGCACATGGCATAGAGTGACATCATATAAAGGAAAGGGTCAGTCACCCTGGCACATTTCATCATTCTCTTTTTCACTATTACTTCATTTTATCAAATTACTATTGCCATGCACATCTTAAGTAACTACCGCCCTGTTTAGGAGTCACGTGTAGACAAGACCCTCTGCCAGCAAAAAAAGACCATGGTGATCATTAGCATGTGGAAGGAAGCAGGGAGGGAGGGGAGAGATAGATGATATGTTTCCACCCATGGTTCCCAAGTCCTCGAATCTTTGTTACATTTTCTTAAGGTTTATTTTTAGATGATTTGTTTGTTCATATATGAATGCAGGTGACCACAAAGCCCAGAAGAGGAGTTGGCTCTCCAAGAACTGGAGTTAAAAGTGGTTGTGAGCCACTCAACATGGGTGTTGTGAATTGATCTTGGTTTCTCTACAGGAGCACTACATGCTCTTAATGGCTTAGCCATATATCCAGCTCCCACCTTTATTTTAAAGAGCTAAGTCGAGCTGGAGAGGTGGCTCATCACTTAAGACCACTTGCTGCTCTTACAGCGGATTCAAATGTGGTTCCCAGCACCTCTGTGGCTGCTTACAATCTACATGTAACCCTGTTTCCAGGGATACACACACACGGTGCAAACAGACATGCAGAAATCATAAAATAAAAGTTAGCAAATGTTTTTTTTTTAAAAATACTAAAATAGCAAGTATCCCTTTTCCCCAGCTTTTGCCCGTTGTTCCTGGTTCTCGAGGAACTGAAACACTTGGTGGGCAGTGAAGGGAAAGGGCCATTTGCTGCTGTGTAGCGCTACTTGGGTCCCAGGAAGAAGAATTTTTCTTTATTAATGGAAGCAACCTGAACGTTATTCCAATCACTCCGCCTTTCTGTCTTAGATACTACATAAAGACAGTCTGTGACCTGTAATATCTGATGACCCATCATGAGACCCACCACTGGGAGGGCATGTTTCATAGAGACCAAGGAAAAACTGGGCACTCTGCCCAGGCATGCTCGCTTAGGCATTAGTCCTTGGCTTCTCAGACTTCATGCACTTGCAACCCATCCCAGCATGAGAAAATTTTAGTGGACTACAGTTATAGAGATACAGTTATATAGAGTTATTTATATATAAAGATATATATATAAAATAAGTGTATAAGTAAACATTTACCAGTAATAACTAATAGATTTATTTTAAAAAATGATTTGGCATATGTGTGTATATAAAATTATATATGTATTATATACATGTAATATATATAATTATATAAATATACATGTGTGTATATATGTATATATAAATTTTTTGTAGTATCTTTATGTGGTATCTAAGACAGGAAGGCAGAGTTATTGGAATATTTTTAGGTAATTTAGCTTATATTAATAAAGAGAAACTCTTCTTCCTAGAGCCCTTTGCCTTCACTGCTCATTATATATATATATACATATTTATATGTATTTATGTAAAATTTTACCATTTTAAAGACAAGTAAATTTGTATAGTAATTAATTGGATGTGTTTAACTATATATAAAATATTAAATATAAAACAATTATGTATACATATAAATTTAATATTTATTAAGTACTAATGAGATTTATTTACTTATTTATTTTTAAATGCTGAGTAAAATCCTGAGTGAATATTTGATGTTGCAGAATGTAGAGCCTACTTAACATTTTCCAGATTAATTGTTATTTTATTTTGAGAGTTACCAGTGTTGAGAGCACTATTTTGCATAAATACCTGGTATAAAATAGCAGAATTAAGATTAGGGTCATTTCAGAGATCAATGGAAATACTATATAAATCCTGATACAAAATTGATTTCACTTCTTTATTTTTTTATAAAATTCAATTCAGCTAATCAAACACCAATTTTAAAGTCAAACATTCTAACACAATTCAATACAAAGAGATATTAATTTTTAAAAGTAGTCTAGTTAATTCCAGTGTATAGCCATGATTGAAAACTTTTTTAAAAAATTATTTTTATTTATGTGTGTTGGTATCTTGTCTGCATGTATGTCTGTGCACCACATATGTACAGTGCCCGAGGAGACCAAAAGTGGGTGTCAGAGCACATAGAACTGGATTTACAGATGGGTGTGAGCTGTCACATGGTGCTGGGAATCAAGCCAGGGTTTTCTAGAGCAGCCAGTGAACGTAACTGCTAAGTTACATCTCTCCAGTCCCATAAGAGTTGAGCTGTTTGTTCGAAAGTCAGTGTTAAAGCATAGGAGACCTTGATGCTAACAGACTATGTCACCCAAAGTCAGAGGACACAAATGGATGAATGAATGTGATCCTCCTTTAGTTTAAAGATTTGCTTCAGAGTTAAGACTTTAAACGTGGGACCAGAGAGCTGCAGGGATGATGCTGAGAAAGAGCAATGGCAGTAGCAACAAAAGGAACAGAAAGGTATATAAAGCTTGTTGGGAACCAGGTACTGGCATGGTCCCTTTAGCTGTGTCACTCAATGCAATCTGCACAGACACCCCCATGAAACAGTTACTTTCTAATGGCTATTTTAGAGGTGAAGTTCAGAGTCCTGCCCAGAGCCATCCATGTAGAAGGTAGTTGGATGTAGGACTCAGACTCATTCTGTGAGGCATAAGAAGCAGGCTCTTCATCGGCTTGCTCAGTCCTGTACTTTTATTACATATCAAGATTCTTCAAAAGCCTCGTTTGGAGCCTGGTAGTGGAGAGCAAGAATGGCATGGTAAGTTGTTTTGAAGACATGGGCTGAATGGGCAAATTGTGCATGGCTCTGGCTAGTTCCCATTATTTAATGAGTTACCCACTTCCTCCAGGTTTTGGTTAAATCTTCAAAATATATTAATATTGCCAGAGACCTGCTCTAGAGGGGTTCAGGTCTTAATGAAGAGATATGGAGGCGTGGGGGACTGACAGGATCTGAGAATGAATTGGGATGACCACCTGTTTGTTGGGGAAAAAAAGGCTACACCCTTTTTCCATCTTTAAAAGAATTAGCATTTCTTTATTGATTCATGCACACCAATTCCACTCACCTCCCAGTACCCCCATATCTTCCCCTCACCCTGCGGCATCCCCAAAAGAAAATTTAAAAAAAAATCAAACCAAAACAAAACAAGCAAACAAACAAAGAAAACACCTCTTCATTCCTCCATATTTCCAGCCTTTCCAACCCCTGTTCCTTGGTCCCAGAAGGCTGGCTACCTACTCTATAACTGTCCAACGTTTAGCCATAGACAGGTTGAAAGCAGACTCAAGAATTCAGGGAAGAAAGCAGCCATTAACTTCATTGCAGCATTTTTCCTGGGACAGAAGTGGTTAAGTTCAGCAAGTATCCAAATGCCTATTGTTCTAAAGGTTCAGTAACTTCACCAGGTGCTCTCTAAGAGCAATGGAAGGGCCATAAGTCCTTTCTGCCAGAGAGACAAGGAGAATGACTGCTTTTAGCAAGCGGGAACTTTCCTCACGCCCCTGAGGGAATGAAGGCCCTTATCCAAATGCCTAACCTTGGGAAAAGGACTGCTTCTGGAGACCGGACACTCCTACAATTTAAGAGCAATTTTCATTCCTCAAGGGGATACGATGCAGCGTTTTCGCTGTGTAGCATAAGCACTGAGCTGTTCCCTAATTGCATTCCTTTGTGTCTTACTACGTGGTCCTTTGCCCTCATACACTCTCAAAAGGGAGGGTCCTAATGTCTTATTCTTTCCCAATTATACTTTACCATTCTGATTTCCCTATACTTATTATCTGAACTTTTGCCGTTAATGGCCTCAGGCTTTGGATCTGGACCGTAGGCTTTCATCCTTGCGGTCAGGTGTGTCCAGTTAGTATGGCTCTTGGTGTAATCAGGAGGGCACAATGGGGCTTTCTGTGTGCAGTCTTCTTGCTAAATGGCTCCACTGCTGGCTGGCATTTTTTATAATGGATTATTTTGTTTAAAGAGGCTGCCATTGTGTACATTTTCATCCTTCCAAATCCATACAAAATTTCCCAAAGGAAATCATCAAAAATGAAAGTAAAAAGGCGTGGAGAATTGAAATCTGAAAAGTTGAAATGTTGGAACAAGTAGCGATGACCAAACTGAAAAATGTTTACATAATATTCACTTTGTGTGGTAAGATACCCAATAACTGGGGATGTCATTGTCATTACAAAGAAAATGAAAACTGTTGTCATGCAAGATTTTCTGGAAAGCATCGGCAGGCCTACTCCATCAGCCGCAGGTTTCCGTGGTTTCTCAAACAGAAGCTTTCAAGTGAGACAATAGAAAACTGTGGTTTACTGCAAAGGAATCATATCCCTAGGTTGATTTGTAATATCAAAATGTTTTGAATTATGCAATTTAGGTAAGACTTATAGCCAGTGTGTCACAAAGCTGAAACTACATATATAGTCACTGGGGCATCTCTAAGGATATTCTGCTTCAGGGGAGTTCAAAAAGGTCCTCAGGAACATTCACCAAGGCAAAACTAAGTGGTTCTCTTGGGACTTTAGTGGCCAGCAATGAGGATGCCCAAGAAATAGTGTGTCTTTGGAAGTAACTTTAGGGCAAGTCTTGATATCCTTGATAAACTGCTTAAGTATTTACCCTAGATGAAGTCATATTGGTCTCTAATAGCAAAAATGGAAGCTTCCACTATCTGAACATCTTTTCACAGGTGAGATTTTTGGGAAGGTGTGACATCATCATACCACTACCTGCATACAGACTTAGCCTTGTGTTTGTTCTTTGATGTTGCCTCCCTGTCTTCCTAAGCCCATTGCTTTTTCTTGATGCTTCTGAGACTCCATTTGTTGTGATAGTATTTAGGCTTCTTTTCATTTTAACACTTGCTTGTGTCTCCTACCTAGCTTTCTTAAGTCATAGTTGGAATTTTCTTTAAGCTGCCAACCAGCTCCCAAATAAAGATACAGAGACTTATTAATAATTAGGAGTGCTCGGCCTTAACTTAGGCTTGTTCCCCTTGCTCTTTTAACTTAATTTAACCTGTTTCTATTCATCTACATTTTGTCTTGTGGCTTTTTACCTTTCTTTCCTTCTGTATGTCCTACTCTCCTGCTTCCTCCATGTCTAGCTGGCTGGCCCCTGGTGTCTCTCTGGTTTCTCTTTTTCTCTCTTTCCCTGAGTCTAAGTTCCTCCTCCTCCTTACCTTCCCTGCCTGGAAGTTTCACCTAACCGTCCTCCCTTGCTATTGGCCATTAGCTTTCTGTTAGACCAACTACGGTGCCTTAGGCAGGCAAAGTAAAACAGCAACACATCTTTACCCAATTAAACAAATGCAATAATCTTTACACAGTTAAACATAACAAATCATAAACAAACATAAACAAATCAGCCCATCTTTTCATATTTAAATGCAACACGTCTTTACATAGTTAAACTCATATTCTGCAACACTAAGTACTCTCTCCTCCTTTCCAGTCTATATTAGTAGGCAACAGCTCCATGTTTATTTCCTTTTATCTCCTCATTCCAAAAACAGTTTTCCTTCTGATTACTATCTAGATTGCCACCCGAAGGCCTTGCTTATCTGGTATTACTTGTATCCACAGTTTCTGTACATAATTTAGAGTGCAGCCCATTCTAGACAATGAATATTCTCCCTTCTTAGCTTTCTCTCATGCTTACTTGCCTGGATTATTCTTTCACACTCAGAGCATGATTTTGAAATCATGATCGCATACTGAGCCATTATTTATTTATTTACTTACTTATTTTTGGTTTTTTGAGACAGGGTTTCTCTGTGGTTTTGGAGCCTGTCCTGGAACTAGCTCTTGTAGACCAGGCTGGTCTCGAACTCACAGAGATCCGCCTGCCTCTGCATCCCGAGTGCTGGGATTAAAGGCGTGCGCCACCACTGCCCGGCCTGAGCCATTATTTAAAAGAATAGCTTTTTTATGCTGTCTTCCACCACCTGTGTAGATAACAATTACATTGTTTTCTTAGGTATGACTCCCCAAATATGTGCTTTTCCCTCTATGGCCTAGTTCTGTTAAGTAAGGAAAAATTATTAAACTAGATATCTTTTAGTCCTTCATGGATGACACCTAACACAGTCCTTTAGATTTGATGTCAAAAGAGAGTTGTTATATGAGTGTTACAGTGTAGGAACTGTTTCCTACGTGTGTGAAGGCAAATACTGGTAGACAGTTTGGACTAATCCATTTATTATATATCTTGTGATAATGTAGCTTTCAGAAGTTTTCAGAACGGTAAGTTTCTTAAAACATGAGCCATCTGACAAGTAAAAAATAATCCACATTTTTTGAAATGAAAAAAATGTTCAGGAAATATTTTTATTGTGAGCGACATGATGATTCTTAGATCAATTCCTTCATTTCTATTTCTGATCATCAACTTGTTGTGGAATTGCTGAAAAGAGGTTGCAAATTTGAAAAAGAGTGAGGTGGAGTATATAGGAGGGTTTGGAGGAAGGAAAGGAAGGAGTAAATGGTGTCGTTCTATTACAGCCTCTTCCCCAAAAGAAAAGAGTAGGAATAGTAACCCACTACGCTAAGTTCCCTTTCACCTGGAATAGAAACAGTGACCCTAATAATTTCCAAACACTACAAATTCCCAGGACTGTTTCAAAAGAATCATTAGGTACATGCAGCCTGCAATTTGGGAGGGCAGAAAATGGTGTATTAGGAAAAGAGCCCAAACAGTTAGAATTTGGCATCTCTGGTGCTCATGCAGTGAACCCAGGTCAGGGAGCCTTGATTTACTCTGTCCAGTGCCTTCCCTGCAGAAAGTGAGGCTTAGATGAGATTCCTAGCAGGCCCCTACCTTCCAGCTTGTCATTCGTTAATAAAAACCTCCCCTCTAGTTGAAGACTGAGGTTCTCTAGAAGACCGTGTGATCTTGCGCTTTCTTCCCCACATTTATTTCATTGTTTACCATGCAGATGGTACACAGCGCATATGCGGGGGTTGGGTTTCTCCTTCCACCATGCAGGTCCCAGGGATTGAACTCAGATTTTAGGCTTGGTGAGAAGATTCTTTACGCCCTGAGTTGATCACTCTGGCTCCTCTTTCTCATAGTCTTAGGTGGCTGTCCTCCCTAAGTGGCAGTTGCCTTTCCTTAATACACTTTAATTATAAGTAATATTTTTGTGCAAGCCACTCTTTGAATGACTTGGGAAATGGCTTAGTTGATAGAATACTTGCCACACAGCATGAGGATCTAGTTCAGATTCCCAGCATTTACATAAAAGCCAGACTGTCTCTAACCCTGATACAGTGGGGATTAGGAGAGAGGAAGCAGATGGGTTCCCGGAGCTCATTGGCTGCTCAGCCTAGCAAATCAGTCAGGAAGAGACCCTTTCTCAAAGAATGTGATGGAGAGCAATTGAGAAAGGTACCCAGTAATGACCTCTGAGCTCCCCATGCATGTGCCTATTTGGGTACAAAAGTGATATTTTGATTACTTAACAACTTGCTTATTATTAAACCAGAAACAATATATTATGACCCTTAAATAAAAATATGCAGTGATGCTGTATATGAAAACTGTCTTAGGAAGGTGAAATTGTATCAAATATGAGTTGTTCAGAAGCAAAGCTTAGAAGTATAAGTAAGGGCCACTTAACTCATTATAAAATTTGACATAAGAATGTTCATGAATTCATTTGTATTAGTATAAACATTCTTCTTTATGCAGCCAACAGAAGAACCATTTTCTATAATACTTTCACAGTCACATGAACCCACACTAATATTAAACCACTTGGTTTTAAAAAGAAAGTCGGGATCATGGAAAAATCTTGAAGTGCAACTTTGCTGTATACAGTCAACGTAATTGTAGTTTTGAAATGCTGATCTCCATATTAATGTGGGGAGGAGCATGTGTGTGCTACAGCACCTGTAAAGGTCAAAGGTCAACTTCATGCCAGTCCTTGTTTTATTTCTTTATTGAGACAGGATCTCTTGTTTGTTTGTAACTGTGTACACCAGGATGGCTTGTACATTCGTTTCTGGGGATTTAACTACTCTGATCTTATCAAAGGAGCAACACTATTGTGCTGAGATTTTTAGGAATTCTGGAGATCTGTACTTAGGTCCTCATGCTTATAGAGCATGTATGTACCCACAGAGCCCCTCCAACACTTACAGGTCTTTTGACATTCAGGACCAAAATACATGAATATATAACTTGATCTTCAGTGATTCTCAAATTTAACAGACTAAGGTTAAAGCACACCTGAAAGAACAGTTTATACCTGGCTACCACACAACCAACAAGGATTGGATTATCTGGACAACCTCTTCAACATGGAAGTCTCGCGGTAGGTCAAGGCAACATGTACTCTGTGGGAAATAGACAGAAAAGGAGAAAATAATGTTGTCATGGGAACAATTGTAATGGGGAGCATGGGAGTAGAAAATCCTATTATCATGGGGGGGGCAGAGTACAGCCAAGAAACAAACTGGAGACCTGGAAGGGGACCGAGGTGACAGCTGTAGGATTCCATTTCTCTAGAACATTGCTGAGAGCAAGGGAATAAAACATCTAATGGGCTTAAGGAGCATATTAGGGAACCTGGCCAGAACGCAATGAGAGGACAATGGCCCCGATTATAGTTGTATTTACATAGAAGGGTTGACTATAGATACTAATTTTTTTTCCTCATAAATCAGTATTGTTCTGACTCAAGGGCCTGAAGATGTCCATACATTCAGTATGTCTAAGACTGGCTAAAATAAAAGTCTTTCTGGCCTTAAAAGTGCATTGCCATTCTTGGATTTTGTTGTTGTTGTTTGTTTTTCTGGTACAGGGTTTCATGTAGCTTAGACTGGCTGCATTTATAGAGCAATTACTATTGGCACAGTGTAGACACTGAGACAAGTATTCTGGGGATTAGAAAATAGAACACCAAGGCAGTCTGCTGAGAACTTTAATAACAGTATCTGCAGAGAGAACCCTTAGGGGAACTAACCCAGAACAATCATAACAGCATCTGCAGAGACAGCCCTTAGAGGAACTAACCCAGAACAATCATAACAGCATCTGCAAAGAGAACCCTTAGAGGAACTAACCCAGAACAATCATAACAGCATCTGCAAAGAGAACCCTTAGAGGAACTAACCCAGAACAATCATAACAGCATCTGCAAAGAGAACCCTTAGAGGAACTAACCCAGAACAATCATAACAGCATCTGCAAAGAGAACCCTTAGAGGAACTAACCCAGAACAATCATAACTGTATCTTCAGAGAGAACCCTTAATGGAACTAATCCAGAACAATCATAACAGTATCTGCAGACACAGCCCTTAGGGGAACTAACCCAGAACAATCATAACAGTATCTGCAAAGAGAACCGTTACTGGAACTAACCCAGAACAATCATAACTGTATCTTCAGAGAGAACCCTTAGGGGAACTAACCCAGAACAATCATAACAACATCTGCAAAGAGAACCGTTACTGGAACTAACCCAGAACAATCATAACAGTATCTGCAGACACAGCCCTTAGAGGAACTAACCCAGAACAATCATAACAGTATCTGCAGACACAGCCCTTAGAGGAACTAACCCAGAACAATCATAACAGTATCTGCAAAGACAGCCCTTACTGGAACTAACCCAGAGTGATCAGAGCAGTGCCTACTAAAGACATCAGCTTCTATCCTGCATTATCCAAAACCACACTGGTTGAATGGGCATGAAACAAGAAGCTAGAGAACTGTCTGGGCCCCAGACTGTTGTAATTCACAAGGAATTTGATATTATTAACTGACAATTTGTTTTGTTCTTGGAAAAACATGCTGCCCATAAATAGAAACTTTCTCTTGCCATCTTTTCATACGATGTTACTATTTCCTTAGAGATAGGCCTCTTAGCTCCTATGGTAGCTTGCAGCCAGGTGGGCAAAGCCTTGGAAGGAGACATTGAGATTCTTTTTTGAAAGAACTTTTCTTTGACTTTTACTGAAGAACACAACAATTTTATTCTGATTAGAGATATTTAAGTCTCCAGTCATTTTTACTGACTGGAAGTAGAGTAAGATGTTGTACAGTAAATTCCTCAGGGCTGACTCATCCTGCTTAGCGGAAGGAAGACCATAATGATAAAATACGTGCATAACAGGTATTGACCTTTGCCCCAAGCTGCTAGCAGCTGCCATTCCATACTCTGATTTGGGGAACTTGCCTGAGTATAGGTTGGATTATACTGTTTGCCTGTCTGAGTCGCTTACTTCACTTACTATGATGTCTTCAGTGTTTGTCCACTTGTTGACTGTTCATGGACATTACTGTTGTCTGTGCAGTATGTCAAATATGAATAGTGTTGCAGTGAACTTTGAGACATCTTTGAGACCTTAAGTTCAACTCTTGAGTACAAATGCCCAGAAGTGGAATTGCTGGATCATATGGAAGTTTGATTTTGTGAAACTCTTGGGAGGTCCTGTAGTGTCTCTACCCTCCCCACTCCTCCTACCCCACAACAGAGTACAAAGCTCATTTGTCTCCACCTGCTTTTATAACTGTTGCCTTGTTGGAACAGGAGTGGGGTAAGATGTCCCTGTGCCTATATTTGAATGTCTTTGATGACTATTAAATGGAGCTTTTTCCATGCACTTATCACTTGTGTGTCTGTCTTTCAAGATTGTATATTAAGTCTTCTGGCCGGAGTGTGATGAGGGGTTGCATCTTTTAACTATTGACTGTACTTGTAGATTGCCTGTAACCAAACATGTGGTTTGCGTGTATGTTCCTGTTGTGCAGCTTCTTAGCTTGTTTGTTGAATATTTCCTGTTGCACGGGATGTTTTCTTTGATCAATCACACATAGTTCCTTTTGGTTTTGTCGTTGTTGTGCCTGTGGAAGCACGAGCAAGGGGCGTCCGTAATTCAGACTGTTCGCATTATGTCTTTTTCCTGTTCTCAAAAAGTTGACATGTTAAATTTTTTGTGGGTTAATTTTACAATGGTGGCTGTTTTATGGATGTGGCAGTCATTTAATTTTGCTCTATAATATCTTTGTATTGAGTTTCCTACCAGTTAAACATAATGGGGGGCATGTTTTAGGGTCCTTTTGACTTGTATAGCATGGTTGTCCCACAGCATGGAGTTGTGGGAATTTCATTACTAGCCTGCTTCGTGGCTGATATCTAAGAGTGGAGTCCATGGACATATAACATTGGCAGTACTTGAGAACTTGCTGGAAGTAATCCATCTTTATCCCACTCTGCCTGTAGGTTGCTTTGTGCCTATTAGCATACCTTGTGGGTGGTTCATCCACTGTGAGTTGCTTTTGGCTACTTTGTTTTCTGCTGTTTGAGATCAGTAGACAGTTACTTTGTGTTTGGTAGTCACTGTTTTTGTTATATGCTACATTTTTTTTTCTGTGCAAGTACTGTCTTTTGTTGGGAAATGTGTGTGTGTTTCTGTGTGTGTGCGCGCACGCGTGTGTGCATGTACACGCCAAAACCAGAATGGAATGGTCTATAGGGCAATTGTCTTAAAGCATTGTGCTTGAATTGAGTTAAAAGCTCTTGTATTGATTGTGGTGTTTTATAACTAACTAAATTATTAATTTGGCTTAATTTGGCAGGCGGAAAGTTTTAAAACCAGAGATCTTATGACACACTGTGCTTTCTGTCGTAGATCTCGTATCTTTCTCCTAAAGATATGCCAGTGCTGCTAAATGTTTTATAATTTGCCTGCATGGATATAAATATGTGACTATTATCTTTAAAAACAGACATCTTCATTTAAAAATGCTTATTTTGTGCATTTTTCTTTCATGGAAAACAAATCTGTACTCTAAATGGGGAGCCTAGTGAAAAGGCTGTGCAGGTCATAAGTGTTCGCCCGCCATAGCAAATGCCTTCTTGGGTGTCACTGTTTCAAACCCTGGGGGAAATGGCTCGAGTGCTGCTCACCTGTATGCAGGTGTCTGCTCGTAGCTACTTGCAGGAGCCCAGTAGATTTGAATACATTTTCTGAGGCACACATGTCCTGGGTGTGTTCTTTTTCTTCACACCCCTCTCCTCATGCAGGTAGAGAAATTCAAATAAAAAGAAATATTATATTCTTTCCACATCAGCCAGCAGTAATCCAGCACACCAGCAGCACTTCATTTAGACTTGCATTTCTATAAAACAATAACCAGTTTTGCCTAGTTTGACCTATGTAGGGACACTCACACCAATTATATCCTGTTTTTAGAGACTTGAAAGACATACCAGTGTAATGAAAGCTCAAACCCAGGGTTCTAGTCTTCCTGTGTGCTGTCTAGCCAGTGTTTTTTGGGCCTTCATATGACAGTAACACAGGCCTCTAGGACTGCCCAGAATAGGAACAACTGGAGAACTGCCACAAACAGGCTGCCCATGCATGCTTAAGCATTGCCTGCCATAAACAATGATGATGATCATGATGATGATCATGATGATGATGATGATGATGATGATGATGTAACAAAAGCTTCCTCAGGTGTGTTTGTTGTTTTCATGCAGCTGAGGATAGCTATGAATGCAGACCAACACAAATGTGAACTTTTACACATTTTGAGATTGTGCATGTGTGTGTGATTTTTGTTGTTGTCGTGACTGAATATTTTGGGTTTCCAGTGTGAGCTTTGTAGATTATGTCAGACCACAGTGGTGAAGAGTTGAACATACCTTCTGATGACTTTGTAAAGTTGGTTAGATCTGATGTATCCAGAATTTCTAGCACTGCTGTATGACAAGCACATGAGTCATTGCCTGGTGATAAGAATGCATTTTGTTAATAACAGTCTAACACGACTTAGAGGCTCTTCACTCCTAAATGGAGTTACTGCTTGCCCTGTCCTTTGGTGGTGTACCTAAAAAAGCCATTGGTTTCAACTTCCCAAGAGAACTGTTAGTCAGGTTCAAGGCCTATGGTTTCTAGTACGCTGTAGTGGTAAGTATTTGTATTTTAATAAATAAATCTTGCCTGAAGACCAGAGGCAAAGGTAAAGCCAGTAGAGGTCAGGTAATGGTGATGCACACCTTTAATCCCAGGATTTGGGAGACAAAGGCTAATGGATCTCTGTGAGTTCAAGGCTACTCTGAGCTACACAAGATCAGTGTAGACACAAATCCAGGTGGTGGTATGCTACACCTTTAATCCCAGTACTAGGGAGTCATGCCTTTAATTACAGCACTACAGGGAATATAAAATGGGAAGAGACAGAGTCTTAGTCTACTTAGTTTGTAGTTGTCAAACCATGGCAGAGGTAAAACTTTGCTAGTGGCTTGACTGCTTTGCTTTTCTGGTTTTCGGTTTGAACCCGAATTTCTGTCTCTCGTTTTTATTATTTGTGCTACAGTACACCATCAATACTGGACTCTTGCTATCCTAGTTAGGTTTCTATTGCTGTAAAGAGACACCATGACCATGCAACTCTTACAAAGAAAAACATTTAGTTGGATGACTTACAGTTTCAGAGGTTTAGTTCATTATCATCATGGCAAGGCATGGTTCCATGAAGGCAGACATGGTGCTGAGAGTGGAGAAGGAACTACAGCTTGACCTTGCAGGCAACAGGAAGTGGTCTGAGACACTGGGCATGACTTGAGCATATAGGAGGCCCCAAAGCCCACCTCCCACAATGAGACACTTCCTCTAGCAAGGCCAACTCCAACATTAGCCACACCTCCTAATAGCGCCACTCCCTATGAGTTTATGAGGTTCAGTTACATTCAATCTACTGCACTCATCGAATCTCCTCTTGGATATCCTGCTGGCTTCCCTGAGTCACAGAGATCCTTTGGCTGTGGTTCCTCAGGAGCAGTCTCATCATACATTCCAGCAGGTCATAGATGGGGTAGATGCTGGGGAGTTCCACCTACTCAGATTACCAGGTACAGGAGAGCTGATCCTGCCCCTCATAGGAGAGCTGACCCCTGCACTTGGGAAAGCTTGTCCGACCCCTCGTGGAAGAGCTGTCCCCCGCACTTGGGACAGATGACCCCCCCCAATCCCTCACCACAGGCATAGGTAAGCTGACTCTGCCCCTCACCTGACTGGCCACAGCAGCCCAGACTGACCAACTCAGATACCACCTAGAAAGACATCCAGTGCTTGAATAATATTTTAAATGTGATTGTTCTATTTCTAGAAATAATATCCGTGAAAGAAAATGCCTTTGAAGAAAGCTCTTGAACTCAGCTTTTTACAGAAACGGTTCTGATGAGTCCAGTGACAAAGTTGTGACATTATGCATAAAACTGATGTCATTAAAATTGATTGAAGCTGGCTGTGTGGGTGCACACCTTTAATCCCAGCACTCAGGAGGCAGAGGCAGGAGAATCACTGTGAATTCGAGGCCATCGTGGTCTACATAGCAAGTTTCAGGCTGGTTAAAGCTACATAGTAAGACCCTGTCTCCCTCCCTGCTTCAAAAAATAAAATAAATATAAACAATAAATTTAAAAGAAAATGTAGTCTTCTGAATAGAAGTCCATTTCTATTGCCCTTAGAGGCGTGTTCTCTGTGTCTCCTTACCCTGGGGTTTAAGGAAAACAAGTAAATGAAAAGTCATGGGAAGCCTGTATCTGCTTACTCTAGTCATTGATAACACAGAAGGGTGAAAAGCATCCTCTGAGTGGGGTCATGGGAGGAGTTGGAGAAGAAGAAAGGGGTGGAAGTGATGAAAATTCGCTGTACTCAAGCATGAACGTCCCAGAGGTTACTTTAGTTCAGTGAGACTCAGGAAAGCAGGGCTGCGATGCCGTGCCCTGCCTTAGACTTCGGCTTGGTGCCTTGGATTCCGGCTTGCATTAGCAGTCTTCTGGCCCTCCAGATTTTACAACAAGCTGTGTCAAATTGTTGTATCTCAAGGAAGTAGTTAAACAAGCAAACAACAAAAACAATGAAATAACCCCAGCCCAAAGTCAGAAGGAAGTAATAAAGATAAAAATTAAATTATTGAGAAATGAGAGTGGTTCTCAACCTGTAGGTCTCAACCCCTTTAGGGGCCATATATTGGATTCCCTGCATATTGGATATTTACATTATAATTTCATAATGGGAAAATTACAGTTATAAAGTAGCAATGAAATAGTTTTATGGTTGGGGTCACCACAGAATGAGGAACTGTATTAAAGAGTCACAGCATGAGGAAGGTTGAGAACCACTGTGTTAGAAGAACAGTTAGAGAGGACCAAAAAGTAAAGAGAGGATTTCTTAAACCAAATCATTATATTGAAAGGAAAATTAATGCTCAAAATTGGAAGTGAAAATAAGGCATACCAGATACAATGTAAGCACAACATTTTAAGAAACTATGACATATTTTCTTTTTTATTAAACATTTTAGTTATATATTAACATCTCTTTACCCCTTTGCTTTTCTCCCTCCAACCTCCTCCATGCCCCAACTCCTTCTCAAATTGATGACCTCTTTCTTTGATTATTATTTTACATATATACTCATAAATTTATAAATATAACCTACTAAATTCAGTTAGTGTGGCTTGTCTGTATATGATTTCAGATTTTACCATTTTATAAACATTTATATGTCAACAACTTGGACAGCTTACAAGAAATGTATACTCTCCTTGATATGTATGCCCTACCAAGACTGACTAATGAAGAACAAGAAAGTCTGGGCAGACTAACAAGAAACACAATCAAATTAGTTATAAAATGTCTCAGACAAAGATAAGACATGATCCTACTGCTGAATTATCTCAAACACTTAAAGAAGAACCAATGCCAAAATGGTTTTCTTTTTCCAAATCCGTACCAAAAAGTAGAGAATATTATATATGTCTGTTATAAAGCTAAGCAATATTAAAATCAGGAAATAATGTACAATTAAGAAAAATGAAGTGCAATGCTTCTCATAAACATAGTGACAGAATACTAATTAAATACTACTAGCAACCCAAATAAAATATTTTGAAATTTTTCTTCATGGTCAAGTAGAATTTATCATAGAAATGCAACTGGCTCAATGGATTTAGAATTATAAATGTAATAAAATAAATATAATATGCTAAAAGGAAGGAAACTGTTCTTATGACCATTTCATTAAATACAGAACATGGCAAAGTAAGCATCCTTACATTTGACAAAAGCTCTCGACAAAGTAGATTCAGAGAGGGTATCATTCAGTCTAACAAATGCTATATGACAACTGAAAATTGACATCACACGTTTTGTAGGGCTTTGATGCTAGGGCCACATGAGTACAATTAACACTGTGTTCAAAATAACACCACAAGTTTTGCCCAGAATAATTAAAAAGCACCCAGTTCATAAAGGACAAAATTATTCTATTTACAGATCACATAATCTTATTGACAGGAAATCCTTATAGTCTAACCTCCCAATTTGAAATAATAAATGAATTTTGTAAAATAGTAGATCACAAGATAAACATTAAGTAATCAGGAATGTTTCAGTATACTGGTAGCAGATCACCTAGAAACCATCATTTGAAGTAGATACAAAATGAAATAATTGGGATAACTTTAGTGAACAGAACCAAATACTTCTACACCAAAGGAAAAAAATTGAGGAATCTACAAATAAAATGAAAAGATAGCCAGTGTTCAGTGACTAGAATAATCAATATTGTTTATATGTTTATACTAACCAAAGTGTTGTACTGCTCAATTAGAAGTTCCAGTGATTACTCATGAAAGCAGAAAGCAACACAAAACTTTCTTTGGATAAATGCTCAATAGTGTGTCCCAAATACAGGAGAATAAAATTAGACCTGAATCTCACATATGCCAGATTCAACTCAAAAGGATAAAAGACTTCAAAGTCTGATGTCCAAGTATGAAACCACCAAAAGGAAACAGAAGAAAGCCAGGCATCTTGGCACACTCCTGTACTCAGGCATTTGGGAAACCGAGAGAGGAAGACTCTGAGACAGAGACCAGCCTAGGCTGCAGAGCAAGATGGAAACATAAGATAGAATCACCCTGATATTCTTCCAGGTGTGACTTCTGAATAGAGGGCCAAAATGCAGGCAATATTTAGCATTATTTATATTATTGTATGCCAAACTTGTACAAGAAAATGTCAGTACCATGAAGGAAACAATATGTAAACCGAAGACATAGCCTGTAAATGGGAGAAAATGTTTGCAAATTCCATATGATGAGGTGATATCTAAAGTATATAAGGAATACTAACTACATAATAGCAAAAAAATACCCAAAATTTAAAAATTGCCAAAATAGACACTTCTTAGATGAAAACACAATAGGCATATGAGACCTGTTCAATATGATTATTAAAGAATCAGACTAGACTATAGTAAATATTACTTCATACCTATTCCATAAAATACATTGATTGTTGGCAAGGCAGTGGAGTAAAAGGGCCTGACCAACTGCTGGTGGAAATGTGAGCAGTATGGCTACCATAGGAAACAGTGCGGGAACTCTCCAGGTATCACCAATCAGACTACCTGCTAGGGTGTGCACACCTCAGGGAAATAGCTGAGCATGTCCCAGCAGCGTCTGCACACCCGTATTTATTGCAGCGCTGTTCACAGTAGCCTGGATAGCAAATCAATCAACTCATTTGTCAGTGAGTGAGAGAACAACAGGTAGAGTGGTGCTGGAGAGATGGCTCAGGAGTTAAGACCATTGGCTGCTTGGCCATGACTGCACAACTGTGTGTAACTCTAGGCTCAGGGAATCCAACTCTCTCTTTTGACCAACATTGGTACCCAGCCCACACATGATATATGTACACTTACATGCAAACCAACATCCATGCACATTAAATAAATAAATACATTTTAAAGAGAGAATGTAAGCTCTCCATATATTATGTTTAATATATGTTTTATATAAATATAGTCAGCCATTTTTAAAAAGCAGAGATTATCCCATTCAGTGAAAAAAGTCAGACAAGGAAAAAGACAAATACTGAGTGATTTCAACCATGTTGCATCCAATAAGTTGATCTCACAGAGAGTGTTGAGTAGTAGCGTCTGAGTTGGTGCAGGAACAGGGTGTTGAGTGGTCAGTGTCTACAGAGTTTCAGGTAGAAAGGTAAGCTTAAGAGAGCTAGTGCATAACACAGCCGCTACAGTTAACATACTGTGCTCTTGAAGAACGCTAGAGTGGGTGCAAATTATCCTCAGCACAAAATTAATAACTACACGAGTTAATTAGCCTGATTTAGTCATTACTCAAAGTTTATGTGGTCTCAAACATGCATGCAATAAATACACATGATTTAATTTAAAGGATAAGACTCAGCTTTAAAGATAGGGCTTGGGGAAATGGCAAATATGTAGAAAAGCCATCTGCTTTAGTGCCAGCTGCAGAGTTAAGTATACAAATTGATGTTGTGGGGAAATCTTCCCAGAGTTGAGTAGCGTTGACATGGAAAACATGAAAGTCTTAAGTCCCTCAACTGAGAGGAGGCCCGTGGACCTAGAAGGGCGTCTCAGTATTGCCAGCTGGTGGGCTGGTGGCGAGTGGCCTTACAGGCACACAAGCTTCATCTCTAGATACTAGGACATTTGTTGAGAACAGAGAAGGCCAAGTTAGTTCTCAGAGAAGACAACATTGATAGACAACTTCAAGGAATTCAGCCCTCTCTATTATCCCCAGATGCCTTCCTTCATGTAAGCTCTGTATCTCTCCATGTCCTCTCTAGAATCAAACATGGAAAAGGGAGGGAGAAAGAAGAAAACTCTGTGCTGACTGCCCCCAAGGAATCCATAACTGACAGTGACAGTGAGGCCAAGGACCCGAGGCCATCACAGAACCCTGTTATTATTATTCTACAAAATGAACATAGCAATAAAACAACTTCAGTGGCGTATTGCTATACCGAGATCAGAGTATTGCTCAACCCTCACCAGAGAAGCTTCCTCTTGCTTCTCTAGTTATTAATACAGAGATCCATGAATAGTCAAGATGCAAAAGGTAAAAGATTTTAGGGGTTCAGCCCTGAGTGGGACATCACACTCCTCCCCTTAAGGCTCCAGGGATCTATACCGAAGACAGAACAGAAAGATCTCAAGGGCCAGAGGTGACAGAGGACACTAAGGAACAGCATTTTCCAGACACAGGGAAGATGCACATATGTGCCCACACATACTGTGACAGCATGCTCAAGTCCTGCAGAAGCGCAAACCAGACACAATCTCAGCACAGAGGAAGAGAAGTGGCCATGAAGTTCCACCTCTCCCCAGAAAGCTATTCACAATTTTTCTTCAATTTAGTGACGCTGAGTGTATTAATCACACTCTTGGCAGGGCAGACCCCCATGCTCATTGGTGTCAGTGAACACCAGTTTGACTCCATGGTTTGTTTGCTTTATTTGTTTGTTTTAAGAAAGAAATAAGGTGAAGTTGGGTGGGTAGAGAGTAGAGAAAAGGATGAGAGGAAGTGGGGGAGTGAGACAATATGGTCAATGTATAGTGTATGAAATTATCAAAGAATAAACCTAAAACATGATATAAAGACAAAAAAAAAAATAAAAAGCAGCTTAGTCTGTTCTGAGAAACACCAGCATGGCCCCGAAACTCCCTAGATACCAAAAGAGGAAGAGGAATACATCATTTCATCCAAAATGGCCTCTTTTCCCATTTTAAATGACATTGGCGTGGTAAGAGTCAGGGTCCCTGCAGAGCTGCTTCAGGTTCTTCATCACAAAGTGCTGCAATGTCAGCTTATGCTTGAGTTATAGACAAATGCTAAGAAGGGGACCTTTGACTGTTTGGTAACAAAGTTACAACACCTGATAATGTTAATAAACTTATTTTTAAATGCAAAATAATTAACAAAATGTCTCCTGAGGTCTTTGCCCAATGTGTCCCAAACCCTTCCAGGATTTGTGGCCATGACTGAAGTAGACTGCTGGCTTCGTTGAGTTTATGGTCTCTCTGCGCCAAACTGGCGAGATGGTGAGCTTTACTCAGTCTCTGTTTCTTGGTCCACTTAGTGACCCAGAGTGCCACTCTCCTAGACTCTGTGAGCACTTCATGAGGTCATGGTATGAACTTACCCACAAGGCCTGCATTCTCCTTGCTGCTGCTTGTTAGTGTCAGAATATAGCTTGATCCAAGCATCCTAAGGACCACTGAGATGAGAGAAACTGAGGCTTGCGAGCCTAGAAATTAAGTGGAGGTGGGAGGATCGGGAGTCCAAGGTCATCCTAAGCTACGTAACAAGTTGTAGGCCAGCCTGAGCTACATGAGTCTGTATCTTTTTAAAAAATAGGTAGATAGATGATTGATTGATAGATAGATAGATAGATAGATAGATAGATAGATAGATAGATAGATAGATAGATAAAGATATGTAAGTAAAAATACAGATGTACAGATATTTAGTGATATTTAATCTGTAACTCTTTCCCTTCAGACATGGGCAGACCCACGTAGATAGTTTGTTTCTGGCAATGTACAGATCTTTAAACAGAAACAGTTTGCTTAATTTCTTATTTACTTAGTTTTTTTGCTTAAATTATAAATACCATTTTATACTTTAGGGAAATTAAAAAGCATCTGGTATTTTGTAATATTCTTTTTTATAAAGTTTAATATTAAAAAGTATGTATGACAGACTATCAAAAATTGTTTAAGTGAGAAATTGAGGACAGATGAGAAATTAAGGGAAAATGAGGGAAACTCCAGAGTGGGAAGGCTCCAAGAGAGGAAAAAAACCTATTTCTTTGTCTGTAGCTTTTATAGGGCCACAGCAGGAACTGCACAAAGACTGAGATTATTGCTATTGAGATTGGTTTGTTCTCTGGACTGTTATGTGCTGACCCAATGGAGAATCCCCATGCTCTACGCATGTCCCCCTGACCCTACCAGGGAGATGGTTATGTACTTTCATATGCTAGCCACCCAGTCAGATGTGTCTCTGACTCAGTTACTAACCTTGATTGTTTGCTACTGGTCACTTGGCTGACACTGATATTTCTCCCACAGTTCAGGTGTTTCAAGTGCTATTAATGAGACTAAGCTTTGTCCCCACATTTAGGAGTTTGCATGTTCCTAAGAAGTAGCCGTATTTGTCCTTAGTTAACTCCTTGTCTGCAGATGGTCTGTAGACTTGGAGGCTTTCTTACAAGGAAAGCAAGAGTATGTAAGAGAGAAATAGTACCCAGTGTTTACTTCTTAGGAGGGATCTCATGGAAGCTGGCTAGGCAGCCTGCCTACACTGACCTTACTTTTTAGAGTTTCTGTCTCTTGTCATATTTGCTCACCTATCTCATACCTTTATAAAAGAGTGAGGGAAATGCATGGTTAGGTTTGTTTTAGAAAGGAGCTGACATATAACTGCCCTTCTGAAATGAACTTTATCTGGAAAAGGGGAAGATGTTCATGAGAACCATCATTGGACCTTGGCCTGGGAAAGCATTACAGACAGTGCATCAGAGACAACACGATGGGCCTGGAAGGCCTCCTTTAAATCCCTGAGAAAACTTGACAAAGATATCTCACAAGCCCCCGTCTCTAGCTGGGAAGCACTGGCACTTGAAGGCTGCCAGGGGAAGGAGAGGCACTTTTCTTTTGGGTGTGTAGTTTCCTGTAGGTTGACCATACTTCACTGAATTGCTCCACAAATGTGTGCATATAGACAATACAAATTGGACATCTTCTCCAAAGATGTTTTTATAATCTCAAAATAAATAAAAATAAGTAAAATTAAGGTAACCAGTAAAACCCTGTAAAATTAAGAACAAGAAAATAATAAGAGCAAATTTTTAACGAGGACATGGAGTTGGGAGGGGGTGAGGTTAAATCCGAGGGAGTCAGCATGATATGTTTTCTGGCTTTATCTTTGTCTGCTTTATAAATCTCAGTGCATTTAAAATACACTTCTACTGGAATCAGCAGCGTTGTTGAATACTGGCTTTTTCAATTATTAGCTGGCAAGTAACTCAATACCTCTGGGTTCTGTGTCCTGGTCTGCACATTAGAAATAACATTACCCACTCTTTGGGATTATTTGGGGGAATTATATTACATAATACATTTTAATTTTAGAATAGACCTTATGTGCAGCAATCATCTGATAAATAGCTATTATAATTAAAACTAAATTTATTCTCTATTAAATTTGCCCTTATCACTTGGTTGGACTTTCTCTTGCCAGGCCTTCACATATTCTTAATGATTTCAATAATATTAACATAAAAAGTTTAACTGAATATTGAGAGATATTATGAGCTTAAAACTAGTCCCAAACTCGCCCCTTTATGGAATGTATTTTAAATTCTGTTCAGTTATATGAGGATAAAAAATATCAAGATTATAAAGAACAAACATTCTTAAGCTTTAAGAACAAAAGTAACTTTTAGAGAACCCAAACCTTAGGGCATCCCCCTTTAGCTCTCTTCAAGGGGGTTACTGTTGGGAAGCAATGCACTAACGGGGGTGCCTGGGACCTGGTGGCAAGGTGGAGGTGAAAAGCATAGAAATGACCTTTCATCTCTAACTCTCTTTGGGGACTGGCAAGCCCCCATGTTGATGATTTGTTTCTGTTTATGTACAGATCTTCATACAAGAACTATTTACTTAATGTCTTGATGTTCGTTTAAATTGTAAATATTCATTTTATGCTTTAGGGAAATCAGAGAAAGCCTCTGGCATTTTCCAATCATCTTTTCATAATGTTTTATATTAAAAAGCATGTATCACAATTAAGCTATAGAAAATGAATGTATCAATGAACTCATCTAAAATTGAGTTTTGAAGTGACAAAGCCATAGACAAACTATTATAAACCTATAGGGATAGTTTTTCTTATCATCCATTTTTCTTATGTAATCTTATTTAATTATTTAATCAAACTAGATGTAACTGATTATAGGGTGTAAAGCAAAGTATTCCCCCCAAATGTAGAAAGAAATGCTAAACATTAATTCTTATGCTTTTCTCCCACCATTAATAATTAAATGTGATTTCCTGGATTCAGAGCCCCATAGGACTCTGAAAAGTCATTTGACCAAAATACTTGAACCTCTTGATATGATACTTGATATCTTGATCTTTAGAGAGGAGAACCCACTTAACAGCTGGCTTCAGTTTTACATTTTCCTATGAATAAATCATGTTCTCCATATTTCTAAAGAAAGGTCAAGATTGCCTTAATCAAAACATTTAAAAAGCATCTTTGAAATATTAATCAGCTTTAAGGTAAATTATAGTTCTCTACATTTTTAAAAATCCTTAAACTTTATCCATATAAAAAGAAAAAATTTTTTGTTGACACCGAGTAAAGTTCAAAGCTCAAACTCATTCTTTTTTTTTTCTTTTTTGGGACAGGGCTTCTCTGTGTAGCTTCCGCGCCTGCCCTGCCCTGGAACTAGCTTATGTATACCAGGCTGGCCTCGAACTCACAGAGATCCACCTGCTTCTGCCTCCTGCGTGCTGGGATTAAAGGCAGGTGCCACCACCACCTGGCTACTCGTTCAGCATTTCCTAAGTACTTTTTCTAGATAAGATGCTCTGACCAAGGGTTGGGGAAATAAAGAAGACCACACAGTTTACCCTCTCTGTCCTCACTAATAGCTGAGGTAGGGACGGAGGCCACAGAACACAGTAATTTAGTGTTAAAAAGACAGATAATGGAGCAACAGTGGAGTCCTCTTAGGGAAGGAGTCTCGGGAGGGATTTTCTGCTTGGAATCCTTGAGGAAATTTGTAGCAGGGGGTGATTGACTAGGCAGTGACATAGAAGAGAAAGCAGAGATCCTGCCACCTGATGTGGATTAACCATAGTTTCTGGTAATAGTGTTGAGAAGGTGAATATGGGAAAACTTATGACTGGGAGTTAAAGTGGAAAGGTTGATAGGGAACAAAGCCAAATGACCATTGTATTCTTTTTTTACTAGAGCTGAAATAAGATGAAGAGTGACCTCATAATAAGTTTTAAGTTACTTGAGCAGAAGTGTGAAGGGTAGGAGGGAGGAGAGGAGAGAAGGCTTAGAGCATAGTTAAAAAATGACTTAGAACAGTGGTTCTCAGCCTTCCTAACACCGCGACCCTTATTACAGTTCTCAAGTTGTGTTGGCTCCCAACCATAAAATTATTTCAATACTACTTCATAACTGTAATCTTACTGTCATGAATCGTAATGTAAATATCTGATATCCAGGATATCAGCTATGCAACCCACAAGAGCTGTGACCTGGTAAGTAGGGAGGAGCTGACCCACCCTACCCCCTCTTTCCCTGGCAGAAAGGCTCTCTGAACAGAGTCTCCTCCGGAGGCTGTGGAGTGCTGTGCTGCTAGGGAAAGGTTTCAGGCCAGACCACAGAGGGAAGGAAGCTGAGAATGCTTATTTGCTGTGGGGTCAGAGGGCATGATGGAAGGTCTGTGAGACAACCGTAGTGAACAGAGAAAGAACACAAGAGATGAGTATGGAGAAAAGCCTACTGCTCTTCTGAGTTCTCTTTAAGTGGGTTCTGCTTGAAGGACCCAGGTGGGTATCTCTTACTCCACCGTTGCATTGGGTTCGAAATCACAATTAAAAGACTTTCCCTTTGCTTTGGATCTGGTCTCTTGGTGGTCTTTGTGGGTCTGGACTCTGGGCACAACACTGATATTTATAATTTTTTAAAGTGACTATTACTGCGTAGTTTTGAATGGCCTCAAACTTACCACCTTCTAGCTGTTCCCATCTTCAAGAGCTAGTATTACAGATGAGTGTCACTATGTCTGGGAAATGAATTTTTTTTAAGTATATATTTATTAGTTCTTTGAGAATAACATAAAGCATGTTTTAGTCACCTTTACCTCCTCTCAGGCCCATCTGTAACTTCCCTACATACCAAACTCTCTATGGGTTCTTTTGTTTTAAACCATCAAGTCCAATGTGTGCTACCCAGATATGCTTGGCTGTGGGGCCTTCCAGTGGCGCCTAGTCGACTTGCCTAGACTGTACTCTCAGTGGAAACAGAGTCTCCCTGTCCCAGCAGTTACCATTGTCAGTAGCTGCTGCTAGGCATGAGACTGTGTGCCCAGCATCCCTCTGTGCAGGGATTTTGTCTGTCTTGGGCTTGCACAGGTTCTGTGCATGCTGTCACAGTCTTAAGAGTTCACATGCCCTGTTGACCTCATTCAAAAAGACACTGTTTGCTCGCAGCCATCCACTGCCTCTAGCTCTTAGCTTTTTCTCCCTTGTATTACACAATGTCTACTGAGCCTTGTGATGAAGGGATCCGTATACATGTTCCATTCAGGGAAGAATATTCCATAGTCTCGTAGTCTCTGCACTTGTCCAGTCCTGGGTCTCTGTTATTCACCATCTGCCACTAATGGAAACTTTTCTGATGAAGGTGGAGAGATGTATTTAATCTATGGATATAACAACAAGTCATTAGGAGTCAGTTTAGCATTATGTTTTTTTGTGGAATAATATGTAATACAGTAATATGTTCTCCTCTGGGGCCAGTGACCTGTCTAGCCACATGTTCTAGGCCTGGTAATTGTACCAGGCCAGTGTGGATTTGATCTTGGGGGCCAGAATAAAATCCCTTCGGGAAGTAGTTTGTTGTTTCCGTGATGTCCATGCCACTATTACACTGTTGTTTCACTATTGTGTGTGTGCATGCTTGGTCAGGACAGTAACTGTTGTAGCTTTCAGTGTTCACTCCCTGGGAACATTATTGACTGCTTTTCTCCTCTAGTAGCATACACAGCACCTTCAGGCAATGTGAAAGCTAGCCAGTAGGCATGAAGCTTCTAGGTCAGTTCCAGGTTGACCTAGTCCAGTTCATTGACTAAAGTATGTGGTATCTTCAGCAACAACATCTTACCATCACATTCTGGAGAGTAACCAACACTGTTAGAAATTTCCTGTAAAATTTGGGGGTCTCTAGGACCTCACTAGCCAGTAACTCCAAATGAAATAACCCATTAATGGCACTGGAGTTTTTATTGGTTCACTTGTGGTATCTAGGGGCAGTATCAGTAGTAGGGTGATTACATTTTAAACGTTTTCATATATGTACACATGAGTATGTGTGTGTGAGCTTCCACACTAGTAGCTCAGTTGAAATTTAAAAAAAAAAAGGAAAATAACCACGAGGTGTTGGTACACCCTTTGATCCCAGCACTGCAAGCAGAGGAAGGCACATATCTGAGTTCAAGGCCAGTTGAACTGTTCAAGACTGGTCTACAGAGCTAGTTCCATAACAGCCAGGCCTACACAGACAAACCCTGTCCCAGAAACAGAAACAAAAAAAAGGAAGTAGGGAAGAAGCCAAACACTGACACAGAAAGGAATGGAATCCTTACTATCATCTTGGAGTTACAGCCTAACTTCCAATAGACTTTCTATGTACATAGTTTATATGCGCACGTAAATAAATGTAGGAATGTAGTACATGTGCCCATGTACACACAGGTAATCCAGATATCACAACTATTTGTTCAAATGGTCATTTTGTGCAAACATTCTGATACTTAATTCTGTATGCTATCCCTCTGACACACTTAGACCCTGTGGTAGTTCTTCTGGGTGTGTGATCAAAGATGTGATTTTTATTATCTGTGGACGGTCCGATTGTATGACTATTAAATAATTTGACACTCTCCATAGCCAAATTTTGTCTCTAATTTATATTATATCTGCCTCAGAGTTTAGAAGAACAGCCTTTCTTTTGAAGTGAATTATTTCACATTTAAGAAATTCATTAACATTTGGTTAAGAGTCTTGGTCTCACTCTAAGTGATATCTAAGTAGTCTTTGTTAGGTCTGTCCAGTTCTCACATTAGAAAATTATCTTTATTTAACATTGGCAATATGGTAGTTCTCTTCAGTGATGTTGCTTTATCATGCAGATAATAGGTTTCCTGCCCCACTCCCCCACCCCAGCAAGTTTCTCTGATGACCCAATAAGCCAGGTCAAGCTGAATTGAAAACATAACAGGTAAGTAGAACAACGGGGAGTTACTTGAGCAAAGCAACTCCCAGGTCCCAGAAATAGAGGTCAGAGAAGTCGCATGCTGGAGACTTTATAGATTATAGGCAAGGGGTGATGATGTATCCACCACAAGCTGGGTTTGTGACCAAGAAGTCAAAAGCAGAGTGTGTAGGTGGGGAGTTGGGCTGCTGAGCCTCATGGGAAGAGACTCCAGTAGCCTCCAAGTATGCAGAACTAGGTAGATACCTTTCCTTTGTTTGGAGACTCTCTTAGTGGGCAGGCTTTGGTGGGGGGCAGGCGGGAGATGGGGCTTCCAGGACCATACTGGGGCAAGTCAGAGACTCCAAACAACAGACTTAACTGCTGTCCTTTGCAGACAGCTTCCAAGAGGTTAAGATACATAGTTATAGAATAGAGACACTGAAATCAGACCAGTTGGCATTTAACACGAATCGTGTGTCTAATTGGATTGACTACATCAGAGTTTCAAATTTAAAATAGGAGTGTCTGTTCCTCCCTGAAAGGCTGTGGTCTAAGGTCTTTATTCACTTCCAAATAATAAACATCCATGTTTTTACTCTTCGCGATTTCTTGGTTCCATTTCCTCTCTTCATACTGTGTTAGGGACTGAATTGAGCTCAGTGGCCTTCCTCTTTCAGAGTGTACATGGAATACAAACCAGTATATCAGTGACCAAACAGGAGAGACCACATGGAAGGTATATCCCATCATTGTCATACAGATTTATTTAAGCCTAAGCAGAAAGAGCAGCTTTAGCTTTCTGGTTGTTACAAATCACAAATCATTTCCCAGATCACCTAACTTGTTTCTGTCCACATGCAACTTAGGTAGAACAAACTGTTACCTGCTAATTGTATCATTGTACGAATCTCTGACACCAGTATATTTTACCAATTAGGTTTTAGAATATTTCAAATAATTTATGTGACATTTAGAGCATTTTACTTTTTTACAGAAAGAAAAAAAAAAAGCCTCAGCCAGACACACTGAATTTGTTGGCCTCTCCACCCCCTCTGTTTTTCCCTGAAAACACTGTTATCTGATTAAATGTCGTAAACATATGCTTTAAATAGCAGTTTCTCCTAAGCCTTTTATAGGTGATTACCATTTGGAAATGAAGACCATCCAAATGAGAACATAGACTGTTTATTCGGAGTTTATTATAGCTCAAGAGTCAGCCCTTCACCAAGTTTGGCAGATGCTCAAAGGCAGGCAGATAAATGAGAAAGCAAACATGAAGGAGACCGTGCAGCTGCACCTTGCCTGGAGGCTGTTGGTCTAGGACATCTCTAGGAGGCCATCAGTATGAAGGGGGCATTCTAAATGATTCCTTAGGGATGCACATCTGCCTGATTTGGGGTTAGTTCTAAGTTATTAGCGGGGTCAAATCGTTAATGAATGATGCCTGTCATTAATGAGTTATTCGTGGCCATGTGAGGCCAATGTTTACCGGAGTTGCTCTTTGAATTCTTGGGCTTGTTGGTACAGGTTGAGGTCTGACTTTTGGCTGTTGTCTGTTTGCATCTTCAGTTTGTCAGCCATCCCCTTTCGGAAATGAAAGCTCTGTAAAATTTGTTCTTCAGCAACATTACTAAGGAAGAGACATTTGAAGTCATTCATTATAGTAAATACGTTCTCATGGGCTGGAGAGATGGCTCGGTGGTTAGGAGAGCTTGACGCTTTTCCAAAATACCCAAGTTGTTTCTGGCATCCACACTGGGCACCTCCAGAGCATCCAGCACCTCTTTCTCCCCTTGGGCACATGAACACATGTGGCACACACACACAGGTATATAAGATTTCACAGAAGTAAAATTAAAAATACATCTTTAAAGATATATTCTTGCTCTTTTACTTTAGAAATATACTTTTTAAAAGTATTTTAGTAAGGGTTGATACTGGTGTTACATAAAATAAAATAACAGAAATTGATCCCCTAGTGTTGTTTACCCAAGAGCAGTCCTCATTTGCTCTGAAGAGTTCTGATCTCTCCTGAACAAAGCAGTCATTTCTATTTATTGAACAGCACAGCAAACACGCTATTGAAAAGGAACGAGGGATTTTTGTCCTAGTCTTTTACAGGAGTCTCACAAGGGAGGAAATTGTTTTTCTGGCCCTGTTGACTCAAAATAGCACACAAAGCCGCAACCAGATATTATCAGTCTATGCCCACATGTTGCTGTCAACTGTCTTTGTCAGGGAGCATTGCTTTCAATGCCTCACCGCTTCCAGAAAATGCTTCTCACCACACTTTGTGCACACAAACGTTGTTCTGAGTCAGGGACATGAATAGGTCATGAAGGAGAAATAAAGAACATGATAACGTTGAGGACTCCAAAGCATGGTAAGATTGATTACATTGTTTTCGAAAGTCAGTTCCAAACAGGTTGAATACATAGTATGTAAGCAAAATGAGTATAAATTTATAACTGATCTCAAATCACATTGATAAGTAGGTGAGAGATGGGATGAAAGGTGGTTGGTCAAGGCAAGTTTCAAACAGCATTTCTCACGGCAGCCAGTGTCACACAAGGTCATGAGATACAGATGCAGTGAGGAAGATGAGATACAGGTACAGCGAGGAAGATGAGATACAGATGCAGTGAGGAAGATGAGATACAGATGCAATGAGGAAGATGAGATACAGATGCAATGAGGAAGATGAGATACAGATGCAGTGAAGAGGATGAGATACAGATGCAGTGAGGAGGATGAGATACAGATACAGTGAGGAAGATGAGATACAGATGCAGTGAGGAAGATGAGATACAGATGCAGTGAGAAGGATGAGATACAGATGCAGTGAGGAAGATGAGATACAGATGCAGTGAGGAAGATGAGATACAGATGCAGTGAGGAAGATGAGATACAGATGCAGTGAGGAGGATGAGATACAGATACAGTGAGGAAGATGAGATACAGATGCAGTGAGGAAGATGAGATACAGATGCAGTGAGGAAGATGCATTTGTTTTCTAGGGTCCCTCGTCTAATAATGACAGAACAAAAATTTAAACCCAGGAAGTTTAGAGCTATAATCTCAACTATTAAAGGTGAAAGATCATGGAAATATGTCAGATCATTGCATAGTGTACCGTGTGTCGTTTGCTGTTCTCTTACTGGAAATGGGCCCTGAGTTAGACTCTCATCTTTCTAGAGGCCAGCACAAGAAAGACTGTTTACTTATTTGCTTCACGTTATCTCCAAGATAGTGTTCTCATCGCTATGGACAAGCACAACCACTGACAACTTTAAAAATCAGAAACAAATGCCCTCCCTGTATTGTTCAAGAAGTTATGTAATGTATACCAAACTTTGATAGTCTCTTTGACATCCATTAGTAGTATCTAAGCAACTCATTGGAATTAGAATTGCCTAATTGATTTCCATTGTAATTTGGTGTTTTTTTGTATTATTTAACAAGATTACACTACTTAGTTAAAAACAGTTTACAAGGGGGCTGGAGAGATGGCTCAGAGGCCTGCTCTTCCAAAGGTCCTGAGTTCAATTCCCAGCAACCACATGGTGGCTCACAACCATCTGTAATGGGGTCTGGTGCCCTCTTCTGGCCTGAAGGCATAAACACAGACAGAATATTGTATACACAATAAATAAATAAATATTAAAAAAAAACAGTTTGCAAGATTTATTGACCAGAAAATAGAGCTATATTGTGTTGTAGAATATGACTTTAACTTGGCAAAGATGTGTTTCATTTGTTTATACTGCATTTGTTTAACAAGAGATACAAAGATGTATTGCTTTGCCTCCCTAAGGCACCTGATTGGTCTAATAAAAAGCTAACCGGCCAGTAGCCAGAAATAGAGGAGTAGGCGGGGCTGTAGAGAAAAGAAAAGAAGAGAATGGGGGAGAAAAAGAGGGAGTCACCCAGGGCCAGCCAGCCAGGCAGCCACTAGCTAGAGAGGGATGGAGAAGAATGTACAGAGGAGAAAGGTAAAAAGCCCTGAGGCAAAACATAGAGAAAGAGAAAGAGACTGAAATAAGTTATAAGAGCTAGTGGGAAAGCATAAAATAAAGCCAAGCATTCATAACTAATAATAAGTCTCTGTGTCATGAGCTGGTTGGGAACCCAAAGAAAGCCTGCTACAGCGCTGTTGTTGACGTCAGGCAATATCATCTCTGTTCTCAGAAATTTCTCATGAAGCTTCATTATTATATATACCCAACATTTTCTTACATCTGTGATGACTTTAGTAAAATTCTACATCTGAGATAGCCATCACTGTGATATTTCTTACTAAGAGATCGCTTACTTACGGGATATAAATGAATGTAATGAAATATATAGGGAGATGAGAGAAATTGTTGAGTCGTCTATTCTTTAAAATCACTACCTTCTTCCTTTTATCATATACGGAAAAGTAAAAGTACTCAGGAGGAATTAGAATGGCAGCAGCCTCGGGCAGCAGTGGTACCAGTACCCTGACTCTGTGCTGGTGGCTTACACACCCACTCAATGTACACTGCTCTCCTCACACTTCAACGCTGACTCTCCAGAGATCAGCATCTGCCCTCCTCCATTTGCACCTGCTAACTTATCACTTTCCTGCTGCTGTGTCTCAGTTAATATGAATTTAAATGTATAGTTTACTGGGAAAATAGGCCTTTTAATTATTAAAAAAAGAACTAAACTAATGTCTATCATCCTAGGACTTGGAAAAAATCATCAGGAAAATTGCCACAAGTTCAAAGCCATCCTGGGCTACATAGTGAAGTTAAGGTTAGCCTGGGGTATGGAGAGGAGACTATATCTCAAAATAATCACAGCAATAAGAACTCCTCAGTTAAAATTATCTCATGTTGTTTAAGCAGAGTTTTGTGTATGTAGGCCACACTAATTTTCAGAAACACAGTGACACTGATGTATAGAGTCATAGAGGATTTCGTTTATTTTATAGGTCTTGTGTAGAAAATCATTTTTGCACGTTTATGTTGAGAATTAAGGCTTTTGGCAAGAGTCCCCCCAAACTTCTGTGAGAGACAGGTGCTATGTTCCCTCTCCCGTGCTCTAGGTTCCCCATGG
This sequence comes from Microtus pennsylvanicus, assembly GCF_037038515.1. Taxonomy (NCBI): domain Eukaryota; kingdom Metazoa; phylum Chordata; class Mammalia; order Rodentia; family Cricetidae; genus Microtus; species Microtus pennsylvanicus. Next base: position 45,711,977 of record NC_134584.1, read on the forward strand.
GCCTGTCTGTGGTCTATGGCTGATACTTCTACCCAATGGAAAATTTTCATGGCCAAGTATGTGTGTCTTTAGAAGCTTCTGCTTCAAATATTTCATCCCCTAGGGTCCCAACCAAAGAAAGAGTAGGGTGTAGGTATGCTGGACATGACATAGCATTAGAATTACATTCAGATTGGCATGGAGATGAGTACAGGTCCTGGGACTTCTGTATCTGGGATGCTGAATATAGACTTAAAAGACAAGCAACAGGTAATGACTTTTTAACTATGGATGTTTCCTAATTTACCACCCCCTTCACTTTGGGGTAGCATCCATGAAGTGAGAAAGTAATGGACAAAATGGCTTCACAAAGATGAAAAACAAAGCTAACTTTTTAAAAAATGGAAAATAATTCTTATTCAGTGTACAAATTAAAATCCTGGTTTATCATAAAACATCATCATCAATTGATACTTTTATTTTAGGACATTTTACTTACTTTAAATTATAAAGTATTTTATAATGGTTTTAGTTCCTACTTACCTTGTATAAACTTTTACCATCTCACTGCCCAGCCCAAGAACTGAAACATTCTTAGCCAAGTGTATTTCATATTTCATTTTGGGTTGCATTATACACACATGGGTACAGTTAATACATTGTTTCTTTTTATTTTTGGACTTTATATACACAGCTTAGGCTCTGGGATTCGTTGGGATTATCTTTGGTTATGAAGATCTATCTGTACTGTTGTTTGAGGACAGAGTCTCTTCATTCCCTGGCCGAATTGCAGGCCTGTTACTGCTGTTCATTTCTCTGTACACAGAGACCTTGTGCTTTAATTGTATTCTGTCTCTCACAACTTGATGGACTATAAAATATCATTGTCTCCTTTTCTGTTATTCACATTATTTGACAAACAACAAGATAGGTCAAAAACCAATGTTGTAACGTGTGTCTGTCTCACACAGAAAATAGTGCCAGGGGATTCTTTGGTGGATACCAGGAAAATGATTCCTAGCAGAACAGATATAAAGACAACACTGAGTTCTGATTTTAACCTCAGATGGGTTATAAGTTTAAACCAATTAATCCAGGGCTGCTGTCAGTAGCACAATTATAATACACAGCCTCCTCTTTTTATAGTTATCATGATACTGTATCATCTGGTGGATTAATTATTACTTAGGAAATGAGCCTACACTGTTATGGGCTACTAACAACAACAAGAAACATTTGAGTCCTGCTCAAAATAGGTGTTTCTCACTTTTAACAATTACCTGTTATAAAATTTTTACCACCTGGTATTCTTGAATTATAGAAAAAGATATAAGATATTCTCTCCAATAAAACTTTTAAAGAAAAAGTTACTGTTGTAATTAAAAATTAAATATTAGTTTTTAAAAAATCACCATTATCAGTTTTCTGCTTAGATTCTTCTAGACTCACCAGGTGGTGAAGCTAACCTTCAAGCTGTGCTTTTCCTGTGGCCTGGTGTTGTTTCTGCTGTCTATGATTTTAGTTCCTACTTATCTTGTGTTTTCCTACACAATAGACAATGGATCTAAGTATTATTTATTGGTTGAATTCAAACCATGGTACTAGTGCTCAAAATGAATCTTCATCCAGCCAGATTAAAACTTAAGAAGCAATAAAATGTCTCATTCAAGCCTTGACTCCCTATTTTAATACCCATGATGTCTCAGTTTGAGGTATCTCCTTTTCTATTGAAGATTTTCAAATCTCTTGCAGAGAATTTGTGTGGGGGGAACATAAGCCTCTTTGTATATCCTCTGCAGACATTTCTATATTGACATTTCTGATCCTGCCATCTAAATGAATCTTTAACTTTTAAAATCCATAGTGCCTCTTGTAGATGGAGAAAAATACATCAGAGATTTAGCAGTTTTCGCCTCAGAAACTGTCTGATTGAGGAGCTAGAAATGTGACTCGTTAAGGAAGAATACTTGCTGTAGACACAAGAGCACCCGAGATCAAATCCACAGCGCTTGTGCAAAAGCCAGGAACGCCGCACATGCTAGTAACGCCAGCACTGGGGAGGGTGAGACGGGCCTCTCCCCAGAGCTCACTAACCAGTTACCTAAGAAGGCGAACACCAGCTTCACTGTGATCCTTCATTTCAAAAACATAAGGTAGAAAGCAGTGGAGGAAGACACACAATGCCCTGGCCTCCACATGGTCATTCATAGGCTCATATACCTGTGCACATGTGTGTATTCATCATACACACACACATGGACCCATGCACACACATACCACAGAGAGAAAATATGATTGAATTACAGAAAGAACAAATGTTTTTCTTTCCAAAGCAAAACTTACTCTAGCTGTTGCTCATTTTTCCACAATTCTGCAGCCAAAAATCTTGGTCCAGCTCCTGTCATCTTATATTTGGATTACAGAAGAAGAGCCTTCGGGAAGGTGGCCCACTTTTCATCCCTCTTAAGTTCTGTCAGCTACTTACAGAGCTGCCAGCTCTTCCTTAAACACCCTTCCTTAAATGTTTCTTTTCATCAAGTGACCCTTCATAAACTGGTCCAGACAGCACAGCATCACAGTTCTCCTGTGTGGGAACTTCCAGTTCACCTTCCCTCTTGTAGCATCTAAGTGACATCCGTGTTGTGTGACACACCCCTGTCTGCGTCACTGCCCATGTCCAACCTTGCTCATGCCATTCTTGCCTGCCGTGTGCTCTGTTTCCTCTCCTCCTGACCTGTCGCTTCCTTTGATGAGGGGTTGCAGAGAAACCCATTTAATGGCAGATTTGCTGCATCCCTCTCTGCTCATTTTTTTGACAAGTCTATACTATTTTTGTGCTGCCTTAATTTATGTATTCCCCACTTAAAATGATCACACTTTTCTGTCATCATTTTAAAGAGGAAATATGTGATGCTTTTGTTCTCCCTAAAATTTCCTGTGATGGGCTGTCATGCCAGCTGCAGCCCACATGTGGCAGGTTTGATGAACCTCCTCTGTGTCTCTTTATGACTCGCAGAGCACTGCAGTGTTCCTGTGTGCTCAGGTACAAACCTGAAACGGGTTTGCTTTATCCGTAATGGAAATGTAAGTGATTTTCAAAATCCCTCCCTGCGGCTCCCAGTGTTTGTCTGAAGTGAACTGTGCATCAGGCAAGCAGTGCTGTGGTAGGCTGTGCTGTACAGAATAGATTGCACGAGCCTGTCGAGCAGGGGATCTCAACCTCCCTGATGCTGTGACCATTACAGTTCCTCACGTAAGGCCCCCAACCATAGTATTCCATTTCATAATGAATTTGCTACTGTTATGAATTGTAATGTAAATTTATGATACACAGGATATCTAATATGCGACCACCAAGGGGATCACAACCCACAGGAATAAAACTGCTGCTTTTGAGACTGATTGGTCCCTAGTCCATCCCTGATGTTATTATCAAACCTCAGCATTTATTTCTGAGTTAGGCTGATTTTCCTGTAGAAATGCCACAGGTACTGGCATATATATGAAGTAATGAGCTAATATATATAAAAATTCAATTTGGAACTCAGAGGCAAGCACAGTTTTCATTTATTGCAGGCATTGCTACAGAATACACTTTAGTCATTTATTGCCAGGCTAAAATCCATGGGTGAGATAAATTCTGTACACAATTGTTGCTAAGAGATACCTCAGCTCTCCTCAGTTCTCAGTGCACCCCAAAATAAAAGGCAGCCCTCTCTTTTTGGGATATCAAAGGGTTCGTGTATTTCACAGTGTTCCACAAAGAGACAAGAATCTCCTTAGAATCATTGAGTAGAGCACTGAGCTTTCCCTGTCAGGTAGGAGTGCTGTTGCTGATGGCCTGTCCTGTTCAGATGGGATGAAAGCAAATGGAGAGTTTCAGCAGTGCCAGACTTCAAAGTACAGTGGGCTTTGTCAGTGTGAAGTAAGCGCTGGGGCAGGGCTGACATGAGTCGTGGGGTGCTCCCTTCCTTGTGTAGTCATCTCCACAGTGAGCACACTGCAGAGAGTGCTCCTAATTAACACGGGCTCCATGTGCCCAACACCCTAAAGATGCTGTTCTTTTCAGGCTCTGTGTGAATGACATCATTTGACTCCCACAACTCCAGAAGGCAGATTGATATTATTCTAATTGTGCTGTCAGGTAAATGGATCTAGAGATTAAATAATGTACATTAGATAACAAAACTAGAAATTCAGTTTTGATTTTTCTGAATCAATACACTTTGTATTTTTATTTTTTACCTCAAATGTTTTTCTGTTTGTTTTTCTTCTCCCAAATAGGATTTTAACTCAGGGAAGCATAAAGTTTCAAAGTCCTTTTTTCATACTGCAGATGTATGTGAGGGTAAATTTAGGTGATTTTGATGAAAATAAAGATGCTATTAAGTTATGACCAGAATATAACTGATGCATTTTTTGTTTACTTTTCCCACTATGATAATGACTTATAACTACCTACATGTGCTCATCTCATCCCTTAGGCAGCCGAGGCAGAAGGATTCCTGTGTGTTTGAGACTATATCTTGGGGTATATTGCAAGTTCAGCCCTGACTTTGATACATTCTCCCCCACACCAAAAAAAAGAAAAAAAGAAAAAGGGAGGAAGGGTTAATCTGGAGTTCTGTTCCTGAAGGTCATCTGAGTGCAACTGTGAACATAAGCCCTGAGTCCATTGCTCAGGGAAGTCATGCAGATGGAGGGAGGGTGAGGGAGCGGCTTACAACCAGACACTACAGACTCTCATTTCTATGGAAACAGAGGAAAGCGTGGGTATGGGAAATGAGTGCCATGTCCTGAGATGTCCAGTCCCTCATCTCTGTGCTTGGGAATGTCTGGAAGGGATATTTATCAATGCAGTGTAGTCAAGAGTCCAAGAGAGATGAAGACAAGATAATACCTGCTGAGTCTAAGAGCCGCAGGAAACAAGGTGATGCAGAGTAAAATTCAACAAAACACAATGATTCTGAGAACGATAGAGGAAAACTGTTCCCTATGTTTTCCTCGGGGATAGTTTCTACTAGACCAGTCCTTTCTTCTCTAACCTTTCACGTATAAATTCTCCATCTGGACATCTTATTTCAAATCTGCTTTCCTTAGGCCACTTTTATTCAACCCAATTAAGTGAACATACTCCTCTTGTAAATTCTCTTTTGGGGAATTTCTTAAATAACCACTTAAAACTCATTCTGTATTTGTCAGTATAGTTGTCCAAAAGTAAATTCTTGGTGGGTGTGGTTCTCAGAGCCTGTAATCACAGTATCTGGGAGATCTAAAGAGGAATCTAGAAGTCCGGAATCACACGCAAGGCTACATGAGACCTTCTCAAGAAAAGCAAAGGAAATGCATTCTGTTAGGTATGCATCTGCTTGGCACATCTAGTCTTCTTCTGCTCTACTTGGTAAACTTTAGAGTGAGCTCATCTTCAGTTTGAGTGGCTTGTGGGTGAGGCTTATGTTCTTTGTGGTGTGGGCACAAGACCACCAGGCAGACTTTTACTTTGTTGTGATATTATAGTTTTGACCAATGAAGGACTTATTTTACAGTTACTATTTTTTTCATTTCAATGTTTCTGAGTTAGAAATGCTGATTTAGCCCCACGCCCACGAATAATGTACACTGCAGTGAATTTACCATCCTAGAACCTCTTCGTCAAGCCAAAGAGGCTTTTGAGACACAAACACCCATTCTCACGTGTTGCTCAGCACAGAAAGGAGAGCTTTGATTTCCATCTGCAGTGTGTGTGTTGGGGAGGAGTGTTAGTTAACCCTTCATCCTTCATCCTGCATTTTATTCAACCAGCCCTGAAGGAAGACTTCCTGTGTTGATTTGGTTCTCCATATTGATCAAAAGTGGAGGTTTAGGGTGATATAAAAAGCTCCCCTAGTTATTTCTTAAAATATGTAACTTTTGATGGCTGGTATGGAAGCTAGCATATGTTAGAACTCCCAAACCGTCAGATTTGGAATATGTATTTATGCAAATTTGGAGTCATAGTCTGAGACAGAAATATAAATTCTTATGACACAACAATGACATTTGTAAAAATTTATATTTCTTTAAGAATAATACACTTAAAGGATTCTGAAAGATATATTTAAAATAACCTCCATGTGCTGTTTTCTTAATCATTGCTATTTCCTGATAAGCTGATAAGCTTAATAGCTAAGGTCTTTCTATGACATGGTGTGAATGTTGTATCAGTCTTATGGAAAAATACAGTAAAATAGTAGTTAAATGTTGGAGTAATTTAAGTTTCTGTGAAGAGCTTAAATAATAAATGAAAAGATAAGAATTTATTGAGTATTATTCATAGTCTATAGAGTTGGGTATTTAAGAAGTGGATGTTTATGATTTTTAATTAAATATCCTCCATGCATGATATACAAAAAACAAATACACATTTGTTTTTATCACTCAACTTCTGTTTGATCCTACATTTTACATGAGTTAAAAAGTGAATCTTAGCCTGTGTAGTGTCAACACTCCATCCTCTTATGTCTGTGTTTTAAAATTTCTGGTGCTTTTACATATCAGAATGTTGGTAGGAGAGATGAATTGTTGGCCTGACTGATGCCGATTGAGCAGTTAGCATCCCAGTTCAGCATAGTTTCTTGTGCTGCTGAAACAACCCTTACTATCTACTCAGTGATGACTCAGTACCATCTTCTGTTGTTCCTTACTCCCCTGAGCATGAAAGAATTCAGAAGCTTTGCTTTCTCTGTATTCTGAAGATGGCATCGTGTGGGTAATATTCAACTTAGAGCTAGTATAAGGTTGATGGTCAGGTAGTGAGCCACCAATGTCTTGCCATAACCCTATAGCACCTTCAACTAGTATGTTGAGTACAATGTCTTGCCATAACTCCCAGAACCCTATAGTACCTTTGTCTAGCATATGTTGAGTACAGTGTCTTGCCATAACCCTGTAGCACCTTTGTCTAGTGTGTGTTGAGTGCAGTGTCTTGCCATAACCCTTTATCACCTTTGTCTAGTGTGTGTTGAGTATAAGAGGACAAGGAGGGAAAGAGCCTGACAGAGGTCCTTCAAATCCATCACTTGTACTGAGAATCATATACTTTGAAAATAGAATACCGAAAAGTTTATCAATTTAACATATTTGTTATATATGTACTGTGTGTTATTCATTCCTTGGGAGAGGAAAACATTGTCTGCTTCTTCCTGAATAAAGTAGGGTGATGGATAAACAAAACTGCAAACAATCGAAACAAGCAAACAAAAATATTGGTTGATATATTAACATATACATGGTTTTCTGCTGCAAAGAAATGTGGGTAAGGAATAAGACAAGAAAAGCCCTTAAGATTTAGAAGAAAATGACAAAACCAAGAGACCATCTTGTACTTTGTACATGGTGTTGCACGATGTGGCTTAGGAGGAGCCACATTTAGTGTTTCTGAGCCAACTGATAAATTTTTGTTGGAGATGGTATACTGAGCAGTGGTTTTGTTTTTTTTTTCTAATAGAATCCCAGTGATACCTCTTATCTACCTAGAAATCAGACACTAGGGTCATTTATTTATTGATTGATCTTTATAAGAAATGAGATTCTTCAACTCAAAATAAAAATGTGAACTCAAGAGATCCTATTATTTAAGACTAAAGAAATAAATCAGAGTTGTTCCTTAAAAAAACAATTTTATATGCATTTGGTCTTGTGAAATTATCTCTTGCACTTTATTGCACTTGGCTCTCATATTCTTTTTTTCATAAAGATTTATTTTTATTTGTGTGGGGGGGGGTGTTTATGGAGTATGTGCATGTGAGTATAGGTGCCTGCACAGTTCGGAAGAGGTTGGATTTCGTGGAGCAGTAATTACAGGAGGTTGTGAGCTGCCTAATGTTGGTGCTAGCAACCAAACTTGAGCCTTCTGCAAGAACCGTACACATTTGAAACCATTGAGCCATCTGTAGTCTCTTTGCTGTCACCAAGCCTAGTTGTAAAGGCTGTGTTCAATATTTCACAGGGGTCTCAAGCAGTCACTTCTTTGGGATCTGCTCCTAAAGAGTTCTGTGTTCTTTGAAAAATATTGTGATGCTTGAAGCATCATGTACTTTTTTGTGCTCCCAAATGATACTTTAATTTCTAGGGACTCAGCTTTCTCTACCTAAAGAGTTTCCTACTTAGTAAATGACCTTCTACTGGAGATGTGCCTTAGATCTATCTATTATGCAATCTTGCCTTTGAGTCTACCTGAGTATCAGATTATAGTCTTTCTATAAGTTTTATTATGGTTAATGGTGTTGGACTCTGTGCATACCATGGGAATAGTCAGGTATTTCTGAGCTGCTCAAATACAGACAAATAGCTTATTTCACAAGATGGCCTCCGTGTACTCTGGGCAATTGCTAGGTCACATGATATGATATCCTTTCTCAAAGCAAGGCTACTGAGCAGATTTCAGGTTATCCACCTGAGTGGGCTACAAGCCTATACAGATTGTGAAACTTCTTTAGGTTGCCAGCTCTACAATGGTACAGTATTCTGGTGTTTTCTCTTCAGCTCAGATCCCTAACCACAGGAGACTCATTTTACCTTACCCGAAGAGCCACAACAGCAAATACCGTGTGTTTTATTTCTCTTGCTGTGCTGCTGTCTCTGAATATAAGAACATTCCAGTCCCTTTCTTGAGGATCTCTAGTGGTTTCTGTCAATCGCTCATTTCAAATATAACTGCATACCTGCTATTTTGGCTCCTTTTGTGAAAGAGGAGGTTTATGCTGGGTGTTTATTCAGCATCTTGAATCTCCCTATACAATTTTGAACTACAACCACCATGTGTTGCAAGTGACACCCCATTGATCTTTGGCTACGGGTTGACCTTTGCTTCTTAAACGTTTTTGAAGTACTTTATTGATTGAGCATGAGAAACAGTTGTCTCTTTCAATGCTGTTTGCTTCTGTTCCTCCTTTAATAATGTTTGAAGTGAACTTACCTTTTCCTTTTGTATGTACCATGTCAAACAAAACCAACAGCAACCAAGTCGTGCTACTGAGATCTTTTTTTTTTTTTTTTACGTTTTCTTTGCTCTCTCTCTCATTTTGTTTTACAGAGGTGACAGTGTCTCCCAAATACATTCCAGTGCATGACATGAGTGGTCACTTTTCTAGTAGCTAATAGTGATTTATTCACTAAGTCAATACCTGTATTTTGGGCTATATTATATAGGTACTTCTGTCCCTGACCCTGCTTTTTCTTAGTCACTCTGCCTAAATCCCAGTGGTCCATGCATAACAGAATTTATGGAGTTACCTGTTTCTAAGTTACCTGTTGTTCTCTGCTGTGTTTTAGTGACTTTCCAGTATCCACCTCTAGAATGATAAAGCAGCCACTATTGGTGACCTGGCAGAACTTAAAAAATGACTTTTTACGAAAACTGTTTATGTATGAATTTCATTATCCTTGTTCGTTTTACTTGGGAGAAAGTAAGCAGCCAATATTGATGTCAGTAAGTAGACAGATTTAATTCCTTGGTAGGGATTAAAAGCATATAAACAGATACAGAGACACCTCATCTACCCCAGCCATGCTGCATTCCATAACTATGATATAAAGTTCTGTAGTTACAGGAGTTGTGCAGAACTCAGCAAAATCTCCAGATACATATCTTAAGAGCGAGTACAAAAAAGTCATCATCTGCTTTCTGTGAGATCATTACGTTTATTCACAAAATTGTAATGCATTTATTACTCAGTTTGAAAATCTAAACATGAAGGCCAGTGAAGTTGCCCAACAGGTAAACGTGCCTACTGCCGTTCACGATAATAAGTATTTTAGAGCCAGGCTCCACATGATGGGAGGAGAGACTCAACTTCTCCAAGTTATTCTCTGGCCTGTGGCATACACGTGCATGTACAAAATAAATTGATCAGTGTGAAAAAAATAAAACATTAAAAACCCAAATGCTATGTGAGAGAAAAGTGTATCCATTGATTAGTATATCAAGGGGAAGGGAGTCTCACTAAGGAAAAGTATGAATATTAAAATCAGAACCCAAACCTTTTCTAACTGTAGAAACTATGCAAAGGCTAACATGACTGTATGGTTTTATTTCTTAGACTTTTATATATTTTTGCATGCATGCATATATAAGCCAGAGGACAATTTGTAGGAGTTGGTTCTCTCCACAATGTGGATCTTAGGGATCAAACTCAAGTCTTTATGCTTGGTACCTTTACCAGCTGAACCACCTCACCAGCTGAGCCATCTCACCAGTCCAAGGGGTTTATTATTTGAATGGAAGGAAAATCTGTGGAATCTAGCAAGCATAGTGAAATGGACATTTTGGGAAATAAAGTAAATTTAAACTAATAATGATAAACACAAAAAGTGATCTATGTAGAAGAAAACATACATTCCCTTGTTTCCACTAAAAAGGTATAACCAGCCAATAGTAATGTAATCCAAAATAAACATGAATCATTATAAAAAAAATTTTCATGTAGAAAACATATAAGGAACATATAGGAAACATCTTATATAGTTCTTGTTACCTGCTTCCCAATACCATTTTCTGTCAATAAAAGATAGTTACAGCCCTTTCCCATCTAGCCTGGGATAAGATACTTTGTGTAGTCATTGTTTGCTGAATAATGCTCATTACTTATTTAATGAACTTGGCTAGAAACATGTAACATTTCCGACACTGCTCTAACTTAACAAGCTCTAACTAAACCATGTTTAGAAATTAATATTTGACAGAGCTGGAGATGAATCCCAATGATTAAGAACACTTAAAGGCCAGTTCCCAGCACCCATATTAATTGGCTCATAACTGCATGTAGCTCCAGCATGAGGGCTCAAACAGCTCTGCTTTCCAGACTTGGTCTACCCAGAAAATGCTCTGAGAAAGCAAGGACAGTTCAGAAAGTGTTCTAATATGGCCACACTGAAGGCCATTAACGGTTGTGTAAGTAGTCCCCTTATTGTGTTAAAAACAGAAGGCAGGGTAGTGAGTTGAAGAGAGGGTAGGAAGTAAGAAGCAGCAATCACCTACAACAAGAGACAGTGAGTCTCTTGGGATGTTTTACTGTTGAAAGGGAGAAGAGAACGGCAGTGTGAGCTAAAGATGCAGTTTCTGCTTTACACATTTGCTTGGGTACAAAGTTGGCAGAGCATGCCTATCACACTGGGAACAAGGGGATAGCTGAGAAGAGGGAATACGCAGTAGAATTGGAGGCAAGGCTCAAATAAGAAGAGATTTGTACCAAGATAATTTTAAATGCTTCTGTGATAAATGAGGAGATAAATGAGTCTCTGAGTATTAAACCTTTCTATTATAAAGACTTCTAACACATCGTAATTTTATCCATAGGCTCAATATAATTCCAGTAAAAACCTTAGCTTTTAAACCAAAATATGACAACATGTACATAGTCGTGGAAATGGCCAGGAATGACCACAGCACTGCTGAAGAGTAGCTAACGTGGAAGGAGATCAGCAGTCAGCTTCTGAGTCTTTCTGAGGTTGCAGATTATGATTATGGGGCAGCACAGACAATACACTAATGACTGAGATAAAAAATCCCCCAGACACTTGCTGGTAAAGTAACACTGCAGGGTAGTGTACGAAAGGCAATTCTTTGTTAAAAAAAGAAAAAAGACAAGAGCGATTCAACAGGAGGATTGAGTTTGTCTGTAAGGAACATCATGCAAGAGAATCCGTTTTAGGTACATAATAACTTTGAAATAGTATGAAGTATAAAGTAATGCTAACTTAATGGCCCTGGAAAAAAGACAAGGGTTCTTAAATAAACACAAAATGGAAACCCCATAAAGTAAAATTGTTACCGAATTAAGGACTCATTCCATCAACGGATGACACTAGAAGAGCAAAAAGTCAAAATAGAGGAAAGAAAATTATTTATAACACATTAACTCAGTACCAACAAATAGCTAGGTTAAATAAAAAATGTCCCCATGCCTATAAGAAAAATAACGATTTTTATTTAAAAATAAACTGGCTCAGACTTAGCTGTATCTTTTATAAAATGAGAATGGCCATGGGAAAAACAAACACATCTAGATAAATAACAGTGTATACTATGGTGTTCAAAACCAGTCGACTGAGATACTTGGTGCTATAACACAAATACCTCAGACTGGTAAACTTAGAAGAAGAGAAATTTTTCTCATTTTTGGAGGCAGGAAAGCTCTAGTTCAGGTTCTAGAAAGGTGTTGATGAAGGCCCAATCTGCGATGCTTCATTGTAGGGGGTGACAGCAGTTCTTACCTACAGAGGAATGGAAGAATGGAAGGGATAAGTTTCGCTCCTTTCAGCCTTTACAAAGGTTACTAATCCTGTTCTGGAGAACTCTGCCCCAGGGCTTCATCACTGTGCACTGGGGAGTTAAGGTTCAGTAGGAGCTTTGGAAGAGATGGACATTCAAAGCATTGCAGAGGGTTTGGTTGGTTTCTGTCTGTTTGTATCTCAAGCCTCTTTTGTCTTCTGTGTATGTTTATACCTCTATGTATGTGTTACACCTATTAATAAACCAGGGTCCATTCTAGTGTTATTCACTGATCTTATCACCACGAGGAGAAAAGAAGCCATCTGGTTATTTTTCCTTGAACTTCTCCTAGCTTGAGAAGACTTTTCCTAAGGCTTTAGCAGAAACTGTAGCGACCGGGGTGATGAGGAAGAAGGTGGCCATGGTTAACATCTGCTAACTATGTTTGAGCTAAGGATTTGAGCTAAATGTTTGAAGTGGATCCCCTGGTTTAATCCCCACAGCGTCACAGATTGGCTGCCTCTGAGGTTAAATAATAGGAACTGTCTAGCATACCTCATGCAACTCTAAGTAGCCTCTCCCAGACTATTACATTTGGGGAGAGAACTGGTTCCTCATATTTCTTAGCCACCAAGCTAATCCCATCATTACCTCACATTGCTTTAGCAAGTCTTCCTCCTGATAGCCCCTTAACTTTGACACCTTCTTGGCACTGAGACCCAGAAGGATGGGAGGCATGGAAGGTGAAGTGCTATGGACACAGTGTAAGAGGGAGGGGTCTTGAGGGCATCTTAAGAAGATGCCATAGTAACGCCCTATAAGCGATGCCAGTCACTGCTTTGGTTAGGGGTGGGGATATTTGTAATGCCAGTGCTGGCAGATGCAACGTTTAGCCTGTGACTCTCGTTAGAGTCACAAGTGTGCTTTAGATACTTAGGTATGGTTTAGTCTTTAGTTTTCTGTAGAAATATTAGGCTTCTGGGATTTTCATATTTTTTTTGTTTCTTCTCACTTTAACAGATCACATTTCTATCACTTGGAATATGTTACAGAAACAGATACTATATGAATCTCATAAATATTTTAATTTTAACAAAATATAAGGTCACCATCTCTCAGGGAATCCAATCTCACAGTAAAGCAAGAAAACTGTTTTCCTTGTGTTCTGCAGACCTTGAGTAATGAGATGAGCACAGATGATGAGAATGAGTACACAGAGGAGAAGGACAGCTACATCTGCGCCGTGTGCTTGGATGTGTACTTCAACCCCTACATGTGCTACCCTTGCCGTCACATCTTCTGCGAGCCCTGCCTTCGGACTCTGGCCAAAGACAACCCCGCAAACACTCCCTGCCCACTCTGCCGGACCATCATTTCTAGAGTCTTTTTCCAGACAGGTAAATGCCGTCTTTGGTTATCATAGTTACCTAATGTTTTCTAATTTGTGGAGGGGGGAGGTTTTAACTCCAAAGGCATCATATAAATTGTTATGAAGTTAGTGAAGGGCATACACAGAGTGATTGTTGCTCTAGTTTATAGAAGAATGCTTGCCCAACTAATTGAACCGTGCCAGAACCACAGGTTAAAGTAGATCTTCATTGCTGAGCCTAACTCTGCACTCAGTCCCTTCACCCTCGCTAGCGGCTGGTCAGTCTCTATAGACACCTTTAGGGCGAGGGAGAGTCCAGCTGAAGCCACTGCTGCCTTCTTGTTGCTCCCATCTGCCTCCGCTGCTGCTTTTTCTGTGGCCCTAGGATCTGAGGACAGTTAACTAAGCCTGTTACCCAAACTCCCAAATCTCTAAGCGAGGAATGCTCAATCTTTCATACTGTGATATGATGTTGTTAATTACAAATGTGTTGGGTGACATTCAGAGCTATCCAGAGGTGCTTGCAGACACAGGCAATGGATCTGATGCACCTGCTCTAATCATTCCAGATATGGCTACGCCCATTTTTTTTAAGCAAGTAAGAGTAATGTACTGTTTACCTACTTGTCTGGAGATGACGTATGGTGTTTTGCCCATGTTGATGGAGAGATAGAAACTAATGCACATGAGCATAGAGAACTAAAGGAAGTGGCGGCGGTCACTGCTGTTACTATGGGGAGGAAGGGGCTTCCCATCTCCATGTTTTGTCCTCAGACTGATAAAATCAAAGGGAGATCGAGGTATGTACTTTATTAACTGTAAAATTGAAGGGCTTAAGCAGAAGTTTTATTCCCTGAAAGAAATCAAAGTCCCACCACCATCTGGGTGAAGCAGTGCGGGTGGACCCCAACCCAGCCAGCTACACAAAGGCTTGTGAATCTCTCTAGCCAAACAGTGAAGAGAAAGTAGAGCTATGGCCCTCTCACCTGCCTAGTGCAAGAAGCCTGCTGCACTATATCACTGCACATCCCGTGACCACGTGTCAGTGAAATGCCAAGAGAAGTTGAGTGGAACACAGACTGCCTACAGATAGAAGTCCAGATAGGTAAACTGCAGGGTCCTACATAGGAACTACAGTTTGATACAGTTTTAAATGTCCACACCCTACAAGGAAATCTTTAAAGAAGTTGTTTTCTTTATTCATTAAAAGAAAATACAAATTCTCAAGGATAGCTAAAGGAGTTTCTGGCGCTTATCCCTACAAGAAAGTTTTTGTGGCTTCTCTGGAGCATTTCAAGAGTAAGCGATAGCTTTAAAAGCATCCTCAGGGAAAATCGGAGCGTCAGCATTTCTCTTTGTTGCTCATGGTAGTTTAAAGGAAACCGAGGAAATATGAGTATAAATTAGATAAAGCCATATCGCTAATTGCTAATACAATATGGCTTAGTGTTCTTGTTAATATAATTTTAAGTAATAAGCTCAGACTCACCCATATTCCTACCATTTTAAGGTAGCGTCTAATACATTTACTTCTATAACATTGTGTATGTGTGCATGTATGCATGTCTAATTTTTTGTCATTGCTACCCAAACTATCAGATCATGTGAACATCTTCTTTTTCTAACTTGTTCCCTTGTTTAACCTGAAGTCCTTGTGTTTCTTGTAATTGACTTCATGGTCTGCTTAGCCCGGTTACTTTTATGGACTGTTTACACTTTTTATTTATAATTTTATTACATATTAATAGTATACATGGATAAAAGTTTGAACACATCATACAGTGTTTCCTTATGGTGAACTTCCAGAAGAAGAACTCGTAGTTAAGGCCTGTGTCTTAACAGCAGTGTGAGAGGGCGTGTCTCTACAGCCTTGGCCATCTAGTTTTCCATTTTAAATTCCTGAGGATGTTTTGTACATTTAGTGCCAATTTTTGTCATATGTGGAAAACAGTCTTCCCTTTTTGTCCTTTACACCTTAATTTTGGTTATGGTACTTTATGAACAGGCCAAATTTCTAGGTCTTGTTCTTTGTTTGTTTAGTTAGTTTGTTTTGTAGCATCGGGTGTTTAACCTTTGTCTTTATTGTTAAAACTTGGGTATCAAAGGCTCTACTAACCACACAAGTTTATAACCCTCCCCTTTACGTTTGGGTTGTTTTAAGTTGCGGTTTGTCTTAATTTCCCGTTTCCTGAGGTGCTCTGTTTGCCTAAGGATAAAGCACCATTTGGCAATCCTTAGGCACATGCCCCGGCAACATTTAACATCCGTTCTCTCCGTTCCAGCTCAACTGTCTTCCTTTGAAAAGCAGAGCAACTCCTAAGACATGTCTCTTGGCAGCTGTCCATTCCTCTTTCTGCCTTGTCACGAGCATTACTTCACTTCTTATCACTTTAGGATTTACATTTTAATAACTCACAAAGTAAATTTAAACTAATGTGAGGATGAGTGGCGTTCTAGTGAATATTTTTATAACAGTGATAATTATTGTTTATTGCTTTCCAGTAAAGTTCTATAATTCCTTTCCTAAAGGCTCTGCATATTCTATGTTAACTTTATGTCTCTATATCCAGTGCTTGCTATTGTAATATTGATTTTTTTTTCTTCCTTCAGTTTCTGCTATTTCTGTGCATGTTAGGAAAGCCACCTCGTCTTCAGTTCTTCTCTTCCCAGCATCTGAGTGTTGGAAATTATTTAGTGAAAAAAAATAATCATATAAATTACCTAATATCATTATTCTTATTGTGAGATTGTTATTGCCAATGGTGATTGACAGTGGTGATGGAGGAAAAGCTTGGTTCTGATTGTGGTATTGTTACTGCTGAAGGTTATAGAGGAAAAGCTTGGCTCTGATTGTGGGATTGTTATTGCCAAAGGTTATAGTAGAAAAACTGTCCTCCTTTATAGCAGTGAAGATACTCCTTGATGAATAAGGGGTCCTTTGTATCATATTTCTGTTAGGTTAGCTCAATGGGTAGAAATACAATGATACTCATTCCAGATTTATCGCATGCAATGCTCTTTAGTGAATAATATCCTTATACTTGAACTGTAACTTTCCCTAATTATATGTTCTTGCTTAAGTGTTACTGGTAGTGTTAGCTACTTAATGCTAATAAAAGTTGAAAAGTTGAAGTGAGATAAGATAGGCAGAAGAAATGACAGAGGCATCAAGACTTGCTTATAAAGTAGGCATGAAGCTAGACTGTTGAAAGTTGTATGGAAAAAGTCACATTGGTAATGGGTTCTGTAAGTTGCTAATTAGTATCCATAAGCACCTTCTTTCTTCCTAGCTTAGCCCTGAATATTGAGCCCTCCTAAAAAAGGCCAGTGGGTCCTGGTCGCAGACCCCATCCTCTGTTTCTTACTAATCTGACCCACTGGCCCACAATTGGCTCACAAATGAGCGTGTGGTCTGTCCAGTGAGATGAAAAGAAAATAGATGGGAAGAACTGTTTTATTTCTCTTTGAACAGGAACAAAAGTGTCTAACAGTGTTACTTGCTGGTAGACATCTTCTGAGCAAGTGATAAATCAGCCTTAGTATGATGTTAATATGGATGTCAGAGCTGAGAAAAATACCTGAAATGGGATTGTAATAACATTGTTGGTCCACAGAGTCAAACAAGTCAAGCTTTAGATTTCCTATTATATGAAATAATAAATTTTCTCATTAACTAGGGCAATTTTAATAGATTTCCTGTTAAGTTTCAACTAAAAGGCTAGATAGTAGACCCTGTCTCAAAAGACGAACAAAAAGCAACTTACTGATAAAATCATACTAATTTTAAAGGTAACAATAAGGAAACTAAAAATGATGGATACACAAAAATTTACAGGTGTGATGCATAGAAGATAATATAAAAGCTAGTCAACAATATTTTGAATTAATAAAGAAATAATAAATTGGACATGTGAAGTGGTTATATGTTATTGGTGTCCATAACCTCTACCAGCACAACTATTTAACTAATGAAAATATTCTTTTAAATCACATTAACTTAAATTCATAGAAAAATTTGATAAGGGTTTATTAAAAAATACCTACTAAAATTTACCACTGTTTGGTTGGGAAGGTGTTTCAGTGGGCTAAGAATACTTGTTGCTCTTGCAAAAGACCTTGGTTCAGTCACCAGCACCCACATTGTGGTTCACAACTATCTGTAACTCCAGTTCTAGACAATCAGACACCCTCTTCTGATCTCTGACAAAGCCCTGCCTGGATGACTACATTCAGGAATACATATACAAGGATGTTCATACATATATTCATACAAATAAATAAATAAGTCAACAACCATAGAAGACAGTCAAGGAAAACAGCTAAGAAGAACCTTCCTAGGGTAGCATGAGCCTCAGAGGAAGATAAGGACACACTGCCCCTGTAGGAGAGCACCACAGAATCTAAACCTAGGGCAGGTTTTGCCTCATGGCATTGAGAACAACAGTGAAGGAGATCATAGGTAAGAGTGGAGGGTAAGAATTGGGTGGGGAAAGGGTCTCTCTAAACTGTGTATTCAAGTTCTAAAGAATTAAAATGTAGGCAGTCATTAAACAAGACCCAAGAAAAAGAAAAACCTACATATCCATGGTTAATTGTTTTTTTTTTTACAAGAGTGACAAAAAAATAAGCTTTAATGGCGGTTGACCATATGCTTCTGGTTCTACTGTTTACCTAGATGGAAAAGAATGAATTGGACTCCTGCCTCACAATATGTGAATATATGTTCATTGTAGAACAAAACCATAAAGGTAGGATGAACTAAAAATAAATTCTTAGAAGAAAGCATATCTTTGTCTTTGTCAACTGTGATTTAACAATGGTTTCTTAGATACAACACCTAGGGCACAAACATTCAAGGGAAATAGATAAATTAGACTTTATCAAAGTTAAAAGCAGCCTTACTTTAAAGTAGATAAATCAGAAAAGGGCAAATGAAGATCTTTTTGCTAGCATTTTGACTAATAGACTCCAGGTCCATGCTGTGAGATCCTGTAAGTTGCACAGAATGGGTGGATGTCTCGACATTGGAAGGGGGTCTGATGTAGAAGGTCCTTCTGTATATGTGTTGCTTTTATTTGTTAATGAATAAAGAATCTCCATTGGCCTGTGATACGGCAAAGTAGAGCTAGGCAGGGAAAACTAAACTGAACACTGGGAGAAAGAAGGCAGAGTCAGGAGACACCATGGAGCCGGCGGAGACAGATGCCAGGGACAGAACTTTACCCAATAAGCCACAGCCACGTGGCAATACACAGATTAATGGAGAAGGGTGAGTTTAGGATATAAGAGCTAGCCAGAAACACACTTAAGCTATTATCCAAATAATATATATTATTGCAAATAATATAGTTTCTCTGTAATTATTTGGGGGTTGAGCAACCGAGAATGAACTAAGAGGCTCCGACTGAAAGAAAATACTTTGTCCAACAGGGGTCACAGTGTCAGTACATCTGCTATAAAATCATTCACTACTCCCGTCCCTTTCCTAGTCACAATACACCCTGATCCTAAAGGAAAGTTCCTACCCTTTGTTCTAATATTTTTCTCTTCTCAGCCAACCTTCCCGTATTCACTGCCTCCCTAACCTCTGGTTCTAGTACAGTGGACTGCAGCGGAACTCAGAAAGGATGAGCAGATAGAAAGAAATAGATGCAGATAATTACCTCCACAGTGTGTGGAAATTATACCACAAGCAGGGAAATAACATTTAAGCTAAACTGAGACAAAGCATTAAAGGGGAATGTGATGCCCCATCAGAGATTTTGGGCTGTCACAAGAATTGAAGGATGCTGCTTGAATTTGGGCAGCAAGGCAGTGGCATACTGCAGCTTTGGGGACCGTACCAAATAATTCTGAATTATCCTGCTTCTGTCTGACCTTCTAATGTCCTGCTTGACTCCATCCAGGGCATACAGATTCTTAGCAAGACTATCACACTCTTTCTATCCTCTTTTACTGTGACCATCTTTGATTTTTCTTGATCGTGTCCAAATTTATAGGAAGGTCATTTCATATTTTCTCTGATTCTACGCCAGCAAGTCTCCTCTATTAATTCTAATGCTAATGCAGTTCTCAGTTTGATTATGTGTATGCCTCTACTATTCCATTTTTTCCAATTCATCTCATATGGAATAAACTCTGCCTCTGAAACCCACACTGATTCTGTATCAGAAAGGCTATTTGACGGTGTCAATTTGTCTTCTAGCATAGCCATTCCAAAACTTTAATGTATGCAAGTGAATTTTTATTATGAAAAGAAATAACAAAATATGCACAGTATTTAAAGTGTGGTTTCTCAGAGTTCTTTCATCTTTTTACCACTTTAAAAATTTTTCTCTGTCCACATATTAGTAGAGATATTTTTTTACTTAAGAAATCTTCTTAACCAACATAATTATCCTCAGCAATATGTCTGTTAATTTATTGATTTGATGTTCTAGTTTATATATTCTCTTATGCCTTAAACATAAGTGATAGCTATAAAATATTCACTCTTATCCAAAATCACTTCAATATTATTAATTGCTTACAAATCAATTTCTGAAAAACATTGGCTCATAATTATGGAGACTCATTTCTAGAAGAAAAGCCCTAAAATGACTTAACACAGTTCCTGGGATTGAGGTAGGTAAAGCCCAGATCATCCACTCTAGTTTTAGGAGATGGCATATCCGGTATTGTCCAGGCTATCTCTACCTCCCAGCTTAAGTAAACAGCCACTCTGATGTTCCCAAGGAACTGCAGCTACTCACAGACATATTTCTTGTTTTTCTTCCATTTTTTCTTGATCTCTACTATACCACTTGATGTTTTTAACCATTGAAGTGTGTTACTTTGACTATTTTTACATGATGCTATAGCCTATATGGTCATACCTGTACCATAATTTGGGAGACAGAAAGAGCACTGTGAGTTTTAGGACAGGCTAGGCTACGTAGCAAGCTCCAGGCCAGTTGAGGGTACAGAGTGAAACCGTGTCTTGATCTCTTAAAATAATTAAATGACATAAAAAAAACTATTAGCACTTAGTGAAATAGTGAAAAGGCAGAATAGAGTTGTATTTCTTCTTCCACAGAGGACAACAAATTCTGTATTTTGTTAAGCCACGGTTATCTATTAATCAGCTCTGAAAAACCACTAATATATCCCTTTCCATAGATTTCAAAAAGCTTGTCCTCAAATGTAACAACATATAACAACTCTATGAATGCTTAGCATTTTGTCTGAAGCATATTAAGTGCTCAGTAAATTTTAATATTGAACTAAGTTTGATTAGATAGATTTTCTTTTGGCTTTTCTATCAGGGGCAAAATGGTATTCCTGAAAAAAAAAGCTTAAATAATTTTTCAAATCTTCAAAGTTACCAATAGATTTGATAATCCAAAATAAATATAATTGTCTGAGGTAAATGTTTGGTTAAACATTAAAGATAAGTATACTACATTTTCTTTATCCATTCTTCTGTTGAGGGATATCTATGTTGTTTCCTATCTCTGGCTATTATGAAGAGAGCAACAACGACATGGTTGAGCAAGTGTCTCTGTGATAACATGGCATGGTATAGCTGGATCTTGAGGCAGATTGAGTGAGTCCCATCTTCCTGAGGAACCACCACACTAATTTCCTTAGTAGCTGTTTGAATTTGCACTCCCACCAGCAATGGAAGAGTGTTCCTCTGTTTCATATCCTCTTCGGTATGAGCTGTCAATAGGGTTGTTGACCTTAGCCATTCTGACAGGCATAAGATAGAATATCAAAGTATTTTTGATTTGCATTTCACTGATGACTAGGGATGTTGAACATTTCTTTAAGTGTTTCTGAGCCATCTGAGTTTCCTCTACTGTGAATTCTCTGCTTAGGTTTTTTTAAATTGGGTTATTTGTTTTCTTGGTATTGTTTCTTAAGCACTTTATATGTTTTGGATATTACTTCTCTATCAGATGTATAGCTGATAAAATATTTCCCACTTTGGGCTGCTACCTTGTCTGAATGATGGTGTTCTTTGCCATGAAAAAGCTTCTCAGGTTCATTAAATTGATTTTAGTGCCTGTGCTAAAATTGAGAAATTTGTTTCCTGTGTCAATGAATTTAAGCTTATTTCCCATTGTCTCTTCTGTCAGGTTCAAGTCTTTGATCCATTTGTACTTGAGTTTTCTTCAGGCCACTAAGTGTTCTTTTTGGATTCTGTTTGGATTCTTCTACATGCAGGCACCAACTTGGACCAACACCATTTGTTAAAGATACATCAAAAGAGAAACATAAATGCCAAGTCAGCCACAAACCCTTCTCTGCATTCCTTTACTACCTGTAAGATATGCTAGGACAGTGTTGACACAAACTTGTGGGAGCAACCAACCAGTAACAGATTTGACTTAAGGCCCACTCCATGAGATGGATCCCATATCCGATACTGCTTGGGTGACCAATAACCCAAGACTAGAAAGCCTAGGGACCTAGGATAAAAACCAAATAATACTGGTCTAAAAACAAGGGGAAATGTAGTCATAAAATGTCTCCTAATAATATACTGCTATACTCAAAGGTGAGTATCTTTTTCAGCCATCATCAGAGAATCTTCCTCGTGTAGCAGATGAGAAACAGATATAGAGCCCCACAGCCAGACATTATGCAGAGAGGGAGAGACCTTGGAACACTCAGACCTACGTGAGATGTGATCATCAAATCCCTCCCCTCCAGGCTCAGGGAAGCGCTCCAAAGAGGATGGGAAAATGCTTAAGACTTAGAGGGGATGGAGGACACCAAGAAAACAAGCCCTCTAAATCAATGCTTATATGAACTTACAGAGACAGAGGCAGCATGAACAGGGCCTGCACGGGTCTGCACCAGGTCATCTGTGTTTATATTTTAACTTCCAATTTACTGTTTTTTATGAGATTCCTGAGTTTGCCAAAGAGTGAGTCTCTGACTCAGGCTTTTTCTTGCACTTTTTTTCCTTCTGTTGGTTTGTCTTATTCAACTTCAGTGTGATAGTTTTTATTTTACCCCATTGTATTTTATTTTAAATTAACAGAAAGCCTAGCCACTAGGGTAAATATTAAGCACAAAACTGTCATTTATACCTGCTGGGAAAGAGAAAATCCATTTTCTCCAGTGATACTGGGTATGTCAACCACTGCAGCTCAGGTCTCATGTCACATAATAGACTCCACAGGTTTTTTTTTGTGTGTATTTTATTTGGTTACAGTTTGTAGGGTTTGTTTTGTTTGGGTGGTGTTTTGTTTTCGTAGTTTAAGGTGGTATTGTTACTGTACTTGGTTTCTGAGGTTTTTGTTTGTTTGTTTCTGAGAAAGAACTAAAAGTTGGGTGTTAGGTAAGGAAAAGACTATGATCAAAATATATTTAAATTTAAAAATGGTTTAGTAAAAAACTAAGAAAGAAAATAAAAGTCTTTAAACTATTAACTAAAAGGTTAAAATATCATCATCATAACTCTTCCTTTGTTTTGGCACAGCATTACATTTAATTATATTATGAAATCCAAACATTGTGGTGCCAAATGCTGAAGGGAAAAATGTAATCAAGCTGAGCAAAATTTCAACAAAAGTTTATCTTGCCCGGCACAGGAGCTCCTCAATATTAAAAGTACACTAAGCCCGAGCTGCTCTCAGTGATGACTAAGATAGAGGCTCTGTAGCTACATGATGACAGAATGATAGATAAACTAGGTTGGGCTTGGTTTTGTCCCTCCTTTGCGTCTCTTTGGGCTAAATTATTTAGCTGCAGGATGGTCCTTCCCTCCACAGCTGTGAGTGAACGGATCACAAGGACAGGTATGAAAATCAGATTCATAGTTACTTGGCAAGCACGCATAGGTAAGATTTGTCAGAATTGAACGAGCATCCTGGTTGGATTTTTTCCCAGCCTGCAAATCCCTTAGGATTCCCAGCTGGTGGCAGACCTTCAGTTACCAGATAGTAAGAACTCTCCGAGCCTTAAAGGACTGACCCCCCTGATCAAACTGTTCTATCTTACCTTGTGTATTTCTGTGATTGAAAATGGTAGCTTTTCATTAAATTTAGACCTAACAACAGACCCAGCTTTCTCTGTCTTGTTCACACTGAACATTTTGAAGTGTCTTGAATGTATACAACATGCATTTCAGTAGGAGTGTTAGAACCCAGTTTCAAATGGAACTTTCTAACCCTTCTTAAGGTGTGAATAATTATTGCCCTGAAGCCTGAAATAGCTTGGCAACAGTTTGTGATTTTCATTGCTTTACAACAAAGTGTGTCTTAATGTCAAACATGTTAGCCCTTCCCCATTCCTGTGCGTCTCAGATGTACTTGACATCTTAACTCAACCTTACTCTTTCCACTGTTAAACAGTACAGGGAAAACTATTTGGATTCTGTGCCCCAGAAAGAAGTAGAAAACATTCCAAGAACACTCTATAAGGCAGTGATTCTCAGCCCTCTTAATGCTGCGACCCTCATATTCTGGTGACCACCATAAAATATTTAGTTGCTACTTCATAATTATAATTTTGCTACTATTAAAAACCGTAATGTTATGCAGAATATCTGACTGCAGCCCCTAAAGGCATGGTGATCCACAGTTGGAACCACCGCTTATGGTCTTTGTAAACCAAAAGCAAATTGAGTAACAAGGAATTAGTAGCAGCTGCAGAGAATTATTTCTTTAGAAGTCTGCTTCTTACACCAGTAACCACTCACTGGGAGTCTAAGTCCATCTCTTGTTTAGTCCTTGCAAATATGTAGTATTGCATAGTCCATACATAGACATACATAGAAATCTATAGTCTTTACGTTAATCTGGGATCACATAATGTCTATGAGTAATATATAACATGCACAGAAGCTTCTGAACCCCCAATCATATAATTCCAAACTCTGGGAGAAATAGCTTATTACAGTCACAACTTTTACATGTGGCCCTTTCTCTCAGATGTTTTTTTCTGCTTTATATTCCTGGGAAAAAATTAAGAATCGTTTATCAAAAAATATAAAACTAAGACATTAATTATGGGGGAAAGCGTTTTTGTAATAATGAAAAACAGAAATGAGATAACAAGGACATTAATAATCTGAATGAAATACCTGGACACATATCTTTCAGCATTTTAAATTAAGAATCTAATACTACTGGGTCTATCTAATACACTCTGCCTTGTGTTTATAATCTTACCCTCTTCCATTTCTTAATATTATTCCTGGGCACTACACTGGATTAACCATGAGAACCCTTCGCTCATAGCATTGAGATTGCCTTTTTACTTGATACATATAGTCGAATACAGGCTCCATGCCGGTTGTGTAGCTTTCCTTTCTACAGTTAACAGAATGCTAGAAATATGCTTAACAAATATTTGCTTGACAATAATGAAGTGTGTAAACATAAAGTTACCAAATACCAAGCCTGAAGCTGAAATCAAAGCGAAAAGCTGACTATATGGCACAGGCCTTAATTCCAGCTCTCAGCAGGTAGCAGGCCTTTGTGAGTGTGAGGCCAGCCTGGCCTTTACATCAAATTCTAGGCCAGACAGGTCTACCCAGTAGTAATTCCTTTATTTTCTATGAAAGCATCACATTAAGATGCTGCCGTCTTGGTACTATTGCCAGAAAACTTAACTTATGACCAAGACAACTTCTGCAAGAAAGAGTTTGTTTGGAGCCTGCAGTTTCAGAAGGTTAGAATCTGTGACCATCATGGTGAGGGGCATGGCACTGGAGCAGAAGCTAAGAGCTTAACTCTTGATCCACAGTCCTGAGGCAGAGAGCTGAGAACAGTATAGGCTTTGAAACCCGAGCCCACCCCCAGTGGCACGCCTCCTCCAACAACGCCACACTTTTTAGTCCTTCCCAAACAATGCACTGGGGACTAACTCAAATATATAAGCCTATAGGAGCCATTCTCATTCAGACCCCACACATGGGAAGTGCATCACCTGCCGAGCTATCTTCCAAGCCCTGAGTAATTAATTACCTTTTTTTTTATGAAAGCATCACATAAAGATGCTACAGTTTCCACTGCTATTACCACCACATTTAGCTAAGTGTATCATCAGAACAGGTCACAGGCTTAAATATTTTCTAACACATTCAATAACACAGAATATTGATTATACCTAGCAAGTTCTAGTATACTTCATAATAAGCAGCCCATACCCTGGGCTATCAAGATGGTTCATCTGGTGAAGGCCCTGGAGCACAGTCTCCAGGAACCACGAAGGAGGAAAAGAGAGCCTCCTCCTAAACCTCACCCAAGCTGTATAGCATGCATGCACCACTGTTGCAGGATTTGTTCACACTGACACTCCGAGGTTGTTAATAAATTTTACCTTGAATCAGAGGGCGAAGTCAGTGATTGGCTGAACATAAATAGTCACAGAAGTTTAGGAGGACACAGATAGGGGGGCACAGGAAGATAGAGGGAGGGGTTTAGAGAAACCCTTATCCCTTTCCATCTGGTGAGCCTAGAGAGTTAGGGTCAGCTGACCGCTCCTCCGCCAGCCTTTGGATCTCTCAGGTTCTTATGCCAATATCTGACTCTCGAGTTTTTATTGATATTAGAATAACTTAGATAAATGCATCACACCCCTCTGAAACGCACACAATAAATCAAATGTCATTCTAAATAACTGAAAACAGAGAAGCATGTGCTTCTGATAGGTAGTAGCAGCTGAAAGAGACACAGATGGTTTGTCACCTCTCCTGGCTCCCGCTTTTCTTGGTGTTTCTTGCAGGCTATTTTTAGGAAATGTAATTGTGGGTGCTCTGTTTGTTGCTGATGCCTGAATTTTCGAGCCTAAATGCCACTGAGATGAAATAACACACACACACACACACACAAGACTATCTTCCCAGGGTAAGGAAGGGTACTACTCAGGTTTATAGAAGTGTAATATAAGGCTTTGGTTTGGTTTGGTTTGGTTTGGTTTTGTTGGTGCAATTTTTTAAATTTTATTTTAAAAAAAACACACACACAAAAAAAAAAACCTGTCTTTTCTCATTTTACATACCAATCCCAGTCCCCCGTTCCTCCTTCCTCCTCCCACCTCCAATCCACTCCTCAGAGAGGGTCAGGCTTCCCATGGGACATTAACAAAGTCTAGCACATTGCTTTGAGGCAGGACCACGGTCCTCCCCACTATATCTAGTCTGAGCAAGGTATCCCTCAAATGGGCTCCAAAAAGCCAATACAAGCAGTAGGGATAAATCCTCATCTCACTGCCAGGGGCCCCACAGCCTGCCCCAGCCATACAACTGTCACCCACATTCAGAGGGTCTAGTTTGATCCTATGCTGGTTCCCTCGCTGTCAAGTCAGAAATGGTGAGCTCCCATTTGCTAAGGTAAGCTGTTTCAGTGGGCGTCCCCATCACGGTCTTGACCTCTTTGCTCATATTCTCACTCTTCCTACTCTTCAACTGGATTTTGGGAGCTCAGCCTAGTGCTCCGCTGTGGACCTCTGCCGTAAGATAAGGTTTAATACATCTAAATAGTATTACAACCAAAAAGGACTTAAGGTCATTTCACCCAGTGGCTGCCAATCAACTCTAGCTGTGAATCAGAATCCTTCAAAGGGCTTGTTAGAGAGAACAGACCTAGAGCGCACATAAGCAGCGGTGCTGCCCTACACCGTCGGGATGGATGTGCCTTCTTAGCAGCATCTTAGTGATTTTGACACCTACCCAGGAACTTAGAAAGGATAGATCTAACATAATACCCTTTAGACAGAATTAGATTCAATTAATCTCTATCCCTAAATACATCATCAAAGTACCAGGCACATAGCAGATCACAGACCACGTTTTTGCTGGCGATTAGGTGGGAAGTGGGTATTAAAAACAGCTCAGTGGCTGATGGAAAGCCCCACAGTTAAAAAGCAAAAGCCCAGCTCTTACTTGGCCCAGCAGTAATTGCAGCAATACTTTCCTGATCTTCTCTTGTCCACATGCCTTTCTGATCAATTGTGGCAAATAGAATCATCCAAAATGATCAGTCTCACTAAATCACGGCGTAGGCATGCTGGTGCACGCACAGGGACAATTGCCATATAGCTGGCAAATTACAATTGCTCCAACCGTGTTTACCCTGAATGTGTTATCTAAGTATTTCGCTACGTTGCTTTTTAAAGAGCACACTGTTGAGTTCCGGAAAGCCCAGAAGAGAAGTACAGGCACCATTGTTGATGTTACTTTTCACATCTTCTCCCAGAAAAAA
The DNA here is from genome assembly GCF_037038515.1 of Microtus pennsylvanicus. NCBI lineage: Eukaryota > Metazoa > Chordata > Mammalia > Rodentia > Cricetidae > Microtus > Microtus pennsylvanicus. The sequence continues at coordinate 45,739,776 of NC_134584.1, forward strand.
AAAAAAAAAAAAAAAAAAAAAAAGCTTCTGGCTGGCTTTTACATTTCTTAAGTCTGTTTTACCAGAGTTCAATTATATTTTCAAATACGTTTTCAAATAAGAGAGAGTGTGTGATGGTGTCTCTGTTTACTGCATCACCATTTTAGAATTTGGTTACAATATTCCCAGGAGGAAGAGGGAGGAATGATAAGAATTCTTGAGTTAGATGCTGTTTTTGTTTTGTTTATCTTGGCTCTAGCAGGACATCTTCATTACCTTACCACCTTGGTCGATTTATAAGACCATTTTAGAATGTTGTGTCATTTTTCATAATGGCCAACACAGTAAAAGATTCTTGATTATGCAAATTAAATTAAATTAGACAAATTAAAATCATTAGTCCTGGGGGGGAGGTGATATTACCAGTCGTTCCATGGCTCTGTTCTCCTTTGCAGGATTGTGAAGGGCACAGAGGGTGTGAGATGGTGATGGTTTCTCTTAGCCAGGAGAGAGTTGTCTTGACTGAAGGGACTGTTTGTTGGCAGTGGACAGAGTGGGCCTTGTAAAATCATCTGTGCATTTCTGCAGAAGACCGCCCAAGGCTATCTACCCTGGAAGCACTGAAGTGTTTCAACACTTAAGGGACAAAGAATGCAGAAGCCAGAACAAGCCCAGCTTACATAAGCAGGCTAAAAATTCCCTTTTTTTTTGTAACTCATGTACTTGAATTATTGGCCAACAGGTATAGCTCCAGGAATGGGGCTGGAGTTGGCTCTTTCACACATAGCATCGCTTACCTAATTTTTCTCTTACACTCTCCCTTTAGTGTTAATGTAAGATTACAAATTAGGTTTCTTTTTTTTTTTTAACTTTCTTGAGAATCAACCTAAGGCAGTGTTAAGTGAAAACAGAGATTATGACGTGCAATTAGAATAGGCTGAGGCTCAGAAACAGAGGTAGGAAAGAAACTAAAGCCAGGCCGGATGAAAGTAAGAGCAGGTTTGATGGAGATGCTGGTTGTTTCTCTCTGTAGCCAGCAGCCCAGCACTGCCCTCTCCAAGGAGAGCTCCAGCATAGGAAAGTCAGCCTGGCTCTGCCTGTCTGCCCTGTGTGGCTCTGTGACTCTCAGACTGTCTACTGTTTGAAGAAAGACCATGGATAGCCTCTGGTTGGCCTGTGGGTGCTGCAAATAAATATTCCCCCCCTTTTTTTTTTAACTCATTAGCAAAGCTTCTCAAATACTGAGAATGCGTTTTTACATTTTTTAAAGGTCGCTCTGATTTGCAGCAGTACACGCTGTAAATGCCCAATACGTCTTTCCAAAGAATTAAAAACATTATGAAATAAAAAGATTTGAAATGGATTTTCTTTTTGCTCTCACCCCTGAGCCCTGATCACGCTCTGGCTATACTGTTACCAAAGTGGTGAGACTTGGTTCTTTCCCGAAACTTGTCTATTTCTGTCCTTTTGTCTGCAGTCCTCTTGACAACAGACTGCAGTATGGCACCACCATCTCATTGCTTGGCATGGTTCCTGTTGCAAATGCTTCTCAGTAAACACACATTCTGTATGTGAGCATAGTTTTAAAGCTGCATCAAATAGAAATCTGGGTGACATATTTGAGATTTTTAAAAGTTAAATACATTTCTATATTTACAGACTCAAAGAGATCCGAATTTATTATCAAAATCCTATGGTAATCTATCACAGTCTTGCCGTTTTATCCAGATGAATGCTTAGAACGCTCTTTTCTTTCCTTTTACTTCAGAATTGAACAATGCCACAAAGACCTTCTTCACCAAGGAATATTTGAAAATAAAACAAAGCTTTCAGAAATCCAGTTCTGCCAAGTGGCCCCTGCCAAGCTGTAGGAAAGGATTCCATCTCTTTGGAGGTAAGAGAACCAGCCCAGACCAAGCAGTGCCTGGGTCTGTCTGCACAGGTTCATGGCTGCTGCCTGACTAAAGTGTTGCCTGAGCTCTGTTTCTGCATTAGTAACTTTCAAGAATGTTGGTGCTCATCTCTTTGCTGAAAGAAAGCTACAAGTACGTATGAAGAAAAAGAATGTTTATTTAGGATTTTTTTAATGTATGTGTGTTCAGCATGCCAGAGAGAGCATCAGATCCTATTATAGATGGTTGTGGCCACCAAGTGGGTGCTGGGAATTGAACTCAGGACCTCTGGAAGAGCAGCCAGTGCTCTTAACAACTGAGCCACCTTTCCAGCCCTGAAGAAAAGGAATATTATATGTAAAAAGTAACTTGGAAAGACACCATGATTGAATTCACTCTGCCTGGGGATAGTGGTGGAGAAAGGTTTCAATGAGGCTGAGTCTTACAGCTCTAGACCAAGAAGTTCTAGTGCACAGTAGCCCGGGGGGGGGGGGGGTGCCAATAGGAACAACAAGGCACTATAGATTTCAGTGATGTGCAAGAAAGAATTTTACGTGCTTTTACCATAAAGGAATGACAAATATTTGAAGTGAAATATGTTTAACTTGATTTAAATATTACATAACATGGCACCTCATTAATGTGTATAATTTTTGTGTTTTACCTATCCACTAAAATGCATGTAATTGAAAACAAATTGACTTCTCAACAAGTACCTAATTTGACAAACGCTGTACTTGGTAAAAGCAGAGCATCCTAGAAGATTAATAATTGACTTATTAACATATACTAAATTAATCTAGTTTTGATATCTTGCGATTGCACCTTAAGATTAGGAAAAGGAGGAAGGGACAGTGCCATATGCATAGAGTTTCACAGAGATGCACCATACTCTGGGAATACCAGTTACTGGGGTAAGGTCTACGTAACTTCTGTTTTGAGGTGTGTGTGTGTGGCCATATCATGTAGACATTAAATATAATTTCATCTTTTATAAAACTGTTATTTGTCAGAACATGAACAACCATTCAGTTTTGTTATTTGCTGTTTCTGTGTGTAGGGGTGTACATGTGTGTTCACCTGTGTGTGCAGATACACTCGCCCGTGCTTATATGCAAGTGGAAGTCAATGTCAAGCATCTTCCTCTCTCTTTTTTGGAGCCAGCAAATCTCAATGAGCCTTGAACTCGCTGTTTAGGGTAGTCTGGCTTGCCTGGAATCTGTCTTTCCCCTCCCTCCAGCTCTGGAGATGAAATGCATGCTGCTGGACCTGGCTTCCACCTGGGCTCTGCGGATCCATGCTGCTGGACCTGGGGATCCATGCTGCTGGACCTGGGCATCCATGCTGCTGGACCTGGGGATCCATGCTGCTGGACCTGGGCATCCATGCTGCTGGACCTGGGGATCCATGCTGCTGGACCTGGGCATCCATGCTGCTGGACCTGGGCATCCATGCTGCTGGACCTGGGGATCCATGCTGCTGGACCTGGGGATCCATGCTGCTGAACCTGGGCGTCCACGCTGCTGGACCTGGGCATCCATGCTGCTGGACCTGGGCATCCATGCTGCTGGACCTGGAGATCCACGCTGCTGGAACTGGGCATCCACGCTGCTGGACCTGGGCATCCATGCTGCTGGACCTGGGCGTCCATGCTGCTGGACCTGGGGATCCATGCTGCTGGACCTGGGCATCCATGCTGCTGGACCTGGGCACCCATGCTGCTGGACCTGGGGATCCATGCTGCTGGACCTGGGGATCCATGCAGCTGGACCTGGGCATCCATGCTGCTGGACCTGGGCATCCATGCTGCTGGACCTGGGCGTCCACGCTGCTGGACCTGGGCACCCATGCTGCTGGACCTGGGCACCCATGCTGCTGGACCTGGGCACCCATGCTGCTGGACCTGGGCACCCATGCTGCTGGACCTGGGCACCCATGCTGCTGGACCTGGGCATCCATGCTGCTGGACCTGGGCATCCATGCTGCTGGACCTGGGCACCCATGCTGCTGGACGTGGGCATCCATGCTGCTGGACCTGGGCATCCATGCTGCTGGACCTGGGCATCCATGCTGCTGGACCTGGCTTCCACCTGGGTGCCGGGGATTCGAACTCAGTTTCCCATGCTTTCACAGCAGTCACTTTACCCACGGAGCCATCTCCCTGCCCTGTATTTACCACTTATGACGTCATAAGGGGAAAGCCCGAGTATGGGAACCCTGTTCTCTAAGGACCTGGAAGAGCAGCCAAGCTCCTCCGAAGGTGTTCCCTGACCAAATCTGGTGTTTATTAATTTTGAAGAGAGCCTTAACTTTTTGATTTCTGTAGAAACAAAGGCATAACCTCTCCCTCCACACAACATATTTTCTGACTTCCATTTTGAAGTTAAAAGATTCTTTAAAATGTATAGGTTGGTTTAATTTAGCGGTTTCCATAACCCAGTGTCTCTCAGCAGCTGTTGTGTTTTGTACATTAGCAGTTAAAAAATTCAAAGTCAACAAAGTACCATACAGAATCCAGATGCCCTGTGTATTTCTCATCTTCATGTGGCTCATTTTGTATATTACTTTACTCCTTCTTTAAAGACTTTATTTTTAAACTATGTTCCTATGACTGTCTATTCCAATTTTCTTTTCTTTCTTTAGCATCTAAGCACATTTTAAAGCATACTGTGCCTTTTTAGAGGTTTTCTGTGACTGGACCTGGCCTTACTAAGTGCCTGCAGTGTTCTCTGAAGACCTGAGACAAATCTTTTTTTTTTTATTTATTAAAGATTTCTGTCTCTTCCCCACCACCGCCTCCCATATCCCTCCCCCTCCCCCAATCAACTCCCCTTCTCTCATCAGCCAGAAAGAGCAGACTGGGTTCCCTGCCCTGTAGGGAGTCCAAGGACCACCCACCTCCTTCCAGGTCTAGTAAGGTGAACATCCAAACAGCCTAGGCTCCCACAAAGCCAGTACATGCAGTAGGATCAAAACCCAGTGCCATTGTTCTTGAGTTCTCAGTAGTCCTCATTGTCCACTATGTTCAGTGAGTTCGGTTTTATCCCATGCTTTTTCAGACCCAGTCCAGCTGGCCTTGGTGAGTTCCCAAAAGAACATCCCCATTGTCTCAGTGTGTGGGTGCACCCCTCGCGATCCTGAGTTCCTTGCTCATGCTCTCTCTCCTTCTGCTCCTGATTTGGACCTTGGGGTTATAGTCCGGTGCTCCAATGTGGGTCTCTGTCTCTGTCTCCTTTCATCGCCTGATGAAGGTTAATATCCAGGAGGATGCCTATATGTTTTTCTTTGGGTTCACCTTCTTATTTAGCTTCTCTAGGATTACGAATTATAGGCTCAATGTCCTTTATTTATGGCTAGAAACCAAATATGAGTGAGTACATCCCATATTCCTCTTTTTGGGTCTGGCTTACCTCACTCAGGAGACAAATCTTAAACTGCCATGTCAGCCGGCGCATGGCTCAGCTTAGTACAAACCGCTGGCGCCCGGCTTCAGCCTGCAGGCAGTGACGGGAAGCCAGGTCTCTGTACACCAGAGCTGGCCCAGGAGACTGTGGGACTAGGAAGCTGTGTCTGGCTCCATGCTTGTGTTTGGGAAATGTTTTTTTTTTTAAAGCTTTCTCAGGTCCTAAGTGGAAGTATGTGCCCCCACATTGAACAATAGTTTTATATAAAGAATAGTACTTGCTTTTCATACACAGAAAGGATATTTCTTTGCACGTTTCCCTCAATGTTTAGGTTCTGCCTGGTGTGGTTTCTAATGTGTGACTTCTTGCTAGGACTCTGCCAAAGTGTACATCTGTCAGATTGTGTATGTGTGTTCACACACTGGAATCCTAACACTCCCAGCCTGCTGCCACTACAAATAACACTCGCCTGAATATTTTACCATAGACCCCTGAGCATCCTTGCTGACGCGTAGGCTCAGGAGCAGCAGCCTGGATCATAGAGTTCAAATCTCCCTTTGCAAACTATGCTGCAGTTCTCCCAAATGGCCAGGCTGGGCAGTTCCTGTTAGCATGTGGAAGAGCCCAGGACTGTGACAAATGACAGCTGTTGGCAGAGGTAGCCTGCTTGTTACTGGTGTTTGTGTTTTACAATCCCTCACAGTTTGAGACCTGTTAACATGTACGTTCATCTTTTGAGTGCCTCTTTATAGCTGTTTTGTTTGCCTTTCTAATCAGGGATTTTCTAGGATTTGTTATGCTTTTTATTTTACATTTGACTTGCATTGATGTTAATATTCCTCACTGGATATAGACACTACAAATTTATTACCCCTTTTATCATCTATATAAAAAGTTGAATTAGTATCCCTCATTGTAAAAATTCTAACTTTGATGTAATTAAATCCATGTTGTTTGATCTTTTATACTATAGTTTTTAATTTTAAAACTTCTTTCTCATGCCAAGATCACAAAAAAAAAAACACTTAGGTTTTTTTCTCTATTTATATTATTACTTTTTAGCTTTCCTGTTAAGCTTTATTCCAAAGATACCTCTTATAGTGTATTTGCAAAGAGTTCAGATCTTCTTTTCAAGTGATAATCCACTTTCCCCCAGTATTTATTTTACAGTATCATTGCGTGTTAAAATTATTTCTGAACTGTTTGAGAGAAACATAGGCAATTGTGAGAGTATTCCTAACAACTTGACTAAATTTTCTAAGTCATTGGGAGCTTTCAATAAGACAATCATTGTTGTCTTTAATAACGATAGAACATCTTGAAATCAGTGCACATACTTTTTTCTATTTTCTTGCCAAACTTCATGAGCTGGAACTTCTGTCTGATTTTAAACAAAAACAAACAACAAAAGATAAGCTAGCACCTCCCAGATTTTTGAGGAAACATTTTAAACATTTATCATGGAGTCTTAGGTGTTTCAAGTGAAGCGTGCACCCTTTGCTAGGAATGATCTCACCTTTCCTACTTTGCTGACGATTATTCCTGCAGTTTTCACTCTGGGACTGTTTTCCTCCTGCCGTGAAGCACACACAGCTCTCACTCCACAGTCTCTGCAATGTGCTCCTCTAGTGGATTGTGATCAGTTTTCTCGTGTTAAATTCCTGCTCTGCTCTAGGGATAAATTTAGCTTGATCATTTTGCATACTGATAGATTTGGTTAATATCTCAGAATTTTGTATTTATAAGATTTTATCTTTTCATTAGAGAATGTGTCCATTTTTTCCTATTTTCAAATTTGTTGTGATAAAATTGTTTATAATATTTTACTACATCTCACTCTGTCTAGTGACTATAGACACTGCTCTCTTTGCGTTCCTATTATTTACAAATGCCCCGCCCTATGGCTTCTGTCCCAGTCTTGCCCTGTTTGTCAGCTGTTTTGTCCTGCTATCAATTCTTACCGAGTTGCTGTTTCTTTACTTCATCTCTTTTGATCTCCTGCTTAGCTTTTGCTTTACTCCCTTTGCCCTACTCCTTTCTTTTGTTCTCTACTAAGATGATTCATCCCTTGTTAACTTTTAACCTTTTTACTGTATTATTTAAGGAAATAAATTTTCATCTCATGTATTTTTTTTACCCTTGATTCCTAATTACTTTCACCTGAAATCACATGCAATTTCATGCTAATCGGGTCTTCTTAATTAAAATAGCCTACAAAACAGGTTCATGTTAGACACGCTGGGTCTTACCTCCTCACTGCATCACAGAACTCAGCAGCCTGGGTCACCTGCGCTGTCAGTCGGGCTCCTCAGAAGCTGTGTTCCAGCTTCGTTTCTCTGAGTTTCTGAATTCGGGGAGAGAGGAAGAGGGAGAGAGAGAAAGATGGAAGAGGGAGCTTCTGGGGAAAAACAAACATTCCTATAGATCCAGATGTTAGTTTTGGGAGGGAAAATATGACATTGTTACAGATTTTTCTAACCACAGCAGCTTACATCAACAGTTGTGAATTCATGCAGCCGTAAAATCCGCTCATGTAGACGCGTTCTATCATAACTTATGAAATAGTATATACTGAGCAAGCAGATGTCTTTTGAATCACTTTCTTCTCACAAACATATACTTCATGTGTGTGTGTATTTGATAATATTTTCAGAAAATAAATGGAAATCATCCAGTAAAATGTAAAACAAAAGTTTGCTTTATCAAGTCTAGCTGCACTGAGGGGAATGACATTCATAGATTTCCTCCCGCGGTGCCTTCCACTTCCAGACAATACCTCCTATTTTATTAGTGTCCGCCCGACATGGTTTGCAGTCACATTGTTAGTCCCAAAACACCAGTTAAATACGTGTGTGAGGGAGAGATATTCAAAATGCTGCATCTGTTTTCTTGTAACGTATATTTGTGCAAACAGAAACCATCTGAGAAATTGTACTAAAATCTTCTGACAATTAAAAATACAAAAAAGCTCCACATTGAATTTTTTCCTCCCTATACTTGTGACAGAATTGAAAACCAGGTGTTAGAATTTAGAAACCTATACCCTGATTTCGTTGGCCGCAACAAGACATACACCTGAAGTGCAGGTGTCTGGGATGTATGTCCGACAGATGCGTCCCTCTCTCAGCAAAGCCCAGGGAACTGTGTTATTTGTTGATTAGTTTTTCTGGAGGTGTTAAATTGGATCTGCAAGTTCAAACATGTTCCGTATAAAGCAAAGGATACCCTCATGATAAAGAATGCCTGTCGGTAATAGAAAACAACAACACACATGCCCAATTAAAAAGCATGAGTTTGAACATAGCTTAGAAATCACCTTCTCAGAGAGTTAGAGGGGAAACTTAGAGTCATTTTCAACATGCTGTCGACTTAGCGTCATCTTTTACCTTCTGCCTTTACAGCTACCCTAAATAGCAATAGTTCTATTCCTGGAAACTTTGTGGGGGGCAGTCCTATGAATTCTGAAGTTTATTTTCTTCCTTTCTTTTTATTTTGGTAGAGCTGGGCTCTGTTTTCACCAGAGTCACTTAAAATTGGACATCTTTCTTCAGAAGCCAGTCTTCTAGCAAGGCCTGCATCAGCACATACTACTTTAAAAGCAAGTTGTTAGATGAAATCCCATTCACATGCAAAGTCCTGATGGGTAGGAGAGGATGGATAAGGTACCTTCACTGTCACCATGTGTACAGCCTCAGCAGTCACCTAGGAAGACAGACATCTAGACTCTGCTTGTCACATGCGTGACAGGGAACTCAGCCTCTTTCAGAGGAAGCTGGTCCTTTTTAACAACTCTGTAGATGAAACTCTGCATTAATTGAAACCTGCTTCCCATTCTTTGGTTCATTTCTATCTTAGTGTAGCATGCTCGTATTTGACTGTTCTTCCATGTACAGACTCATACAATAGCCCAAGTGTCTTCTGCTCCACAGAAAACACCACGTTACTTCAGCTGTTCCCCAAAGCTCTCAACAGCCTGGTTACCAATTTCAGGGATGCAGGAAAAGCAAAGATGATACCAATTGCATGCTGATAAACTAACTGCCCATGTGGAGCCCGGATTTGGTAGATGAATCATTAGTATGATGCATGCCTGTTAAATGATGTGAAGTGCTAGCTCCCATTTATCCAGGTTATTTCCATTTCTTTTCCAAGTTTACTGTAATTCTGGTATTGAATTATTGAGTGCATGATCTGTGTATAAGGCTAAATAGTTCAGGTAGGCAATGACTCAAAATTAAATCACTCTTTGCTTCTCTCTTAAGCTTATGAGACACATGCATTTTAATGTAAATTGTACATTTTATCCAAATAGCTCTTCATAACTATTTAAAAATGCCCAACCAGATTTTAGTCTCTCAATCCTTGTCTCCTTGTCTTTCCCTTTCTGCTTTAGCGACACAGCACATACACTCACTCGCAGGTAATACACAGAACAGGTACACACAGAGCCCGCCCTTCCACTGTTTTACCTTTAGAGAATTTACTTGGCTACCTATCAGGTTGCATATTGGTAGGAAATGGCTGCCTGCATTTGTGTGTTTGTGTGTGTGTGTGTGTGTGTACACACGTTCAAAAATCTACCCATAGGACCATAGGACCCCTGAAATTAGCACAGAAAACAAATTATTCTGGTAGGAAAAGTTGGTATTGACCTTGGCTCACGTATATAGTCATAATACTGTGCACTAGTACCAGTGTTTTCCCTGAGTTCCCTGTAGAATAGACGGCACATGAAATGGTGAAGTGTATAAGGTACTAATAAGCATTTTGTTGAACCTTTGATGAGAAGCTAGAAAAAACTAACTGTTGATATCAATAAGCATATGCTGTTGGACTTAAAAAGAACTTCATTAAGTATTCAGTATTCTAAAGCCATCTAGTATGAAACTGCCTTACTACACACAGTGAAGAATTCGTGCACTCGTGGTAACCATCCTGAGAAACATGCTCATTCTTGGGAGGTGGGACTTAAGTGAATCGGATGTGTGAAGTGAGATGGCGGGAAAGTATACTTCATTGTATGTCGCCATCAAGGTGTGTAGAACACACGTGTATGTGGTGGTGGTACTCAGCCCTGCATGTAGAGACAGAGGCAGTGGGACTATCTGTGAGGATGCGGATAGGTCTCTGCAGTTGCTGCCAGATGTTGTCCTAAGGTTTTATCCCCAATAATTAGAAAATTTATAGATGACCTCTTGTGTGTGGTGGGCCTGTGGCGTTTGAGACATAGTATGAAAAAGCAGTGGGGATCTGCCCTCTCCTGCATCAGCACTGGAGGAGTAGAAGTGTCTCTTGTTCCACAGGAACGGGGATGGCACTGGGAGATGAGATTACTAGAGCGACGTGGGTTCAACTTCTGAACACAGGGGGGCTGGTAGCTGCCAGCCCCAGGGAAGAGCAGGGCAGAAGCTGGGCTTCTTGCTTCTGACATAGAAAACAGTGGAAACTGTTAAACCTGAAAATCATCAGGAGAATTACAGCAAGCTGCATGTTGGGGTGCATCCAGGACTGGCCAGCCAGCTGTCTCACCCTAAATCAGGATTTGAGAGAGCAGCCCCTGCGGTTTCTTTAGGTTCCTTTTATAGGAGAGATAAGGTGTTCACAGGGCGAGATAGTTGGCTGTTACACATTGTTAGAAAAATATAATGAAAGGGGAGGAACAAGGTGGTGGATTTAGTGTAGGCTGAAAAACATGTTTTGCGGCTTACATCAGATCTAAAGAACTTATTCTTAATCGTCTTAACTGCAAACAGAAACCGCAACCTGCAAGGTGTACTGTCCTGTGTTGGTCCCACAGAAATGTCTTTTTTACGTAGGATATGGTAAGGGCTCTCAAGCCATCGTCCTCAGTGTCAGTTCTGGGCAAATGATCAGTGCCAAAGTCACGTTCATAACTGAGCACATGAGAGAGCTGTGGAGTTCACAAAGGGTAGGTGAGCGAAAATTCCAGTACATTGAGGGACACCTCCCCACGCCAGAAAAACTAGTCTTGCTGGTTGCGTGCCTCACTGGGTATATTTCCCGAGTCTAGGAATTACCTAAAGAGCATTCTTGCCATGCGTTGAGAACTCGGTAGCAGTGAGAGAAGTCAGCAGGGTTTTGATAGCTATGTGGACTTGCACCTCTGATGGAAACCAGATGCAGAGCCTGTTTTCTCACAAGGCAGCAGCTGGGAGCCAGGTCAGCTCTAGAAGCCTGCTCAAAGGGCAAGTGACTTTCTTCCAGTTTGACTGTTTAGGACTCAGATCATCCTGGAGTGATGGACCTGCAGCAAATACACACTATGAATCCTCCTTATAGCATCCCCTGTTGTAAACCTACACAGACTGGGAAGGTAAAGAGGTGTCTTACCTCTAGAAAGCATGACTTTCAGATGAAAGGAGCTAAAGGCCCCTAAAATGTCACTCAGCAGCCCACGCTCAGGAAGAGGTCAGGACACAAAAACAGAACATTCAAAACAATGAAACCGAACATAGCTGGACGTAAGGAATTGTGTAGTGCTTTAGAAATGAAGGCACATTAAAGCAATGAAATGGCAGGAAGCAGTGAGGTAAATGCCCTTACAGATTTTGCCCACAGGGTACTTGACATTAGGTACTGGGTGAGTTCCAATGAAGCATCCTCACTTCAAACACAGCTTTGCTTATGAATTACTGAACCAGAGTGTTGAGCCCTTTCATTGCATCTTCCTGACAAAAGAAAGGCGTGATCCTCTTTGGGGGAAAGAAAATACTAATTTCAGCCGCCTTGGTGTCCCTATCTCAATAAGCAAAGCATGAAGAGTTGAGAGAAAATGACTAACACAGAGAAAGCACAAAATAGGGGGGAAAATATCCCTAAATTATGTAGTTGTTAGTATTAGCCAACCAGCGCTTTATCATAACTGTTGGGAAAATAACCCTTCCTTCTGCCTTCTTCTGGTAGTTTGCCAAAATAATAAACACAAAGGGAAAAGGGGAAGGTCTCCAAATTGTGTTCTCTGGGCCTTTTAGAAAACACAGATCTGTTCCTCTGGCTATGTGCATTTAGATCTATCAGTATGGTGATATTGGAGACACAAAAAGAATGGGCTCAGTTAAAAAGGAATGCCCCCACAGATTTTACCTAGAAGTCAGCATGTCATTGGCAATGCTGCAAGCAGACAGGCTAAGGGCAGGATTTTTGCAAATAGCACAAATGTGTGTTTTGAGCAAACTAAGAACATGATGTAAACTGAGGTAGCTTCAAGGACACATAATAGAAAATGATCCAAAAAAGAAGAAAGCCAAACAGACAGGTGGTGAGGTCCCACCGAAGCCCTGGCCTCCGCCGCCCAGAGCAGCACATTTTCTGGGGAAGTCAGTGGAAGGACCCTCAGCTACTAGACCTCATTCCCATGAAGTCATAGCATAGTAAGTGTGAATAAATAAACAAAAGACCTTTGTAGTAACTCACCAAGATGAAGAAAACTATGGACAGGGTAGGCAAACGAGAGAAAAACTCTAATAGAACCCGGGCTGGGGAAATGCTCAGTGGTGAAGAGCACCCACTGGCTGCCTTTGGAGAGGATCCTGGTTCGGTTCCCAGCACCCACATGGCAGCTCACAACCCTTTATAACCCCAGTTCCGGGGGACTTGATGACTTGATGCTTTCTGGCCTCTTCAAGAAATGCATGCACACACATACACACACACGCACATACACATAGACAAATACCCATACACATGTAATAAAAATAATCTTTTTAAAACTTTATAATGAAGATTATAAAAAATTGTAAAACAGGTATTCCAGAACTACAATACAAGTTTGTTTCTGGAATGTATTAATTCAGATTAGTTTTGATGTATGGTATTTTATTTATTTTTAAGTATTTTTATATATGAAGTTTATGAAAAATGTTTGAGCGGCAGAATGGGTAGTACATGGTGTGTTGCTGATTCGGGGAGTCCCTGATGAGACAGAAATGAGACTGACTCACTGTCAGAATTTTTGCAAACCTGATAAAAGATATTAACATGTGTGGGTGACTCTCATCAAGGCCTAATGGAGCTATCCCCAGAGAAGGCCTGGTCAGTCTGCTGAACCCCAAAAGCAAAAGGTCTCAGAAGCATTCAGGAAAAACAGTGGCAAAAGCGGGGAAGGTGGCTGACCTCTAAACAGAAACCAGTGCCCAGAAGATACAGAATGACATATTTAATGTACTGTGCTTAAAAAACAAACAAACAAACAAAAATAAACCTGTTGGCTGTCCAAGAAAATCAGCTTTTCAGGCTTTCCAGCAAAGCTGCACTCTCTGCAGGGTGTTTTTTAGAGCAGTGGAAATCACTCAGCAGGAGGGAGGAGACAGGACTTATGTTTAAGAACCAGCGAACATTCCCTCTGTAAGTTCAGCAGCAGTAATAGCCTTTGAGTTTAAACACTGGCGACCAAATATGTAATAGTGACAGCCAAGGCAATAAGTAAAGTTTAACTGCTTGTAATGGTCTCACATTGTTTGGGGCATGGTGACAGTACTCATTAACAGTACACTGTCACGAATCAAATTTGCATATTTACTGCATAGGGAAACTACACAAGGAAAAAGGAAGGTAAAAGAGTCTCATGTCTCTAAGTCCTCTCCCTGCAGTTCTAGTCAATCAAGCCAGGCTTGGGTAAAAGGCATTCTATTCAGTATCTGATCCGTCCTCAGAACGACAGGGGACGTCTGAGAAGCTGTCACAGCCAGTAGGGCTAAGGAGACAGACTGATTAAATATAACAGCCCATTGTCGATGAAAGCAAGTAAATCTATACCAGGCAACACTAGACTCTAGACTGTAACAATACCATGCTAATACAGGTTCATTGTGTCTTACAGTGTCCTGCTATGAAATATTACTAATAAGGAAAACTGAGTAAGGGACTAGATAGGATCTCTTTGCTATCTTGTAACTTTTTGTAAATGTGAAGCTTTCAAAGTTTAAAATTCACTAAAAACACAGCTAATATGGAGAAAATTAATCCATCGGAAAACAATGAGAAAAGGGGGTGAAGACCAGGAACAGCAAATATGAGCATTTAAATTACAAGAGCTGACTAGGATGCTATTTATAAGACTATTTAAATAGAAAAGTACAAAAATATTGACTGTGGGAAAACAGAAAAAGGAAACGTGCGTGCGGGCACATACACCATGTGCACGTGTGTATACACACACACACACACACGATGTTGATCTTTGCCCAGGGAGAGGAATAGCTAATCTGAAAGGCTAAAGTTTACCATCAGTGGAACAGAATGATGAGAATGATGACTTGGGCTCTGTTCATAGTCTGCCGTGGAGTACTGTGGCCTAGGCAGATGCCCTCGTGTGCCCTCTGTGAATCTAAATAAGCCTTTCTGAAGCCAGCCTGCTGTTCTCCTCCTCTTCTGCCTGTCATGGATTTCAGTGACAGAAGGAACACTCATATCCTTCTGAGTCAGTTCTATCCACGAAGCTGGGTGGACTGAGAAGACTGGGAACCTGGGCTACCACTGGCTTAGGCTGTCCGGCCAGCAGGCCCCCAGGTATACGCTTGTCTCTGCCTCCCAAGTGATAGGGATTTCAGCACCATTATCAGTTCTCCACATGGAGCTCAAACTTGTGCAGCAGCTTAACAAGCGACCTGTTCCGGTGTATTCAACTAAAACACAGACTTTTAGTTATTTTCACATAAAGGACCTGACAAGCTAAGGGTTGTTTTATTGTTTTTGGTGTTGAAGAAAAGATGACTGATTATGTTTCTATTCTTTCATACGTAGATTTTAAATGCCTTAGGTATATCTCAGACCAATTAGCTTAAAACCTCTGGAGATGAAACTCATCCTCCTTAGGCTTCTGTTGCTGTTGCTAAATAGCACGATCTAAAGCCACTTGGGGAGAAAATGGTTTATTATACTTCCAGGGCAAAATGGTTTATTATACTTCCCTGGAGGGGAAGTCAGGGCAAAAACTCAAGCAGGGCAGGAGCTTGGAGACAGGAAGGGTGCTGTTTATTCCCCTGCTTGCAGAGCTTGCTCAGCCTGTTTTCCTATGCCATCCAGGTTCTGCCTAGGGGCAGAATCCCCCACCATGAGCAGAGCCCTTACCTATCAATCATTAATCAAGATTAACCCCCAGGGTTGCTTGTCAGCCATCTTACGAAGTCATCGTCTTTGTTATGGTTTCCTCCTCTCGCTCGACTCCAGCTTGTGTCAAGCTGAGAAAAAACTAGGAAGGAAGGGTAGAACGATCTACATATGAGCCAGATGATGGGGAAGAAGTGTGCAAAATGCTGTCTTCAGTACAAATCCATAATAAAGAGCACGGCGTGTTAACAAGTAGCTCTGGAGGTAATCACAGAAGGGCAAGAGAGAGCCCATAGGAAAAGATAGAAGTGTCTTAAGGAAAGGGAAGCCTCGGCTTCTTTCCTTTGAAGATGCGAGAAATGTGCATGGTTAGAGATGTTTGCGCATTTCAGACCGCGCTGCAGCTAACGGTGCTGCTAACATGATTTACCCTGCTGCAATACAGCCACTTGCATAGATTCTATAGTGCTGGTGCCTAATGCAGAAGAACACTAATGAGTGCTATGGGGTGATACTTTGTGATCTAACGAATAAAGCTTGCCTGAAGAACAGAGTGCAGAGCTAAGCCACTAGATAACCGTAGAGGCCAGGCAGTGGTGCCTCATAACTTTAATCCCTACACTCGGGAGGCAGAGGCAGGTGGATCTTTATGAGTTCAAGGCCAGCCTGGGCTATGTGAGCTTGATTCAGTCTAAAAGAGAAATAGAGCCAAGTGGTAATGGCTCACACTTTCAATCTCAGTTTTTGGGAGTCACACGCCTTTAATCCCAGCACTAGAAAAGTGAAGACTAGAAGGGATATGGCTGGGTTTGAGAACGGAATATAAGGTGGAAGGAGACAGGAGCTCATTGCATTTAGTCTGAGGAATCGTAGGAACAGGATCACCCTTTTGGTCTGAGGACTCAGTATAGGTAAAAGGTCTCTATTGTGACTGGACTGCCTTACTTCTCTGATCTTTCAGCATTTACCCTAATATCTGACTCCAGTTGTTATTATTAAGACCAATTAGAATTAGCACAACAGTGGTATACTCACAAATTTCAACACCTATTAAAGTATGAGTTTATTAAATATTACAGGGTCAGATGAAAATGTTTTAAAGTTCACAGTGTAATTTCTCAGTGAAACCCATGAACAACTGAACATTTTAAAACTGGAACCCCTCACCTTGTCCAGTATCAAGATTGTCTTAACAGATTACAGTTTTATTAATTAAAAAACAAAATGTTAGGTGCAGAACATCTTTGCAGGTATGCTGGAAATAAACGATTTTAACAAGCAAAGTATTACTGTACATTATGCTTCAAGTTTTCTATGGTTGTACTGGAATAGTGATTTTATGAAAAAGTAATGAATAACAGTTTTGGCAATATAAAAGCTGCAGTACTGTTACCAGTTAAAATATACATTCTGCATTTCTGTTGTGCTGAAATATTTTAGAGATTGACTGAACATAATGCAAGGTTCTGGGTAAACAATAGGTTTTATGTTATAATTTGAAAATATTTACTTTATACCATTTCATCCTCAATCTTACCTTTAAACATATTAGATCCTGACCAAAGAAATCATTGATAGATTCTGTTAAGACCATTTTCTTTTATTAATTTTTCTGATTTAAATAAAAGACTCTAATTTCTCAAAATATTCCAAAAAGAATTGAAATTTTTAATCCATCCTAGAATAGCCAGTATGTATTTTAGTTATTTTAGTCCATATTCTTTATATGATATGCCCTAGGAGTTCACATGCATCAAAAGAAAGCAGATAAGTAAATTCAGTCTCAAAGAAAATTATACACACAAAAACCTGGTAGCTCTAAATGAGGCTTTCAAGCTTTAGTTGATAACATGGCTGTCAAGTGAGCACTGCCTCTGTCAAGAACTCTATGAGCCTTTGGAAGAGGACATAGCAAAGCACTTGTGCTATTGCCCAAACTCTGAAAAGAAAAGCAGTCTCTCACACAAGTGATAATGTGGCATCATAAACTGAGCTGCCATTGAATTAGCAGTCTGACTTTTCTGAATATTTCCCATTCTTGTGTAATTCACAACACTTAACTAGAATCAGAAAATCACTGCATACATCAAAAAATAGAAAATATATTCCTTTATTTCCCAACTATGTAGATTATAAAGCTGTGTGCTAGATGGGAATGCTTGAGATGAGTTACCCACCAATTTTATATATGTAGAATTACATCAATTGCTTTGATTTGAAATGGATCTCACTGCTTTAAAGATGCTATAAGCCATGATGTATAAGATGGATTTGTCCAATAATAAGCTTTAGTTATCATTGTCTATTTTCTGCTCACTTATTCATCTAGTTGAGAAAAGACTGCCAGACACCTGGCCGCTCCAGTGCTCCCAGAGGTCTGCTTCTGTGTCACTGCTCACCGGTTCTGCCAAGGTCTCCGAGCTGACACATCCATCCGGACAGACACACGTCCGGCAGTCCCAGACATTTGTACCCACACCGTTGGGAGCAGCTAAGGCTACAGATAGGCTAGAACATGAACTAACATTGCTCATTTAAATGTCACAAGGACTTTTAAATATCCCGTGTGTGTGTGTGTGTGTGTGTGTGTGTGTGTGTGTGTGTGTGTGTGCGTGCGTGTATGTCTGTGCTAAGGATAAATATTTAACAAATAATTATCTTCCCCCATAAGCACGCACACACACACACACACACACACACACACACACACGATAAACATAGTGATTTGAAAAATATTAATTATCTTCACAAAGAGCAGTGTTTGGTATATTTTTACATGAGATGCCTACAACACTGGTATCTTTCTTTTAGTTTTGGTTCATCTGGTCTACAGTTCATAAGTAACCCATGGAAAGTTAACCAGACTCAAGCCTAAGATCTTTCTTGATTTTTATTGTGTAAAATGGAGACTTATGGTGGCTGAATCACTTGCTTAGGACCCAGAGCATTCTGGTCCATAAAATGCATGGGACCCTTTGAAGTATTTCCTGATAAACTCATTTATGATATGGCACAAGTTAAGCAAAATTTGAGTTGAGACCTTGGGTTTAACTTCCTGTCACAATTTCACCAATAAACTTAAAAGTATAGCATGTAATTACGTACATATAAATGGACAAATTGGTAAGATCTACTTTATCCTGTATTCAATATTAATGAAAGTAAGAAATAAATTTCTGTTTCTTAGTGAAGAAAATAATTTTACTGTATGGGAAAAGGTTCTCAAATTTGAATATGAAATGATTACGTTAAAATCTTTTGAGTTGAGAATGTAACTGAATGACAGCCTAATATGTGAAGGCCCTAAGTTCAATATCTAGGTCTAAGAAATTATAAAGAGGAAAAAAATAAATAGGCCTACATAAGCAGTACATTTAATAATATTAAGTTAAACCAATAGAAAAATGTTGGGGATATTTATTCATATCCTCAAAAGCAATCACCTAGTTAACACTAGTCTCACTAAACCAGTGATTCTCAACCTTCCTAACACTGCAGCCCTTTAGTACAGTTCCTCATGTTGTGGTGACCTCTTCCCAACCATGAAATTATTTTTATTGCCACTTTATAACTACTTCATAATTGTAATTTTGCTACTTTTATGAGTTGTAAAGTAAATATCTGATATTTCCAGTGGTCTTAAGTGACCCCTGTAAAATGGCCATTCAACCCTAAAGGGGCAGCAGCTCACAGGTTGAGAACCACTACACTTTCATAAATGCTTTCATAATTTCCACTTGCTTTCTTTTTTAATAGAAAAATATACTTCTGGTATTTATCATGCTTACTTCAGAGTCTGAAATAAAATAAATCATGGTTTTCCTAATTGAGGCAAATTTTATACAGTTCATATAAACCTAGTTTGGGTAGAAATATAAACATATTATCATGCTGTGTGACCTAGTAGAACAAGAATTATATTACTCCAAAACTAAGAAAAATAGTTTCTGATATAATATAAAAGTGTGAAAAATTAAGGCCATGGCCCTGCCACCGATTGGTTCTTAATGGTTTTTAAAGGATTTTGAATCACCAAAGTGTCTGCTTTGATCACAGTGGGAAAACACTATGAAAAAGTAGTGGATTCCAATCAGAAACAAAGCTCTCTACATATATCTATTCCATCTATAGATGGTGTGACAAATGTATATAGAAAGTCACAAAGAATTGGAAGCCTGCAAAAGCTAATAAACCAATTTAGCAAGATAAAATATTGTCTGAAAAATCAGTTGTAGCTGAATGTCATAGCAAAGGCCTGTAATCCTAGCACTCAGCAAGCAGAGAGGCAGGAGGATTACAAGTTTGGGGTTAGTTTGTTATACTACCAGGTGTGAGCAATCCAAGATGATTATTTCTAAAGTAGTTTGAATACTATTTCCAATAAAATAATAAAATGCCTGAAAATTACAAGATGGTTGACATTAAAAAATACAAATCAATGAAAAAACTCATGTAAATCAGTTAAACTTTTTAACGGTGGTAAAATATAAATACTATCTAAAGCTAGTTACAGTTCCAATGTGATGTATATCAGAATAGTAACAGCTCCTTTCTTAGAACTGAAAGAAAAATTCACAAATTCTTTACCAAATTTTCATTTGAATCATGAATAAATTAAGGGGTAAAAACTCTTAAGCTGGTGAGATGGTTCAGGGACAAAGGTGCATGGTGCCAAGCCTGATGACCTCATTCAGAGTTCAATTCCCTGGACGCAGATGGTGGAAGGAGAGAAGTTGTCTTCTGACCTCCACAGGAGTGCTAGGGCTCGTGTGTGCAAACACACACACACACACACACACACACACACCAAATAAGAAACTTCAAGTAAATAAATACAATGCTAACAATTTACAAACTTATTGTAGAGAAATAGTAATTGAAACAGTCTAGTATGGTAAAAATAAATTCACCGATGAATTAGAGCATTCAAAATCACACCAGATATCTATGGACAGTTAGTTTTGACTGGATGCTGAGTAAGTTCATTTAATGAAGAATAACTTTTTCAGCAAATAAGGCAAAGGAGTGCAACACCTACATCATCACAGTAAAATGTCAACTATGCCTTGTGTTTGAATTACCACCTATAAGTGTGAGCAGTTACTGAGCCTGTTAAAAATACATTATTCAGCATAATAAAATTTAGCTTTATATGAAGCAATGGCTCAAGTACAAGATGTAGGCATCATAAAATTCTACAAATAGACATAAGGCTAAGTCTTTAAGTTCAGTAGGTTCTTTAGATATATACAAACAACACAGCAAAAAAATAAAATAAGTAAATTGAACTTTGTCATAATTAAAATTCTGTGCAAAGCGTGTTTATCAAGAAAATAATAAAGACAATATGAGAGAACATGTTACATACCTCCCAAGCAGTTAATATCCATAACGTACAAAGAAACTTAGAACTCAGTAACAAGAAGGTAAGAAAGTCAGCTTTTGAAATGGGTCAAAGATTTGAATAGACATTTCTCCAAACAGAGCTTTGCAAGTGGCTAAGATATATTTTAAAGCTACTCAACATAATTTATTATTATGGAATTTAACATTACAAGATGATTTGGGCACGCTAGGATGGTAGCATCAATAATAACAGAATAGCAAATCCTAGCAAGGAAGAATTAAAATTCTTGTAACTTGCTAGCAAAATATAAAATGATGCAACCCGCCATGAAAAAATTGGAGGATCCTCAAAAGGCTAAATATAGGATTACCATGACTCTAGAGTTCTACTGGTAACTAAAAGAACTGAACCAAGATAGCCGTGTGCCAGTGTTCATTATTCCGTTATCCCCAATAGCCAAATGGTAGGAACAAACCCAGTATCCGCCTGCACTTTAATAGATAAACAAAATGTGGCACCATGCACATAGAACAGATAAAATGAAAAAAACATCCATGACAGCACACACCACAGTATGGACACACCAAGACAATCAAGGCACAAATATCTTATGATCCCACCGATATACCTAAAATAGGTACGTTCATAGTCTCAGAAAGAGGCTTAGAGATTACCACACTGGGAAAGGGGGAACTGGAGCTACTGCTTACTGACTATGTTTTGGTTTGAGGGTTATGTGAGGGTGTAATACTGTGGTAATGGTTACACAACCCTGTACATCTAATTAATATCATTGACTAAATTCTTCTGTTAAAAATGGTTAATGGCTGAGTACATCCCATGTTCCTCTTTTTGGGTCTGGCTTACCTCAATGGCACTGGGTTTTGATCCTATTGCACATACTGGCTTTGTGGGAGCCTAGGCTGTTTGGATGTTCACCTTACTAGACCTAGAAGGAGGTGGGAGGTCCTTGGACTCCCCACAGGGCAGGGAACCCTGACTGCTCTTCGGGCTGATGAGAGAGGGGGAGTTGATTGGGGGAGGGGGAGGGAAATGGGAGGCAGTGGCGGGGAGGAGACAGAAATCTTTAATAGATAGATAGATAGATAGATAGATAGATAGATAGATAGATAGATAGATAGATAGATAGATAGATAGATAAATACAAATTTGTAAAATTGTATCCACAAAAAAAAATGGTTAATGGCAAGTGTGAATTCTTTTTTTTAATTTTAGGATAGTACTTCCTACTTGGTTATAGACCCAAAACATTTAATGAATAATTCAACCTGGTAAGTGATAGTGTCAAACATATTTTAGCTGTTCTAGAGTGGAAAGAAATCACATTTAGCTTCTTCAGTATAAAATGCCAACTTTTGCAGGGTTAATACATTTAACTCTGGGAGCCTAAAGATGCTGAAAATGAGATGGCATTTCAAACCCATTTGCACTAACTTTTCAAATATATTAGCCAGGCAAGTCTATACCTGTTTGTGACTATAAATATCACACTCCACCTCCACTCAGACCTACTTCTATCAGTCAACTTTCCACACATGAAAAGTCTTACATAATATGGAGAATGCAAAACAGTGAACCCCAGTGCTTTATCCTCGTGCGTGGCCCGTTCCGTGAAAAGGAGGGCATGTCTCCTGAATGCTAGTCTCGGATCAGAGCTCTGCGGAGAGTGTTTGTTCGTGAGAACTACAGAATGTCTTTTCAGTTTATTCGTGGAAAGATTCCATCTCTGTTGAAAATACATTTGAAAGACGTGATCTGGGACATGCTTCAGTGCTATGCTAACTGCTTCCCTTTTCTATGAGATCTGTGCTCATTGGCAACCCCACCCCCCACATCACACAGCAAATGCATTGTATAGAGAGTCACTGAGAACATACTGCAGGCTGCTGAGCCTGCAGAAATGCCTCAAAGGGAGCTTTCAGTTGTGGAACTTTCTACAATCCTTCATGGGAAAGATAAAATTGAACCATATTTTCTAGGAGGAAAGGTCACAACCTTGTTATATAAGATATGAGAGTCATCATTCAGAGGTAAACTCTTTTTACAAGATAAGAGTTTTAGAAGAAGCAGTCACTTTGACTTCTGGAACTCTAATAGTTTTAATACTCCTTCTCAACCTAGTAGCATCTTGGGAACATTTTTAAGCATCTTTCTTGCTCCTTGATTTCACTGCAATTAATTTAAGAGGTTGTTTGTGTCATAAAGTAAAAGCAATCAGATTTGACTTCCATTTTTATTCACCTGTCCCTTGAATAATTTTATAGGTTAGGTCATTGTTTTTCATTAGAATTCATATTAACTCCAAAATGCCTTTCCCCGGACTGAAAGCCTGCCGCTCCACATCGGCCTTTTCAATGGGACCCAGTAGAGCTGCATCCACCTGGCACATTACTGACTGGCTGCAGGGTGCAAGAAAAGACCCCGCAGCATCTTACACTGATGAAAACGTCCACCTAGAAGCACACATTTGCAGTAATTGTGGAAGTCAAGTGTCATAGTGGTGCCTGGCTTCCACCTGCAGAGAAGTAGAAATAAACCACAAACTGAGAATGAGACCAGAATACCTGTGAAGGATCCAAAATATAGCCCAGCTGTGAGAATTTTAGTTCAGTTCATTTGAATTGTATGTATAGAATAACGTTATAACAAATATGACTTGAGACTAGAAAACGTGAACGTTAAGTCAATTGATATTAAAATTTTCCAGAGTCTCAGACAGAAGAAGAGAAGTAAGCATGATGTCCCAGACCAACACAGGAAGTTATCTGCATTAAAGTCACTAGTAGAAGGAACATCATCAGTTGCCATGCCTCTCCTCTCCAGGGCAGATGCGATGAAGCAAGCTGCCAGGTCAGACATGCTGAATCTTTCCCAGTAAGACTGGTGCTACACAAATTACTAAATATGGGTTAGGCAAGATGTGAGAATTAGCCGTTAAGAGGCTAGAACTAATGGGCCAAACAGTGTTTAAAAGAATACAGTTTCCGTGTAATTATTTTGGGGCATAAGCTAGCCAGGTGGCCAGGAGCTGGGTGGCAGGAACAAAGCCCGCAGCTCCCTTCAACATATTGCCTTGGCAGGTTTTTAAAAGTTATTCAAAATTAGGAGCTAAAGATTATTATGATAAAATAAGCCAGGTGCAGAAAGACAGAATACCATGTTTCCTTTCGTACAATTAGCTTGTGTTTTAATTTTTATAGATGGGCGATCTTTGTAATGAAAAAAAAGGGGATCATGAGAGGAGGTCTTAAGGCAGGGGAGGTGCCTTAGTGGATAAAGCCCTTGCCAAATGAGTAGAAGCATCAGAGTTCTGATTGTCAGCACCCAACTGTATACACAGGGCTTGAGGGAGGAGATGGGATCCCAGATGCATGCAGAACAGCTGTCTTCCTTCAGCATCCTGCTCTGCTCAGGAGAGACCTGGACTCAGTGAATGAAGTGGAGAGCATTCAGGGAAGATACTCAACAGGGACCTCAGTCTTCCACTGTCACTCACATACCCATCTCCACATGTGCGCACACGCAAACATGCACTCACACACGTATCCATGCAAAAATACTATAAACATGAAAAAGAAGTCTTAACTAAGAGAAGTGAAAAAGAAGGTAAGAGAATATGTGTAACATGAAACAGAGAGGGCTGTTGGCGGGAGGAAGGGGACTCAGAGCATAGAGTGAAGTAGGAAGAGTGATAAGAACCGTGTATGAAGATACCACAATGAAACCTATGTACAGTATACACCAACTTTAAATGCTTTCAAAATTGTCCCACATTAGAAAAATCAAGGAATCTAGTTGAGTCTATCTGATTAGCAGACTAAGCGGGGTGGGGGGGGGCAATTATATAGCCATCCTAATAGGCAGAGAGAAGTGATTGAGTTGATAGAGTATGCAGAATATTGGTGTAAAATACAGATTTTAAGGTTCCTTGATGAGTACAATCTTCATAATACAATTTCTCACCCTTCCCTGCTAGAATAGATGGCTAAAGGCCTCCAGAATACCTGGAGTGCATGTCCCCATTGTGTCTACATTTAATACAGCATGGTTGAAGTACACTAAACCTATCGGATCCTGGTCTAAACCGTGCATCAGAACCAAGTAACCCATCCTTGTGTCTCACAGTAGTCTGTGTGGTTTGTAAACGTGAACTCCAGGTTCAGAATCTATGTCCAGAACAACAGGGTTGCAGATATTAAAGTACGAGTGTTATCTTCATCATGCTTTCAGATGCATGGACTCCCAGATGATGCAGTTCTATGGCGCAAAGCATGGCTCCTGGGAAGCAGAAAAGACTCGTGGCTATTGACAGTGGTTTAGTGGCCCTCAGAGGCCAAAACCTATCAGATGAAGTCTTGAGCCATACCGTTTAATTCATCTTGCTACAAAGAAACCAAGGTTAAGTTAAATATAAATTAATTTACTGATTAAATGAAATAAATCAAACCTATCTCCTATGAGGATGATAATTTTTAAGAAATTGACAGTGTTCTAGACTGAATTTCTTTATGGCAGGCACCATGTCAAAACATCTTTAGATCTTTGCTAAATTATAGTTATATTCTCCATAAGATGGAATAAATTAGTTTTACCATGTGATGTTCTGACAATCTATTTAAGGTCAGCAACTGACTTCAAAAAAATCAATGACTCCGAAGGAAAATAGAAGCCATTTTAGCTAACAATAGTGAGCTTGCTGATTAATTCAGAAAAATTGACATATGAACGGTAATAAAGGTTTCTCCTCTAATAAAACCGTGTGACTCTAACTTTTACTAGATGTTCCCTGTGGGCCAGCCTGATGCTTTATATGTGTTCGTTCATCTCATCTTCGTGCTAGACAGGGACTTTGCACGTGTATGGCCATCATTTTCCAGTGGAGCCTACATCAAACACTGAAGTTTGCACTCTGGTGTTTTCTAATACAATGTCACAGTTCACTTATTCCTACCAAATATCTATCTGTGAAGTGGCTTTTAGGCCAACTTTGATTTAGAAACTGCCGTTATCCCATGCAGTTGACGTCATTAGAAATCCCAGAGCTCGCTGTGAATTCCTACTTGCTAAAAAACATTCAGAGAAAATGCAATTATCCAGCCAGTAATCATTATCTACTTCACACATGAGATCGTGTCCCATTCAA
This sequence comes from Microtus pennsylvanicus, assembly GCF_037038515.1. NCBI lineage: Eukaryota > Metazoa > Chordata > Mammalia > Rodentia > Cricetidae > Microtus > Microtus pennsylvanicus. The sequence continues at coordinate 45,765,630 of NC_134584.1, forward strand.
TGTGGTGTCATGGATTGTGTCTCCCTCACTGCCTCTCTTTGTTGTCGTTCACCGATACAGGATATAGGTACGCAACTCTCTGGTGACACGAATAAGGTAGAATACGTTGTAAATTGCGGCTCTCTGGGCGCCCAGCACACGGAGCACTCCTCACAACGCATCATTCCTTGTTCTGCATCGCCTCTGTTTTCTTACGTGAGCATCCCTAGTGCAATACATGTTAATACTATGCCGATGTGCTTTATTTTTGGCTCATCTGCTTGGAATGTGAATAATCTCAGCCTATACATTGTTCTTCTGGACCAGGGAAAACCATGTTTTAAATGCTAACAGTAATTTTCTAATAGCAGTGTTACCTCATCTCTGGCCCGCATGGGTGAAGAAGCTGTTGAAAGGTGTGTAAACTGCTTTGAGATTATTTCTCTTGATGCATTTCGATAATATTTATGTGGGAGAAAAAATGTCCCCCACTTCCTCTTACTCTACAACTGTAGTGACGTCAGTCTTGAAAGCAGAAAGCTGCAGAGATTGGCATCCTCATATCTGATGCTTTCACACAGCGCAGGCCCCCAGGCTGAGTGCACAGTAGTGCAGCTCCTCTGAATGGAGAGAGATAACACATCTGTGCTTATCTAAATAAAAGAAAAATGCATTTAAAAAATAATATTTTATGACCAAGCATGTTCCTGCTCAGTGCCATGACAGACTGAGCAGGGCAGAGACGCATGTGCAGGCTGACCTGGGCTTCAAGGAGAAAATATGGGCAGATTGAGCACAGTTATAGTGGGGAGGGGGAGAAAATGTATGTAATAGAGAGAGAGAGAGAGAGAGAGAGAGAGAGAGAGAGCGAGAGAGAGAGAGAGAGAGAGAGAGAATGGTTCATTTCCTGTGGACGGAGGCGTCTCTGAAGAAGTGAAAGTGGTGAGGAGTGGGCTGAGGTGGGTGGCTTGACTGCCACTCGGTGACATCATGATGTCTGGACCAGCGTTGCGGCCGGGGGCCCACAATTGGTTTGTGGTTCTGATGCAGCCATGGTCTGTGTTGATGTCTGATGTTCTTAATACCACCAAAGGCTGAAAGGATAAGACTGTATATAGAGTTAGCCCCACCCCTCACTGGTCGCAACACTAGGGAGAACTGGGCCTGCCCCTCACTGGCTGAAGCACTCAAGAGAGAGAGCCCTACACCTCACCTGGGCAGCACACCAGATGTGATTCTATTTACAGGGGCATGGGCGAGCTGGCGCTGGGGGTGTGAGAATGGGAGTGTCTCTCTTGTCTCTCATGGGGTAGCAGGGGTGACAGAAAGATGCCCTCCCCCACATCCCTTGACACCTGCAGCAGGTGGGGGACCTATCTAACCCCTCACCAGCTGCAGCACTCAGGAGAACAGGCCCTGTACCTCACATGAGATGCACACTAGAGTTGACCCAGTAGACAGGGAAGTGGGTAAGCCAACCCTGAGGGCATGAGAGGGGCTACTGCCTCTCCTGACTGTAGTGTGGTGGTAGGGGTGAGGGAAAGATGCCCTCCCCTCTTCCTCTACCATCTCCTGCTGGCAAGGGAACTGACCCCATTACCAGGCTCAACACTTGGGAAAGGAAGCCCTGCGCTTTGTCTGGGCAGCACAGCAGAGCTGACCCTGTTGAGAAGGGCACAGGTGAGCCCACCCCAAGAATGTGAGCATGGGAGACCTGGCCCATCCCTCATCTGCCATATGAAGGCATGGGCAGGGGAGAGATTGCTCCCCACACCCACCCATCATTCCCTGAGGCAGGTGGGAGAGCTATCCCTATTATCTGTCATGTGGCAGCATGGGTAGGGGAGAGATCTCTGCCCTGCCCCTCATCAGCTCTAGCACTTGGGAGAGTGGCCCCTATACTGCAACTGTGCAACACAGTAGATCTGGCCCTGAAGGTGTAGGTGTGGGAAAGCCAACCCTGAACCTACCCCTTGCCCATCACCGCAAAGGGTGAACTAGCCAGGGCAGTGCTGGAGAACCCTGGTGGTAAAGACAGGGGAGAGCTGGTGGGCTGACCAACCCCGCAACTACCCAGGCCCAGGGCTACTGGATCTTCATGACACAGGGTGGCAGTGGGATGTCCAGGAAGAGTCCCAATGAGGGCCTGGTATCAATAGTGTAACAGAGGCCGGAGTCTTGAACCAAACCCATGATGCTTTGCGATGAACACCTGATTGTAGATTTGTATGGATAAAGGAGTTTCTCACTGTGACACATTGCAGCTTCCCTGACGAGATGGTCCCTTCCTGGTTTTTTTCCCCTTTTTTATCTTAAATTTTACTTTGTTTTATTTTGAGGGGCAGGGTTGCAGGGATAAAGGGTAGGTGCAAGGGGCTGGAAGATGGATTAGATCGGGACGTGTGATGTAATAAAAGACATAAAGAACATTTTTTTAAAAAAGTTTTAAAAATTCTGTGAGAGCTTTATACGATGTAGTTTGATTGTAGTCACCGCAGCTCCGCAGATAGCCACCCCCACATCCCTAATCACCCAGCTACTTGGCTTGGGTTTCTTTTGAGACCTATCAAGTCTAATTCATTTGCTCAAATTATTCTGGGGATGGGGCCTCCTCCTGGAGCATGACGGAACAACTAAATCACCACACTTAACGAACGCTGATTCTCCCTCTGTCAGCAGCTGGCAGGTGCTGGGAGAGAAAAACAAATATGTTAGTAATATTTAATGAGGCCTTACACCAGTACCTACACATGGTTCGTGATGTGAGGTGTTAGTATTCAGGCCTGTACTGGCCTGCCCTTAGGGTTCTGACAGCTGTAGCCACTAATAGCACTAATAGCACCTCCTGTACACATTCACTACTTTCCCTTTTAAAAGGGCCCTGCCCACCTCCCATATCTCTCTCTCTCTCTCTCTCTCTATCCCTCCCTCCCTCCCTCCCTCCCTCCCTCCCTCCCTCCCTCCCTCCCTCCCTCCCTCTCTCTCTCTCTCTCTCTCTCTCTCTCTCTCTCTCTCTCTCTCTCTCTGTGTCTCTTTCTCTCTCTCCCCCTCTTCCTCTGTCTTCTGCAGTTTCTGACCCCAGAGGCTGGTCTCCCCTCTCCCTTCCTCCCCTCCCCCTTTTTCTATTCCCTTTCTTTTCCCTAATAAAAACCCCTCCACATGAGTTGTGCCACAAGGTGTCTTTTTCTTGCATACCACTTTTTTTTAAATTACATTAGGTAAGGAAAAACTAGAAGTTTGACAACCCAGAAAGGCTGACTTCATTGCTTTGTCCCTTTTCCACAAGTTGCTGTATACTAAAGGTGACAAATGTCCAGTTAATCATATCAGCTAATCATGTCACATCATGCTAAGTCATATTATATAAACTAAACAAAGGGACTTAAGCAGAGTCCTATTTTTTTTAAAAAAAAAACCTACTTAAATACTAACGATACAAACAAAAACCTGACAGATTATCTTAACTTAGCTCCTTATAATTTACAAAAGTTAATAATTAAAATATCAAATGAAATAATAGGAGATTGGATAAAGACAGTTAGAAATTATCCAAACCCTACCTGAGACGTCACTCTGCATTTTATTCTAAAACATACCCTATTTTTCCCTTTAATTCGTCCTTTGTGTTTTCAGCCTACATAATACAAATAAATATATACCAGCACAAACAGCAAGCCAGGACCGTTCCTGATTGAAGAGGCCGGATTTAAATAGCCATGCCAAGAGCCAGGTGAACTCACCCTTGCTGTCTGAATTAGCAGCCAAATCTGGAGCAGGCCACTTCACATCACTCAGTTGCTACAGATGATGAAGCAGAATTTGCTCCAGGCTGGGGCCTCATCTGACCCTTATCACCAGTCACTACTAGCAAGTGCCAGAAAATGTTTTCTGTTCAAATAAATAGTATATTTTCCTGCCCTCACACAATAATCAGCAAAAAATAACCAAAAATAAAGTTAATAGTGAGACTGTAGATCTTTTAAGATGTTTTTTATAAAGCCTAGATATTACATATTGGCTCTTTGAGTTTGGTTCTCTGTTGCTGTGGCAAACACTGTAAAAGCGACCTGGGGAAGAAAACTTGTATGGCTTACAGTTACAGTGCATCACTGAGGGAAGACAAGACAGGGACACGGATCAGAAACCTGAAGGCTGGAACTGAAGCAGAGACCATGGACGGATGCTACTTACTATCTTTTTCCCTAGGCTTACTCAGCCACCCTTCTTACACAGCTTAGAGGCTCCTGCACAGAAGTGACCCCACCCACAACGGGTTGTGTAAAAGACTGTTTCCCAGTTTCCCTGACCTGAATAATCACACAGAACTATATTAATTGCAACACTGTTTGGCCAATGACTTAGGTGTGTTTCTAGTTAGCTCTTACATCTTGAATTAACCTATTTCTATTAATCTGTGTACCACCACGAGGCTGTGGCCTATCAGTAAGATTTTCTGGGATAAAACCGGACTCGCTGAACAGAGCGGACAATGAGGACTACTGAGAACTCAAGAACAATGGCAATGGGTTTTTGATCCTACTGCATGTACTGGCTTTGTGGGAGCCTAGGCAGTTTGGATGCTCACCTTACTAGACCTGGATGGATGTGGGTGGTCCTTGGACTTCCCACAGGGCAGGGAACCCTGATTGCTCTTTGGGCTGATGAGGGAGGGGAATTTTACTGGGGGAGGGGGAGGGAAATGGGAGGTGGTGACGGGGAAGAGACAGAAATCTTTAATAAATAAATAATTTAAAAAAAAGATTTTCTGGCGTCTTTCTCCTTCATCAGCTACATGGTGTCTCCTTGACTCCACCTACTCTATAAATCTCTATTTGGATTTCCTGCCTGGTCTTGCCCTGTTAAGACATTGGCCAAAATATCTTTATTCATTAACTAATGGTAATAAAGCATATTCGCAGCATACAGAGGGGAATCCCACATCATCTCCCCTTTTCTATCAAAATAAAAAGGAAAGTTTTCACTTTAACATAATAAAATTATATATACAAACTAGTTATCAAGCAAGAATTATAGTTACAATATTTAGTTCATTTACATTTTGCAAATTAAGGAAAATACCATTTATGCTATCTTTGTGAGTCTAATGTTTTATATCTAATTCATCATATCATAACTAAGGAAAACTATAACTATCTGTGTCCAAGTCTTCAATGACACCAGAAGGATGTACTATTTACATAAGAAAACAGGAAATGTATTGTAAACAACTTCCAAAACTCTAGAATTGACAGAGACATCTCACTGCCTGGACATTCACCCAAAGTTCTTCTGTAACATTGGGGGATCCATCTCAGCGGACAGGCCCATAGTATCCAGCAGACTTTTCCATGAAGCAGGACATTTGAAAGGCTGTCTATGCTATCTTGGCAGTTTGTCAGTCATTTTCTTCTGTATCCTTCAGAATGTCTGGCAGTTTCTTATGTGAAGTAGGAACCCTGAAGGACCATCCCATCTTTTGGAAAGTTCAGCAGTCACTTTTCTGTGGGTCATGTATGTCTAATTCATACAGCATACCATAAAGCAGCCCAGACAAGAGGAGTTTCCTGTACAAATGGCTAGCCTTGTCACATTGAAGGCAAATTCCATGAGTTTCTTTAATGCCTATCAACCTTTCTGAAATAATTGGTGCTGCCAGAAGCAGACATTTCTCATTGTCAAGTCTAAGTTCTTAAAACATTTTAAATGCCATATTACATAGGTCTTTGAAGTATTGAAAATTATTTATCTAACTGAAATATATCTCTATATCTAGAACACCTAACTAACATGACTACAAGTCTGAGCGTTATCGATAACGATCTATTAATCTGTATTTCTTAATTACACATATTTGAATGAGCTCCACAAACACAGTACCTTAAACAAGAGCAGAAATACATATACACAGTTTAGCAAATCAACCTTAAATATGTGTTAATAGACCAAAGTCCATACCAATGCAAAGTATTCATGTTTATATCATATCTCCCTTTTTTTAAGAAACTGACTGCGACAATTAATCACCTATAATAAATGAAACAAGCATTATAAACAATCATTTGGGGAATTTGGACATTTTTTTCCCAAACTATTTCTTGCTATTTGTTGGGCAAAATATTTTTGAAGTTCATAGAGACCTTCCGGGGCGGGGGGGTCTTGTTCCATTAAACCACATTAGCATGGAAGGAACCCACAGGTTCCAGTCCTCTGTAGAAACAAAGGCAGAACCTCTTTTCCAAAGTAACATGTCCCTAGACTCAAATTTTGAAGTCAAGATATTTTTATCTTGGTTTAGCTTAACAGCCCCCAGAATCAGATGTCTCTCTGCAGTAAAAAAAAATTCAAAGAAAACACAATAATATGCATAATTCAGACTCTCTGTGTATATTCCATCTTTATGTGGCTTATTTTTCTTCTTTAATCTACGACTTTTGTACTCTTTTATATTACTTTTATGTCTCTTTAAAGACTTTACTTCTTTTTATAACTGTCCATACTCTTTTCCCTCTTTCTCCCTAGCCTACATACATTTTTAAACACACTGTGTCTCATGTAGAGGTCTTTTATGTCTGAATCTGTCCTATTGTATATCTGAAATCCTTTTCTGACAAGGAGCATTTTAAAATGGTAAGCAGCATGGTTGCAACAGCCCTAGATGCTGGCTCCACCTCTCTTGGCCTTTCAATATGGCAAAGGTATGTTTACCCCCAGCTCTGGGACTGCTTGGTGGGAGCTGTGCTCACCACCTCAACTCTGGAAAGCACCGTGCAGCACATAAATCCTTTTTGTTTGAGTAAAAGCTAAATCTGCCATGCAGCATGCTCCATGCCCTGGAAATGTCTCTGTGTATGGCGATGCTTTCCTGCCTTTGTGTGCCTAGCAGACCCTCTCCAGCCGCTTTCCCAGGCAACGGTGCTGAGTGAGTGGCAGGCATGCTCTCAGCTACTTTCCTCCTAACCCCTAGCAGGCACACAAGCATCCAGACCCAAAGTGTGTGGCTGGCCACATGTGTTAGCCCCAAACATATGGGCACCATTTTGTAAACAGAGACTGCTCGTCCTTTTCCTGTCTGCTCTGACCCAAATAACCACACTGAAACTATATTAATTATAACACTGCTTGGCCAGTTATAAATGGATGCTATAAAGCAGTCCTACACTAACTCAGAATTGAGTATAATAAAGGGTTCTTTGTTTAGGGGTAGACTCACAGATCACAGGCCTCTGCACAAGTGGGAAACAGGAACTGAACCCAGCAGCCTAGAGAGAGGCCTTGCATTTATAGTACAAAAGATGATGCCCAAGTGGGCTGATATCTTAAAGGCTATTTGCTGAAAGAGTTTCCACAGCACCAATGACTTAGGCGTATTTCTAGCTAGCTCTTACAACTTGAATTAACCCATTTCTATTAATCAGTGTATTGCTACCAGGCTTTGGCCTATCAGTAAGATTTTCTGGCGTATTTCTCCTTAGGCAGCTACATGGTATCCCCTTGCCTCCGCCTACTCTTTCTCTCTCTCTGTGTGTGTGTCTCTGTACAGATTTCACATCTGGCTTTGCTCTGCTAAGCCATTTGCCTAAATATCTTTATTCATTTACCAATAGTAATAAAACATAATTACAACATACAGATGGGAATCCCACATCAGGGTTGGACCTTACTACATCAATTATTAATTACAAAAATACCTCACAGTGATGACCATAGACCAGTTGATCTAGGTGATTTCCCATTTGAAGTTCCCTCTTCCCAGATGTGTCAAGTTGCCAACCGAAGTTAGCCATCACATTGGCCAACCAACAAAAGCACATTTCTGCTGACCAAGTTATACTCAGGCTTCAGATACTTAGCTAGTAAATATACCCAGAATTTCATGAGATGCAATATTTCTCAGAAATCTAACAAGGGATTATGCTTCTCAGATTTGCTTTGCTCCACCAGCCAATTCCCTAAGTAGGCCCATGTTTTGAAGAACACTAAAATAAAGCCAGTTTTCTTTTTAGGAATATGGTTGTGTCTGTCTATCTCATTTATGGCTAAAACAAGAAATATAGGAATATATTCTTGTAGAAGTTTGCTGAATTAACTGCACTGACTAATACTGTGAAGGGAAAGATCAAAAAGTCAGTGGTGTTCCAAGGTCACAGAGTAATTCTAGTTGCAGTTGTGGTGCCTAGGGTTTAACTTTAGGGGAAAGTAATCTTCACAAGTCATGTCAGATGATGCGGATGAGAAGTCTCAGACCCAAAGTATTCACTAATGTAGTCCAAGTCACTAAGCCAAGTTTTTCTGCTGCTTTGCCCATTATACCCCAAACTGGGACTCCTCAAAGTTGCTCATCATCGAGAAAGCAACTGTTAGACACGTATTTGCTTAACACCACTCAGTGAAGCCAAGAGAAGCTTTGCTCAAGACACTGTGCTAATAATCCAGCTTCCTTCAGAATCGGGATTCTGATCTCACCCCTGTGTCTTCTAGGATTCCACAGGCATGCAGCTCCAGTGACACGGAGGCAGTTCCCACACGGGGCGCACAGAATGGACTACCTACACTTCGAGGACGACAGCCGTGGATGGTGGTTTGACATGGATATGGTGATCATCTACATTTATTCAGTGAACTGGGTCATTGGATTCGTTGTTTTCTGCTTCCTTTGCTACTTTTTCTTTCCGTTTTAGGAATCACCATACCCTACTATAATTGAACAATCATAAATATAAACAGCAATGGCTTAAACATTTGGAGAGTGTGCTTTTTAGTTTTTATAATGTTGCATTATAAAAATTGTTAGTGTTTATAGAAATTCTGAGGATAATGGATTTATTTATTAATGTCTTTCATGTAACAACCTAAATTTTATTCCAGAGCTGATCTACCAGCCATTACGAACAGTGCACTATTAATGCCATAGATTTTATGTTAGGACTTGGGCTTCTAATTTTACAATGTCATTTTTATACTTACTATGATTGTAAAAACTGAGGTTTTACCTCCATTTAAAAATAGTAAAAATATGAAATGAATAATCTGGATGGGTAGCATCATTATTACTAAGATGTTTAGTCGAGCACTACGTATTCTTAGACAAATGATGTGCATTAAAGAGAAACCATATTCTCTGGGAACTAATCAAGCAGGGTATATTGCATTTTGATTTCTGAATATCTCTACTTCTGTCTCCTTCTAGTACCAAAAATCTAACTATCCTTTTTGTACAAACTTCATAGCTTTGGTGCGACATTTTTAACTATGATAAAAACAAGACATTACACGCAATCAGACTAACACCCAATAGCTATGTTAGACAGCCATATTAACACTTTCCAGTTTCAGAATGGATCACTTGAGAAATGACAAATCTGACTTGTAGTAACATAAATGACCAGTGCATGTCCCAAATGTAATTAATCTGGTGATTCATTGAACTAGAAGACTGTCAATGTGCAATAAAGAGTGGCTTTTACATTTTTTATTGTTGTTATTTGACTTAATGTGTGGAATAAAGAGTTGCTAAAAATGGATTGTGGACTTCTAGAAAGAAAGATCGGTGTTTTGTTATAATAATTGTTATAGTTAAGTTTTTCCATATTAAAAGAAGAAAATATCTGAATCCTTACAATGTAAGCTGAAAATGGGGACGTACCTGACTCAAAAGTGAAGAAAACTCAGCAAAAAGAGGCATAAGCTTATATATTACTAGGGCAGGTTTTTGAGATCTATGACCAGTTTGGTAATGTACTGCTAATCCAACCTTTTTTCCAATCATGCTCTAACCTGATTAAAAAGGTCAGACTTATGGCACTAATAATACTATAACCATTCAAAACAGATATGCTGGACCAAATTAGACTGTCAGTAGTTCAAATTCAATATAATTGCTGACTATATCAAATGCAAGCACTAGGTTGACATTATGTGATTTTCAAAGAAATATAAAAATGATACATATTTTATTCTGATACTATTCTTATTACTGTTTTCACAATTACAGCTGTGAAAAATATAATCAAATATATGACTCATCAAATCCAGAAAACAAAAAATTAAATGCAATTTACAAAGAGAAATATATTTGTGTCTATAAATTAATATTTATAGCCATTAATGTGTGTTCTGGATGAAAATAATGAGAATGAAGGGGAAGCATCAGTCCTCACACAACACATACATGGACAGGTCAAACAGAACACAAACAGGGACAATATTTAAAGAACCCTGAAATCAATTACAGCCATTTTTCAGGCAATTCCTGACTTACTATGCCCTATCTTAATTCATTCCTAAATTGCCTCAGAAATTTTTTATTATATATAAATTAATGAAACAATAATGTACGCCGGGCAGTGGTGGTACATACCTTTAATCCCAGCACTCGGGAGGCAGAGGCAGGCAGATCTCTGTGAGTTCAAGGCCAGCCTGGTTTACAGCGTGAGTTCCAGGACAGCCAAGGCTACATAGAGAAACCTTGCCTTGAAAAAATAAAAAAAGCAAAAAAAAAAAAAACCCAAAAATAAGAAATGGCATGTGTTTCATTCTGTCCTAGCTCTATCATGTTAGTCCCTGAAGTCTTTCAGGAAAGATGATGGCCATCCAGTCTATCCCAGACATGATCCAATGCCTGCCTTTACCTTTGTCTAGAGGGAGCAGAGCCAATCTCTGCTTTGGTCAGGGTTTGCTCCCTTTGATCTCCAGGAACCCCACTTAAAACCTAGCTTCTGTTTCCACACTTTCGTTGGCTGCAAATCAACATGTGAGTATAGTTACAGTAGAGTAGACTAACGTGAAAGCTGCACCACTGAGTTCCAGGTTCTGTTAGACAAACTTCCACTTGCCTCGGCCAGGGTAGTGTGCACAGCTCTTGTGGGCACTGATAGAAACACTAACTGAATATGCCTTTTATTCCCCACAAATTAAAAGAAGGCATGCATGGTCTTCCAAAAACAGAAGTGATTTCTGCCCTAGATACACTGTGCATAACTCTTATCTGAGAAAATGATAGAAGACTTAAGATTGGAACTTTTTCCTTGTTAAAATTGGCAAAGGAAAGGTAAATTTAGGAATTATCACCAGTTAACCAATAACAAACCAACTGTGAATTTGGTCCAGTCTGGTTTTAACTAATTTGTAACAGTTTGTTGATAAATTCTGTACCACGCACACCTCCTATTCAGCCGTGGTAGGAAAAGCTGCTTTAGTAGAAACGACAATAGCAGCTATACTGCATAAAGCCCATGCTTTCCACTCATTAACATGGAAACCCAGTACTTCTAACAAGAAAAGAGGCTCATGTGCTGTACCATGGAATTCCAACAAGGTTGACAGAGTTATAATGAAACCAATAATGAGAGGAAATAGATGCATACATATTTCATTTAGGCAGAAAAATAAGCAATATTTGGAGAAAAAATAATATACAAATAAATACTGTGAAAGGTGAGCAGGAATTGCATTTAAAATAAACAGTATACTGTCTATACTTAAATCACAAAGGTAAGCTAATGTTTCTGGCACAATACAATGAAGAGTCAAAAGTTACATGACATGATAAAAATTAAATGAAAAGAACATTTAGAGCAATATCCCTAGAATTAACATCAATTCTAGAATGATAAAAATAATCAAGATTCTGTAACTCTGCCCAACACTAAAAGTGGCCGGATTCATTTGGGCGCTACCAAAACATACTGAAAATATTATATTTCTTCGGAGTCAGAATTATTAGATGTATTATTGCTAATGGTGGGGGAAGTTCTCAGGTCTTGCTTTCTCACACTCCTAAGTTGGCGCAAATGTTCTTTCATGTCTGGAGAAATAAGGCAGATCCTTCTATGCCAGGCACTGCAATGACTCCTGATGGTTCTTCCGATTCTTCCTCAAAGTCTAAAAATGCAGTAGAACCAGTTAAACTATGAATGGTCTCCAAAATAAATATTCTAAAATCATAACTAAAACTTTGTTAGAATATATTAACTGAAATTTAAAATCAATGAAAATTTAATCAGAATTTCTTCATCTTCACAATCAACTCTTCAACCATGAGTAAAACTCCTTTAAACATATTATGAAGTGTATAGATAATCAAAAATGCATTGATTCATTCTGGCTTTAAGATGCTATATACCCGAACAATAAATGTTTAAGGAAATAGATATGCTCACTTTGATTTGAACACAATCTGATGTATGCACATATAGAAACATCACATGATACAGCATAATGCAATTTTTATGTGTCAATTTTTTAGAATTTTTTAAAATACTTCTACATATTACCCTAAGAGGATATTTGATTATTATATGTTTTAATTTTTGAGAATTTTATACAAGTATAAAATGTGCATGTTTACATCATTTCTAGTCTTTCCCCCTTGCAGCTCCTCCGTCCCCACCATTCCCTCTCAGACTCATGATACTTCAGCTACTGTTGTGTATGTGCATAAGCAGAGCCTGCTGAGTCCATCTAGTCGTGGTCATATGTGAAGTTGTCATTTGTTTTCCATCTTAAGGTTTGAAAAAAAATATACAAAAAGTATAGTCAGGGCATTAAAATCTTGTACTTTCTTGAGTTAAAAAGGAAAGATAATTCAATTTCTTCCAAAAGGTATAATTATAGCTTTCAGAATTTTGGGTATATTTAGGAGTATAATTATTTATCAAAGAATCAGCCAATCATAAAACCAATTATAATTTGATCAGAGTTGGTCTTGGATTGTTGCTAAAGTAACGCTATAAAAATAATCAAATTCTAAACTCAGTCAATGAGTGGAGATCTATATGCCAAGGCATGGTGTTTATCAGGTGGGAAAAGACAAAATGTTTAATTAGGCAGAAGTAAATTAATTTGACAGGTTATAATTTTCATCTAGATTAGAAGATAAATTTTGTAGAAGCAGTTGAAGATAGTGAAGCAGAAAAACGTAAAAAGGACACGATTTTCTAGAACGTGTCTGTTCTCCATAGCTTTGGATGCCTGAGCATTCCTTGTCACTGGACTTTTATTGTGTCTGCCTTTCACCTTGGAAAACAGAGGTCAGTCTTTAGTTCTGCACACTTCCTCAGACGGCAGAATGCCAGAGTCTACGCACATGAAGCAAAGCAGACCGTCACCTGTCAGTGACGGTGGTTTCTTTGTTGTCATGATCAAACTCATCCGATGGCCTGAAACACGCTTCTTTCCTTGCAAAATATGTATTGATTCAAAGTGATTCATGGCCACTCTAGAGAGCACCTGTGAATTTTCGGTGTCAAACATTTGCGGGCAGCTTTCAAACATACTGTAATCATCTTTCCCCTGAAATACAAAAGCATAATTCAATTTTCCAAGCCAAAAATTACGAATGCATTAGATACACTTTAAGTTTACTCCTATATTGAAAGTTATCAATTTCCTATGTACATAAAGACATTATTTTCTTAAATCTAAATTAACATACTGTAAATTTTTGTCCTTTCCCATAGATCTTTAAATGGTAGCTTTGACCCTATTGTCCCAGCTCTCTTGAGAGGCTACATAAGATCTCTAAAGAGGGCTGTAAAATAAAGTGAGCTAAGAAGGGCTGTTTAGAATACTATTGTAGAATCTAATCTGAAATTTACTAAAGGGCTCTCAACATTGGAACATACAACCTATGCATCTAACAATGTTCCTTGACCTGTACTTCATTCACATAGTGGGAAACCCGCTGAATTCATATGCAAAGTTCTTAAAACCCAGTCACCCATGTTTCTTTCTAAGTAAAAAAAAAAAAGATAAATGATTAAAATATATCTAAAATAGAAATTTGTTTTAAGAATGTTTATCACTAAATTTGAATTTAGAAACCCATTAATAGCACTCTGGGCTACACATTTTCTGGCAACATTTTCCTGGCGTTTAGGGAAGAGAATTGGTAGGCTTGTATTTTTAAATCTGATAGTACAAAACAATGAAATTGTGCTTATATGAGATAAAATTGATTCAATTCATGATTCATAAAAACAATAATGGAAACATTATTTTCTGAGGGTCTGAAATCATCAAAAAGAGCATGTGTATAACATCAGTTAATTTGCTTCAAGTGTTTCAAAAGAAGCAATCTCACATTTGCAATGTACTCCTTAATGACCAAAAGGTAGACTTTTTTTTCCTCAAGTACTGTCCTTACTTTCACAGTGTCTCTTATGACTCGGTGTCCTGGGTCTGCATCTGGATCAAGCCCAAATTCTATCCCAGCAACTTGAGGAAATCTGGAATGTAAAATCATATTCTCAGATAATTCTGCAGAGAACTAATTATGAGCGAGAAAATATTAGAAGTGAAGTGAGCATATCTCTTTATGCTACTTGATAGGCAAGGCTCACTCAAGCTGTCATGTGACCTTTGGCTTCAAAAAGTCAATCAATGAAAGCAACTCTGAGTAATTCTATCCTTATTTCTTTTTATGCAAAGAATTTCTAGTCTGCTACAAATGAACTACTGTGAGATCGTTGTCTTAATTTCCATCCTCAGTTGCTGAAAGATACAGTGATGAAAAAGACAATATATATGCATCTCTAAAATGGTAACTACAGCCCTTTATAAACGTTAGAAATGCCTGGCTCCTATTAACATGTACTCTCATGTTAAGAAATGACTAGCTGGGCTTGGTAACACAGACCTTCAACTCTGGCTACTTGAGAGACTAAGAGGGTCATGATTCAACATGGATTACAAAGTGAGTCTAAGGTCATCCTGGGCAACTTGGTGAGAATAAAGATGGTGGTGACTGGGGCTATAACTCAGTGCTAAATCTTACACAGATGAGGCTAACAAGACTTTTCTAAAACAAATCATGCCATTGGGAAGACTGTTATCTATTATGTATCAGCCTTTGGGCTAAGATCAAGTGAAGAATACTGTCCTCCGGTTTACAAAATGGTTATAAGCCAGAACCATGATTCACCCAGAAGATAATTTTTCTAGGGAAACAAGATGCTGAGGGAAGCAAAGCCCCTGCCCCAGGGGTAAACCTAAGCCATCCTTCACCACCTTTTTCTGCAGCTGTCCCCACTGCTCCCTTCTGCCTTCTGGTAACCTGGAGGTAACAAAGGTGACATTCAGTCCTCCTGCCTGCCCTGGCCTACACCTGCTTTCCTTCTCTCCGCCACCTGGCCTGTTGGGGTATACCAATCTCTACCAGGTTCTAGGCTTTCATCACTGCAAATATAATAAAATACAATGGATGAGCACAATTAATACTTAATATTGCCTTGCTTGGATGAGAATTACAGTTAGATAGAAATCCCCTAATATTCTTTCTTCTGTGCTATGGTTTAGTGGGGAATTGCTAAACAAAGCATCAAGATTATTAAACAATAAAAATCATAGTTATAAACCTGCCATGTCAGAATTTTTACTATGGTTCTGAATTTTTCCAACCACAGTATTTTAAAATGTTATAGAGTAAAACATGATTATAGATCTTTTGTTTTCAGTTAAAGAAACTTTTGGTTGAAAAAACAAAAACCTTAGGCTTCCATTACGTTTCTAAATCACTAATATAATCTTACTGCCACCTACATACACAGCTCACCAAACTACAAAATGCCCTGAATACAGAAAAACAACACATAAGAAAAATTGAGAAGTAAAAAGAGCCACATAGTTTCATGGGAGGAAAAGATAAATTGATTTTCATAAGATCAGAGACATATGAGTAAAGTGAGTAGTAGATTAAAAAAGAAAAGCCACATAGTGTTGGCCACAGCAGATGACTTTAGAGTCAATGATGGCGACACATGATGACAAGGATCAGGTATGGTTAAATAGAAAGATGACAATGATGAAAAGAATACAGATTTGATAAGAGATCAAAGAATTAGAAAGGGAGTCAAACATTCTTTTCCACCAATTTAAGGGGCAAGCAGAGGCAAGAAAGAAAACAGAAAGGAAAAGAGGAAAAAGGAAGGGGGAAGAAACAGAGGAAGGGAAGGAGGGAGGAAGGGAGAGCAAGAAAGTCTACACCACCTTTTGGTTCGCTGGAGATGTCTACACAATCACAGTTTGCAAGCCACGGGAAGAACATCCTATTATAGGTCAGATATAAGCGCATTACGTCCCATCAGTTTCAGGAACTCAATTTCTTCTTGGCTGGCTGGATGGAACAATACATGAGGCTTCTGAAAAACAAACCATTGTACGTGGATTCCAGAAAAGAATCAGAATTTGAGCTCTCACTAAACCGATAGACATTTACTAGTTTCTTGAAGTCCAGCATCTACCATCTTAACAGATGTAGGAAGGAGCATATAGGCAGAAAACTTCAAAAGTCCTTTTTCTGGGTGTCAAGAAAGGAAATGTAACCACAGAAACTCAAAGAGGGGCCTTATTCCCAACAGTCAGCTCCAGCGCACTATGATGGTGGTGATGGGCACCCAAAGAACTGAAAGAGAATTAAATTGCTTGGTGTGTCTGATTCCAAGCTCTCACCTGACCCTCAACACAGGGTACTTCAACAAGGCCATAGGGGTCCATGGTAACTAAAACCCTGCTTTTCATCAAGATGACCAGAAAGATGATCCCTGAGGACACGGAAAGCTTGAAAGAGATTGACTGTAAAAGCTCAGGAAAGCAAACCCATAATGCCACTTACAAACTATGCTCTCCTTTGCCTATAGTTACCATGGGAATCACTCTGAAAATTGAACAGATAAACCTCAGGCAGTCAAAGACTGGCTGCCATGTAGCACCAGGGAGGAAATATGCAAAGGGCTACAAGACTACAAACACACCCAACATCTAAATCAGAGCCCGCACGGGGAGGCTGGAACTGGCATGAGACTAAGCCAGTTACTGCCTCCTGAAGGAACACGGTTAACACTCGCCAGAGAACGAAAGCAAGATTAGACTCTCACAAAATAATAATCAAAATATCCAGAAGAAAATCCAAAATTGTTCAGGAAAAGAAGGAAAACACCAAGGCTGGGGTAGGGGGCAATGCTGAGGTGACAAAAAATAGTAAGACTTTCAAAAATATAAAGCAGCCATTAAAAAATAGTCAGCAGTAAAGAAGTAAAATCATTCTGGAATCCAATGGAATAGTGGGAAGTGCCTGCGGTGAAACAATATAAAGGAGAATAAGGAACCGAGGAGGCGGCTCAGGCCACATACTATTGAAGACCTGGATTCTATCCCCAGAACCTCAGAGTCCATATAAAAAAAATTCAGGCAGAGCAGCTGGTATGTAATCCCAACACTGTGGAGGTAAGATAAATAGTTCCCTAAAGTTCACTGACTAACCAATGAGGGACCCTGACTCAAAAAATAAGATGGAGAAGGACCAAGGAAGACCTACAGCATTGACCTTTGGCCTCTGTATTTGTGCACATGTTCAAAATACACACACACACACACAAAACCTTAGGGGGAATCTTTCTTATTTCTTACTTGAAAATAAAAGTAAAATTCATTGGATAGCCTCAGTAGCAGAATGTGGATTGCATGTTGAAAGAAAGGTCATGAACTAGAAAAAAATATATTAATAAAATTTTTAATCTTTATATCAGAGAGGAAAAAGTAAAACATAATAATAAACTGAGTTTCAGAGTCCTATGAAACTAGAAACCAGGTCAAACTGTGTCATCTAAATCTCAGAAAAGGGAAGGAAGGATATACTATCAAATAAAATGTAAAGAAACAGTGAAAGAAACAAGTCAATGGAAGACATAAACAAAATCTAAGCAAAAGCAAACACACATGAGAACAAAATCTGAGAAACACAGAGCCAGACACATCAGAAACACACCACTGAAGAGAAAATATGAGAAATAACCAGAGAAAAACAATGCTTTGTGAATAAAGGAAAAGTAATGTGAAATACTGAAAATGCTCATCATGAATTGTGGACTCAAAAAGGTGGCAGAGAAATGACTCAGAAAGCTAAAGGAAAAGGGCCATCACATGAATTCCATATCCAACTAAAATATCCTCTTGAAATAAAAGCTTGATAATTCTTTACCAGCAAGTGCTTTCAAAAGGTTTTGGCAGAATTTATTCAGACCAAAGAGAAATATACCAAAAAATAAACTTGGAAAATCAGAAATGAAAAGAAAGCAATAGAAATAGAAAATATCTGAATAAATAGAGCATTCTCTTAAACTCTTTAATGTTTGAAAGCAAAGTTTAAACTGTTATATGCAGTTTATAACACAAGCAGATGTGATCTACAGGACAGCTACACCGTAAAGAGAATAGAAAGGCACGGAGCACTGCACAGAGATGAGCCTTTAAATTCCATTTAACGTGACAAGTAGCTCAGTGGCTAAGAATGCTGGCAGTTTTTCCAGAGGACATGAGTTCAGTTTCCAGCACCCACATAGCTGCCAACAACTGTCTGCAATGCCAGTTCCAGATGATCTGACTTCCTCTTCTGGCCTCTGTGGGCACAGCATACGTATAAAGCACAGATATAAACACTGTTATGCATAAAACATCTAAATATCTTTTGGAAAGCCATCTGTGGTAAGTGAAATTGCATGTAGTTTCAAAATCTATATATCAAAATGTTTGTTGAACAATTCAGAAAGAAGTAGGAAAAAATTTATTTACAAAAATAAAGACAACAGAATTGAACAAAAACAATCTATAACTTTTGGATCCCTTCACCTTATATAATGAAATAGCCAACTAGTCAATATGGCAAAACATTGATTATATAAGTACCTAACAACAAAGCTTTAAATACATCAACCAAAACCTAACCAGAGAGAAAACAAAAGGCTCAACTAACTTAAGGATTCAATGTTCCTTACTAAATATTACAGTTGATAGAAAAGTTGCAAGGATTTCAAAGAACAGAAACAAAATCACCACCAATAAAAAAGTGTATATTGGTGTAAATTTATATATTGAAATTTAATCAAGGTACATTTTATATATATATAGCCACATTATAAACAAATATTCCAATATTAAAGAATGTAAATCCTACAAAATATGATTTCTGAGTAGAAACAAGAAACCAGTGGAAAAGGTAACTATGAAATCCGGGAAACTAAAATATATATTTATAAATAACCCACAGATAAAGGAGAAAAATCTCAAGAAATTAAGTGCTCTCTGCTAAACAAGGGTAATAACATGACGCATTAAAAATCTGTGTGATGCCACTAAAGTAGAGCTTATAGAGAAATTTGTAACACTGAACATATTAGAAAAGAATGGCCTCAAATATTCAACTGAATCTTCTATCACAAGGACAGCAGAAAAAGGGTGCTTAAGCTGAGGTGACAGAGGAAGGGCATTCTAGGCAGGCAGCACAGACTGTTGGAGATACAGGCATGCGACAGCCAGTGCATCAGGAGTTAAAAGAAGGGCTTCTTAATAAGTGAGACGGCAGAAGTACAGTTCGCATATGACAGGTGGCTTGAGTTTGAAACAGCAACGTTGAGCCAGTTTGAGAATATGCCTCCAAAGGACTTGAGATCAGTTACTGTAGGCTAAAGGGAACTGTTATGTAATTTGAAGCAGAAGCATTACATGAACTATTTATATTTTAGAAGAATAACTGGTGCAGATATGTGGAGAATATTGTCCTATGGATGGTCTGTTGGGGATAGACACAGAGGTTTCTAAAGAATAATCAGCTAATCAAATTTCAGATGGAAGCTGATTAGTTTGTATGTAGAGGTATTGTCAAAGTTTTGATTAAAATTAGATGCAAAAGTATTCTCAAATATCTTTACACTGCACTGGGGAAAAATTGCTGATATTTGGGACTAATTAAACCACTACCCTAATTATGTATCAGGCTCGGCAGACTGACAAGAATTGCTCATTTTCCATGCCTATCTGCTTACATTGATTTCATGTCCTGGGCCTAATACTATTTTAGAAGATAGATAGATAGATAGATAGATAGATAGATAGATAGATAGATAGATGGATGGATGGATGGATGGATGGATGGATGGATGGATGGATGGATGGATGGATGGATGGATAGATAGATAGATAGATAGATAGATAGATAGATAGATAGATAGATAGATAGATAGATAGATAGATAGATAGATCCTTCTAATTATTCCCCTGAAAAATCATTTTTCTACCTCTAATTCTATTTATAAGCAGTCAAAAAATTATTGTCTCAACACTAAACTTGCTCACACCCAGACAAGGCTTTATCTCACTGTCCTGGTTAGTTTTCTGCTAACTTGGCACAAGCTACAGTCATTTGGGAGAGAGAGCCTCAATGGAAAAAATGCCCCCACCAGACTGGTCTGTGAGCAGGTCTATAAGGCATATTCTTGGTTGGTGGTTGCTGTGGGAGATTCTACCTTACTGTGAAGAGTAACACTCCTGGGCTAGTGGTCAGGGGTGCTACAGAAGGCAGGCTAAGGGAGCCAAGAAAGGAGCAAACCAGTAGTGTCCCTCCATAGCTCGCTCTCTGGTTCCTGCAGAGAGTTCCTGCCCTGTCTCCCCTTAGTGATGGAAGGCTGCAAGATGGATGAACTCTTTCCTCCCCAAGTTGCTTTTGGTCATGGTGTTTTATTATGGCGCTAGAAACTCTAAGACGCATATCAGTTATAAGGATCATGGCGGAGTTGAAGACTGATGGAGGAAGGTCATTGGTTAAATAAAAAGAAACTGCTTGGCCCTCATTGGTTAGAAGATAGGTGGGAGGAGTAAACAGAACAGAACACTGGGAGGAAAAGGAAGTGAGCTCAGACTCCACAGCTCTCCTCTCGGGAGCAGACGCCTCAGAGAGAGATGCCATGCTCCCGGCTCCTGGGCAGACACACGTGATGAAGCTTCAACCCAGGATGGACATAGGCTAGAATCTTCCCGGTAAGCGCACCTAGCTGTGCTACATAGAATATTAGAAATGGGCTAGTCCAGGTGCGAGAGTTAGCCTAGAAGAGGCTAGATAGAAATGCGCCAAGCAGTGATTAAAAGAATACAATGTCCGTGTAATTATTTCAGGTAAAGCTAGCCATGTGGGTGGCTGGGTGCCGGGGATGCAGCCCACCTCTCCTTATTACTACAGAAGACAAATTTGGGGTTAAAATAAACTGCCTTAGATTGAGAAAGAAAATACTAGAAAAGGCCATTTTTAGGATAAAGGAAGGTAAGTAAAAAGTGGTATATGCCTGTTTTCTAATAATGCTAATAATCCTGTTTTATTAATATAACTCAACTTGGAATTTGATATTTGTCTCAATAAATCAAACTGTAATATTTATCATGTACTATATGTTTTAAAGCAAATGCACTTTGTAGAATATGGAAATTTAATGTGTGCCAATGAGTAGGACATACACCTAACTCTCACCATTTTTTAAGAATATAATATAATTAACTGTAATGATCCTGCTGTACAATAAATCTCTGGAATAATTCCTCCCACCAACCGTAATCTTCTATCCTTGGGGCATCATTTCTGCATTCCAGCTCTGGTAATCTCCATTCTACTCTCTATATAAAATAAGCTTTTGGGGCTCAATTTGAAAGATCATGTGGACTTGTCTTCTTGTCCCCGGCATATTTAACTTAGATGGTATCCCCAGGTTCACTGGTGGTCTCACAAACAGTAGGGTACCTCCATTTGTCTGGCCTGACAGCGTTCCACAGTGAGTACATGACTATCCACCCACCCTTGTTACCGCAATCGTTACCACTCTAGGTCATGTGGCAGTGAGTGAGGGCACACATATATTCCATTAGCATATTGAATTAATTGCTTTGCCCATATACTCAGTGATGGCACTGTTGAACTGTAGGCTAAGTCTCATTCTTATGTATTTAAGAATCCTTGTGCTCTTATCCATATTGGCTGTACTAATTTCTATCCCTGTGCATAGTGCATAAAGATCCCCCTTTCTCTGCATCTCTATCAGGACTTATCATTACAAAAGAACCAAGTGGATGGTAAACTATCTCATGTGGTTGTACTGGAATATATCAAAGAGTTAAAATGGCAATGCTAACCGAATTGGTGTATAGATTTCAGCTCAACCCACACAAAAGTCCTGCCTTTCTACAGAACATTTAACCAGCATTAATAAATTATTAAATTAATTAACCTAATTAATTTAATTCTAAACTTTATTTTTAACTATAAGGACCCCAAATAGCCAAAGCAATTCTTAAAGAAATTGACTAAGTTGTTTTAAAGGTTCCTACAAAGGTGGAGCAGTTGACATGATGTGGACAGACATGCACAGCTTGAGTGAACAGCTTTAATAAGCCTTTACACTTCGAGGCAAGAGCCAAGGCAACCCAGTGGAAGAAAAAAGTTGTTTTTTTTTTTTTACAATAAGTATTCTCAAAAAACAGAGTACTTAAAAAGTTGGACTGCCATCATATGCCATACACAAAAATTAATTCAAACTAGCTCAAGGCATAAAGATAAACCAGAAATTATGTAACTCTTGAAATAAACCAAGTCAGTGACAGCATATTAGACACTGGCTTCAGCTTCACAAAAATGATAATGAGATAATGAAAGCACAAGTAAAAAAGGAAAAAAGTAGATTATTTCAATAGTTAAAACTCATGCTTTGCCGGGTGGTGGTAGCACACGACTTTAATCCCAGCACTCGGGAGGCAGAGGCAGGTGGATCTCTGGGAGTTCGAGGCCAGCCTGGTCTATAAGAGCTAGTTCCAGGACAGGCACCAAAGCTACAGAGAAACCCACCTCGAAAAAACAAAAATAAAAAAACAGAAAAACAACCGATTCTTCAAATGACATCAGCACAGCATGATGGTGACAGTGTGGAGAAAAGGAAAACGTTTGCTCGTCATAAATCTCATGAACCTAATCTAGAAGACAGGAATACCTATGCAACTCATTACGTGTGAAGAGACGCTCCACATCCGCAGCCGTTGGAGAGATGCCATCCAACATCACAAGGTACTGCTGCATGCTAACTAGGACAGCTAGTGGGGAAGGTAACAAGTGTTGGCAGGGAGGTGGAGGAACGGAAGCTTCTAGGTAACTTACTGCGGGAGAATGTTGAAGTGGGGCAGTCACTTTAGGAAACAGTCTGTCAGTTTCCATACGACTCCGCACCTCAAATCCTGTATTACTATATCTAAGAGGGGAAAAAAAACCCACTTGGCACATATATTTTCACAGCATCATTGTTTATATTGGTGGAAAAGGTGGAAACAAATTCCATCAACTGATAGAGGGGTAAATGTGTTATTCCCCATGAATGGTGTGGTACTCACCAAGACAAAGAAATAAGTGCTGACACATACTACAACGCGGATAAACCTTGAAAACATGCTAAGTGAAAGAAGGCAGTAAGGGGGTCACATTACAGGACTGGCTCCTATAACTGAAAAAAACAGGGAAACCTACAGGGACGAAAGTAGATTGTTTGCCTGGAGCTGGGAGCTTGGGAGGAAGTGGAAAGTGACTGGCAGGGTTTCTTTGCACAGTGACGAAAATGTTCTTGAATTGATTCTGACAATAACTTTACAACTCTGAAAAACTAGGAACCTCTCAGCTGCACAGAAAAGGATGAATCATATAGTGTGTTCATAAAATTTCTATACATATTCTTAACCAAATTTGAAATAGTAACTTATCAAAGCATAAAATATCTCTCTGAATTCTTCCTCCAGGGGAATTCTTTCATATTTTTCAGTTTCTGATCTTGCCACTATGGTACCCTACCACAAGTGCAATATGATGATACCTTAAATGATATTTTCAGATGGTCTGACTTAATGCTCAAACACAGAGGAGAAGCTCCCACACAGCTAAGTCCACTACCTTAGCATCATCGACCAAAAACTTCTAGTGAGGTAAGTATATAAAACTAGACAGCAAAATAGTACTTTATTTTAATTTAAAGGAAGTGGAAAAACTAGCTCTGTTTAAAATACTGAAATTCAATACCTACATAAATATACCTATATATAACTAAAATAACCAATACCTAGTCATTCACAAACCCAGCCCTACACAAATTAATAGAAGGCAAACTCTAACTCAAGGAACTTGGCTATATCAGCAAAACACAAACAATTGATGATCTCACAGCAGCAAATCCCAAAGAAGGGGAAAACACACAAAATAACATCACAACCAACAAAACCTAAATTAACAAGAGATAGCAGTCACTGGTAATTAATATCCTTTAAATTAAATGGACTCAAGTCACCTATAAAAAGACACAGGCTAACAGAATGGATATGAAAACAGAATCCATTCTTCTGCTGCATACAAAAAGCACACCTTAACTTCAAAGAAAGATATCACCTCTGGGTAAAGGGTTGGGAAAAATTTTTCCAATCAAATGGACATAAGAAACAAGCTGGTGTAGCTATCCTAATATCTAACAAAGTCGATTTGAGAGTAAAATCAATCAAATAGACAAAGAAGAACATTTCATATTAGTCACAGAAAAAAATCATCAATAGGAAATCTCAATGCTGAACATCTATGCCCTGAATACAAGAGTACCCTCATATGTAAAAGAAACACTTCTAAAGCTTAAATCATATATTAAACCACACACACTAATAGTGGGAGACTTCAACACTCCACTCTCACCATGAACAGGTCAGTCAGGAAAAAAAATATGAAGACAGACACTAAAAAGAAATCCCACATTAGTTCAGAATTGAGTGTAACAGAAATAAGGGAACTAACAGAACTTATGACTCAAATGGACTGAACAGACATGTATAGAACATTCCATCCAAACATAAAAGAATATACCTTCTTCTCAGCACCTCATGGAACTTTCTCAAAAATTGGCCTCAGACTTATGGTGATCCTGCTGCCTCAGCCTCCTGAGTGCTGGGATTACAGGTCACTTTCTTTTACATCACTCTGTGATAATGTGGAAAACCAAAAGCCATGGTTGTAATTCCTCTGGTGACATGTCTTTCTTTTGCACAAGCATAACTAAAAGTTTCACTATGTGAAGTCAAATTTCCAAGTTCATTATACAATCCTGACAACTGCTTCTGAGCACCTATAAACTGATAGAGTTTCTTAGCTATTATTATTTAGAATCAAATAATTTAGTTTTATGTAAATTGCTTTGTAAACTTCAAATAATAGAAGGTATTACCTACCAAAAACTGCAAAATGCACTCCCAATTCATTTAATATAGAGATCATGTTCTTCCTTTTTGTTATCATACTTAAGACTGAAGGATTTAAGCAAGCATCACTGAAAATCAAGACTGGCTTCAGGATGCTGAACTTTTCACAACTGTCACAAACCTATGGGAACAGAGTCCTATGTTACCATGGAATGCTTTTATGAAACACAAAGGAGACATCTCAAATAGCAATATGACTTCTCTTTAAAATCAGAAAAACTAACATATGAAAGTACAGAACAATGTTTTCATAAGATCACTTCCCATAGCCAATGTATCTCACTAGCACATTTGTATTCTGAAGAGGACAAGCTAGGCTTCCCCACTTAAACCACATTTTTATTTAAATGAAAATTGTACTATGCCACAAAAAAAATCCTCAAAATATAATGTGAAATTATTTTAAACACTTTAAAACATGTCAAAATGTTGAAACTATTCCATAAAATACTAATTATTTTTAATGATTTATTATTATTAGTTGTTGTTATTGTTTTTTACATCCCAACTGCAGTTTCCCCTGATAAAGTCAACAAGTCTATTTTAAAAATAAAAGAAATTATCAAAAATGAAAATATCAACATATTGAATGAGCTATTCAACAACTTGCATAAGAAATTCAACAAAGACATAAGACAAAACAGAAATCAGGAATGAGGATAAGGGTTTCTACATTCAGAAGAGACCACACATACAAATAAATAATGTTAGAAATGGTTATAACATAGAGAAAAGGCTAAAAAGCTTACTCAATGAAATCAGAGCAGAACGTTCTCCAGCTCTAGGTAATCAAACAGGCATTTAAGTACATGAGGAAAACAGGCTCAGAACAGAAGATCTCCATGTGCTATGATACCTAAGTGCCATGAGTACAGAACAAAGAAATGATATTAAAAGCTTAAAAGAGAAATGCCACGTTTCTTAAAAATAAGTATGCCAAACAGAATAACAACATATCAATCAGAAGAAACATTAAAGACCAAGAAATCATGAGCTGTAGTATTCAAAACCCTGAAATAAAATAGGTACCTACAAAGGTTATTGTATCAAAAATATTCTTTAATACTAAAGGAGAAATAAAGAACTTCCACAGTGAACAGACTAAAGCAATCTACGAACCCCAAGTTTAGACTGCACAGCATTCCCAATGAAATCCTAGATGCAGAAGAAGGAGAAAGAGATACACAACCATGAGATCTTGAGACAGAATATATCATTTAAGGAGGAAGATAAATAATAGTGGAACTAATAAAATTATTAACTCAGTAAATTACCAAATCAATGAGATGAAAGAAAAAGTTACGATTTACTCACCAACATTAAATATAATCAGTCTTCACGCTCCATTTATGAGTCAGACTGTTCAAGTAAATTTATAATAAGAGACAACCATTTCTTGTCTACAAGAAATTCATTTCATAGGCCAAACACAGAAATGAAAGTGAAAGTCTAAAAAATAATATTTCAATAAATGAAATCGAAAAGCAAGTAAGAGTACCACCATTGTGATCTGGCAAAGCAGACTGTGAGCCATAATTAGTCATAAGGACTAAAGATGGTCACTACTCATCAATAAGTAGAACTATTAATACATCAAGAGGATATAACAATTATAAACACGTATGCCCTTAATGTTGATGTACCCAGTTTTATAAAACAAACACTACTAGATATAAATGGACAGATTCACATATAGCAATGGTGAGTGACATCAATATCTACTCCCATTAACAGATCATCCAGACACAAATAAAGAGGGTGGGGAGATAACTCAGTGAGTAAAGAGCTTGCTGCATAGGTGTAAGAACTTTAGTTTGAGCCGGGCGGTGGTGGAACACGCCTGTAATCCCAGCACTTGGGAGGCAGAGACAGGCGGATCTCTGTGAGTTTGAGGCCAGCCTGGTCTACCAAGGGAGTTCCAGGACAGGCTCCAAAGCTACAGAATTCTTTGCATCAGAACCATATCAGAAATCAGTAACAAGAAAAGTCAAAAACATTATACATTGAAGATATCAATAATACAATGGATTGGGGAGAGAAAGTTTGTTCTTTAAAAATAAAAAGGTCAAGTCTCCAGTGAAAAGAGTGTGAAGGATTCAAATTAATAAAATCAGAGATGAAAGAGGTGATTTATAACAGATGCCAATGAAATATAGAAATCGTTAGGGAATATGATGGAAACATACTCAAATAAATTGGGAAACCTAGAAGAAATGAATAAACTTTTCTTGACATAGATGACCTATCAAAATCAATCCAGGCACACAGAAGCAGCAAGACAGATCTATAGTTAACAATGAGACTGAAGGCAGTGATAAAGTTTATCTTAAAAATTAAATAAATAAATAAATCTCATAACTGGGTGGGTAGAGTGTGGAATTATAACAGATATTTAAAGAATAACATCAAGAGCTCCTCAAATTCTTCTACCAAATGAAAAGAGAATGCTTGCAAGCTTTACTCCATGAAGCCAGTGCCACTATCAAAACCTGGTCCACCAAACAAAAAGGTATAAACCAAAATATTTCTGGTAACTAGAGAGGAAAAACAATTCAAGTTACTTGCAAGCCTAGTTTAACAGCCCATTAAAGAGTTTATGCATACTATAATCAAACTGGTCTCATACCAGAGCTGCAGGTAGAAAGAATGTAAGAGACAGAGAATGGGGAGTACTGCTGGAACAACGGCATTGGTAAGAGCAGAGCCGTTGGGCAATGATGAGGCCAGGAGCGAGCCCTTCTGGGAAAGACTGTGTCTGGACACGGCATCACTGTTAACCATATCCACTCACTCCTGACTTTAGAGGGAGTACTTTCTCGTTCTATGCCAGGATTGTTATATTTTTATTACTATGGCTTCATAATTTATCTTGAGATCTGGAATGGTGATCCAACTACCCCTGGCTTTTTGGGTTTTTTTTTTTTTGCCCAGGATTGTTTTGACTCTCCAAGGGCCTTTTGTGGTTCCATATGAATTTTCAGAGACTCTCTATTTCTGAGACTGAGATGAGGACCTTAATGAATATGTAAATGGCTTTTGGTAGCATGGTCATTTTCACGATATTAATTCTGCCAATCCATGAGCATGACATGCCTTTTCTAATACCTTTATCTCTTTCATCCAGGGTTTAAAGTTTTCATTGCAGAGGTCTTTCACCTCATTTGGTTAGGTTTATTACAAATTATTTTCATTGAGGCTGCTTGATAGTGGAAGTTACAAAAAAATCCCACACTAGTTCAGAATTACATATAATAAAGGGTTATTTATTTAGGGGATACTTACAGATCACTGTCCTAGATCACAGTCCTCTGCACGAATGGGGAACAGGAACAGAGTCTAGCAGCCAGAAGCAAGAGCCGGAAGCAAGAGAACAAGTACAAACTTTATAGCTGCATTTATAGTATAAGAGACCACTCCCAAGTGCACTGGTATCTTAAAGCCTATTGGCTGAAGGAATGGAAGGAGCTCCCACAGCAGCTACTATGTATGGGAGTATGTCCATGGTCTCCTTCTCTGTATGTTTGCTGGGAGTGTATAGTACTGGCTTGTGCAAGTTGGTTTTGTTTCCTGCCATGTTGCTGGGTTTATCATTTCTAGGTTTTCTGGTAGAGATTTTTAGAATCTTTTATGTATATGTTATCTATAAATAGGAATAGGTTAACTTCTTCCCTTGTTTGCATCCCTTTAATCTCCTTCTCTTGCCCTATTGCTCCAAGTAGTTCTTCAAACACACCATTGGAAAGAAGTGGTCATAATGGCCAGCCCTGTCTCATTCGTGATTGTTGTGGGATTGTTTCAAGTTTTTCTCCACTTATGACGCTGCTGGTGGTTGTCTTCCCAGATATAGCCTTACTTTCTCGTGGACTTTATCATGAAGTCATGTTGGATTTTTTTCAGAGACTTTTTCTGCATCTATTGCATGACATGTAATTTTTATAAGTAAATCTGTTTTTGTAATTTATTATGCATTATATGTTGAACCATCCCTACATCTCAGAGACAAAGCCAACTTTGTCATTGTGAATAATCGTTCTGATATTTGTCTGTTGGGCTTACAATTATTTTATTGTGGACTTTTGAATTTGTTATCCAATACCAAGTGATAAGCACTGAAAATATGAATAGCTGACTGTATTTATATATTTCGAAATATACATACATATCAGTCTTATATATACAATTAAAGAAAAAGAGGTCATCTCAAAAAGAAGAAAAAATTCAAAAAGACAAAGTTTGGAGGAGACACGTTGGTGGATAGGTAGAGTTGGAGGGAAAAATGAAAGGTAGATATGATCATATTTCATTATATATGGAATAATAAATCATTTAGAAAAAATCATACAAGGAAATCTTCATGACTTTGAAGCAAAGGTTTTTTAAGCAGAACAGCAAAAGTATACATCACAAAAAAAATTGGTCAATTAAACTTAGTTTAGATTAAAATCTCCCACAATAGAAAAATTGAAAATAAAACCCTGACTAGAAAAAGA
This sequence comes from Microtus pennsylvanicus, assembly GCF_037038515.1. Classification (NCBI taxonomy): domain Eukaryota; kingdom Metazoa; phylum Chordata; class Mammalia; order Rodentia; family Cricetidae; genus Microtus; species Microtus pennsylvanicus. Next base: position 45,795,182 of record NC_134584.1, read on the forward strand.
CATCTTCATAACATATATTCAACAATGGAATTGGACCTGAAACTAGATAACAACCTCTACAAATCAATTTCACAAGGACAGAAATTCAAATTTCTAGTTGGGGAAAAATACCATGGACTTGATCTTGGTGGCACACACTGTAATTCCAGCAGTAAGGAAGACCAAGACTCGCCTGTGCAATTCAGTGATAGTCTGTCTCAAGATAAATAAAAAACAATAAAAATTAAATTTTAAAATAAAATAAAAAGAACATCAAGTAAAGAATAAATACAACTGACTCATAAACATCTGAGAATGTTCAATATCATTACTCAACAAGAAATACAAATTAAACTGACAATGGTATGTTACTACAATACCTAGCAGTATGATAAAAATAGTGTTGAACAGCAAGAAAATGGAATAGTCAAAATTTTCATATGCTGCTGATGGATATATAGCTGGTACAACTATTTTGAGAAAACGCTTGGCAGCACATAGTCAAGCTACACATATGTCTGTATATGACACAAAAATTCCACTTCTGGGCATGGACTCAAGAAAAATGATTACTTCTAACTACCAAAAGAATTATATAAGAATGCTAATAGTGATTTCATAATAGCAAATATTAGAAACCATCAGAGTATCTTTGAACATTAGAATAGATAAGTCAATTATATTATAGGTCACATATTAAAACATAACTCAGTAAGAAAAAGAACAGATATTGTTACATACAACAATTTGAGTGAATCTCAGATGTGTAAAAACAAGCCCACACAAAGGGATACATGCTGTATGACTGGGAGTGATGGGTGAAGGCCAGGGTAAGTGACTGGGCGAGAATGAGGGTCCAGTAATGTGCTAGAAATAATTTATATTTCGATTATTTAAAAAATCATATAGAACTCTAGACTTCAAAATTGTATAAATCAGAAAATTTGGTTAATAACTTGCTTTTGAACATAGCGGACAATGAGGACTACTGAGAACTCAAGAACAATGGCAATGGGTTTCTGATCCTACTGCACGCACTGGCTTTGTGGGAGCCTAGGCAGTTTGGATGCTCAACTTACTAGACCTGGATGGAGGTGGGGGTTCCTTGGACTTCCCACAGGACAGGGAACCCTGATTGCTTTTCGGGCTGGGGGGAGACTTACTTGGGGGAGGGGGAGGGAAATGGGAGGCGGTGGCGGGGAAGAGACAGAAATTTTTAATAAATAAATAAATAATAAAAAAATAATAAAAAAACGAAGTAATACATATGCTTATGCAAGGCAGTAAAACATATGAATACAAAAACTGAGCAATATATGAGTTCATAGGGTTCTGTGAAATGACAGTTGTATCTAGACAAAAGAAAATGTCACAAGATTTGAGTTTTAGAAATCAGGCAGACAAAAAATTTGAAAACTACAGTTTTCAAATCTCGCCAAGTGTATGTGATGAATGACATGTATCCCTGCTAACATGATATGAATCAGCACTTGCTAATGTTTTTCAGGCCAGAAGCAGCAGCAGCCTGGTAGAAATTCATGTTTGCAGGCCTTACTGCAGTCCTACATAATCTGAAACACTAATGTAAGGCACTCACACACACACACACACACACACAAAACCCAACTTTATTTAACAACTCCTTTGTACAATACTGATACATACAGAATTTGAAAAAGGAACTGAGGAGATGGCTCAGAAGGCAAAAGCAATGGCTAATCTTACAAAGGACTCAGATTTAATTGCTAGCACCCACATGGTGTCTCAAAATAGTCTAACTAAAGTCCCAGGAAATCTGGCACCGTTTTTTAGCACATGGTACATAGGCATACATGTAGACAAAACACCCATACATGTTTAATTAATTAATTAATTAAATATATTTGAGAAACCACATTATAAAGGAAAGTAGATTTTGAATCTCTGACTGTATACCATAACTACAGATTTACTCATTGTAAATGTCTTACAAATTATTGAAGTAAAAGTCATTGTATCAAATGAGGGATCAAAGTTACAAGAGTTGCTTGAGGAAAAAGTCAGTAAGCCTCTTTTAGGCCTATTCAAGGAGACATCAAAGTAAGTATCCTCAGTAGGCAGATAGAAATATAGGTCTTAAAAGGAGGTTAGATCCAAATTATAGATCCATAAATAGAACAGATGAAGTAGTTAAAGCCAAAGGAATTTACAAACTGCTTTATACTACTAGGTCTTAGAGAAACAAATATGTATGAAAATAGTTTGATACTAATGTCGAAAATTATAATATAGATAAGAAATTCTCAAATTTTCAATCTCAAGATTTTGTTTCCCAGTCCCCTAAAAACCTAAGAAATTGACATAGGAACCTACTAAGAAACAACAATGGCCTAGTATGTGTATTTTTATAAAGAATATATTTGCAAACACAAATGGCATACTGTGAAAACCTCATGTCTTGTTAAGTAAAGAACAGGGAGATATTATCTTTTGTGTCATTCAATTTACTGGAATATACTGCTTTGTATGACATATAATCTCAAAATCTGGTCTTTTACAGATAAGTAACTAGGAAAATACTTGAAAAAGCTTTCTAGATAATTGTGAATATTTTTCTTTACTACTATACAAAAACTCTGTAGGACAGTTTCCCAGAATGGTTTTCAATGTGACATCTCAAAGTCACGTGAATTAACTTATCAAACTCTATATATGCAGAACAAACTAAGAATGAGAAAAGCAACGGACACCCAGTAAGACTGCAAGGAGAATGCTTAGCACTGTTAGCATCACAGATAGGGACCTCATGGAAATCTCTACTGCACATACACTATCATTTGGACAGTGCTAATTTATATTTGCAACAGGCAATAGTTTTTCAAACACCAAACTAAACAAGCAAGTACCCCACATGGCAAACATCTTGTCTAATTTGTTCCTGGCCATTCTTTAATGTGCATGGTAATCATTCCCCCTGCCAAGACTCAGTCCTATGGCACAGCCAACTAAATATGTACCCTACTAGCCATTGTTGCCTCCTGGTGTTGACAAAGGTCCACTATGCATATTTTCACCTTTGCATCTCTGCTCTTGCAACTTCCTGAGTCTAAAACAATTTCCTTGTAGACAGTCAGAAGTCTCATGCTATTTCATTTCACTCAGGGATCTCCTCTGATACCACTTGATGATTGGGGTCTTATTTTTTACTATATTTTGCTTATTTTTGTGTCCATATGGGGGTACCCATGCCATAGGCACATGCATAGGCAAGGACTACTTGCAGGAGTTGATTATCTTCTTCCATTGTCATGGTCTCAGGGAATGAGCTCAGGTTGTCAAGCTTGGCAGCAAGCACTATTATCCAGTGAGCCATCTGCCAGCCCAAGGAAGGTCTTACTCAAGTAACTTCTTTAAAAATGGCAAGCACCTCCAACTTCAACTCTTGACATTTCTTATTCTGCATCATCTTTATCCACAGCATTTGTTGCCACCCAGCATATTATATATTTCTTTTTTTAAACTGTTTTTCCATCTAAAAACACGAGCTCCCATGAGGTTAAGGTCTTTTTTCTTTGTCTATTCCCTCCTGTACCCCTGCTGCTCAGAACAGTGCCTAGTGTTGTACTTGGCATGTTTTAGATGGGTTATATTAATAATTCACATGTTTTTTATTGAACACTATATGCCAAGCACTCCACATCCTAGAAATGAATATTTGCTGAACCACATGAATACTGAGCACGTATCTGCCCCAGTAAACAAAGATGTGAACACAGAGGTTGACAACTAAGCTTCAGAACAAAACATTTCAGGGACAAAGAAATTATGACATCTTCAAACCAGATATTCTCTCTCAGTAATTTTATAACCAAATAATCTAGAGTTATCACCAATATAAACAACATAAATTCTTTGAGCAATTCTTTCTAGAAACAATAGTTTTAAATGGAAACATTTGCAGAGGTGCCAATCGCAGACCATTCAATGTTGTTTCTTTGCTTCCTTGACAGTCCAGAAACCATATGGGTACACATTGCTCCTTCAAGGGCCTGGCAGTAAGGTGCTCTGTTCACTTGTGTTCTTGACCCTTGACCTTGTCCATCTGAGAGTAATTGACGTTTCAAAGGCATTAGAATTCTGCAACCTCCCGAGCTTCCCCCAAGATACTAGCATTTTCAATAACATGGCTGGTATGCATATGAGTGGTATGCTTGAAAAGAAACACTAGAGGATGAAGTCTTGCTAGATAATCTTTCAAACTGCACAATCCATAAAAAAAAAACATTTCCCAAACACCATCCTGCCATTTGACACACAGTGTTTTAAATCCTTCAATAGTAAACACATGACTTTCCCTTGGTATTTTACAAAATTGTGGAAGGCAGTCTACCAAAAACCAATGGAATCCATGAATTCATCTTTATTGAGATTTAATTGTTTCCACCCCCTGTACCTATGAGCATGGCCTTATTTGGAAACAGGTTCAATGCAAATATAACTGAGTTTAGTTAAATGAGATGATCAGAGTGGACTCTAATTCAATAACTTTTATCCTTAAAAGGCAAAAGGGGAGTGGGGAGGAAGGGAGAAGGAGAAGGGAGAGAAATTATTACGTGAAGGTAGAACCAGAAGTTGGAGTAACGCATGTATACATATTTTCAAGGACTAATGTCCTCACCAGAAACCAGGAGAGCCATAAAAGTGCCAATTGTGCCCACCCTTTGATCTGCAGTCCTTCAAGACAAACTTTCTTTTGCTGATTTAAGGCCCCTATTTTACAATACTTTTGCTTGTCAATCCTAGAAAACTAATGCAATACTGATGATAGATAGATAGATAGATAGATAGATAGATAGATAGATAGATAGATAGATAGATAAGCAAGTAAATAAATAAGTAAAATGAGGAAAGATATATATTCTATTAGGGAATAATCCAAAAAAATTCTGAGATTACTTTGCCATGAAGGGGGTGAAGTATAAGGCCCTGTTCCTTAAACGTGAGCTGCACAAAATGACTTCATTCCAAAGGTTATACAACAGATAAGCAGGGAACGTACTTCAGAGTGGTGACATTTAACAAACGTCAATGTCTGCAGTGTTGACAATGTGCAGACCTGAAAAGATGTGATTTTTTTTAAAAAAATGAAATTGTATTTCTGTGGTTTTCCTAAATAAATAAAATATACCAGTATTATCAATATGAAAAACATAGAATTTTAAAATAAAGGACATTCTTAAAGAATACATGACTGATGTTCCTTTAAAATATTGAGATCATTATAAACAAAGAGTATCAAGAGAAATTGTCATAACTAAAATAAGCCTAAAAAGTGAGAGAGACCAAGTGCAGTGTGTTCTCCTACCCGAAATTCTGAAACACAAAAAGAGCGTCATGTAAAAGCTAAGGGCATCTAGGTAGAACACAGACATTGATTAATAATGTATACATTTCTGTTCACTAATTGTGACAAATGTTCCAATACTAATGTAAAATGTAAGTAATAGGGGATAATGTGAGTCCTTCGCAATATTTCACATCTCTATGCAAATCTAAAATACCCTTGAAAGTTCACTACAAATAAAATAAATCAAGACCAAAACCACTCCCATTGTTGGTAGGTTATGTTGTTAAATCACCACTCAAGACCATTCTATCAATTCAATTATACCACTATTTATCATATCCATTCATTCAGAGGTGTGTGTTTTCACTCTCCACTATATACCACACACTATTATGAGGCTTAGAGTGATAATACACATAAAGTTCCTATTGACTCCTTTTATTCTGATGTAAATGTGTTTCTTTTCTTATTGCTATGACTAAATAGCTGTCAAAAAAACTTAAAGGGGGATTTATTTTGACTTTCAGTTTATAAAATTACAGTTCATCGTGGTCAAGAAGGAACAGTGGTAAGAACAAGTTGGTCCATGATGCCAACCAAGAAGCAGAGAAACGGAAATGTCATTGCTTAACTTGGTGTCTCCTTCCATTTTAATTCATTCAAGGACCTCAGCCCATGGAACAGTGCTGTTCACATTCTGGGTGGGACCTTCCTTCTCAGTTAAATTTCTCTTAAAGAACCCTCACAGGCACTCAAGGTTTGTCTCATTAATGCCCTAGAGTGTTCCTTGATCCAATAAAGCTGACAGTAGAAAAACACCACCACAGATGTTTTTGAATCTTCTGACATGATCTTTTGCACACAGTTATCACTTACACATTCCACAGCAGCTTGGACTAAACACTGGTCAGTGAAAGCCTATGTGTGAAGATTATAAGCACAGGTATATGGAAAGGAGAAACTAGCCTACACCTATGAGGAGATACCTAGTAAATATCTACCCCAGAAACCAGTACCACAACCAATGAGCTTTGCTAACTAGTCGCAGGACTTAAAGAATAAGATTTTCTTCCAAAGCTACAGAAGAGCTATCTAGATACACAAGATTTTATAGTGAGGAAAGAAAGGACTAACATGGAAAAGGAAACAATAGCTGGGAGATGTTATTCAGCCAAGTATTTGATTGCCACTTATACCTACACAGGCATCAAGCTTCTCAACATATTCCTTCCAACATCAATGCCCCAAACCAACTACACTTTCAGAGATCATTTCAAAACTCTTACTCCTTGGTATTAAGCAACAGAACAACTATTGGGTCTCTATCTTCTAGCTGCCCTCATATGCTTACCTTTACCCGGTGTATACAGGTATATACATATACTCTCACATGCTACTGAATAACCATTTCATAAACCTTGTTTCGTCTTCCAAACCTAGCTGTTCTTTCTATTCTTAGTCCCTACAACATTAACTTGCAACTATACTTACACAAAGGGTCTCCAACTTATTTCTGCTCCTGACTTTTAATCTCTTCTATTCAAAAACCACCTTTACCTCAAAAATTTATTGGGTCATGTCACCAACACCTTTTTAATAGTCTGCAGTAATATATGGTTACATCTGTAAGTCCTAGACAATCATTCAACATATTCTAGCACATCAGGCTGGAATTATTATCCAATTAATATTTTACAATAGCATCACATTGCCCTGTCTTTGCACCATTCTATTTCCACACCCAAATATTTTCCACCTTGAGTCACTGGGAGAAATCAGATGCATTGTGCACACCCTCCTAACCTAAAAAATTAAGTACCAGACAATTAATAGTCAAAGATGTCTCACCGAGAACTTAAAATTTCATAGCACAGAAAGAGAGAATTTTAAAATAAATTTCTCGCTAGAGATGCTTTCCATAATTTACCTCAATCGCAAAAAAGAAAAAAAAAACAAACAAACTCTGCTCAAAAACTGCTGAAAGAGGGTTAAGATGTGTTAAGTCTTTGACCAAGACCATGCAATGGTTAGGAAAAATGGCTGCGTCTGAATACAGGTTTGTATTAAAAGAGAGTATTCCCCAAAGTTCACACTTAAGTTTTCCAGTCCCCTTTTGTGCAGATACTAGGTTCAGGTTTTCTTCCCCTAAAACCACTGGAGTTACTATGTCCAGAAAGGAGTTTAATCAGTGGCCACAAAAGGATTAGAATGACAGATTCGCTGGCAGCTTCCAAGCCTTCGTGCATGTTTCCAGCATCACCACCCTCCATTTCCCCTGCAGGGTCTGGCAAGAAAAGATAGTGGCCCAAGCCTAGCAGCACCTCCTACAGGCTCTTTGGTACTCGGGTCCAAGTCATAAGCATCATTGAAATGAAGAATGGTCAAGTCATAGGAGTTCCTGTCTCCTTACCGGTTCCCTGGAGTATCAGAAGAGAGCTCTACATCCAGCACTGCTCGCTGAGGTGGCTCCTCCTCCTCAATGGCCTCCATTACACGCTCAGAGATAAGGCTTCTCTCTGAGCCTGGCAACCCTGTAGGCATGCTCCTCAGTGGAAGTGGGAGCATGCGCAGCACTTGCTGGGTGTGGGCCATGTGTGGAGGCCTGTGCTGCTCCTGAGTTCCCAGGCCCCTCGTGCCTTGTGCTTGCCTGACTGTATCTAGGCCAAGAGATGGCCGCCCTGTGGCCTGACAGCCATTAAAGCCTAACGGGAACCCTGATGCCCTTGCAAAGAATTGTTAGAATGAAGTCATAGTTGTAAAAACGTAGTCAATGCTCGTTTCTTTTGCATCTTGTTGAGTAACTATTTTTCTATTGCACATCTCTCCCTCTTTTACAGGGAAGTAGAACAACTATTAGAGACCTCAAATACATTTTTTTTTCTACACTCAAATTCTTGATTTCTTTCTGTCTGAGAGGTCCTGGGAATCCATTAATAACTGAGCCCAGACTGAAGTAGCTGCCTATTCCAAGAAGAACAAAACAGACCCAGTCCCCATCCTGCTCGACTCTGCACAATTTCACCTTGCCCTCACCCTGTTCTTTTCTGACCTTTTCTGCCTCTCCCATAATCCAAATGCCACTTCCTTCTTTCACATTTATTCAAGAGCCGGGCAATTCACTTCTCCTTTTCTGATCTACCGCACGATTCTTCATCTGTAGCTCTCTTTAACGCATCTAACATTCTGACCCTGGAATATTGTTCTGTGGGAGCTGACATTTTGTGTGTGAGAGAGAACAGAGCAAGTGAAAAACTAAGGCTTTTATTGAGTCACATTTATTTTACGCAGTTATGGTGGCCTGATGGAATCCATCCAGGTGATCAATAAGGTACCCCAGAGTTCTGCAACCCATTGGAATACTGCCAGCCAGACATTTGCTCAATTGAACTTGAATTAAATGGCTACATCTAGAATACAAAGTGCCAACATTGAAAAATAAGAAAAATAAAAGTTGAGCAAATAAATAAAATTAAAGGATTGTGGCGATGGCAAAACCTTCCTCCTATGAAGCTAGAGGCCAACAATGTTTGTGTAGAGCAGGTCAGTCTTTTGAAAAGTTTGTATAAAAATATTCCAAAGCCAAGCAACAGAAAAGATAAACCTATAAACTTGCTGGGTATAAAATAGGTTTAAAAAACCAAATCTAACTATTTTTCAAAATGGTATTACTTAGTTTACCTCAAGAATCATAAGAACAAAACAACAAATTACAACAAAAATCTACCAATGTAATTCACCATAAAATATCTTTTTTTTATTGATTTTTTGAGACAGGGTTTCTCCTAGTTTTTTTTGTTTTTTTTTGTTTTTTTTGTTTTTTTTTTTTTTTTTGGTTTCTGTCCTGGAACTAGCTCTTGTAGACCAGGCTGGTCTCGAACTCCCAGAGATCCGCCTGCCTCTGCCTCCCGAGTGCTGGGATTAAAGGCGTGTGCCACCACCGACCAGCACCATAAAATATCTTTAAATAGAAAATAAAGTTATTAGTGGCAAATTGTGCAAGAAATATTTAATAAAGTTAAGCAGTTATTACTTAAAAATTTGTAGTTGCCTAAGGAATGAAAAAAAAACTTTTTTATTTGATAACCCAATAGCAAAATTCTACTAAACTAACTTTAAATATGTTCCTTATTAAGCCATCAATAAATTAATAAGCTTGGCCTTATCATCATCACTGTTTTAATAGTGAATAGAGAAAACTTTTGCCATCAATATATTCAACAAAGGATAATATCTAGAATTCACAAACATGGATACTCAAAAAATAGACTGTAAAAAATAAACTGGTCAAAACTGGGCTAATGAACTGAACATTGTTAAAAAGAAGTTCAAATAGTTAATAAACATGTTTAAAGTGCTCAATATCTTTAGCCATAAAAGAAATACAAATTAAAAGTGGTTTTTTTTTTTGCCAGGTGTTGGTGGCACACACCTTTAATCCCAGCACTTAGGAGGCAGAGATAGGAAAATTTCAGTGAGTTTGAGGCCAACCTAGTCTAGAAGGAGAGTTCCAGGACAGCTAAAACTGTTACACAGAGAAACCCTATCTTGGAAAAAAAAAACACACAACTATTTGTCATCTCCATATCATCACAGTCGAAAGGCCTATCATCAAGAAACAAACGACAAGTGTTGCTGAGGGGGTGGGAAAATAACTCTTACACACTGCTGGTGAGACTGTAGTGTGGGGCGGATACTATAGAAATCAGATTTTAAAAACACGATTAATTAATACTATTGTAATTTGTATATGATATAATTTTATATGTTGAAAATATTGAGGTATCCAAGTACAAATAAATGAGCTACATGAAGGCATGAAGGGGGTATGTGAAAAGGTCCTTTTCTATCTTTATAATAATTCTATAAATCTAAATTTTTTCAATTAAAAGTTTGTTTCGAGGTGTGTGTGTGTGTGAGTGTGTGTGTGTGTGTGTGTTTGAATTCATTAAGTAGTTCAGCAAAGCCATGGTATACAGACTAATTTTCAGAAGTCTTTCACAGTTCTTTATACTACCAACTATCAATCCAAAATCAGAGTAATAAAATAGACAAGATAGTACTCAAAAGAACAAAAGTATATACAAATAACTTTAAAAGAAGTGGCTTCTTTTTATACCAAAAATTACAGAGTATTGCTGAGGATAAAAAATAAATTGTAAGATAGTCCATGTGGGGGGTGGACTTGAAGACTTGATTTTAAGATTCTATCTAAACTGATCTATAAATTCAATACAATATTAAACAATGCAAGCCTTTATGCAGAAATTGGCAAGCTGTTTCTAAATTTTGCATGAAATAAGAAAGGACCAAATTTTTAATAAGGGTCATTTGATTTTAGTTCATTCCACATGTTTTCTCCAATTCTATGAAGTCTTGGTTTCTGATAATCAATGCTTGACCTCACCTGAGGTCCTATTTTGTTTGACTCATATCTCTTCCTGAGAAACGGTCCATCCCTGTTTCTTTGCATGTTTACTAATATTTGGTTGGAAACTAGAGATTTTATTATATGTTGCAGTGATCACCCTGTGTTTATGTAAATGTTCTCCTTTTGTTTTATTGAATAGTCCATTTGTTTGGGTTCAAATTGCAAAGTTTGTCTTCCCTCTGTTAGGTTACCACTGATGTAAATATAGTCTTCCAGTTTGCGATTATCACCAAGTCACTAGCCTTGGTATTAGTGTATGCCCTGTACCTGTACAGAGGAGAGCTCATCTAAAAATGTGAGCTCTCATTATACTAATAGGTGAGGGCCCATTTTGGACTTTCTCTAAGGACACATCATCAATTTCCAGATCCTCCATCCTCCTCAGACAATGCCTATCTTATACGCTACAGTTTTCCCACATGAGAAATTCAGAAATTTAGGAACACTATATAATAGAGACTCAAGATAATACTCTTTGTCATTATTACATCAAGAACTTTCTCTTTAAATTCTCCATTGCATTTCTAGTCATGAAGTTATGGGACACCTCGAATTGATAAGGCTTTGGTTTATAGTTATAACTTTCTAATTAAATGTCCCTGCATCTGGAGAAACCCATCAGGACAAGCCCTTGCTTGAATTAAGCCACAACCTTACAATATTTAGTCCTTTCTGACATAATTTTTCAAGAAAAAAAGAACTTCCCTCTATTTTCTATTTTAAGTGCTTTCTTATATTTCAATTCTTTGCATTTTAAAATGTCCAGCTATAATTACAATTTATTATATGAGTCATATAACTATTTTTCTCCATTTACTAGAAATCTGGCCTCTTATTTAAAATTTCCCATAGTTAGAAGTTCTTTTAAATTCCATTAGTGATCATATTTTTAAAACATACACTGATTTCTTGACTCAATAGTACATAAAGTACTTAAATTCTCTCATTGAGACTCAGGAACGGGAAAACATGTTCAATAGGAGCATCTCAAAAGGCTTAGGAAATTTAAATCGTATAGAGAACATAAAAATTGGGAAAAAAGCTTACATTTCAATCACCATGAATGCTTTAGCAGTCTGAGCAATGTAATTTATTGTGGCACATTTTAACCCCACCTCCACCCGCTCCCTGTTTCTCTGTTTCAAAGCAGTGTCTGAGATTTAAGGACTGAATTATTATCAATTTGCACTACGTAACTTCTCTGAGGGCCTGGTAAGAACCAAATCACCACAATTGCTTACATTTGGCTTGGTTTGGCATGGCTTCGGGGCTTATCTCCATTATTTTTGCATTCATGAATTGTCATAACTTGCTCACATCTCAGTCTTAACACCTACATTTCTTCAATACAATAATATTTCCACTTTCAAGATTAGATACATAACCAGGGTCATCACAATGAATCAAACTTGGATACATATTTTCATACCTTTGCATAACTCATGTCTTCTTTGTTTATCAAAATTTTTATTAACAAGAATGTAAGTTACTACATTTAAATAACTTTTACTTCATGTATAAAAGGCACCTTAAATGAGGATAAATTTGAAAAATTGGTTCAATAGAAAATGCTCTTGTCCTTTGGTGTTCTATGTTACAAGAGAGAAATCAATAGTCATATTTTTGTTATTTTGCAATTGGTCTGATTTTCCCGTATTTGCGTTTATAGGTTTTTTTTTCTTTCTTATAATCCTAGTATTTGAACAATTTTGCCAGCACATGAGTGGGTACAGAATTCTGTTCAATCATATTTGCCTGGGAATGCAATGACCTTTCCAATACTTGGACCTAGATGACAACCTTGAGAGACCTATACTAAAGAAACTCCTAACACTGTAGTCGTACAATAGATGCTTAAAGTTGTGGTAGGAATTCTCTGATACTACTTTGACCTCTGTCTCCAAATGATAGAAATTCCTGCCTTTGATATACAAAAATTGTTTGAAGGCTATTTTGTTACAAGAATAATCATTGTTATTTTATGAGAATTTTGGTTACTAAAGAAAAAAGAAAAGGATTCCCCCCCCCCTTCTCTCATGTATACACCCTCTATATCAGTCAGTAACACAGACTGTTACTGTTGGCCAGGCAGAGTGGGGTGACTTTTAATTGGTCACTTCCATTTAATGATCACACTACCTAATTAAAGATGTGGACATACTCATCGTATGGGAGCTACCCTGATTCAGCTAGCCATCATTGCTTCTCTTGTGTGATTTTAATGTTTCCCAGTTCCTTTGAGACAAAATTCAAAAGTGTGTTGAAAAGTACAGAAGTGCAGAATGAAATGAAATAATTACTAGGGTGTTTCTTAATGTATATGATCAAAAAGAAAATATACATTATTATTGGACAGAAAGCAAAAGCCCAAACAGGGAACATTTACAGCAAATGCCAAAAGTGATAGCATCCCCGACATATTCTATTCTTTTTAAATCATTAAGATAATTGAGCTACCATCGACAAATGAAAAAGACAATGAAAAATACACATGGGGCAAGCACAAATTCAACTTTACTAATAATAAAAATAGCAATAAAATAAGTTGCAAACAGGTAACATTTAAGGTTGGTGATAGTGAGTGGGGAAGAGGAGGCACGCGGTAAGCAAAGGAGATATGAAATCTCTGCCCATTTTCCTTTATTTTTGGTGTAAACCAAAAACTACCAGAGAGAAAAAAAACGTATTGAGAGGGGGAAAAACCCTACTGAAAAGTAGTTTAGGGCCAACAAAACTCCACTTTCATCCTTCTAGGTTCCTGACTAAGCCCAGAGAATTGCATTGCCATAAAAAGAAATTCATAGGAAAAACACATTCTTGAATGTATTTACTATACTTTATGTGACATGAAGCCTCATGAGGAAATGAAGATATGAAGAGCAATGAAAGGAATGCTTCTGGTTGCTGCTAGGTACCAAGATGATAATGGTCATGATTTATTTCCTTCTGATTTTAGCCATACACACTCCTCCTTTTACCTTTAATTTTATTTCTAGATTACACAAATGCAGACATACGCTGATTCCTTTCCAATGTCTATTCCTTGTATTTCTTATTTTAGTGGCATGCTGACTAGCATCTAATGTATTATTCACACAAGTTGTAACAGGTGCTCTTGTAGTATTATACATCTTAAAGCATCTTCGGTGCTTCATCATTATAGGTCTCCTCTAACATTCAGTAGACGACTTTTATAATAATTGGCAGTTTTTCATTCCTAACTTACTTATAAAAGTGTTTATATTTAATTGCTGTCAATTTTCATGAATGATTTTATTCTATAAGACCAGGACTGGAAGTGTTGCACAGTAGCACAGTTCTTGTCTAACTTGTGCCAGACTCTGACTTTGATTCCTAGTATTGCAAAAAAAAAGATTTTTAAAGAACTATCATGCAATACTTGACTTATTTAAGCTGATAATATGAAAAATGATTTCTTTCTTATATTAACCCAATTTTTAAAGCTAGGCATTGTGGTACATGTCTGTAATATAGACACACTGGAAGGTGTCACAGAAGGGTTACAAATTCAAGGCTGACCTGGGAACATAAATTTGAAGGTGACATGCACTGTTCCTAAAAAAGAATAGAATAAAGGAAGGTGTAGGAGAAGGCCCGCTTGTTTGTTCCCAACCGCCCATAACCGAAATAATCACACAGAAACCATACTCATTAAATCACTGCTTGGCCCATTAGCTCTAGCTTCGTATTGGCTAACTCTTACATTAATTTAACCCATGTCCATTAATCTGTGTGTTATCATGAGGCCGTTGGCCTACCAGCAAAGTTTCAGCATGTCCATCTCCAGTGGCAGCTCCATGGTGTCTCCCTGACTCCACCCTTCTTTCGCCCATCATTCAGTTCCGTCTTCTCCACCTACCTAAGTTCTGCTTTATCAACAGGCCAAGGCAGTTTCTTTATTCATTAACCAAGACAGAAGGGCCTCCCACATCAAAAAGGAAGGGAGTAAGGGAAAGATGCCAGACATGGTAGTGTGTCCTTGTAATCTCAGAATAAATTCAAGGCAAGTCTGATCTGTCCGGTTAATTCTAGGTCAGCTAGGGCTACAAGCAACAAGAACCTACCTCTCAGAAAGGGTACAAACCCAGATTGGTAACGCTATAGTAGTATTTCCCTATACAGATTATCATTGTTCATGTTTGTTTAGGGTTGTGATATATGCTTTAAAATGATATTGAACTTTAATTTTCCTTTCTTAGGCTTTTCTTATCAAAATTAAATTTACTCTATACCTTTATGCTATAAAATAGTTTAGTTAAAGGTCAGGGTTTATCTGTAGTTTTCCTGTTTGTGAAAAAAATTGATATCTTTTTCCTATTAGATGTTCTGATATAAGTGTACCTAGTTATAAAATCCATTATGTGCAATGAAACACACAAATAAAGAATTTAGAAGCCAACAACTTTGTCTTATTTAACTCTCTACTGCCATTTTCTTCTCACTGCACAGTCCAGTGTCTTACTATCCAGTGTCATTTTATGACACATGCAGTCTGTGTAGCTAATCCTATACTCAAGAAACTGAACAATCCCATCAGTAACCAGCAGTATAAGATCTAAACAGCCTGGGCTGGAGAGAGGGGCCACCAGTTAAGAGCACTTGTTGCTCTTGCAGAGGGCCAGGTTTGGTTCCTAATACCCACATGGCAGCTTCAGGGAGCCATCACCCTCTTCTGGCCTTTATGGGTACTGCACACACATGGTGCCCATGCATACATGCAGGCACAAACACCCATACTCATAAAATAAAAATAAATAAACCTTTTTCTTTAAAATCGATCTAAATATGATGGGTGAACATGATGAGTCAGACTGCTTTTGCCAGGCAGCTATAGTCATAGCTCCTCCTTCCCCAGCTCAACCCTAGTATGGCTTGATGGTGTATGGTAGATATATGGAAGGACCAAATCCAGGACTGTCTCGTCCTAAGACTTCAAATAATGCTGACGTCACTGGAATCCTGTCACTACTTCCTTTGGCTTCCTTTGTCAAGCAGGCTGTCTCTATAGGGTGGAAGGACTTGAGGCCATTTCTGGCTCCTCCTAGCTACCTCGTTACTAATTCCAAAGTAAGGAGTTAGAACCTCTGCATGTTAAATAACAGGCGGACACTTAGTCATCTCTCTTTATATCTTGGGGATGGAGGTCTTGATTGTCCAGACTGCGTTCAGACCTTTCTCCATTGTGTTCAAAGTGGCTCTCTTGTTACTGTATTCCCACTGGCCAAAACCACATGAAGAGGAAGAAAGACAGCTCCTACAGCTCCTGCAGCTCCTGCAGCTCCTACAGCTCCTGCAGCTCCTGCAGCTCCTGCAGCTCCTGCAGCTCCTGCAGCTCCTGCAGCGAAAGGAGAAGGCAACAAGCAGCAAAGCCACCACCACATCCGTGACAGAGATGCACAGGCTGCTCAGAGAACTGCGGCTCTACGGTCTCCTGAGGAAGCTGCACCTTCACTTTCACCAAAAAGATTCCCAGATACACAGTTTGAGCCCATCCCGTCCCTAAATTTCAGAGGTGTCATGTATAAACTGAAGTCTCACACTCACGTTACTACTACACTCAGCTAAGCTTTCCTACTAAACCAGCCTCCCTGGATTGTGGATGAAGTTTAACCTCCTAAATATAAACCTCCATAGATGTGCGCACATCCTCTTTTTCCCCATCAAAGGCCTGTCAAGTTTTCCTTCATAAAGCCTGCACCACTTACCGCATATTTTTCCTCTTTTTATTATTTTTTTAATTCCAAGTCCCTTTGTGTTAAGACAACAATCCTTCCCATTTTAAATTTCCACTTTATCCATTTTATATATGGTACTTCTCAAAATATTGCTAAATTTTCACTTCTAAAATTTCCAATCAATTTTTCTCTATTGTTTATAAAAGGCAGCCATCCAAAACACTTGGCCTGATGTTTCAAGATCAATTACAAACTGGCTCCAAAACACTTTTAAAATTTCCTTGATTATTCTTTGATTATGTAAAGCCTCTTATCTAGCCAGACAATACATTTGTCATTTCCCATCCATAGTGCCTGTGTTTGAAACCTCCTCTTGTGCTGTGGTTCTTCCAATTCCTTTGCCTTGAATGTTTTTCTTATTTTTTTCTCCTTATCTGTGTCCAACCTCCAATCTCCAGGACACTTCAAATTTCTCTATTTTATTTTTATGACTTCAACAGCTTGACACATCTCCCCAGGAAGCTTTCACAGCTCTTTGAGACACTACTCATTCAGTAACAAAATATGATCCTTTCTATTTTCCAGTCCATAGTCAAGTAAGTCCGTGTGCGTGTCGCAAGCCAACCCAGCTCTACTCTCATCCCTCCCTAGATACTATCCTTTAAAGGACGCAGTACACGAAGAGCTTCAGACCTAAAACCAGTCTTGTTGCCCAAAACCATGAGCCTGGAGTGGATAAATCTGTACACCAATGAGGTCATTTAATTGCAATTGTTCTCTGTTCCCAAAAGTAATTGGCATGGTCTGTGTCACTGAATTTCTGCTTCAATTTTTTTCCCCCAGATCTTTAGGTCCTTCTGGAAAATGGAGCCCTACTTCCAATTGTAATCCTCTCTGACCTCAGAACCTTACTGAGTTCTTCTTAGCCTGCTTCCCTGTCTTGTGGCTACCAGGAGACTCACTCCCAATCGAGTCCTCTCACAGACAGTGTACGTTGCTGCTTGCTGATTTTATTCTTGGACTGGAGTCTTCTCCAGCAAGGACCTGTTTTATTTGTCTTTGCATCCCCAAAAGTTAGCACATAGTAGGTAAATGAATCATGCTGTATTTTTGTTTGTTTGTTTTACAATGAGCTTTTGATTTTTGAATAACTTTAAATGTGTAGAGAGTTTACAATAATATCACAGAAAATTCTTGTAGACCTTTTGCCTTAACAGTACCATCTTATGCAGCCATAGTATTCTTGTCTAAATGAGGAAAAACATAGTATTCTGGTAGTGCAGATTTGGAATTCATGGGTCATTCAAACGTGTTCTTTTTCTGAGCTAAGATTCATCCAGAAGTGCTACACTGGATCCAATTAATGTGTCTCAGAAGCCTCCATCAGTCTGCCATAGTTTCTTAGTCTTTCCTTGCCTTTCCAGAATTTTTGGAAGAAAATCAATAAGGGTTTTGCAGAATATTCCTTGAGCTTGGTTTTCTCTAATACTTTCTTCTTCCCTTATTTTTGTTATTGACAAGTAGAAGTTGTGCTTCTTTCCTTATGACATATGGTCATGACATAGAGCGATGGGTTTCGTTACGACGTTTGCAAGTACACATTCTTACTTCAATCACGCTCTGTTCGTTACCGCCTCCTGTTCTCCTCCCATTTCCCTGATCCTCCTCCTCGTCCCAAGCAGTCCTTTTATTGTTATGTCTATTTTGTCTCTCTTTGTGTGTATGTGTATGTGAGTTTAACTAGGGCTTATGAAAGTATTATTTATAGGAATATAGGCAACTTACCAGTGGCTATACTATTGAAGAAAAATGCTGTCCCTCCCCAGCATAAAAGCCGTATATTTCCTTGGGAGGCATAGACAGGTAAATCTGAGTTCGAGGCTAGCACGGACTGCATAGTGAACTCCAGGGCAGCCATAGCTTCACAGGCAAGCCCTGTTTTAAAAATAAATAAGTAAATAAAAATAAAAAATTGTATATTTTTATTAAGTATAACATGATGTTTTTAACATTTTAAAAATGCCTAAGCCAAACTAATTAACATAAATATTATCTCAAATTTTTATTATTGTTGTATGGTAAGAACACTTAAAAAGTCTGTTTTCCTTCTTAGTACCAAAAAGTGCTCTGTGGGCTGCTGGAGGTCAGAGGTCACCAACAGTCCTCTCCACTGTGACCCCTGTGAACTGTAATAATGACCAGTGTGGCAAGATCTGCCCATGGGTACAATAGTGACAAGAATATTACAGGGTTACCAACTGCTTTCTGATTAGATTTATGGCTGGCTTCAAAGGAGAAAATAAATGCCTTGCCCTGTAAATCTGTCTAAGAACTCACGGTTGGGAGCTCACGGGCCCCAGAGGTGAACCTACCACTATTATTCTGCTAAATGTACATGGTTTGACGTTGCTCTATAAATTAATATCTTCGTACCCACGGATTGGTGTAGGTCTCAGACCTCATTAGAGAACTTTCTTCGTGTAGTGGACAGCTGTGGAACAAAGAACAATGGATCAAAGGGCAGAGAATAAGTGGTAGTGGAATCCTCAGCCATAAATGGAGCATCTATATCCCCCAACATGCACACATACACCCCTCAGAGACCATCAAGAAAGAGGGAGGAGGAAGGTTACAAGAGCCAGAGGTCGTGTAGAATTGGACTATAGCAACATTCTGGACATGACAGAAACGCTGCCGTCATGAACTGACAGTAGCTGTGGTTGCCTACACAAGACTTGCAAAAGATCAAGACAAATGACATTCTAACACAAAGCAGAAAGAACCTCATGAGCCCACACCCCTAACTGAGGAGTTCTTGATGGTTGATGTCTTCTAGGGGAGGGAGTGTCACTTTTCTTTAAGGGTCTAGTCCCTGGCCGGTTTACTTTAGTCTTACAATAAAGAATTGTCTATCGAGATTAATATGTGATTCTTCAACATATTCACAGACTAAGTCAGATTCAGTTATTTCCCCTAGCTGTGTAGAATTCCCAGTTTACATGGATAAGATTTTTTTGTAACTTTCACTGTAATTGTAATTATAGAGTAACTTGAAAACTTAAATATATAAAAAGGAGGAGCTATTCCTTTAAAAATACACAAATTATAGTCAAGTATTGATACACCAAAGGCATTTCCTTTTGAACATTTCTGTTCTTGAATCTTTACTCTGTCTTATCCATTTCTTATTAGATTTGATTGAAAGCATATTTAACATCATTTCTCTTATGAATGTTGTTGTATAAAGACTATTTTATATCTTTCAGCCAGATAATAAAATCAGTATTGATTATTAAAGCAGCCATTAGACACTGGTGGTATAAGTTATATATGTTAAGAAGGTACACACTAAACTTATTTTGATCTCATCTGGATT
Organism: Microtus pennsylvanicus; assembly: GCF_037038515.1. NCBI lineage: Eukaryota > Metazoa > Chordata > Mammalia > Rodentia > Cricetidae > Microtus > Microtus pennsylvanicus. Next base: position 45,814,987 of record NC_134584.1, read on the forward strand.
AATATCAGAGACACTGTTATGAAGATTGACTCTCCAGGGTATGGAAAGAACAAAAAGTGTTGTGTATATCTATGAAGAAGACAAAGGCACTGAGTTCCTTTGGCCTGAATCAGAAACCTGACTTTATATGAACATTTGAAGGTGCAAAAAATACCTTGATGAGAAACTGGCCTCAATTTGCTGTGTTATATATAACATATTGGAGGGGCTAGTGGTGGACTCTGGTCTGGCAATCCAAAAGTGAAAGGCACTGAGGCTGCTTTTGCTGCCAAAATAGAAGTAGACATTCCCTGCTTCTGCCAGAATACTGGAACAAAGGTATCAGATTACTCCTTATGACTTCCACGGAGTAGTGAGAGGCCAGGACGAGCCCAACAGAAAGGTTTGCACGGTATACTAGTCTGATACCAAAACCTGCATCTCAGAGTATCTTAGAAGGTTCCTCTTGTTCTCCAGTCCCTTCAGGAGACAAAAGCTGAAATCCTTCCTACCATGGAATTAAGAGGACTTTCACACTCTCCGTGTCTCCCTTTTGCTGTCAGAATTTAAGATAGAACACTTCTATTTTGAAAAAAAAATCAGTTTTATTTTTTAACTTATCTGCCTTCAAGTCGTTTAAATATACAATTTTATTTTAAATGTACACTGACTGCATTTTCTTGATGCTGGAACAGGTGAACAAGAAGAGTTTACTCAGAACCACCTTGAAAGAGAAGGCCCAAGCCAGCCACTGAGCCAGCAACTTCGTGGTGATTCCAAACCTTTCTCATCATCCTGTGAGGCACCAGGGTTTCAATAACTAAGCAGAAGTTCAAGAGTTGCACCTCAGTTCAATGCCAGCTGCTGGTATCACTTTATAACCCTTTATTTAGTCCGTGATGCTTTTATTTGCATGTTCTAAAGACGTAGACATTTAAAATGTATTTTAGGAGGAGGCTAACAGTGAACTTGGCAATCCTCCTGCCTTAGTGTCCCAAGTGCTATGGTTATACCTCAATGTCTGGTAGGATCTAAACACATTAACTCTAGATTTTATTGTCAGTGTTCCTTTAAATAATTCTTGGGATGGTTGCTCAAGACTTCTATGCTTGGGGGGAGAAAAAAAAGATCATTTCCATTCATTTGCATGTGAGATCGCATTATCTTATCTCTAATATCTTTTCTTTTCTCCTATAATTTTAAGTTCTTACAGAAGTGTCATTTGTCTTTGCTTTTTCTTTGGCTCTTTCCTTCTTTTCCAAGCATGTTTTAAAAAAAAAATCAGAGCTGTTGATGAGGTGTTCCTTCCGATGGCTAGCACTCTCTCTCCTTTCTCTCCTTGCCCTCAGACTTGCCGCCTCCTCTACTGGTTCATCTCATGCCTTACTTATAACAAGTTTTGCACCTTGTCATCATAAATACACAACATTCTACATGAGTGCTTTTAATGCAAATGCGTCCTTCCACTCTGAGTCCTCTAAGACAGCACACAGTTCGCTCCTCAGAAGTCACCATGCCCTTCCCTACTGAAACAATGTGTGCACAGTACACTTCCTGTTTCTCTGGCCTTCCCCTCTCCACGTCTCTGCTCACTTTACTTCAGTCCTCCCCGTATTTGTGGACACACATCAGCATGTAGTTTGCATTCTGAACTTTTTTTTTTCTGTACACTTACTCCCGCCTAGATACACACACCTTCTCAGGGCTTTATTAACAACGTTGGACTTCTAACTTCTAAATTTTTCTCTCTATCCCTGATCTACTACTAGTCTAATATTTTTACTGATCAAATTATATCAGGCAGGAAAAGATAAATTTAAAAAGCTCTTAGATTAGGAAATTAGAATTCATCACTTTTTTCTTTTTTCTGTATTCCCTTTTTTTCTTTCTTCTTTCGTGGTGCTGGGATCCAAATCTGCGAAGGCTTTGATGTCCTCTAATTCTTTTTTCACTGTTTGGTTTGTGACAAGGGTTCACTAAGCTGCTCAGGTTGACCTTGAACTCACTTGAACTTGTAAATCTTCAGCCTCCTAAACCACCAGGCCCAGCTTTGAAGCTTCCTTCACACTTCTTCTCCTGCCCCACTGTAAGCAATTAGAAGCCCGTGCTCTTAGAAGTGGGCTACATCCACGCATGATGAATTTGAGCAGTCTCGGTGCCACATCAGTTGAGGTGTGTCTGTCTGTCTGTCTGTGAACATTAGCTCATACTCATCCATAGCGATTCTCCGTTAAAACCATCTGAAGCCTGGAAAGAGAAACTGAAGGCTGAGCGGTAGGAATACAGACATGAAATGGGAAAGTTGTGTTGGAACACAACTAAACGCATGATGGTGCCAAACTGATCAGCATCTGGGCAAACAAATGCTTTCATAGTTAGTCTGCATGTTATTTGGTAAGGCCACTCTGGAAAGAAAGCCTGAAGCATCTTTAATATATCAATTCAGGCTGGGAATGAAGCTCTGTGATAAAGAGCAAGTGCTTGCTTAGTATGAGCAAGGCCCTAGGTTCTATCCTCGGCACTTCAAAATAAAAATAAATAAATAACGTGAATCCACCTACTCTACAACCTCATTCCTTCCTATGACTTCCTAAAGCGTTAGATATGTTCTCACATGAAGAAGACAAACTTAAAAATTTCATTAAAGTATTATTAATGTAGTAGTAAAACATTAGAAATAGTCTAAATATCCCAACTGGGGAAAGGGCTTAGATAACTATGTCTATTATTCTAGAATATCAGGCAGAATTACAATATAAAGGAAGATGGATGGTGATGCTGATACTCCTTCAAACACAGTGTTGAGAAAGCAAAAAGGCAATTTGAATAATGATAAACACCCTCTCGTTTCCATATAAAACCTGCATACACACAAGCACCAAAGCACTGTATGGTTTCTCAGGAAGGTCCATATATATATAGTTGCCTACTGGGAGGTGTACAAGACTAAGCCGAAAACTTACAAGAACAGAAGATTTTTGAGACTAGGATGGTAGGATGGTAAGGACTTCTTCATACCTGCAATGCAATTGTGGGCTATGAGAAAGACAGAGAGAGAGAGAGAGAGAGAGAGAGAGAGAGAGAGAGAGAGAGAGAATAGTAAACGAATAGCCAGAGTGAGTCAGTGCACACAAATGGGTCAAAGGACAGCTGAGGCTCAGGTTCTGCAGACATCCTGTCCCCTACAGAATTGCGCCAGTTTGTTGTAGCATACTTGGCAGGCCCAGAAGTGTCCTTAAAGGAACCTAGTTTTGCTGGAGAAGTGACTGTTCCAGACAAGGTTAGTGAGGCCAAGAGAAGAAAAGAGGCTCAGCAAAGTTGTGGCTGACCAAAGGCTGGCACGGTATGGTGCAGACAAGGTGTAGGCCAGAGCTGTGATTGGCTAGAAAACATTTAGTCAAATGGCCTGGAGGTTTTAGTAGAACCCACAGACAAAACATCCTGGAGAAGCTGACTGATGGATATATATGCAGGGTCTATTTCAAACAGGAAAGCCTCTGTGGCATCAGAGCTAGATGCAAATCTCGGGGAGAATTGTCAGTGGACTTTTGTTGTTTTTAGGAGAGAATGAGATTCCTGTTACCTTGGATAGTTCATATTTTCTTCTATGTTTGCAAACTAATGCTCTTACCTTAAAACTCTTAATTTCTTAGTGGATCTTATTCAACACAGCTGGGTGTCTCCTCCACTTGGATTATTATATGACTTAATAACTGGCTTCACTGCTCTTTTTTTTTCTTTTTTCTGATGTATGATACCCCTCAGTGCCAAATTAATTTTCTTTAAATAACACTGGCCTCTTATTAATTCACTTAGTTGAAAAATGGCAACAGTCCTCTTTTTGCGCATGAACTTTCCCAACCCAGGGTCAGGATCAAACTGTTCTGATCTGAAAGTTTTTCTGTGAACTATTCCACTCTTAGCTGCCATCAACTTCCACCTATGTAAAAGTCCTGTCCTTGACTGCTCGGCCTTCAAGACGCCTTCAGCAGATGTGCGGGAGGTCAACTGGATAAGAAAGATTAGTCCTTTGGGTGTGTCAGTTTCCCAGTGTGGCCTCCAATCATGTATGTTTTGCCATCCAAAGTAAAGCATTACAGTTTCTCTGTTGCTCAAATCAAAGAAACTAGACCATTCTTCTCGGGGCACCTGGCTCACAATAGTCTCACATGCGTCTCTCTTGCATACTCCATTCGGATTGTGCTTCTCATTCTAGAACACTCTTCTACCATTAGATGTGCCCTCTACGTGTGCTACTCACCTTATCTGCCCATCCTTCGATAACTGTCTCGGATTGCCTTTTCTATAACATCATCCAGAGATCTGTCTCATCTCTAAATGCCTATAGTATTTATACATAACAGAAAGTAATTCTAGTATACATTTTCCTGTTCTTGATGGCCTCATGTATTTTTCTTCTCTTTCAAGCACACATTCCTTGGGAGGAAGAATCCTATCTTACTCTTATTTGACTGTCTTATATATATCTACCATTCTTTGCTCATACCAAACAGTCAGAGAATATTTCATAGTGGATTAGTCAGAGGTGTCCCATGTCTTTGGTGAATGGTTCTTTAAATATTGTGTTAGGCCAGACTCTTTTGATTGTCCATGATAGTGTCTCAAACCCAACTGGCGTCATTTAAAATGTGGTTGTTGAACTAGCTGAAGTTGTAAGTGTAATTTGACCTCTAGAGATCTACATGCTTAGATTATATTTTAGCAATATGTCTTTGTCCATTGATCCCCCAGGTTAAATATGAGGCTGTATGGGACCATGGATGACCAAAGCAGCCACCAGCAATTGTAGGCTTTCATCTTAGCAGTCTACCACTCCAATGGAATATTAAAACATAAAGCTGTCACATATGAAAACCAAACATGACCTTCAAATTTTTACTTTTAATTGTTCAGATATGTGTATAACTCTTTGTAGGTGTGTGCACATGAGCATAGACATCCATGGAATCCCAAAGAGACTTTCAGATCCCTTGGGACTGAATATACATCAAGCAATTGTGAGCCTCCCAGTGTGGGTGCTGGCAACCAAACTCAAGTCCTCTGATAAAGTAATCCTCTCTCTTAATCACTGAGTCATCCTCCAGTCCCAAAAATGGTTTTCAAATATTAACTTTATATATTTTGCTATTTTAGATTAATAGAATAGACCTCATGGCTCAAGTTCTTTGGTTTGCCTGAAAATTCATTCCTATTATTAAACCACTGTGCTCAGTAAGGTATAGCACTCGTGTTGATCAAGCTGAAAATGTGGATCCATATTCAAAGCCATATGGGAAAATTAAGAGAAGACAGGTTACACAATGGGAATTTAAGGTTTTGACATCAGAAAAGGGAAAGCAACAACTGTATCAGTGAGCCAAACACTGGATGTCCTTCACTTATGTGAGATATCTCAAAGATGGCAATTAACCATAAAGTTCCTTGTAGGATCAGACATGTGATTTTGTATTTAAATTTTGAGTTTTTTCTCTTTAAATATTAAAAAAGTAACTGGAGGACGTGGGAGCTCCCAAATTTATAAGCTTCTGGACCAAGAAAATCTGTATCTGTCCTATCAAAAATAAAACTTTCATAAAACCAATAGATAAAGGTCTCAATTATTTCTATTCTATGTTTAGTAAAAATAAACCATTTATCAAGTAACTTATTCATTAAATTTTTCATGAAGATAATATCAGATCATTGGACACTATCAAAAATAATAATAATAACATGGTTATCCCCTACATTTCTTCCCAGCTTCTAGAACCCGCACCTTAGTGCTTTTTCTCTGTCTCCACCTCAGATAATTGCCTTTCCACTTCACCTCTTTGACCTGTACTTCCTTTGACTTCCAGGTCAAACCTGCCCTCAGCATCTCCTTCCATGAAAGCCTGGGGGAACTCATAGCTAGTTCCTTTCATCTTTCCCTAAAGCCCCAATCAGAAGAAATGTACCAATTGTCATATTCATTCTAAGTTGATGTGCTCTGATACCCTTTTTTTCTGGATCCCAAGTCAAAATGAATTCTCTTAAACTCTAACAGAAAGGATGTGAAATATAAAGCGTGTCTTAGATTTGGGGTGAATCTCTCGTGTGACCTTTGTGGAAGCCTTACAATCTGTAGGGAGCTCCTCATCAGAGAGGCTTCCAACTTAGGTTTAGGAAGCTAGAAAATGTGTCCTTCTTACTGAGATTTTTCAACTGTACTTTACCCTTTTGCTTGGAAGTTAGACAGCCCCAGGAATGTAAATTCATGCTGTTTTGAGTGTGGGGGAAGGTGAGGGAACGAAGCCTGCCTGCTGCTATTCTGATTACAGCATTTGTAGCTGGGAGAGACAGCTCAGGGATGGATGCTATTCTTCCCCCTTTTAGGAAAATGGCTTGTATCAGGGAAGGGCAAAGGGCACACACAAGTGACAATTTCTGCTTAATCCCCAGCAGGTGTGCAAGCCTGTAGTCCTTAAGAGATGGCACTGGATTTGACTCCTTAATGCCTCATTTTCCCCCTTTCCCTACCTCCTGCATGGAAACAGGGTAATGCAATTATGTTGCCTTTTTTTTCCTTTTAATCTGCTGAAATTATCTCTAGGCAGAATGGGGAGGGTAGAAACCAGATGGCCGTAGCTGGAGTAGAAAGGCACTACTGGGGAGCTTTAAGTACTCCAAGCTGGTGGAAGCCACTATTTTCTTGTAAAGAACAGTGGTGAAATTCGAGAAGAGTGGCAAATGATTACCAGCACACTGAGTGCCAGTGCCTGCTCTCTGTCCTCTCTCCATGTGCCAGAAGAGGCCGTCCCTATTCCTTTGGCTCTCCTGAATCCTATCTACCATGGGCTACAGCAGGGTCTCTTCGGTGTGTGGAGGGATTGTATGATGGTGTTGATGGTAACGAGTGTGGTTTACTTATAAATGGGCATTGCCCAAGACCTTTTAGAAATCCTTCACCCCTCTGTTGCCTTGCCACCTACAGCCTCAATTATGTGATTTATCAATTCTTCAGTCCTTCCTCCTCACACACATGAAGCAGAAAGCAAGCTGAAACTTCAGATGGAAAGTCCAGAGGGTAGCTGGAGGTTAACCTTGCATCTTCTTGTATCAGGTGCGATACAAGGGAGCCCTTTCAGTGCCTGGAGGGAGCTGTACACAGGGAAGGGGAAGAAGCAGTGAAGCCTCCTCTCTCTAGTGTCTCATTGTCTTCTTCAGAATAATATGAAAATGAACCTTGATATTCGTTCCGATATCCAAATAAGTAATGTCTTTTCCAATACCATTCTGCCTCACTGAAAACAATGAGGCACTCTACCATTCAAATCATGATGACACCGAATACCTACAGCTGACCCTAGATCCAACAGGTGTGAGGGCTTCACCCCTCAGGACTGCCCTCCCACTGTCAGTAGAAAGTGTTGGGTCTGTGGGTTACCCATTCTTCTGCCCAAGTGGGTTACAAATAGAAATTCTCCATCTCAGGTTTGAAATTTTATGGCAAGAATTCAGAAATATGTCTCAGTTATTACCAGTTTATTAAAGCAGATGTCATCCTGGAACACCAAATAGAAGAGGGACACATCTGGATTCAGGAAGATGGCTCAGCAAGATTAGTATAGCAACCTGTCACCATGCCCGCGAACGTGAGTTCCATCCTTGGGACCCACATGGTAGTAGAAGAGAAGAAAATGTGACCTCCACATGCATCATGCACCTCATTCCCCTCATAAATAAATAAAATAAATTTTAAAATTTCAACCATCTTTACTAGTATTCAAGATAACTTAAAACATTACTTAGAAAGCTCCGTATGGAAACTTGCTGACATATATGTTTCTTAAAATAACTTTTTAAGAGTTTAAATGGAGTTACCCTAAAATGGGGGCATGTGACCCTCCTAGACAGCATAGACTATCAATTAAAATGCTTGGTGTCTGAAATGAGCTACTTCATTTACAGGTGTTAGTCAATGGGTTCCCATAGACTCACAAGCAATGCCAGCTATTGTCACTGGTTTGGGTTACCCCCCAAAACTTGTTGAGAAGAGCCTATTGCAGACCGCACTTCTTCTTGAGCCATAAGACATGGTGAAATCAAACTGGTGCCCTACTTGCCCAGCTTAATAGTACTGGAAGATTCTATCCAAAATACAAAGGGAGAAACCCAATCATTATTCTTACCCATCTGTGAACCCTATGGGTTATAATAAAGACTAACCTGGTAGGATATGTAACAGTGGCATAAATGTAATGGGAATAATCAAGCATTTTTTGACTGACTTTAACAACAGCTTCCTAAGATGGAACTCTTGTCTGATAATAAAAAGGCCAAGTCCCATGGCTAAGTGGGTCATAGGCCGTAGGGAAGGACCTACTATAATTACTTTTACTAGATGGACATAGTATTAAACAAGCTCCTTATGACTTATCAGTATAGCCTTAGATAAGTGCATTTACAACCCTCATTAGAGAAACTTCTGTTAACCCCACAGATTTGAAGATAAAGACCACCAACCCACATTGCAGTCAAATTCATTAAAGCAGCAAATTAGTTAAAGCATGCTTTTTTTTTTATTTTCTAGACAGGGTTTCTCCGTAGCTTTTGGTTCCTGTACTGGAACTAGCTCTTGTAGACCAGGCTGGCCTCGAACTCACAGAGATCTGCCTGCATCTGCCTCCCAAGTGCTAGGATTAAAGGCATGTGCCACCACCGCCCAGCTGCATGCTTTTTAAAAAAAAATTCATGTATGTGGGCTGTCTCTTCCTAAAAGTGAGGCTCAATAGATCAGCATTAGACATGGGTAAGATAAAGGTTCTTACAGGACAGGAGGAGGGGGTTTCCAAATGGGGGATTTGGCAGGCAAATAGGTGGGGTTACAGAAGCAGAAAAAAAGCATAGCAAGTTGATCATAACACCCTCCTGAAACAAGCACATTGTTGCAAGGTGATCAAAACAGGATAGTCATAGCAAGGTGGTCATAACAACAGGTGGTCAAAATAACCTTCTGAAACCCAGCCATGGCTGCCGTTTACAGGAACAGGCAGTATAGATCCATTTGTAGCGAAGGTTACAGGTGGGCATAGCCCAATCCATGGGAAACAGATTCGATCATAAACAGGAATGAACCTAGGTTATCTTTACTATAACGTGGCTTTCAAGCCTAAGATGAAGACAGGCTGTTTATCACTCCTTTTACAGTAGAGATCAGTTAACTCAGAGACCTACCATTAGTCACTAAACAAAGAATAAGAGACTACAGAGTGTTTAATTCTAAATGGGACATTTGTATCACATAACCTCCTCTCCAAGGCTAAGGGATCATCATGGAGGAGGAGATGGAAACACTGTAAGAACCAGAGGGGAGAGATGATTTCAGAGAAACAGTGTTCTCCAGAAACAACATGGCCATTCCACATATGAACTTACATCAATTACAGTAGTGTGGACAAGACCTGAGCAAGGTTAACCTAGACAAAAAAAAATCTCTTTGTGAACAAGGAAGGGGGTCCTGAAGCCTACTCCAGCTCAAGAGATATTGACACTTGATGGCTTCTGGGAAAGGGAGAGTAAGTTTCTTCGTGGATATAGTCCCCAGGAGGCTACCCATGATCCAGAAGATGGCCCTATACCCTTATGCACATATGAAATTCTGTATGTATATATATACATATATAAGTATATGTATATTTTTCTAAATATATAATAGAATATATATATTTAGAAGGACAGGCATTGGGTAGAGGATGCTGGTTTTATGTCTGTGACAGGCAAGCCATCCTCCTAGCACCTAGATGATGCTCCCAACATGGAAGTTCCTGGCGCCATCTGAGTGAGGGTTTCCTCACAGGTTTCTTTACATGACTAGCTAAAGAAGTGGTCATTGATGGTGAACTCCCTTCACCCCTCTCCCTTGTCTGGAAGCTGGGCGCACGGTTGAAAGTCCTGGGCTACTTAAAAATTGGTCTTGCTTGCACTAAGGCATTCCCACCACCGCTTGCACTCAGGCAGTACAAATGTATTGGGAATGCTGTGTCAGGACTGAAGACAACAGCCAAACCTGCTTCTTTACATTATCCCGCACCACCCCAATGTGCTTATCTGACCATTGAAAAAAAATATACAGAGGCCATGAATTTAAGGGTGATGGGGGTGTGCGAGGGAAGAGTTGGAGAGAGTAAAGAAAAGATGGAAATGATGTTATTGTATTTTAATTTCAAAAAATTGAAAAGGTCTAGAGGTACTTCAAAGACCCAATCCCGTTGCTATCTCCCTGGCCATTTCCAGTTCCTCTTCCTGGGTACTCTCATTCACCTAAGACAGGCACCAGGAACCTCGGATTTGTTCTTCAGGGGTTGTTCAACACATAGCTACTTCCCCTGGGGACCAAGTTTACTTAGCCCTCCTCTACTGGGAGTAAGAGTTCGGTGCCTCAGAATTGAAGGACCTGGCCACTCCCTCTTCCTTCCAGGAGGATTTTACAAAGTCAATAGTCAAGGGAAAACTGATTGGCTGAGAACCTAACCCCACCTCTTTCTGGAAATAATCTTTTCTTCCCATTGGTTTTGACGCTGACCTCCCATAAGGAGAAAGGGTCATTTTGTGCGTTGGGGAGATTTTGGGGAGAGAGGGGTCTCTTACTTCTTCAAATCTCTGCTGGCAAACTCTCGCAGGTTTGCGTTTGCAACACCACCACTTGAAGTGGGGTGAGGATGAGCACCAGTTTGAGTGGATGCCGCTGTGCCTTCACCTCATTGCCCCTCCCGGGAACAAAGACCAAACAGAAGCAACCCAGGAACACAAGGCTGTCCTTGGACGCTAGCAAGAGAGCTTTCTTTCGAAACAAAATACCTCGCTCCCTCCTATGGCCCCTAAAAAGTCTCCTCTCAGATGACTACGGCCTTAAGCCCCAAACGGTTTATTTGAAATCCATGTTTAGATCCCAGCATGTGGCAATGTTCTCTACTCTGATGACACTTTTCTTTTCTAATAATAGAGCAGATGAAGTAATATTGCAATTGATGTTCCCGGGAATTTGATTGGATAAGTGCATAAACTGTGGAAGGGAAGGAGATTGTATGGACGGATCACATTAGTATTCCTGTCCTATCAATGTGCGGGGCCACGACCAACGTCAGCCGGACCGACTCGGTGCGTCTGCCAGTCCCGCCACGGATTCATCTGGGATCCTCACACAGACCAGCCAGCAGAGACGAGGGATCAAGGCGACCGATTAGCGCCAGTTGCCTGCTGCGGATCAGTTCGCCCCTTCCAGGCCTGGCGACTGTGGAGGGAGGGGAGAGACGAGCGGCGCACCACTGCGGGAAGACACCGAAGCAAGAGCGACACCCCCTCCCGCCCCCCACCTTGCAGCGCAGGCTTTTGAACGCCGCTTCCCCCATCTGAATGGAAACTCGGAACCGCCCGGCGGCGCGTTCCTCCTCGCTCAGTCTGTCAATCCATGCCGAGAGGAAGGCGGTGCAAGTCCGCGCCAGCAGCGTCCAGCTCCCGGGACAGGGCCGGCAACGCTGCTGAGCAGAACTTGATCGCGCCTCTTCGTCGCTGCTAGTGGAAGCGATGCTGCACCGCACAGGCAGCGCTTCCCCGGCTCTCCTTCAGGCTGAAGGTTACCCACCCGCGCAGCCAGCCGCAACCTTGTGAGCCGCGCGCGCCTCAGGTCCGGGCTCCGGCTGCTCCGCGGCGGCGTGCAGGGGGCAACCACCGGGCCGCCCGCGCCGGGGCGCACTGCACCAGCGGCTTCGGCTTAGTGGATGTGTATGCATGAGTTCTGCACCGAATGGGCGCAAAAAGCGCCCCAGTCGGTCCACCCGCTCCTCGATCTTCCAGATCAGCAAGCCTCCGCTGCAGAGCGGGGATTGGGAGCGCAGGGGCAGCGGCTCCGAAAGCGCCCAAAAAACCCAACGAGCCCTGGACGACTGCAAAATGGTGGGTGAAAACTGCGCCTTTTTCCTTTTTTCCTTTTATTTTTAAAGGGGGGTTGTGGGAGTCGTGTATCTTAATCCTTTGCTTGAGTGCCAGCCACTCCCCACCCTCAGCCTCTCCATGCCGATCACGTGCATGATGTACTATTTTTAAATCTGCACTCCCCCAGATGCGGGGTGACACCCAGGTCGAAATGGCCCTGCCAAGACAAGAGTCATGGGTCTGGATCCTGGGAGTCAGAGGCTAAAGGTGATACCTCTATCCTTGGAAGAAATGGTAGACGCAAAAGGGGGTGAACAGGCTGGCTCGCCAGAGAAAGAGGGTGGGGGTGCGGCTGTGTGCTGACACAGTAACAAACAAACCCAAACAGAGCGCAGGAGCGCTGCAGAGGTGATGAAAGGTCCCAGCGCAGAGGACAGGACATGGCCAATGTTTCTGTCAGGGTCCAAGCCAGAAGCTTCAGTGGCCCCGCTGGAGGTGGAAGGTTTGCTTGTTGTGTCCTATTTTTTTTCCTCCTGTGCCACTTCAAATCCATGTCCTAGCACTAGCAGAGAGAGTATCTATTTCAGAGCCCCCAGCATCATTCTCCAGCGACCTGGGAGTGGCTTGATAGCTTTCCAAAGATGTTCTTGCTCTTCAGAAACCGAGTCTATAAGTGGGGGTATTTGGGACCGCAAATGGAGCTTTGATGGCTAGCTTGCTGAGGGAAAACAAACATTGGTTTCGGATAAAGAGACTTGCCACTCTTGTGCCTTAAGCTTTAAACGGGTTCCTCAGTTACAGACAGAGGTCAGTGAAATCTCCGTTTATGTACACGAAAATAGTTTAAGTCTGATGATAAGTGAATGTTTAGTGAAAGAGATTGGCTTGTTTTCCAGCTTGTCCAAGAGTTCAACACACAAGTGGCCCTGTACCGAGAGTTGGTCATTTCCATCGGGGACGTCTCAGTCAGTTGCCCCTCACTACGGGCGGAAATGCACAAGACAAGAACCAAAGGCTGTGAAATGGCCCGTCAGGCACACCAAAAGCTGGCTGCCATCTCAGGGTAGGAGACTCTTGACTTTATCTGATAATTCGTGTACACGATGCATGGACACTGGCAGGATTCTGTGGTGACTGGAACTTCAGAATGATCTCGATAATGCAAATCTGATTTTAACCAAGCATCCCGGGATGAGTGAGTTCTTAATAAGAAAGCTGTGTTATTGGGATGATAGACAGAAAGACAGACAGACAAACACAAATGCATGCACATGTGAGATTTGGTCACGAACTGACTTTTAAAAAGTTAACTTTCAGTTAATTAACTGGAATTGGGAGCTTAGAGTTTTGGTGAGGGGAATGTGTGCCCCTTAAAGTTACATTATTCTGTTCGAAGATGAGTTTTTGCAGTCTTCTGCTAGACAAAAGGCCTACGCTGGAGAGAGAAAATCTTTGCTAAATCTTAGATTTAGTAAGCTATTTATGTCAGGTGATACATTCCTATGGTGCTGCTTGAAGTGGGTAAAATAAAATCTTGGGTAAAAATTGCATTCTTTAACTAGATGTGAAAGGAAGTTTTCACCCAAATGAAGGTTGTTTTGTTGTTGCTGCTGCTGTTTTTGCTTTGTTTTGTTTCTGCACATTGGGGATATTGACAAATCTGAGCTAACATTGGCTAGATTTGTCCCCGCCCCCATTTTTATTTGTTTTCTTATCGTATTTATGAATTCTCAAATCCATGGAAGATGCTAATAGAGTAAATAAAAACTCCTTTTCTGGGATCCCATCTACTCCATCTGGACCTCAGTTTCGGGAAAGAACCATTGATTTGCCAACCATTGTTGTCAAACTCGGTACACCCAGAGGCATTGTGGGAATTCTTGCAGAGACACTGTAAGTGCTTGATTCTGTCCTAGTCTAGCCTTCACGCAGGTTTTATTTTCTGAGCATGGCTTTGTCATAATACAAGTGTAGATGTGTCTGCTCACCTGATGATGCTGCAGACCGATCTCTTAGGCAAGAGAATTAATGTCCCTCTTTCCATCTTCAGTGCCGACAATATACAATAACATTACGGGCATATCAAGTTGAGAAAATCACGTTACATTTTAAAACAACTCTTTTATGTTTGACAATAGGAATTTTATTTCATAGAAAAGATAAGTTTCCTCATTTACTTGAAGAGAGGGATACACAAAATACCATGCAAATTTATTTTATTTAAGAGTAATGTGGAGAAACTTTATCTTTTTCTATTGAACTGTATTTAATGGACAGTAAACCTGGGAAGTAATGGGGAAGTAGTTATTTCAGGATATCGCTTTAACAAACACCAAGAAACAGTGTGGGGAGAGTGAAGTAGAGTGATGATCAATTGAAAAGTAGAAAACACTGACTGGGAAGGAGAGCAGGTTTGGACAGGAGCTTGATGCTCATCACTAAAAGTGAACATCTCCATAAATTCAAGATAAGGTCATATCCAGAGCCCCTTCTAATCGGAACTCAGAATGAGAACACAGTACAATCAGAGAGGGCGGCTGGGGGAATGGGCAGGAACTCGTCAGTTGAGTTTGCTGTACTTGTGAACTGAGTTTGCTCTCTGAATCACTTAGGTAAGAGTCTGAACACTGGCTAAATGGTGAGAATTGAGGATGTGACGTGTCTTGGATTTCCTCTGAGCCTGACAACCCTTCACTGCTTGCTTATCTGTTAATCTGGAGATGGTGCTCATGGAGGCGGGTTTATAAGAATTGGTGAGGAACAAGGGTGTTCCTAGACCTCTATAAACATAAAATTCCACAGTAGCCTAGCACAGAATTTGACACATTCCCCTTTAAAAAAAATAATTAAATGCAATTTAACATTCTTTATAAGAAGTGACAGTGATAATAATTGGAGGAAACCCCTTTAGTTACTTATCATCTGGGCTCTCCGAATGAAGGATGTGATTCCCTCTGGTGGAATTCTGTTTCTGAGACTGCTTGATTATGTGGCTGTCATGCCAAGCTTGAGGTGAAGACTGGCAGGAAGGCTGTAAGATTCACTGCACACTTTAAAGCAGGGGGTGAGAAGTACACAGATTGCTGGGCAAAGTAGAAAGACCGAGTTTATTGAGTGTCTAGGACCTGTCGTCTGAGAGGAGGATTGCTATTTCTGCTCTGCAACTCAGAGATACTGCGTAGGTCTTCAAAGACTCAGAAAAATGTGCCGCAGAGTCGATTGACCTCCACATTTCCTTTCCTGGAAGCCCTACTCTTTTCTCCAAGTAAACTGTTATATAAGAGGATTTTTATTATTGCTAAAATATGGGTGAATTTTAAAAAGAATAATCCAAATAAAAGAAGTCATAGAATATTTCACATTGTATGATTTTATTTATATTAGGTGTCTTTTCCTCAGGGGAAAAACCCCAAATCTATAGAGACAGAAATTAAAGTAGTGGTTACCTGAGACTGGTGGGAAGAGAGAGTGACTCTTTTGAGGATAATAGAATTATTATTTAGTATAATAGAACTATTTTAGGATTGGACAAAGGTGGCACTCGTAGAACTTTGTGTCTTTACTAAAGAGCTCACTGAACTTCCCACTAAAAATAAGTTAATTTGAGGATACCTCAGTAAGTTTTCTTTAAAGATGCTGCCACCATCAGTATGATTAACACTGGATTTATTTGTTGGCATCATTCTTTTCTACTCATAGTTTGTGATAAAGCAACATACACTGTAGGAAACAAAGAAAAACAAAACTTGCTCTTTGCCTTTGTCAAAATGCCTGTGCAATAACCACCATCACAACACTCATGTGTTGTTATTGGTAGGAATACAGACAGTTAAGGCAAGACTTCCGAGAATAACTGAACTCTTAAGACACAGGCTACCTCTTCCTAGCCCATGAGCCCAATTTGGGAGGAAGAAGGAAGGAGTCACAGTTAAAAAGAGACAGGGAAAATTAAAGTGAAGCAAGCTTGGAAGGCAAAGCGACAAAAGTAATCGCAAATGACACCACAATCACGTTATGACTCTCATCTCTGACTAACTGAAGCTTTCTGGGGATGACAGTGTTCTTGCTGACTAGCTCTGGGTAGCAAAGTCATTTACCAACATGATCCACATTATCTCATACTGTGTTTGGGCCAGCGGCTGGTCCAGCAAGTCCTCTGCTTTCAAAGTACAAAGTTCTTCAGAATTGACCTTAGATGGGTGACTGAAATGTCTTCTCTGACAGGGCTGTCAAACTACTAATTCTTTACAACCCAGATCCTTCTCTAGATGGTACACCTGGGGGTGGTGGGGGGTGGAATGCTTAAAGATCAATATTTAAAAATGGTTCATAAACTTCTTTACACACAGCACATAGAAAGCTGATCTATTAGGCAGGTCAAAATAACATTGTTATGCCCTGTTTGGTGTGGAAGGCAACAATCTAGACTCTGTCTCATTGGGATTCCTTTCCAAAATGACTTCAGAGACACCTTGAAAGAATTCTTGGTGCTCTTGGGCAGTTTATATTTAGGTAGAGTAAAGGGACGTTGGATACAACTTACCACAGTGCATATGGAGATTTAGGAGTGGGGCGGATTTTGTAATATCTTCTGAGACTTTTGTGGAATTCATGCTCTGAACCTCACTCACTTCTTTATCTAACAGTTTGTTTTCATGCTTGATCCCAGACAGTTGAGAGGAGTGTGTGGACTCAGTAGCCAGAAAGAATCATGTGTCCAGCCTGTATGGTAGCATGTCCCCATCAGAGGCTACTCTGGGGCTAAAACCCGGTCTCTTTCTTCTGTTCGAGTGCTGAAACCAACAACAACACCCTTTTCTTGGAAAGACAAAAAGGAGGTACCCAGGGAGCCAACATCCTCCAGAAAGCTCCAGGGCTGTTCTGTGACTAGAGCACGTATGGTGGGGATCGTGTCCCCAGCATTGCTTCTAGGGTGTCTCTGTTGGACTGAGATATCCGCACGCCGATACCTCATCTTAACAGCTCTTGGAGAGGCAAAGTGAAGAAGGGAGTGGGACAGATCCTATAAACCGCTGTAAAGAGGATATTGTGAGAGGCAAGATTAGGAAGAGCACTGACTCTAAAGTAAATTAGACCCAGATGAAGTCCTGCCTTCGTCCACGGCTTACTAAAGACACACGTGGAGGTCAGTGAGCAGACTGCTTCACAGTATGGCCAGGCTGTCAGCACTGCTATTCACAAGTAGTGTGACCCTGGGCAGAAGGATTATCACCCTCTGTCTGCCTCAGGTTCTTAAGACAAATAAAGCCAACATGTAATAGAATCAATTCTCATGGCGTTGTGAAGAAACTGGCTGTCACATAGTGAGGGCTGTCATTACATTCAGGTCAGCATCTCTCCAACTATGAAAACACAGAGAACTCAGATTGCCAAGAAAGACTCATTTAAATTTTTATATTAATCCATCAAATACTTTTCAAATAAATGCTTTCGCTGGAATAAGTTTTGTTTGCCTTTCTTTCTTACATTATCTTCTGAGGTATTTTCTATATTGAAAATGCCCCTAAAGAGCCATCTAATGTCCTATTCTTGAATACTTTGCAAATGATATGGAGATGTGAAGGGTTGAAAGTCAGAATTATTTTCTTTATGTACGTCAGCCTAGATCATTCACAAGTCATAGAATGCTTATAGAATTTTTAACTTGCTTCATTATGGTCTTCATGACATGGACCATTTCTGCTGAAATCACTGGACACCTAAATGACAGGGCTGAATTGATTGACTTCTCAGCCCCTGTCTTCATTATTGCAGCATTCTGTATTAGTGTAGAATCACAAGGGTGTTTGTTTGTGGAACTGAACTATGAACATCATCATAAGCACTAGACAGAGGGTTCAGTGCTGAAAACCTAAAAATAATGTTGGGGAATCTGAACATAACTCCAGGCACAAAAACATGCTATTTCTCTGATGGCCTTCTGCTGCAATGTGCTAGTATCATAGGGAGCTAAAACTGCAGGGTCTGGGGGTTTTTCCTCCAGCAATGTTTTCCCAACAAAAAAAAGGGCATTGTTTTTCTTTCTTCTCCCCCCTCAGAGTGTTTCAGTTTTGTTTGTTTTCTATTCTGAATTTTTTTTAATTCTATATTTCCCGATCCCACTTCTAGCTGATTCTGTTCATTCCTTTGTTTTGTGTGTTCAGAAGTTGAGGTGTGTGAGGGAGAAGGATGAGAACAGTGGCTGATTCACAGTGTCCCTTTGGACACTCTGGCTGAGACAGCAGTAGTTGTGTGGGGTAGAAGACTGATGAGGAGCTAGGTGACCATGGATGCAGTTCCTACAGCTTCCTTTGAGTCTCATGATGGAGGATGTACTGCTTGGGCAGTGGCAGCCTCAACTGTTAGCAAAAAGATCTGTAGTTGGCAGGCATGCCGGGACATCAGTCCGACCTTCATCTTACCTTCCTATATGTGTATGTTTTCCTTAAAAAGAACTTCTCTGTCACTGGCCTAATAGTGAAAGACAAGTTACAGATACGTTATTCAGTAAGATGATGATGGAATCATAATTCTGAATCCAACGCCAAGAATCATGATCTAAAAATGTCATAGGCTAGGTGGCTCAAACAGCAGAAACATGTTAACTCAGACCTATGGAGCTGAGAAGGCCAAGTCAAATAGCTGAGCAAAGTTGACTTTGAAGAACTCACCCCTCACCTCCCTCTTGGTTTCTAGGGATTTGCTAGCAGTCTTTGATGCTCTTTGGCTTGTTAAAGCATCTCTGCCTTCACCTTCACTTGGTATTTCCCTGTGAGTATGTCTGTATCTAAACGTCCCCATTTTGCAAGGATACCCAACTTATTAATTAGGAGTCCACCCTAACTAGGAGTGATCTTACTATAGTTTAACTCATACCTGCAGGACGTGATTTCTGCAGACAGGTCACATTCTGAAGCACTCAAGTTGGAGATGACATAATTCAACACACCACAAACATTCTTGACCTTGCTTTGTCTAAATGGGAGGAGGACAGTGAAGGTAGAGTTTTGTCCAGAACTTTCTACATGACCTCCCCTTTCACAAAACCACAGCCCAAGACCAAATGTTTTATATTTGCACAATTGCAGTTTCTCTTAGGGGTGGAATTTGGGACTACAGAATGAAATGGATGTGTTCTAAGTCCCCAATATGGTTAGCACCTTGTTTTACTTGATTTAACTGTTGGTACACGAAGGTAAACTAAGAAACAAAACACAAGAGGGTAGGAAAGAGACCACCCAATGGTATGTGAGGCATCACTCACTCTCCCTTCCTGGTTTTCATGGGAGGATGAGCAAACAGTGGTCCCTTAATGGTGCTAATATTCTATGTAAGAGCCATAAGCATCATCCCAGCGAGTGACAAGGTACTGACACACAGCAGTGTGAAAAGAGTCCTTCCTTAGCTGGTTTGTTTGTTACTATGGCTGCTCTACAAGTCTCAGGCTGCCTTCAAACTTTCTATCTTCCTGCCTTAGCCTCCCAAGTTCCAGAACTACAGTCCTGCACCACCGCGTCCTGCTTATAAGAGACCATTATTAGCAACTAAGCCCAATGTGTTATGGACTCCCAAAAAGTGATTTTCCTATTGCCTGTGAAGTTTCCCCTTCTTACTTTTTTTTTTAACAGATCAAATGGCCTTCACCTTCTTAGGGTTTTTTTAATAAATGCTCCCATTAGAGAGAAAATTGAATCTAAAATGAACTTTAGAAGATCTACTGTCACTTCATTATTTAAATAATGAAGTGCTGGAGAACAAGGTCACGCTTCTTTTATGTCTGTATCCTGAGAGGCAAGTTCAGTGGTGATGTGTCTTATAGTTTCATTAAGTTTACAGGTATTTTAACATTGATTCTTGAGTTCTGATCTTGACTTTAGTAAGTGTGGAGAGATGAATCATTGTGTGCCGCTTTGGCCAGAGTTGACTTACTTTTTTTCTGTGTCAAAATTTTTTAACTAATATACTGATTTGAGGAACACGACAAGGAAGCATTCCTGGGGCTTACTCCTTCATTACTATAGCAAATCAGTGGTCAATGTGTGTCTTAGAGTTCTGGTTAAGGTACCATTTAATTTAGGTCATTGCACAAAACTTGGCTTGTGGCTTCATCTTGGATAATAAATAATAACCAGGCACTGAGCTGCCTTTTTAGAATTGTGCTCTAAACCTTTAGTCCTGAAAGCGTGGCTGTGCTTGCAGGCTAGGGAGATGCCAGGACATGGCGTGATCATAGTGGCAACTGGATTGCCTGGTTGTTTATTTATTTCTCTACTTTGGAAGATAAGAGTGTGTATGTGCACATATGTCAAGATAAGGGGTTGACATTGGATGTCTGCCTCAATTGCTCTCCACCTTACTTTTAGAAAGACAAAGTTTCTCACTAAGCTTGGAGCTGGCTGATTAGGCAGGACTGCCTGGCCAGGAAGCCCCAGGATCCCCTCCCTAGCAAATACTTCCCAGCATTGTGATTATAATGTTGTACCACTCTGCACAGCTCTTTATTATGAGTTCTGGGGTTTGAACTTGGGTCATCATTTTTACTGACATTTTCATCTCCCCAACCTCCACAATACATACATACATACATACATATTAAACCTCATGAAAAAATGTAGTTGTTTATATAGAGTTATATACAGATTTAAACACATACAGAGCAAATTTATTTATGAGATCGGATCTTGTTGGATAAAGCATCCAAGCCTTTAAATTGTTTTACAAACAGATGGTTCTGAATGATGGAAGACCATAGATACAATCAGATCAACCAAAAGCCCACATTCTCAGCCACAGACACATATTAAGCTACGAATGGACATTAAGATCACAGACCAGAGGAAGCTGCAGCCTAGTAAATTCTTCAATCATTATGGCTACCTTGATGTTACCCTCACCAACAACCTCTCATAGTATTTTATTGTTTTCAGTATGTGTTGAGCTTCCTGTTTTCAACAAATCTGTAACCATCCTGAGCTCAGAGACGTATCTACCCAGGACATCCCCTTCTTTCTGCCTCCAGCTGGGCTGCCTGCCTTCAGTCCCTCATCTCTTGTCTTCAGTTTAGTCCCGGGCTCCAGACTAATCCCCCTTAAATGTTCTTCTGATCTTGCTACCTCTGTGCTTTAAGACTTCCAGAGATTCCCTGTTGCCTAAAGCAGTATTTCTCTGATGTGATCCCTGGACCATCCGCATGGAAATCACCTGCCTTCAGGTCTGAAAATCTAAGAATTCTGGGCATGAGGCCCGAAAGTCCAGACTGTTAACAAGTATCACGGCATTCCCCCAAGACTCTGGAACATACTACACAGAGACCTGCTGGCCTAATGCGGTGGTTCTCAGCCTAAGCCACCCCGGGAAATCACAGATGTGGCTCCAAACATTTGTCGCCCCTGGCTTTCGTGCCTAGAATTTCTGATTCAGTGGGCCTGGAACGCAGCAGAGGCACTAGATTTTTATATTTTAAATCTTCCTACAAGAGCATCAGAAGGGATTTTGTTTGCCTACATTAAAATAGAAAAAAAAAACTTCAAAGACACCAGAAGCTCATCCTCTCACAGAAAAACCTTACAATGGGCAATTCAGAATCAGGCACAGAGGCCCATGAAACCATGATTCTACTTTATTTCTAGTTCATGGCATTTGTCTGCAACCTCATTTCATGATTCAAGACTGTGAAAGGAGTTCCAGCCCTGGACCCGAGGAGGAAAAGAAGAGGGTCAGGGTCTTTGAGGAGTTCAGACCAGAGTTCCATTTAGAACTACATCTAATGGTCGCATAGTCCCTGCACACTCTCTGACTAGATGATGTATTCTTTTCTTACTATTTTTATTAAATAAAATATTATTTCTGGGAGAAATGGACATATGGAGCTTTGAAATTAACTCATAATGTTTGGAACATACATACCTTACTTATTTCTTAGCCTAGTCTTCTACTCCTTCTAAACACTGTTTGTTCTATAAGTACATAGAGCAGGAGAACCATATCCCGTTACTCCTCACACATGCTCGCTGTGTTCAGCCAAAAGGGAAAGGATTCCTGTATACCGACTGCAATTCTACTCTCACTTTGGCCTGGCAGACTACTTACATTGAAAACCAAAACAGAAGCATGAGGCTCCCCTCAATTCATCCCCCAAAATTAAGAATGTGTTTCTGCCTTTTAGTAACATAAAAGACATGAAATTCAGAAAACACTTTGGAGGGCAAGAAGTTAGGCCAAGTGCCTTTGAAATGTCCTGAGGATAATTTTCACAAGACAGAATGTGAAATGAGATAAGGCCGGGAAGGAAAAATCAAGATTGGCACTCGAGAAGTTAGTTCATAAAACTTTACCTGATGTTGAGTGGGCCTCGGAAACAAAAGCAAACAAACAAAAGTATTTTAAATCCCCTTCAGTAAATGGAGATTTATTCAACAGTTAAACTTCGGTGAACTCATATGAATGAAAAGTGGCAGGGCCACACAACACAAGAAACCAGGTGAACTAAGGTCAAGATATAATGAGTCCACTAAAGGGCATTAAAATTAAAGTGCAGTAAACAACATTTAGAGTTAAGTCACCATCATGTTTACCCAATAATTCCCTAAATTATGATATGATGGGTATGGTAATATTGTCTATGGAAAATCAGTCCTGTCCAACCCAGAAGTCAGCATCCCTAGAAGCCACACATTCTTCCAGCCACTAAGACAAAACAACAGATGAGGGTCTAGCAGTCACACTGTGTGACAAGGGTGACCAACAAATGCAAATTAGAAAGAACATTTCAAATTGTGATAAATGCAGTGGCAAAATCCAAACAAGATTACAACATTAAAGATGTACAGATGAAGGGCACTGAGTTACTTCCAGGCAGTATGGTCAAAGAGTCCCTTCTGATGTGATATTCTGTCTTGATAGCTGACTTTCGGAAGGAACCAATCTTGTGATAATCTGAGCAAAAAGCATTTCAAGGCAGAGGGAAAAAGAAAGCATAATTGTTTTAGGAATGAATTAGCCTTGGCATGTCTGAAAAAGAAAGAAGGGAGAAAGGACTGTATTATCAGTCCAGAATTGTCTTCAGCTACTAAGTGACATCAACCACACAGTGACTTAGTCCTTCAGGCCTTTCCTTCCACTGCTGTTGTAGCTCCAGAAATTGTAACTGTGTCCTTGGAAAGTTAAGCAGAAAATGAAGATGTTAGTCAGTTACATGAGTCCCTGCATAAAAGACTTTCTCAGAATACCCAAACAGCAACTTATTGTACCTCATTGGCCAGGATCATAGCAAGGGGGTTCCATGATTCCAAGTCCCAAGCATACACCTCTCTTTGTGCTATATGTCCAGGAAGAATAAAAATTCCTGATTTATCAGCCAAACGGATTCTCCCCTGAACTCAAGGGCAGTCTCTCTCTCTCTCTCTCTCTCTCTCTCTCTCTCTCTCTCTCTCTCTCTCTCTCTGTGTGTGTGTGTGTGTGTGTGTGTGTGTGTGTGTGTGTGTATCTGTGTCTGTGTGTGTCTGTGATATGGGTGTCTGTGCATACGTGAGATCAGATGTGTACGTATTTTGGTGCACATGTGAAGGTCAACGAACCACCTCATTTTGGGCCATCACCTTCCATCTTGTTTGAGACAAGAATTGCACACACTAGGCTGGCTGGTCATGAGCTCCTGGGCATTCTTCTGTTTCTGTCACCCATCTTTCCATAGCAACACTGGATACCAGGCAAACACAATCACGTTTGACTTTACATGGGTTCTGAGATCTTCATTCAGGTCTTCACACATGTGTGAGAAGCGCTGTAACCATCTCCCCAGGTCTAGGGGAGAAAATCTAGCAAAACTAGTGGAAAGGTGCTTGTGCAGTGTGAAGAAAAGTGCTCAGCATGCCCTTCTCCTTCCTTCACATTTCCTCCAGAAGCATGAAGGTGAATGAAACAGCTCCTCTTTGAGGATGGATGCCCAGTGGTATCGAAACTGACTTATAAACAAATCCTTCCGAAATGGTGGGATTGGTGCTGCACTGGCGTATCCAGGGATCAGAGTCGAGTCTTAAGGGAAGCAGCTGTCAGTTTGGATCAGTGAGGTCTGGCTAAGGAAAGGAAATGATGCTTAGAGAGGCAAAGGGAAATATCCTTTCCCTTTTCTTTGTGTGTCCTTGGGTATTATGCCAGGGAGACCTCAGGAGACGTTATCCGGTCTTAAACTCAGAGGACTTTATTTTTATTTACTTAATTTTTTGAGATGGGAATCTCAGTATTTTGCAAAGGGTGGGTGGCCTGAAGCTTCTGGGCTTAAACAATTCTCAACCTACCAGGCAGCAGAGACTACCTGCATAGACCATCTCACCTGGTCAGTAATAGGAATTTGAATATGTTAAGACATGTAAAGCTCTTGTTTCTCACTCAGGGATTCTACTACATGTCCTACACCCTTTGCACACACTGCTTTCTGGTTTAATGAGCTCAGGTGAAATAATGTTTGCTTACTGTGGTGGTTTGAAAGAAAATGGTCTGTAGTGGCCACGTGGGAGTCGCACACATGCAGGGCTGGGGGCAAGCAGCAGAACTGCAGGAACCACAGGGAGCTGTGTGGGGCCCTGGGAAGCCATGTGGGTGCCCTGTGGGGGGGCAGAAAGAACAGGAGCAGAAGGAGAGGACACTCCCCCTCTCTTATTGATTTTATAGAGCTATACATTTTTCTCTGCTTCCCTCTCTTCTTCTCTCCTCCCCTTCAGCCCTCTCCCATGATCCCCATGTTCCCAAATTACTCAGGAGATCTTGCCTTTTTCTACTTCACATGTAGATTTGATCCATCTATGTCACTCTTAGGATCCTCATTGTTGTCTAGGTTCTCTGAATTGTGATTTGTAGGCTGGTTTTCTTTGCTTTATGCCTAAAAACCACTTATGAATGAGTACATGTGATAATTGTCTTTTTGGGTCTGGGTTACCTCACTCAATATGATGTTTTCTAGTTCCATTCATTTGCCTGCAAATTTCAAGGTGTCATTATTTTTTCTCTGTTGTGTAAATGTACCACATTTTCCTTATCCATTCTTCGGTCAAGGGGCATCTAGATTGTTTCCAGGAGCATGTGAAGCTATGATCATAGTTGAGCACATGCCCTTGTGGTACGATTGAGCATCCTTTAGGTATACACCCAAAAGTGGTATTGCTGGGTCTTGAGGAATGTTGTTTCCTAATTTTCTGAGAAATTGCCATATTAATTACCAAAGGGGCTGTACCAGCTTGCACTCCCACCAGCAATGTAAGAGTGTTCCTTTCACCCCACAAGCTCTCCAGTGTAAGATCTTCACCAACCCCACATCAGACAGAAGTCTGATCTCCAAAATATACAAAAAACTCAAGAAATTGGTCATCAAAAGAACAAATAATCCAAAAACAACAACAAAAATACAAAACAAACAAACAAAAAAACGGAGTACAGACCTATATAGAAAACTCTCAACAGAGGAATCTAAAATGGCTAAAAGACACTTAAGGAAATGCTCAGCATCCTTAATCATCAGAGAAATGCAAATCAAAACAACTCTGAGATTCCATCTTACACCTGTAAGAATGGCCCAAGATCAAAAGCTTTCCTCTCTTAAGGAGAGGTTCAACCTTAAGACCGGAAAGGCAAACAGCCAACCACTGGCTGTTACCTCAACCTCAGTCTGAAATGGTGATCCTGCCTACAGCAATCTCAGAAGGAGACTGTGTCTGACAGCTGTTTCCTCCCACTTTATAATCCTCTCTAGTTTGGGGATTAAAAGCATGCACTGCTTGGTTTCTATTGTGGCTATTACTGGGATTAAAGGTGCGTGTCATTGTGGCTACTGGGATTAAGAGTGTGTGTTATCATTACTTGGTCTGTAATGCTGACTAGTGGGGCTTCAAGCAGGCTTTTATTTAGTAAAATACAGTTGAAATGCCACTATAATGGTCCCAAAGCGAGTGGTACTATTAGGAAGTGTGACCTTGTTGGAGGAAGTACATCACTGTGGGGGCAGGCATTAAGGTCTCTTTTTTGCTCAAGCTTCCCTCAATGTGGCAGTCCGTCAATTTCCTGTTGCCCGCAAGATGAAGTACCCTCAGCTCCAGCACCATGCTCCCCATCATGATGATAATAGACTAAATTCTGAAACTGTAAGCAAGCCCCCTCAATTTAATGTTTTTCTTATAAGAGTTGTGTGATCATGGTGTCTCTTCATGGTACAGAAGATTAGTATTTTTCAAGCTTGGCACACTGAATGGGAAGTGCTTTTACCTATATATGCAGATCAACCAACCAATTCACAGTGGCCTACTCACAGAACCAACTCTGTAGTGTGCGGGCATTGGGGTTATTTCACCGGCTGGAGAATGCCAGGGTTGCATTGTATCAGGTTTAATGTAGAGCTTGCCCTGTTACTGGAAGATGGCATCCCTATCCAGGGCAAGTGAGATTCGGAGCTATCTCCAAATTCTAGGTGAGGCACATGGACAATTGTCCACATACCGGAAATGTTAGAGACCTTTAAATTCTTCATTTTGTAATAAATTGGCATTCTGAAATGTTGCGACATATGGCCTGCTGGGGCGTGAACACTGGTCTCTCTGCTGCTGGTTTCTCTATTTTTTTTTTTTTTTGTCCTCACAAAGCTTTTCTTTCCTGATCCTGGGGTTATAATCCTTCCCGTCTTCTGCCATACACTAATATTTCAGAATCTCTCCTGCTCTGGATAAACTTCCAATTCCTCAATTGGCTCTTCCTCACCAGGCACATTGCTGATGTGCAGTTTTTTAAAGTTCCCTCAGAAAGGACAAACAGAAGGAAAGAAAACTAACAAAACGATGGCTTGATTGAAGCTGTCAGGAACATGAAAATGGATCTTGGCTCTGCATTCCTGAAGCTTCAGCACTTTTCTCTGGACCCCAAATTTTCCAGAATTTTTCCCCCCTCATAATCATGTTTATTCAGATTGTTCCATCTGGCATCTTTTTTCTTGGCTGATCAACTACACAAGTCCTAAAAATGACCCTGTAGGATGAGACTTTGATTCAGAATTTTAGGTCATTCGAGAAAGAAGCCTGCTCATCCCAGTGCAAGGTATTTTAGCTGAAGCTGGACATCCCAGCACCGTAACAATATTGTTCACCCAGCTCCCTTCCAGAACACCAGTGGCCACAGCAATAAAAAGGAAATGGTGCCCAGTGCGGGAGGGGCCCAAACAAGACAGCTTCCTGCTGGTAACAAGAATCCTCACGAGACAGACTTTTCTACTCCTGCCACCCATTCGCTGGAGAAGTATACGAACCCTTTATGTTTTCATTCATGTAGTCTTCACTAATAAACATCTAATTTCTCATTTGCATCTTGGGTATCAATTCCTGATTTTTCATTGCCACAAACATTCGCATTGATCTTACAAAGAGCCTTACTCTTAAATGAAAATATTCCTGATGTAGGAATAATTCAAGGAACAAAAGGAGATTCAATCCCCAAAAATGTTCCCAGTGTACAAAAACTTCATGACCCTAATAATTTCTTGAATGGGACATCACAAATATTCAAGGAGTTGTGCCATTATGTGTAGTTAATAAAATATATTCTCCTCTAGTCCATCCTATCCATCTGTAACAAGGAGCACTTGAGACATGCGCACACTAAGAGGTCAGTAAGGGGAAAGTGAGGCAAGGATTCACCCACCATATTAATCTCCAGTTCCTGCCTTGCTGGCCCTTTATTAGTACAGAACTCCACTTGTTTGCCTGTTCTGAGCCGCATTGTGCTCATACACTGTAGAGAGTGTAGACAGACATCCTTGCAAGGATGGACCCCAAGTTCTTCCTTCCTAAATGAGCCAGCTGAGGAAAGAACTTGCCGGAATCCTTCTGTGTCTATGATTAGGGGATGGGTGTTTGTGTGAGCACAGCTGTTACATCCCCAAAAGAGAAAAACACAGTACTGGAGGCTGAGGAAGAGTGGAACATACCACTCCTCTGTGTGGGTTTTATCACCACAAATGACCTAGAGCCCCAACGTTGGCAAGATTGCCTGGACTGTTTGAAAAGCCCCCACTGTGTGCAGCTCTAGGATGGGGAGCACTGAGCGAGTCCCTGCTCAAATTTGACACTGTGTAGGACACAGTTCGTTTCACCCCTAAACAACTGCATAGGGAAGAAGACAGGATTTGACAGGCATCGGTGGTCTTCTAAACTAGGTGACTCCTGTAATTCCTCTCCCCACCCCCCAGTCACTTTTTCTCACTGTCTGAGGTTTGCATTCCAATGGGAGCATCTGTTGGAGTCTTGTACCATCGCTGACTCATGAGGAAATTGCTCAGATTATTATAGGCCACAGCATCCACCACCGGCTCTACAAATGTTCCTTCCATAAAACAAGCGATATCAACTCTTTTTATATTCATAGATTCAATCTTTTGTTTTCCGAGGCTGAAGTATGTTTTAAGCTCCCAGATCTATTCAGACTTAGTGTGGCTTTAAATGATTTCCTAAGTTTTCCTGGTAGTCATTGCTCTCGGTACCGCTGCAGCTCACGCGTGAGAGCGCACGGAGAGTTCAAGCATCTATTTAGTGTCTTGTAGAAGCCGTTCTACCCAAGTTCATTCCAGGAGACTCTGGCTCATCGCTTCAGCTTTATAAAGGCGTGCTCCTGCTTCTGAGGAAGAAACTCTGTGGGATGTGAGGGGGAACAAGGCAAAGGAGGAGAATGATTCAGATGAAAAGAAGAAAGAAAACGGGAAGGAGGGCCGTATTTGCTCTCTGGGAATTGTGCTGACTAAAGAGTTGGATTGCCAAGAAAGGAAGGATGAGGCTGAAGGAAAACAAAAGGGCCTGAATAGCTGGGCTGAGGGGAAAGACGGCGGGCACACGGGGTCTCCAAACTCAGGTCTGCTATGAATCTGTAAAGATGAGGACAGAGGTGAGATGAGATCATGTGCCATTTTACCAAAGTGGGTGGCAGACCTGGCTGATGGCTAATTTCCACACGAAGTAAGAACAAAGTGTGGCATTTTTGTGGCTTGTTTCTCTCTCTCTCTCCCTCTCTCTTCCTCTCTCTCCCCCTCCCCCCCTTCTGTGTGTGTGAATGTTTGTGTGTGTCTTCTTCATCTTTCTTTTTGTATCATGGTAGATTGACCCTAGGGTCTCACATATGCTAGACACAAGCTCTCCGACTGGCCTACATCCTCAGCACTCACATTTTAGTGTAAGACAGGATCTAGCTCTGAGCCTGTGTTTTCCAAAACTAATTTAGTGGCCTCGGGAAGGCCTTGAGTTTTTATCTTTGTGCCTCAGCTTCCCACATAGCTGGGATTAACAAGATTGTATTGCCAAGCCCGGCTAGTTAGTTTTTCCTAAGGCACTCTAGGTGCTAGAGGGATAGATAGCTCAGTGGTTAAGGGTACTCATGAGTTCAGTTTCCAGCACCTAGGTTGGGTTGTTGGCATGCACCTATAACTTCATCTTCTGGGGAATCCAGTACCTTCTTCTAACCTTTGTGGACATCTACACACGCACTGACATAGTTATACAAATGCATGTATCTGTAAAAAATAAAAGAAATATTTTTAAAAAGAGACTTCAAACTTCAGATCCCTGTGTGAGATGTCATGATTTTGGTGTGTGTGCTTAAAAAAAGTCCCCAGAGCAGAAGGTCCTCAGACATCTGTTAGTTATCACCTGGCTGCTTGCTCAGAATATGTATTGGTTGTTGGGTGTGAACAACTGGGACATGCCTGTTTAATACATGCATTTGTCACTGTGACTTCTTTTTTATTTTGTTTTTGCTTTTGATTTTTGATACAGGGTTTCTCTGTAGCTTTGGTGCCTGTCCTGGAACTAGCTCTTATAGACCAGGTTGTCCTCAAACTCACAGAGATCCACCTGCCTCTGCCTCCTGAGTGCTGGGATTAAAGGCGTGGACCACCACCGCCCCGCTGTCACTGTGACTTTTCTCGCTGTAAATTCTTTATTGCTTTCACAATTGCACATTATAGGGGACAAAACTTGTCTATTACTTCATCAACCCCTGACAAATTGATTTAAAAGAGGGGAAGGGATATATTTTGGGGTCTGAGTAATTAGCTAATAAAAGGCAGCCTATGTAATTAGTCTTAGAAACGTGTTAAACACTCCTGGAATTGACCCTAAAAGAACAAACAACAGGTATTTAATATCTATCCTAAAGTCAAAAAAGAAAGCTATTTAATGTCATAGAGACAGTCTCCTGCAATAAACAGGAGCCAAACATCATACTATGATCAAGGTCAAGACAAAAAGATGTCACATATAAGAGTCTGGGGTCTGGATATGTGCCAAATACTGGACACATCTGTTTTGCCTCATCTAAATGAGGCTCTAAGAAGAATTTTTTCTCAGCCTGATTTCTTGGTATTTATATGACTCAATTGCTAGTAGAATTCAACTGAAAGAGAATACTGCATATGAAACCATGACGCATTTCAATCTATACCAAAAGGTCACGGCTGTTTCTGCATAGGTGTTTCTGCATTTTCAGGAGAGCATTCACTCACTCCATGAACAGCTTCTTCTGCTAATAAATGTGAGGCCTGTGTCATGCGTTTCCTTTCCAGGATTCAGCTTTCCCTGAATTCTGTCACTCTAGATTGAATGTGGCTCAGGGGCTCATCCGTTCTTCTCAGCTTCCTCCCTCCCTCTTCCGATAAAAACTTTTCAGGTGTGATCAGGTTGTAGAGTAGTGGTTCTCAGCCTTCCTACGGCAGTGATTCTTTAATACAGTTCCTCATGTTATGGTGACCCCCAACCCTTTTGTTGCTACATCATAATTGTAATTTTGTTATGAATCATAATGTAAATATCTATGTTTTCCTGTGGTCTTGGATGACCCCTTTAAAAGGGTAATTCGACACTCCCCAAAGGGTCTTGACCTATAGATTGAGAATGGCTGCTGTAGAGAAAGGAACTGGGCCCACAGAGGCCATGTGTGGCCTACAAAGGAGACAATGATTAGAGAAGCTTGTATAGAGGGGAGCTTGGAGAAACGTGTGACCTGTAAGTTCACGAAACTAATATGCAGTGAATTACATAAAATTTTACTTTGTCTTGTAGCTCCTTCTAGTTATGAATTCAGTGCTTGTATCTACAATCAGCATATGTATTTCAAGTGCCAATATTCTATTGCTTATACACTTATGAATCTAGGCACTTTAATGTAAGAAAGGTGTGCTTCTGCTAAGACTCTAGGGTTCTTCAGTTGTTCTTACTAGTGCTTGCTATTATATTAGTCACCAAGCAAGAGTGCGCATGAGCCCCCTTAGCACTCTGCAACCACAGACACTAGACAGCATCTTCAAGACATAACCTGGCTGTTCTGCTTCAGCTTGGTTTATCTGTGTTAACTGTTCACAAAGTCCCTTGGTTATGCTTCCTAGTCAATTTCCTGGACAATATGTCCCCTTCTCCTATGATAAATGGGATGTTATCAAGCCCATCCATGGATACAAATAGAGTTGACTCGGGCAGAGACAGGGATAGCAGATAAAGAAGTGTGTTTTTGACTGGGACCATCTCCACTCCACTGCAGCCCAGCTAGGTCAAGTGGATAATAAAGAGCTACTGAGCTCCCATCTCATCCTAGGCATCTCAAGAATTTTTTTTTTAATCCACTCTGGATTGTTTGAACTTACAACTTTAGAGACAAAGTGGATTCTTGGTGATACCCTTGCTTTCTCGGAGACCTGGTAGCCCTAAAAGGTCACTTATCCTTAACTGAGTAAATAGACCCCACAGTAATTATAGACACCCTACTGCTTTTCTGGAGCAAAGTGCTTCTACAAAACATTGCCCTTTGCCCTCTCTATGAGCTGGAAATCATCTTCATCTTATATACGAGGGAACTGAAGCTCAGAGAGGTGAACAAGGACACTTATCTTCAACTACATCACCTGGGTGTTTGGAATGGGGAGGCTGGATCCTAATGTTCAGCTCACGTCCTTGTCCTTTACTCCACCTTATCTTTAAGGGATTTCTTAGGTAAGATCAAGCAGATCTTCTGTTGCTTGGAATGGATACATATTTTATTTTTCTCCTTTCTTTTCCTTCAATTCTTCTAATAGATTACATAGATCTGAAGAACTTTGATTCCCCAAAAGCAATCCACAGGGGAGAAAGAATCTAGTCTTCACTGCGATTTCCAGAGAGGGGATTCTGAGTATAGCATGATACCTGAATTCCTCCCAGCTGGAGTCTTGGAGGGAACACATCTGTATGAACTAAACACTGCATCAGTAAACCCAGGATTTTACAGTCTGTGGTTTTTTGACAAATAAGTGAAAGTCAAGTAGTCCTTTTTGAGCTTATAAAAATGATGACTTGGTTTTACTTTCCCTAACCTCAGCACACAGTCCCACTGCAGCTAGGAAAGGAGTAATAGATGGGTGATTCTACTCCAATCGACACTTCTGTGGACATTTAGGATGTTAAGGCAAAGATGTTCCAGCCACGTTAGTAAGAAGCTAAAGGGGTCCGTTATACCCATAGCTGCATTGAAGATAAATACAAAAGTTGGGTTTCTGGAAATGTCTAGAGGGGCCACTGGAAGCCGGGCGTGAAGGAGGGGTCAGAATTGGTGAGATCTGCATTCTAATGCTGAGGGTTTTGTAGCTTTGGCTATAAATGGAAAATCTGAGACTCTCCTGTTTCCCATAGATTGCGGCTCCTCGTTTGCCCTCATCTTTCCTCAATATCAGCTCTAAAGCAAGCATTCAAAGCTCTCTAAAATCTGAGCAGTTACAAAATCACACACTGCACACCCAACTTTCAAGACCAAATGCACCACAAAAAAAATTGACTAATAAGTCACCAAAGTTACATACTTGGGTGCTGTTAGCTTAGGGCAGAGCAATTGCAGGGTGCTTTGAGAGGCTCTGTTACCTGGCTCCCTCTTTCTGTGCAAAAGCTGATGTCGAGAGGGTCCCAGTACACCTGCTGGAGAGACCTTGATTCCAACTGTAGCTTGGTTCAGAGCAGCAGCTCTTAACCTTGCTGCACATTGTGGCCCACAGGGGAGGTTTTGAAAATAACTGAGCTCCTGACAATCCGCCCAGATGAAGGCAGAACGACTTGGGGTGAGGTGAGGACAAGGCATGGAGGGAAATAAAATGTTTGCAGGTGAGTTGAGAACCCGCAGTAGGACCTGAGAATCTCTAGTGAAGATGAAAGACCGAGTTTATAGTCTCTGTGAAATTTTTTAACCAAATAAAGTCTGATCACTATGAGCATCAGATTTCATGTTGTTTCTCAGTTTGCCTTGGGCTGCAAAAATTTGCATATACATTACAGAATTGCTTATGGAGTGAAATTGGCAAATGGTCTAAATATGTAATAGGGGTTTAATTCAAGGCTCCAACACTAAGTAGACAAACAAATGACATTAAATAAAACATTATAAAACAGCTCTGCTCTTTTGAGGCAAAATATTGGTGTATGTAGATGATAACAGATAGATAGATAGATAGATAGATAGATAGATAGATAGATAGATAGATGATATAATAGATATGTGTGTGTGCATGTGTGTGTTTGTAGGGATGGATATACACAAAAATCACTATAAGTTTCCCTTTTTGGAAACTGACTTTATTTTCTTCTTTTTTTGGTGTCCATATTTCTAATTCAGTATTAAATATTAAGGGGGAAAGCTCTACTCACAGATGCCAAGAACGGCACATTAGAGTTGACTCAAGTCATAGAAATTTTCAAGACTAATTAGGTTTATCCATGCAGAGCTTTATCTTTGTGTACTTGTGGTGTGTTCTTTCCACATTAGAGGATCAAACCCACCCTTACTTGTGCTCAGCTAACATGTCATCACTCAGCTACATCCCCAGATCCTGAATTTTAACTCTTATATGTATGATACCCTATCTATAAAAACTGCTGCTTTGCTTGTCCTCTGTATTCTTCCAGAGATGTACTAGCCTTAGATGTGGCTCTCTTTCTGAAGACTGAAGATCAAGGGGGAAGTGGGAGGATGGAGGCCTTTCTCCAGCAATATCCATTCATCATCTCTAGCAACTGCCCTCATTTCATTGGCGAGAATAATGCTGGAGGAAGTAGGGGTGAGAAAGCCACAAGGTCAGACAGGAGAAAGGGCTCTCGATCCATTTTCCTTACCTAGAGCATCTTGTCATACTTACTGCCTGGTGTATTAGTGGTTATGGAGATAAAAGGAGAGGCATCAGTGAGAAAGGTTAGGATACATCTAGGCAACGTTGCTTGATGAATTTCCATCCCTTCTTGCTCACCTCCGGGACGTAAATGTCATGCCAGTTATTTATAAATACATGACCTCGGAGAATTATTTTTTGCAAGTCTCAGTTTCTTCTGAACAAATGAGGAGAGCAACAGCATCAGCTGCCATGAGAATTGAGTGGTGCGATGCAGTTATAGGACTGAGCAAGACCTCAAGCACATAACACAC
The DNA here is from genome assembly GCF_037038515.1 of Microtus pennsylvanicus. Taxonomy (NCBI): domain Eukaryota; kingdom Metazoa; phylum Chordata; class Mammalia; order Rodentia; family Cricetidae; genus Microtus; species Microtus pennsylvanicus. The sequence continues at coordinate 45,849,331 of NC_134584.1, forward strand.
ACTCAGTAGGTACTGTCTACTATTGTTATTCCAGTATTCTGTAGCTAAAACTGTTGTAATTGGCGGCGGGCTGCATCCCGCCACCCAGCTAGCTTTACACCCGAAATAATTACACAAAAACTGTATTCTTTTAAACACTGCCTGGCCCATTAGTTCCAGCCTCTTATTGGCTAGCTCTTACATATCGATTTAACCCATTTTTAATATTACTGTAACACTACGAGGTGTCTTACCAGGGAAGATCTTAACCTGCGTCTGTATCTGGTAGGAGAATCATGGCGACTCCTTGACTCAGCTTCTTTCTCCCAGCATTCTGTTCTGTTTACTCCGCCTACCTAATTTTATGTCCTATTAAAGGGCCAAGGCAGTCTCTTTATTTAACCAATGAAATTAACACAAAACAAAAGACTCTCCCCCATCATAAAACACTAGGGGCATTGAGAACATGTTTAATTGTAAGCCATAAAAAGAGAAATGTACACAAATGATAGAAGATAGATTTGGAAATTATGTTTTAATTACAAGAATCTAACTTTTTACTATTTCAGTACTTTAAAGTTAAAAAAAAAGGATTGCTTTAAGTCTTTAAAAAAAAACTATTCCTTTGAGGTCTGGCACCAAGAATAGAATATTTCACTCTAGAAAAAATGCTTTAGAGAAATGAGGAACTACTGACAAAAGCTACAACTCTAGAAAATGACCTCTGGTTAAAGGCAAGTATTTGTCATGAAAAGTGATTGAAGTGACTGGGCAAGTTGGGGAGATGGCTGTCATGACGTACTGCCCTTGCCATGCAAGCGTGGGCACCTGAGCTTAAGACTCAACCCTCAGAAAATCCAGGCAAGGTCTCGATCTTTCTCTCTCTCTCTCTGTCTCTGTCTCTTTGTCTCTCTGTCTCTGTCTCTGTCTCTCTCTCACACACACAGAGAGAAGGGGGGGAGAGAAGACCTACACACCCATAATTTCAAAGCAATGGGAGAGAAGACAGAATTTCTGGGGCTTTATGGTCACAAGCCCAATTCCATGTTCAGCGAGAAGCCTGTCTTGCTGTCTCAAGGGATTAAGATGGGAAGAAAACTAGTAGGACACTCAAAGTCCTCCTCTGACCTTTACATACAAACAGGAACATGTAACTGCACATACACTGCATAGACCACACACGTACTCATATACACATAGAAAAAGAAAAGGTTTTAATTTTTTTAAAGTTATTAGGCCCCTAGAAATATTCTCATAACAACACAATAGAAACATATATTCTAATGACTGTCTTTCTCTTGACCTTACTGTTGTGCTCAAGGCTCAAGAGCACCAGGACTCAGTGGAGACATGAGGAAAGGGAAACTAAGCAATTGATGGTTCCAGTCCAGGGACTTTCACAAAAATGAGTTATGAGAGCAAGTGTAGACCAGTAGTTATAAAAGGGATGGTGCCCCTTAGACCAGACTCGCTTTCTCAGTGAGTGAGTAACAACTTCAGAGGCTGATTCTCTTCATCTGGGATGAGACCTGGACTCCAGAATCTTCTAAATATTCTGGTGTGTGGACAAGTTTGAGCATAAGTGGCAGGGAGAGAGGATCCATTTGAACAAGCATAATCACCAAGGAGGGTTCTCTCCTTCTTTCTTCAAGAAGTTCCCAGAGACGAGCAGTGGTGGAAAACAGCCTATTCTTTTCTTTCTCCCTCTGTGCCCCTACTCTCTGTGGGAAAAATTATTCCACCTTCCAGGAAACACATTAAATCATCCAAAACAATGGCTGTGAGTTTTGCTTTGCCAGCATTATGCCACTTCCTGCTCTTGCATGTCTGTTAAGTGGACCACTAACAGGCCACTTAAAACCCTCCACAAGCAAGGTTTTCATTTTTTATGTTGCATGACATCACCAGACTAAGATGATCACACAAAAAGAAAACCTTTTATCTAGAAGTCAACATGTTTGGAGGGCAACTGGGAAGGATCACCAAACAAATGAGTTAGGTTTTCTTTTTGTCGTTGTTTTGTTTGGTGCTAGGGATAAAGCCCAGTGCTCTACCACAGAGCTACATGCCTAAGCCCAGAAGGTGGGTTTTGAATGCAGCTCCCTTTGCCTGTAGGTACGTGTCTACCAGTAGGAGAGTGGAGTAAGTTGGCTCAAATACAAATTTCGCTTTTGAATTGAGAAATGGGGAGGTCATCTGTTTCCATCTTTTCAACATAGCTGCAGCTCTGTTGCTTACAGTGGAAGCAATGATCTCACATCCCATTTAAAGCTGGTTTGAAGCCAAAGGCATTTTACCCCCCAGGTTCTATCTAAGAAAGGAAACAAGACCATATAATGGATGTGTATGATGTGTGGAGGGAGAGGATATAGAAGAGGTCTTGCTGGCCTGAAATGATAAAAAAAAATGCAGCTTCAATGAGTAAAAATCTTTCATGATAAAAATAATCTTACATTGTCCTTGGGACATATCTGCGTGATATTTTTATTCCTGTCTATAAGTGAAGAAGGGAAGCCAATGGGAGATGAACTGTCTTGCCCAAGGTCACATAGTCTAAAAATGGTAGAGCCAGTGATTGAACACATATTCCTCTGATTCAAAGGCCTTCAGATTCTCAATTATGCCACCACTAGAAGAAAAGAAATAGTTGTCTGAATGTGCTTCCAATTTATTAGACAACAGTAGATTTTTTATTTTCTTTGGATTTTAGATGCAACTGCCAGGCGCAGGCTTAATCCTGCTTATTGTGCAATAAATGAGGAGATGTGCAGGGGTTATTTTTTTTAAACCAAGAGTAACTGACCATATTAGCTTAAGCAAATAGGAACTTATTGAAAGGTAACAGAAGGATCATGGGATTAAGTGGAAAGAGGGGCAATGTCGGAAACAGACATGAGCCAAGGACCAGCACAGGCAACATAGCAGAATAGAGATGACGGGGTATTGCCCCGCCCAGTGTGAATGGCAAGCACAGCTGCTCCAAATAAATCTTAAAGATCCCTTCCTTTGGAGCCACTATCCCATCTTCAAACAAAGTGTAGTGGGAATAACCAGTTAGTCTACTGCTATATCCCACTTTTGGGAGTAGGAAGAGATGGGAGAGAAATAAAGAGGGGGGGTATGTATCCCATCCAACTTCTATAGCGACAGCAACAGCATGGACTCTCAAGGTCACTAGCAGCAAAAAGAGAATTCAGAATGCTGAATGTCAGAAAGTCAACAGAGCACCTCTTAAGAAACAGCACCGGTTCAAGGTCTAGTCTCTTCTGTCTTTCTGTAGTGAAAAAAAAAATTATCAGAAACAATTCCAAAAAAATTTATGAGCTATTATAGAAAGAATACTTCATTAGTTTTTCTAATTCGAAATATCAGTGGCTAATAATTAAATCCTTGGAGACATTGAGCGATGTGCATTTTGAGCGGAACACAAAATTCCACCCCAGGAGAATCCATGTGTCATCTCCTACACGAGGCAGCCAGTGGGGTTATATCATTAGTTTCCTTGTCCAGCTCCATCACATAAGTCCCCACACACAATAGAGTCACAGCTGCTCCATGAAGAGTCTGGAAACACATTCTTGTCCATTTGTTCAGTCATTCTTTGTTTAACTTCATCCGTTACACTTTGCTCTGTGTTAGCCAAGATGTTTCTGGCACCTGTTTCCTGGAATAGGAAGACAACCATGTGTAGATCCAGATCCCCTCCCAAAAATAAATCTTCCACCTGTATGCATGTGGTGGGCTCGTCCACGTATGTTTGAAAGCCTATCTGCAGCTCTGAGAGAATTACAATCAAGTTGTCAAAGCATGTGGAGAATTTAGGTAATTTAGAAACCGTTTGCTGGAATGCCAGAGACACTAGTGTTTGTAGACAGAGTTCAGATACATCACTGATTTGGAAATTCACTCCCTGCTCTACCACCATCGCCCCTTCTCTCTCTGCTGTACACATACATACAAGTAAATGGTAAAAATGTGTTTACTGCCTAGTAAATACCATCTTTAATGAACAACTTAGGTCTTAAGAGGGATCTTATTTCAAAGTCTTTTTTGCATGCTTACTGTCTTTCAAACACAGACACTGAGAGAAACAATTAATAAATGGGACCTCTTGAAACTGAAAAGTTTCTGTAAAGCAAAGGACACGGCAACCTACAGAATGGGAAAAGATCTTCACTAACCCTACATCAGACAGAGGTCTGATCTCCAAAATATTCAAAGAACTCAAGAAATTGGTCGTCAAAAGAACAAATAATCCAATTTAAAAAAATGGAGTACAGACCTAAACAGAGAACTCTCAACAGAGGAATCTAAAATGGCTGAAAGACACTTAAAGAAATGTTCAACATCCTTAGTCATCAGAGAAATGCAAATCAAAACAACTCTGAGATTCCATCTTACACCTGTAAGAATGACCAAGATCAAAAACACTGATGACAATTTATGCTGGAGAGGTTGTGGGGAAAAGGGAACACTTCTGCATTGCTGGTAGGAATGCAAGCTGGTACAACCCCTTTGGATGTCAGTGTGGCAATTTCTCAGAAAATTAGGAAACAACTTTCCTCAAACCCAGTAATATCACAAAGACATGTGCTCAAGTATGTTCATACCTTGGGAGAGGGTTGAATGGGAGGGGAAAGATAGGGAGGGAAACAGAGAAAAATGTAGAGCTCAATAAAAATAATAATAATAAAGAAGAAGCTCACCAAGAACAGAGTTATACTCAAAATTGGGCTAATTTAAGTAATAAAAACCAAGCAGGAGCTGTAGACGGGAAGAGTTGAACAATGACTAAATGTCACTCGGTTCTAAATCTTTTCCTAAACAGTGCTAGCACAGGCCCAATCTGTTGCAATATCCTTTTCCCCTGGAGCCAGAGCAGTGCCTGGGTTCCATCAGCTTAGTGTCTATTTTCATAAACCCACACAGAACCGGCTCCTGGAACACTGAAGCTCAATCGCAGAGACTGAAGAGGCAGAAAGGACTTCAGAGAAGCATTCATTCTTGGAAGAAATTGTGTAAAGACCTTCTCAGTGTCTATATAATAACTTTTTGTTTCTGGAAGTTGAATGCAGGCATGTCATTGTTTGCTTTTTTTTTAAAGGTATTTCAAAGGTCATTTCCATTGAAAAGCAAGCAAAACACTGATGTAGGCTCCTTTTTCATGGAGAAAGAACAGTCATAGGCTGCTCAAACCCCCGTAAATAATGAAAACTTCTTGAAATTCTCCAGTTACTAGGAGCTATTCTCTTTTGTTTGATAAAAGGTCTCATTCTACAGCCCAGGCTGGTCTTGAACTCATATTAACCCTCGTGCCTCCACCTCCCAGTTGCTGAAATATTTGGTGTAAGCCACTAAACCCCAGCAGGGCCTATATTATTAGTATTAGCATTATTATTATTATTACTATTATTTACTTTTATATATGTGTGCTGTGTTTACGACATTTTGTCCCCTTCCCCCAACCCTCCTGTGCCACACTGCATCCTGTTTCATCCGGAATTTATGACTTCTTTTTCTTTATTTATTTATTCACCCACACACACACACACACACAGAAACTGGAAGAGTTCATCTGGTGTCGTAAGTATGAATATGCTCTAGGACTGACCGCTTGGTATTGGAGAGCCAACTGGAGGTTCATCCCCAGACCAACTCCCTCTCTCAGCATTCACTAGCTCCCTGTGACTCTTCATCTAAGAATGGGAGGAAGGTCTCATGAGCCTTCGCCATTTGTGTTGACATTTCATCGGGTCTTCTCAGTTTTTAGATCTGGTTTAGGAAACCATATTGTTGAGAGTTCATGGGTGCAGCCTTTTTGCCATCTCTAAGTGATGCAATCTTTCAGCAGATATTCTGGTTCTCGGTCTCTTACAATCTTCCCTCTCTTTCCCAAATGTTCCTTGATCCTTAGGTGCAGGAGCAGTCTTGTAGATGTATCTAGTGAATCTAGGGGTTACTCTTATTTGGGGAAAGGGTGGTGATTAGACTCAGGGTCTAGCCCATCTTCAATCCCAGGGGCTGCTCCAACATTCAGTACCTAAAACCAGCCTGAGCCAATGCTTCTCCTTTTGCAGGGAGTCGAGTGTCCCACACATCCCTTTGTCTTCCATTCTCATGAAGTTGAACTATACTTAGATGTCAGGGGCCTTGCCTCGGGATCACTGTTGAATCTGCTGACACTTCAGTCTGGATCACTGATGTGATGATTCCTGCCCCTCCACTGTTATTCTTCTTCTCTGTGTCTCTGGCCCTCTCTACTCACACCTTCATCCACTGATGCAAGTATGGATTCCAATATTTTGCCTCCATTACCAGGGCACTGATCATACAAGGCTACAATAACCTGTTAATTCTTCCTTCTACCAGGAGCCTCTAAGTCAGTAGTTCTCAACTTGTGGGCCACAACCATTTAGACAAACCTTCACCTCCAATGATATTTACATTATGATTCATATCAGTAGCAAAATTAGAGTTATGAAGTAGCAATGAAAACAATTTTGGTTGGGGTCACCACAACGTGATGGACTGTATTGAAGGGTTTCAGCCTTAGGGAGGTTGAGAACCACTGCTCTAAGTGATATGCCTGAGAACTGTTCCATCTACTGGTATGGCCTAAGGGATAACCATATTCATTCCTTGACTGAACTTTATAGATGATCCCTTCATTTTATTTCTGTCTCAAGCTGGTACTCAGCTTCTTGTTGCTTCTGAAACATCACCAGCCTCTTTTCTTGGCTAACTCCTCAGAGCCTTCTCAGTTTTGAGGAGATCAGTGTAGTTGGTGGTGATGATGCTGAAATCCAGCCGTGATGTTAGGCCTTTTTTTACTTTACCCTGTCTGCCGTACTGAATAAGGAAACCTATGATACATAGTTCACAGTGACTATGTCTTCCCGGTTCCAACGGATTTGGAAAGTATACTTCCTGAGCTCCAAAAATATCCCCTTCCATAGACACTAGGGATACCCTAGGAAATAAAGCAAATATTATTTTCTATCATGTAATTTATATCTGCCAGAAGAGAGTTAGAGCAAATAAGAAACAAATAAGAACAGTGGATGCCTGTTAGAGTCACCTGGAAAGCTATTAAAACTTGACGCTCAGGATACATCCAGCATCAATGACATCAGCATCTCTGGGGTGGGGTCAAACACTCTTGGGATTCTAATGGAAGGCCACCTTTCAGAAGGAGTGCCTAAGACAGTGGCAGAACCAGAAATAGACAAAAAGACCACCCGCTGATGCTTTTTCTTCCACAGATGAACTTCCATACTACAAGAGGCCTGAATTTTAAGAACCATTTCATATGCATTCAAAACTTCATGTTGCTTTGTATTTTCAAGTTTGAGGGTTGCTCTAATTTCTTCATCTACCCCATGTCTACTTGTGAATCATAATTTTCCATTGAGCAATAATTTATTGACCATCTGCTATGCACCAGTCTCTGGGGAGGTGCTTCAGGACACAAATAAAGCTGATGTGGTTTGCTGTAATGTAGCTCAGATCTCCCACCACAGGCATGATGAGAAAACAAGCCAATAAGGTAATACAGAAACATTACGTGGCAAAAGACAGTAATATAAAAAGGAGAGTATTTGGGGACAAGAAAGAGCAGATGATTTAGTCAAGCAGGAAAGTCTTCTCACAGGAGTTAACATTGTAGTGTGAACACAATGAAAAAAGAAGCTAGGAGTGAGAATCTTGGGCAGAGCACGCCAGCAGGAGGAGCAAATGCAAAGGTCCTGAGACAGGGGCATGACAGACTGGACTGTGGTAAGACGAGGGACCAAGGCAAGACAAGGTCAGAAGATGATAGAAGCCAACCCAGCAGGTCCATGTTAGGCCACAGAGCAGAAAGGATCTGATTTTACATGCAATGAAAAGCCACGAGAGGATAAGATTTGTGTTTTTGAAATATGTAGAGGAGTTAGTTGCTTGACTGATAGCAGCTTTAAAAAAAAATAAACATCATTTCAGAGGTAAGACCAGAAGGACTTTCAGATGGGCCAAAAGTTGGAGGAGAGATGGAGCTGGTCATGAGAGAAACAAAGAAATAAAAATGAGTCTTTTGGTTTGACCTGGGTGGCTGACTCCATGGAGATGTCCTGTCACTAAGTTAAATGAGCTAAGTGAAACACACTTAGGAAGATGAGAAAGCTGGACCTGATTGCAATAACCTCAAAATTCCTTTAGCCATGCAATATCTATTATGTGTTAATATCTATTAGGACAACTCTGACGCTCAGATGAAAAGTTGGGACTATAGATTCAAATTTGGAAGATGATGGCAAGAAGGTGGTGTTTAAGACTTTCAGATCGAATGGCTTTATCCAGGAAGACAGGAAATGGAAGAACTCTGAGGACGGAGCATAGAGGCACTCCCAGAGTTAAGGAGAGAACAATCTAGCAAATGAGACTGGGGAGGATCCAGGGATCTAGAGCTACAAGACTCTAGGAGTCTTGGATGATGAGTTGTAGTATGGTGGAGGGTGTGGGCAGTAATGTGCTCTGTTTATACAGTACTTGCCTAGGATGTACAAAGAAAACCCTGGTTTTGATCCCCAGTACTATGGAAGCCCACAGAAGTGGATCCATTCCACCTTGACTAAAGGTCAGATAGTTCAAGCCTAGTCTTGCGTCTTCAAGATTATTGACAGGAGATTTGACTTAAGGTGTGGCTACTAACAAAGATGTCTTGACTAGGGTGTCGTTATTTGGTGTTTGGGGTATTAAGATGGTAATCACTTTGTTCCTTATATCGTGACAAAAAAACTTTTTCTTTCTTCCCCTTTTGTGGACTGAGATATTTAAATATCATAAAAAATAAACACAGGCATATTCAATATTCACCTGATTGCCCTCCCGGTCCTATCCTATGTCTCCACACTTCTTTCGTATTTCTGTTCCTATTGTCTAATAGTCCTAATCCTCACGCCCCTATCCTGGAACCTGCAAACCCTATCGAGGCTGGACCCAGACAGATGTCACCCCAATGTGTGGTTATAACTCAGTACCACATTGAAACAGAGAGTAATGGTAGACATCTGACAGTCAGAAGCTCAGGTTCGTCCCTGGCTACCTACCAAGTTCAAGACTAGCCTGGAATACATGCGATCTAGTCTCAAAAAAATGGAGAGTATAAAAATTATACCAAATGTTGCTAAAAGGTCCATTAAGATGAGGACCTAGAATATAGTGGGCGTTGTGGAAGTTGTTCTCAGTAAGCATGGCATGAGCAGTGACTGTGGACATAGATCCAGATTGGAGAGCTCAGCGATTATGGCAAGTAGTCAGTTAGAGGCTGTTGACATGCCTGCAGAGATGTGCTCTTCCTGGATGCCCGAGCTTATTCCTTACCCTGATTTTAAGCTCTGAACCAAGTGCTCCAGTGTGCACATTTTTCTTATTGGAGCACAGATGGATTCCTTAGACCCCTACTCTCAACTTAAATATCATCTACCTGGCCCCTCATTGCATCCTTTGCTTTATCTGCCACCAGAAACTTAAATGGATACCTGAGACAGGATTGGCTCTGTGCTCACCACATACATACAAAGCCCTAGGAAGGATACATCTTCTTTTTAGCTAGCCATAAGAGTCAAAGAGAAAATAACTTTAAAAGAGCAATAACTGCTAGGTGGTGGTGGTGCACGCCTTTAATCCCAGCACTGGGGAGGCAGAGGCAAGCAGAGCTCTGTGAGTTCAAGGGTCCAGGACAGGCTCCAAAGATACAGAGAAACCCTGTCTCAAAAAACAAAAACAAAAAGAACAATAACTACCTGTTGGGAAAGACTTCCCCACAGAAAGCTTCTCAGTAGTAAGTAGTGTCAAGTCCAGCCTCCTTGCACGCACGTTATTCCTCTGCTCCTACAGCCTGGGTAAATTAATCTGTCTCCTAGCTGAGTGAGAACCTTGCTCTCCTCCAAGGAAAACACATAGATAGTACTGTTCCTCCTTCATGGATAGTAAATGTTCCTATCAGCATCTTTGAGATGACAGCTTCAAGGGGGCAGATGCATGTTTGGCCAGATGGTGTTAGAAGAAAAGTTTTAAAGCTTTTAAAAATATAAAATTTAAAAGACAGAAATCTCTTTTGGAAGAGAGTTTTGGGTACACAAATGGATAACACAAATCTTAGAAAGAGCTATCCCTTTGGGATACAGAAGTAATTGAAATAAATTACTGGGAAAGTAGCTAGTTAAGTCTGTTTTGCAAGGAAAGAACATTTAAAGCCTTGGAGTCAAACCTGTCTGTATAGCAGGACTCTCAGAACTGGAGTCTTGGAATCTCTTTGGGAAGGAACAGCCAAAGAAAGGCTCATCATTTTGAGGCAGAGCTGGGTTTGAAGGCAAAATCCTGTGGTCATGGAAAAAGGAGGATAGCTGTGGGATCTGTGGGCAAACCTCAGTTAAAAACAAGAAGAGGTAGCCATAGTGAGGAAGTGGGGGAGGGGGGACATAGGTGCCACGCACCGCGCCCCCGTGTCTGCGTTCAGTGCGCTTGAACCCAGTTACCGAGCTTCGGGCAAGGGGCTGGAGGTTAAAATACACAAACACACACAGACAGAGAGACAGAGACACGGGTCATCCTTGAATTCCCCAAGAATGCCCACTTTATTGTGTTCAGGGGCAGATTATATAGAGATAGCCACGGCCCAGCCAAACCCACCAGAAACCACTCTCCTGCCATCAGGAACTCCTGAAGGTCTCGTGCTCAGAGCAGCTGTAGGCACTCAGATCAGGGGATGACAAGAAATTCAGAATCTGGGGTCTCACTGCTCCCGACACATAGGAAGCTGTGTGAGGGACTCTGTGAAAAATACAGCAGGTACCAAATATCCTAGATGGGAGGAACCTGAAGAGAAAGGAAATGTGATGCGCAGGATAATTCTATTCCTTCTGGCTTTGCTGCCATTGGCATTCACAATATAAAGCCACCCGACCTGTGCCTCATCATTAGCAGTAGCTGTTGCTTTGTTGTGGGATAGAAATCTTGTCCTTACTCATGTTTTCTCGCAATCTGGTTTTGTGTACATACACTTCACGTCTCAAAACATGCCTAAGCACACACGCACTGTCAGTCAGTGGCGGGTCTTCTCGGTAACCGTTTCAAGGGCTGCATCCATCTAGTCATGGGATTAAATGACACTCCATTCTCTTTGTGAATCCTATTGAATCATGACGAGGTTAGCAAATGACTTCTAGACCAGGTATGGGTATTAGAACTACAAAATGCTATAAAAATCAATATGAAAGTCAAGAGGGAGTCTACACTTTGTGCACATCACAATGACTGCAAGCTTTGAAAGTGGAAATTGGAGCTGATGTATTCTGAGAGCCAGACGTAGAACTCCAATAGATGGATCTACACTCGGGAAAGCCTTCAGGCTGTTACCATAAGATGTGGCTGTACGTTAATCTACCCAGTGGTTCCTAGCTTATTAAGCATCCAGTTACCAGTCTCAATGACAACAGGTAAGAAGGCTTCCATTGTTCCTGCTAGAAATGCTCATTTTGGACACCTTGAGCTATACCTCTTTGCAGAAGTAAAACCATTGCTTCTCAAGAAAGGTGGCCTGGAAACATGATGAGTTCTTCCAAGCTCTATCCCTAGACTGAGACAAAGTTTCGAAAAGCTATCCCACAGATCACAGTGGAAAGCCCATCATGACAATGTGATGCATGTATTAGACTCTTGACTTGTATTGAGGATCCATAAAAGCCGGCCATATGAACAATAGTTGTGCCTGGTCTATTAAGTCACTATCTATGCCTTCCATTATGCTGAGACCTGTGACAATTGTTCTCAGTGTTAAATGCTACCACAGGCAGTCACAGAGAAACAGTAAAAGAGTTGGAGGGGGCCTCAGAAAAAAAAGGGGGGGGGGAAAGAAGTCAGTCTTGGGGATAACTAGTGTCACAACCAATTAAGTATAAAGCTCCCTACATGCTGTTCTGACTTGTTTTCTTAGTGATTTATGGAGTTTTAAAAGTTGGCAAACGCAATAAATATCCAATTTTTATCCAATTAGCCTAAAACAATAGAGCCAGCTTGAACATCACAAAAACTGGGCTTTCCAATCAGGCTTAATCTCTTCAGACACAGCAGTCGTTTTCCAGACTTTTATCTTTTAATCTCGCTCCTGTAATTTTGATTCTTTAAAATATAACTTTCAGTAAAATTTACATTCATATGCTTCTGATAGCTTAGAAGAATATTCATAGTCCTTCTTCATAGCCCTGTCTTAGAACTCACTACATAGACCACACTGGCCTGGAACTCAGAGACCCACCTGCCTCTGCCTCCCTAGCGCTGAGATTAAAGGTGTTTGCCACCATTCCTGGCATAAGAGTGTTTTTTATGCATTCTTACCATGAGTTCTTGTCAGATACTTAATGTACAAATATTTTTCCCTATCCAAGGTTTGTATTTTTAATTTTCTTAATAGTATTTTTTACAAATCAATTTTGAATTCTTTGTCAATCTTTGTCTGTTATGAATCATACTTTTGATACCTTAAAACCTCTTTGTCTAACTCGAACCTGTAAAGACCTTCCCTTTATGTTTTCTTTTGTCATTTCCCAGAACATGCTGCTGCACAGTTATTGTCCCATCTACTCTAAAGGATGAGTCCAGAGGCTACTTGAGCCCTGCTCTGGGTTGTCTAAGGAGAAGTGGGCCAACCCAGGTCAGAAATGCATCAGGTTAAAACTTCCACATTACTTGAGTATATGACCCTCCCTGTGAACAGCCACTGCACTGCAGCCTGAACAGCATAGCAAAACTAGACAAGAGTACAAAAAATAAAAGGAAGGAAGGAAAGAACGAAAGAAAAGAAAGAAAAAGACATGGTTATGAAAAAGTGAAATTCTCCCTACCTGCCAACATTATGACTGTATAGTGTAAACGTCCTATGGAGGACTGGGTTGTGGTGCCCATACCTTTAATCCCAATATTTGAAAGGCAGAGGCTGATGCCTCCATGTGAATCTGAGGCCCCATTCCAGTATAGTCGCAGGATACAAGATAAATGTGCCAAAAATCAGTACCTTTTTCATATACCAACAACCAACTTTCTGAGAAAAAAGAAAAATATCTCCTCAATAGATTAAAAAAATGTACCTACAAATTATCATAATAAGAATAACATTAAAGATCTTTACAAAGAACAACTCAAGGTACTGAAACTGTGGGCTGAAGAGATGGCTCACTGGTTATGAGCAGCTGCTGCTCTTCCAGAGGACCTGGGTTTGATTACCATAACCCATAAGGTAGCTCACAACCATCTTTGGCTCCAGACCTAGGGACCTTCTTGCCTCCAAGGGCACCGACATGCCTACAGGCAAAATATGCACATATATAAAATAAGAGTAAAATGAGAAACTATTTTTGAAAACAGAAATAGAAAAAGATACAAGACAATGGAAAGAATTTCTATGCTTCTACATTGGCAGAAGGCTATTATGAAATTACTATGTTATCAAAAATAATCTACAGATTAATGTAATCTCTCTCCATCAATATTCTAATGGCATTCTTCACTGAAGTTAGAAAAACAATCCTGCAATTCATATGCAAAAATACCACAGATAATCAAAGATATCCTATAAAAAAAAAAGAACACTGATAGTGGTATCAGACTACCTGACTTCAAAGTATACTTCCAGAGGCATATTGACCAAGAAATCATAGCACAAAATCAGACACTTAGACCGGTAGGAAAGAAAAGAGGACCCAGAAATAAACCCATGTTCACTTGGCAAAGGTGTCAAAAGCATACACACGGGGGAAGAAGCGAGGGGATACTTGACAATGGTTTCTGAAAAGCTGGATACCAACATGTGAAAGAATGAGATTATCTCACTCTTCACAAAAGTCAATTCAAAATGGATCAAAGACATTAAATTAAAACCCGAGAAACTGAAACTGCTGTAGAGAACACTTCAAAATATAGACGTAGGCAACAACTCTCTGAATAGGATCCCAAATGCACAGAAAATAGCCTCTGAGATGGATAAACAGGAAAATATGCAATTATAAAACTTCAGCACAGCAGAGCATACAGACAGCCAACAAAATGGAGGAAATTTTATGTTGGTATGTTACCAAACACATCTCCCTCAAATGTGTCCTAAATATGTTTTCACCTGCTGTCTCTCTGTGCGTTTTCAATTGTTCTTCTGATGTTTGATTGACTTTGCTTTATGTTCATTTTTTTTTTGCTTATTTTTGTCTTTCTAAAAGTCAGAAATGGCTTCAGACATTTTCTTACCTAATTTTTAAACGATTTTCTCTTTTTAATGTATTTTTTGTTTTAATATGTAATCTTAGGTAGGAATCCATTCATTTCTAAGTATTAACTAAAATTTGCAACACTGTTTTAAAAATATTCTCTCTGCGTGTGATCAAGTATGTCTTATTTATCAGCTTCTTATTTCTTGTGTATGCTAAGCTATGTTGATGGAAGAGTTGAAAGCTCAGAGTAGACTCTTGAGGGTCATCACCTTAGCTTTTACCAACAAGAATCTAACACAGATGAGGTAGTCCTCGGAGGAGCAGCCAGACTCCTCTATCAGTTAAAAGCTGACCTTTTCTTTTATATTAGGATGTGTCTGGGTTTCAGAGTTAACAGCTGAGGGCTGAACACTTAGTGTGAACATGATGTTCTTTTTAAAAAAAAAAAATCCAGTTTGGTTTTGAGGTTCCCATTATCCTTCTTCTAGTTAGACAGAAAATGCTTACATGTACCTCCCAACCCCCAGCCAGTCATGTCCCATAAATCCATGCACTGCAGGTTTATTTACAGTACACAGTCTAGACAGAGCACACCAGTCCTGCCAAAACCCATCATTTTAGATGGGGACTCTGGTATCTTTCCACTAGTAAATACTATTAGCATGTTTACAAGGAGCCTGTTGAGGTCAATCATCTCCAGCCACAGGGAAGGAGTCTGGTGCTGCAGTTAACACTTTCCTTCCCATGTGGGCATGACTTGACCCATCCATAAATGGGGATACCCATAATCTGGTTCTGTGTCTGCTTTATGTCTCTCTCAGCGTCACAAACTGAATGAATTCTGTATCTAATATTCGTCACTGCTTTGACCCCACATTTTTATAGTAAGAATGGATGAAAAAAAAATAAATGTAGGAGTTGGGGTGTAGTTAAGTGGTGGTGTTTGCTTTATATGCAAGGCGCTCTGGGTTCGATGCCAGCACCTAAGAAAGAAAAAATAAGAAAAAGAAAGCTAAACAAAATACTTGAACACATGATACTTGTTTCTTCTACATACATCATTTCCTTCATTCCTACACTGGATCAGTAGTAGTTCATGTAAGAGGGAAACTCATTTGCACCGTTCCAGATTGTCTATGAGAAGTATCCTTACTAATGTACTCACAGTCAACTGAACCATAAAAGGAGGCATTTATGTATTTTTTTTCTGAATCTGGTATCATTCTCTTTACTGCTGAAGTCAATTGCATTTATGTATTTTGTAAGTAATACAGTATTGATCTTTCATATTTAAATGCAAATGTTTAAAGTGCATATGCCATATGCAGGAGTACATATGGAGAAAGTAGATTTAAAAGAAGAAGAAAAACAACAAAAACCATTTTTGTTTAAAATAATAACAATGGTTACTAATTCTTTGTATGCTAATGAAAAATTAAAAATAAAGTGTACCAGGCAGTGGTGGCACACACCTTTACTCCCTGCACTCGAGAGATAGAGGCAGGTGGAGCTCTCTGAGATCGAGGACAGCCTGGTCTACAAAGAGTTCCAAGACAGCCAGGGCTACACAAGAAACCTTGTCCCAAAAGAGAATCCCTGTCTCAAAAGAGAAACCGAAAGAAAAAGGAATGAAAAATACACTTTAGAAATTTAAGCCAAGTAATCTCTATTCTCTTTGCATAAGAAACATTTATGCAAAAAGAACAATTCACTCGAATTTGCAAAATAAATCTAATTAAAATAGAAAGTTTTCTCAGGCTAACAGTACTGTGGGAATGAGTGGGAGTGGGGGAAAGCGAAGAGGATTTTGGTGTCATTTATGTGGGCAGTGATGTTAACCTGAACAGCGTAGTGTAACGAGAATGGGAGAAGGTAGAGAAAACCTAGTGTAACTCTGAAGACAGACTCATGCGACAACGCATCTAAGGAAAGACATGGGCGAATAAACTAAGATAACCCATAAATCTGTGTTTTGACCATCTGTGTGAATGGCAGTGCCATTCAGTAAGGTAGGATACACATGAGGAGACGATGTAGGACAGGCCAGTAATACAGACTTTGGCTCTGTGTGGGAAATCAAAGTAGGAATGTTCAGTGGACTGCTGGATAAATAGATCGGGGCTTCAACAAAATTCTCTAAGCTGGAAATAAGCCTCCCAAGATGGAAGTAGAGGGAGCAAGTGGCACACGTGACAAAAGTGCGGTGCGATACAAGCGCTACAGCAGAGTCCAGAGGTACGCCAAGAGATAGCGAAGCTGCGGAGGGGGCAGGAGGAAACACAAGGAAAGCAGCGGCAGAGAAACAAAGAACGAGATTTGCAAGGAGGAAGAAGAGGTCCGAAGTATGAAATGCTCCAGACAAGGCATAAAAATGCACCAAAAATAGTTCATTAAATTTAATAGCAGTGGCATTAGGGATCTTGGAACAGCTTGTTTCAGCGAACAACTGAGGATGACGCTTGAAGTAAGACAATGTTAGAGAGGGATCACAACCACGAAAGAACGTTGTAGTGGGAAGGGTGGAGCAAGCGATGCAATGAGGCCACTGAGGGCTATGGACAGAGGCAAGTACTGTGATGTAGCTAAGGGTTAATGATTTTAAATTAATGCAGAGAAGTTCGAATGTATATATTCCAACTTTCATTAAGCTAAAACCATCAGTAGCAGATTTTTTTTCTCTTATACAATAGGATATGCACTCAGCAAGGAGCGTTTGTGCACTGATTTAAGTGTGCAGTCATTTAATTCCGACATGTATATACACCTGTATAATCAACATCCGTCTTTCTATTGGATGGCATTCAGCAGGTTTGCACATGCCTTTTCTGATTGAGCCTTAAACTCAGAGATCAATAACTCTGGTCCTCTTTACTGGAGATCAGCTTGCCAACTTTTAAGCTTCATGCAAATGAAATAATTCACGATATGTGTGAGATTAATGCATGTGTTGCAAATAGAAGCTTTTTCTTTATCACTAACTAGTATTTCATTGTGTAACTATACGGTCCATCCATATTCCTATTTAATGGCATTAAAATTGTTTCCAGTTTGGAGCTATTATGAATGCACCTGCTAGCATCTGTCTTTTGGTGGGCATAGTTCCTCAGAGGCACTGGGTAAATATCTAAGAACAAAGCACTGGGTCGTCGGTTAGGTACCTTATCTTGAGTAAGTGCTGCTGATTTTAAAAGCAGGAGTAGCATGAACTGCACTCTCAGATCAGCTTAGGAAAGTCTTCTCACAAAAGCTTCCCGACACCACTTTATAATTGTGGCTTTCTGTTGAACAGACCTTTGAAAGTCAGGATGGCTGAGAATTATAAACCACAGCTTCTCACTTGCCACTTAGAAACATTCCAAACCTTTGTACCGTACACATCTCATCATTGGCTGCTGTGCTTCGGTAAACCAAATCTGACATTTTAAAACGCATAAACAAATCCAGTCGTATGTGAACGAAGTAATTAAATTCTCCTTTGTAGTTAGCTGAATTGAAACATGACGATCAGGGAAGGCCTGTCAGGAGGAGCTGAGCCCCTAATTATCAATGTGTAGGGAATACTGCCCTCCAACAAACCAGCCGAGAGAGAAGCAAATTGGTTTCTGTGGTGTTGGAAATCCTTGCTTGATACACATACTCCAACTCACACTTGATACAATAAGTGAGCTTAAAGATAATGACTCAGTTCCCTCTCCTTGGTTTTATTTTAATGAGTTGCATTTAAAACCATCACTGTCTGTGATCTGTGTTATGGTCTCTAGTATTTTAAAAAATGTTAGTGGTTCTTTGGGGGAAAATGATAAAATAGAATCAGATGTTAATACAGAATTGGATCTGATTATTTTATATTTTTACCCATGGTCTTTCCCGTTTTTAATGCAGTGTCCATTTGGTACAATACCCAAAGCCTAACAAAGAAAATATGTTATTTATAGTTGCAGTCAATATTATCCATGTTAACATCACATACAAAATTTCATGTCAACACTATTTTCTAACTTCTACTCAGAAGTGGTCACTTCAAATACTCAAGAATCTGTTCATTCACTTCACCAAAAGAACTTGTTATAAATTCAAGTGTAATTCCTTTAAAAATGCACTAAAAATAATGGATTATACATCTCTATAACTGTACATGAAAGGGATTTCTCAGGATGACGCTGGAACCAGTGAGTATGAAACAAATGCTTGGCGCGGTTGCCTGTGTAATTTAAGGTTTCTGTTCCTACCACACAGAAACCTACATTCAGAATTTGAAGCACTTTCTTGACCAACTCATCTGCTCTCTTTTAAAATGTCGATGGTGAAAAAGCATGGGATAAAACCGGACTTGCTGAACATAGCGGACAATGAGGACTACTGAGAACTCAAGAACAATGGCAATGGGTTTTTGATCCTACTGCACATACTGGCTTTGGGGAGCCTAGGCAGTTTGGATGCTCACCTTACTAGACCTGGATGGAGGTGGGTGGTCCTTGGACTTCCCACAGGTCAGGGAACCCTGATTGCTCTTCGAGCTGATGAGGGAGGGGGACTTGATCGGGGGAGGAGGAGGGAAATGGGAGGCGGTGGCGGGGAGGAGCAGAAATCTTTAATAAATAAATAAATTTTAAAAAAATAGAAAGATAATAAAATGACGATGGCATGGGAGAGAAAGGCAAGGGCTGTTCTAGATTCAAAACAGTCCAAAGAAACAAAGCCCATGACCCTTAACCAATTCCTTCCTGGTTGCTTGGTTGTTGGTTTTGTTTTGTTTTGGGTTTGAATTTGTTTTGTTTTTGTATTTTTGAAGACATTTAGTAATGACTAAGAAATTTAAATCCTATATCAAGTGATAGAATATTTTCTGTGCACATTACGTAATTCATAGCAATATCAATAGATACCTGTAGCTCTTTAGCTATTTAAGGATAGATGTTAAGAAAAAATGTGGAGCATTTCAAAATAAGCTAATAGTTTACCTTACAAACTTTACAAACTACTTTAAAAAATGCCTCAGGAATAAAATAAGAAAAAAGATACAAAATCTCAAATCATTAAAGAAAATGTAAAATAACAGTATATTTACAGAGACTTCTCTGCTCACTGGTAACCAATGCAACAAACTTAGATTACCAGAAAATAAGGAGGTGTGAAAATTCACGTCTTCTCAGAAATGCTTGGTAGAGAAATTAGTCAAACTTGATGTTTATTTAGCAAGATCATATCAAAAACTTTCACAACATGTCTAGCCAGGCGATGCTGGCGCACACTTTTAACCCAGCACTCGGGAGGCAGAGAGGCAGGAGGATCTCTGTGAGTTCAAGGCCAGCCTGGTCTACAAGAGCTAGTTCCAGGACAGGCTATAAGAGCTACAGAAAAACCCTGTCTTGAAAAACCAAAAAGAAAAAAAAACTTTCACAACATTTCTACCTTTGATTTTGAAATTCCAATTGTAATATTCATCCTAAAGAAATAATCAGATGGCTGAAAAAATTCATGCAGTTTATGATATTCAAAGTGGAATATCAGCAGTCTAGTAATATAAATATATTCAAGATACAGCACTGTCTAAGAGCTAGTTGCTAACACCATTACGATAAATGACACCATTTGTCCTAGGATTATCACTTCTAGAAGTCATATAATCATTTGGGAAAACATTTTAAAATAGAATAAGGAAATCTTTACTCTGTAGAATCACAGCTTTGTCTTTCTTCTTCCTCAGGCCAGGGGTATTTTCCAACACATACGTCGTAGTTCCTTACTGGGGAAAGCAGCACTGGAACAGCAAAGGGTTAGGCAGCCTTGCTCGACTTGGAGAAAGTTTGGGGTGGTTTTGTTGTTGTTGTTCCCCACTTCCTTCTGTGACACACAAGAAAGTATTTAGAGACTACTTGATTTGAGCAGGCTGCCCCTGCTGTTTCTTCTGTCTGACTGAAGTCTGGGTCTAGAGATGTGAAGTCAGTGTCCAGGTGTCTAAGACACTGGTCACTTCTGTCTCTAACGACAGGGAAGGTCTGGGGGATGATCTGGTCCCTTTCTGTCTGTCAGTCAGAGGAGGCCGCAGTGAGCTGGAGCCGACTTTTCCCATGGACCCTCAGGAGTTTTCTCACAGCAGTGATGTTTGAAAGGACATCATGCGAACAAGGACAGGTGTGGTCGCTTTTTTTTTCCCTCGGGGATGAGAGAAATCAGAGTGACTGCCCTGTTTTATGAACACTGGCCTGTGCCCAACTTATCACTGTGTTTTCTTTCTTTTTCTTTTTTTTAAGGAATTGTCAAACAAAATAATTATTCGTTTTTTTCTTTAGAGATAACTTTTAGACTTAACAAATGTATTGCAGAAACCTAGTACAAAGGTTAAGGAACACTGACTCACACATGGCACCCTACTTACTTATGTGACTATCTGTATGTCTATGATCATCTTCTGAATCAGTGGAGATAAACTGTATCCATCACAGGCCTTCACTCCATAAACCTTAGTATATACTTGCAAGAATAATTGCTTTCCCTTAACTTACACATTCCCCACAGCCTCCACTCCAAGGCTGCATTTACTCAGTGTGCTCTCTCCAGCTTCCTCTAGGCCATGATGTTTGTGCAGATTTTATCCACTTTTATGACACAGACATTTTTTTAAGCACACACCGCTTTCTTTTTTATAGGGTGGCTCTGTCTTCTTTGGCTGCCATAACGAAGTATCGTAGTATGGTAAACAACACACCCCAAATTTATTTTCTCACTACTCTGAAACCTGGAAATCAGAGTGAAACTCACTGCGAGCTGCTGGCAGGGCTCCCTTCCTAGTGAAGGCGAACAGATTCTTACCATCTTCAAAGTTCTCTGTTGTCTTACCTTAAAGGGATACTATTCCCATCAGACCAAAGGCTTTATCTCCTGTTCCAACATGGGGGTTTTAATTAGGGGTTTCAGCTTCGGAATATGAATGACGGAGGGCTTATACAAGAATTCAGCCCGTAGCACAGAATGTTCCTCACTCTCTAAAACAAATGAATTTTGAATACATGAATAACAAAGCGGCCTGAGTTTTTTAAAAAAAAAAAAATGTTTTCTAGAGCTTTGAGATCTAAATAAAACTGTTTTGATTTCCCAAATTAAATGCTGACTGAACTGATAAAAATTCACTGAAACCCCAGCCACTGAGTCCTAGCATCTGAAAGTAGCCCTCTGTCATCCTTGTTCATACTGTGCCTCCTTATGCGGGTGGAAAGAATGGAAGAGCCCAAAGACTGGGTGAAGGGCTGTGAAATGCTGTCTTCTGGCCAAGGCCATGCCAAGGCAGTCACCATTCCACAGAAGCTGTGGCTGCCTGCAGTGGGTTTGTTGACAGTCAGTCCATAGATCAGGCTCAGGGCCCTACAGTGGTCTTTTAAAGTGACTTGTGATGGACTCTGATGAAGGGGTAGCCGTCTTCAGTTGGGTACCTACCTCTAAGGTGTCCACCAAGTACCAGTGAACAATTCCAAACCCATTGTCACACAGACAATCCTGGTAAAAACTCAGTGTGTTAAAAACAAAAAAAATATGGCTTAGGAAAAAAAATTTGTCAAGTGGGGGCGGGGTGGAGAGGGTGGAAGGCAACAGTAATGAGAATTCTCTCGGCACATGTGTGAAGCAGTCAAAAAGCAAATTCAACTAACAAGCTATTTTTAAAGAAATTACCCCTTTCTTCCAACAAAGTATTAAAATGGATATATTTGCTCCATACAGAATCCTTCTGCCCTAAGGATTTTTACAGTGTCCAACCTACATCAGGCCCTTAGAATATGCTTCCATTTATTTTTATAGATTAAATATTTAGGAAAAGATATTTCACAGTGGACCTTGAGTAATAAGACTGGAGGGATTTTTCCATGCAGCTTCTGATCCTTTGGGCCAGTAAAACGTATTCCTTTTACTAAATTTTATTTTAAGTACTGTATCTTTGTTTCTTGTATCTTTGTTTATTATATGTGAAACACATATTTAGTTAGTTGCAAAATTACATATATCATATATAATATATTAAAATTTAGTTCATTGTAAATTAGGTCATGTATTCTTTTCTTTAGGTCATGAATTCTTGATAGTCAATCT
Organism: Microtus pennsylvanicus; assembly: GCF_037038515.1. NCBI lineage: Eukaryota > Metazoa > Chordata > Mammalia > Rodentia > Cricetidae > Microtus > Microtus pennsylvanicus. Next base: position 45,871,629 of record NC_134584.1, read on the forward strand.
AAAATTTGTTGCTTACTAAATTTTAAAATAATTCTTCAGTTGCTCTGATTAGACATCATCTGGTTTATATACAGTTTCTCTTAAACAAGTGTTTGTTGGTCGGGGATAATGGCAAATATCTGTAATCTCTGCACTTAGGAGGTGGGGTCTGAAAGATTGCAGCAAGTTCAAGTCCAGCCTGGTACATAGAATGAGTTCTAGCCCACCCAAGACTACATAGCAAGACTTCTCTATCTTCACCAGTATTCGGAAACCAAACTCAACCAAGCTAGTTTACTAACTTCACACTTCATAGCTTACAAGCTTGATTAGCATTTGGAGTCACTGTAGACCTGTGAATTTATCATGTCATTTGGAAAAGTCAAAGCATCTGTTTATGTCTGATATAGTCTAAAGCAAATTCCCTTCACCACTTAGGTAAGTATGACTTGTGAGAATCACCAATGTTGATTATGTGTCCTATTACAAACTACCTAGAAAAGACTATGTCTTTAATAATATTTTTTCCAAAATGATATTTTTCAAGTTGATATGAGAAAAAAATCTTTCTTATTGTTTTAAGAAATGCTTTTTCTTCTATGATTTCTGACTATCCCTTTCAAAGTCATGATAATTTCTGCTTCGCTTTCTAATCCTTAATCAGTTTTAGATGACATTAGCTACTTTTGACATTGTCTTTTAAGAGACTAATTATCTTATTCCATTCTCAGGGATTTTTTAAATCTCTGGACTAATTTCTCAGCAAAGTATAATTTTTTTTTGATTTACAGAACCAAATGTTTAGATTATAGTCAACTCAATATACTTAACACATCTTCATTCACAATTGCATCTACACATGATACAATTGCCTGACCTGGAACATAATGTTTGTAACATCAGCTGCTCATACCTGGGCAAAATTTAGATGATTGCTTTCTGTACTTCTCAGCATTGCTTATTTCCTTCCTGTGGCGTCTGTTGGACATTTTGTCAGTTCAAGGGCTTGGGTTTTGTTTCGAAGTAACACGACACAGTTTCAAGTGTTCAGACAAAACAAAGGCAGAATATTCTTCTCCAAATAGTCTCATCTGTACAAGATTTTTAAAAGGTCAGGATTCATCTTCTCCCATCTTTTCATAATGGCTTCTGTGGAAGAAGTGATGCTGAACTCACACTCATGACCTGCAGCATCTTTTAATGTCAGCCGTGATTAATGAAACTCCCGTGATCTTAGTTTTAATCTGTCTTTTGCAGTTTTATGGTTAACCTTTCATATGATTGAGTATCGTTAACTTATGCAGGATTTCGTGTCTCCCTTCCTTCCTTTATTTATTTTTGCCCTGGTGGTACCCGCTATTCTTCTGATGGCACGTGTGTACCCATTGAGTTGCGTAATAGAAAGAGCCTGGGCTCAAGGTCAATGTTCCTGTAATCCTGGCCTTGATCGTTTCTGTGGCTCCTGAGATTTATTCCAATTTCAGATCCTTCATCTTCAAAATTCCAACATAATAAGATCTAAGATTATTAGTCTTCTTTTCAGGAAATTAAAATAATCTAAAGACATGAATCAAATAAAGTACGTGGTTTCTAGAAAAGTACAAGCAATCCTCAAATTCTAATTAAAGTGAGAAGCAAGTGGGGAGGCACAGACTTGTGAGCTCAGCCCTCTGGGAGTGGAGGCAGGAGGGTTGTGAGTTCAAGGGCTGCCTAGGCTAAACCGTGAAGGCCTTTCAGAGAGAAGGGAAAGTAGGAAAGGAGGTCAGGGAGGGGAAGGAGGGTGAGGGGATGTTAGCATAACTTCCTAGAAGAAGTATGCTACCTTGTTAATAAGGGCTGTGCGGTTGGAACAGAAAAGAAAATTGATATAATTCTATTATAATTTTAAAAATTACGTTTAAAAGATTCTAACTCGAGCCAAGACCTTTAAAGTGCTACATACTTAGTAAAAAGAAAGCCTGGGGGGAGAATAAAGCATCAACTGTGGTGACTGTCTGATTTACAACTCAACCAGGTATGGTGGCATTCACTTGTAGCACCTGTAGCCATGTCAGTCAGAGGTACAGGTGGGAGGCCTACAAGTTCAGGGCCTTCCTGGACTATAAAGTAAGATCCAGACTCAAAGGACGACAGACAGACAGATGAAGGAGGGAGGGAACATAATTGCACTCATTGTAGTCCGAAATCAACACTCGTCGGGGATCTGCAAAGAAAGTCCTGCTGGGTGTGAGGTGATGACACAACAGAATCTTGAAAGACACAGGGGCAGAGTCTAGCAAAGGCCGGAAAAGAAGGTACAAAATAAGCGGGAGGATTCAGCCTTCCAAGAGCTTGTCTTGATACCATCACTTGGCAATAACCTAAAGGAAACATGTTTTAAATTATTAAAGACACAAGAGTTGGGTTGAAAATGAGGCAAAATGGGGCATGTAAAAATACAAAGCATACTTGGAAGAGGACTCAAGTAAGTTTCAAAAGTGAAAAAAATGTGATTATTAAAGTCTAATGGATGACTTGTACACGGCTAAGTAGAGTGAACTGGACGCTGGCTCTGGAGAAAATGCTCAGAATACAGCAAAGGGAAATGTACAGAAAACATAAATCACAAGGGAAGAAGATATTAAGACTAACATGAGACAGTCCAAAATATCCCTAAGATGATTATGAAGCTAAAATAGGGAATGGATACCACAGAACCCCAAAGACAAAGGACGATAGAAAAGGCCTTACCCAAAATCAATTGCTATGAAGCCAAAAGCAAGTTTTTCCATGACCAAACAGACCGCCAGATGACAGTAATGTATTTGGGAGTTTGCATGCATTTGTACACATGTCCTACAAAAGACAATGAAATTTGAATTTACATATTACATTATCAAACTTGGTTGCTTTCTCACACTAGCCACTTTAAGTGTTCAAAACTATCATAAGTGCCTACCAACCGGCTGGGCACAAAAGAATAATTTCACCCTTGGTGGAAATTATGCTGAACTGCGCTGCTCTGCTGATGTACAGAGGGGGAGACCTCAAGCGCTCTGAGTATTCCCAACTCATTCTACTTGAGACGTCAAAATGGCCTCCAGCCATTGTGTTGAGTTTGCCTCCCGGTGATCAGCACCTTGCGTCGACTAGCTCATCTTTTTCTGATCCAGGGGAAATGAAATCCATATCTCACTTAATTAAATTTACATTTTCCTGACAACTGGAGGTTGAGAATTTTTAGTGTATTAGCATTTCGCACCTCTTATCCTGGGGCTTTCTTGTTTCGTCTTTTTTCTACATTGCCTTGTTGAAATAGTTTTAAAAGAAAAATTATGAAAAACAACACAGAACAATTTCCACCCCTTGCTTTCAAAACTGGCCTACAGTGACATTAATTAAGTGAAAGAAAATATCCATATGCTTCAATTCTGAGATGCTATGATAGTTAAACAGTGGGACTTGAACCAATTTATTTTTCTTTTCAAAATGATTTTAATGTTGCCATAATACCATTTTCTCATCTTCAAAGGTCAAAACAAATACAATTATACTTGGGCATTGGGAAATTGTCCTACAACTTCCTACTCTTTGTTTTTCTACGCCTTCCTCTTGGCTCCATGTAGACTGAGTGCTTATTTTTCTTTATCCCTGCTATTATTTTCATTTGACGTTATTCCCTTCTGGTAGAACACTGTGTACTTGACCTTAAAAAGGGAGAAAAAAAACTCTGTATGTCTCTGTGTATGAAAAGCAGGATAGAGTAATGAGGGGAAAAAACACTTCAAGATTTGTATGTTTAATTAGACTGTGTGTTTGAATTGCAGAAGAGACCATGTTTTGTAACTCATAACAGCAGAGAGGAATTTGTGAACATTGCTTACTTGTGTTTGGAAAATGAACTTTAAGTTCACATGGGTGCCTGGACTTAAGTAACAGGCCCAGAAAAGAAATAACAATCTTTAAAAGTAAACTTTACTAGGGTTTTGGTGTTTTTTTTTTAAGCAGAAATTGTAGTGTTGAAATTAAATAGGAATCCGGACTGGTGTGGTTGGATACCAGGTAAAGGCACGTTTCACCTGATGAGCTGAGACCCACACAGTGGAAGGAGAAGACTGACTCTCCAATTATGCCCTTTCTCTTCCCTATCTGTATCATGACATGTATTTGTGCCAGTGCACACAGAGAGAGAGGGAGACAGAGAGACAGAGACACAGAGACAGAGAGAGAAAATGTAATTTTTAAAATTAAATAAAAACTTTAAGTTCTTCAAAAAGAATGGACTGCATTTTGCAAGACATTTCACTGTAGTGCCAGTAGACAGCGCATGTGGATCTCCTCTGGTAAAATGCCGGTAAACTCCCTCATTCAGATCCACTCCCTAGTCTGTGTATAGTCAGCTAGTCTTCTTGCTATTGTCTCCTCCACTTCCTGCATGGGTCCTCTTATCCAAATTCCCCGGTACACTCCTGAATGATGATTCTCATCCCTGGTACAAGTGTTCTTAGCAGCAGGTACAGAAAATGCAGCCAGGAGTTTTTACCTTGAACAAAACAGACAGCAGCCATCCTTATACCTTTTCAAGGAGACTGCAGGCCCCAGCTGATGCTGAGGCCTCAAGTTCTCAGCATCGTCACCAGCTGTGGGCGCACTGGCCATGTGCATCTCTGGGCTTTTCGTAGAACAAGCCAGAATGTGCCGTCATGTGCCCTCCGCCTTTTCCAGTGGCTTCCAAATGAACCCCCCACCCCCCACCCCTGCAAATGATGTGTCTCCAGCAGGAGGCAGATTGCTTCTGTGTTTGTGATTCTTGCCCTTGCCAAGGATGCTGACACTCTCCGGTTACCTCACACTTCAGTCTCTTTGCATTACCTGTACTCATTTGTCGGGTGGATGTTGCTGAATTCTTTTTTTGATTGACAACATGATGCCAGTTCATAGTAAGATAATTTTGATGTGTGTTCAAGGACAAGAAATGAAAGCAAAAGTTTTAAAACAAGACTTTCCTTTTTGTTTTTGTTTTAATTAGAATAAAAGTTTGCCCTGTAAAAGCTGGGGTGCAAACCAAAACAGATTTGCAACCTTAGTCTCCAGTCTCCAGGGTGCCCTGCATAATAACCTGCCAAGAAGTGCTTGGCTTCTCAGGAGCGCTTGTCATGCGGGATGTCATATCACTGTGATCCTGAAACCTCCTATGGTCCTCCATCTGCTTAAGTTTGAGCTGAGGTGTGGATTTGGATCAACTTCGAAGATTTCTGTAATGTGTGTCTCGGGAGGCATCTGAAAGCATTTTTCTCTGTGTGTTCCCTTTGGAATGCTCATTCGTGTTCACAGAATCCTCTACTGGGTGGAGCAAGCATTGGGATTGTGCTACGCATTGAGTCTGTAAGTCATCTGCTTTAAACTCCAGCTTTACCACTGTGTGCCAGCATCACTACCTCTTCCCTTGGATGCTGAGTGTCTTCTGATCCTTAGTAATTCCCTTTTAAGCATAAATGGCTATGCTCATACACTGTATTCTGGACTGGTTTCCTAATGTTATTGAGTAGGAAATGAAAAAAAAAAAACAGACAAAATGAGAGGGGCAGCAGGAGAAAAGAGGAATGATGGGAGAAAACTGGGAGGAAGAGGGAGAACCATTTTCATGGAAGAGGTGGAAACAGCCAAAACAAACTCTACACAAAGAATTATGGAAAGCAATGAGCCTCACTCTAGAGTTAAATTTTATTTGACTGTTGTGTTGTCTCATTGGGATACATCTGCATTCATTTGTTATTTATGCAAATCAAGCATCATCTAGGTAGGATTTTAAAAAGATATAATTTGGCAATTGAAAATAATGCAAGCCCCTTGTCCCTGGCTGGGAAGATGTCCTTTTAGAGAACTGGGTGGACAGAGATGCGCTGGCAGCAATTTGAGTATTTCAGGCTTCATGATCTGACATTTGAGGTCTAATCTATATAAATTAAGTCACTTATGTAAGAACATTAATCTCATACTAATGCCCTACCAGAAAAATCACACAGCCTATTTCACACAAATAATTAGAGGGAGAGCAAACCACTGAGGGCTGGGGAAAGGCCTCTTCAGGAGTAAAATGCCTGCCATGCAACCCTGAATGCCTGGGTTTGCATCTCCATCACCCACAGAAGAAAAAAATGAGGCTCATGGGTGCCTTGCATAAGTCCAGCATTAGGGAGACTGAGGTAGGCTGATTCCTGGGAGCTCACTGGCCAGCTAGGTTAGCAGAATCACTGGCCAGCTAGCCTAGCAGAATCGCTGGACTCCAGGGTCAGTGAAAGACCTATCTCAGAAAAATAGATGTAGAGCAATGGCTCTCAACCTTCCTAAGCCATGACCCTTTAATAGAGTTAGTTCCTCATGTTTTTTAATAGGATTTCTAAAATTATTTTCGTTGCTGCTTCATAATTTCAATTTTGCTACTGTTATGAATTGTAATGCAAATATCTGTGTTTTCCAATGGTCTTAGGGACTCAAGGGGGTCGCGACCCACAGCTTGAGAAACATTGGTATAGGGTGGACATGATACCCAATGTTGACCTCTAGTATTCACATAAATGCACACATGCTTATGCATCTACATGAACATGTGTGTGTGTGTGTTTGTATGCACACACACAAACACCGTGACACTCTGATCTGTAACATCAAGTTCTGCCTACCTAGAATTTTAATTTAATGTGTCCACCAAGGGTATGTCTATAATAAGCTAACCCAAAGCTTCTCCAAACATGGATCCTGAATAAGCTGGAATTTAATAGAGATTTATAATGCTTTCCTTATAGCTCTAGTATTAATAAAAACTTGGAAGTCAGAAATTGAGATAAAACCTGATAAATCCCAGGAACGGCAGAGGGACAATCCGTTGACCCTACTCTCCAAATCCAAAAGCCCACAAAACCTCCTCAAGACCACCCTTCTCTCTTCCTGTCTCTCTATCTGACTTCCTTAGTCCTCCAACATCTCTATGGCTAATTCAGGTCAGCCAATCGCTGACGGCTGACTCTGTCCTTTGATTCAAGTTTAAACTTTATTGGCACAGTAGAGTGGCAATGAGAACAATTCTCCTGCAGCAGAGATTGAGTGATCAGTGCCCACCCCCAGCCCAGGACCGGAACCCAGGAAGAGGACCCAGCGCTCTGTGACTTGATAAACCTTTCTGAAAATTAGATGCACGCTAAAGTTTGGGAACCTCCAGCAAAAGCCTTTGGACTTCAAAGGGACATGCAAGATGACCCGACAGATATATTCTAACTTCATATTTCATATTCATTTCTAAACTTCTATTTTTGTATGTTTAAAATATGTCATAGTTAACAAATCCATATTGTATGTCAGAAGTGCGTGTTTATATTTTATTGCTAGGGCCATGTAAAGTTGGATACTGTTTCTGTTTAAAACTCCTACTCGGCAAACCCAGCTGGACAGTAAGCCACCAACACTGTCTATGCTTGCACTAACATGTTTATTTCACTAGCTGCTTCTAACATGATTTACAAGTTACTTTCAGAACACTTTTCTCTTCTTGTGGAGAGAATTCCCAGCAAAATAGTAAGAAAGGGACACTACACTGCACTCCCTGAAGAAAAAAGGTTAATAGCGGCATTTTTAGCTGCAGTAACGCCATCTTTCTTTTTCCTCCCAATTCATTTCTGTTCAGTGTCCAGAAAAATACCCAGACAGTAGAAAGGAGCTTCTCTCTCCAGGCTCACCATGTCCTTTTCTCTTTCTCATGGCTCTTCTTAGATGGGGAGATCCTTGCAGGGGTGGAGCCCCTGTTCTCCTCGGTAGCTTCTCCCAGTCCCCTACAGACACCAGCTTGCATTAGCCTGGTGGGTCTCTTATGTCAAACAAAAGACAGACATAAGTGGACAATATTTTACACTTATTCTAAGTGGTAAAGTGGGAGTAAAGCTGACTTTTGAGTTTAACTATTTAGGGATCTAGTAAGGAAAAAATAAGAATAAATAATTATTTTCTTCCTTGTTCAATATTTTGCCTAAAGCATGCTGTTAATCTTACCCAGGGTAAGACTAAAACCAGCAAGCATATAAGGGCAGTGCCTTCCTGTGTACCTAGCTCAGTAATATTGTGGAGAAGCTAAAAGCACAAACATAGGCTTCAGTCTTATCTCTGCTTTTACTTCTGGCGTGACCCTCACCAAGTCCCCCCTATCTTCCCGTAGGCCTCACTGTTCTTGGAGATAATGATAGCTTCCACTTCACAGACTCAATATGGAAGCCAAAAGGAGGATATACAAGCTTAGGACAATGTCTGGACTGTAGTAAATTCCCGACAAACATTACTTTGTCTTTTGCTAATGCTGAAGATTCCCAAATAGTATCCTATCCACTATGATATGTCACTACCATCAGGGAAACTCACCAACTTGATTATTTTTGTTTTGTTTTCCAGGCTGAGTGCTCAGGAGTTTGCATAATGCATACTGCTTTGAACATCAAAAGCAATGCCCCCCACTGGAGAGACTGACCTAAATAAACATTTGCTAGTATCTCCCTCCTCATGCCCCTATATCTGTCTGCATGAAGAACTATTTCTGTTCTTGAGATAACCATTGGCAGAGGTGCCTAATGGCGCATTGTGCTTTATCAATAAAAAAAAAAGGGGAAATCATACGTCACACTTCATGCTGGAGCTATTTAGCTGGAAATTTGCTGGCAGTAAAATGATGTCAAGGAGGGAAGAAAAGACTTCAAGCTTTCTATAAGTGCTCAAAAGAAATCCCTTTATCTTAGAAGAGATTATGCAACATTCCATCATCAAATAAAAAGACCTTGGAGTGGCCCCGCCTTGATGTAAGGGGAGGAGCTCAGTCCTGCCTCAATTTGCTGTGCCTTGCTTTATGCAAGTCCATGGGAGGCCTGCTCCTTTCTGAATGGAGATGGAGGAGGAGGGGAGGGGAAGGGGCAATGGCAAAGGGGAGGGGCCAGCAGGAGAAAAGAGAGGAGAAACTGGTTAGTATGTATAATAAATGAAAAAAAATATTTAAGTTTAAAAAAAGACACTGGGGTAATGATAATCTTCATGAACTCTTAAGAGGAGTTCAGAAAAAAATCACAAATGCCCTTTTTCATGCTTTTCCAAATTTACCCTTTTTTGAGTAGAAGAAACCCACCAAATGTTTTTTGCATCCCTGATTAAGTAAGAGAAATCCTGTAACCCAAGTCTAAGGGTGGCTAAGATAATGGGCAGAATTGCCAACTAGGAATTTTCCCCTTGTTAATTTGGATTTGCTATGATCTCCTAAGCCCCATGCAGCATTCCATGGGAGTCTTCAATCGGGGTACAAAATATGTATGCCTGTGCTGCTGTTTGGTCTGAAGTACCCCATACCGCTTAGGCTTCATGCGGAGGCTGGGTGTTAGGTTTTCTCTTCTTACCTGGTCCCCAAAGGAGCCGTGATTGACTGCAGTGGACCAGAACTCCTCACTGCACCCAGGTTACTACTACTTTTCTTTACCAGTTACCCCTCGAGAGCTCTTTGAGGACACTGCGTGGACCCCATGGACTCAAGTTTATGGGCTACCCAGCCCAGTATCATTCCCAGCGGTCTTGTAACTTTAAGGATACAAAGGTCCTAAGACTGCCATTCCCTTTCAGAAGGGTATCTGCTTGGGATGGAAAATTTTCAAGCTTGGAATTTGCCTTTTGTTGTTCCTTGGCTTTTTTGAGTCCTTTGTCTTGCTTGAAGGTTGCCCCCTCCCCACTGCCTATGCAGGCTTGCTGATTTACCCTGCATTGCTCCTTTCTCCCCACTCCTTCTCCCCTAGCTTCCCGTCACCCTATCCCAGTACATTTAACAAGCCGACACATTCTTTCTTCCAAATGTGTTTACTATGGAACCAAATAGAAATTTTGGAACTGTGAAGACAAAAAATGCTTCTTTGGTGTCTATCATGGGGATATTTGCTCTGATGCGGGACCTCAAACTTGTGTCAAGCCAGATGGGACTGCTCGCTTCTTGCTTGACTGTGTGTTTGAGCAGTCTACCCTGCTCTTCACCCACAGGGCATCAGAACACCCACGCTGGTGCCTTGGTGAAGCACCAGTCAAGGGAGTTCATTCCCTCACCTTTCAACTTTAAAGTAGAGAATTAAAATAGCTGAAGGTGGAGAGGTTCTTTTAAAGTGAGAGGCTGAGTAATAGCTTCATGCTATAATGCAGTCCCCGACCCCACAGTGCTCTGAGGAAGGTCCACACACCATTTTGTAGCTGCCCTGTTCTTCCTCCATATACCCAAAGGGACAATCAGGTTGGTACCTCTCATGGACATATCTCCTTAGCTCTGTACACAGAGCTGCTAAAGATAGACATTGGGCTTCAACGATCTTTTCTTGCTTTCTTTAAAGTATGTACTTCTTCGTCGAGTGTTACACATTGGGTTTTTTTCCCCAGGTTTTACCTTGTTATTTCTCAATTATATGGCTTGTTTCATGATTCAGATTTATGATCTAGATCAAGAGCCTTTGAAGATTTTAAATAATTGCTCCAGCATGATTCATAATTTATTAGGAAAGCACAGATTGTTGTGAAATTTTTATACATCCTTAAATAATTGCCATTGCTAGATCTCCGATTTTGTTTCATATCAAGGAAAACAGTTTTGTCTGGGAAATTTGACTCTACCGTAACTATTTTTTGAGTTCTTCTGAAAGCGTCTTTCTCACAGATGGCCTTCAACTTGCAATGGGGATAGTCTTTGTAATGGTAAAAATAAAACGCTGCTGTTCCCCCAAGTGGCTGCAATGAGCAGCGCCAAGACCATGGCAGGCCACAAAGGCAGCCATCCCAGGCAGGAAGCCCCTCAAGTGTCCCTCGGGTCAGGAGGGGCAGTGAGTCCCAGGCATGGAGCTTCATGGTGGGTGAGAGACCGAGATGGATAGGCACGCCATGCAGATCAGGTTGAATATTTATTTAGTGGGTTATGGAAAAAAAGGGGAGAGGGAGGAAGAAGGGGGATGAGGAAAGAAACAGAGAGAGAGAGAAAGACAGAGAGAGAGAGAGAGAGAGAGAGAGAGAGAGAGAGAGAGAGAGAGAGAGAGAGGATCCACAATAGCAGCTACCTCTTTGGGAGAGAGATTGAAAGGAAAGGGGCTCTGGCTGAAGGCAGGAAGGAAGATCTGCCTGCCTCAGTCGTGGGAGTAGGCAAAGCTTGTCTCCATTACAGTCTTAATAAATCTATCATTAATTGAAAAACTTAAAAAGAACAAATTCCTTCTGCACACATCATCTGAACATGCTGCCTTAGCAACATAGCACACTGTAAAGTGTTTCTTCTCTACCCTCTGGATCTTAGAGCTGATGGTAGCCGCAGCTCTCTGCTGCCACCTAACATGGTTAGCCCTGAAAAAGATGAAACATCAGGTTCCTACCTAATGGTCGTCTAAAACCAGTCTAGTGTTTAATGTTTAATTCAGAAATAGGAGGTTGAGCAGGGTCGGGCAAGCAAAGCAAGTTTCTAGGCAGCCAGGACCATTCCAGAGAGTACGGTCTCTGCAGTAAATCCTTAGAAGAATTTTGGACAAGTACGTAGATCCACTCCTCCTTGGAATTTTTACAAGAGAATGTACTGGGAGTTTATGGGGCCGAGTTTTCTAAGCATAATTCCATTTGCCACACTACCATATAGGCATGGTTACCTCAGTGTAATAGATAAGGTAAGCTTTTCTTCATCATACTTTTATAAAATGAAATGTGTGTGTGTGTGTGTGTGTGTGTGTGTGTTACAGCAGATCTAACCCTGAGCCTTGTGAATGCTAGACAACTCTTTATCACTGAGCTACATAAAAATTCCAATTCTTTTTTAAGAAGATGAAGAAGGATACACAATAATAAACCAATCTGTAGTGGTGAAACTGAGTTGGCTATGACATCACCAGCACTGTGAGCCCAACATGTGTCTCCTCACTGCACCAAGTCACCACCTTTGCAAGCTGCCTGCAGAATGTTTCTTGGAGATCTGTTGTTTGGCAAACAGTCTAGGTAATGCTCTGGATTATAAACACACAAAGCAAGCTTCCTGACCTTTATAATCCAGTGAAGAAGCTCAGGTGGAATAATCTTCCTTGTATACAGATATGAGCCTCTTGTATCTGCATAAGGAATTTTCACTGTTATACAAAATAGCCCTCATATCTATTCAGAAATGCTCACGCCCATATTGACATAAAATGTCATCTTTTGACAGTTATGCAAAATGCATAAATTTTAATTGCAGGTCAAAACAAATATTTTATTGCATCTACGGTGTGTGTGTGTGTGTGTGTGTGTAATAGTGGGTTAGGGGAGTGTGTACAGAGATGAGAGGACAATTTGTGGGAGTCTATTATCTCCTTCCACTACATTGGGTCACTGGGATGGAACCCAGGTTCTCAGCTTTGGCAGTGAGCACCTATACCCACTGAGCCATCTCCCTAACTCATCACCCCCAAATCCTACTGAGTATAGTAAAGGCTTCTTAGTGCTAGATAGAGTCTGAAGCTGGAAAGGGAAGCTGAAAATTAAAAAAAAAAAAAAACCTTGTTCCCCTATGCATTTCTTACAGAAATTAAAACTAGACCCCGAGTACAGAGTACAAGCCATGAGTATCTGTGGCTGTCATTAAATGAGGAGAGCAGATTCCATTCCCTCATCCTAAACCCTTTCAGATGAGCTTTTCTGGATTAATCCCTTAGTGAGTCTAGAACATGTTATTTCAGTCCGTATGCGATATGTGTTTGGGACCCTTACTGCTCCTTACTGCTCTGCGCTCTGTTAGACCAGCACTCTAGGAGAAATCTCTCACAGTAACAAGGCTACGAGAACAGGCAACCGAAACAGATTTGATTGTTAGCTCCTCCATGACTGTGTAGCTTACAGATCACAATTGGTTACGAAAGTGTTGATTGCCGTTTTGTGCTATTATCTAAAGTTCTCTTTAGCATCAACAAACTAGATCAAGCTTGGACAGCCCAGTTCTCAGAATTCATATGAAAATTGTTCATTGTTTTGGACAATATTGATGAGCTCCATAGCTTCAGTAAGCACTGGCTGACTTAATGACATACGACATAGCTAAGAATCGAGGCCTACATACTGTTTAGATAAACCTCAACAGTTTAATGCACTGAGCCCAGACAGCCTGATGGATTAAGATAGGAATTAACTGCATGCTGCACAGGCTGGCCCAGACTTAGGATATGTTGCCATTTCATAAGTGAGATTCTTTCCGGGGCGATACATAGGATGGTGGCCAACCTTTAAAGATGGTGGGTGTCTGCTTGAAGACAATAGAAATCAGGAGGGAACAGTGAACCTCAAACTTGGAAATACTTGATTTCAGATCCAAAAATATTTTGTGTATTACAATGTAGAAATATATAATATTTCTTTAACTTAAAAATGTAGCTTTTAAAGCAACATGTAAGTGCATAAGTTTATTATAGCTTTAAAAATAAAACTACCCTAACTGTAAGAAATCATATGATCTAAATATAAAATATGTGCATCTGTGCAAATATGTACATATAAATTAAAAAATATATATACAATATATGCCTATCTATGTATGTGCGCATATATTTATGGAGTCATATAATTATATATCTTATAGTTAGTATATAATAATATATACACATTTATATATGTATCTTTAATATGTGTTTGTATATGTTTAAAAATAAATCAATTCTGGCTATATTCAGTGAGAAAGTGCCATGTCCTCATCATGTAATCTTTGGTACTATGCTCATCCCAGCAGGTCTTAGGAACACAAAGTCAAATAGCCTCAGCCACAAGCCTCTGATGGTTGTAAGAATCGCAAGACCTAGTAAGACCAGGATCTACAGAGCTATTTTCAGGCTCCATATAATTCCTAGCCAGAGACCATAAAGGGGAAAATGCTAAGAAAGTCAGAGGAAAAATAGAGAGGCCAAGAAACTCTCAAGCCAAAAAGGGTGTACGGTAAGGAAATAGGCCAACACAGAATAAGAAACACATTTTATTTTGAGCCCTGAAGAATGTCGTCTTGTGAACATCAGAGTGTCCTAGACTCTAAGCCAGAGCTTCAGGAGAGACACTCCTGTAACAAGAACCAGAAGCTGGGATTTGCCATCCATGAATTCTTGCAACTTCTCAGCCCTTGAGAAATTCCCAGAAGGCCCAGCAGAATCACTACAGCAGTGGTCATGACCCACACAGGGGTCACAAATCAGATATTTACATCACAATTCATAACAGTAGCAAAATTACAGTTATAGAGTTACAGTGACATAATTTGATGGTTGGGGGTCACCAGCACATGAGGAACTGTATTAAAGAGTCACAGCATTAGTGATTAGCAACCACTCTCTACGGTCACCATCAATTCCCAACTCTCCCATTCTTCCCATGAGAATAACATAGAAGGTAAGTTAAAGATAGGGCACAATTCAATATTGCGATTTAATTTCACCGTAAGCATTGTCATGTCAGGAAAGTTATGGCTACCTATTTTAAATGCGGTTTTCGCTTTTTAAATGGAGAAAAGGAGAATAAAGCCTATGGTAACACTGCTGATTATTTACTTGTGAGTTCTCTGAAGCATCACAAAGAAATGGCCAAGATTCTGGCAAAAAGGGAGCAAAAGCAACAGGAAGATGGAGCCTGGGCTGAAGCTGCACAGGGTGCTGCCCCTATGAGCCCCAGTGTTTTAAATAAAGAAGTTCAAAGCTTCTCCCAAAAGAGCTCAACTGCACATTGAGGTCGCTTTTGCCTTTGAAAGTCAAGTCTCATTTCTGACTGACTCGGACTGCTCCAGGGCAGAGGTTGGTCCAGGTTCGGTTCACAGTGGAGGAAGTCACCGAGCCGGCCATATGTTATCATGTAATAACATGCTGTGCGGTGAGAGAAAAACGCTACAATTGCTTTTCCAAAGGCTCCTGAGGGCACCAAACTTGCAAAGACTCTATGAGGAAAACACAGGTTTCCTCCTAACCTACACGGTCATAAGAACTCTCAGGAGGAGGCTGGTGAGCAAAAGGGAGATGATCTGACATTGGAAAATTTTTCTTTTGTCTGGTCAGTCTCCCGTTTCTCTCTTTTGTGGAGGCCTCTGTTGTATATAAAACGTTCAGTCATTGGATAGGTAGGTATCTGGCATCTATTCTGTGTTTGTGAACTTAGACAGACTCTGTAATTACCTTCAGGAACTTGAAACCTTAAGTAATTACTGGATCATGCAAATCTGTTAGCGCCTTACAATTCGACTGGCTACCTTTTCACAATGTAGACATAGGGGAGCATCTTAGGAAATCGCCTTTACTAAGCTATGTGGAGCCTGGGTTTGAGTTGGTATAAAAATAAGCTATATCCTTGAAGAGAAATCTGTCTGTGATGAACCAGCAGGGATCCTTGGGGATATTCAGAAGAGCATTCTATTTACTTACTCATTTATTTCCTCTTTCCACTGTTTGGAGAATAAAACAAAGAATCACAGCCCCTTCTCTTGTCTCACTCAGTTTCCTGAGACTTTCCTTGCTAGTTGCCTTAATATCCAGAGCCAGAATCAATTCCCAAAGGACAGAGTTGGATATATTCGCTACGGTGGAAGTTCTGCATCCCCAAATGTTTCTTTATTTGTCCTTGCTAGAATCTGTGACACGCTGAGTAGTTGTCATTGGGTTGTTACCGTCTCATCTCGTCATCTCTCCTCCGTCTAATGGAGTATTTATTTAACCATAGCCCATTATGGCAACTGCGTGTAAATAAAGACTATTATGTAAGGGACTAAGAAATACAGTTAAACAAGAATAACCTTGATGTAAGATGGATAGCAGCCAACTTCTGACAGCATTTCACATTCTTTACTTGTTTTCCCACGCGTAGCCCCATTGGATCCTCGCAGTGACCTTGAATTGCTTCCTGTGGTTGTTCCTCTGTTTCACAGTGGCGGCAACAGTCTCAAAGAACTTAGGGTGATTTTCCTAAGATCACAGTTTTACCTGGCAACAGTATGTGTCAATCTACGCTTTCGGACTCCAAACTCTTTCTCCAGTCTTTGCTTTTGTGCCTTCAATCCTACATACAAATCATGGCATTACATACACCACCCAAACCACAAACACTTTGTTTTTCAAAAGTTGTTAACAATTACAGAGACCGCCAATGTCTGGTAACTTCAGTGAAAAGAGCCAGATCAATTCATGGCCAAGATGTATCCTCACTCAAATGCCCAGTGTAACTCCTGAGTTTGACCTTTGTGGCTGTGCAGCTTCCCAGTTGTTTGGCTCCATTTATATCATGTGACTATTTGTGGACAGGAAAGTCCTCAGCAGAGTAAATGCCCACCCACCAGCTAAAGGCCACAATTAACTATATATATTTTATTTATATATATTTTATTTTGTATATATTTGCTTTATTGCACATCTATCTGCCTGCACATCCTTCTTCCCAGTCAGCAATTCATACAACTTTTCTGAAATTGCAGGCATCAGTCAACTTTACTCCTAAATAAGGTGGCACGCATTTCAGATACCCAGCTCAATGTGAAATTAAAAGGTACACATAGTAAATACACAAATATTAAGTGTGCCATTTATTAGGTTTTGTCCAATGTAGACATTGTTTCACTCAAACTGTGGTGTGAAGTCTCAGCCTGATTTAGACTGCCCTCCCTTCTTAGACCATCATCTACCATTTTAAGATATTTAACCATTTCTTATATTTTTCATTTGCCACACTTTCAAGTGAAGGGAGACTTATTTTGCTTTTTCATGCAAGGATTTTCTGTTAAGATAATGTTTCTAAGATACGTTCATGTTGTTTTGAGCACAAGGAGTTAGCTATTTTTAACTGCCAGGTGTAATGATATCTTTCAGGAATATACTGATTTCTTTAACCATTTCCTCTTGGTAGGAAACTAGACTGTTTCCAGTTTTGGGGTTCTTCCAAACAAACCCTACAAGCACTCTTGTAAGGATCTATCTGTGAATGTTTTCATCCATTCTTAGGCAAATACTTAAGAATGTAATTGCCATGTCAGAGGATAAATGTATACTTAATTTTATAAGAAATTTCCAGAGAGTTTTCTCCAAAGCACTTGAGTCATTTTAACTCCAACTGACAATATACCAGAGTTTCTGCTGCCTCGCTGGTGCTCGCCAACGTTGGGGCTATCAGAATGGTTTTGATTCTTATTATTTTCGTCATTCCAGCAGACCTTTATCATTTCAATTTCATTTATAAGGCAAGTATCATGAACGGTTGAGAGTTTCCATTTTCAAAAGCTGCCTTGAGTGGTGTCTGCTTTTAAGTCTTCCTGTAACTGGAACACTCAAGCTTTCTTCCGTGAACCTGGGAGAGAATGAAAGCAGGTTTATAATTTAGTGTTATTTTAACTGCTTCCGGGCTTAACCTGAGCTCCAACAGTTGAATTCTTGGTATTTTGTTGGAACTGAATCTTAGGGACTTTTTTTTTCTGTAGCATTGAGGCTTTCAGGTGATTAATCAAAATCATCAGTTTGATTCTTAAACACAGTAAAGGAAAAAAAATCACAACATACACACTAGTTCATAAGGTTTCTTTGGATGGACTAAGCAAGCATCATCAGGGTGCCTCTCCTGACCTACACTTTGATAGGAAGTGAATCATTTGGAGTAAGCAAAGTGATATTTGGAAAGTTAATCACCAAGGTAAATCGCTTGCAGGTCATGGAGAGGCCACAGGTCTCATTTTTAGTTTAATGTCAGGGTTTCCTTGGGTCTTGCAATTTATCCTAAAAATTTTCAAGGATGTGAGAGTGCTTTTGCTTGAGTTTCTATTTGTTTTGTTTAGGATATTTATATTTTTGACTTCCCGCCATTCTGCATAATTCATAACTTGTTATGAAAAATAACCTAAATACGTTTTATGCTTCTCATGAGATGGATGCCTGTCACCCCTGCACCAGGGAGGCAGAAGCAGAAGGGTAAAGCTGTCAAAGTCAACTGTAGCTACAGAGAGTCTGAGGCCAGCCTGAGCTATGAAAGACCCTGTTTAGTTGTTGCAGCCGTATTTAACTCACTGTTCGTAAGACTAGTCACATTCTAGCCGCTGGACAATGTGTCCTTTTGTGTGCTTTCAGGAAGAGAAGTGTGCTTAAGGGCTCTAAAATGGAAAGAATAAGGTTCTCGTTGCCGAGGCTAATGCACTCTGCTCTGGGCATTGCAAAACACAAACACAAGCCACGACTTAGCTTTTCCTCTGCTCTTGAGGACGTTCCCTTCTTTCTCTAGGCTGCAGTTTGTGGTTATGAGAGGATAATATGTGAGAATTTGTATACTTTTTAAGCAGGAAATTCATAGAACAGCTTTAGTATTGATTAACCTGCCAGGCTTTCTCATCTCCTTCCCATAATATCTGTGAGGGGCACATTGATGCCAATTCCTAGAAAGCCTTCAGAAATTTGAGACACTGACAGGTGACCCCTTGGAAACAATTTTAACCAAATATCCCAGTCTCTGCTCTGACTTGCCTTTCCCCAGAACATAATGTCTCCCTAGATGCAAAGCAATAAAATATCCTGGTTCAAAAGATATGGAATGTAGTAGTGCTTTGGGCCCTAAGCCCCATAGGCATGTATTTTGCTCCTTTAAATGTAAGAAGACCCTACAGCTTGGAATGACACTGGGTTGACCAGTTGTCTCACTCATGAATGTGTAGAACATGCACAGATTTACTGTAAGGTTTGTTTCTTTTCCTGACTTTCTTCAGTCTGCATTTGAGGCTCCAGGGTCATCAATAGATGAAAACAGGGAGCTGTGATTGACACGAGCTGTGACCGAGACAGTTAACCAGCCCGGAAAAGATCCATTTGCCATATTTTCCTTCTGTCTTGCAACTAGAATATGACACTGCCTTCAGATTTTTCTATGCAAAACTAAGTATTAACCGATAATTCATCAGGATCCCTCTTTTCTTCAATTTGAGGGAAGTGTTAATTGCAGTATTCCTTCAGAATCTAGCAGCACCATTAAGAAATAGGACACGGTCAAAGAACTTTCTAAGGACTAAAGGTGATATAAAATTGTGTGTGTGTGTGTGTGTGTGTGTGTGTGTGTGTGTGTGTGTGTGTGTGTTTAGATGTGGTGGAGTCATGTGGGGTGGGGACACTCCTGGCAAAGGATGGCTGAAGTTTGCACGGAGATTTCTCTTGCTTTAGACACTGGTCTAAGGCTGGCTTAATATGAGGCAAATGAAATGGAGGGAAGGTAGTGCTTTAACTTCCAGATAAAGTCAAATTGCACAGCAGTTCTGGGATGCGCTTTGTTCTATTTGACCCCAAAAGGCCAGGATAACTGTGCAGGCGTCACAGTATGGAGGCTGAGGATTTTGCGGTTTTTTCTGAGTTATGTAAGTCGTATGGTTAGATAAACTCTTGTTCGGTGACAACATAAGTATTGAAAATGAAAAATAACTTTCACTGTCAAGTTCTTGGCACGTAGGGGTTTTTTTTAATTGTTGTTTGTTTTTAAACTATGATTCCAGAGCTTTAAAAAAAGTGAACATTTTTTTAAATTGATTAAATGCCCTCCTGAAATTGGCCACAAGTCCACTTTACAAAGAAACGGAATCTAAGTTTCACAGTATTTAACCAGATTTCATTCCGCTTTAAATGTGTGAGGGCAGAAATAAAGATAACTCATTAGGATATTTAACAGAATTTACCTTTAGACTGTCTTTAACCTCAAATAGAGCTGCGAGCTTATTCCTTCAGTTTACATTATTCAACGCATGCAATTCTGGTTGCATATAAAGTAGTATTATCTTGTCAACAAATGAATCCTCTCCTTCGAAGACCAAAGGGATCACTCTGTGATTTATCATATTTACATATGAATTCTGAAAAGCAAACCTCCAGGACTTTAGGTGATAATTTCAGACATAAATTCAGCACCCACACAGCTTTCGATTGCCCGGCATAGCTATTGTAACTTTATTACGCTTTTCTTTTATCATAAAATATTTATTTCATCATTAAAAACATTTGGGTTTTCATAAATTAGGCATAGCCAACAATAAAAGACTGTATCTTAGATTAAGACAAAAACTTTGATAAAAATAATTTGAAAATTGGCTTTCTAATCACATTAGGCTGGGGCCCTGATATTAGAGATGCCTCCTAAACATTAATTGAATAGACCACGTTAGTCTGGTCTAGAAACAGGGGTTTTCGATCTCTTTGTAGCTAGGAGATTATTATGCATTAAGTGTATTTTGGAAATTTCTTCCTACGGCTAAATTGAAAATGTCTGATATTCTCAATTACTTCAAGCATTTATGATTCTAAGCTCCCAGCAGAAACCGCTGCCAAGGCGGGGAGGGTGAGAGCAGTTACTCAGAGAAGGACACTTATGTAAGAGCCATCAGGGTGGTTACTAGCTTGAAAGCAGGAAGCCCGGTATTTCAGACTTCAGGCTTTAAGGGATCGTTACTGAGCCTTTTCCCCTCTCAGAACTGAGACAAATGGCTGATGACTGAATCCTGAGACTGCCCACAGCTTTGCTCTCTCATTCCGCTGCAGCCCGGAAGATGGTGAGATCCATCCCGAAATCTGCCGGCTTTACATCCAGCTGCAGTGTTGCCTAGAGATGTACACAACGGAGATGCTGAAATCCATTTGTCTGCTGGGGTCTCTTCAGTTTCATCGAAAAGGTACACACATGCCATAGGATGCCAGAAACACAGAGAAACAGACAACAAAGCTGGCCTTTCACCTAGTGTCCATGTGCAGGCCCAGGCACCCAAGCAGAAGGATTGAAATGGTCAAAAACTGCAGGACACATGAATTAATAAAAAGCCCATGTCACTGCCATCTAAATGCATCAGGATTGAAACCATGGTAGGAAGTGTCCTTAAAGGTATTGTTTCACCTCCTGCGAGTGTGACTTCATTAAACTCCACAAAGGCTGCAAAGATACACAACAGTCTTAGGAGAGTAGTAAATGATCTCGGAGAGCCTTGTTTCTCTAAAGGAAATGGTGCAAACAGGTAAATTGCATACTATGTTCCACTGACTTCAAAACAGAAGGGAATTCAACTAGGCATGAGCAATGGCAAACTCACTCCCTGCCCTAACCCGTGCATGGATTGTAGTGACGTCAGCAATAGAGGTAGCTGGTGGCTGTGGCTTCAGCATGGCTTGATGATAATTAAGATCCCCGTTCTAAGTGAGGCTCTGTCTTTGAGGTGTCTTTGGAGGTTTTCCTCTCAACCCGCCTTCTCCCACAGTAGGAAAATGACTATCAAGGCCCTGTCCACCATCTGTGTACATCACTTGACTCATAGAGAAGGGGAAACATCTCCCAATTACAAAACAAAAGATCCAGGCTTCATTCTAATTAAAACAACTTCTTTCCTGAGTCATGGAAGGCTAGAAATCCACTGATTGGCTTAAGCAATTAAGGTCTGTCCACGAAGCAAGGAGTGGGCTCAGCTCCATTCATTCAGCGCTATACATAACACGATAGGAGAGGGTAGAATGGAAGGCTGCTCAGCTTTCGTTCCTAAAGTATTTGGCTTATATTTTCTCTTTAGTTCATCAAAGTACTCCTTGGAAACCTCCTAAGTGTGAACTTTCTGTGCTTTAGGCTAGGAAAATGGGATCTGAGAACACATAGAGTATACTCTGTGCCTCTGGTTTAAGTTCAAACATAAGGAAATTCACTAAGCCTCCGGGGGTGGGGGCTTCAGACAACAAAACAGTTAAAGATTTGAAATCAAATGAGTATTGCAATTTGGTGACAACAAAATGATGTGATAATTTAGTAGTAAACATTAATTTTCACGTATGCATATATGTGTATGTATGCACACAGTTGAACAAAAAGCAGGAGTTTTGCTGCCCTGTTCCAAAGACAGGATAACACCATGAGGAACTGCATCAAAGGACTGTAGTATTAGGAAGGCTGTGAACCACTGCCCTCATCCTTTTCACGTGGTGCCCCCCCCCCCTGCTGCCTAAACACTCAACTCTGTGAGCCAATTGGAACCCTTCTTTGCTGCCTCTACCCCTGCAGGCATTAGGATTAGAGGGTCACACATCTACCTCTGTTTTATGTGGAGCTGGGGCTTGAACTCAGGGCTTTATGTATGCTAAATGCTCACTCTAACAACTCAGCTACGTGCTCAGCCCCACAACTAACTTTTGAAAAGAAACTAACTCTTCTGTTAGTTCTTTAAATTCAAAGGGATTCCTTATGCTGGTTGTTCCCTTGCATGTGCTCTCAGGAACAAATAAAAAGCACATCCCCTCACACTGGAGCTGTTCTTTGCTCTTCATGGCCTCCTGTCTTCATTGACAGGCTCTTTAGCCTCCCTTTCTGAGTTTCTCTTTTTTTAAAAAAAAAAATAATAATAATCAAGGCTGGGGTTGTAGCTCAGTGGTAGAGCTCTTGCCTTAGGTTCTAGTCAGAGAACTAAAAATTAAGTAAGTAAGTAAGTAAAAAAATAGTTTTGAACTCATGGCAATCCTCTTGCCTTGGTCTCCACAGTGCTGAGATTACAAGCATCAGCCACTTATTCAAGACAGCAGTGAAATTTCTAACACCTGCCATCAAGCCTGCTTTTAAGAAAGGAAAGGAAAGGAATATTCTCTGAAAGTTTACACATAGTATGTAGAAAGTCCAAAGGGGTCTACACAAACAGTTCTAGGAATAATGACTGTGCTTAGCAGGATCAAAGAGCACAGAGTGAGCCTCCAAAAGCAAGAGTATCTCCACATAGCAGCAGTGAACCGACAGGCACCCAAATTAAAGGTGCACTATCATCAATTACCACTAAATTTATTTATTTATCCATTTATATGTGTCTAAAATCTCACCAGGATCTGTGGTTGAAATTATAAGATGGAAGAAATAAAAGAACACCTAAATTGGTCCCTAGGTCCAATGAAATTTCTATCAATTTAGCAAAAGCAAGGTTAACTCTGAATATAAACAAGCTTATTTTAAAATTTACACATAGGGACTGGTAGCAAGATTTCTCAGTAGGTGGTGGTACTTGCTGCCAAACCTGCCCTCCTGAGTTAGGTTTCCATAACCCATAGAGTGAAAATAGAGAATCAACTCACAACGGCTGTGACTGTATGCACAAGACCTGTACAGTATCAAACCAGCCAAAATGTCTGCATGAATGAAGGGCTCATGAACCCCTGCTCTAGCTGAAGAGTTATTGGCAGTTGATGACTGCTGGGAGAGAGAGGGTCAGTTTCATTGAGGGATGTGGCCTCTGAGAGGCTACCCATGCTCTGGATAATGGCGCTACAGTCATGTACATTCTAGCAACACCAAGTGGACTTAGTGACTTTAAAAAGAGAGCACATGAGACTGGGAGGCAAAGGTGGTGGAGGGCTGGAGGAAAGATTGGGAAGAGAATACATATAATTCATATAATAAATTCTCAAACAATAAAACTACAAAATAAATAGTGGCAAAGGTGTTTGGGAGGCAGAAGCAGGAGGGTTACATCAAGTTCAAGACCATCCTAGTGTTACACAGCAAGTCCTTGAAGGGAGAGAGAGAAAGAGAAAGAGAGAGAAGGAACCACTAAGTATATGAAAATATGATATTTTTAGCCATCAAGAAAATGCAAGCTAAAACTGCAATGAAATTCTATCATTCCATCAGAATAACCAGACATAGTATCATCTTAGGTCCCACCAGAAGATAAATGGATAATGAAAATGTGGCATTCATAGACAATAGGGTATTTAACAGTCATAAAGAATGAAATCATGTTGTTTGAAGAAAAAAAGATTGAGCTAGAAATCATCATATTACTTTAAGTAAACTAGACCCAGAAAGTAAATAATAAATTAATAAATAAATAAACCTACATCTTCTGCTCTAATGCCTAACTGCCTGTGCATAAATCCTAAAAAGAGGACACCTGATAGTGTCTTTGGTTTTTTTTTCATGTAATATTAAATTTCCTATTGGATTTCTGATTGCTCTAAAGTCATTATTATTTAGAGTTGAACCCACCTTAAATTCCAGAGTGGTAGGTGCCTTCCATCAGAACGAGCCGCACGATAATGACCCCAGTAGCCTGTCTGCTCTGTGAACACTTTACATTTGAAGTGGGTAATGGTTCTTACTGTTCAATCACGGGACATCAGCATCAGCACCCATGCCATGATTAAGATGCCAAGTGTTCATTCCCGCCCAGCACTTACTAAATCAAAGTTTCCTCTAAAGAAGCAACTCCTGGGAAAATATTAAGAGAATAACTACTAAAACATTGCTTCAGCTGAGTATACCTGCCGGCCACCTGTAATCAGCAGCCCGTGTGCAATCACTCTGTTTAGAAATACGTCCCTACTTCCTCGCGTGATGCAGACATAGAGACATACTCTCCTCAGAAGTCTCTTGTGTTCCCGCATCTGAGAGCTAGCATTGTCTTGGTACTAGTAGAGTTACAGTAATCCTAAAAGGTGATTTCTTTTTGATGAGAAAGTCCCAGTTACTCTAGAAGTGAAGAAAATAGAAATATGTGTGATTAAATCCTATGTTGAAGAAAAGTCACTAGTGGTGGGCACCAAGGCAAATGTCATTAAACCAGAGAACAATACAACACTAGAAACATATGCATGAAAGTAAGTATTTGAGAAGTTTCCTAAAAATTTCTAGAATGGAAAATAAAACAGTACCAGTATTTAATAAAAGATGGAAGGGTTCTATTAAAAAAATTATTATGAATTTTCACATTCTATGTTTGTATAATACATCCTTTTTATTTCCTTCTTTCTATTAATCCTCATGTTGAACCCAAGGAGTCGACTCTCTATTGCTATTTTTGACGCTTGTTTTGTTTATATTATGTTTGAAGTCACATTCCTGCTATCAGAATAACACAGAAAATGTCAGCTGGTATCACTAGGTTTTGCTTTTTCTCGCATATCATTGGTAGCTATAGACTAGCTTGTCTATACTCAGAAAACCTCCATCCAGTGCAATATATATTTATATGTATTAAGTCTTCTGTGGTCTCCCTTGGTGGCATGGGTTTGAGAAGAGAAATATTTGACTGCAGTGACCAGAAGTGAGTTGAGGAAAAAATTGGTTCACAGACTGCAACATGTGAGTGTTAAGCTCGAAGAGAAGAATTGGGGGTAATAAGACATATGATGTGTTCCTGAAACTTGGAGTGGATGCTGTAAAAGTAGATTGACAGAGGACAATACGTGTGAGAATCATAACTGCAGAACCAGACAACAGGAGACAGATAGGAAACATGGAAGAGATGTGAGCTAATCTGCCCTACCAGGCGTGCAAGGAGAAGTGCAGATAGACCTGAAGGAGCCATGCAGTAGAAACCAGAGTCGAGATGCTAACAAACACCAGGTGAGGTGGGAGAAGTCACAGGAAAAGATCGAGAGCCGTTCTTTCCCACGACTGATACATATACATTGCAATTTACGTATGATTTATTCCATGTGCCACGTATCAGCAAAGAGGCACCATTTGTGCCTCAAATTCTGCTAGTTAAGATGGCAGGTGACATTTCCAGGACATTCTGTTGTTTATGCAAACAATGGTACCTCCATTGTACCTTCAGGCTAGTGAATGACCTAGGCAGAGAACACCCACTAAGAATCTCTCTTTTTTTTTAAATTCTAAAGAATAACTTGTGGGTTTTTATTTTATGTGCATTGGTGTTTTGCCTCCATACATGTCTGTGTGAGGGTGTTGGATAGCCTGGAACTGGAAATACAAGCAGTTGTGTGCTCCCATGCGAGTATTGGGAATTGAACTCAAGTCCTCCAGGAAGAGCAGCCAGTGCTCTTAACTGCTGAGCCGTCTCTCCAGCCTCCCCACCAAGTGTCTTAATGCCCACCTCGATGTCCTCCTCCACCCACTCCTCCTTTCCCGTAATGGGTATTGAGCCCAGGCCCTTTGCTCTGCCAATGCTCTACCAGTGCGTTACATCCCTTGGCCCTACTCAGCTTTTTCTCTGTCCTCCTCTCCAGCCCCCCTTTGTCTCTCTCAGAAGTCAGGTGGTCCCCAGAATCTTCAGGGACTTGTAGTCCTCCCTTCCTGCTCAGGACTTCTACCTGATTTGTTGCTTCTAATGTTTTGAGAAAAACTGATGCTTGAAAAATCTTTAGGTGAGCTCCTTTCTCTTCCCTCTGGGTAGATGCTGAAGGTTGACCGTTGTTCTTTTCTTTAACTTTTCATGTCTGTCAAGGAAAGGAAATATCGTTGTCATTGAGTTTCTAGACAGCTTTCTCTCAAAACCTCCTGGTTTTTAGTGTTGGGCTGGGATTAAATAGGGACACCGAACTGCTTCATAGCAAGCTGAACATGTAGTTTATTCTTACCTTTGTGCAACTCCCTAGCTCACCAGAAGCTCATTTACTATCGTATAGCTCGCTTAGTTTTTCTATTGTATTGCACAGGGTATACATTTACTTTTTAGAGATAAAGGGCATACAAGGTCACTTCAAGAGTTGAGAGTATGGCTTTTTTTTTAATAGGGAAGTATGCCCCAAATCATTTTAAGGCTCCCGCAGTGAGCTTGCATTTAATAACGAAGATTGTCCTCTTCCAATTAACCAAATTTGTATCCTTGGTCTCAATAGCATTTCAAAGAGTCTTCTTGCAAATTCTGTACTCTGTGGATAGAAATTTTTTTGCTATCTCATATGTCTGATTGGCACAAGGCATTTGGAAATATTATATGCTTTGTAAGATCATGTTTTTGCCAAAGAAATGAAGAAAATTATTCCTAAAGTGATTTTCCTTTTTCATGGCCAACAAAATTAAAGCAAATTACAGCTATGTGAGGTAAAACCTACGTTTGATAAACACTATTGGGTTCTATCAGGTACAGTGTGGCCCCGCAAAGCTGTTTCTAGAGGAAGATGGCAGGCAGATGGGAATAATTTTAGTCATTTTATAGTTTGATATTCTAACACTTTTCAGCTGTAAACGGGAGCACTGCTTCCTATCATCTCATTTCTGTGTTTATAGTGGAAAATATTTGGTCTCATCTCGTCACACCTAGCTAGGGAAGAAATCTGTCCCCTCTGCTGACTATATGCCTGATGTTGACCGTTAATGCCTGCTTCCTGCCGCTGGATGAAGGGAGCTCACGGGTTTCCTTCATTCTGCTGGCAGAAAGAGGGGACGAGCTGCTGTGGGAACTGGAAAGTCTTGCTTTGCTGACCACTGTTTTCTTTTTGCTTTCTCTGCCCCCATTCACTCATTTATGAGAACTTCCATCTGAACTGGCTTTCTCTGCCCTTTTCCACGTCTTGCATTGCTTTCACGTTGTCGTCTCTGACTCTCCTTGCCTCTCAGCCACAGCTGCAGCAAAAATGCCCCCTGGTCATTTGAGAGCATGAGACACCCATCCTTTTTGGATTAGATGGATTCTTCCTCTGAAATATACTATCATGGTAAATTCGGATTTTGAAACACGTAGAGATGTTCTGACTAAAAGAAAAAGAAGGAAATGGTAAAAATTGAAAAAAAAATCATTCTACAAAACTGGATTGGGAGCCTGGGAACTGATAACTAAACACGTACTAATAATGGAAATTAATGGCCCAGATGCAGTGAAATTTCAAGATGAACTCAGGACAAGAATAGGTCACAGGCAAAAAAATTCCAGTTTATCCAGAATCATGCTAACTAACGCAAAGAAAACGATCCACATGAACAAAAGAGATGAGAAAAAAGAAAAAAGGCAAAAATAGAATTTAGCCACAAGTAAATAGTTGTGTAAGAAGGAGCAATTGATACTAAAATAGAACATGGAGCTAGAGAAAATGAAGCAAACTAAATCCTAAAATAGGAGCTATGATTGAAATTCTAAGAGAAAACATGAATTCATTCTTTGAGCCAATATTCATTGTTCATCTGTCATATGTGAGGTAGTGCTCTCTGTGCTTAAAGCAGGCAGTGATGGAGGTTGCTAGGGCCCTGTTCTCATGGAGTGTGTAGTCTAGAGGGAGGGAAAGGGAGAAAAGATTAGGAAGGAGGAAGAAAGGGGAGGGAGGAGGAGAGGAAAGAAGGAAGTGGGAGGGATAGGAAAGGAAGGAAGGAATGAGGGAAGGGGAAAGGCTAGACAATCAAAATTTCTAAAACTCCATAATATGCAGATAATTGAAATTGATCATACAATGCAATTAAGTGAGATGAAATGGCTACTTTAGATGGGGTAGTCAAAGTTCTCTGAGGACATACCGTTGAATCTGACCTGAATGGCAAAAAAAGGTAGCATCTTCACCACAAACACAAAAGACCTTCAACCAAGAAAGCCTGTCCTTTTTAAAGTATATACATCACCAGATTCTATAGTCCTAAGGATGACCTAAAAGCATCTATTAACTCTATCTCTGTGTCTGTCTACACCATATGACAGAACTTCATATAACAAGATACTAACAGCCAGGAGATGGTGGCGCAAGCCTTTAATCCCAGTACTCAGGAGGCAGAAGCAGATGGAGCTCTGTGAGTTCAAGACCAGTCTGGTCTACAGAATAAGTTGCAGGACGGGCTCCAAAGCTAAGCCCTGTTTTAAAAAAAAAAAAACCCACAAAAAAAAAGAAAGAAAGAAAAAGAAAAGAAAAAAACTCTTAGCAAATAAGATACTGTATAGTTTAACCCTGATGCAATAGAATAGAAAAGTTTCAATTTAGTTAGCCACATTGGAAATGCATCTTACACACTGCTCTGCCCTGTTGCAGGGTTCAGGTAAACCAAAGCCTCACGCACACATGTCTTCAATTGAGGGAACCTGGTCCTTCTGCTTTTTCACACAGCTATATGGGGCCAGCATGAGGGTGGCTATGCCAGGGTGCCACAAGGAGGACAGAAAGGGACAGTGAACCTTGAGGTTGGGGGTTAGAGCCTCATCACTTCTGGATTGGAAATTATTTATATCCAGATTCCAGGGCAAAGAGGGAGCCCTGTGTTTAGTATAACCATCGTCCTCTGCCACATGCTTTGTGGTGCAATACATATCTTCTCATCATCATGTAGAAAAGCCTTGAAACTATTTTTTTAACATAAACAACTTGCTGCATTAATAGAACCAATTTCCATCTAAAGCACATACTGCCTAAAGCATGAGAAGGTGCAAGTAGGTTACTTAACACATACCCTGTGTTTCTTCAGTTCTTTGCATAGTGCAGTCAGAAAAGCGGAAACAAGGGAGCGTGAGAGCCATTCTGAACAGGCAGCTGGGTATCTAACGCAAACTGTGTCTACTTTGTTTGTTCATCTTATTTAGTCAGTGCAAAAACTGACCTGGAAGTCTCTTCTGTGAGGACTGTCCCTACAGACGATCTGTCAGGGGCAAATAGGACATAGGAAACTTGCCGCTGCCATTAAAGAAATGACAGGGCTGTGATACAGTATGAGCTCAGGGAAGAGTGACTTGTTGATCCCTGCATAGAAATACCCAGTTGGGTGATATGGACTTGCTGGACCCTAGAGACCAAACTAAGGACCCACATGGAGACCCTGTCCATGACAGCATCTCCCATGGTCACTGGGTGGCTGAAGAAAGAGGGAAAAAGCAAGAACGAAAGACAAAGGAGGAAGGGAGATGTATGAAAATGAAGGTAGAGACGGAGGAGTATAGGAGTAAAGGAAGAGAGAAGATCTCTAGAGGCGAATGTGACCAAAGGATCCCCATTCTGCCTTCTCACCAGTTGTGGACTTGTGAAGTGGGAAGACTCTGTGGCTCTCCTGGGATGCCTCATACCTGATGTGGGCTTCTTCCTCCCGAGATACTGACCGTTGCTAAGGAGTGTGAGAATATCTAACCTTCCTTTTCATGGTTGGTTTATCTTGACTTTCCCTCAAACATGCCTCTTAAGTTATCCATAAACAGGCTAAAAATACATGTGAATCCCCAAGGAGCTAAAAGCAAATGGCTTTGCATGACCCTAAGGGACGTACGTGGCCACAACTTCAGTGACCTGGTCACAAAGAGCAAAGCAGCTGTCTTAGCATAATTTCAAGGTACTCTACAGGCTCTCATCCTCATCGCTACCCCCTCCCCCAAGCAAATATTTGTTCACTGAGGCCTGAAATTGATTTTTCAGGGGACAGAACTTTTCATTTCATAATAGGAAATTATTTGGGATGCACAGTCACTCTCTTAGGCAAAGCAAAATATGGCTTTGGAAGTCACCATTTGGAAGCATGCTGATCCCTTTCCTAAGAGCAAGGCAGGGGGCCCAACCTGGTCTTCGACAAGCGTCTCATTCCAAGGACAGACAGGCAAAGGAGGCAAACTGGGAGCGAAGACCTCAAACTGATAACCGATAGGGTGTGTAGGGTACAATCTTTTCTGCTAAGTCCTCCATGTAGTTCAAAAAAAAATGAAGTGACCCTGCTAACATCCTTGGTCTCGCAGACCACGAGTAATATCCCGTATTTGCCCCCTGCACCCAACTCTGCTACACACAAAGTATCTTGAACTATGTTGTAGAATCTCAAGAGATGTGTTGTTTTCTGTGTATCCTTCTGCCTGGCATAACGTGGACCATTCTACCCAGCTCCGCATCCATCCCTTCCCCCTGAACCATCCTTGAACTTTATTGGAGCTCATAATTTAGATATGACTTCCTGCAGAAAGCTGCTCCTGAAATGCTAAATCTAGGCTGGTCCCTGTCCCTCAAGCATTCCCGTGGTGCTGCTGATGGTGCATTACATAACGGTTGTCATTTCTTACCTGGATTCCCGCCTGTTGTTCTATGTAGATTTTGGTGGTCTTGAATATATCCTCATCATCTAATGCAGTGCCTGGAGCAAAGATTCAAGCAATGGTTATTGGATAAACAGATGAATTATTTGCATTCTTCAGCTTATGTTAACAGAAAGGCAATGGAATTAAAGAGGAAAACTTAACAGAAATGTTGACCTAAACTTGTGGATATTTCCCTTCCTAGAAATATCCACAAGAAAAAAATTCCATCAAAATAACAGAAGAAAAAACATACTGAACAAATAATAAATCTGTATTAGTTTGTCAGGGTGGGGTAACTGTTTGGTGAAATAATGCCATATCTTATTTGATGAGAACAGTAAGTTTATTCATTTCTGGCATTGTCCAATGATGTCAGAATTAGGGTGGAACATCTACCCAGCTTTCAGAAAGCATGGGAGAGCCTACAGGAGAATGTTTAGGATCCAGAAGAGTACATTGTCTGTAACTCTGTCACCTGGCCCTTTCCAACTGTAAGGAAAAAGGGAAAGTAGAGGCAAACACAGAACATCTCCTATTACTCCAAAAAACAAACGAAGAGTACCCAAGCAAACCAGGAAGTTTAGAGAAACTTTAAAAAAGATAAGCAATTGATATTGAATCTGCTGAAATTTAGGAATAAGTGAACAGAGGGAGCCAGGCAGATAAGAAACTCAGGAAGAAACAAACAAACAAAAAAAATCAAATGAGAAGAAATTCTTAGAAAGAAAGAAAGAAAGAAAGAAAGAAAGGAAGGAAGGAAGGAAGGAAGGAAGAAAGAAAGAAAGAAAGAAAGAAAGAAAGAAAGAAAGAAACCTAGAAACACTTCAAACCCAGTCAAGAAACACAAACCACTGAAAGGGTTTTTTAACTGTCAGAGTTGGTATTTGAAACTGCACTTCAAAGGGCTACCACTGTCTGCCCGGCAGAAGCTACCAGTGTTGGCCTTGGGGACCAAAGCAGAATAGAATATGAAATGATGCTGGCTGGCACAAGGACAGCAACAAGAAAAAAAACTGGACTCTGGGTTATAGCCAGCACCAAGTTAAACTTCTTAGCATTTCTCTCTGCAGCAGAAATTCCACCCAAGAAACACAAGGCAGGAAACAAGCCAAACAGGGAGCCCAGGACAAATGACCTTGGGATGGTGACATCTTGCACCCAGGAAAAGAGTATCAAACACATGTTGTCCAGCCACAAACCCTGTCCTTCTCCACAATTAACAGGACACTGTTGGTCGAAAGACAGACAGACATATTCAAAGGCATCTGAACAGACATCCAGGAATGAACAGATTGTCAATGAAAAAAAAATCAACACTGCTAAAGAGATATACCAAAAGCAACAAATAACCAATATTGGAAGATGTGCTATTAAGATGATGAAAAGCTTAAAATGCATATAATCATTATATGCAAAGAAAAATCATTATATCCATAAGTCTGCCATAGCCATAAAACAGTAATTATCTATACCAAGTTGGAAATAGCATGAGGCAGGCTCCCTTACTGAACCTGGACCTTAGCGATTGGATGGGCTGGTCTGGCTAAGCATCTTGTCCCTGGCATCCCGCATCGACACCTCCCCTGGACGGGGATTACAGTCACCACATGTAGCCATCTTCACATGGGTCCTAGGGTGATCCAAACTCCCATCCTCACACTTGAATGACAAGTACTTTACCCACTGTGGCCTAGCCCCAGAAATACTTTAATTAAAACTATTGTTCTATCTCAGTTAATCCCCTAATTAATTAGAGAAAGTAGTGACTGCAATAATAAAAGTTGCCACTAACCATCTTAGCCAAATGAGCATCATTAACAGTACATCAAAGCACATATGCATTTTCCGGTGTGATGAACCGAGGACCCGGTATGGCTTCTGTGACATTGTTGCTGAGGATGTTTACTATACGCTTAGACACAGGGAATCATCAGACAGCTCTGGATAGGAAGAAAGGCATTCTATAAATTAACTCCTGTGTACTCCTCTTGAGTGAAAGTATTCAGGAGATAAAAAGCAAGAGTGCTGCGTTAAATGAAATGAATGCAGGGAAACACGAGAAGCAAATGTTGTACACAGTCTTTAAATTGGGTTTCTCCACTCAGAAATAAAGCCAAAGAGGACACTATTGGAACAAATAGACAAGTTTGAACACAGACTAGATATTAATAATATTGCCTGTATCAAATTTTATTAATTGTATTCAACCAAAGTTTCAGAATTATTATGATCATTTTGGGGGTAACAAAATATAACACCTTTATTCTTTTTTTCTCTGTTTTTTGTATATTGGGTGTGTGTGTGTTTCATGCACGTGTATACACACGGTGTGACAGTACATGCCTGCATCAGAGGCCAGGGAAGGGTGTTGAGCACCTTCCTGTGTTGCTGTCTGCCTTATTCACGTGACACGGAATCTGAAGCTCGCTGTTTACGGCACTCCCAGGATCTTCCTATCTCTTCTTCCTAGAGCAGGGGTGACAGCCGTATGCAGCCAGGACTGTGTATGCCCAGGTGTGGGGGATTTGTATGCAGTTCTGCATAGGTAGGATACAGCAGAGTCTCTTACCCACTGAGCCATCTTCCATCCATAATATCCTAGATACCAAAGTCCTTAGCACTGTGTGAAGTAAGGCCTGCAACCTATATTTAAATGATTGATCACAAAATATACGTTAAAATTCCCATGTAATTTTAGATACCAACTTATATGCGATTTTTCAGAATAAAGGGTGGATCCTAATCAAGTGCCAAGAAAAGTTCACATAAAAAAAGAGTTCACAGAAGGACGTATTTAGGAGCCGTTTTAGGATTCAAAAGTTGAAAGATTATAGACTAAAACTTTTCAGAGATCCATAAATAGACCATGTACAAAAGCATCTCTGGATATAAATGGGAGATGAGAGAACAATGCCATCCAAGTTCTCAGAGAAGCTTCGTGTGAGCACAGATTTCTGTGCACAGCCAACAGAACGCAGGTGCAAGCATGGCGGAAGGGCTGGGAAGGATATGTATTTTGAGGCACACACATTTTCCACAGATCCCCTCGGAAATTTTCAATCAAAGGTCCATCCCGTACATGCCTTCATGTTACCTAGCCTTCAAAGTTTAAAAAGCTGAGGGCTTTCCCCGGGAGTCCCCCTTGGCCCTCTCCCAAATCACCCAGCTCAGGTTCAAGTCCCCAGGTGAATTCTGCCGAGGGGTGGGCGGCAAATGGACACCTGCCTTTGGGCCAGGAGGCAAATGCAAATGACTCTAAGAGGTCATTGCCCTCCGACTGTGAAATGATACAGTGCTAGATTATGTGCTTAATCAATTTCCACCCAGCAGCATGCCATAAGATTGAAAAAACAATTCCTCGGGCAAGCATCAGCCCCGGGGTCCCTGGGCAGAAAGTGCACTGCCGAGGACCCAAACTTCCCATTGGGTAACTTGTCTTCATGCTCTGACTGAGTGCTCCAAGATTCTGCTGGACTTTGAGGAAGGGTGCACAGGAAAGCTCCCGCCTTCCTCATTCTGTTGCTAACTTCGGGGACAGAAGAGACAAACTGAGATGTCGCCAGTTCCTAGGAATACTAGATTTTCCCCATGGCAGCCAGTCTCTTCACATGTTTGAGGGGATTTTCGTTGCTGTTGTTTTTAAAGAATTGGTAAAGGAAGTAAGTGAAACTTCTATATCATCCATTTTTAATGATGGCCAACAATTTAAATTTCTCTAGAATTATATCTACATACTAAAAATAAAATTAAGAAAAAGAGAATAAAACAGAAGAGATAACTTTTCTCCAAACTGCCTAATGTTGGATAGCAGCTTTGCAATTCTTTATATAGTTCCTGCTACTATCTACTGGTGGCTCGTGCCTGTAGTCTTAGCGCTCAGCAAACTGAGGTCAGAGGATTGCCATGAGTTTGAGGCCAGTCTGGGCTATATAGTGTCAGTACATCCAGGACTATACAACAAGATCTTGTCTAAAGGAGAAGAGAGGGAGGAAGAAGGAAGGGGAGAGGCGATCTGAAGGACAGAGAGGAGGAGAAAAAGCAAGGGGTGGGGGAGAACCAGTCTTTCTTCAATTGCTATTTCGCACATCAAACCTAGTGTTTGGTATTTAGCTGACAATCAAAAAATATTTATAGGGAATAAAGGAGCAAATAAATAAATAACGGAGCTGGAGAAGGTTGAAGCCTGGTTCTCTGACCATTTTCATGGTTCTGTGACTATAAACATCTTCAAAGTAAAATAGGGGAGGTAGTATATACCTAGGCCAAGGACTGTAATCCTCTAGCCAATCTCATGTCACCTTGTGGTTGACCCAATTTTTTGGAGTTGTTTGGTAGTTTATGTATTTGAGGCCAGGAACAGTAAACACGAGTCTTGTTTGTGCCTGCTGTGGACAGCTGCTCAGGATGACCCCTGGCACAACACCTCAGCTGGTGAGTTGTTAGCGTGTCAACACAGTTTTACTGCATCGTAGGTCTGGGTTCCTTTATGTAGACTGCTGTGTTCATGGAGACTGGAAAGCCAAGGAATTGGACAGCTAGTCCATGCTCAGCAGCAGCCTGAGAAAGCCAGTGTCTGGGATCAGAGCGAACAGCAAGGGTCTCCCACACTCCCTGCTGAGCGTCACCTGCTCCTGACCCTGTTACTCATGCCTGACTCTAAGACCAAAAATCCAGCCTGTCTGTGTTCACAGGCTAAATCCTTGCTCCCAAGGAGGGAATCTAAGTCACTCTTGCCAGGTTACAAAGCAACTCTTCATCAAAGGTAGGGCCCTAAATTTTGTTTTGACTTTTAGGTAATGTTGATCCCGACTATCATTCCAGATTGTTGTAAGAGCCTACTATATACACACAAACATACACACAAACATGCATACATAATACACACACATACGTACACACATACACACAAACATATGCATACAATACACACACTCAAACATGCATACACAATACATACACAAATACATGCACACACACAAACATGCATACACAATACACACAGACAGATGCACACACACAAACATGCATACACAACACACACTCGCGCGCGCATGTGCACACTTTATAACTCAGAGAGACATTAGGGTTAACAAGGCACTCCACTCAAAGCATAACCAGTCTTTGCAAAGACATGCTGAGGAGAGAAACTGCTTTGCTGATGTCTTACTCCCCTTCCTTATCGAATACCTTTTCCTTAGGAAAGGAAGCTAGTGGAGGAGCGAAGAGTTTGGAGAGCAAAACTGAGGAGAACGCTGAACCACCTGCCCTGGAGGACTCCTCCCTGTCCCCTCTAGACGGCCAGCAGCAGTCCTGGCAGGTTTCCACAGACATCGAGAACACTGAAAGGTAAGTGGGCCATACCCCGGACAGAAGCTGGCCCTCCTCCAGTCTGTGATACCCCTTGACAGACACCTACCCTCCTCCAGTCCGTGTCATTCAGGGCCACCGAGAGTACAGGGCTTTCTGTTTCAGGTTCGTGAGAAACAGGGCTTACTATGGTCTGACAGAGCAGCTATGCTAGCAGGAACTTGTTAGTCGGGTTTGCATCTCCGTGACAAAATCACTGAGAAAACAGCTCGAAGGTGAAAGATTTGTCCTGGCTCTTGATTTCAGAGGATATAGCCTAGGGAAAGCTGGATCCCTTACATTTAAGCATGAGACAATACAGGGGAGCCTCTAACAGAAGACACTACTCACCTGTGACAATCTGGAAGCAGAGAGAAAGCAGAAGGGGCCCGAGGCAAGTTGCGACCTTCAAAGGCGTACCCCTGGTGGTACGACCTACTTCCTCCAACTGGGCCCCACCTTCTGATTTGCCCTACCTCCCAATAATGATGTCAAATAATTTATCCACCAACGCACTAACCTGCCAATTAGGTCAGAGCCTTTGTGGTCTAACCACCTCTCAACAGGTCCTCCAGCTGGGGACCAAGCCTTCAACATATAAACCTTTGGGACCATTTTATGCTCAAATCACAGTAAGTAAGTGGTCCATATCCTAGAGGGAGAGAGTAGCAGGATCTATAGCAGTTTGGGGCTCCTAGATCCTTGCCTACTTCCATTCAGCACAGCACATCTCCGTTGCAAATGGAAACAAACCAGGATTACAGGGCTGCAATCCCAGTACTTGGGAGGTGCTGTCTCAAAAGGAGAAGAGAAAAAGAAAGGAAAAGAAATGGCATACTTCTTAGAAGAGAAAATGACAGACCTATTCACCCAATGGCTAGTTCCTAAATCACCCTTCTGTCTGAGGGAAGAGAATCTAAATTAACCAAAGACACTTGTAATAGATTCTTAGATTTGGGATGTTGGGAATGTCCTACTTAGCATTTTGGCCAATTCACAGGCTTTCACAGCCTTCTTTCCTCTCCTGGAATACACCTGATGGTGTGATACCACTTAGCTACCAGAAGGAGCTAAGGCATTGACCTACACGGTTTATCACTAGAAAGGAGCTTTCTCCAGGAAGGAAAAATTCTAAGGTGATCCTTTTTATTGAGGAAACAATGATAAAAGAATGAGAACCCATCCCGTCAACACGTTGAAAATGCTGTTCTGTGAAGCAAAAAGACGAGGTCCTTGTGTAGCCTTCCCACGAATGCCTTTGCCCTTTGCTATGAATGTTCCCAGAGCTGGTACAAAGAGACTGAATGAACTTGGGGGAATTCTACTCCGTGTTCCTCTGAGTGTATGACTCACTGACAAGATAATGAACATTTTATTTTTTTTTATTTTTAGAAATGGAACACACAATGGCATTTATAGCCATTGTGGTTCTACTTTCAGGTTGTAATATAATTCTAAAGCTAATTACCAAATTTCTGTGTTTATAGGAAATTGGAGCATGTGGTAATTGTGTGCTATTAATATAACTTGTGTGTACTTCAATATCTGAGCATCCATACAATAAAACTTGTTTGTCTCAATTTCATAGACGCGTGAACAGATGATGAAAGGATTGTGTATCTTAATTTGTAGGAATAAATTATTTTATAGAAATAAATAGAAAATTATTTGGTCTGTTCCCAGAGAAAGAAAACACAACGGTCAGAATGTCATGGCCAGGGCAGAAGCCATCTGCAAAGCCTTTCCTTTTCATACACCTCAAATAGCAGTTAGATCCACACCTCACGCTTTAAGAAGCTGCCAGGCATGGTGGCACGCGCTTTTAGTCCCAGTACTCCAGAGGCAGAGGCAGGTGGATCTCTGTGAACTGTGAGCTTGAGGCCAGCCTGGTCTACGGAGCAAGTTCCAGGATAGCCAGGGCTATATAGAAAAACCCTGTCTTGAAAAAAAAAAAAACAAAAAAAGGAAAAAAGAGAAGGAAGGAAGGAATGATGAGTGTCAGTAAGTATCAAGTAGGATAGCATCAAGTGTTTGCTGTTGTCTAGAATGTAAGTTCAGGTTGTGGTCAAGAGAGGCAAGTCTGAGAGAAGCAGGTAGTAAGAAACCCAGGCAGGGATGAGCTCTTTAATGTTCCCTTTCTCTCTGCCCAGTGCTTGGTGGGCTGGCATTTAACCCACCAGAGCTCTTTAAAAGTCCTTGGCGACTGCCCACTCTGGAAGTCAACCCAATCAGGTTCTCTTCTTGGGTGCAGGGGAGGCACAGGGATCATCCAGTGAAAGGGGATGATGAAACTTTGTCCTCGTGGTGCATCCTCGTGGTGCATGCTCATGCTTCCCCTCCCATTGAACATGTCTGGAGATCTTCCATGGAGGCGCTTCTGAGGGTGGCCCAGCATCCCTGTGCCTCCTCTTCCTTCTGCTTCGTCTGCACGCTGTGCCCGTGACACTCCATCAGCCCCACAGCCTTGGATACCACTCTAAATGTTCCTGGGATCTTTCTATCCATGCACCAGGCTGCTCTCTTTTCCTTCTCTAGTCAGCGCTGCCTGAGACTTGAACTCCCTTCAGATTTTGCTTGTTTGGTTTTTAATTTATTTACTTATTTCTTTTACAACCCAACCACAGTTTCCCCTCCCTCCCCTCTTATATTCCCTCCCCCACCTCCCTTCTGCACTGCCCCCAATTCACTTCTTTGTTTCTGTTCAACAAAGTAAGTGTTAACTTTTGATCCTTCTGCCCCTGTCCCGTGCATAACTACGGGTTTGTGCAACCAACTTTAGCTCAACTTTAGAATTCCCTTCCCCCCGCAACATTTTTAAAGAAATGTGTTTACCTATCTATTTATTTCTTTATGTGCATTTAGGTGTGCGAGCATGTTTGTGTGCGTGCTACACTATACATGTGAGGTCAGGAAGACAAGTCTGTGAGTGTGTGTGTATATGTGTGTGTGTGTGTGTGTGTGTGTGTATGTGTGTGCTCGTGTGCAGGCCAAAGGACAGGTTACAGGAATCAGTTTCTTCCTCTAACATATGGATCCTGGGAATTGACTTCAATGGTCCCTGATGGCCTCTCTCTTCCAATATCTCTACTATGAAGAGGTCTTCTCTGGAGGTCTCAAAATGTATCCCTTGTCAAGCCTAGTGGTATAAGCCCATCCCAGCACTCCGGAGGCTGAAGCAGGAGAGCCAGAAATTCAAGGCCCTCCTCAAAGAAAAAAGGGCTGTGTATGTAGTTCACTGATAGAGAGACTCCCTGGCATTCACAAAGCCCCCCGAGGGGGGGGGGTGATGCCCAGTGCCACACAACAATAACAACAACAATAGTAAGGATAGTAATAATAATGTGTTGCTCTGCTGACATTCAGCTCAGTTCATGGCAAGGAGAGACTTAAAACAAGCAGACAGCAAGGAATCCACACAGAAGCACAGCCATCTGGCCCTAAGTCTCAGTGATGCGTCCCAAGCCTGACTCCCCCAGGGGACTACTGTTCCAATTGTGTGTCCTTGGCCTCTCTCTGTAGATCCATAGTCCTGTCGTCCATCGAAAGGCTCTCCACTGAATTCAGCCAGGTCAGACCAAAGGCAGTGCTGCTGAGGGCTGGAGCAGAATCCCTCCTGAGGGAAACATTTGGCAAGAAACTGCCTTTCTTCCAGAACCCACTCCTCTCAGATTTTCTTTCTTGTAAAAGCAAAGTCAATTGAATTTGTGTCAATGAGAAGCTGGAACTGGTATGATTCCATGTAGAGTCCCAGCCTGCATTCATGCAGTAGCACACACTGCTTGAGGCTTCATCTGGGAAATGCACAGCTGATTTTTTTTCTGTCTTTTTATCGCCTTTACAGAGACATGCGGGAAATGAAAAACCTCCTCAGCAAACTCAGGGAAACCATGCCTTTACCGTTGAAAAATCAAGGTGAGTCCTCGGACGTTTCTTTGAGCCAGCAATTGTCTTTAGCACGCTGAACTTGGAACCTGCTTCTTAGCAAGGTAATACAAGTGCTTCCCACCAAGAGAGGAAGGCCTTGAACATTTCTCTTCCTTAGAGACCACGTGATGAGGTGACAGTCTCGGTGACAGAAGTAGAGAGATACTCTCACCTGAAATAGGATGCCCACGTCCCTGCCAGACCTGTCTTGTGCCATGGAAAGCACCACCACACTGGGTGTGCCTCCATGATAGGACCAAGAGCATGTCTCTTGCCTGCACAAAGCTGATAGACTAGTGGAGAAATATCCCTTCATTTACATGTTCAATTATATAGAAATAATAATCGAAAGGATTAATATATATTAGGATACACAATGTGTCACTATTCTGTGTACTTCATTGACTTCTGCTATGTTGTCTTTCGTAATTATTTTCTTCCATATTAGGGGTCAAAGCAAGGGCCTTGCATGCTAGGCAAGTCGTCTACCATGAACTAGATAGCCAGTCCCCTATTTAAATCTAATAATAATTTGGGGGGGGTCTGTTATAGTTTTCCTGATCTACAGGGAACTAGGCCATGGGGATTAGTCAGATTTTTCAGCGTCATTTAAATTATAGTAGAACAACTGGGTTGCGGATTTGATCTCAAGAAGTACATCTCCAGAGCTACGCAAGAGAATACAGCCTGACAGACGCAGAAAGGGGTTCTCACCAGAATGAGGCATGGTCCTGACTGTGGTAACTGATGGATCCACTGTCCTTGGAGTCTGGCACACAGTTAGGAATACCACCTAATACAAACAAAAAAATGTTTGTTAAATCTTCACCCAGCTTTACAGGATTCTAGGACTGGAGATGCACACAGAAGTAAATAATAATGGTCTACAGAGCTAGTTCCAGCACAGGCTCCAAAGCCACAGAGAAACCCCGTCTCGGAAAAAAAACAAAACAAAACAAAAGTAAATACTATGTGCTTTGCATGAAGCATCCTTAGCCAGAACAGCCACAAGTGAAACATTAGCATCAGAAAGTGGTACCGAGAGAACCGGGAAAGGCTCTTTAGAGGCAAGAAAGAAACTCCTCCTGTTTACCCCGAACAAAGCCTGATCAGGAGGGAGGACAGTGCACTGTTTGCTGGGAGCAAGTGAAGCTGAGTGAAGAGGAGGGGAGGAGGAGGACTTGGCAGCAGGGCTGAAGAGCCTCTTGGCTCAGAGAGCATCTCAGCAGAAGGTGGAGAGGTGGAGATGGGAGAGCGCACCAGACAGCGGCTGAGAAGCAGCTTAGGCGGTACTAGTGGCTCTGAAAGCCTGGGTCAGAAGAGGGGGCAGGTCATTCCAAGTGAGCCCCAAGAGCCAGTTCATGAAGCCAAGCACCCCCCACCCCCACCCTCAGAGCCAGTCAGTGTGCCTCAGAGTACTGAAGACAGCAGATGTGCAGGAACAGAATTTCGCACAAAGCTGCTGAGAAGTGAGGATGGGTTTCTGCTGAAGGGCTTCAATGAAAGCTGGTCTTGAGTTCAGACTCTGGCTCTGTCGTTGTCCAACCGTGTGGCCTAGAGCAAGCTGTTTGCCATCTGGGAATTTCAGAGTTCTTGTCCCTGGTTGGGGGAAGCCTTCAGATGGTGGCTTGAGGATTAAAGAGGTGGCAGACCGCCTGCCTATAGTCGATCTTTCTCGAGCAGTCAAAGCGCAGGGACACTTCGCTGTTGTCGTGTTTGCAGAAACCGTTCTCATCATTTACCAGCTGGGCCACCAGACTTGTTCAGAACTCCAAGCCAGCAGCAAGTAGAACTCAGCCTGCAAGCACCAGGGGTCATGTCCACGTCAAATACGTCTTGAGCTCCAGGCCAGAGAGCGAGCCTCTGGGACTTCACATTTGTAGCACGTTAGGATCAATAGGTTTGGCAATCTCCCCTGTGGCCTCTACCCTGGCCTCTTACTAAACCACACATGCAGCTTCCCAGCAGGGTAACTTCCCACGGTGCCCGGTCTGAATGTTGTGAATTCCGTGAAGTCTATATTTTAAGTGTACCCATTTTAAGCCTTCCTTCCACAACTGGCGCTAGTCCACACAGCCATTTCGGAACCGTGTGTTGACAGAGAGACTGAAACTTCATTTTTATTAGGTAATTTTTAAAATCATAGGAGGTAGAATATAAATAAATACTTTTATATTCTCTGAAGAGAAAAATTATTGAACTTTTAAATGTGTTTGTAAAATAAAAGAGTAACAGCAGTAAGTGTTGGTACTGCTGTTGAAGGCATAAAAGGGAATAATGGCCCAAGTAAATAATACCAGGCCTTAAACCATGAATTCAACTGGAAAATGAAAATATGAGGATTTATGCAGGAAGTGGTTCATATTCTAACAATAAAAAGAATAGCCGAGGCAAAGGGCTTTTGGGAATCCAGGCATCGCCTTCTGTAGAGAAATGTAAACACTTAGCAAGTTGGCCCCCATTCACAGCATGCTGTCAGTGGGCAGAGGGGTGTGAGAATCGGAGGAAGAGGCCAGACAGGCCCTGGGGGGGGGGGGGGATAACCAGTCTCTCAAGACCTTTTCTGACAGGCACATATGGTAATGCCACTCAGTTCCTTTCAGAACTCATCCAGATTCTTCCCTCTGACTCCATAGACTGGGATGACCACAGGGGCTCCCCATACTGGCCACCTGTGGGTCTGGCAGGTCTTAGCTAAGGTGTGCAGGAATGGGGTGACGTGGGGGGACATTATTCTAGTTCTTTCGCGTACAACCTTGCTCTCCAAAGCTGGTTCTAACTGGTTGGAAACCATTATAGCGAGCCATCTGTCTCTTTTCTGGCTTATTTCCTTTCTGTTTTTATTCCATTTGCATGTGTGTTGGAAACAGAAAAGGGGGGGGGGGAATGTCACTCACGGCCCTGGCTTTCTGTGCTCGGACTGCTGGTCATGCGAACCCCTGCAGCTCAGACTCTAGTTCTCCACTTAGATGTGGTCCTGAGTTCATTTCAAGACTTGATTACATCTCCCCAACTCCCTACTCAACCAATGCTCACTTGAAGTTGGTTTTCAGTGGGGAAGAAAGGGAGAGCGACCAAGGGCAGGGCTGTCAATCATCCCTGAGGCAGCTTCATCTCATACCTTGCCTTCTCTGTCGGTGTCCTTCTAGCTTGAGCTTGGAGACACAAGTACCCAGAAGGAGAGTGGGCCACCCTTGTTCTGTGGCACCCCCAGGGCCAGCTGCAGTCAGTGTCCATGTCTCCTGGCTCTAGACCTGCTGTTCCTTTCCCTGCTCTAGTGCCCCTCCTGTCCTCTATTCTGGCTCATTGGCACGGCTGCAGGGAGCTTCATTAATTATGATCAGCTTGCTGTGTCAAATGGATTACAAATGGAACCACCTGTGGGGAGCCCGCAAGGTTACTGACAAAGGCTCTAAGGAGACTGGGAAGTGAAGGGCAAACCTCTTCGAAATGCCTGCTGTTATAAAACAGATCAGCCGAAATAGATTAAACCTGAAAGACAGTTTCACCTTTGCTACAGCTCTGACTTAATGAGGTCGGGCTGTGGGATGCGTTGGTAACTTTACTCATGCGTGGAACTCAGTTGTTGACAGCATGCACTAGAATCCATAGGAACTGAATCTGCTCTGGAACGGGATTCGGTCAGTCAGGAGGGGAGTATTTCAGTAGAGACATGCCTCAGATTTTATGTAATGTCAGAGGTCTAAGCAGGAAGATTGGAGAGGTCAGATATGACTCATAAGGAAGAAAGCAGAGTCAAGGATGAATCTGGGTTCAGTCCTGGATAGCAGAGTGAACGATGGCATTGGTCATTAAGTGGAGAGAAGGAAGCCAGAGCCCTCAAGGCAGAACACGACCACAGTTTTGGACATGGAGGGAACGGTAATGTTCAAGGGTTAGTAGTGTTGAGGGAAGACTTGATCCAGGAAAAC
The DNA here is from genome assembly GCF_037038515.1 of Microtus pennsylvanicus. Taxonomy (NCBI): domain Eukaryota; kingdom Metazoa; phylum Chordata; class Mammalia; order Rodentia; family Cricetidae; genus Microtus; species Microtus pennsylvanicus. The sequence continues at coordinate 45,915,534 of NC_134584.1, forward strand.
TGGAAACAGATTTGAGGATTTCCAGAACAGTGGTCCTTGGAGCCCTACAGACAGCTACAGCTGTCAAGGAGAAATTGGCCAGAAGACTGTTCTGGGGTTTAAAAATGTAAGTCTTGAAGGGAGGAAGAGCAGTTCACACAGGGATACTAAGAGGAGAATCAAATGAACATTGCAAAATGAATGGAAGAAATTTGCAAGGAAGGAAGGGCTAATGATGCAGGGTGATTGGGCTGGATAAAAACTGCCGAATCTGAAGGATTTGGCATAAAGGTAGTCACTGATAGTGCTGGTAAAAGCAGTTAACTTGGAATTTGAGACAGGGAAGCCTGGTTGAAAAGTTATCCAATGAGAGGGGGCTAGAGAGCTGGGACAGCAAGGATGAATAGATGAAGATTTTCATAAACAGTTGTTTTTAGCATAGTAAGAAGATGGGATTCGAGGCAGTTAATCTACCCAGGCAATAGTTTATAGAAGTGATGGGAACAGGAAAGAAGGCATGGGGCAATCAGAAAATGCAAATAAGTAAGCAGCTAAAGCTAATCTCAAAGGAGGGATTACCCATCAACCAAAGAGGAAAGGATGTGGGGGAATGGAAGCATATGTAAAGATGAGAAGTAGGAGTCCATGGGCCTAGGTAGGTCATTTTAAGTAGGTTTTGTTTGTACTATCCCCTCCTTCATAAAACTTTCAGTCCACTCTGACTAGACTGTTTATTTGAACCTGAACGAGGCTGCCATGGTACCTCGGTATCTGTGTTTATACTATGTCCTTCATTCAGAATGCCTACCCCCTTGAACAAATACTCAAGTTCTTCTCATTCCTTGTGGCCAAGAATGGTTGCCAAGGCCTACATGGATCTTCCACAAAAGGTGCTCAAAATGGAAATAACACCTTTGCCCCCTCTTCTTGGAAATTCTCGTAACACTGTATTTGGGTCTTTCTCATGCACAGTGAGAAACAAGGCCAGGATCCATGTTTCTTTCAAATCCCATCTTGGTGTTATCCTCACTGCTTATCACAGGGTGTTTTAGTTACTGAACTCATTGTCGTACTAAAAACACCTGACCAAAACAACTTAAGGAAAGAAGGGCTCTTTCTGGCTTACAGTTCCAGGGGATAAAGTCCGTAACGGCAAAGAAGTGTGACAGCAGGGCAGACTTTGGGAGAAGGAAAGCACTCGTGAAAGCAGGGAAGTTAGAGGAGGCAGGGAATATTCAGGTAACGTTGAAGCATCACGAGCTGCTGGTCAAATTGTTTTCCTAGAAAAGGGAGCAATGAATATGATGTTCTTCTCTCTCTGATTCAGCCCAGAGCCTCATGGAGGACTACAGTCTACCTGCAGGGTAAATCTTCCCACCAAAGCTAATGACACATCTGGAGATTTGTTTCCCTGATAATTCTACATCCCGTCAAGTTGACAATCAAAATTAAGCAGCACATAAAGCCTTGCACTTAGTAGGTCTTCTGTTAATTTAGCAGCTCTCAAGGTCCGCTCTTATGACTTGCAATATCGGTTGCTGTAGGATAATCTTTTTGTATACTGTGAAGATGTGTCTTTGCCAAAGCCTTCTGGTTGGTTTAATAAAGAGTTGAATGGCCAATAGCTAGGCTGGAAGAGGTTAGGTAGGAAAGAGAAGAACTCAGTAAGAATCTAGGAATGTGAGAGAGGCCAGCAAACACAGAGGGGGTCAGACAAACAGAACGAAAGGGAGGTAAAAAGCCATGTGGTAGAAGCGGTAGAATGTAGATTAATAGAAACTGGTTCATTTGAGTTATAAGAGCTAGTGGGACAAGCTTAACTAAGGCCAAGCTTTCATAATTAATAATAAGTCTCATTATTTGGGGGCTGGTGGTCCCAATGAGAAAGTACTACTACAATCAGTAGCTCTAGGAACTTGTAAGAAAACGTGTTTTTCTGGCTCCATGCCAGACACTGTTCTAGAAACAAGCAGGGCGAAGTCAATCTGTGCATTCAAAGGGCTCAGATGACACTAATACATCAGTTGTTTGAGAGTCGCTGAGTCCTCTAAAATGTGTTCTCTATATATATTTGTGTGTGTATATATATGTATGCATATATACATATATGAATAGAAGCATTTGTACAAAGACGGCTACAGTTACCATCTGACCATCTCTCTTAATTATGTCTGAGAACACAGCTTTAAACTCAGATTATAGTTTTAAAATTTCTCAGTTTTATGTCCCTCTTTTTTCTCAAAATGCAATCTGTGTAACAAATATTAGCAAAAGGAAATCAAATAATGGAGAAAGAGCATCCCTGTTTCTTAAGAGAGTCAAGGGTCCTTGAACTTACTGATGGTTAGAATTCCTAGGCTATCTTTTCATTCACTTTCTCCTAGTTTCTTCTTCCTTTGTTTTCTTTCCCACTTTTTGTTTTTTGTTTTAGATCTGTCATTAGTTGTGGTTTTGTGAAATTGCGAACTTAGGGAAAGAAATAACTAATAGAATCCTTAACACACCCCATCCAAACATGTGTTTACAGTAAAATCTAACAATTTCCTAACAAGTTCAACTGGATTTGCCCAGTGATTTTAAAATGAGACAGGAAATATTCCACTTTGCTCACGTTCTTTCAGCAGCCCTTCAAAGTTCCGAGACGGGATTTTAGTCCATGTTGTGAGACATGCCTACCTGGAGCTGAGTCAGTGTCAAAGGGTTCGAGGAACCTTTGCAGCTTAATGAATTGTAGAACTCAATAAAGGTGTAGCTTTCCTATGCTGTAGAAAGCTGTTTTGGATTTGCGCCAAGGATTCTCAAGCTCTTATTTTTCCTCTGCCCTAGGCGATGGTCAGACAAGCTCTAGGCTAGGCAAAGGTGTAACAACACACATCAGAGACAGACCCAAGCCAGTCGTCATCCTTAATAGGTAGTAGGACCTTTGCTGAATGTCAGCGTTTCCATCAATCTTAAGACTGTGTCCACTTGTAAGTGAAGCATCAGCCTGTGCACATACATCTCTGCAGCATAGATACTCTGTATATTTGTGCACACATATCTGTGCATCATAGATACCCTGAATATATCTGTGTGTGCACACATCAGTACAGCATAGATACCCTGAATATATATGTATATACATGTGCACACACATATGTGCAGCATAGATACCCCATATATATCGGTGTGTGCACACATCAGTGCAGCATAGATACCCTGAATATATATGTATATACATGTGCACACACATATGTGCAGCATAGATACCCCGTATATATCGGTGTGTGCACACATCAGTGCAGCATAGATACCCTGAATATATATGTATATACATGTGCACACACATATGTGCAGCATAAATACCCCATATATATCGGTGTGTGCACACATCAGTGCAGCATAGATACCCTGAATATATATGTATATACATGTGCACACACATATGTGCAGCATAAATACCCCATATATATCGGTGTGTGCACACATCAGTGCAGCATAGATACCCTGAATATATATGTATATACATGTGCACACACATATGTGCAGCATAGATACCCCGTATATATCTGTGTGTGCACACATCAGTGCAGCATAGATACCCTGAATATATATGTATATACATGTGCACACACATATGTGCAGCATAAATACCCTATATATATATCGGTGTGTGCACACATCAGTGCAGCATAGATACCCTGAATATATATGTATATACATGTGCACACACATATGTGCAGCATAGATACCCTGTATATATCTGTGTGTGCACACATCAGTGCAGCATAGATACCCTGAATATATATGTATATACATGTGCACACACATATGTGCAGCATAGATACCCCATATATATCGGTGTGTGCACACATCAGTGCAGCATAGATACCCTGAATATATATGTATATACATGTGCACACATATATGTGCAGCATAGATACCCCATATATATCGGTGTGTGCACACATCAGTACAGCATAGATACCCTGCATATGCGTGCACACACACTATGCAGCATAGATACTCTGTATATATGTGTGTGCGCGCACACTGTACAGCATAGATACCCTGTATATGTGTGTGCATAACACTGTGCATCATAGATACCCTGTATATAAATGTATATACATGTGCACACACATCTATGCAGCATAGATACCCTGTATATATATGTATGTGTGTGCCCACTTTTATATATATATATATACATATGTATATATATATGTATGTATATATATATAGTGTGTGTGTGTGTGCCCACACACATCCACACTCACATACCTACAAAGAAGGTTGAATGAGAAGAATTGCAATACCATAAAAGGCTCTTCTATAGAAAGAAGATTTTGTTTACAGTAATGGGTAAGTAAGACAGTCTTGGTGAAAATCTCATATCTGTGTATGACACCTCTGTACTTTTTTTTAAATTTTTTAATTTATTTATTTATTAAAGATTTCTGCCTCCTCCCCGCCACCGCCTCCCATTTCCTTCACCCTCCCCCGATCAAGTCCCCCTCCCTCATCAGCCCGAAGAGCAATCAGGGTTCCCTGACCTGTGGGAAGTCCAAGGACCACCCACCTCCATCCAGGTCTAATAAGGTGAGCATCCAAACTGCCTAGGCTTCCCCAAAGCCAGTATGTGCAGTAGGATCAAAAACCCATTGCCATTGTTCTTGAGTTCTCAGTAGTCCTCATTGTCCACTATGTTCAGTGAGTCCGGTTTTATCCCATGCTTTTTCAGACCCAGGCCATCTGGCCTTGGTGAGTTCCCGATAGAATATCCCCATTGTCTCAGTGTGTGGGTGCACCCCTCGCAGTCCTGAGTTCCTTGCTCGTGCTCTCTCTCCTTCTGCTCCTGATTTGGACCTTGAGATTTCAGTCCAGACACCTCTGTACTTTTAACATTTAAAAAAAAAGAGCAAAACACAGCCTGTAGCAACAGAGCATGCATAGATACTTCCCTTAAATATGCAGTAGACAGATCTTTCATGATGAAAGCAATGCACAAAAGAAATGTGTTTAAATGGTAGATCTTACAAGTCAGAGAGAGATCTTTCTTGTCTATAAATGTCTTTCTACTTTTGATGACTCTGCTCCCAAACAGCCCTGAATTTCCAGTGAACTTGAAATTTGAAAAGTATAGCTATTACCTAAAGAGATCCTGAGCTACACTTCAAAGCCCCATCCAGTTATGTTAAGTTCATTGACCATTTGGTAGTTAAAATAAGAGTCCCAGAACTGATGAAAAGGTGATTTATGTATGGTTCCTTTCTTTTCTAAAAATACGATTCGCCTCCGGGAGCCCTTCCTGCACAGTGAGGCCCCAGCTCATGCAGTGGGCCTGGCATTTCCTCCAGGGTCTTAACGCATTTGAAACAAGTTAAATATAGATGAAAGAGACTGTAATCTTAGCTCTCAAAATATTGATGCCCGGATTCTTGAAATTTATTTTTCACAATTAAAAAGATAAAAATGAAACTAGTTTTCTCCACATTTAAAGAACGTGAGTTTTACAGCAGTTTTCACCACTGGAGACTAGAAAGGGGGTGAGGGCAGAGTCATTTGCTGCGCCCAGCTGGCCGACCACTTTCTCCTTTGGTTTAAACATGCTTCTCAGGGTACAGCTAAATTTATCACAAATTAAACCAGTGCCAAGACCTCTATCAGCTTGGGTGGGAACTATTCATTTGCTAGTAAGTATAACACATTGACACACAAGAGAGTCTTAAGGGAAGATACCAGGCGCTCAGGTACCTGGGTGAAAATGGTTTGATGAGAGGATCAGGAAGCCTGGGTTTATCTTTGTCCTCAACAGTTTCCTAAGCATCCAGGCTCTGTAATGAAGAAAAGCAACCCTCAACCACAAACCAGTTCTGTTAACATGTGGTGCCTTCCTCCCTCTATCCACGCCATCATCTAACTTTGGATAATGCCTCTGGTGGTAGTTCAATCTCCTTTAAGGTTGGGAGTGGGAAAGGGGAACCCCTCAACCCTACTCTGAAAAGCCACCTGACGGTCCTCAATGCCAACCATCCTTTGTGTCGCAAGCAGACCTTGCACTAGCTCTGCTCCTGCTGATGGTTTCCAGCTAATACTTTACAGTCCTCTAGCCCCTGAAACCCATGCTTACAATTCTGCTCTCCCAGGACCCCCCGAACTTCTTTCGTTTTAGACTAGAGTAGGTTTTAAGAGCCCAGCTCAGGAAAACAAGCTAGCCTCCTTGTTCATTTCTTCCTCTACTTCTTATTATGCTAAAATTTTGACCCCAAAAGTGTTAAATCAATAGTTATCAATCTAACCTAATGCATATGTATGTACATGTGTGTCTTATTGTATGTATATATTTGCATATATGTCTATATATATATATATATATATATATATATATATATATATATGCATATGTATGTGGAAAGACACAACATAAAATACCTGAAATTTCTTCCTAAGACAAAAAGGGAATAGAATGGAACCAAGAAAATGGTCCTATATAAAGGAAAATAGTTACTAATTACCGATTTAAGTGAGTACTTCGCATAATATAATCTTCACTTAAGGTAAGTATCATTCACTGCTAAACCCGAATTCACACACAGGACATCAAAGTTTAGTGAGGCTGAATGCAAACCGAGACTACACTTTCGTTTCCTGGCCACCCAGACCCAAATAATCACACGGAAACTATATCAATCACAACACTGCTTGGTCAGTGGTTCAGGAGTATTTCTAACTTTCTCTTACATACTAAATTGACCCATTTCTATTCATCTGTGTATCCGCACAAGGCTGTGGCTTACCAGTAAGGTTCCAGTGTCTTTCTCCTTCTTCAGCTACATGGCATCTGCCTGACTCCACCTTCTCTCTCCCTGAATTCAGTTTAGTTTTCCTGCCTAGCTCTATTCTGTCCTGCCATAGGCCAAAGCAGCTTCTTTATCAACCAATGGTAATAAAGCATATTCACAGTATACAGAGGGGAATCCCACATTAGTTGAGTGATGAATGAGGGTCACAGAAGGCAAGCTTACAAAGCCAAGCTCACTCAGATGTTGGGTTGCTTCAGTTAAGGCAAGTGCAGCTTCTCCCAACTGGAAGGCCGTCTCCCTGCACTTTCAATTGAATTATAGCCAGTGGTTCTCAGCCTTAGAGTATCCGTCCCAGGGGGACAGTTGGCCAGATCTGGGAACGTTTTTGGTTGTCCCAAAAATGCCTGATAGAGGCATCCTAGTGAGTGAAGGCCAAGGACATTGTTGAAGTCCTTCAGTGATGGGGATAGCCTCTAACAACAAAGCATTGCTGAGGTCCTTCAGTGCTAGAGATAGCCTCTTGTCCAAAACATTGACATTGCTGGGGTTTAGAGTGTGATGGGTGGGATGGTGGACTTTTAAAGCCACTTCATAAAGAGAGGGTTCTTTTGTCTGTGCCTTACTCCTATGTACATTCTGTCCCATCACAGATGACAGCAGCCTTCTGAATTTAACTCCCTACCCCATGGTCAGAAGACGGAAGAGAAGGTTCTTCGGGTTGTGTTGTCTTGTGTCAAGCTAGGCGGTTCCCCCTGGAAACTCACCGCCAAGATCGCCTGAAAAACACCCCAGAACTGGAAACCTCCACGCAGCCAAACGCCGAGAATGGTTTTGACCACCTTTTTTATGCTTCCTTCTTACTTTTATCTGCCTCTCCCTGCCCTTTTCAATAATTTTACACTTGAAAGCAGCTGTCGTCAAGGAAAAAAAAAAAAGAACAGATTCAAAAATTGTAGCCTGTTTTTAAAGGGGTTTTTAAAAGTTGACATTGTGCATGTCTGCTCTGAACCATGCCATGACAGATGCAAGAATTATGATTTTTAAATTATTTAAATGTTTTTTTAAATGTATTATACAGAGAAAAATTATTTCACATATAATAATGTATCTGTAGCTCTTGCTGATCTCATGTTAACCATTTACCAGATATGAAAGATGTCTCTAAACATAGAAATCTATTTTAAACAGCAAAACTGTTCAAAAACGCAACCTATGAGTATCATTAGAAATAATACTATACCCGAACACACACCACCTCACGTGTTGTTTTCCCTGTGCTCATTTACATTTAGTCTTCCATTCTGTCAGAATCTAAGTGTCAACATAAAAAATCATAATTTATAATGCAACAAAACCATATATGAAACATACATTTTGTAAATACTCAATAATCCTATTATCTTCGTACACTGCATATGGGCAACTAATTTCCTTTTAATCCAATGGTGTCTTTTTAAGCTTCTTGGAAAATGAAGTTATCCAGTTAGGAAATGGTGTAGTAACCTATACAATTACCCTCAGATGTAAAACTGAATATTATCACATTTTGTTTGAATTGAAACCTGAAGCATGGAGTCCGCACATCAGCATAGTGTTCAATCTTTTAGGGCATGCCGGAATTAGCTCAGAACATAAACTCTTTAACATTTTACATTATTAATGAAGAAAATGTTTTAGTTAAGCTTAGCTTGTCTCATTTTAGATGACTATGCAGATACGGCTTTTCCAATGTAAATCTGTGTCTTGTCTTAATGTCTAGCATCTTGAGAGCAGGACACACTAAGCAATACTGTATTTTAGCAAAGGGGGAGCCACCTACTATGCTTCCACGCTCATGGCTCTGTTCTTCCACTGAACTGGTTATATGGTACAAATCCCATTTTCTTTTACTTTCTTCTGTCCTCCCTTTGACCCTTTTCCCAAGCAGAATTCGCCGTGAGTTGGAAGATGGATCTTTGCCCTTTTTGCCTTGTTCTCCATTCTCTGAACAATCTTCAAGTCAGACAGGAGGTGCTGGTGCCCAACCTTGAGAGGGACAAACTAGCTTCAAGTGGTGGCTTTAAGCCCGGGTCTGGGTAGGCACTTATTTGGACACTGATATCAATATCCTGGCCTAAAAACAAAAAATGGTGTAAAGCCTTTCACTTTACAGAACATGGAAAACATGGATAATTATTGTATTCGGTTGAATTCTATGAAATGCCTGATATCTGACTGTTTTGACCTATTTAAAAATGGCAGTTTCACATCGTTCAACCTAATATCTGGAAAGAAAAATGTACAGTACTTTAAATTTTCTCCTATCTTTTTGTATTAAAAGTGAAAGAATTCAGGGATGAAAAAGGCCTCCAAGCTCTCACTGGTCTGCATTTCCGTTCCACCAGTTGCTGTGGGCTAATCTCTTGGAACCCCACACTACGTTCCACTGAGCCGTTAACTGATGCATTCATTGTTACAGACATGAGTGGATTCACTAGAAGAAGTACTTCTGACAACTTACAGGAGAAAATTATAGTTGTTCTGAATTGGAGTGTTCATGGAGCAATGGAAGGAATGTGTTATTTAGACTCCTGACAAAGCAAGGAACCACTCGCTCCCAGCTCACCTGGCCCCGACATCTTGACTAAGCTTCGTATTCGCTCCAGAATACAGGTCTCTTCAAGTGAGGTAGAGGTTATCTCATATATGAGCTATCGTTTCTAAATGGCATGTTCTCAGCCCCCGTCTCTTTCTGTCACACACTCTGACTGAACTGAACCCCACACTTCAGCCTCGTTCCTAGCAATCCATGCAGACTTGCTGAAGGATAAGCCCGCGGGGTGCAGCACGCTCCTGTTGCTGCCTGACCTAAATCGCTCCGGCTTTAGTTCGTTTGCGTTCGCTCTCTCCTTAGTTGCAACGTGATAATAACACCTTTTGTGCAATTGTCCTTTGTACAACTGAAGACTGTTAAAAAAAAAAAAAATCAGGTCTCACCTCCATGTCTGAGAACGCCATGGTAGCTATTCATGGAGATGGGAGTACGTCTAATCGCCTAGCCAGATTTCCGTATATAGTCCAAGCACCTTACCTTTTATTCAGTGCCTGTTCTCCAGCCTTTGCTCAGTTTTATAGCTCCCACAGACACACTCTGAGATTTACAGACAACCATGAAGTAGCAGGTCCTAAAGCAACATTTAGTAATCTAAGCTCTGATAACTATGTTGGCTTCTGGTTGCCGTGTGTGATTCACCACCTCCCCTTAGATATGCCAAGTGCATCCGGTAGGAGCTGCCCCTCTCTCCTGTCACCTTGCCAATGGACTGTCTCAGGTGTGGTTCCATGAGATAAAGCTGCTCCCTCCCTCCCTGCGGAAGGTTATCTTTGAGCTTACAGAAGCACCCAGCCCATCTGGCGTAGGAGAAAACGCTGACTATTGTCTCACAAACAAACCCACATGCTTCAAACAGAAAAGAATGACACTTTTTTGTGTGTGGCACACACTCATTTTATCACCTTACTTTTTATTACCTATTTTAGCTTTTCCTGCAAATTGTAAAGAATACGTGTGTGTGTGTGTGTGTGTGTGTGTGTGTGTGTGTGTGTAAAACCTGTAGAACATCACCATGTATAAAAGTAAGCATCATCTGGACCCCCCCCCTCCACAAATGTTTTGTGTAAAACCAAGTTCCTGGGCTCTAAATCAGTTGGGGGCAGACCCAAAGGCTCCTTTGAAGAAATATGAAGTAACCTTAAGGCCAAAGTATCACTTCGCTGTCTGTCCCCTGATGTGTAGCGTCTAGATGCAGACCCACTGCGAGCTGCCCTGTTGTACCATTCGCTGTTCGGGTACAAAGAAAGCTATAGATGCAGTAAGAGTCCTAATGCCTGCGAAATTCTCAAGCCTGCCCAACCTTTCGGTTCCTCCTTACGCGTGTGAAAAGTTAGGATGCTCATATTTAGGCAATGCTGCCACCTAGTGGAAGGCCAGCTTCACAATGGCACAAAGCAAGTATTCAACCCCGTCTCACTGGCTTTGGGGGAGCCTAGGCAGTTTGGATGCTCACCTTAGGAGACCTGGATAGAGGTGGGCAGTCCTTGGGCTTCCCACAGGTCAGGGAACCCTGATTGCTCTTCGAGCAGATTAGGGAGGGTGACTTGATCGGGGGAGGGGGAGGGAAATGGGAGGCGGTTGCGGGGAGGAGGCAGAAATCCTTAATAAATAAATAAATAAATAAATAAATAAATAAATAAATAAATAAATAAATAAAATAAAAAAAAAAAAAAAAAAAGGAAACCCGTGAATGGACCAGATTAACAACGAACCCATTAGGACTTCCAAACTGTGAACATCTCAGGATTGAAAGAATTACGAATTGTCATGCAGTCTAAGTCCCTTCTTCACACATCCGTGCCTAAGAAGCAACATCTCTGTTTTCCTTTTGTTCTGGAATATCACGACAGAAAATGCTTACCTCTCCAGTAACTATAGGTAGAATGAGGAAGAACAGTGCTACTGTATCAGCCTCACAATAAGTTGCTATAACTAATTACAGCATCCTCAGTACATCCAATAACATAAAACGACTGAGTACAATACACTTCAAATTTGAGAAAAGTTGGGATCGTTAGGTAAGTTGTCTGGAATAACTAGTTAACCTTTCCTGGGAGCAATATTAGGTCCATACTTTAATCAAAATAAATTCTAATTAAAATAAATATTCAAAATTTAAAACTTATGAATAAATAATAAGCATAAAAAAGACTTATAAGTATCCGAGATGTTATTTTAATGTGGGGGATAAAAGCCTTTCTCAGCATAATACCAAAGGAAGATGTGATAAAGAGAAGATGGATAGGTTTGACTGACATTATTTTTTAAAAGAAGGTAAAAATTCTATACAGTAAATAATAAACCAAATCAAGAGAAAATAGTATTTGCAGTTCATGCAAGAACGAGATTGGACCTCTACAGCACTTGGGGTGGGCTCAGTTGTTTACAAGAAAGAGATTGGACCTCTGCAGTACTTGGGGGTCTCGGTTGTTTACAAGACCTGTACTTTTCCCAGCACTGCTTGTACGATTGTTGGTTTATCCCCTAAACTGAAAGGATGAAAGGTAACAATCGCATACATTTTGTTTAACACTGTTTCTCATCTCCGACCATAGTGCTGTAAACACACCAGATAATAAAAACATGCCCACTGAATGAGTGAATAGTGAATGAATGGCATTAGAGTATTTCGTGAGTCAGAGAAAGAATCTAACTTTCCAGGAGAATCAAGAGCTAAAGAATCAAGGCAGTAATAAGCACCATAAGCTGTAATAATCCACCGATAGCATTAAACATATCTGAACACACTAGTAACAAAGACTGCATATATGAACAACTCAGAAAGGCATGCATATAAATCATTCAAGTTCCTGGGGACAGGAGGAAATTTCAAATATAAATATTCCCTTGTAGCCAACAAGAGTATAAACTGATCTGACCTTTCCGGAAAGTGTTTTGGTACTATGCATTTTTCATGCACACTCTGTAATTTCACATTAAGGAAATTCTCCTTTTAAAATTTCAGCAATGGGCCAGCAAGAAGACTCAACAGGGAAAGACTACTCTTGCCACCAAACACGTTAGACCCCTGAACTCACATGGGAGGTGGAGGCAACTGACTCTCTTGCAGGTTAGCCTCTAATCTACACACACACACACACACACTGAATAAATGTTATTATGTTATTTAATGTTCAGCAAAAAAAGTGAGCTAAGATGCATTTATTCATTATTTTAAAAGTCATACAAGAAAGGACGTTTTGTAAATATGCCTACATTGTATGGTTAAATATGGTATATCCTTTCAACGGATACCGTGCACCAGTTAAGAATGCTCACCATGTGTATTTATTGAAATGTGCAGTTTTGTGTCAGATGAGAAAGGAAATAATAGGAGACTTCCTAGAGAGTTACCCTCTTACTAACATACCTACACATGTGTACGTTGCCGAATCAGACAGACTGTTTCCCTGCAGAATGCCAACATTTCTCTCTGGGAGGTGAGATTTGGAGCAATTGTATTTTCTTTCTGCATATCTGTGATTTCTGACTTTTTCACAAAGAGCATGTAGTATCTGTATAATTTTTTTCAGGGAATAAACACTGACGTTGACAATATATATTAAAAGAAAACATGTTATAATACAGTATGTATAGTATGATACAATATTTGTAAAAAAGAAAATCACATATAAATATATCTACGTATGTATATATATATGCATAAGAAAGCTAGAAGGCCATACACTACTATGTTAATAGCCGTTATCCACGGGTAGTGGGATTATGGGTGATTATTTTTCTTTTTGCTTTTCTGTGTTTTCTAATTTTTCTACAATGAACATGTATTACTTGTGTAATAAAAACTAATAATAAAAGTTTAAAAAATATGTCAAGCAGACATTCTGAGTCATTCCTTGTTTCATCCCCTCCCCCCTTTCCACCCTTGTCAAAATGGGAGCAGTGGGGCATGGTGAGGGAGTGCCAGGGCGACATAAGAAGATGGAGGAGAAGGGGTGGGGGTGAAGAGAAAGAGGGAAAGAGGGGAGGGGGAAGGGAGGGAGAAAAGGAGGAGAGAAAGAAAGCCATCCTGTGAAATCAACAAAGGAAACATGAAAGGGACTTTGGGAACTGTTTCACCAATAGCAATCTCTAAACCCAGCTCATCTGACAGCCACAAGAAGACCGAAGGAAACAGCATTGAATCATTTCCTTTTCTAATAAAAGGATACAAGTATGTGCTTGAATGCACACACATACTCCTGCAAGTGCCCACACACTCAAAGAAAGATCTACCAATTCCAGCCGGGTAGTGGTGGCATACACCTTTAATCCCAACACTTGGGAGGCAGAGGCAGGCAAATCTCTGTGAGTTAAGGCCAGCCTTGTCTATAAAAGCTAGTTCTAGGACAGCTAGGGCTGTAACACAGAGAAACCTTGTCTCAAAAAAAAAAAAACCAAAAAGAAAAAAAATCTACAAATTCCAGCAGGAATGGACCCCAAGAAAGTTTTCGAAGGCAAAGTGTTGGGCTCGCTGGTGGGCTGTGCCTAACTCTCAAGATGTTGCCACCAAGAACAGTACTGTGACCATTGTTCCAACATCCATTCTCTCTCTCCCTTGGTAACAGAATCCCAAATTTCTGAGAGATATTGAGCACCTTGTACAAAGGCTACCTTTCCCAGGTGTTCATGGGTCTGAGCATGGTCCCAAAACTGAATATCAAGCAATAGGATTTAGCAAAAGCATGTCACCTTCTACAGAAGTGATAGCCTTCATTTTGTTGACATGAATCTCACCTTCCATTCCTTCTGGACAGAGTATAGGGATTAAGTAACCATCTAGATCCAGAGATGCAATCACACCAGGATCACAGAAGTTTGTTCCATTATTCTTTTTCTTTTTTATAGTCCTAGGCTGAAGATGTAAGCTTTAAAATAATCCCACACTGGGTCCGAATTGAGTAAAATAAAGTTATTTATTTAGGGGTAGACTCACAGGAAACAGGAATTGAATTCAGAAGTCAGGTAGAAAGAGAGCATGCTCTAATAGGCATTTATAGGATAAGAGGCCACGCCCAAGTGGGCTGGTATCTTAAAGGCTATTGGCTGAGGGAGTTCCTACAACACTAGGCTTTGCCAGACAAGTGAATGCTCTACCCCTAAGCTACACCCCCAGCACTCTGCTTACTTTTTGAGTCAGAGGCTTCACTGTTGCCAAGACTGCCCTTGAAAGAGCAGGCTTCCTGCCTCAGACCCTCAGGTAGTTAGATTAGAAGCCTGAGTCTCCATGCTTAGCCTCAGAAGTTTCTTCACAGGCATGGACCCGAAGGCTCGTACATGAAGACGAAACCCTAGAAAATAAAATATAAAATGTGTTTAAAGGGTCTGCGAGCGAACCAAGCAGCAAGGAGTTTCAATCAGGGCACCTAGTGAGACATCATTGTGAGCCAGCCTGCAGCAAGCAGCGTGGGCCCTTTGTCTGCGAGCGAACCAAGCAGCAAGGAGTTTCAATCAGGGCACCTAGTGAGACATCATTGTGGTGAGTGAGTGCTGCGGCACCGGGGAACAGCCCGCCTACACTTCCTGATCAACCTACAGGGCTACACTGCCCGGTACCTCCTCGCTATTCCTATCCCATCCAGCTTACATCCAGATCCCCCTACCCCCTGTCTCCCTCCATCCCTCCCTTCTTGGGGCAGAGCGCCTCCATGCTCAGCCTGCCTGGGCACTGGGACTGAACCCGAAGGTGAGTGCAAAGGGGAAGGTGGTAGCTCCTTTGTCTCCATAACCTGCCTGCAGCAAGCAGGGTGGGCCCTTTGTTTGCTAGCTAACCAAGCAGCAAGGAGATCCGAACTGGACACCAGGAGAAACAGCACGGGGGAGTGACATCACTGGGAAGGTACATCAGTTGGCAAGAAGACCTGATCCTGTAAAAGAAGATCCATAGGAGAATATTGGGAGGAAGAGATGGGGAGACGCCAATGCAAGAATTCACCCAACAATCTGAAAAACAACACGAAACCACCAGAAGCCAGCGACCTCACAACAGGAGGACGTGAACACCTTAATCAAGAAGAAGGAGAAAAAGCTGACTTCATGACAGGGATTGACACCCTTAAACAGCATATAAAAAACGCCCTTATAGAAATGGAGGAGAAGTATAACAGAAAGTTCGAGGAATTGAGTAAATCAGTGAATGATACCCTAGGAAAGCAAGGAAAAACAATCAAGCAGATAATGGAAACAGTTCATGACTTGAAAAATGAAATGGAGGCAAAGAAGAAAACACAAACAGAGGGCCGGCTGGACATGGAAAATCTAGGTAAACGAATAGAGACTACAGAAACAAGCATAACCAGCAGAATACAAGAGATAGAAGAAAGAATCTCAGAGTCTGAGGATAACATAGAGAAAATAAACGCACTGATCAAAGAAAACAGCAAGTCCAACAAACTCTCATCACAAAACATTCAGGAAATATGGGACACAATAAAAAGACCAAACCTAAGAATAATTGGAGTAGAAGAAGGAGAAGAAGTGCAGCTCAACGGTCCAGAAAATATACTTAACAAAATTATAGAAGAAAACTTTCCCAACCTGAAGAAGGATGTACCTATGAAGGTTCAAGAGGCATACAGAACCCCAAATAGGCTGGATCAAAAAAAAACATCCCCTCGCCATATAATAATCAAAACACAAAATATACAGAATAAAGAAAGAATATTAAGAGCCGCAAAGGAAAAAGGCCAACTTACTTATAAAGGTAAACCTATCAGACTTACACCTGACTTCTCTATGGAAACCATGAAAGCCAGAAGGTCCTGGATAGATGTACTGCAAAAACTAAGAGACCATGGATGCAAGCCCAGACTACTATATCCAGCCAAGCTTTCGTTCACCATAAATGGAGAAAACAAAATTTTCCAGGATAAAAACAAATTTAAGCAATACGTAGCCACAAATCCAGCCTTACAGAAAATAATAGAAGGAAAATCACTAACCAAGGAGTCCAACAAAGACCTCAATAACTCAGACATCTAGAGACCATTCACCAGCGCAACTCAAAGAAGGGAAACACACAAACCCTACTACTAAAAAAGTGACCGGAGTTAACAACCACTGGTCATTAATAACACTTAATGTCAATGGGCTCAACTCACCTATAAAAAGGCACAGGCTAAGAGACTGGATACGAAAACAGGATCCAACATTCTGCTGTCTACAAGAAACACACCTCAGCCACAAAGACAGGCACCTACTCAGAGTAAAGGGCTGGGAAAAGGCTTATCAAGCAAATGGACCTAAGAAACAAGCAGGTGTGGCCATACTAATTTCTAACAAAGTTGACTTCAAACTTAAATCAATCAGAAGAGATGGAGAGGGACATTTTATACTCATAACAGGAAAAATTAATCAGGAAGAAGTCTCAATCCTGAATATCTATGCCCCTAATATAAAAGCACCCATGTATGTAAAAGAAACATTGCTAAAATTCAAGGCATCCATCAAACCGCACACACTAATAGTAGGAGACTTCAACACTCCTCTCTCACCAATGGACAGGTCAATCAGACAGAAACTTAACAGAGAAATTAGAGAATTGATGGAGGTAATGAAGCAAATGGACTTAACAGACATCTATAGAATATTCCACCCAAAGAGGAAAGAATATACCTTTTTCTCTGCAGCTCATGGAACCTTCTCGAAAATTGACCACATACTAGGCAACAAAGCTAACTTACACAGCTACAAAAAAATATTACTAACCACCTGTGTCTTATCAGACCACCATGGATTAAAGTTAGAATTCAACAACAATGCTACCCCCAGAAAGCCTACAAACTCATGGAAACTGAACAGTCAACTACTGAACCATACCTGGATTAAGGAAGAAATTAAGAAAGAAATTAAAGTCTTCCTTGAATTCAATGAAAATAAAGAAACAACATACTCGAACTTATGGGACACTATGAAACCAGTCCTAAGAGGAAAGTTCATAGCACTAAGTGCCCACTTAAAGAAAACAGAGAAAGCACATATTGGAGACTTAACAGCCCACCTGAAAGCTCTAGAAAAAAAAGAAGCAGACTCACCTAGGAGGAGTAGAAGACTGGAAATAATCAAACTGAGGGCTGAAATCAACAAAATAGAAACACAGAAAACAATCCAAAGAATCAATGAATCAAGAAGCTGGTTCCTGGAGAAAATCAACAAGATTGACAAACCCCTATCCAAACTAGTCAAACGGCAGAGAGAAAATTTGCAAATTAATAAGATCAGAAATGAAAAGGGGGACATAACCACAAACACAGAGGAAATTCAGAGAGTCATTAGATCTTACTACAAAAGCTTGTATGCCACTAAACTGGAAAATGTAAAAGAAATGGACGCTTTTTTAGATAAATACGATTTACCAAAATTAAATCAGGACCAGGTGAACAATCTAAACAGACCTGTCAGTCGCGAAGAACTAGAAGTTGTTATCAAAAACCTCCCTACCAAAAAAAGCCCAGGGCCAGATGGTTTCAATGCGGAATTCTACCAGAACTTCCAAGAAGACCTAATACCTATACTCCTCAATGTATTCCACAATATAGAAACAGAAGGGTCATTACCAAATTCCTTTTATGAAGCTACAGTTACTCTGATACCAAAACCACACAAAGACTCAACCAGGAAAGAGAATTACAGGCCGATCTCACT
Source organism: Microtus pennsylvanicus (assembly GCF_037038515.1). NCBI lineage: Eukaryota > Metazoa > Chordata > Mammalia > Rodentia > Cricetidae > Microtus > Microtus pennsylvanicus. The sequence continues at coordinate 45,933,534 of NC_134584.1, forward strand.
CATGAATATTGACGCAAAAATCCTCAACAAAATACTGGCAAACCGAATCCAAGAACACATCCGAAAAATTATCCATTATGATCAAGTAGGCTTCATTCCTGAGATGCAGGGCTGGTTCAACATACGAAAATCTATCAATGTAATCCATCATATAAATAAACTGAAAGAAAAAAACCAAATGATCATTTCATTAGATGCTGAAAAAGCATTTGACAAAATTCAACATCCATTTATGTTAAAAGTCTTGGAGAGATTAGGGATACAAGGGCCATACCTAAATATAATAAAAGCTATATACAGCAAGCCGACAGCTAACATCAAATTAAACGGAGAGAAACTCAAAGCCATCCCGCTTAACTCAGGAACACGACAAGGCTGCCCACTTTCGCCATACCTCTTCAATATAGTGCTGGAAGTTCTAGCAATAGCAATAAGACAGCATAATGGGATCAAGGGGATTCGAATTGGAAAGGAAGAAGTTAAACTTTCATTATTTGCAGATGATATGATAGTGTACATAAGCGACCCCCAAAATTCCACCAAAGAACTTTTACAGCTGATAAACAGCTTTAGTAATGTGGCAGGATACAAGATCAACTCCAAAAAATCAGTCGCCCTCCTATACTCAAAGGATATGGAAGCAGAGAGGGAAATCAGAGAAGCTTCACCATTCACGATAGCCACAAACAGCATAAAATATCTTGGGGTAAATCTAACCAAGGAAGTGAAAGATCTATTTGACAAGAACTTTAAGGCATTGAAGAAAGAAATTGAAGAGGATACCAAAAAATGGATGGACATCCCTTGCTCTTGGATTGGGAGGATCAACATAGTAAAAATGGCAATTCTACCAAAGGCAATTTATAGATTCAATGCAATCCCCATCAAGATCCCATCAAAATTCTTCACAGATCTGGAGAGGACAATAATCAACTTTATATGGAAAAACAAAAAACCCAGGATAGCCAAAACAATCCTATACAATAAAGGATCTTCTGGAGGCATTACCATCCCTGACTTCAAACTCTATTACCGAGCTACAGTAATGAAAACAGGGTGGTACTGGCATAAAAACAGAGAAGTCGACCAATGGAATCGTATAGAAGACCCGGACTTTATCCCACAAACCTATGAACACCTCATTTTCGATAAAGGAGCTAAAAGTATACATTGGAAGAAAGAAAGCATCTTCAACAAATGGTGCTGGCACAACTGGATGTCAACCTGTAGAAGAATGAAAATAGACCCATATCTATCACCGTGCACAAAACTCAAGTCCAAATGGATTAAAGACCTCAATATCAGTCCGAACACACTGAATCTGATAGAAGAGAAAGTGGGCAATACCCTACAACAGATGGGCACAGGTGATCGCTTCTTAGGTATAACCCCAGAAGCACAGACATTAAGGGCAACATTGAATAAATGGGACCTACTAAAACTGAGAAGCTTCTGTAAAGCAAAGGACACTGTCACTAAGACACAAAGGCAACCTACTGACTGGGAGAAGATCTTCACCAACCCCGCAACAGACAAAGGTCTGATCTCCAAAATATATAGAGAACTCAAGAAACTAGACTTTAAAATGCTAATTAACCCAATTAAAAAATGGGGCGCTGAACTGAACAGAGAATTCTCAACAGAAGAAGTTCAAATGGCCAAAAGACACTTAAGGTCATGCTCAACCTCCTTAGCGATCAGGGAAATGCAAATCAAAACAACTTTGAGATATCATCTTACACCTGTAAGATTGGCTAAAGTCAAAAACACCAAGGATAGCCTTTGCTGGAGAGGCTGTGGAGGAAGGGGTACCCTCATCCATTGCTGGTGGGAATGCAATTTTGTGCAACCACTATGGAAATCAGTGTTTCGGTTTCTCAGGAAATTCGGGATCAACCTACCCCTGGACCCAGCAATACCACTCTTGGGAATTTACCCAAGAGATGTTCTATCACATGTCAAAAGCATTTGTTCAACTATGTTCATAGCAGTATTATTTGTAATAGCCAGAACCTGGAAACAACCTAGATGCCCTTCAATGGAAGAATGGATGAAGAAAGTATGGAATATATACACACTAGAGTACTACGCTGCGGTAAAAAACAATGACTTCTCGAATTTTGCATGCAAATGGATGGAAATAGAAAACACTATCCTGAGTGAGGTATCCCAGACCCAAAAAGATGAACATGGGATGTACTCACTCATAATTGGTTTCTAGCCATAAATAGGGCTCACGGAGTCTACAATAGGCGAATCTAAAGAAGCTAAGTAAGAAGGTGAACCCAAGGAAAAACATATAGTTATCCTCTTGGATAAGGGAAGTAGACAAAATTGCCGGGGAGAAAAGTGGGATCTTGGGGGTGGGGTGGGATGAGGGTTAGGGGAGATGAGGAGAGAAAAGGTAGAAGGGAAGGAGGTGGGACTTGGGGAAACAGGAGGATCGGGATAAAGGAAGGTTGGATAGGGGAGCACGGAACCACAATTCTTAGTTAAGGGACCCACTTTAGGGTGGGCAGGAGACTTGACCCTAGAGGGGCTCCCAGGTGCCCAAGCTGAGGTCCCCAGTTAGTTCCCTGGGCAGCGGAGGATAGGGAACCTGAAATGACCTTACCCTAGAGCAATACTGACGAATATATTGCATATCATCCTAGAACTCGCATCTGGCGATGGATGGAGATAGAGACAGAGACCCACACTGGAGCACTGGACTGAGCTCCCAAGGTCCCAATGAGGAGCAGAAAGAGTGAGAACATGAGCAAAGATGTCGGGACCACGAGGAGTGCACCCACCCACTGAGACAGTGGAGATGATCTACTGGGAGCTCACCAAGGCCAGCTGGACTGTTACCAGAAAAAGCATGGGATAAAACTGGACTCTCAGAACATGGCGAACAATGAGGGTGATGAGACGCCAAGGACATTGGCACGCGGTTTTGATCCTACGCAATGTGCTGGCTTGGTGGGAGCCTAGCCAGTCTGGATGTTCACCTTCCTAGATATGGATGGAGGGGGGAGGACCTAGGACTTACCACAGGGCAGGGAACCCTGACTGCTCTTTGGACTGGAAAGGGAGGGGGAGAGGAGTGGGGGGAAGGGGAGAGGGGTGGGAGGAGGGGGAGAAGAGTGGGAGGAGGGGGAGAAGAGTGGGAGGAGGGGGAGGGAAATGGGAGGCTGGTGGGAGGAGGGGGAAATTTGTTTTTTTTTTCTTTTCTTTATCCTCCTTTTATCAATAAAAAAATTAAAAAAAAATGTGTTTAAAGTCTTAGAACTAATATAGTCACTTAATGCTGAACTGACCAATTCATTAAGTATCATTAAGTAATGATAGGGAATACTTACTGCTGTCAGCAACCAACATTCATAGGGGCTGAGAAATGGATGCTAAAGTCTCAGGAAAGATTAACAGGTCCCACAGCATCTCTACAGTTCATCTTTATACTGATTAGATGCACTCACTCTTCAAGGTGTAATTACCTCATCTAGGTATAGATGCTTCTAGATTCTGTTGTCATAGTTCTTGGAGAAATATATAAAAAGAGAACAGTCCTTAACCCCAATACTCATAGTTAGTCCCAAGATTACACAGTTGGTATGTGTTCCCTCCCTTTTCTGCTACCCAGTCTAGATTCCCTTCATCCTGTCACATGTGGCTCTAGGACCCTAGTCACCATACCACTATTGAACTGTATTTGCTGTACTTTCCTACTCACCCTTAAATCTATGACCCATTAGTCAGGCTTCTTATTAACTCTTATAACTTAGTTTAGCCCATTATTCTTGTCCATGTTAGCCACATGGTTCAGTACCTATTTAGCGAGGCAGTCACATCTTGCTTGCTCTGTGTCTGGATCACAACTGCAGACTTCAGAATCCTCTTCCCAGAATTCTCCTGTTCTCATTGCCCTGCCTCTACTTCCTACCTGGCTACCGGTCAATTAGCATTTTATTTTAAAAAAATCTATGCCTGGAAACACCAACAAATGAACCCATGGGCCACCTCCATGCCAAACACTCCTCCACGGTCTCATTATGGCTCAGTAGCCACCCTACCACCATCAAAAAGACTGGGCTCACTCACCAGTGTATTTTCAGGAGCAATCTAAAGTGACTAGTCATGCCTTAAAGTACACTAAGTCTCATTGCCTTCTCGCCAAGATCCAGGCCATTAGACCAACAGATTCGAAAGATGTAGAAAGAAGCATGGGTTCCTCAGGGAGCCAAAGGCCTCTTCTACTTCCAGCCCTGGCCTCTTCAATCCACATATTCCCTATTAGAGCCACAGACCATAGAGTGGGCTTTGACACAAAGAACACAAAGACACATGTCCTGATGGAGCAAGGATCTCCTTTAAGAGCCATGCTATTACTGGTAGGGAAAAATAGGCAAGGTTCATGGGTTAAGGTTGGCATTCAAGCTAAGGGTTTGTTAGAGAGCCCCAAAGTGAAAGAAAGGCTTCAGCCTTTCAGAGACAGTAGAGTTACTTCTTTTTAAAATCTCTTGAGAAGAAGGAGAAAGGAGGACGGCCAACTTCACCCAATTAGACTTAGAGACATTGTGTTTAGGGGAGCAGAGTGTTTGGTTTGGGGGTTGGGGCTTCTTTCTTTTTTTTTTTCTTTACATTCTGGATGAAGCAGGTGTTCAGCAGATCCCAAGGAAGAGTGTTCCTGGAAAAGGGGGTTACTAGAATGATGGACCTGGCCACTGTGCTGTCCTTCTCCATTTGGGGTTGTTATTTAGGAATGCCTGTCTCCTGAGGGAGCGAAAACAGAAAGACCTCTGGGGTGCAGCTATGGGATCTGTGCGGCTGTTCACAATGGACAGAGGGCTTGTGATCTAAGTTACTCCACTAGGTGGCGCTTCCGCAAATGTGACCAGTAGCAGGAAACAGGAGCACACCCTGCGCTGAGGGAAGGGAAGGTCTCTACAGTCCTGTGCAGAGACACTGTGAGTCCATGAGAGCGGAGTTCGCAGACGTTCTGCAGACAGTAAAGGCAGAGCCCTTCAGAACACAGGTTAACTCCAGTCAGGGCTGGAGTCCTCATTCCTAAGTTGCTTCTTTGTGTCAAAGGCACAATAGTTGATGCCTGTTTGACAACAGGGTAGACATTCTTCAGCCTGGTGGAAAATTACCACATACTTAGTGGCTTAAACCAAATCATGTTAACTGTTCTAGAGGCCATAAATCCATTTCAATGTCCTTAGAGAAGGGATCCGCAGGCCCAAAGTCTCTAGCACTAAATTCATTTCCTCTACAGATCCGCAAAAGCTCCCTACATTCTTTGGCCCGTCAGGCTTCACAGTTCCTCCTTGCTAGCTGCAGGGTCAAGGGATGCTAACTTCCTTTTGCTTCCTAGAGAATATCTCCGCAGCTGGAGCGGAGCATTCCACAAGCCATGAGATGCCTAACGGCATGACCCGTGCAGCATTTACAGTGGTTGCTCCCACCCCTTCCCCTGAGGCTCACGCATCTCATCCAGACATTCCGAGCACTTCTGGTTCATCTTCCCCACTTAGCACAACAGCTGGCTGACAGACAAATGTGGCATTCCCTGGAAAGTCATTCTGATGGTGGCCTCTGATGGTGCCATTATACAGCAAAGTGAGGCTTCCCAGAGCAGGAGAAGCATTGCCCTGGAGGATCACCTGAAGGCATGGAGTTAGACACCCTCTCTGAGATTTGCAAGCTGTCTTTTAAAAATGTTATGCAGTGATGACCTAGAGTGCTGTCAACATGAGGTCAAACTAGAGGTCAATAAACCTAGTTCCAAAATGTCTACTGAGCATTGACTGGTAAGTTCCATCCTCACTGTCGAGCAAGAGCCTGTAGTGCTAAGACATGGTGTGTGCGAGGGCACACACACTTAACAGTTATCAAATGTCAGTCTGTGCCTTTACAAGTTTCCGACCCACCTCCTTTCAGGAAACCTTCTGTGGTGGACTCTTAATGACCCCTTATTTGTTGGTGGGAAGATAAAAGCAGCAGTTCTTTCTAAGGACCCATGGGACTTCCAGAATCCGGAGTCTCTTAAAATTTCGCAGATTTGTCCTATAATAATGGCATTATCATTGCAATCAGAAAGGATGTTTGCAGCTGGGTTAGATTTTCATTATATACATATCTGCTTCTGTCTGTCTGTCTGCCTGCCTGCCTGCCTGCCTGCTGCTGCTACAGTCCCTTTCCTCACACAGTCTTTTATCATCTGGGAAAATAAAGTGCCCTCTGGAAGCTCCCAGGGAACAGAGCCTGGGCAAGTTTTCCAATATCATATCAAACCCTTTTCCCTCAAGTTCACCTACCTGAACTCTTCAGTCCCTTTCTTCACACTTTGCCAGGGAACTTCTGGGGACCACGAAGCACTTCAGAGCCTATCACTTTTTTCAAGCCTCTATGTTCTCAACCTATGGGTTGCAACCCTTTTGTTGGGGGGTCACATCAGATAGTCTGTATATCAGATATTTTCACCATGATTCAACTCAGTGGCAAAATTACAGTTTTGAAATAATTTTACGGTTGGTGTTGGCACAGCATGAGAAGCTGTGTAAAGGGTCGCAGCATTAGGAAGGCTGAGATGCACCGTTCTAAATGCTATAATAGCAGCGCATTGGAGCCATCTTCCAGGACCTTAGCTAAAGTACTAAATCCTGCGTCACAGAACACTGTTCCCAAATTTCCCCATATATTTTGTCACTCCTTCATCTACCTCACTTCAAATGCATTCCTAGATAAGATTTTCTGGTCTCCAGTGGGTGCGTGGAAGCCATCTCTTTGACGAACAACCCAGCAGTTCCATTTAAAAGCATAACAGATGCTCATTGTTAGTCTGGCTCCAGTTATTGGGTCTGGCGGCAGAAGGAAGGGGGCACAGGAATACCTTGAGTAAGATGACCTCGGTCTCATTGAACAACCGTGTTGCCTTCACAGGGGGTACGTGGGGACTTAGTCTTCCACAAAGTGAAGGGCTGAGTCTACATGTTTAGGAGAAGCTGGAGGCCCCAAATCTTCACCTGAAATACCCAGTAGTTCCTTCTCCAGCCCTCTGTCTTTATCTGGGCTCCGACTGTGGCTGGGAAGTCAGCCTGTTCTGAACTCTGTCATGCTTGCAGTTTAAGTACATCGTCTTGCCTTTGGGTGTGAGGGCCTTCCAGCTACAGAAAGTGGTACTCTCTAGTCCTCCCAAGAGGTCCACTGACTCTCACACTTTACTTCCGGTGGTGAATGGATGGACGGATGGATAGATGGATGGACAAATGACAGATGGACAGACGGACAGATGAATGGATGGGTGGGTGGGATCAATTGCCTTGTGTCTATCATTTTTCCCCATCACTATCTAGTTTCAGAGCCCTCTAACTGCTAGTTTTTCCAAGACAAAATCAAAGCACTTCCTTTTTTTCCTATCTTTTTCAATTTTATCAGAAAGGAATAACATGGCCATTCAGTGTTCCAGCACACCCACTGTCAAGGTCTCAGTGCCATTTATCTAGTGAATAATCCTGTCCTTGGAATCAGCATCCTAGGATACTTCTGGTACCCAATATGTTTGACTGATGTTTATAAAGGCAGCTAATAAGTTAAGGATTGTACCCAAGCTTTGTTTGCTTTGTTTTGTATGAAGCCGACAAAATGCAGATTTATTACGGAAAAGTGAGAACTCCCAAGAGTGGGTTTCAAGAGAGGAATGGCCTCAATGTGTTTTCTAAAGTAATGAAATATGAGTGCGGTACTTAAAAAAGAGATGAGAGTTCAAGACATTCTGTGTGGGCCGCCCACATATGGTATCACCATGAGAAGCAGTGTGGCTGGAGGAGATTGGGGGCAGGGAGGGAGCCAGAGGGAATCATCTGAGGTTTAAGGCTTAGGGAGAAAGGGACGAGCTAATGAAGAACGCTGAAAAGTACTAGTAAGGAAGAAAGATGACGGTAAAGCCCTGGCCTGGTGAAAGCTGGTCAGTGAAGAGCAATGTGTCAAAGGCTCACAAAAAGCAGAACCCATCAGCTCTCATAACAGATAAGCTGGGCTTTGATGACTTCAACAACGTTGAACAACAGAGACACACATAGGCTGATGAGAGACTCGGAGATGGAGAAGCCAGTATAGACAAGTACTTACAGTTTTCCTGGGAGAGGAGCAGCCGAATGGAAGGAGGGGCTAGAGGAAAAACAGCAGAGCGGGTTTGGGAGCTCTTGAGACTGGTTTAGTAAAGAGGAGACATCATTGGAGAAATTACAGAGAAGCCCCGCACAGCTAGGCCTGGAGCTCAGTGGTACAGCACGGTCCTCGCATAAAGAGAAAGCCTTGGTTTGACCAGGGCTTGAGGTGGGAAATGGGACACTCTAGACAGAACAACCTATAAAGATTTATTTTTTAATAAGACAATATTGGGAGTCAACATGTCCCATATAAGAATCATTTAATTAAGGCAGAGGCAGGCGGATCTCTGTGAATTCGAGACCAGCCTGCTCTACAAAGGGAGTTCCAGGACAGGCTCCAAAGCTACAGAGAAACCCTGTCTCGAAAAACCAAAAAACAAACAAACAAAAAAAATCATTTAATTAGAATCCCTGAAAGTGAGATTTGGTCATCTCGTTATTTTGTTTTGTTTTGGCTTTTTACATTTTTGTTTATGTTTTAAGCAGGGTCTTATTCTATTGCTCAGGCTGCTCTGAAACTCACTAGGTCGCCAAGCTAAGCTAAAATTCATAGCAATTCTTCTGCTTCGCCCTCTCAAAGGCTGGGAATGCAGGTGGGAGGCAGGATGCCTGGTTAGTATATTTTAAATTGTCTATAGAGCCAGATCTAGGAGTTACTAACAGGTCAAGACAGGATGAGCAAAGGCCAGCATGTGAGTAAACATTGCAGGTAGTCTGGTCAAGCCTCCAGTGGCATGAAGCAAATCACCCAGTTTTCTTTCTCTCTTTCTTCTTCTCTCTCTTTCTTTCTTTCTTTCAATTTTTCTTTCTTTCAGTCTTTCTTATTTATTATGTATACAGTACTCTATCTGCATGTACACCTGCAGGCCAGAAGAGGGCACCAGATCTCATCAAAGATGCTTGTGAGACACCATGTGGTTGTTGGGAATTGAACTCAGGACCTCTGGAAGAGCAGCCAGCACTCTTAACCTCTGAGCCATCTCTCCAGCCCTCACCCAGTTTGCTTAATGAAAGAAGAAGTAAAGTGCCAGCTGAAGGATGCTCTGGGTTTGAAGAGAGAGGCTTACGTGTGAAATAAGCTTCAGAAGTAGAAAACCAAATTTCCTCCTGAAATGTAATGGAATTGCAAGGATTGGTAGAAGGCACTTGAGTCTGGTGGGGACAGATGTAACACGACACTATATAGCTCAGCCGGGGTTTTCAGCCAGGCCAGGCACAGACAAGGAGTAGGTGGAGGAGGGAGCAGGTGGAGGAGGTATTCTCTTGTTACATTTGAAACAGTATCACTCTTTGCCTCTGGAATAAAGTTACAAAGCGGAGGCAGCCGCCTTTGGAAAATTCCTACCTCCTGCCTGTTCCTTTGAACTAAGATGCTCCAGGCTTCTCTAACCCCCAAGGGATAATTTAAAAAAAAAAATGAAGATGAGGAGGGGGGAGGAGGAGGAGGAGGAGGAGGAGGAGGAGGAGGGAGGGAAATGGGAGGAGGGGAGAAGGTGGAAATTTTTAAGTAAAAATAAATAAATAAATAGAAGAAGAAGTGCTAGTGAACCCAAATGTAGTTCTAACTGGGAAGGGAGATAGTGCCTTGTTGAGCCATAATTTACAGAGTGAAAATGTGCAAGACTTAGCACAGTGCTACATACATTTGTGTACACTAAGGTGTGAGCACACTAAATCAGCACATAAGCCTATCATGTCACAAAGTTACCCTCATATCCTTTACAATCAATTCCCCACTTTAAAAAAATCAATATCATTTCTGTGCCCATGGACAATGACTGTACCACCTCACACCACCAATAGAAATGTAAGTGTATTTGGGGCCTAACAATGATAATTTCTGTGGGTTTGACAAAGGCTGTTGCTAAGACTTTGAGACGCCTCTTGTCCACATTAGACCTAAGCTAAGTAAGCCATAGCTCAACAATTAAAAGCAGCATCTGAGAGGCTCCTGATCTGTCTGCTGCACAGTACGGCCCACTTAGCAAACTATGACATCTAACAGGCTTTTGTTCGGGGATAGAATGGAAGTTGCCTTAGGAGGATCTGTTACCATAGCACCAGATTTTCTAAAGCTATTTGTCAAATATTAGAAGCCTTCTCCAGGTGGGAGGGACATTTTTCACTAACCAGGCCAGGGGATGAATTGAAATGTCTCCTAGGGTCTAAGTTACAAGAATAAGAAGAATACACATTCCCTTCCACGGCTAAATCTTAGAGATAAGTTTAACTTGGATAACAAGCTCCCAAACCAACAGGTCCCAAGGGTCACACTCGAACCCCATTCACAACTAGGCCCTTCCACCATTCAAATGCTGAGTAGGACACTCAACCAGGGCCTAAGAGAGCAGAGTCTGAGTACCAGAATGGGCTGGACCTGAGAACCTTTATCCTGAGACACACAGCCAACTTGTGTATCTCAAAGAGAGGTGACCCTAAAGAGAGACTGTGTGTGAGCTGGGAAAAAGAGGAGTCAGGGATAATGTCAGCCATATCCTCTGAGTTTGTTGGAGAAAAAAACTGTTCAATAATATTTGCTAAAACATAATAAGGTCAGCCTTATTCAGGACTTTGAGGTGAGGGTAGGAGCCCCTAGAGTGGTACTTTGCATGGGGACAAGAGAATGGCCTCAGTTCTTCACACAAGGGCAGGTGGTTACTCCTAGCCAAGGAGAAGATGGAGAAGGGAGTCAGTAAGTGGAAACTTATCAGCAGCCAGCCTCAGGACCGAGGGAGATTCTGTTTAATCCAACCTATTGAGATTCTTGCCAGGGACAGGCCAATGTCATCAGACATCAAAGGAGAATGGCGGATGTGATTAGCTATTGAAAGCGCTGCCTTATGAACATCAGAAGGTTCTCAGAAGAGTGGAGTTTTGTAAGTGGGTGTGGGGACAGATATGCCTAGGAGAAGGTTCAGAACCCTGACTAAAGATTGACCAGGCAAAGAATCTTCATTGAGCTCTCAGTGCCATTGAAATACCACAAAAGGCGGAGGTAGAAAACGCCACTGTTGACTTTTGCTTTGCGGTCTCTCCTTTTGTTCTCCCAGCACACACACACTCCCAATTCAGTACTGATTGTATTACTCAAATCCATCCGTGAAACAGCTGCTCAGATTCCTCTGCAGGTACAACTGACACAGCCTGAGGAAGAACGACAAGATCTTTTTAAGGTTTTCCTCCAGTTCCAGTCTTCTCGGTGATCCTGGCCCATGGCAGGGTGCGTTGTTAAGTGGAGGGTTACTGGCAAGCACTCATATTCCTAAGAGATTGGGAAGGAAGCAGCTAGACTGTGTCTCTAATTTTCTACTTACTGCAGAAACAGAACCAAGGATCAGAACGGAACCAGTTCTGACCCATTTCCTGTGTCTGTTCACATGTACTGACTCACTCAGGATGAGTAAATCTGTGCACAACCCAGATGTCTCTGGTCTTCCCATTGTCCCAAGGAGAAACTATCTCTCCTCCCCACACAGCTTCCAGAACTAAAATCTGCTATTCTTCCCATCACCAACTCCTCAGGCGGAATTCCCCTCTGGGGAGGCAGACAGGAAGCCATCTGCAAGGACCAGCTTCTAATGTCCCTTCCAGCTTTAACAGAAACCGTTCCAGCCGCCAGTCCTTCTGTTAACACAGCCTTTGAGAAGTATTTGTTACTTTAGACTCAATTCCCTCCATTTGAACAACCTGGTAACATTGTAGTGAGGCCTCCAGATTCTATGTAGCAGGAGTCGTGGTCATATTACTCAACCATTTAACAAGTAACCAACCATCCTGGGGCTTGAACATCTGTTTACCTAAACACAAGTGTAGTTTACAGTTTGGCCAAAAGATGGCAGTACAGTGCTTTGTGCTCCGTTGTATGAAGTCTAATTTATGACTGCAACCATTTCTAATTCTGCTAAATTATATATATTGAGGAGAAACTTTACCATGAGGGAATGGAAAACACAATTTTTGGTTTTTTGTTCTTTCATTGTTACAGGAGTGTCTGTAAGTAAATATCTCACATATTCAAACTATTTTAAAATATTTTGAATTGTAAAATATCTTAACTCATATAACTTAATCATGTCACAATCTCGTATGATGGCTATTTTCATCTTACGTAACATCTAGAAACTAATTATGCACTAATTCAAGGCTATTCATCTAGCAAATAAGTAGAGCCAATTTCCCAAAACACAAATTTCTTCCCAACATACATCTGTTTAGCAGAAAGCAATTATCTACATGTCCATATTTTTATACTTTATTATGAAGCAGCAGGTATTTGGGATTAAAATCACAGAATCTGGAGTTAAAGTTGTCTGATAAGTAAGATGGCTTGCCAAACCTGGCCGCCTAGCAACTTTGCAAGCCTTACTTTTGAACATTTCGGGGGAATTTAATTTTTTTAGTTCCTGGAGAACTCAGTCCCAAGTTCAGCAGGACAGCTGGTGATGAGGGTGAGGGATGTGTGCGTTGGTCACATGGTGGGGCCCAGTGGCCTGTGAAAGTTCTCTCAAGTGGAGCCAACGCCTGCCGTTTGCCTACCACTATTGAATATTTCTGACATAGTGAGTCAGCTTAGTATTGTGTTGAAGGGGCTGTGGCGAGTCCCTCTCGCTGTTTCCTAGATAAGACATCGTCATGAGACTCTCTTGATCCCAGGTTCTGTAACTCCACCCATTTGCGCGCCATTTCCCAATCGAGCCTCCGTTTGGTTCAAGCTCTTTGGCTTCACAATTCTCTTCAGAGGCAGCAAAGCACAGAAGCTGGAATACCGTGTTTTTGGAAGAGGACCTTTTGCTCCTCACGTCTAACACAGAATAAAACTAAGCAAACCTTTTCAAATTTCAGAGACTTCAGTACTTCGCCGGTGTTGGAAGTATGGTGGACAAATGGCAGCCCTTCTACGCATCCCCTGGAAAGGATCCTGATATTTGAAGGGGAATACACTACTGGACTTGCAGAAGCAAAGCGGGGTCTCCGAGGAATTGAAATGAAGGAAGAACCATTGGTGTGTACCAATGAGCTTGCCCAGAAGGCATGGACACAGACATGGGAAAATGGCTCTGGACACAATGCTCTATGCCCCACTGTAATTCTACAACATTCTGCAACACTCCAGAAACAAGATTACTAATTAAATGTGCTGGCAACCCTGATGAAACTCATTAGGTCATCCAAAACCACAGCAAAAAAAAAAAGAGAGACAAGACATGAAAGAGAAGACTAATTGGGAAGCAGCAGCCGAACGGCAGGGCAGGGAGAAAACAAGAGAGGGTAATGGGGATGAATATGCCAAGTACTTATTTACATGTATGAAAATCTCATAATGAGGCCCATTATGCATAATTAATACCTACTGGTAAAAAGGACTAAAAAAAAGTAAGGAGACTAGATGGACAATAAATTGAAATAAAGAACCCAACACCCTCATTTAAGGAAAAAAAAACTTGGTATTTGTGACCTATACAAGTTTAAATTAAAATACCTATGAATTACAGTGACTGTTGAGTAGCCTCTATGAGGAGTCAGTTAAAGTAGCAGCACAATACACTCGGGTAGTGTTGGTCCACTCTCCATTCAGATGTATCTTAATTTCTTCGGTTTCAATCATTTCTTTTCAGTGCCATCTTCCGGAAATGCTGCCTCTCAGAGGTTTCTTCTGTCTCATCCGCAGAATGATGTCACCACACTAACCCCATGGGGAGTTAGCTATAGCAGTTCTGATGCGACCTGTGACTCGCTCTAGCCCACAAGTTCTTTCGGATGACAAAGTCTGTGGCTAACGAACTTGCGTGGGATCCTCTTTAGCTTGCCTGGGGACTCAGGCTCCTGGTGTTGATTCTGTCCCGTGTTGGCTTCCCCCACGCAACCTCCTAAAATCTAGCTCTCATTCCTGTTCCCTCCCTGTAACAAGGCAACCCAGCAAGTTGCAGATCCAACCGAGGTGAGGGCAGAAGAGACTGGACAGGAAACAATCCAAATGAAACTCTGTTTACTTATTTCTTTCCCCTCCCCAACCAATTAATCTCAGGCAGGGAGCCGTTCTGTCATTACAGCCCCACTGAAGGGTGGAGGTGAAGTGAGAAAGCCCTCTCCAGATGAAGGACCAAAGAGAAGGGGAGTTCTAACAAGGCGGAGCAGCTGAGAGCAGAGCCATCTCAGGCTCCAGGAAATTATGAAGAGGGAAAATAAAATTCAAGAAGGCGAGACTTGTGTCTACCCACTGCCTTCTGGACTAAAATCACTGGAGAGAAAGACAAGTAGACAGGGTGGAGGGACAGTTAGAGCTCTCCCAGAGGGAGCTTCCATTGTACAATTGTGGGTAGAGGGTGCGGAGAACAACCATCTCCAAACAACCCAGAACACCTACTTCCAAGTTAAAACCCATTAAAACAGAGAGAAATACTTGCTTGGAGCTCCTGGTTCACGTGACTCAGACATACTGGATATGGAAGAGAGGTACCATAAGAGAGATTACATTCATTGTTTAAAATATTTTAATATCTACATTGCATTTGCACTTTTGTTGATAGGCTAAATATATGCATCATTCTGCTACAGTAGTCAACAGAAAGATGTCTCGTGTGTTGAGAATTCAGGGAACAGATCATTTGATAAATTACTTAATCAGCAAATTGCTCATCCAGAATTCACTTTTTGAGTAAGCTAGTGTTTAGCAAATTGGTTTCTGGGCAAACTGGTCTTTTGACAACCTGGTTTTCCATGAATGGATCTGCCCCAGCCTACCAATGAGAGAATGCAGACTCCTCCGCATTTGTGTTTATTTGGGCTCTAGGTAGTCTCCAAAGCACCTTTTTTGAGAACACTGTCTTTAGGTCAGCATCTGCAGCTTCTATTTTGGCAAAAGCATCAAATCTAATAAGCCACGCATGACGAAGCCCACATCTGAAATGAGTGGCTCTCCCCACACAGGTAAAGGAGGAGGGAAATGAGTGAGATAAGGTTGTGGGGAAAACAGAGGGAATGGGGTAATACAAATAAGCCCAAGGCAAGCTGAGCTGACGCATAGAACATTCTCTAGAAGACTGCAAGCCTTGCTCTTTTACAGATTGCCTGCCTTGAGCTCACTTTGAGATAACTATCTCTACTTTAAATCACTTCGTTTTTTTCCACAGCACAAAAGGCTTTCTCATGGCTAAACTTTGTTGGCACATGGTACACTTTTGAAGTGCGCTTGTATAATGTAGTGTGTCCTCGGAAACCCTGGTCATAGAACGTCCTTATAACCCAAGCCACCCCAATGCCATAATCCATAGTGTCTCTGGCTCATTCAGTTCTATCTTTTGGATGCTGCCTCCCCAGCCCTGTTTTTCAGGCTTCTCTGACCTACACAACCACGTGAAATCAGATATCAACTACTTTAGCCCACACTGACGCCTCCATATTCTGGACACTACAAACACTGATGGCCTCTATCTCTCATTTTTCAACTCCACATAACTCACATCTTAATTCATCTGTGTGTCACTCTAAAAACCAAGAACTTCTGATCTTGACACGTCCTCCTTAGGTGTTTATATATTTCAGCATCATTTTTCGTGATGAGTAAACCCACAGCCACTCTGACAAAGGTTTATAGAACTGGATGGAATTTTCATCTGCAATTTAAACACTTTGCTCTCGTGTAGGAAATAATTTGCTTGCTCATACGCTTAAAATAGACACCACATCTAACCATTTAGCAGAAAGAATGCTTTCAAAGGGATTTTTGTAATGATGGGGAAATACGGTATTCGGAAATGGAGCTGAACCGGTTTTTTGAAAAACAACTTTGGAACATAATACTCTTGCCAATTTGCTGGAAACAGCACACGGACCCAGAGTGGTACATGTTTTTAGAAAAAAAATATAGTATTACATTATAGAATATATTTGGGTTCCAAATGAAATATTAAACACAAACACATTCTCCCATTCTTGTTGGGAGAAACAATAACATTTAAGGCAAGAACACAAGAGTCTCTCCTTGTGGCTTGGAAGGTTGTGAGCTAAGGGTGGCTTTGATTTAGATTTTGGTTTATTGTGTTGAGAAGCTGAATGTGATACTGGGGTGAATGAAAAAATACAACAATAAATAAAAATCAGAAAATAAAATCTTTCTTTGTGAAATGCCCCTGTGTAGACGTGTCTGCTTTGATTCATCCTGTCTATTGAGATGAGGGTTCACTGTGTACCCCAAGCTGCTCTTGAACTCTATGATCTGACTCAGCCTCAATAATATTGTGATTGATTGTGATTGCAGGCGTGTGCCCATACACAGTAAAGGCTATCTTTAGTAAGTAAGTGCCCAGGGTTCCTTAAATAAACTAACAGCATCAGTTAGCACTTTGAGTTGGTGTATACCTCAAGAATACACCTACTACATAACAGGACTTCCCCTTCAAAGTTGTGGAGGAAATTCAAGGTCAGAATAAAATGTGGTCAAGCTCAGATAAAGGATCT
Source organism: Microtus pennsylvanicus (assembly GCF_037038515.1). Lineage (NCBI taxonomy): Eukaryota > Metazoa > Chordata > Mammalia > Rodentia > Cricetidae > Microtus > Microtus pennsylvanicus. The sequence continues at coordinate 45,950,144 of NC_134584.1, forward strand.
CTTCTGAATTGCAGACCACAGGGCTGCAGGAACATAGTGGGAGAAGAAATCATACCCTCCCCTCTCCTCTCCTTTCCTCCCCTCCCCTCCCCTCCCCTCTTCTTTTCTCCCCTTCCCTTCCCTCCCCTCCTCTTCCCTTCCTTCCTCTCCCCTCCTCTTCCCTTCCCTCCCTTCCCCTCTCCTCTCCTCCCTTCCCCTCTCCTCTCCCTTCTTCTCTCCTCCTCCTCCTCCTCCTCCTCCTCCTCTTTTTTCTCGCCCCCCATCTCACTGTAGACTAGGCTGGCCTCACACTCACCAAGATTCTCCTGCCTCTGCCTCCCAAATGCTGAGATTAAAGGCATGCACCACTATGCCCAGCCCCAAAAGTTCTCTTCTTGCGAGGACGCTGATCTCTTTCTTGAAGACTCCATTTCCGCTCCCAGTCACCTTACTCCTATGCCATGGCACTGAAGTCAGGATTTCAGTATGAACACCGAGGGAAGCAAACACATCTTCTCACAGCGTCCACCCCTGCCTTACCACCGTCTCTGAATCCACAAGTCGGAAAGTAGTTCTGTCTTTGCATTGCTTCCGGTTACTTATCGATTTTTCTTCCTTTCTGTTCTACTTCCTGCTCATAGAGTAACAGATGTACCATGTACCTAATGCTCTTAGTCAAGCTAATTCAATAGATTTTTATAGTACAGGGCATCATACAAAGCAGCGTGAGCTTATGAAAATTAAGTCTTACTTTTAGCTGCCAAATCCAGGAAGGACAATGAGAAGAAATGCACAGAATTGCATATTTAATATACAGAGGAACTTAGCTCATCCTGGAAAATGTACGCTACTAAAATAAAATGACAAATTCAGAGGCATCAGACAACTTTCAATTGACCCCTTTCCCATTTTCCACTGATGCTACTCCTCACGGAGGGACTGAATGCACTTATGGTTGCTTTACCATTAGTCAGCACTGAGTTATAACAATTAGCTTAATGATATTTTTGGATCGGAGACTCAATCCAGCACCCATGTGGTGTATATTTAAAGTATTTGAAGCTTGATGTAGAGTGATAAGATATATGCTAAATCCATTAGTATTAATGATTCCATAAACTTCCCATTTAGAAAAGCAGTAATAATAGTAAGAACTCAAGAGTTTATAAAGGAAGAACATCCAGGACAAAAGGAAAGGAAATTGTGATTTTCTTTGTAATGAGTGGTTATGGCAGGCTATTGAGAGAGAAATGGAATTTGTTTCTGTTGCTGTTTTTTGTTTGTTTGTTTGTTGATATTTTTTTCCTTTTGAGAATTTCTCTGTTGTAGCCCCTGGCTGTCCTGGAACTCACTTGTAGACCAGGCTGGCCTCGAACTCACAGAGATCTGCCTGCCACTGCTTCCCAAACACTAGGATTAAAGTGTGACACCACCACCTGGGTAAAGAATGGAATTTGTAGACCAGAGTTTTTTTAATTCCACATCAGACTATATGACTTACCAGTTAAGAGCCTGTACTCCTCCCATGGCTTTCCAGTTTTATATTTCATTAATTTATATTTCATTATATTTCTTAGCACACAAAACAACAGTTTCATCACATTACCTCCATGCATGTACATCATTTTATTTTGATTGCATTCAATCTCCCATTCCATCACTTGGCCCCCTCCCTCCCATAGGTCATCTTCTCTGCCTAAGGTATGGGTTATGAACCTAGCATAATTGCTTGGGTTCACATCTGGCCTCTGCACTTTCTTAGATGAGATCCCCTAGCATCTCTGTGATTCAGCTGTTTTATCAACAAATGAAGATTGTAGGGCCATAGTGAATATTAGCTGAGTCAATATGAACAAAAGACTTACATACTAATACATTTATGCTGTTGTTTTAGTTGGAGAACATATAAAGCTATTATGAATCCTTCCTGTGAATTAGGCTTAGTCTTACCCAAGAACTGCCTTCCTTTGATACAGTAAGGGAAACCTTTTGGAATTCTTCCCTCTAACTGTCTCTGTCTTAATTTACATTTTCCAACATTGTTCCTAATTGTATATAACAATAGGAAAGATAGCACAATTTGTAGCAATGAGGCCGCTTGTTTGTTTCCTGGCTGCTCTGCAGCTCAGCCCCTAAATAATCACACAGAAACTGTATTATTTGAATCGCTGCTTGGCCCATTAGCTAACTCCATCTTAATTTAACCCATCTCCATTATTTTATATTTTACCATGAGACTTGTGCCTACCAGCAAGGTTCCAGTGTCTATCTCTGGTTACATGGCTTCTCCCTGACTCTGCCTCCTTTCTCCCAACATTCAGTTTAGTTTTCCCCACCTACCTCTATTTCCTGTGCAGGCACAAGACAACCCTTTATTAATCAATAGTATTCACAGAATACAGAGGGGAATCCCACACCAAGAATTTAATACTAAGAACTTCAAACAGTAAGATACAGAAGGCTCAAAGAGCAAAGAGCTCATGTGGGCTGGGAGACTAGTAGAATCCTTGTGAGGTAAGCGTTTGCGATGGGACATGAAAAAGTCGACAGACAGTAGAGGACAGGGGAGATGGAGGATGTCTGCCCTCCTAGGAAACTGTTTTTAGTTACCAGGATATGCTTGTTCTTTGTTATCTCAGGGTACACATTCTAAAAGCACTTAATCTTCCCAAGGCCAGCACTAATAGGCACTGATGTTGTCTATTATGGGAGGAAACAAAAAGAGAGAGAGAGAGAGAAAAAAAAAAACAGAAAGCCAAATAAAGGTTATATAACTCTGTTGCAAATTTAAATGCTTTCTGCTCCGTTTTACTAAAATCTCATCAAAGATTCTCTGTGTATGTGCTATTGTGAGTGCATGTGTGTGTATGTGTGTGTGCGTGTCTGTGTGTAATGTGTGTGTGTGCAGGCGTGCATGCATGTATCCATGTGTCTGTCTGTATTCACTAGCCAGTTTTTCTCTCTTTGCTTCTGAGTCATCTTTTTCTAGTTTACTTAGAGGGAAAGTGCGCTTGTCACACACCTGTCTTGAATCCATCTCACATCAGGGCTGCTTCTCTCAGCCACTGTGAGCTTCTCCAGGGAACATCATTTACTTTTCTGTAAGCTGACGCCAGGATCCCTGCCCTATTGCCCTCTTAAAAAGACATCGTGAGGTCAGTGAAATGGTGACTATGAGATTGGAGTTCCCGCAGCCCTTACTTCCCCCATAGTCACCCCCACAGACCTGTGCTGGCAAATTAAATTCACACAGCTGGAGCCCTCTGGGTAAGAGCCGAACAGCACACTTTATGATTACTGAGCACCCTTGGCTTCGCAGCTCCCCCATTGGCAATTTTCTCCCATCTTCATGTCAGAGTTCTCTCTTCTGCCTGATCCCTGTATCCTTTCTGGTTCAGGGTGTGCTCATTCTTATGCAGGTCAACTTTGTGTTGCAACCTCCTCATTAATGTGAGCCCTGCCCTTAAGATTGCTCTTCCAGCCCTCCTTCCGCTCGTGAAGTCATCTTTCTGAACAAAGACCTTTCGTTCCCCTAACGCCATCCTAGTGCCAGGTGCTAAATGGGCCACATCTGCGATAAGATGGCGGGAAAATCTCAGAAGAAAGCTGGAATTAAATGTGAAGGGATCAGCCAGGTAGTTATGTGCCACTGGGGAGCAGGCACAACGACAGGGAGAAGCAAGAGGAAGACCATGTTTGTTTAGTCAGAATAATGAGATGCTATAAGTTAGATCCCCTGAAAACAGGGATCTAACTTGGGGGGGGGGGTTTAATATACATACAGTTCACTGAGAGAAGAGTCTCAGGCAAAACCAATAGAGGAGCAAAGAAAGCAAGATGGAGGGTGTGCGAGCCACGTGGAGGTGTGGAAATTAAAAAAAAAAAAATCTATCTCTTGCTTGATCCAACAGGGCCAGAACACCATCACGGAGCTGACCTGACTAGAAACAACAAGCCACTGTCCTCCTGTGTGAAGTATGGTGGGCCAGCTGATGGCACAGGACAGTTCTGGAGTGTGTACACTGTCAGTGGTTGTCCACTAACAAGCAAAGGCTCTAGCGGAGGTATGCACCTCCCGGGTGTCAAAGAGAGGACGCAGGACAACAATGGCCAACGCGCAAGTGAACTTAGGGTTCCAGTGTCTAGGTCTGGTCTCGAGCTGGACACCTTCAGAGAACATCAAATATGAATCGAACTCTAATCCACCAAAGTCTCTTTCTCGTATGTGTTTTCTTCGATAATTCAGTTCAAAACTATTTTTTTGATTTATTTATTTTTTGTTTACACTGTTCTGTCTGCATGTATGCCTGCAGACCAGAAGAGGGCACCAGATTTCATTACAGTTGGTTGTGAGCCACCATGTGGTTGCTGGAAATTCAACTCAGGACCTCTGGAAGAACAATCAGTGCTCTTAACCTCTGAGCCATCTCTTTAGCCCCATTCAGTTCAAAATTATTAGCCCTTCATTTTTTTTTATCATATTGTATTTTTAACTTTATTTTATCTAACTATAAACATTTGCTGCTCTCAAATGGGAATGCTGAGTGTTGCTTTGTTGCACAGTAGGAAGGATGAGAGTCTAGCTATTAATTTATGTCAGAGAGCATAAGTTTATATCAGAAGGCTGATGTATGATCTAGGCATTACTAGCTTCTGATTGGCTGGATTGTAATCAGCTTGATCTAGACTCTGACTTCAGGGCAAGGTCATATATCTGCAAACATTTTATTGTTCTTGCAAAAGAAATAGATGTTCTCTCCATTTAATATTTTACACAGCAGCTTTTTTCTTCTAAGCCAATGTTTGACACTGTCCTATTCATCTGGTAATTGCAGATGAACTAATCCCAATACAACAACAACAAAGGGAATAAAAAAGGATGTGCGTAATTGTATCGCAGGGAAATAGAGCCAAGATTTGCCAGTAGCAAAACACCAATTAAACTAATTCTGTTTAAAAAAAAATCAAGGTGGTTTCAAGGACATGAAAACTCCCCAGATGCCCAGGACTAGAGATGATATAAAGATAGAACATCAAGTCTCCATTTCTTAGCTATAGTGTGTAAAGCACGATTAATAAAAACTCAGAGACAGAAATTGGAGTTCAACCTGAAGGTCAGAAAAGCAAAACAGCCAGCCACTGTCTCTTACCTCTACCTCCGTCCAAAATGACAATCCTGCCTCCAGAAATCTCAAAATGAGACTGAGAACTGTCTCCTTCCATTTTATAAACCTTTCTAGTTCTGGGATTAAAGGCGTGCACCACTACCACCTACAGCAAGCTAGTGTGGCTACTGGGTTTAAAGGGTGTGTCATTGCCGCCTGGCCTGTAAGGCTGGCCAGTGTGGCTATTTTACTTTTCTGATCCTCAGGCAAGCCTTATTTGTTAAAAATACAAATGAAGATTCTTGGAGGCAGGATCACTATTTTTGGACTGAGGTCGAGGTAAGAGCCAGTTACTGGTGTTTTACCTTTTTAGTCTTCAAGCTGAAGCCCAATATCTGACTCTGGGTTTTTAATAATTGTACTACAGGTGTGGTTCCATCATCTTGAATTCTTTCTCCCTCCTACTCAAATTACCATAACCTCCAGGCATCCTTATATCCTTACAGCACACGTAGCTGTGACACCCAACTCTATGTTTAAGGCTACTAAAACCTTAAATGCCCTACTGGGATTCTCAATTCAAATCCTTGAGGAAAAGAATCTGTGACTGTAGTCCTCATTGTCCGCTATGTTCAGCGAGTCCGGTTTTATCCCAGGCTTTTTCAGACCTAGGCCAGCTGGTCTTGGTGAGTTCCCAGTAGAACATCCCCATTGTCTCAATGTGTGGGTGCACCCCTCGCGGTCCTGAGTTCCTTGCTTGTGCTCTCTCTCCTTCTGCTCCTGATTTGGACCTTGAGATTTCTGTCCGGTGCTCCAATGTGGGTCTCTGTCTCTGTCTCCTTTCATCGCCTGATGAAGGTTAATATTCAGGAGGATGCGTATATGTTTGTCTTTGGATTCACCTTCTTATTTAGCTTCTCTAGGATAGCGAATTATAAGCTCAATGTCCTTTATTTATGGCTTCAGAGAACTCAAGAACAATGGCAATGGGTTTCTGATCCTACTGCATGTACTGGCTTTGTGGGAGCCTAGTCAGTTTGGATGCTCACCTTACTAGACCTGGATGGAGGTGGGGGTTCCTTGGACTTCTCACAGGGCAGGAAACCCTGATTGCTCTTCGGGCTGATGAGGGGGGGGACCTAATTGGGGGAGGGGGAGGGAAATGGGAGGCGGTGGGGGGGAAGAGACAGAAATCTTTAATAAATAAATAAATTTTAAAAAAAAGAATCTGTGACTGTGTAAGGTGACTCCCTCCAAGCCACTGAATGCTGGACACAGTGAGGAAAGTCCTGTTGTTTAATATCTGCTTAACAGAACTGAACCAGGATAGTTTAAATTAGTAAATTAAGTGGGGTACCATACATAGGCTACATCGGCATTGACGGTACATAGCATTTACAAAAACTGGTATCAGAATGTTCTTGCTGCTGTGCAAAGGAAAGGTCATTCTGTTGTATTCTGAGGTTGAGAGACTAAAAGTCCTTGGACAAGTGAATCTGTTATTAATTCATCCAGAATCTATTCTCAGATCACCATACATAAATTAGATGAACAAGACACTAGGAAAACAGCTGGAAGAAGCAGAAGCTTTGGTCTACTTCTCTTCAATGGTACAGGAGACATTAAAACATAAGAAAAGAGTCCACAATTTTCTCCAAGTGTCATTGTTTTTTGTTTCAGGATGCTGATACAGAAGCTAAGATTTTGATTCTGAATAACTCAGTTCTTCTTAGTCTCAGCCAACTTCCTGAAGTGCCAAGCTGGTATCTGGTTTATAGTCTATCATAAGACTTTGAGGAGGAACGGTACAGTCCATGTTACATGTAGTGTACCTAGTATGTATGTAGTTCAAAGGGCCCAACTCTTCCAAAAGATCCCTTGCAAAGAAACCAATAGCAATATTTGAAATTTCATCATTGAAAATACACCCACATGGATTTCTAAATTATATTCCCCACTGATAGGAATAATATATCTTGGAAAATGGCTTGTTCCAGGGTAGCAGTAGGGAAGGTTCAAGGGGAAGCTGGGCATCACCATACCTCAAGAAGTAAAGCTGTATTTTAAAAATTGGTGGAGTAGTGCCAACGGGACATGGGAAAAACTTACAGTAAATTTCATTGGGCACACCTGGAATAAGTTGAACACTCAAAAGAATGACGACTGTTGATTATAATATCCAACAGTCAACAGCTGTCCTTCAGAGAGAAGAAAAATATTTTTAAAGGATACAGTCAATTAATACATGCAAATTAAATGATAAAAGAAAGAAATCACCATTTGGTAACACAATTTCCGATATAGTTGTCGAGAAAAGGACTGTCAGTGGATTCCAAATCTGTGGAGTGAAAACACATTGATTACAAAATCTCAGATTGCTTGCTGTGAGGGTTAACCTCAATTGTCAATTTGATGACATCTAAAATCACCCGGGGAACTGCCCTCTCAGTGTGCCTGTATGGTATTAACTTGCTCAGGTTCATTGGGGATAGGGAAGCCAGCCCACTTCCTCAACTGAGATCCTGGAGTGTATAAAATAGAGAAAGCAAACTAAACATGAGCATTCACTGCTCTGTGCTTCTCGACCACAGACACCATGTGAGAATCAGCGCTGGACTCCAACTTCAGTGCCTTCTCTGTGGTGAAGAACTGTGTCCTGGAAAGGTGAGCACAAACCCTTTCTCTCTTAAGTTGCTCTTGTTAGAGAATCTGGTCACAGCAAGAGGATAAGAAGACAAGCTTGTCTGCGTTGTGATGGCTAATCTTGTCAACTTGCGTGGACTTAGAATCGCTATGGCAACACACCTGGGAATCTATCCATGAGGCTATTGCCAGGACATTTTAACAGAAGACGGAAGACACATCCTGCAGGCAGGGAGGACCATCCCATCAGCTTCAGAACCAAACCGAAAAAACTGTTCCTATCGCCAGCATCCATCTCAATCTGTTATTAACTATGAATTCTAGGTGATCCGAGCCTCACACTCCTGCCACCACGCCTTCCTCGCCATAATGAACTGTACAAGCAAATCATGAGGTTTATCCCTTTCTTTCTGAAGCTGTGCTTGGCAGCAATGATGTCACAATAATGAGAGAAATGATGAACACACATGAGCATATGGTGTGTGCATAATGATATATGTAGTGTCATGTTTAATATTTATCTGAGGCTAACCAGACCTGCAGATTTGGTTTACATATCTATTAAGGAACAACTTAAATCATGCCATAAAAAAAATCACCTCACGATTCAACTTGCCTTATTTCTTCCATGGGCTGTGAAAAGAAAAATATTCTGGAAGTTTAAAAAGCAAACAGGAACTAAACAGACTGGGTGTTGTGGGTTTTAAACTAGAGTTATAAGAGACAACTGAAATGTGTGGCTCTTGGCTAAGTCCTGAATTTTTGTTTTTCTGATTTTTTTGCTTTGTTTTTTTTTTTTCCAAGACAAAGTTTCCTGCTAATCCTGGCCATCCTGGAAATCAATCTGTAGACTAGGCAGGCTTTGAGTTCAGAGATTTGCCTGACTCTGTCTCCTTAGTGTTTGGATTAAAGACATGCACCATCACCACCTGGCTAAGTACTGGAGCTTTAAAGGTATAAGGGATAGTCAGTAAACATTGAGGCTATTTAAATATGGACGAGAGTTTAGATGACATAGAGAGCTGTTGTCTACTTTCTGAGGACTGTCTTCGTGTGAGACAATACCTATTATATCTGTTACACTGAAGTGTGTGTGTATGCTTAGACTACTGTTGAGGGGAAAAATAGAGTGAGATGTGGGGATAATGGAGGGAGGAGAATAAACGCAGAGAGAGAGAGAGAGAGAGAGAGAGAGAGAGAGAGAGAGAGAGAGAGAGAGAGGAAAATGCCAATAGATAATGAATGGTACACAGAATCCTCATATCCTTTCCACTTTTCTACACTTTTAAGTCTTAAAATAATTTAGTAAAACAAAAGAAGGAAGCATTTTTAAGTACAACTTAGAATGAAAATCTCATAAAGTATTCTTAAATGTAGAATTGTAAGCCTTAAAGGAAGGTATAATCATATGTTTATTAATGCTTAAAGACTTAAAAAATTATTTGTTTTGGGTGTGGTAGTCTTAACACATGTCCATAAACTATTTGATATTTTCTCCTTTTAATGAAAGTCAGTTTTAGGATTTGTTTTTTAACAGTAGGAAAGTAATGGTGTATGATTCCTGAAGCCCCCCTGGCTCTCTGCCCAATACCCCAGCAGCTTCTCCTGTGGTCCTTTTGGCCTCTGTAGTGCACCTTCCAAAGAAATTCTAGGGACCTGGAGTAATGAGTCAGCACTTAAGAGCACTCACTGCTCTTGTAGAGGACCTGGGCTGGGTTCCCAGCATCCAGGCGCAGATTCACAGCCTCCTGTACCTCCAGTGCCAGGCAATCAGACACCGTCTGGCCTCCACTGGCACCAAACGCATGCAGGGTACTCATACATGCACTCAGAGACAGACCCCTACACACAAATAAATATTTTAAAAGGAAACTCTAAGCTACAACCCTCCCATACCCTAAGCTAAGCTATTTGTGAAGCTTTGATGTGAAGAAAATGTTGCTATCATATGTGCTGGTATTTTTAAGCTATAGTTTGTGATAATTTGTCACAATAAGTGAATAAATAATACAGCATATGAAGGTGTCAATCCTGCTTGGTAGTCTGTCTCAAACCTGTGAGTAGTATCTATCACTGAACACACAAGTGGCCTTTTTAATGATTTGTCCCTAAAAAAAGATCAGATAGGAATACAAAAATGCATGTAAAAAAAGACATTTTCATAGTACTATGAGGTAAGGAAACCATCTAAATTCTCAATAATACAGGATCAGGGGTATAAACGATGCCAGGTCTAGGCAATGAAAGGGCACATGGCCACTGAAAAAAGTACCTAGCTATACTGGATTGGCTCTTTATATTTAAAAGTAGGGTGCTAAAAAGCATATAAGCAGCTCCTCATTGGCAGAATTTACCAATTGGCCTGGCTCTTCTTGTGGAGTTCAAGTCCAGTGATCCACTACGAGTTTCTTTGGTCTACTCCCATCTTTCATAATGATGGTCTTTTTCCTAAAGCCTATTCGTTTTCCTGGAAAAGAATGCTTCAAGCCCCCACCATGTAGGGGTGAGTGCAGCTATACTGAGAATTGGAAGAAAAAAGCAGCCATCACATGAGTGGCACCAGCTGGTAGTTCAGTGATGAACTGACATGTGGAGAAGGGGCCCTGATGCAACAGGAAGAGGCTCCGCTGTCCCTAGCTCATGTACAGTTCCCCTCAATATGCTGTGAATACCACTGGTTAATAAAGAAACTGGTTTGGTCTTATAGGTAGATAGGTGGGAAAAACTAAATTGAATGCTGGGAGAAAGAAGGAGGAATTAGAAATAAGCCATGTAGCCTGGCCAGAGACAGACGCCAGAACTTTAGCAAGTAAGCCACAGTCACATGGCAATACACAGATTAATAGAGATGAGTTAGATTAAGATGTAAGAGTTAACCAATAAGAAGCTAGAGCTAATGGGCCAAGCAGTGATTTAAATAATATAGTTTCTGTGTGATTATTTAGGGGCTGAGCAGCTGGGAACCAACAAGCGGTCTTCCTTACATCACCTAGCCATCCCTTGCTCAGTGCAACCACAAGAACAACCTCTGAGGACAACAGAAGAACCACTTGGCCAACACATGGGACTGTGAGAAAAGCAAACTGCTGCTGTAACCACAACGCTTTGGGGTGTTGTGTTTCACAGAACTGGATAGCCAGCACAGCAGGGAAGAGGTGGTAAGCTGGGGAGGTGATCCAGAGTCATACTGTATCAGCTTGTGGCTTTGAATCTCTTTTCAGAATTCTTTCTTATTGCCTTTCAAGATGCATTAAATTCCCAATTTCTAAGCATTTCTTAAAATCTGAGAAATGGATTGCTAAACATGAATTTAATCAAATCTTACAAAATCTGTTTTACCGTGTAAGATCATACAATTTTAGGCTGCAACGGTTAGCATAGAGGCAACTTTGGGAGGCGACACAGGGCATTATCCTGCCTACCTCTCATCCCAAATTATATCTTTATTTATTCATACCACTGTCTAGGGCTTTTATTGGAGATTTCAAATCTTCACCCACCACAGAGTGAATATAGACTTGTATCATCTGCTTCTTTTTTCTTTCTTTAAGAGTTGGGGTCTCACTGTATTATTGAAGTTGGCCCTGAACTCATGGGCTCAAACAGGTGTCCTGTCTTCATCTCCTAAGTAGCTGGCCCTACAGGCTTGCACAGCTATAGCCAATCATCAATCAGTTCTTTGCTGTTGTGAATGGCATCTAATTCTTATGAGCCATGAGTATTAAAATAAGAAAACTTGAACTTTCCCCATTGTTCTCATTGTTCTCTTGTCAATTGATGAGGTGCAAGATCATCTCCTGTGGATTAGTGGGGGTTCTGTCTTTCCCGTCTTGCCAGTGGTACCCACCAACTTTTTCTTCTCCTCCATCGGGCCATGCAGAAGGACAGTTCTTCCCTCCATACTAGTTTCCATCAATTCTGTAACAAATCCCTGCCAACTTAACGGCCTCAAGCCATCCATATTTGTTGTTTTCAGTTCTGTAGGTCAGATGTCTGACACTGGTATCCTTCGGATAAAATCTTTCTTATTAAAGAATCTGGGGACAGCCTTAGACTATTTGGCTCTGTTATAATGCAGAGTGAATAATTTGTAAGCAATAGAGATTTTGTTCTCTGATTTATAGAGGTTGGGATCCAAAAGCAAGGTAGGAGCAAAGTTGACATTTGATAAAGGCTTATTCTAAGCCTCCAGAGTGGCTCCTCTGCTGTACCCTCCGAGAAGACAAAGCTGTGTGCTCACATAGCAGAGGAGATGGAAGGTCGGTTGGCTCTCTGGAGCTCCTTTAATAGGTGTATAAATCCCATTAGTGAGAACAGGGCTCTCTCCTGCATCGTCCCAAAGTTCTGCTCCTAAACTGTCTCTTTTGCAATTTTATTTCCAACCTCGGGATTTTGGAGGGACACACACCATAGCTGGAAGAACCATTTCCTTAAGGGTTTTCTTTTTTCTGAATCTAAAGGGAATCCACATTCCCTGATGTATGCTCCCTTCCCCCAGCTTCAAAGCTAGCAGCATAGCATCTCCCTCGCCTACTCAGAGCTACATCTCTTTGTCTGATTCTCTCTCTCCCTCTACTTGGAAGGTCCTATGTGATCACAGTGGGCTCAGTGAAATCATCCACGATATTTCTACAGTCAGCTGGTTAGCAACTATAATTTCTATCTGCAACATTAATCCCCTTGCCTGTGTAATTCAGTGTAGTCATGAGTCCCAGTGATTAGGATATGTGCAATCTTGCAGAGAAAGGGCATGAACATTTGGCATGGCCATGTGATTTACTTTGCCCAGTGAAATGTAAATGAAAGTGACATTTGTCACTTCTTAGCAGAAACTTGAACGTAAATTGCCCTATTCTTCCCTGCTGCTACAGCGATCACAGAGGTGCTCTTTGAAGGAAACTTTGCTGAGCAAACATGATGAACAGAAGGACTTGCTGCCAACCTACAATGGGCAATGTTTTCTTAGGGGTGAGGGTCTATTTGTTTATCACATATAAACAGGCTTTTTTAGTCACTTTTACATTCCTGTGACCAAATAGCTGGGAAAATAAACTTTAGAAAAGAAAGATTTATTTGGTTCTTAACCTGATGGGTCTACTGCTTCTAGGCCCGTGGCAAAGCAAAAGTCATCATGTTAAGTGGGAATGGAGGGGAGGGATAGTGGAGGGGAAGCTGCACATCCCATAGCAGCCAGGGAGATGGAGGAGGAGGAGTCAGGAATAAGACATAGCCTTAAACTCCCAAATGGCCTATTTACTCCACGTAGGCTACCCTCTTGAAATTTTCAGTGCCTCTCAATCATGTCATCAAATTACAAATCTGGTGATGGATTTGTGCACTGAATGGTCACAGTCTTCACGATCCAGTCCTTTCTCAAAAGCCCTTAAGCTTGCAACAGCTTGCACCCACGAGCTCTTGTGAGCATACTTCATATGCAAATTGGATTTTTTAATGTGAACACTGAAGTGGTACCTCACTGTGCTTTTATCTGCATCTCCTTAATGAATTGTTGAGCATCTTGCCCTGTGCTTCTTGGGCTCGTTGGCCGTTTGTTTTGCTTCTGTAGAAGTGTTCATGGAGTCCTTTGCCCATCCTTTGCTTGTTGCTTAGATGGACTTTCTGTTGCTGGGTTTTAAGAGCTCTTTACACATTTGAATATTCCAACTTACTTTTTCCCATACTGAGGATTGAACCTATGACTTCATATGTACTGCACAATGCTCTGCCATTGAGCTATACTTCAAATCATGAATTTATAGATTTTTAAAAGATATATATTATGTAAATATTTTATCCCATTCTATTGATTAGCTTACTACCTTCTTGATAATATTTGTATATTTAAAAGATTTTTTATAATTTTAATAAAGTCTAATTGTCTATTTTTCTTGTATATTTTAACTCCTCACATCAAACCAAGAGCTTCATGAATGATACAAGTGTCAGGCAAACCATTGCTACACCACTGTGCTAAACCTTGAAGCCATTTTTAAAGCTGTATTTTGATGCCTTTGCTTATTGCTAAGATGAGGTTGTGCATGTTCACAGACTTGTCTTGAACATCCACTCCTCTTCGCTTGCAGGTTGGGTAGGGCTGTACGTGTGGCTGTGAATTCCCCATTTGTTTCTGACCTTTCTTGGTTTCACAATAAGGCATCGGAAGCTATAGCTTTATTCTTCAATATTCCTTTGGTTGCACCCTTCAAATGTTGACACATTACTTAGTTCCGCATTCTTTATTCACTTTCTTTTCAGTATAAACTATTGTTTCAAATGATACAAAGTTCCTTAGAACATTTAAAAATTATGGAAATTATTTGCCTGCCGTTTAATATGTATTTATAATAACTATACAAATAAAAGCAAAAGGAGATACCATTTTGCTTCAGTACAGTCAGCATAACAATTATTTGGAGTGTTGGGTTTTCTACCGTGTCCAATATTGTGAGAAAATAATACCAGCAATGAGAACTTTGGAGATATTGCTTTTTTCATTTACTGAGGATCCTCGTATATAGGAAAAAAGTTTTAAAAAGTCATAAGGACACCATTTGCAGTGTTTAACTTGATACAATAGAGCTCTTGCCCATCACCGTCTATGAAGTATTGTGTTAACTAAAGTTGGTGGAAGAAACCATTCTAGCCTGGCTACTGCACAGACCCTGACAGACACAAGAAATGAACACAGGGCCTCTCATGCCAGACGCCATCTAATCAAACCAAAGCTTAAAGAAGACAGATCTCAAAATAGATAGACTTTCTCCACCCTGAAAACAGGAGTGCCCAGTCTAGCTGAGTCAGTGTAATAAGTAAGACCTCTCTGCTTTAACTGTACAGAAAAAGGAATCTGACGTGACTTACTGCTAACCCTTCAGGCTATTTTTGTGTTGTTCTGTCTCCCTGTTTCCACCACACAAAACCAACTGAGCTGTCATTGCAGTAGCCCAGTGGGGACTCTTATCCCATTTTGTAGACTGGAGGATGCTACATTCACGAATAAAAGGCCATCACAGTCGGAAGTAAATTAGTTGCAATTTTGTCTTTTGATACCTACCATTAACTATATTTTTTAATTTTTTTGTTGTTTTCCATTTGAGAATTTGAGTAATTGTTTCCTTATAATAGTGAAACTATATATATATATATATTTAGGGCGTGGCCTTTAAGTTATTATGCACATATAAGTCTGCTTATTCTTGTTGACTTTTTCCTTATCAGTGTGTATAATTTAATCCCAGTATGAAAATTCATCCCTCAGTTTTCATGTCTCTATCCAATCCCCTGCCTATCATGGTGATACCTAGAGCTTCAATTTTATTTGTCATGAATAGAAATTTCAAATTGTCTTTAATGGTGGATTTGGGTTTTCAATCACTCAATCCTGCTGCCGGATGTCTTTTCATGATTTCCAGGAAGTATTTTCTCTACGAGCCTCTGCATGGCTTCGCTTCAGAAGAGTGTACACATAAAATGGTTTTTTTTATTATTTGCACAAATTTGATTTAAAATGTGGCTAGACACAAAATTCTAGTTTTTGAATTTTTTTGTTTATAACAAAATGACTTTCCATAGAGAAATTTGGTGGGATTGTGATTTTTATTTCTTCCGATCTACTCCTTTAGGCTTTGCTCGCCCTCGCTCCCCCGCTTATTCTTTTGGGGATGGAAACAAGGGTCTCCTGAATGCCAGGTAAGTGGTCTACCACTGACCTGCTTCCCTAGCCCATCTTCAATATTCTTGTTTGGTTAGCTCTGGATACTTCTTCTTTCTTAATCTAACTTTTTTTAAAAAAAAAAAAAAAGGATATTTTACTGTGTACTGTGCTTATACAATCTCTGCCCCTCTTTCCCCAACTCCTCCTAAGTCCCTCCTCAAACTCATGACTTCTTCTTTATTGTTGTTGCATAATATCTTCAAGTTCTATCCATTTACCTGGAATGCATTATTTTTTCTCTATAGATGGATGGAATCCCATTGTGGATGTGTGCGAAATTTTCGTTATCAAGACATCAATCGAAAGTCATAACTCTCCTGACTATTGTGGCTATAGCAAGTATCTGTGGAGTGGGATGTGAAGTCCTTAGGGTATGTGCCCAAGAGTGGCATAGCCGAGCCATGCCGCAGATCTGCTTTTAGCTTTTTGAGAATTCGCCACACCAATTACCTTTTCTGTCCTTTCTTGATTTATATCCCTTTCATTTTTTTCTCTACTCATGGGCCTGTTGTTTCCTGGATATGGGCCCTGTCTGTCTCTCTTTCTTAGTGTCCCCTTTCCTGCTTGCTTTTAGATGCCCGTCACTTTCTGTAGCTTCTGGGAAAGTTCTCACTCACCACTTCTCTCTCTTGCCCTTCGGCGCTCTTCTTCTGTGTCTAACCCATTCTCACTCTTGAAAACCCCATCTTCATTCTGCTAGCAGACGGCTAACTTTAGTTCATTTGTTATCTTTGTGTTGCCATGGAAGTTTTTAGCTCTTATTTTTCCCTTTGCATTCACGCACTCTGGGATTACCTGGATAATCTGCTCATGAGCACCCAAATCTGTCCTTCCAGCTGTGTTCCAAGACTGGCAAGAGGGTACTAGCGAGCCTGGGCACAACAGACATTACTGGTCCCTTTCAGCTACCCCGAAGCTTGATTTCCCTATGAGCTTAGGGCAAAGGAGTGTGGCAACAGAGAGTTCCTGGGCCTGGTCTTAATTCTTTTTCTGTTACTGTGATAAAACACCATGACCAAGGCAACCTAGAAAAGAAAGTCTGTAATTGGCACACTGTTCCAGAGGGTTAAAGCCCATGCCCATCATGGCGGGGAACATGACAGCATGCAAGGAGGCATGGTGCAGGACAGTAGCTGAGAGCTTACGTCTTGATCCACAAACATGAGACAGCTAACTGGGAATGGGCTGGGTTCTGAAACCATCAAGCCTAACCCCCAGTGTCACACCCCCTCCAACAATGCTACACCTCCTAACCCTTCCCAAACAGTTCCACCAACTGGAGACCGAGCATTCAAATAGTTGAACTTCGCGGAGGGGGGATTCTTATTCAAGCCAGCACAGTCTCTAAGCGCTTGGGAGAGTGATTCTGTGATACTGATCAGGACCTCTTTGCAGGAGAACTTTTCCCAGCAGGACTTCACTGTTGCCCTAATTCTGTCCTTAGGGGACCAAGTCAGAGATAAAAGGCAAATGACGATTGTTTCAAGGCACCCTAAAAGAGGAGCAAGGCCAGAACTAAGGGCGATTTCTCAGTCTCTCGTCCTATCGCCACAGTGGCAGCCTAAACCATTTAACTCAACGCATTAGGATGGACTGTAGGCATCTCAGGGATGTTTCTCACTGTGGTGATAGTCGTAATGACTAATGGGGTCCTTATTTTCCTACAGTTGCTCCGTATTCACATTGGGGGGGTAGCAGTCTGCTAAGAAGGCTAGTCTGCCATCTTGACTTCAAAGAGCAGAAATCATACTGCGTCTACGCTGTTATTGCAAGGTCAGTACAGAGTAGCAGTTTCTACAATCACCAGCACACACTTCTGGGCCCATTATTTAGCATGCCTATCCACAAGTGTGTATAGCTATTACACACCTTTCTAACCCAGTAGAAAGAAGTGCATCTCACTGGCTGATCCGCAGACATTTGTTCACTAATGTTTTCTCATGTTTATTGAATAAATTGCTGCCCTTCTCATGAGAACCGTCTATCTGTGGCATATGCTCATTAGCTATTTTAGGGTTAGGGTTTTTTTCCCTCATTTATCCAGTCTTGTGTGATTTATTTTGATTTACAGTTTGTTCACTTTGATTGGCGCTGGGCATTTTATCGCAAAGTGCCCTGTAAAGGGTCTCTACTGCAAGATTAAGAGCAACAATAATGATACGGGGAAGCCTAGTGAAAGGTCTCCAAGATCGCTGCAAGAAGAAACCATCAAGGTTTTGTTACTATTTATGTGCATCTGAGTCTGTCAATACCCTATTATTTAGCCTATTGTTTCTGAGCTTATTATTTTTAAAAGTATTTTTCACTGCCTTCAAGCTGTTAAATTATATCTTATTCTGACGTTTAAGCTTTGGTATTTTATTAGTCAATCTTTTAATCCATCTGAGAATGATTTTACGGGGATGAGGAAGAAAGTATAAAATGCAAAAATTACAAATTGACTTTCAAAATAGACCTTTTTTTACCTTTTATCCAACAAAATTATTGCTCGGATGGATGGCAGAAGACCATGAATCCGGGCGTTGCAAGGAAGATAAATACTCCGTTGTCAAAAACAGATTGCTCAGCCAAAAGAGAATAATGACAAAAGGGGAGCTCATACAATGTCCCTATCTTGGAGCCGTGTGGGCTTTATTTTGCTTGTCTGAAAGCTTGATTGTCGGGGACAGGGAAGCAAACGAAATGGAAAAGGGTAGCTTATTCTTTAACTCTACATCTTATTGCAAAATTGCCTCTGAATACAAGAGGTGCCTTAAATTGCCACAGCTGAGGTAGTCTAGAATGGACCGCAAAGAGTTTGGGGGTGAACTGAACCATGGTTGCGAGACTTTGCTGAGATGATAATCCTTTCATTTCCTGAATAAAGTCAGCATCTGTGATTCACAGCATCCTTTCGGCAGTTCGCCTTTGAGTCAACTATTAATGGGTATCGCCTATTGTTTACCGATCACCCTGAACTCCATTTATACCTTCCAGCGTCCTGCCAGTCATCCAAGATACTTCTCTCTGGCTTCTCGGTCATCTTTGTAAAACAAGGGGTGGGGGGAATCACATGAATTCTTTTTGCTAATTGTCTGGAAAACTAAGGTATCAAAGGACCAAAATGTTCTCAGCATCCCTGCTGTGTGCTTTCTCTCCCCGTGGAGATCATTTGCTTTATTGAATGATACAGCTCTTGCCTTCACCCTGTGGAAGGTGTTTATCAAACTGCTTTCCAACTTCACACCCGGGTAACTCTCGCTTGAGCCATTTGCACATTAATTGTCAAATAGCTTGAACTGAATCAGTTTCCTTCCTTCTGCCTCAATATTTCATTTGTAGTGACACACTGCCCCGAGCTATTTAAGGATTAGACTACTGACAACTTATTAGTATAAATATTTGAGGATCATAGTTAAATTTCAGATTTGCAAGGGAGAGAGGTTAGAAAAGGAACACAAAATGGAATTTGAACTTGTCAACAGAAAGGGCAAGAGAAGGTGCAAGGGTTTGAGTATTATTATCCGGTCATCATTTTAAATGTGTGCTTAATTTTGCATGCAAATGGATGGAAATAGAAAACACTATCTTGAGCGAGGTAACCAAGACCCAAAAAAGATGAACATAATTGGTTTCTAGCCATAAATAAAGGACATTGAGCCTATAATTCGTGATCCTAGAGAAGCTAAATAAGAAGGTGAACCCAAAGAAAAACATATAGTTATCCTCCTGGATATTGGAAGTAGACGAGATTGCCAGGCAAAAATTGGGAACTTGGGGGTAGGGGTAGGGTGGGGGTAAGGAGAGATGGGGAGAGAAAAGTGAGAAGGGGAGGATGGGGAGAGCTTGGGGGAATGGGATGGTTGGGATGGAGGCCGGGTGGATATGGGAGCAGGGAAGTATATATCTTAATTAAGGGAGCCATTTTAGGGTTGGCAAGAGACTTGACTCTAGAGGGGAGTGGGGGGAGGGGTGGGGAAATGGGAGGCGGGGAGGAGGCGGAAATTTTTAATAAATAAAATAAAATAAATGTATGTTTATTCTTACTTCTTTTCTTCTTTTTCTTCCTCCTCCTCTCCTTCTTCCTTCCTCTCCTTCCCACAGCACTATCTAACCTATGTAGGTATTCTTTAAATAAATGAATGAGGAAAATATAGCATTACAAATTATATATGTACTCCAAAATTAGCTCAGAATATATGGCCATCTAGAATCGGCACATGATTGCAACTGATTGGAGAAAAGTACATTAAATCATTAAACAGATCCATGTCTCATTTGAAGAGAAAACCTAATAGTATTTTACAGCTTTAAAATCAAATGCCATGAGAAGGCAATTAAGAACAGCTCGACAGTGCTTGGACTTATTTTGGCCTGTTTTCTTACTCTATTAGAAACAGTTGATTAATATTCTTGTTAGACACTTCCAATTCATATTAAAAGAAAAGAAAAGAACATATTTTTCTATTTCAAGTTCTTTTTGCTGTGCCCAGAAACCTAGTTTCTACGGCCCTCCATATTCAGTATTAGAAAGCCTTTCTCCGGTGGATGTTACCCAGGTAGATTGCAATTCAAATATAGACTCCTGACGCGGAGTTCTCTAATAATGTTAGTTATCCTGGACTTCCCTCCTTCACCTTCCTGGGGCACAGACTTAATATGGGCATATTGCCATGCAGGTGAGCTCAACGGGCAATAAGGGAAAAGTTGGTGCAGTTGGAAGGTAGCACAGGTGGAGTAGGGTGGGTGTTACCACCATTATTTCTAAAAATGTGAGAACATCAAAAAGGTAAGAATAGAGCCTTACCCAAGACCACCTTCATTTGATGTTTGCCTTCAGCAAATCAACATCGATGGAACGGCTGCTGTGTACCTGTGCAGATTCCATGGCAGCTGTGGTTTTTTTTTTTTAAGACACAGCCTCTTCCTGTCTTCAAACATCTCTAATGTAGAAGAGGCAGAAAAGGTACAGCTATAATGATGACACAGGAGGTAGAAGGAGATGGGGGTGATAGGGTTTCACATATTCATTAACCCTGCACTTCTCCGCTTTTCTCTTAAACCACCAGCTCTTCTGCCTCTCTTGCCAAACTGACTTCAGGGCCATCTGATGCTGAGCAGGTAAAGGCACTTGCTGCCACGCCTGCCATCCTGGGTTAGATCCCTGGAACTCACAGGATAGAAAAAGACCTCCATTTGTGTGCCATAGTACACACACACACACACACACACACACACACACACACACACATATGCACGCAATTGAAAATGGATTTCTAATAGTTCCTCCTGTATAACTAATCAACATCTTAGAGGCAAAAAGTTCAAAACTGAATTTCTGATGTTTCTAAAAACCTACTTGTGTGTATGTATGTGTGTATATAGTGTATGTGTGTGTTGTGTGGTGTGTGTGTGTGTGTGTTTTCTCAGTTTTTAGGAACTCTATCCTTCCACCTACTTCAGGTTAAAAGTTTTAAACTGTGTTCAGGACTTTCTCTCACATCTATGTAAAATCTGTCAATGAACCTTGATGGAGCTTCCTCTTTGAGATGTAGAAGTTGAACATTTCTTCCCATTTCCAGGGCTACACTCTGACCCAAGCAACTTGATCCCATCAGATCCTCCTACCACTGAGCTGGTCCCTCATTTTACAGACTTGTCACTTCCCCTGTCCTCTAGTGTTAACCTAGCAAATCTGTAGAAGGAAATATCAGCACATCATTTTCTTTGGAACCTAAAGATTGACCTACACTTTTAACTCATCATAAAAGCCAACACTAAACACAGGTCTAAAACCTCTGGCCTAGCTCTGGGCATACCATCTCCTGTTGCTCCTTCCAACAATGGCAGTACTCATCTCTGGAACTTTGCCCTGGCCCTTTCTCTGCACAGAACACCCTCGCCCCAGGTGTCTACTTGACTGACTCCTTCAGCGCTGTTCAAATGTCACCACTGAAATGAGACCCACTCCACACGCCAAGTTCAATATTGTGAATTGTGTGCCTCCCATTGCTCCGTGCTTTTCCATTTCCCATAGTGCTCTCACCCCCCAGCACACCTTCTACTTTATTGCGTTTATCACCTGTTCTTTCCTGCTAAAATCTGGCAGGGCTTCACGGGAAAGAGCTCAGGGAGCTTCATCATGTTTTGTTCGGCGAGAGCATCTTATGCAGCTCAAACTGGCCTTGAATTTATTGTGCAGCGGATGACAACCTTACACATCTGTCTGTCTGTCCCTCTCATCTTCACCTCTTAAGCACTGAGATTACAAAGTATACTTCCACACCTCATTCTATGTGATGCTGAGGATTGAACCCACCTGGATACAGGATAAGGGAGTACTTTACCAACTGAGCTACATCACCAGTCTTGGGATGCCCATCTTCTTTGTGCACTGAAATATCCCAAGCATCTCCAGCCCTGCTTGGCACAAGGTAGGAACTTAATAACATATGTTTCATTGAAACCGAACTCTTTCAACACCACTTAAAAGACAGATAATTTTTGTATCTTCTATGCACCAGGCTGCAATGTAGAGGCTAAATATTAAGAAGTAAATACGAACTTTCCTCAAATGTAAATGTCCATAAAATGTAAAGAGTCCTAAGAGCAGGCTCCAGTTACTTGTGATGACCGCTCTGACAGCAGGAAGAGTTGTTGCTGGGAAATATGTGTCAGAATCACGCAGAGGCTTGGGAGTTGGAAAAGGCCTCCCTAAGGAAATGGTTGAAGTTAAACCCAGAATAAAATATAAATGAAAGTGGGAAGAAAATAAGATAAGAATAAATTATAAATGGAAGTGGGAAGGACACGAAGAGCATTCTAGACTGACGGAGGAGCAGAGAGTGGTGGCTTCAACCAAGCATGTACGGAAGCTATGATTCATTTATGGCTGGAAGAGGAAAACAGGAAGAGACCACATTTAAAGCAAATTGAATTAACTAGCTAAGGTGGTAGGGGCTGATAAGGGGGTAGGGGTGAGTGTCTCAGGCAAAGGGGCGGGTTGAAGCTGGTAGGAAGACGTGCAGCTCTGTTGATTCAGTTTGCCTGGAGCCCAGCCCTGAGCCCCTAAGGGGAGTGCTGAGAGAGGAGAGGCAGCAGGAACCCAGGTGATGAGGGAGTCAGCTGGGGAAGGTTTTGTGCAGCATCTTTTGTTTAGTCATGCCATGGCGACACCAGAAAAGCCTGACAGCTTGAGAGCAGAGAGTCTGCTGAGTTTTCCCCGACTTAGAAGGTTCCAGACCTTGTTTTCATAAAGGAATGAATGACAAAAATCTTAGTCATTAAAATTTATAGGAGTCAAATGAGCCCAGGAATTTCAATTCACTTGTTTGCAGGGAGAAATAAAGCCACCACATAAACTAGAAAGACGCAGGCTGATAAATCTAAACTCGGCTGACAACCATGGTCAGGGCTACTCAGTCGGGTTGCACACACTCTTTCCTTGGTTCTGGGAATGTACTGAAAGGTTCCAGGATGGAGATTTTCTTTAACCTTGGCAAAGCATTGCTTTTAAGTGGTGTTGCCTGGTTGCTTCTTCTCATAAAGGGCTCCCACAGCCTTTCTTGGTGGATGAAGTTGCTCTTGTTTTCAAGTTCTCAGGTAGCAAGAAGGCATCCCCCTGGGGGGGCTGAATGAACCTAAAAGAAACAAGCTAGGCGGTGGGAAGGCCAGTTAGGAATCTACATAACCCAGATGATGACAGTGGGGCAGGAGGAGACAGAGGGAGAGCAAGGGAATGGAAGACTGGAATGGTGGTTCTGTCCAAATGACTCTCACAAAAGATTTTACTGAGAAAAGAATTGAAATCTAGGGAAGAAATTCATAAAGCATCAGGCTTTGGAAAATCATATCGGAAATGATATTTATTACATTGATTCCTTGGCAATTAAATCATGGGTTTTAATTTATGATATCTTTGTATGTGTGTGTTTTCTATGCAACTTTAGATTTATCATCTTTTCATGTCCCTGCAAAAAAACCAAATGTGTGGAGAGAGAGCCCCATGAGAGAAACAGAGGAGGGGGAGGGAGGGAGGGAGGGAGGGAGGGAGGGAGAGGAGACAGAGCTGAGGACTGTAACAGCCTTTTCATATTTTAACCTCAGAGGCATCATCTATTTTTTAGAAAGGGATCATCACACCCAGTGCACATTCAAAGACAGAGGATCACTCAGGACAGAAATACTGGCAGGCAGGCAGGGACCACTGAGGGATATTTTGAGGGCAGTGTGCTATACAGTAAGGTAGTCAGCTTTATTATTCACTCTCACGTGATAGCACATCATATTAGGACTGTGCTAAGGGGGGTTAGATGATGGTTTCACGTTCCATCAGCCCAATGAGCACTTATGCCTATCTGGACACCTGGGGAGACGGGGCGTTAGCTTTCAAAAGCAAAATGGAATGGGAGACCGCACAATTTTCCACAATCTGTCCTTCCCTCCATACTCTGGCTGTGGTTTGCTATGGAAAACGTTTCTGCCGACAACTGGACTAGTCAGTTATCTGCCACTATGACCAACAGCTGGAAAGAATCAATTTGTACAGAAAAAAAAAGATTATTTTGCCTCACAGTTTGAAGGCTTCAGTCCCTCTGTTTGGGTTCTGTGGTGAAGCCGCACAACAGGGCAGATGTGTGAGGAGGAACTTATGAATGGAAAGCCAAAGAGAAGAGGGCAAAGGGCCGGGACTCCCACACCCTTTGGAGATACGCTGTCAATGACTGGACGACCTCACATTAGGATTCATCTCTTTAAGTTGCCAACAGCTCCCAGTAGCAGCAAGCTGGAAACCAAACCTTGAACACAGGGGTCATTGAGGAACACATCCACATCAGACGCTACCACATGCACTTCAGGCATGAGTCTTGCTTGGATCAACGAGATGGGAGAGGCAGCTGAGAACATAATACTTAAGGAGTGCAGAATGTTCTAGTTTGCCCTCTGTCCTCCTGCCTTAGAGAAGTGGGAAACCACAGAATGAGAGACGGAGGACAGACCTCCATGCCTCAGTCAGGCCTTACCTCAATGAGCCAAAGAGAAATGGTATCTGTTGGAACAGCCCCTGGGATTCAGGGCAGGTGCTTTCTTTTCTCAGGACAGCAAAAAAATGACCCATGCCACTGGAGAAGCAGGGACAGTCAGCTCTGCGGTGCTACTGTTCTGTCTCCAGATCCCCCGGGAAATCTAGTCCCCAGAGGTATGTGCATTGCAAGATGTCATTCAAGAGCATACAGTCCCCCAAGGCCTACAGTGTCACTTTGGCAAAATCCCCAGGGACCTCAGAAAACAGATGCTTTCCCCCAAAAAAGATAAACTCACTGGTTTAAGGTTGATGTGTTTAAGACTTGGCAGATTTTCAGTTCTCTGTGATTTTTAGCGTCATAACTCACTTCCTAAAAATCTTCCCAATTTGATTTACTTCAGTTTGGTGACAGTCTAGACAGGTGTTGCTAAATCTAAAGCATAGAAAACAAGAAGGGAAACTGGAGCTGTGTGCTGACTGTTATGAGCTCAGGAGCGCGGCTGTTTAGATAGCTGTCTGATTGTGTTACACCCTGCACACGGGAGATCCAATGAAAGGGACCCCACCAACAGCAGGCCACCTCCGTGTCTAGATGCTCGTATCAATCGAGCCATTGTGTGTCTTCGCTGAAAACAAAACTGGATTCTTTAGATATGCTCATTTGAACAGTTCTTTTGGAAAGTTTTGGGTTGATTCCTTTGTTCTCCATCCTCTGTGGCATGCACAAAGGAAGGCACGAGCTGCAGGACTATTTACTGTCACCTAATTAGAAGTCACCTTGACTGTGAGTGAGCCAGAAATATCTCGCACATGTATAACATAACCTGTGTTACGCAGGGGCTTATTAGAGCTTCCAAAATTCATGCTTTGATAGCTCAGTTTTCTGTTCTGTGTCATAATACCCTAATTGATCTCTCTTTCTCTCTCTCTCTCTTTCTCTCTCCCCACCCCCTTCCCTCTCTCACCCACACACACAACCTTAGGGAGAGCAAATTTTCTGTGTTATGAGAGACCAACATGGCCAAGAATTAATATCTGTGGCCAATAAAACCCACCAATAGCTGTGTGAATGTAGCCTTGAGACGGTCACAATTCTGACCAAGACCTTGATTGCAGCCTTTAGACACACTTGCCAGCCAGAGGTGCCCACCCCAGCCTTGATCAGATAGACTCTCACCCACAGAAACTCTGAGATAATAAGTATTTGTTTTCTGTTAACGCACATTGGGATAATTTGTTGTGTGCTAGCGAGTAATGCCTTAATATTAAAATGTGAACAATTAGGTTGCCTAGTGTTGTTGATGATTTTCTGACTAAGATAAATGCCATTACGAAGAAGGTAGCACTTGAGTCTAAGGAAAAAAAAACAAAAACAAATATCTAAAATATGTGTACCTGAGTTTAATTGCCAAGAATGATACATTTCTGTTCCAGCTACAAGAAATTTTATGTTTTGTAATGATTTAAGAAAATAGCATTTATTAAAGATGAAGCAAGCCAGGCCAGGAGCTTGCTTTGCACGTGGGAGGAAACCCTGTGTTCACTGCACGGGGTGAGACGGAGACAGCAAGAGGGAAAAACAACAGTGACAAGCTGACACTCAGAAAATTGCTGATATTCTGACAGGTTAACTAGAATAGAGCATTTATGAACTTTTCTTAGACTTTCATTTCTTATTACATAAAACTGAATAAAATTGCCTGAATTGGTACACAATGGCTGCAAGTCTTCCTAAGTAGGGTTATTTTATATTTTCTTTTCAGTTAGCAAATCATGTATCTAGTGTGCTCGGCTGATGGGTTGATGGCCTTCTCTTTGTTTAAGGTGCGGGGTTTCTCCTGATTCGCTATTGTCGCAGGATCGGTCACTCACATCCCCAGAAGGCCTCTTCCTCTCCACCTTCTAGTACACTCTTGTGCATTTTTCCTCTTCTTGTCTTGGCTCCATACTATGCTGACACACTCTCAGAGCTTGATAAAGGCCTCTTGATTTGAATCCAATGAATGAAAAGGCCGGGGTTGGAAACTGATGTGGCCAGCCAGATGGCGATCATCATTTGTAGAAATTTTCCTGAGGTCCCTTAGCGTGTAGACTGTGAACACTGGTCGATGAATATGAAGCTTTCCCCACAGTGCACATGAAGGCTTTGCCTGTCTCCTAGCTGTTCTGAAGAATGTTTGCAAAAAATGGGGTTCATGTAACTCTCTGCTTCATGTGCCACTTGCCTTCCTTTGTCTACTGGCAGTTTCTTCTTAGGGCTGCCTCACACACAAGTTATGTTGGTGAGAAATTAATTTGCTTTTAAGAAAAAAGCTGACCCAGGTGTTGATGGCACACGCCATTAATCCCAGCACTCAGGAGGCAGAGGCAGGCGGATCTCTGTGAGTTTGAGGCCAGCCTGGTCTACAGAGTGAGTTCCAGGACAGGCTCCAAAGCTACAGAGAAACCCTGATTCAAAAACAACAACAACAACAAAAAGTTGATGTTCTCAGGAGTCAAAAGACCAAATGTTTTTGAAGACCGATAAAAGCAATAGAAGAAGGAATTCCTATATGAAGTCTACAAGTTGATTTTGAACATTAGGATTTTTTTCGGGGGAGGTGGTTCGAGACAGGGTTTTTCTGTAGCTTTGGAGCTTGTCCTGGAACTAGCTCTCATAGACCAGGCTAGCCTCGAACTCACAGAGATCCACCTGCCTCTGCTCCTGAATGCTGGGATTAAAGACGTGCGCCACCACCGCCTGGCAACAGTAGGATATTATACAGCATCCAGTATCGCTGTAGCTGGTGTCTTATAGAAAGTGCCCCATTTCGGATGATCTGTGAAATTACTCCCTTGTCTTTTTCGTGGTGTTACTTTCCCTCTTCTGCACATGCCAATCCCTCAGCCACAGTCACCATGCAAGAAAACCACATTTCCCTTTGCCGAGGTGTTTCCCCAACCCCGCTTCCTTTGCAGAGGCTGCTTCTGTTTCAAGGTTCACCTTAGTAAAGCCGATGAAACATTCTTCAAAGAGTCCCTTGGACTACAGTTCACATCAACACTCTCAGCTGATTAATCAGGATGCTGAGGCAAATAGCACGGAGAAGACTGATTCCACGCATCGACCTCAGCTGGGCTGTGGTCCAACATTAGCCTAGTAGTAATCACGCTCCTGGCAGTTTCCACATGCACGCTAATAAACCTGCATGCATTCTTCCCCCAAAATTTCAAGCCAATATCTTTGTAGTGTTTCTGCGAGTCAGCAGATTTTAAGGGAAATAAATTAACCTCCATAACGTTGGTTTATCTTCTTGCAATAGATGGATCTTGCCCCAGCGAAGAGAGACCCCTTCAGCACCCCTGGGCTTCCAGTCTGCCAGCTGGCTCCAAAGGCTTTGCCTTTCCCAAGCTTTCACAGTTGTATGAACCAAGTTCTTTTTTACCTTAATTAATTTTTTTTGAGAATTTCATACATGAGTTCTGTATTTACATCATTTCCAAACCCTTCCTTTCTCTAACTCCTCCCATGCCCTCATCTCCCTCTCAAATCTTCTACTTTATTTTTACAGCTATATATGCACATGTGTATGTATATATGTGCACACACACACACACACAGCCTGCTGAGTCGGATTAGTTTTGCTCATATGTGTGAGCAGTTGGGGTTGGATAACCTATAAGGGAGCTTGTCCCAGGGGAAAACATGGTTCTCCCTCTCTCATTAATTACCTGTAGCTCTTCATCTACAGGAAGGGCTGTGTGAGATTTCCCTCATCAAAAACACTGGCAGGTTAACTAGTGTTGTCATTGTACAGATCTTGTTTAGATGACCCTGTTTGTGAAATCTCACGGGTATAGATTTCTCATCCTGTGTAGAAGACACTCTCTCACCGCAAACATCCTGACCTTCTGTCTCTTACAGTCTTTATGTCCTCTCTCCTCTGATATTCCCTGAGTCTTCGTGTAGGTGGAATTGTAGTGTATACACATCAGTTGGAGTTGGGCACTCCAGAGTTAGTTGTTCTCTTGAGTTTTTATCAGCTATGGAATTCTGTAATGATCTCTGCTGAAAAAAAAGATTGATGAGAATGAGAGCTGCGCTTATTTGTGGGCATAAATATTTAGCAAAAGGTTCCAAGTTACAAATTATGTGGGTTTAGATGGCAATAGTAGACTCTCCCCTGCAGTCCATCAACTCACCAGCCACAGGGAGTTGGGAAGGTTTAGAGTACGAGGCACAAATTCTCTCCTAGTGAATGGTATGAGGTCCAATCAGACAGGTGATGATTATCTCTCTGGTGAAAGACCCACTATTGCACCCTTGAGGCTATCTTGCTGAACTGGTCCTTGTTGTGGTTTTTAGGCTTTAAAATTGGGTAGGACTACTGATTGACTTTCTCTCTTGGCTGCTAGCACAGCATCTTCAGGTACCAGGAGGACCAGTCCTCAGAGAAGAAGCTCTCAGGTCGGTTCTAGCTCAATTTCTTCTATCTCTTTTTTGGAATTATGTGTTGACCCCATGGTTGAATTTGAAACATACAACTTGTTTATTTTTATAGGTTCATAGCCAGAAAATAATTTTGCCCTGGCATGACTCATACCCGAAATCTCGCCCACCCCTGATTTCAATATTTAGCTGATATGTGAGACTAGTTAAGGCGGAAATGACATTTTGGGGATGGGCTAATGCAATTTGCAAGTAAAGTGGCAAGTTCTGCGCTGGAAGAGAGCAGAGTGCTACATATAAGTGTAACATCCATATGTTAAACTCTAAATGTATAGGGCATTGCATGTGTCTGTATTTGTATATAGGTTCTTTAAAGAGGGAATTTGATATGATGAAGTCAAGGGGGTAGAAACTAGTGTAACGTGACTGGTGTTCTTACAAGGACAAGGGATTGGGGGACAAGAAAATACAGGGAAAAGATATAAGACAAGGAAAGAAGATATCAACAAGATGAGTCAAGATGAGGTGTACACGGCAGGTACCTTGATCTTGAACGTCCAGCCTTCACGACCAGAGAGAAAACACTGTCATTTAAGCCACTCACCCCACGGTATTTGTTGTGGCAGTCTTGATCTTGAACGTCCAGCCTTCACGACCAGAGAGAAAACACTTTGTCACTTAAGCCACTCACCCCACGGTATTTGTTGTGGCAGTCCCACCAAACTAAGACAGGGAGTTCTACAGAAACCCAGTTAGCAGAAATGAGCAGGCTTTAGTATCCACTGGCCTCAGTCACTGGACAGGGCTGCCTAGAAAGAAGGTGACTACCACTTGAAAGCCAATGTGTACCTGGAAGATCCATTAGTCAGGGTCGTCTTGCCACCTCATGGCTGAAAGGTCTTCTCATAGCTAAACGCCAAGTTCTTTCCTGAAGAACAAACCCAGCAGTGCCCTAACTAGCTGCCCCATGCGTACGGAATGAAGCAGAGACAATGGGTAAGAGAAGATGAGACGGCATTCTGCCTTTGCCAACAGGCATCCAACAGTCTTGCTCATGGTATAATTCATGTTAATAAGGCTTGCAGTGGCTCTGCATTGAGCCAGCTCAGTTCATCTGGAAAACATTTCTGAGAATTCATTTTCCTGTGCAGTCCTGGGTTGTTGTACACCACTAGAATTTTGTTTAATTTTTTAACTTTTTTTTTGCATGGAATTTGAAATAGAAAAGTAGAGTAACAACCCTCTTTTTTCCTATGTTCTTGATGTCGGGACAAGGCATAAAACACTGTTGTGGCTCTTGTACGCAGCATCTGTTATTTGGCCTCTCATCTTAGTAACCAGGGAGCTGCTGGTCCTGCTTCATACTCAGACCATAGGATCTCTGACGTCACCTTCTGCAGATCTTGATTCAGGTCCATATATAACTCCCTGCCTAAAGAGTCTGATTTCTCCATAGAAACAGAACCAGGAGGATAAAGGAAGAGATAGATGTTAAATAGATAGATATGTAGATAGATAGAAACTAGAGTATGTGATTACAAAAGCTAAGTCTTATACTCTGGCATT
Source organism: Microtus pennsylvanicus (assembly GCF_037038515.1). Taxonomy (NCBI): domain Eukaryota; kingdom Metazoa; phylum Chordata; class Mammalia; order Rodentia; family Cricetidae; genus Microtus; species Microtus pennsylvanicus. Next base: position 45,980,584 of record NC_134584.1, read on the forward strand.
TGTAAGCCTGAGACCCAGGAACTTGGGCTGTCCTTCCAGTGTAAGCTGAACACCCAAGAGCCAGGAAAATCAATGCTATGAGCTCTAGCCTATGATAAGGGAGACAGATATTCCAGGTCAAGCAGTCAGGCTCAGAATCCATTCGCCCTTCTTCCCCCTTCCTGTTTCTTTATCAAACCATAAGTGAACTGGATGACACTATACCCCAGAGTCTACATATTCATTATTCAGTCTACATATGCAAATGCTAATATCATCCGGAAACACTCCCGCTGGCATATCAAAAATAATTTTGACCCTAATGTCTGGGACCCTTATTATCTATTCAACTTTACATGTAAAATGAACCATTAGGGTTGGAGACACAGCTCAGTAGTAGAGTGTACACGTAGCATGTGTGAGACCCTGGGCTTAATCCTCAACATGTCTCTCTGTCAAACAGAAAAAATAATTGTTGCAGGCATTAGTGTTTCCTATAGTGCAATCTTAACCTTGAAACTGCAAACTTAGCATCAGTAAATGACATATACAGAGTGTGATCTGATCCCAAGCAGCGTACGAATTCTCCACAGTTCTGTTTTGCCACACTTCTACGCCCTCATGTCCTGCCGATGGTCTTCTGAACTCAATACAGGCTGCATTTCCAGAGAATGGAGACTTTTATCCATAAGCTGTTGAATCTGACTCCACAACTGTGAAAGGCCTTAAACAGCCCCCTTTACAAAGTATATCTTCTGGTAGCCATGGTTTCTATTCAAACTCTGATCGATATGCTGATGTTCTTAGAGACGGGGCTAGTATAATTTATAACCAGCCTGCAATTTGACAGGAATTGCTTTACAAGAATGACTAGAGATCATTAAATTGGGAGACTGGAAATTTATAGCTTGTGTTTGGTCACTTCTACTTAGGCACCCAAGGAGCCATCTAATCAGTCTTCATATTCTTATCCATTGAGTAAGAAATACATCAGAGTTTTTCTCATTATATTGTCCTAGATAATGTTCAAAGTTTTATCCTGCTTAGTGTCTTCATTGAAATCTGTCTCTGGGAATAAATAAGACAGACTCACATATTTACATTTTATTTTAAAAGCCCTCAAAGTCTAGTATCAGATTCAAAGATCTTTGTGGAAATCACTAAAATGAATTTCCTCCATAACAATGAGCTTTTAAAATCAACTAGAGCAAAATATAAACAGAAAAGCATCCTTTTTTTAAGCCTACCTTGGTTCTGTAGACCATGGCATCCCCTGCCAAAGGTACCTAACCTCCATACCCTGTGACTGTCACCTTATTTGATAAAAGGCATCTTTGAGAATATAATGGAGTTAAGGAACATGAGATGAGGAAATTAACTGGATTATCTGGGTTGATCCTAGATTTAGTGGCAAGTGCCCATAAATAAAGAAAAAAACATATGGGCATTTGAGACAGACAGGAAAGAGAAACACACACACACACGTGTGTGTGTGTGTGTGTGTGTGTGTGTGTGTGTGTGTGTGTGTGTAGAAGAGAGAGAGAGAGAGAGAGAGAGAGAGAGAGAGAGAGAGAGAGAGAGAGGAAGAGAAAAGAGGGGAGGGGAGGGGAGGAGAGGAGAGGAGAGGAGAGGAGAGGAGAGGAGAGGAGAGGAGAGGAGAGGAGAGGAGAGGAGAGGAGAGGAGAGGAGAGGAGAGGAGAGGAGAGGAGAGACATGGTGTCATGGAAAGCTTCTGTTTTATCTCCCATTCATCCCCTCTGGAAGGAGGCATTCCTCTAGGATTATAGAGGTGACTGAACACTGAACAGATGATATCAAGAGCAGTTTATGTGTCATGTATACTCCCAGCCTGGGAAAGAAGACATGCAAGGTAACATAGAGATTACACTTGGTAACAAATTGTGCAACCAGACACTGGGTTAAACTATCAAGAAGATGGAGCAAACTGCAACGCAGTCCCAACAAAAGGATGTGACTGGCTTGCTATGCCTAATGTTTTCTACAGGTCTATCTAGAGAACACAACTGCTGAGGCAGATTAGAGAGGAATTGTGACCAGACCATAGACAGCTTTTTTGCTTTGATCTAATCGATGTCAAGGCAGCATGTAAAAATGAGTCTCGTTTCTAGGCATTATATTGTATCTATTGCTCCTGAAACCTGCATAGGCAAAGAACAAAATCTCAGCCAGAGCTTCCAGTGTGTGGCCTTGCCAATGCCATATCTGTGCAATTCTAGCCTGTAGTATTATTCTGCTAGCATAGCTTTCTTTTGTGTTTTAATACTTGTTACAACAACTGCAGCAAATTCTCTACTATTACCTCAAAACCAAAGCAGCATGAGCATTCCTGGTTGGGAAATCCAGCCTGACTTGTGTGAAAATGATATACTTAGGTATTGTGGAAAGAGGCAGTGTCATTGCCCCTTAAAAAATCAAAGAAAAGGAAAACCAGAGGTTTTCCTCTACCTATTATTAAAATTATAGAATTAATCATTTCTATATCATTAGTTACAGTTAATCTTTACCAACAAAACTAAGTGTATAAAAATTGATTTTTTTAAAGGTGATTTCATGAAAAATCCTATGCTTTTGCCCTTTAAGATGTATATTCTGATTGTTTTAATGTAGTTTCACCCTTTTAAAATAAGTTTTATTTTAAATAAATAAATTTAAATAAGTTTCATTTTAAATAAGTTTTATTTATTTATTTAACATACGAGTGTGCATGTGTGTGTGCATATATGTGTATGTGTGTGCATGCGTGTTATAGCATATGTGCGGAGGCCAGAGAGCAACTTGTGGGAATCTGTTCTCTTCTATTATAGGATCCTAGGGAACGACCTCAAGTTGTCAGGCTTGGTAGTAAGTGTCTTTCCCCACTGAACCACCTCTTTGGCCCATCATTTATCTTGGTCTATTTTTATGCTTTCCTAATGAATGTTTTTGATGATATAAAAATTTTAAGTTATTGATTTTCTAGTTTGCTTTGTAAATTTCTTTGTAACTGTCTTTGAAAATCTCTGAAGACTTATTTATTCTTTCTATGTATGTTTCTGTGTCTACGTGTATGGATGTATGCACATGTGCGCAGGTTTCTGTGGAGTCCAGAAAAGGGCATCACGTTCCCTAGAGCTGGAGTTACAAGTGGATGGGATCCACTGATGTGGGTGCTGGAAACTGAGCTCCAGTCCCCTGCAGCAAGTATTCTCAGGGCTGAGCCACCTCTCTAGCCCCTACAAGACCATCCTAAACATCATTTAAATCAGTGTTTATAAGAAGTGAGTTGTTTTTGTACCACTTTAGCAGCTTGATGTTTTCATCGTTTGACCCAAGATTTCATAACTTATTCCATGTTTATGTGCATAGTTTCTCATTACAGTGCACTTTCTCTAACTATTTAGGGATTCAGTTTATTAGATCAGAAATTAAAATATGCCTGTCTTTTATTTACAATGTATGTGTGTGTGTGTGTGTGTGTGTGCCATCAACCCAACTCATTATAAAAGTTGCCCCCTCCATGTGTGAGTTCATGTGCATATGTTTCTCTCTCTCTCTCTCTCTCTCTCTCTCTCTCTCTCTCTCTCTCTCTCCTTCCCTCTCTTACTCCCTCCTCCTTTCCCTCTCTCCCGCCCTCCCTCCCTCCCTTCCTCTCTATCCCTGCCTCCCCTCTTCCCCATCTCTTTCAGACAGTCTCATGGAGTCAAGGCTGGCCTCAAAATTGCTTTGAACATGACTTTGAACCTGTGATCTATCATCTACCCTCTACCTCTGGCATGCTAAAATTATAGCGTGCATCACCAAGCCCAGTGTCTGCTGGGTATTTAACCTAAGGCCTCATGCCCTTTAAGTAAGCACTCTGCCAACTGAGGTACTTCCCCAGCCTCATGCTTTTTATATTTTTCTATTTGTGGGGTTTTTGTTTCTGTTTGAATCTTAAGTTCTTTGGAGATTATTTCATTAGACTAACTTCTGTAGAAATTGAAAGTTGAATAGAAAATGTTTTTAATTACTGCACATTTGTTATCATTTCTCCCATTCTTATGCATTTTTTCACATCAATTATGAAGCAAATTCGAATTAGAAAGTTTCTAATGTTTATTTAACATATAACTCCCAAGTGAATGGCTCTTTTATTGCCTTTTTACTTTTTTTATTTGCAATATAAAATGGAAATTTGCATGATTGTATACATACAAACAGACCTTACCGACTAAATTTATGATGGAGGAAGGTCATTGGTTAAGAAATAAAGAAACTGTTTGGCCTCATAGGTTAAAAATAGGTGGGAGGAGTAAACAGAACAGAATGCTGGGAGGAAGAGGAAGTGAGCTCAGACTCGACAGCTATGCTCTCTGGAGAGAGACGCCATGCTCCCCGCTCCTGGGCAGACACACGTGATCCCAGGATGGATGTAGGCTAGAATCTTCCCGGTAAGCGCACCTTGGGGTGCTACACACCTGATTGGAAATGGGCTAGTCCAGGTGCGAGAGTTAGCCAAGAAGAGGCTAAATATAATGGGCCAAGCAGTGTTTAAAAGAATACAGTGTCCGTGTAATTATTTCGGGGCATAAGCTAGCAGGCGGCCAGGGTGCTGGGGACGCAGCCCCGCCGCTCATATTACTACAAATTTACTAGTAGTATTTATGTGTTTTATAATCATAAATGTAAGAATTATTTTATCAACTTTATTGAAAAATTGTGTACCTACCCATGCAATTTACCTCATTAAAATAAAGTTTCAATGCTTTATGGATCTTGTTTTAACTTATGCTTCATTCCTATATGGTAGCCCCATTGGGCATGTTAATTTCAATGGGTAGTGTGTAGAAAAGTAGGAGTCAAATCGTGGGAACAAAATAGCTATATTTCAGCATCTACCAACATGCTACTATGAGATGGCAAGGCACTCAGTGAACACACAGTCACCTGCACCTCATCAAAAGCTGAAGTTCAGCAAACAAATATGCACTGGAGATGCGGGAGAGACGGAGGGGTGGAATGGTACAGGCACAGGATGCTGAGATTGAGAGAGGAGCAGGTCATTGCTCAGAGGGGTGAATGAGATAACGTGGGGGTTGGGGAGATACAACTGTAGGGGGTGGATATGGAAGGAATGAAAAATTGGTAGAATTGGGTACATGATGTGAAATATCCTAAGATTCAATAAAAAAAAATGTGTTATTTAAAAAAAGCCGAAGTTTACCCAGGAGCTTAGTAGAAGAACTATAGGCAAGATACAACCTTAACCTCAGGCAGAGGCGTGGACTGAAGCCAGGGTGGGTGACAGTCAGCACAGTGATTTTACATGTATAGACTCCTTCGCCTAGTCCATATCCACAAATTCAAGTGGCCAGAATCACACATGCACATATGTTTATACATGTGTGCACATCCAAGTAGCCATAAAGGAAATTAAAAGAGTATTCTCAGGAAAAGCTGACTTACACAGAAGCAAAGACCTCCATGAAAAACTTTTAAAGACTTTTTAATAGAAATCTGGTAAGTCCATATGACTCACAGAAATACAGTTCAAAATTTTAGTTCTTCAAATTTCAGTGTGAACACAATCAAACATTTAAGGATAGTTCTCATGTGAAACAGAGAGACTAAAATATACAAAACTTAGGAGAAGTAGAATAGATAACAACATGCAACAAGGAACCAAAAGAAAGCCCTCAATAAGATTAAAATATTATAGACGTGAAAGCAACCACATCAGATGAGTTGCATCATTGGTAATCATAACTGGTTATAAGTAAAGGCTATTGTCAACTACAGTATAATTACACATCATTACTATTATAGTGTGAAGGAAAATCAAGTAGGAGACAACTATATTGGGATGGAAAGGGTGAAGAAAAATTGCAAAAGATAGATCATCTGCCTCATAAGCAAACCCACTGGCAATATCTAAAGTCAATAAATCAGTAAATAGCACATAGGAGTGCAGATGTCCAAAGCCCAATGACGTTTTGGTCAGTGATTGATTGCAACAGTAATCCCAGAAGATTATAATGGGGCTGAAAAAAACAAAGAAAGGAAAATCGATCAACTAACATTGCAATAGCTGTCATAATGGAACAGAGCAAGATATTTCTCTCCTTGATGGTGATGCTGTTGCAAATGGACATGCTGTTGTATGAAAGCATAGCGTGTACAGTTAGGCATAGCTGCTAATACTTGGTTGTGATTATAAATTGGTGTGTTGCTGGTGTGCATTTGTACCATTATTTCAGATGCTAGTACTTTTAGCTATTAAAACTAGTGCTTACTGCAAAATGCTGTGCAGGACTGTGTCAGGAATAGCCTCAATTATTTTTGCTTACTATGACTCTCGGTCATAAAATTTTCTCTTGTGTTTCATGTAAACGCACATTGACCTTCCTTACCAATCATAGCCCCAAAGCAAAGTACACACTGCCAGTGTTGCCAGTAAGGCCAAGCCAAGTGTTGATCAAGAAACAAAATTAAAAGGTAAAGTCTACAAAGGTGGATAATAAGAAAAGGGGTATCGCTCCCCTGGGCAGGCATGCCCCATAACTAGCTACCCCCTCTAAAGGCAAAATAATTGAACTGTTAAAAACACAAAAAGTTGCTTCACTGATAACAATACAACCCATAAAAATGCCCGAAGGACCTATATCAGATGTGGAGAGCCAGTCTCTTTAATTGGAGAACAGACAGCGTGCCCTCTCGCTGCCATGGAGATCAGAGCCACAGTAAAAAGTGGCATTGCCCTGGGATGGGTGTGACAGCCAGAGAGCAGAAAACTGTTCAGACGGCTACGGCTTTTGCTGCCTTCTAATGCTGTTTGAATTTTTAATTAGCCATACATATTACTTTGATAAGGAATAAGAATTAATTTAAAAGAGTAAAAATCCAGAAATATAATTTTAGCTAGCATAAAAAACTTAGCTTGTTTGCTAAGTTGTCTTCGGTTTCCAAGGGAGTGAGCCAGGGCCGTGGGGCTGGTAGCTCTGTAAACTGACCAAGCTTGAGTTTTCAGTAAAGCAGTTATACCGTTAGACAACCCTCATGAGAGGGAGGAGATGGAAGCACAGAAACTTCTGAGGAAATACACTTTGAGGCATAAAAACAAAACCAGGCAACATTTCCACTACAAGGAGGAAAGGTGGTGGGTGATGACTCTTATCATCTCTGCCGGTGTGTAGACACAGACTCAAGACTGCGGGGAGGGCGGAGTCACAGCTCCTGACCTGTCCGAGAAACGGCTCCATCTCACCATACTCCGAGCTCCCCACTCCTCTCCAATGTGCCTTCCTGTCTCTGTCATTCTCTCTCCTGCTCCCCCTTCCTCCTTCCTTCCCTCCCTCCCTTCCTCACTTTCTCCCTTTCTTCTTTCCTTCCTGCGTTAAACAAAAGTACTGAATTGATTAATTTTTCGTGTTATGCTGCTCACATGCGCTGTGGCACGTGTGTAGAAGTCAGAGGGACTCAGTTTTAGAGGAAACTCTCCATGACGTGGGTCCAGAGGATTAGACTCAGTTTGTCGGGCGTTGTCATTGGGTACAGGTCCGGATCTCTGACTCCAAAAGGCTTCTTTGGCTAGCTGTAAGTCATTCGGCAAGTAGGTATTGAGTGAAATCATTTTTTAGAAATTTTCTTTTAACAAGCAAACCTAAAGATGCAAGGACAAGGGGCTACTTAGTTTTCTTCCTTTGTTGACTTTGATTTGAGTATGAGTGAAATCTAATAATAAAAGAAGTTTGCATATCCACAACTAAAAGAAGGATGATCAGGCCTGCTTTCCTAAATGCTGGGGCTGGGAATAGCATCTAGGCACTTTCTGGAAGGGACACGTGGATCTTGTTGCTCTCTCCTAAGCCAAATGTGGCCTTAATCATGGGTGGCACATTTTCTATCTGCTCTTCTAAGTGGGAATAAAGCTTCAAGATATCTACCTTAATTGGAGTGATCCAAAATGGGTTTTTAGACTTTCTGTATCATGTTTCCTCATCCATGACTTAATCCTTACTCTACCTTGCAAAAAAAAAAAAATTCTCCATGTTTAAGAATCATCATTTCAGCCAGGCGGTAGTGGCACATGCCTTTAATCCCAGCACTCGAGAGGCAGAGGCAGGCGGATCTCTGTGAGTTCGAGGCCAGCCTGGTCTACAAGAGCTAGTTCCAGGACAGGAACCAAAAGCTATGGAGAAACCCTGTCTCAAAAATCCAAAAAAAAAAAAAATTATCATTTCATTACATACTGTAAGTCTTAAAAAAAAATCTGGCCATAAAAATTTAGAAGTTTTAAGACTTCTGAATGAAAAGATCCATGTTTTCATTATGTTGGACAGAACTGAGTAATTTTCACAACAGAATGAGGATGATAAATACTTGCTATTTTGTGTGGGAACAAAATTTCTACTATTTTTAAAATAACTTTATCTGACTCTTATTCATTCTCCCTCTCCCCCGTCCCTGTTCCCCTCTCTCTCCTTCTTCCCCTCTCCCTCTCCTTCTCCCCTCTCTCCCCTCCCTCTCCCCAGTCTCTGCTAAGGATTTATAACATCAGTAGAGTTTCCATCTTCACCCCCCCAATTCCACATTCGGGGTCAGCATGCTGCCAGCCCCATTGCTCTGGTATTAGAGTTCCCTGTACTGAGCATGCACCTGCTTGTAGTGGCAAGCCAGCTTGTAATTGGTTGAACAACCAGGCCTCTGCCTTGTTCCTTGTGTTCCTGGTTTCAGAGTACATAGTTACAGGGGAAAGGGAAAAAAAAAGCTATGATAACTTCAGTAATCAAGGAGGTGGCTGTTGCTTAGCAACAGAGGAAACCAGGTGCCTTGTGCTTGGGTTTGGCAGTGTACTACAAATAAAGAAGACCTGCCAATCATTCCCTGTCCTGGGGATCATTCAACACGCAGGTGCAGGGTGGAGCCTATGTGGAGAGCCAGCTCTAATGTCTGGCTTTCCCTACCTCCAGGCCCAATTGGTAGCTTACTGCTATTCCCTCCGTTGGTGCTTTATTCTATAAACGGCTTGTTTATGCCTGATCAGACATCTTATTTCTGGGAGCATTCTCCTCCACCTACTGACACAATTTCCTTTCTAGGTCTCAGCTTTTTATTTGGCCAATCAGAGGTCATTCTTTACTATGCTTAAGGATCCTAACCTTATCTCCACCTTGGACAAATGTCTTGATATTGTACCTCCAGCCATTTCCTCCACTGAGTACCAGAAGTTCAGGGTGTCCTAGAGTCTCCCTGGTCCTGATGGGTAGTACCACCTACTGGCCTCTTCCTGGAAGGCTTCTTCCTTCCCAGCCTAAATTTTTCCCTGTCTGACTGAAGGACTAACTCCAGGTCAAAGCCTCAACCATCTTCCCCACCTCTGTCCTCTCCCCACATAAACTCCATATTCATAGCTGCAATTCTCTGAAAAGTCCTGAAGTGTGAGTCACGATCAAAGTCCTTAAATATGATGCATTATCCATTTATGCCATGCTTTGCTGTCCTCGTTTGGTCCTTTGTTCTGACCTGAAGCTTCCTCCAGTGCTTGTAGCATAGCTCAGAAGAGCGTGCTTGTGAATGCTCAGAAGACTTCTCGTGTGTATCTGGGCTTTGTTCCTCCGGAGACTCTGATGGTGGAGCTAAAGAGATGGTCCAGCGGTGGAGAACGCTTGCTGTGCTCTTCCAGGGGACCTGAGTTCCATTTCTCGCAGCCACATCAGTGGCTCACAGCTGCCTGAACTCCAGCTGCAGGAGATCCGATACCCTCTCCTGGCCTCTTTGCATATGCACGCACAAACATACACTTTAAGAAGTGAAACCTTTAGGAAAAAAATCTATCCGTTCTCACTTTATCACAGTTGTTTAAAGCTATTTTCAATGTTTTATTTAAATGAAATGACACAAAATAAAAATAATACACACACACACACACACACACACATATATATATATATATATATATATTTGAAAGGGAATAAAAGTATCATTGTTTACAGATGGCCACATAACTACTACTTTAAATGATTAAAAGAAAATCTATTGAAACATAATGAATATACATTCACTAAGGCGGCCAAATACAAATATAGAGAGACCTAGATAATTGGTAAGAAAAATCTATTCTAAGGTAATAATTGAGTGTACAGGAACGTGCTTACCAGTGATGACGTTATAAATTGTAATTGGGCCCTCATGTCAGCCTATACGAAGTCCACTTGAGGCAACCACATCAGAAATATCATTTTCCCTTCTCCAGCTTTATCTCAACTGGTTCTGTGAGGAAATGGAATTTGAGTTTTGATTAGTAATTCCAGGAGCAAATCAAATCCCTATGTTTTAGCAGAAGGAAAGGGAACTTTGTTAGTTTCTAAGAAGGGCCTGTGGACTCAGAAGGATCCCATAAGAATACCAAGAGTTAACAACGGTACCTGGGTTGAGTGGAAGAGCTGAAAGTATACTGACCTCAGTTAGCACTCTTCAGAGCATTAGGGTGGGGAGCTCAGCTGGTGGAGAACAGAAAACAGGGAAGACACTGTCTGTTGAGGAGTGCCCTACCTGGGCTACTGCTACCATTGGTAAACAGCAGTGGAGCTGGGCAGGGAAAATTCAGTCGTAAAGTAGCACGTAAACAAGATCCTCAGTTTAATTCCTAGGGCTTGTGAATAAACAAGTAAATAAACACACACGCAGACGCACACACACAGTAATATCTCCTACTTTGGCTGCGGGAAAGCTTGCGGTATCAAAGGTAGACCATAACAAGCCTGAGAGCGGACTAAGAGTATGGACAACAGAGATGTAAGAGCTGAGGAAACCTGTGGGATTTTCTGCCTGAAAATGCCCTACTTTTCACTTGTATGCATGGCCATGCCATTGCAGTTTGAGGCCAACCACGGTAAACCATTGTCTTTACCTGAGCTCAGTAGACTTATAACAAGGGATGGCCATTTCCTCCCTAGATACTGAATACTGGGACTGAAATGGCTGAGACAAAATGTAAGATTCCAGAGCCAGCCATGGAATAGAAACCCAGCTCTGTTTGTTTATTCATTTATTCGGAAAGTGATGGGGGAGCAGGGGAGCTAACACCGAGTGATCAGTGTGCTGCCTGTGATGTCACGGAGGATGCTGAGGAGAGCAGAGTGTGGCTCAGGAAGGGTGATGCAGTCCTGTGGGGAGCCACTTGCCTGTGGTGATTAATTTGGCACGATGCGGAGTCGGAGACAAAAGGCTACTTTGGGATTTGGATATCCACTCTGGCTTGCAGTTCTCCTAATAAGTAGGGTCTTCATCTTTGCTGAATGATGCAGACCTGCGAGAATCTCTCTGGGTCCCTTCTTGAGAAATAGCAGCTTGTTGCTCTCTGTGTTTATATAGAAAACCTTGGCCACCCTGTCTAAATACACAACATGCTCTGAATGAAAGACGAAGGGCAGTGCTGGCAAGAGAACATCCTGAAGACTGGTGTGATGGGGGTTTGCCTTTAATCCTACCACTCGGGATGCAGATCCAGGAGAATCTCTGTGAGTCTCAGGCCATCCTGGTCTACTTAGTTCCAGGACAACCAGAGCTGCATGGAAATCCCCTCAAACCCTTATCTATCCCGCCCCCAAAGAAGAAAGAATAAAATGGAAAGGCAAACCCCGAGACAAAAACCTATAATCTGTAGGGTGAGTTAGGCCCCTTGCATACCACCATGCACAATTAGGTGGGTAGTTGTTAAAGCATCCATGGTCAAACTTGGTGGTTTTAATTAATGTACTCTATCTTATAAAATTGAGATCTTTTGTTATCTTCAAAGACACACTATCACCCACATTATTCACAATAACACATTTTACTGACAAGCCAACAGAACAATAATATAATCAAGATGAATACTGTTATAGCTCGCAAAAATAAAGCCAAACTGTAATTAACAAATGGTGACTCAAGTGGACTGTAATATTGCTGTGCTTGTGTGCTTTAAAAGTACCACAAATGCAATCATTTTTACTTCTCTAACGTGATAACTCTGTGCTTACAAGAATTGCTGTCAAAATAAAAGTCTACAGTACTATTCCCTAATGTGACAAAAAAAAAAACCCACACATCCTCATGAAAAACGAGCTCTGTGTATCAGTAAGGGCTTTCCAGAGAACAAGAACCTTTTGGAGGTATATGTATATAGAAAGAAAGCAATGTAGAAAGAGATTGTGAAGACTTGGCTGAGGCTAACAGGATTATGAAACTAATGTCCCAGAAAAGCTGAGCCTGAGAATCCAACTGAGGCAATGTTTCAGTCCTAACTCACAGCCAACAGTCCAAGTGTCAAGAGCACCAATGTTTGAGGGAGGAGACTGGGATGTCCCAGCTCTGGGGGAGAGTAAGTCTGCCTTCCTCCATGTTCTTTATCCAGATCTTCTCTGGCTGACAGGGAATGCTTCCTGTATTAGTGTTCTGAGAACTATGGAGAACAATCTTTATTCACCCCACAGATCCAAATGCTGACCTGGTCCCCAAACATCCACAGAGACAGGCCCACAAGTAATTTATCAGCACTCCATACATCATTTAGCCTGCTTAAATAAAGCGTGTCCTATTTATCACCTTGTGTTTTATGTTTATAATCTCCAAACAAAGCTAAGAGACGCTTACTCCAGATTCCTGTTCCCATTCCAACTCATTTTTTTTTCTAGCAATCCATGAAGAAAACATTGGAAAGTTAGGCTTTTTCTTGCCCCAGGGCTATGTGTAGAGACTTTATAATCAAAACCAAACAAACAAGCACAGAACATAAAGCAGAAGTGTCCAGCATGTCATAATTAGGTCATTTTATTATTCAGGAAGTGACAGAAGTTGTCCCTATGACTATGACAGCCCCTGTCAATCTGAGATGGAGAGGAAGCCAGAGTTAAGTCACAGCCAGCACACTTGACACCAGGAGCCAATCATATTTTCACTCCTTTACTTCTTTACCTTAACAGAGACAAACTGTTCTTTGACTTAATCATATTAGTGTGGTTGCTTTCTTCATGTGCTCCTTAGTTTTAAAACAATTACCAAGTAGAAACACAAAATTACACTATAAAACATACTGGAAAGATCAAGACATATTTCACATATGAACCAAAATGAATAGACTAAACAAAAATATTATACATTGCAATTTGCACTGTGGTGCACAGCTTTGAATTTTGAACAGGTGCTGAATAGAACTGGTAAATTAAGATAACTAAAGCTCTTGTTACTTATGTAATTAACCATTGTATTATCATTCATTCTTTGGTATAGACTGTTCATGTTAAGGTATATATAATAACACAGAACTTCATTTAAGTAATTTCTAGTATTTTATAATTTATTACTAAATAAATATATGTGATTTATTTGTGGAAGATATGGGATGGGGAAGGGTGAAGAAAATAATATTAGAATTGCATTCTAATGCCCATTTGTATTTGGCAAATTCAGAGAAAATACTCCAATATCTATTTTATCTTGATGAATTTAAAGTTTTATACCTTATAAAGAAACTGATGTTTTTATAGTTAAAATGTAGTCATATTTTTTCATCAGGACTGTAGATTCCCCAATAAAGACATGAAGACTTATTATTAAGTATGAAAACTTGGCCAATAGCTTAGGCTTGTTTCTAACTAGCTCTTATAACTTAAATTAATGCATTTCTAATAATTTACTTTCTGCCTCATGGCTTTATTACCTCATCTCCATAGTGCCCATTCTGCTTGCTCTGCATTTCCTGGCATCTCTGCCTTCTTCTTCCTAGTACCCTTTCTCTCTGAAAATCCTGCTCAGCTATTGGGCAAGATTAAGCTTTTTATTAAACCAATCAGAGTGACACATCTTCACAGAGCACAAAAAGATTATTCCACATCATTTCCCCTTTTTGTCTAAATAAAAGGAAAGGTTTTAACTCTAACATAGTAATATACATATACACAATAAGAACAATTATTAGGCATTATTTAAGTAGAGAAGAAAGATATTAACCTTAACAAATGAAATTATGAACAAATGAACAATAAGAGTGATCATTGAGTAAGAATTGCATTCTAGTGCCCATTTGTATTTGGCAAATTCAGAGAAAATACTCCAATATCTATTTTATCTTGATGAATTTAAAGTTTTATACCTTATAAACCATTTTCTATTATGACTTGTATTTCCATTTTAAAGCTATCTTTTTAGACCTCAAAACATGTTTTAGATAAACAATTTAAGCTTTTATGTCTCTCAACCTTATAAAATTGTATCTCTTATGTAAGTTTCTTTTCTAAATTTGGTAACAATGAAAACTGTAAAACTATAACTATGTAGTCTTCAATATCCATCAGAGATTCAAGAAAGATAAAATATTACTTGAGTAAACAAGAAGTACATTGCAAACAGTTTCCAAAACTATAGAAATGACAGAAATATCTGGCTGCCTGGACAGTCACCTAAGTTTCCTCTGCAGTGGTGGGGCATCCATCTTCAGCCTATAGGCCTAGAATATCTGACAGACTTTTTTGTGAAGCAGGAATTTTGAAGACTGTCCTACCCTGTATTGGTAAAGTTTGGCAGATGCTTTCCTTTGTGTCCAATTTGAACATCATACTGCCAGCAATGGCAGAAAGAGCAGCTACTTTTCCTAGTGGCTAAATTTTGTCACAAAGAAAACAAACACCATATGGATGTTTTTCTGATGTACATCATCTTCTCTAAAGTAGATTGATGCTGCTGGGAGCAGATATGTCTCATTGTCATGAAAAGCTATATTGTTAAAACATTAAAATGACATGTTCTGTAGTTCTCTGAAGTGATTGAAGACTACCTATCTATCTAAAATATATCCTTGTATGACCTTGAAAACAACATACCTAACATAAGTTTGATTGTTATAGGGAACTATTAACCTGTATTTCTTTATTATCCTAAATAGCTTTCAAGGACTAAAACTTTACATTATGTTTTAAAATGAACTGTATAGGTAAGTGCCTTAAACAATAATAGAAACATATATATAGTATAACAAAAATAACCTTAAATTTGTATCACTATACAAAAATCCATACCAATGTAAAATATTTGAGACTGTGGTTGTTCAAAAGTAGACTCAACAATCTACTCTTTTATCTCATTATGTCTATACTATTAAAGCCCAAGTAGAAGAAAAATTATTAAAGAATAAGTAATAAGTGTGCAAATTTGAGCTCACATCTGTATTGGCATCTAAGAAATATGAATTTTTGTAGAGGACATAATATGTTTCATTGACATTGTTAAAAATTGCAAAACATGATGTCTTAACTTCATTTCTTTTACTGTGATAAAATATCCTGCCAAAAAACAACTTAGAGGAAAGGGTTTATTTTAGCTCCTAATTCCAGGTATAGACCACCATTGCAGAGAGATCAAAGTGGCAGGGACTTACAGCTGCCAATCACAGTGTATCATATCCATTGTCAGTAACAGATAAAAATGAATGCATGCATACTTACTACACAGGTCAACTTCTCTACTCTAATATAGTCCAGGACCCCACACCAGGGAAGAGTGCCACCCTCAGTGGCCTGGGTCCTCCCTCATCAGTGAACATAATGAAGAGAGTTTCCCATAGACACAACCAAAGAGCAGTCCATCGAGACACTTCCTCACTGAGATTCTCTTCTCAAGTGATTCTAGACTGTGTCAACAATTAAAACCCGTCATCACACATGGCCGTCATTAAGAAGGCAAAGTAGCGTAGTGGAAACTGACTGGAAGGAGCCTCAGCAGGTAAGGGGACTTCCTGTATGATCAGGAGGACCAGGATTTGGACACCAGCACTCATACGACAAGTCAGGATTATAACCCCAGCTCTGTGAGGGCTAGACACAGGAAGACGGGTGGGGCTGCTGGCTTGCAACCAAGCTGAGAAAAAACAAGCCCTAGGCATAAGGGAAACTACGTCTCAAAGGAATAGGCAAAGAGTGAGAGGAGAGGATTCCTGAAGCTCTTTTCTGGCCTCCCTTAACGTACAGGTACACACACACACACACACACACACACACACACACACACACACATTCATTCTCCCACAAATACATACATATATACAGACATACATACATAAATCCTTTTTAAAAAGGCAGAGTGGCTTAGAAATCAGCATTATTACTGTTTTGAATTATAAAAATGTACCCTCTTATTTCTATACCTGAGAAAAGCTGTTCCTACCAGACATTTTAGTTATCCAAATTTTTTTTTCTTTTTTTTTGGTTTTTCGAGACAGGGTTTCTCTGTGGTTTTGGAGCCTGTCCTGGAACTAGCTCTTATAGACCAGGCTGGTCTTGAACTCACAGAGATCCGCCTGCCTCTGCCTCCCGAGTGCTGGGATTAAAGGCCTGCGCCACCACCACCCGGGTCCAAAAATTATTTTGAGTTGCATAATCTTCCCAGGGCATATTTGCTGCCCAAGAAAACATGACAGTCTTCCCAAAGATAACTGTGATTAAATTTCCTGCCAGTCTAATTGGTATTTAGCATCCGATATTATTTTTAATTTTAACATTATATTTTAGGGTTATTGTGCTTGTACATGATGAGGTGGCAACGTATATCTGGGTTCAGAGGACAGTTTTGTGTATTTGATTTTCTCCTTCTGCCTTCACATGGGTTCCAGGGATTGAATTTAAGTTTCCAGGCTTGACAACAAAAACTTTGACACACTGACCCATCTTGTTGGCCATAATTTTATTTAAATTTTAAGAAATTATTAACTTTATTTTCCTCCATCTGAAGGTAAATTCATATTAGTTACAACGATGTTGTGATAACCTAGCTAACTTAAGTAATACGTTGCATGCTAAAATATTTGTATTTCTACATGCAAAAAAATTTAAGCATTCCTAGAGTTTTAACTATAAAATATGGAAGAAATTGTCAAAATTTGAAAAACGTATAAAATAAGCAAATAACAGAACTTTGGGTTATTTTATAGAAAATTCTTCCAAAAAGTAAAACCTTACATATACACTATAAACATTGTTTTCCTTCTTCAGCTGGGTAGTCACCAAATGTGTTCCAGCCTTGAAAATTACTCAGCTTTTGCTTCCCCAGGTTGCAGCCTCCTAAGAATAAAACGGTGTTGCATAAATGGCAATTAAAAACTTTTCTTGCTCCAGCCCCACCTGCTATTTCAGTCCTTCAGTCACTTTCCACACACCTAATTACTCACGCTTATTTATAGATGAATTCAGAGGGACTGCTGACTTTGGCAAACAAATAAACCCTCGTAGACTCCATTAGTTCAGAGAGATCTACCTTCCCTGAACTCGTGGCTGTTACCGTAGCCCTTTGTTTCTATGGAAGACATGGTGTCCCCTGCACAAAGATGTTGCCGTTGATGTTTTCATCGGTACTTGGACGGTTACCAGCTTCACCTTGGCTTGAACTGCGAAACCCCTAAGGATATTTGAAGTAGCAGCGTTTGAGACTACAACCACAGTTAAGGACAGACATATGTTTTTCCATGAGGAGTACAGGAAAGGAGATTTCCCAGGATGCATTAAGGATCAGAGATAGCCACGGGGTAATCTGAGCCCAGAATATAGAAAGTACGTCCATTTCTCTTAATACTCAAACTTTCAGACCAGCAGAACCCCTCTCCGTCCAATTTTCAGACCTACAACCTGGCAAAAATATAAGCAGATGTCTTTGACTAGATATACCAGTCAAGACTAGTTTTTTGAACTTGAATCTACATAGGAAGATGAAAAAGACAAGATCTGAGTAAATTGGAAGCATGGGGGACACAGAAGATGACAGAAGGGGAGAGGGGAGGAAGAGAGAGGAGTGGATAAAAATATATAGCTCAATAAAAACAATAAAAGATTATTTTTCTGGTCATAGATGATAACATACTTTGGTAAACCAACTATAAATTTTATCCTAGGTAACTGAGTCCTGAGAGCTATATATTACAACCAACTGACTGGAGTTTTGACACTCCTTCTAAGCACAGAAACCTCAGTCACTAACCTATGCTAATAGTCACTGTTTAATCCTTTCTCATATTAATTTAACAAAGACTATGACTTAGATATTGGTATAAAGAGTAACTCATCCTATTTTCCTTTCTCCCAGATTTAGGTGGGGTTTTTTTTGTTGTTGTTGTTCTTGGTATCTGATAAAAAGAATATAAAGACTTTGATAGATTGAGGCTCATTCTGTGTATAGGTTACTAAATAAATGAGGTTACCATACCTATAGCAGTGCCCAAAGTCCAGTCATTTGGCTATAATATATTTAACCTTTACCAGGAACCAATGTTTGAGAAAGATTTATTTAAGATATATATATATATATATTCCTACATGGATGTATATACTCTCTGTGCCTGTTCAGTGCTCACTGAGGCCAGAGGAGACCATCAGATCCCCTGAAACTAGACAGTAGTGAACTGCCATGTAGGTTCCAGGAACCGAACACAGGTCTTTTGTGAAAGCAGCCAGTTAGTTCTCTTATCTGTTGGTCCATCACCCCATCACATCCCTTTTTTTTTGTTTTATTTTATTCTTTTGTGTGTTTTTTTTTTGTGTGGGCATGGAAGTGGGTGTTCAACGTTGTGACCTCCTTAAAGAAGAGATGAGAAAGTATAGTGTCTCAGCTTAAGTCACAAGTATTTGGAGGTGTGACATACATGAGTTTGGTGCTCATTTTGTACCCCTTAAGTGGTGACGGCAGCAACTTCCTGATAAAGTACTATTTGCCTTGATAGTCATTTAATAGATCCTATTCTATTCTATGTGAGAGCACAAACTCTCAAACATCTTGATGCTTTGTCCCAAAGGGGAACCTATAGATCCCCTGTATCCAATGGCTCTTATATCCCTTTAATTTATTTCCTGGACCAGACTGTCTGTTGGCCATGAAATCTGATACTACTGTTTACATTGGACTATAAATTCTGAGCATGGTTGAGACAACACTGGGTCTTCCTCAGGAGGGAAGTTTATTCTTAGGGTAAGGGCAAGTAGCTGAAACTGAGTTCCAGAATCCCATCTCAACAAGTCCATCTAGGGCTGTGGTTCTAAACCTCTGAGTCACAACCCCTTTGCAGGTCAAAGGACTCTTTCACAGGGGTCGCTTAAGACCATCAGAAAACATAGATATATACATAATGATTCATAACAGTAGTAAAATTATAGTTATGAAGTAGCAATAAAAATTTTATGATTGGGGTTCACCACAACATGAAGAACTGTATTAAAGGGTCACAGCATTAGGATACTGAGGGAACTATTTTTACTTTTAATAATAATAATAATACAAAAATAAATATAAATTTTATTTGCACTTTTATAGACATAAGATATATACTAAAAATGATTCCCAATGGCATATTGCTATACCCATGGATCAGTGCAGCACTCAACCCTCATCAGAGAATCTTCTTGCAGTAGATGGTAATTAACAGAGACCCACAATTGGATACTATGTGCACAGCGAGAGACTGTGAAACACTCAATCCTAAAGGGGATATAACTTCATCCATTCCCTCCCCTCAAGGATCAGGGCTCTTTGCTGAAGAGGACAAAGAAAGATCCTTGGAGCTCAAGGTGGCTGATGACTAATATAGAGAATAAAGTTAATGGTTTTAAAAAAAAAAGGTAAAGTCTTTAAAGAGACAGAATAAAGTAAAGTGATAGAGTAAAAATAAGCCGCGTAAAGATGAAAAATTCACAGAGAGTCTGGATTCTTTGTATTATTGTGTTTTCTTTAAAATTTTTGACTGTGACGGAGCTAAGTACAGAGAGACATTTCATTACCTGGGCTGCCAAGCTAAACCAGAATGGATATAAGGGTATTACGATTTCGAAATTTGGATCTAAGGACATGATGCCTTGGAAAGGAGTTTCTTCTTTTGTTTTCACAGAGGATGAGACTCTATGGATTTCTTCAATTCCGATTTGGTATGATGGACCACGTCCTCCTGAAGGGTTGCTGTGAACATCTTCAGAAAATTGCTTTGCTCAACTGCCAACTGAGATGAAACTAGCACACAGGTTATACCATGAAAGACCTAATTAACGACGCCCCCATTCAGCAGGAAGCAGTTTGGAGAGAAAAAACTGCGCCCATGTTCCCAAATATAGTTTATAAATGTTCTTTTACATTTAAAGGGGGATATGATATAGGTATGAATAATTTGCATTAGTATAGATTTTGCTTTATTGATAGAGATTTAAGGTCAATTTTGTTATATGTATAAGTGTTTCTGATTTTGATTAAGGTATTGTGATTGTGTAGTTCATTTAAATATTTACTGTATAATTAAGAAATATAGGTTGTTAAGGGATAATCATCGATAACAGTAAAGCTTCTAGTCATGTTAGTTAGATTTTCTAGATATATAGAGATATATTTTAGATAGACATTCTTCATGTCTTTCAAAGATTATAGAATAGGACATTTAATGTTTTAATAACTGAGGACTTTTCATGACAATGAGACACTCTGCTCCTGGCAGCACCAATCTACTTCAAGAAGAAGATGGGCATCGAAGAGGATCCTTATGGAGTTTGATAGCCATTTGGGCAAGAAACTGCTCTTGCCTGGACTATTGCATAAACTGGACACAGAGAACCCGCAGAGAGAGGACTACTGAATTTGCCTAAGGTGAGATGATCTTTCGGGGTTCCTGATTCATGAAAGAGTCTGCAAGACATTCTGCAGGACACAACAGATAGTGACTGAACTGACTTTGAATTTTCCTGCTTTATGGAAATGTCTGCTGGATACCATGGGCCTGAAGGCTGAAGACGGATGCCCCAACGGTACGGAGGAACTTTGGGTGACTGTCCAGGGAGTGAGATGTCTCTGTCATTTCTAGAGTTTTAAAAGTTGCTTTTTTTCTTGTTTGCTTAGGTAGTAATGTATCTTTTTGGAGTCTTTGATGGAGTTAAGAATAGTTAGTTATAGTTATAGTTTTCCTTAGTTATGATAAAGATTATTGTAATTTTTACTTGATAACTGTTTTGTTATATGTAATTTTGCTATGTTAAGGTTAAAGCCTTCCTTTTTTTGTTTAAACAGAAAAAGGGGAAGTGATGTGGGAGTGTCATATATCAATCTGTTGATTTCATTGGCTAAGCAATAAAGAAACTGCTAGGCCCATTGGATAGGCCCACCCTTAGGTGGGAGGAGTAAACAGAACAGAATGCCGGGAGGAAGAGGAAGTGAGGTCAGACTCCGCAGCTCTCCTCTCCGGAGCAGAAGCAGGAGAGACACCATGCTGCCCGCTCCAGGGAAGATGCACGCTATGAAGCTCCGACCCAGGATGGACTTAGGCTAGAATCTTCCCGGTAAGCGCACCTAGGGGTGCTACACAGATGATTAGAAATGGGCCAAAGCAGTGTTTAAAAGAATACAGTATCTGTGTAATTATTTCGGGGCATAAGCTAGCCGGGCAGGCGGCTGGGGTTTTGGGGACATAGCCCTGCCGCCGTTCATATTACAACAGATGACTCCATGGGAGGTGGAGAGCACCGTGGAGGAGTTGGAAAGAATATGATCAAAATATATTGCATGAGAAAATTTGAAAAAATCTATATACAGTGTAAGCACATACATAAACATAAAACACATAGACATAAAATTTAAAAACATAGAAATGAATCTTCTCACAAATCATTGGAGTGCCAAGGAGCAGAAAAGGAGTTAAACTATTCAGACTCAGAAAGAAAGCTAGAGAGAGGGATGGGAGTTTTACCCCTCCCGCCACTAACCATGGAACCTTACTGGTCTGTGAGCTTAAAACAGTCTCTGTGCTTCAATGTACTTATCTTTGAGAAGGAAATGACCAGTTCCTACCTCAAATAGCAGTATAAAATTTAAGTCAGGTAATGCGTGTGACGTATTCATGACAGCATCTGGCCTGCTGAGTGATCCGTAGGTGGCCATCATTAGCACCAGGCTTGCCTGGATGTTGTGTGAGTCAGAAAGGAACAAAGAGTCGCTCTACTGTCCTTTGATAATGAGGGACTATTGTAAGCCCACACATGGAAATACGGAGGATTAGTGATTGGTAATTTCTAAATCATGTGGCTGATTTCCCCATCGTTCCTTTAGACACCTATGCATATTATATTGGCGGTGCCCCACAGCCTGGTGTCTGATGACACTGTTGTGGTGAGCTCCACATGTCAGCTGTGAAACTTAGTCACGGAGCTTTAGCTTAATGTGTGGTCTATGAAGGATGCCCCTCTCACTGGAGTACCTGCAGTGGAACCAAATCTCCCAAAGCAGGCTGTGGATAGCAGGAGTTATTAGCTTGAGCACAGTGTTCTCTGCTCTGACATCTAAACGGCCAGAGAGCAAGACTGCCATGCATTGGCCCACAGGGTGTAATGTTTCTCTTCTTCCTGTAACTTGTCCATGGATGAATGCCAGAGGAGTAGTGTGTTTGTTCAAATCTTCCTGTTGTTGGAAATGATGGTGAGCTTTGTTTTAATGTCTTATGGAGTTTTCATGAGCAATCCAAGCTTAATTGTTAAGAATAATTGTATTGAAGTTCATGTGGAATAAAAGTTTATGAATGAACTTTTCATCTACTTTTCTCCACAGTTCTTAATGTAAATTAGTCTTTTGGTTCTGAGACTTCCCTAAAGGAAACTGTCTCCTTATTCCCTTTTGGCAGCTAATGGGTCTTATCCATTTTGAATGCAAACTTTATTCTAACAACAAAAAACCACTAAGGCAACTACCATTCTCAACCATGGTCTACATTTTCCCCCT
This sequence comes from Microtus pennsylvanicus, assembly GCF_037038515.1. Classification (NCBI taxonomy): domain Eukaryota; kingdom Metazoa; phylum Chordata; class Mammalia; order Rodentia; family Cricetidae; genus Microtus; species Microtus pennsylvanicus. The sequence goes on from NC_134584.1 coordinate 46,003,300, forward strand.
TTCTTAGCCCTTTTCAAAAACTGAAGTGGACTTTGTATGTTTATCGGTGGGGATGAGATTGGCTGACAGAGGGCTAAGTGTTCCATTTAAAATCTCAGTCTATGGCGTTTTTAAGTTTAGGAAGCCACTACGTTCTTGACCACGGTGATAATGGGCAGCAATAACAGTGTTAAGGTCTGTGCTTCCCAATAGCTATTGGTTTTAAGAATTTCTTTGATGTCAATCCTCTATTTCTGTTAGTCAGGTGCACAAGATCATCTTTCTTTTTATATTGTCTTGTCCCCCAAGCATTCCAGTTTAGTGGCTAAGCATTTGGGGAAAAAGCCATATGGTCTTTCTGGCTCCACTGAGTGTCTACGATACCCCGCTTCTGCTGCTTGCATCCCACAGCCTCTGCTCATCCTGTTTCCTGCCGTCCAGCTCTCTCTCTTTTTTTTAATTCTTTTTTTTCTTTTTTTTTATTGAGAAAAGGAAAAGTTTCTACCTCCCCCCAGCCTCCCATTTCCCTCCCCCTCCTCCTACCCTTCTTCCCCTCCACCCACTCCTCTCCCCCTCCCTCTCCAGTCCAAAGAGCAGTCAGGGTTCCCTGCCCTGTGGAAAGTCCAAGGTCCTCCCCCCTCCGTCCATGTCTAGGAAGGTGAGCAACCAAACTGGCTAGGCTCCCACAAAGCCAGAACATGAAGTAGGGTCAAAACCCCGTGCCATTGTCCTTGGCTTCTCGTCAGTCCTCATTGCTCGCCATGTTCAGAGAGTCCGGTTTTATCCCATGCTTTTTCAGTCGTAGTCCAGCTGGCCTTGGTGAGCTCCCAATAGATCAGCCCCACTGTCTCAGTGGGTGGGTGCACCCCTCGTGGTCCTGACTTCCTTGCTCTTCTTCTCCCTCCTTCTGCTCCTCATTGGGACCTTGGGAGCTCAGTCCAGTGCTCCAGTGTGGGTCTCTGTCTCTATCTCCATCCATCACCAGATGAGGGTTCTATGGTGATATGCAAGATATTCGTCAGTATTGCTATAGGATAGGGTCATTTCAGGTTCCCTATCCTCAGCTGCCCAAGGAACTAACTGGGGACATCGCCTTGGGCTCCTGGGAACCACTCTAGGTTCAAGTCTCTTGCCAACCCTAAGGTGGCTCCCTTAACTAAGAATTGCGCTTCCGTGCTCCCCTATCCAACCTTCCTTTATCCCAATCATCCTTTTTCCCCAAGTTCCCCCCATCCTCCCCTTCTCCCTTTTCTCTCCCCATCTCCCCTTACCCCCATCCCACCCCACCCCCAAGATCCCAATTTTCTCCCTGGCAATTTTGGAAGAATGGATGAAGAAAGTGTGGAATATATACACATTAGAGTACTACGCTGCGGTAAAAAAACAATGACTTCTCGAATTTTGCATGCAAATGGATGGAAATAGAAAACACTATCCTGAGTGAGGTAACCCAGACCCAAAAAGATGAACATGGGATGTACTCACTCATAATTGGTTTCTAGCCATAACTAAGGGTCACGGAGGCTACAATTGGTGAACCTAAAGAAGCTAAGTAAGAAGGTGAACCCAAGGAAAAACATACAGTTATCCTCGTGCAGCTCTCTTGTCTGAGTCTGTTTTCCCTCTCCCTGGAAGCCCTATCCCGAATGGTCTGTCACCATCTCCCTTTCAAACTCTTCCCTCTCCTCTCCTCAAATAATGATGGAGCGAGGTCACACCCAGTTCTCACACTCTATCAAGTATTTTCTCAGTATTTTGCAGAACACCAAACATGCCATTTTAAAAGAGGTGTACTTTTTTTTTATTGTAGTATGTTAGCTCCTCAAGATTGGGACAATGTGTTCTCTATTCTAGTATGCTGTTAACGCTCAGTGAATATTGATGGTGGCAGGAAAGAACAAACACACACACAAAAAAAAACCACCTTCCAGTTGTAACAGAAAAGCAAGATTCAAGGAATCAGATTAAAACTATAAAGACAAGTTGGTTCACGCAGCACGAACCTCTAGCAATCCAGTGGTTGCTGGGAAAGGACACCGTTTCTTCCTAACGCTATCACTACCATTTGCAGAGTTCTCTTCATGGCAAAGCAGAGTCCCATTAGCTGTCTAGGATGGTTGACTGCCAACTCCGTCCTGTGCTTCCCTTCACAGCCAACAGAAGAAATACAGCTTTTGTCCTAGTATTTGAAACAATAATTTGAACTCGCTCCTAATTCAAAATGCTTGGGCTATATGTTTAATCCTGGAGTTATTAACTGCAGCCAAAGGGCCATCTCTGGCACTGTGGTAGGACAAGTGAGTTCGGAAGCTCAGAGTCAGTGTGGAGAAAATAGTTGTTGTCGGTTGGTTTCTACTCTTTACTCTTTTGGGGGCCCACTGCCTAGCTCCTAAATAAATCACACACGGGCTTATTCTTTCTTATGAATACACAGCTTTAGCTTGGCCTGTTTCTAGCTAGCTTTTCTTAAATTATTTCATCTACCTTTTGCCTCGGGGCCCATATTTTTATTTCTGTATATCTTTTCTTTCCTTCTTACTCTGTGTCTGACTGGGTGGCTGACCCCTCCTTTTCTTACTCCTTGATCCTCTCTTGTGCTTTTTCTTCTATTAATTCTCTCTGTATAACAGCCTGCCTATCCTTTCTCTTGCCTTGCTATTGGCTGTTCAGCTCTTTATTAGATCAATCAGGTGTTTGAGACAGGCAAATAACACAGCTTCACAGAGTTAAACAAATGGAGCAAAAAAAAGAATGCAACACATCTTTGCATCATTAAACAAATGTTCCACAGTGTAAACAAATGTAACACACCTTAAAATAATATATGGATAATCTCAGAAAAGAGGGAGGAAGGGATAGATATTGGTAGAAGTCAGTATCAAATACCATTTGTCACCATGACAAACACCAAAGAAAAATGACCAAAGGGAAGAAAGGTTTCTTTTGCCTCATGGTTTCAGAACCTTTATTCTATGGCCCGCTTTTGGGCCCAAGTTAAGGTTGATAATGAGGGCAGGGAATGTGTGCAATGTGCTCTCTTCATGACAGCCAGAAGGCAGAGAGTGACGCAAAGACAGCCCCCAGCAGCTTATTTCCTCCAGCTAGGCCCCGCCTCTAAAAGTTCCCACTGCCTTTCATTATTGCCATAAACTCATGACTCTATCGACTCTGTCAATAGATCAGCTCATCGATGGAACAGAACTCTTAGCATCCAATCATCTCCCCAAAACCCCCCACCCCTGATACTGATGTATCCAGAACCAGCCACTCCAGGAGGGAGGAGAGAGGCTCTTTAAAAACTAACAAAATATATGGGACTCAGGCAGGCAGAGGTGGTGCACGTCTTTTATCCTAGCACTTAAGAAGCAGAGGCAGAGGCAGGCAGATCTCTGAGTTTGAGGCCAGCCTGGTCTACAGAGTGAGTTCCAGGACAGCCAGGGCCCATAGAGAAGTCTCTCCTCTCTGTCTCTCTCTCTCTGTCTCTCTCGCTCTCTCTCCCCTCCCTCCCTCTCTCTCTCTCTCTCTCCATATATATATATATATATATATATATATATATATTCTTATGTATGTATATATATGAGTCAGAAAATTACAATACTCGCAATGTATACCTGAGGTGATGTGAGCAGTAAGCAATTTCTCTGGAGAAGACTCTGGTGGAGCTGTCTTCCAATTGTTCGGGATATCCAGTGATACAGCAAAAGCTGTCGCATCTGCTGTGTGTCATTCATGTTGGAGTGGCTTTTCTGACAATACAGCTACTCAAGCAAGGAGCTCGTCACCTGTGCTAGTATAAATAACCCTAACACAATTGTTGTTTTACCTAGAACATTTGGGTAGTATTGTTTCTTTGATCTATTTTTTTAATTCGGCCACTTTTTCTTTTTTTCCCCTTTTATTAAAAATAGATTCTTTTCTCATACAATACATCCTGATTAGCTTTCCCTCTTTTTACCCACCTTAGTTCCTCCCACTTCCCCTTTTGGTCTATTTTTAGTGCCCTATCTGAGGCAAAGAGACATTTGTTCATATCTCCCCAGAAAAAGTCACACAACAAAGACAAACTAAAGAGATGTGTGTTTGAAGGTTAATTCTGCATGTTTCTGAAGAGTAGCAGCAGAGATCTGTAATGCAGACAGGAAAGAGAACTGTCTCATTGAGACACTCACAGGAATGTAGGAATGTCTGTCACTGTGACAGAGTGCCTGAGTAAATTTAAATTGAGTAAGAGTTTGTTTTGCTCATGATTTCAGGAGAGTAAGTTCATGATTCTTGGCTCCAGACACTTGGACAGAGCATCATGGCGGTAGACGCATGTGGCCGAAGAGGTTTCTTAACCTCATGCTACACAAGAAGCAGAACAAAGAGATGGAACTAGAGACTCTCTAGTTTGTGACGGTATCCTTCCTGTCACCCACTTCCTCCAGCTAGGTCCTGTCTCCTGAAGTTTCTACCACTTTCCATAATTGCATCACTATCTGGGGAACCGAATCATTGGACATGTGAGTCTGTGGGAGAGATTTCATATTCAGATCATACGTTAACTCTCTTGTATGGTACTCTGAAGAGCACAGTCCATTTCAATGGAGAGAGCCAGTTAATTCCACCATCAGCAAGGAACCATCAGTGTCCCATCTACTACCTACACTGAGCTTACTTTCTTTTCCGCTCTTCGGCTCCTTTTGTTCCAAACAAACCATCTACTCTTCAGTTTTCCCCATGTTTATTCACATGTGATGGGTCTAGTGATCCATGGGCCATGCTTTCATTACTCCCATGACCCCTATTTCCTCATTGCTCCTACATATGTATCTCTCCAAATCCTACTCTGCCTGCCAGTTCCTCGGTTCTATTAGCTGCAGGAATCTTCATGGGGAGAAGAAAAAAATGTGTCTTGGCTTTGAAAATTGCATACAATTTGGAGAGAAAGAAAAATAGTTGCAGAAAAGTTGGACAGAAAAGCAGATATGGAGTTATTTCTGGGACAGGAAGAAGGCTGACTCACCAGTGGGACACATTAAAGATGAACAAGAGGTAAACAGAGCAGAGAAAGTGGAGCTACACTGATGATCCAAGTCTTGGAAATAAGGACCTGCTAAAGGTGTTGAGCAAAGAACTCCTGAGTCCACTGTTTTTACAGCCAAGTTGGCGTCTTCTTCAGCATACTGGCCAACTAGCTCGTGTTTCTAATCTCCCTCTGTTTGTTCTGTCATGGATATCTTGGGGAAACCTTGTTAGGCTAGAAGTTAGCAGTTAGGAGCTGCTCATACCATTTCCTGTGGTCCTCATGGGACAACACTGTCAGACTCAATGTCCTTATCTTGTAATAAATATTTCTAATGTCTTCCTTTGGTATTTAAAATAAAATTCATTTGTAGTAATACTGTATCTACCTAAAATGTTGCAGATTGACTTGGGCTCATCTTATACCCTCAGAAATGCAGGTCTTAAAGTCCTAACCTCTACAACCTCAGAACAATTTTGAGAGACTGACCTGTAAGGTCATTCAGATAAAATGAGGCCATTAAGATGGACTTTAATTTAATGAAGCAGCTGACCTTATTTAAAGTTGAATGCAGACATGCACACTGAGGTGCTTAGAAGGTAGATAGTAGAAGATCATCCACGAGCTAAGGAGCGAGGCCTGGCACAGATCTTCCCTCACAGCTTCCAGAGGAAGCAACCCCCTCACTGATACCTTGATGTTCTACAATCACCGCAAACTAATCATTTGTTCAAGATACTGGATGAAGAAATTGTACTCTATTATAGCAGACCCAACAAACAAGGTCATTAATTATATAAGGAGATCCTTCTGTATTTGTGTTGCTTTCATTGGTTTATAAAGAAACTGCCTTGGCTCTTTGATAGGGCAGAACTTGTATAGACTGGGAGACAGAACTGAATTCTGGGAGAAAGAAAGCAGAGTCAGAGAGAGCCACCATGAAGCTGCCAGATCAGACATGCTAAATCTTTCCCTCGACCTCATGATGTTACACAGATTGGTAGAAATGGGTTAAATCAGATTATGAGAGCTGGTCAAAAAGAGGCTAGATATAATGGGCCAGGTAATAATTTAATTAATACAATTCCTACATGGTTATTTCGGGGGTTAAGCTAGCCAGGTGGCAGGTGGTGGGACGCAGTCCGCTCCTCATACTACAATATATAATTATTATATTGTAATATAAATATGGAAAAATGTAATTTATAATAAAATACACATTTTATATGAAAATGCCAGAGTGTAGTTATACCATGCAGCAGCTATACACTATGCTTGAGTGGCAGTCTGACTGTAGCCTGGCATGGTGGGCTGTGTTGGCAAGGAAAACACAAAACCTTGGGTGGTATCATCCTGGCACATGATTTTCCTGAAAAAGTAAACGATTCTTAGCAGAGTCCCACACCAAACAAATTTACAAAGTAGATGCATTCCTGGATAATTCAAAAGTATGTTTTGTTTATTTGTAAAACAGGGCTGGGTTCTAGGCAGAGATCACTGTAAATGGGCTCTTCACATAGATGACGTCTTGTGGAACATTTGGAGGTCACAGACAGTGCTCACTTTCCTGTAGTTCTGCACAGTGTGAAGCTGTCTCGTGTCTCCAGGACACTTCATTGAGTTCATTAGGATACTTCACAGTCATAACACCCGAAACGTCTTATTTCTAAAGTATCCCCTAATAAGGAATATTCCTTTTATCTCATTCTCCTCACTAAGATTCAAGGAGAGAAATTATATAACTCATGACCTTGGGTGTTTAGTCAGTCACATTGCACTTCCTGTCATCATTTCTGCCAGGGGAGCCTTAGGGCAGTAACTATAAAGCAAGCAATATCAAGCCAAAGACTTGTTACTAGGTTCAATACAGAATTCTAATCAGTGATTTTCAACCTGTAGGTCATAACCCACAGGGATTGCCTAAGGCCATCAGAAAACACAGATATTTATATTACAATTCATAACGGCAGCAAATTACAATTATAAAGTATCAACAAAAATAATTTTATAGTTGGAAGTTACCACAATATGAGGAATTGTATGAAAGGGTCACAGCATTAGGAAGGTTGAGAACCACCGTGCTAGGCAAACACTCTACCACTGGCTTATATCACAGGCCTTTCAAAGCATGTTGTTTATTTATTTATTCATTGTGTGTGTGCATGTATGATAGGAGGTCATGGTGGTTGTACCAGGGTGCATGTGCAAAGGTCATAGGACAATTTTGTAGACTCTCTTGTCTTCTTTCACTTTTGCAAGGGCTCTGGGCATTGAATGGAGGTCATTAGACTTGAACAGCAAGTGCTATTACCTGCTGAGTCATCTCCCAACCCTTCTCTCACCTTAAAAGAAAAAAATAAAAGTAAAACCTTTTTATTTTATGGCTAGAAACCAAATATGAGTGAGTACATCCCATGTTCCTCTTTTTGGGTCTGGCTTACCTCATTCAGGATAGTGTTTTCTATTTCCATCCATTTGTATGCAAAATTCAAGAAGTCCTTGTTTTTTACTGCTGAGTAGTACTCTAATATGTATATATTCCATACTTTCTTCATCCATTCTTCCATTGAAGGGCATCTAGGTCGTTTCCAGGTTCTGGCTATTACAAACAATGCTGCTATGAACATAGTTGACCATATACTTTTGTTGTATGACAGGGCTTCTCTTGGGTATATTCCCAAGAGTGGTATTGCTGGGTCCAGGGGTAGGTTGATCCCGAATTTCCTGAGAAACCGCCACACTGCTTTCCAAAGTGGTTGCACAAGTTTGCATTCCCACCAGCAATGGGTGAGTGTCCCCCTTTCTCCACAACCTCTCCAGCAAAAGCTATCATTGGAACAATGGCAATGGGTTTTTGATCCTACTGCACGTACTGGCTTTGGGGGAGCCTAGGCAGTTTAGATGCTCACCTTACTAGACCTGGATGGAGGTGGGTGGTCCTTGGACTTCCCACAGGTCAGGGAACCCTGATTGCTCTTCGGGCTGATGAGGGAGGGGGACTTGATGGGGGAGGGGGAGGGAAATGGGAGGCGGTGGCGGGGAGGAGGCAGAAATCTTTAATAAATAAATTAAAAAAAAAAAACCTTTTATTTTGAGACAGAGTCTTGATGAATTGTTCAGGCCAGCCATGAACTTTTAATCTTTATGCCCAAGACTTAATGAGGGACATTTCATTCAAGTCACCACATCCTCATCCTCCTCCTCCTCCTCCTCCTCCTCATCATCATCATCATCCTTCTCCTCCTCCTTCTCTTCCTCCTCTTCTTTGTCCTCCTCCTCTTCCTCCTCCTCCTCACCACCGCCATCAGCAGCAGCAGCATCAATGGGAGTGATGTTTGAGATTGAACCAATGGGCTCTACTGTCAACTACATCCACTCCTTCTGTAGTTTGTAGCCAGGTCTTGAACCTGTGTTTCTTAGTCTGGTCTTGAAATCATGAGCCATAGTACTGAGTACAGACTTATGCCACCATGTCCAGCTGGCATTTTCTAAGCTGATTCAAAGGCATGGTCTTGACAGTGCCACTTGACACGTCTAATGCTGTGTGTTAAAAGGCTTCTGCTTTGAACTAGTCCCTACTGGGTGGAGTCTGGCAGCTGTGTGTTGTGTATTTTGTCTGTGTCTACAAGATGCGCAGGATAAGATGCTCCCATGATGTTTGTGCTACTCCAGAGAATCTCCCAACCAATTCTACCACCCTTTCTTCTGCTTCTGTACTAAATGACTGAACATTCGTTGTCAGGAAGGCCAAAAAACTGTGTCATCTAAGATTGAGCCCTGGCAGTGCATTCTCTCCTTATCCATCCTGCCTGGCTCCAAGCTCTGTCCACACGGTGTTCATTCTCCATCTTTCCCAAGCTTATCAAGTTCCCACGTGTCAGCTTGTGAGGTCTGACTTTCCCTCCTTTAAAGGAGCATGCCCATTGATTAAGGAAGGAACCTCATTATTTCAACATTTCCTCCTCTGACTTCCCTCTGAAAATGTCTTGTATTTATGAGGCAGAAACTGATTTTTGTTTGTTTGTTTTGTTTTGTTTATTTTTCGAGATGTTTTCTCTGTAGCTTTGGAGCCTGTCCTGGAACTAGTTTTTTTTGTAGACCAGACTGGCTTCAAACTCACAGAGATTCACCTGCCTCTACCTCCTGAGTGCTGGGATTAAAAGAATGCCATCACCACCACCCAACTGAGGCAGAAACTTCTTGTAGCATCAACAGTTACCAGTCAATCAGCCATGTCACAGTCTGAGAGTCCTTACTAATTGATTTTGTTATGTGAACACCACAGAGTGTATTTACACAAACTAAGATTGCTATGATGTCACTAGGCAATAAAATTGCACAGGACTCCCTGTACCCCCTGTAAATGTGGTCCATCATTGATCAAAATGTTGTGTCGTGCCCGTATGTAATAGAACCCAACTTGAGGGCTGTGGATGCAACTCAGTTGGTGGAGTGTTTGCCTAGGTTTCAGGAGGCTCTGTGGTCAATCCCCAGCACTAGATACATGGGGCACGGCAGTGCATACCACATGTTGACAGGAATATCAGAAGGTCAAGGTTACCCTTGATGGCATAGCAAGTTCAAAACCCGCTGAGTCCAGTCTCAGAAATAATAAAACAACTTGAAGGCACATACACCAGAAAGGGGGCGTTTGCTCTTGAGTGACAGGGGTCTCAAGGAACTCAAGAGTAGAAAGGAATTGACACGGCACAGGAAAAAACTCAAAGAAAAATCACGAAACTATTGACACTTGTCAAACCCTTGTTTGTTACTCCCTGTGGCTCATTGTCCTCTTTTATGTTCATTGCTTCTTTTTGCCTTCCTGGGCACATGATGGAATTCCAGTTCTGTGAGAGAGACACACCCCTGTCCTAACTGAATTGGATCCACTCTCTGGCTGAGTCTGTGGCATACTAGTGCTAGGAATCAGATTTAATTCGGGGGGGGGGGGGAGATCTCATGGGTTCTGGTCATAGATATGACTTACTGAGGGATGGTGGTCTCTGAAAAGGGAAATGGGTGAAGGAAGACTTGCAAGGACTCGGCCCCCGCTGGAGAGCATAGCAATCTTGCAGGGAGAGAGAGTTCAGGTAGTGGAATCAGAGTGCCTAGGGGTCTGGAGATAGCCGGGGTGCCCACAGTGGTAAGCTTTGCAATTCGCAGGTTGTGTGTAGACTATTCAGAAGGTATTGGGCTTGGTAGGGAAAAATTTAGTCTTCAGGTCCATGTCGGTCCTGCCTAGCAGAGCTTGAAAACAAAACAGAAAGAATCAAACTGTCTCCAAGTGACCACATTCCAGAGCAGAGCTCTGGCATATTTATAAGAATACAAAAATATTCAGCCCACAAACCCGTGATGTCTGTCTTCCAATCAAACCCTGACCAAAGGAATGAAGGAGAAAATGACAAGGAATTGTTCTGTCCTAGAAATTCTCCGAGCACTAGTCTCATATTAAGGCTATTGTTATTTTTGTCCTTAAACCCCTCAGTATCGTTTGACACGCTATGCCAAGCACAGTCACTACTCTTACTTCAAATGATTGAACAGATCACTTAGGAAAAATGAGAGTCATAGGCAAAAGTAGTTGCTGTGCTCCAGGAGTGATTGATTGATTGCAAGTCTCTTTCCCCGATTTCTTCCCTTTCTGTCTCTCTGTTTCTCACTTTCTTTTCTGCCACCTCTTGTCTTTCCTCCCTTTTCCACTTAGTCAACGTGGGGGTGCACTGTATGTTTTAAAAACCCCTACAGTTAGTTTTTTGAAAGAGTGTTTTAACTCAATTTTGAACATCCCATGCCCTCCCTAATGCTAGTCTAAAGCCTTTTTATTCAGCCTGCTCCCGGGCCTGGATCGGTGGTCAATTCAGGTAAAGCCTCTATGTGCCAGGCTCTATTTGCCATGTCACTGGGCCAACAAAGAGGACACTTTGAGTGCACCTGTGTAGACTGTACCCATGTCCGCCTCTGCTGTTCCCGCTCAAGAGATCATCTCTTCTCGTGTGGAGTGAAGACTACGACAGGCTCTGAATAAAGTGAATGAAAGTGGAGAGGAGTCCACAGAGAGCAAAGAAAATAGTCGGAGGGAGAGGCGGAGGAGGCAAAGGGCCGGGCCACGCAGGGAAAGGGACCACTCAGCGACGAGACCCAGCGGCGAGAGCAGAGCGCTCCAGCACCGCGCGGACAGCGGGAGGCGAGCCGAAGGGGCGCGGGGGCTGAGCGCCCTGCACTCGGACCCCAGATCGCAGGAGGCGCCCAGAGTCGCCTGGGTTGGGCAAGGTCCGGAGCGATCGCACGCACCTCGGGGGTCCTGCGCGCAGCCACCCGCGATGAGCGAGAGCAGCCGCGTGTGCTCGGGCTACTACAGCCTCAACCGCAGCTTCGTGGAGCCCTTCCAGTGCCCGCGGCACGGCGACGGGGCCGCGCTGCTCTACTGTTGCGGCTTCGCAGACCTCAAGTACTGCTGCAGCGAGCCGGGCAGCTACTTCCCCTACAAGCACAGCTACATGTGGAGCCTCAGGTGGGCAGGGCACAGCAAGGCTTGGAAGGGCGGGATGGGGCAGAGCAGGGGGGGACAGGGCAGGGTAAGATGACCCCTCCCGGACCTGGGAAAGTGACCAGTGGAAGATGGAAACCGGAATCAGGGCGGTCTCCCAATGCCCACTGTATTCAGGTCCTTGTGCCAAGGCGCCAGGCGTCTGAATGGTAACTCTACAGGGCACCCTGGAGACCAGTGGGAACCCTGTGCATCCCAGCCTACCTCAGAGAGGCTCTACTGACAAGACTGGGGGTTTTAATTCCTCTTTAAGTGTTTGTTGCTTTGATACATTTGAACCGAAAGGAGGCTTCTGTGGGGAACACGGGTATTAAAGACCAGAGGAGTACTTAAGCGTTATTTAGGCAGCTGGAGTCCTTAAATTGTGTGTGTGTGTGTGTGTGTGTGTGTGTGTGTGTGTGTGTGTGTGTGTATTTGCACAGATGCATACATACAACTGGACTTTATAACCCACTCTTCTCAGAGGTTTGGACACCGACACAGCCCAAGCAGGCTGAAGATGGAAGAAAGCTTGAGTTGCTCAGATTACACAGGCAGCATGGTCTTTCTGAACATCCTTCCCCTACGCCCACACCGTTTGACCTCTGCTAGATGTCAGGAGGCATTACTTTCAAAGGCAGGTCTTTCTTGCTTCTTTTTCCTACAATGGGGCTTTTCCTTGTTTCTGTTGGCCCTTATGCAGGTGTTTTCACCATGAAATGCTCCCCCTAAAAGGTAGCAAACTTTCAGATTTTAAAGTGGATTCTTTTCTTTTGTCTACAGAATGAGTGGAATCCTAAGATTATAGGAAAGAACTACTGCTCCTCCACTATTAACTCGTGTGTGTGTGTGTGTGTGTGTGTGTGTGTGTGTGTGTGTAGACTGAGACAGACACACACACACACTGAGAGAGAACCAGCTAGTGGGAGTACAGCATAGTACAGTGCTATTCCCCCACCCTCTCATCATGATCCAGAACTTGGCATACATGCCAGATCAACAGCAAACTTATTTTTTTTGAGGCAATAAAACAAATACTATTTTTCTGTATCACAAACTTTAATAAACTCCCCAAAGGGCTGCCTTCTGAGCATGTTGTTCTTGAGTAGGAGAAAGTTGTCAGAAAATAATGCCAGCTTATTCTCCCTGGATTATTTGGGGGAAGAAAGTGATGTACTACCCCATCATCTGGGCTTTTTGAGACTAGCTCAGTAATCCGTCAGTGAGCGTTTGAATGACAGAACCACCTCAAGTCAAACACAGTTGGAAACGGCGTCCAGGATCTTCAGATCTCCCATGGTGGCAAGGAGAAGAGGCCATAAAAGCTTCCTAAGGTTTGTGAGAACACAAAGGAAGGAACAGTCTGTTGGGATCTACTTCATCAGGAAAACAAAAATGAGCAGCTAGCTCAAAGTTAGGGAGATAGAAAACCACGTTAACTAAGGGCATTGTAATTGGAACACTGAACTCGGGGTTCCTGTGAATTACTGGGCTCTGAAAACACTACAGGGAAGGAAATTTATTAGACCTTCATTTTTCTTGTAGTCTTTGTTCTTCACTGCTAATTTAAAATGCTCCAACTGCGAAAAATATTACAGAAGTCCCTAGCTCTGGAATCGAGATTCCACAGCTCCCAGAGAAAGACAGCCACAGCTACCTCCAGGTCGGTGAAGGTGCTGAGTGGAAGGATGGCCACGTGGGTATGAGAGCAGCTTCAGACACTTTCCAATGGCTGGCAAAGCGACTGCTCTGGGATGCCAGGAGGAAGGCTGAGTCTCCCTTTCCAGCACCAGTCCCTTTCCTTTTCCCCTCCTCTTCTCATCTCCTAAACTCAAAGGGTGTCCTTTAGTAATCTTCTCCAGGACTTTAAGAAAATGAGGCTTATTTGGCAGGACCACTCACGGATGGATGCTGGATAAGGATTTGGTGAAATGACCGATTTAGGAGACTCCTGGATTCTCCATCTTTACACGGAAATCTGCAGGCACATATGGAGCCGGGGCACGAAAACAGCATTAACATGCTCTTTGGGTTTCCTCCAAATTGTATAATTTTGAAAAACAACGAAAAAAAAACTTGCACATTGAACATTCATGATGTATATGTTGAATTTCATTAGACTGACAAATTTTAATCTAGTAAATTACTTTTTATTTTGAAAATGATTTTCAACAACTGGGTCTCATTTCAGGAATCCAGATATTCCATTTATCTGCATTGTGCACAGACTAATTCTAAATGGTTTACATTCTTATGTGTCTGTGTAAAGGAACATGAACTTAACCTCCCTGGTACAGTTTGCAGAAGGCAAGGTACAAGGATTTCTTTCCTAATCCTATTAGAGGAAAGGGCATGGCAACCTCCAAGCTGAAGTACATAACTCTGTCTGGAGTCTGATATAAAATTATCTAGTCATCACTATATGCAGGACTGGTTGGGATAGGGTCAATAAGCTAAGCTTAAGAATTTGAAACTTTGACTCCATGTTGTTCTATAGCTCCGGAGATGATCTCTTTGTGTGCAAGGGTGTTTTATCTCCTTACATTAAGGGCGAGTGGAGTGAACAGCCTGTCACCTTCAATACTGTTCTTTCCTCCCAGAGCAGTGATGCTCCTGGCTTCCATGATCAAATTCCCTCTTTTCCTTCCTTTTGCTAAAAGTCAGGCTTGCCAGCGGCCTGATCCCTGAAAGAACGCAGAAGCCTGAAGACACGCCAAGAAGATAATGAAGACTCAGATCATTATTTTTCAGTGATGTGCATCCTGAATTGCTACAGCAGATCAATCATGAGTTAATTAGTGTTTACTCTCATCTGTTGACTATTTTCTACAAGCTAAACACACGTAAATACTGAATGTATTCATGCTATAGGAAAACTGACTGAAGTCGGCTTTTGAACAGACTAACGTCTAATTGTGTTGTTTACACATGACTCAAGAGACACGTCTGCATACAGTTCAGTATGACACTGGCTTTCCAAATTCCCTCCCTTAGTTAATAGTACTAAGTGCACAAGTCTGATGAAAATGCTGCTTCAGTGTCTAGCCATATGTGTAACCACATAAATGAATGACTCCAAATGAGGTGCAGAGAAACGAAAGGAAAATCTCAGACTTTGAAAGTGTATTTCATATACATTCTGTAAACAGCTTTCTTTTAACCAAACCCTCTTCTTCTGCAATGGTTATGGTTTTGTATACTAACGTATGGTATCTTTCATATATATCTCTAAGAGAAAAGTTTTTTTATCGCTGATAAATACGTTTCCTGACTCTTAGAGAAGCAAGTATTTTCCTGCTTATCTTTTGCTTGTGAAACTGGTCTGTCTAAGGTGTGGTATTAATTTGATTAACTTGATTTATTGGACTGGAATATTTATGACATTCCTAGAGAATCATACGATCTTTGACCTGTCTCATAGATGTCATACAACTTGTAACATACAAAAATTTTTAAAAGTCCTTGAATGCAATAGACAGAATATGACAAGAATTCAAGAGGAAAATATCAATCAATTATTGTCTGTAGTAAGACAGGATTTGCTTATGAATGAGTGAGAGCAAGAATGAGCATCGGCGCCTTTGGTTGAGCTTAAGTGCACAGCGGTTTGGCTGACATGACTTCTTTTCTGTTTCCTCAGCATTGGTGCTCTGATTGGACTGGGAATCGCCGCCCTTGTTTTGCTTGCCTTTGTCATCAGTGTCTGTGTTCTCTGCTATCTGTTTCTGTACACAAAACCTCAAAGATTAGACAATGGCCTTAAACTTCAGCACCTAGAGGCATCCTCTGCCCTAGAAGGTAACCCAAATCTATTATTTATAATCTGTTACCTATACCATATCTTAGCTGGGGGACAGAGCACACTGTTAAGACGGAACATTCTTTAAAGATTCCGTTTACAGTGCAGCCTTGCAAGAGTTCACGGTGAATCAGCCTTAGGTGATGGCATACTTTAGGGAAATAGTGGTCAAGAAAAACTAGCAGGCTATAAATGCCCTGTGGAAAGGAAGTCAGTGGGCCAGTACATTCACTGGGATATATTTAATTCCATTTTAGTTATCAACACTTATCCTCTTGGAAAAATTACATTTTGGCTTTCTGGTGGAACCAAGGACATCCATCAAGTACATAACACAACAGAACGCCCAGCAGCACACTCTTGCTACTGCACTTTACACGGGTCAGTCAGTGGTCAAACTGGCATCCAGTGTGAGGAAGCAAGGGGGCATCAAAAACAATTCAGAGGTTTGCAAAAAAACTCGAAAAACAAATATAACATTCTGTTACTGAATAGCCTGCAAACTAATTAATTCCATTGGTGTAGGTATGTAACTATATATAACTATGCACAATGTAACTATAAAGTAGAAAGAAACTTTTATGCATAATTTATGGCCTGTGTGTCTGTCTACTTATTGTTTCAGTTATAAAGCAGTATAGACAAGTCAGTTGTTATCATCATAAAACTATCAAAACTGTGTGGAAACTGATTTCTATTAGTGTATTAGGAAACACCAGTCATGAATTTTGGCATGTGTGTATGCAGAATATATTTTAAAGAATATATAGGTAGCAATACATAAATTTAGGATCCACGTTGACATATTTAGAACGGCATAGGAATGTTTATTGCTTCCATTTCAAAAGAAAAGAAGAATCTTTCTTAAAATAGAACGTCTCTGTGTTTTAGCTGAATGATGGGCTCTGTCACATTTATGAAGTACCTGCCCTGTGACCTTATCAAATATGTCACCATCACCGTGTGCCTGCATGAGCTGTAGTCTCCTCTGGGGAGAAACAGAAGAATCTCCCCAGTCCCTCATGTCCTCTTGTCATAGTCGAGCAGGACAGATCCCTCTGGAGTTCACATCCCAAAGCGCTGATAACAAGGAGCCAAACTGACAGGCTCGGAGCTGAATTTAGTCCAAGTGACTTCGATCCAGCTTCTCCACAAGCACAACTGTGTGGTTGATTAGTGGGTATCACATCATCTGACTGTAAGAGGAATTATTGTCTCATTCGCTTAGATGATTGAATCTAATCATGGTCCTGAATCTTTTCTATGATCAAGAATCACCTGTGGTGGTGGTGGTGTGTGGGGGGGAACCATGTTAAAAAAAAACAGTGTCTCAGTCTCAGCTGTTCAAACAAGTGCCTCTTCTTCCCACTCTTCCTCCTACTTTCCATAGCAAAATCATGGCGAGACTCTTAAAATCTACGCCACCCCTCAAACCCTAACGTTTTTCCCAGCTCTCTCAGTGGATACAACTCTCCTCCGTGACCTTTTGTGACTGGCCTTCTAGGTCTTTCTTTTTCTCATCTCCTTTGCCAAACCACATTGGGTCCTTTGCCATTCCTTGAGATTCTTGATCAGGGCCTTTGCACACGCTGCCACCATTTCCTCAGACATCTGTGTGACTCGCAGTTCCTTTTACTCTTTCCTGAGAGATCCTTTTTCCAGGAGTTCCTCCTTACCTGCACTCTTAACTTCCCTTCTCCTCTTCCTAGCCAATTCCTCCCCACCCCTCCCCGCAAAGCATTTTATTTACTGGTAACAGAAATTACTGTCTACTTACTTACCTATCTGTTATCTATAAATTATTGATATTTCTGACTAGAGACTAAGTTCCAGCAAATAATTTTTTGTCATTTTTGTTCACTATAATATCCCCAGTGTTTATAATACTTACACATTTCCTGAAATGAATTGACAAGTCTTACATCTTTACTGATCCCAGGAATGTCTTTTGTGTAACACTGACCAAGTATGGTCATTGCTGCAGGCATTAGACATACATCGAGTGCACCTTCTATGGAATTCACTGTGCTAAAATAAAAGTGGTTCTTTTTCCCGGTTTAGCTCAAGGACTATTGCAAAATTTTATTTCCTGTTTGCTATGTGTCCCCAGAAGCATAATTACTGGCATGTCAACTCAGACTTGGCATGTTTCTTGCTCTTTAGTGGATGAAGCCAGTTAATGCACTTCTTATGAAGTTCGATGCGGCTGCTTTCATGCAATGAAATAGCCCCACTTTGTTCCTCACAAAATGTATACATCAAGGTAGCAAGTTAATTTAATAGACCTTTCCTGAGTCTGGCTATTAGAAAAACAGCATACAAAATGCAAAATAACCAGTGCCTTGCTGCTGCTTTCAAAGGACGTGATTTGGGTCCTGTGGATTGTTTTTTTCTTATTATTAGTAATTATAGTGCAGAGCCCAAAACAAAATAGGTAATCCATATGCTGCTGGGATAGAAAAACGGGTTCCTCTTAAATTGACCCTTTGAAATGATAATTAAATACTGTGCACTTTATTAAATATGAGTGTACCATCCCAGGGTTTTCAACACCTAGCGAGAGCCGAGAGATGCCTTTGTTCAAGCTATGGGGAAGACAAGTTAGGGGTGTTACTGCATTTAAGATTGGCAACTTAAGGAAATAGTTGTATAATTAATCAGGCCTCTGAGTAGTATATCTGAGGAAAACTGACGTGACTGGCTAGAAAGCTTTCCTTTCAACACTGTCTCTTCTTTAAAAATTCCTCCACATTATTTTAGACTAATTTCTTAAAATTATCTGTTATTTCCTAAAATTCTAATTACATATATCCCCCTTCTGTTTCCTGCCTCAACCCCTCCCACATACCTTTCCTTAAATTCATACCCTCTCTTTTCATTGGTTGTTTCGCACTGTGCACACTTGCACACGCGAGCACGTGCGCGCTCACGCGCACGCGCGCACACACACACACCTAAACACATAAGTATAACCTACTCAGTCTGTACAATGATACATGAAGTATGCTCTCAGGGTTGAATATTTGGTATTAGATAATCAATTAGCGTGTTCTTTCCCGGGGAAGACTATTTAGATTAATTTTTATAATGGAGACTGTTTTCATTACAGGTAATTTGGATGGCCTAAGAGGAACTCTGTTTTTGTACTTATTACAGTGGATGTAAGGTCCTGAATCTTTTCTTTTCCTATAAATGACAATGGTGTGGCTCTAAAATACGCTAATCATAGATCACACTGCCAGGATTTTTGCCTATTTGTATTCCATGGTATTTTGATTTTAAATATCTACAGTTTAAGGCTTTACAGTCTCTGAACTGATCTTGAAAAGGCAGGTGGGTCTCTTTGGGCCATGGTTGCAGACATTAGTAGCTTAACCTGCGTTGTCCACACCATACAGAGCACCCCT
The DNA here is from genome assembly GCF_037038515.1 of Microtus pennsylvanicus. Taxonomy (NCBI): domain Eukaryota; kingdom Metazoa; phylum Chordata; class Mammalia; order Rodentia; family Cricetidae; genus Microtus; species Microtus pennsylvanicus. The sequence continues at coordinate 46,022,022 of NC_134584.1, forward strand.
CACTGAACAATTGGTGGGTTTTTAAATTGTGGCTCACAACTGTTTTCTTCTTTTTAAACTTTTACATTTTGGCTTATGCACATTTCAAACGCCAGTATTCAGAAGTCTCTATTGTTTCGCCTCAGATGCTAAGTTGCCAAGCAAAAGATGCCCATATGAAGATACTCCTAATCACGAGGGATCATGTCAAGGTTGTGGGAGAGTATTCATGGTCAACGACAGAGCAGTCAGAGGGACAAGATCATAGATCACCACTTCTCAAATGTTTCCATAGTGAAGGTGTTAGAGCCTTAGGAAAAAGGAAGTCAAGGCCCAGAGTTCTCAGGGCTAGCAGGGGAGAGGTCTGCCTTAAAACTTCTGAGCTTCAGCACTTAATCGTTTCTCATTTTGCTTAAAAATTTATGAGAATTTTCAACTGAGTGAAGCTTGCTATCCTCTTATAATGGCATCTGTCTCCCATATCTAGTAAAATTGCTGCTTCGGGAAGATAAAGCCTGTTCACCCTGAGGCATCGAGTAGGCTTGAGTAGGTCCTGTGGGGGTGATGGGGACTATCAATGACAGGGACTCTGAGAAGTGCTGTGTCTGAAGAACATGAAAGGCGGTGTTAGAACTGTTAGGAAGAACACAATTGTACAGAAATAACAAACCCTCTCAAGCTGGTGTTCTGTGGTCATCTTGGAAAGGTGAAAGATAGAAATTAAAAGGAGGAGATGAATTAGCAGTAAGGCACAGTTAGTTACACAGGTGAAAAACAAAACTGCACATAAAATACCAAGAGAGTAAATTGGGGGGGGGGGGGGAATCACATAACCATTTGTTGTACCCATGAGCAAAATGGGTCTTAGGCTGACTTGAAATGGTTTTGTGTTTCTTCTTAGAAGATGTTCTTGCTTCCTCAGAAAGAAAAGTTTCTTTCTGTTCATGTTCATTGTAGAAACACTGGAAATACGGAGAAGTCAACAAATGCTCTCAGCATAGAGGTGAAAGGTGTCAGCACTGCAGTGAATATCCTTCAGGGAAGAATTCCTATGTATCCCTAGATCACATATAAAGCAAATTGGGAAATAGCAGGACATGGCAGCTTTGTCTGATCCCAGCACTCAGGAGGGTGAGGCAGGATGATTGCAAGTTTGAGGCAAGCATGGGTTATATGGTGAGAATCTCCCCCCACCATGTGTGTGTCTGTCTGTCTGTTTCTGTCTTTCTGTCTCTCTAGTTCCCCTCCCCATCCCTTTAAAAAAACACAATAGTTGTATCTTCTTTGCTATTAAATGAATTCTTGTTATTATTTAATTCATTTAATCCATTTAATTTATTACTTCACAAAGCACCATGACTTTTGCTGTTGATAGAATAAACATTTTTTATATCTCTCTGCAGATTTACTGATTGTAAATACTTTGCTTCATTAGTTTTATCCTTGGTACTTTGTGAATATGTTCCTTTAAACTCTAAGAACAAAGATACTTCCTCTTGTGTGAACCCTGTGCACACATCCGAGTTAACAACCACAACACTAATGCAGCAACATACACTCTGGGGCTTATATTAAAGTTTCCTAATCTCAATAGCTAATTTTTCTTATCCTGGATCTGGTCCAAAATTAATTTGTATACTTTTATTTCATGTTTTCTTTAATCCTCAGCCTTTCTTTTTCTTTTATGCCCCTGATAGTTTTGAGGATGAAAAAACAAAGCCACATATTTTGTGCAGTGTCTCTCAATTTCTGTTTGTCCGTTGTCTCGTGATTGGAGAGAGAGCATCCATTTTTACAGGAACACAAGAAGGTATGGTAGCAAAGGACCACAGACAGCACACAGTCTTGGCTGGCTTGATTAGCAGTGATAGTAGCGTGATTACAGTGAGGGATTTGGAACCACGAATATATCCTGTTCCTCTGTGAATTTCCAGCCAGTCACTGAATTTTTGACAACTGTTATTACGATGACACTTATAAGTGGTAATTTTCCAACTTCTTACAGCTTTTAAATGTATTATTTCACTGCTCCCCTGTTTATTTATCTTGGTTCTTTGTGCCACTGACACAGAATAGTTCGACTGTATAATTTATAAAGAAAAGAAGTTAATCTTCACAGTTCCGGAGGCTGGGAAGTTTAGGGTCAAGATGGCTGTGTATTGAGCAGTGAGAGCCGAAGTCTGCTTCTCAGATAGTGAGCGCCATGAGGCAGCATCTTCTTGTGGAACAAGGAGAGAATGGGCAAAAAGAAGCTGGCTACTTCCCTCCAGTCCTTTTGTAGGATTGCTACTTCACACCGAAGGACAGAACTCTGGTGGTTTAATCACCTGCTGAGGTCCTCAGTTCTTAATAGCTTATGTCGCCAGTTTGAAGTCATGTGCCTTTTAGAGGAACACATGCATTCTGGCCATAGGGTTGCTGATTCATTTGAAGGTCAGCATGGATTTGTGCATTTTAAAACATTATTGTTGTTGTTTATTTTGATCCATCTGACATTTGGTCAGTGGATATTTGGATGTTGGGGTGTGTATATGTGTATAATATATGCACATTGCATGCAGAAGCCAGAGGTAGGCATTGAGTGTCCTGCTGTACCAGGTTCTGCCTTTCTTCCTTGGATCATAGTTTGTCACTGAGACTGGATCCAGGCTGCTGGCCAGAAAGCTCAAGTGGTCCTTTAGGGCTATCCACCCTCTATAGTTCTGGGATCACAGGCATCCACAGGACCTTGTTTCTACATGAAGGCTGAGACCCAAACTCACATCCTTATGATAGCCTCGAGAGCACTCCTAACCACTGAGCCATCTCTCTCGCCATTGAACAAACTCCTTCAAACTGTATCCCATGCCTGCTTGAAATCTGTCCATCATTTTGGGAATACTTTTTGTTCTCCAAGACTTTCAGTACCTTCCTTGTTCCAACACTGGAACCTACCATTTCTTTAAGAAGAAGCCTGGCTCATTTCAGGTGGTAACAGTGTTTATAAGCCAAGCAGGGATACACAATATTTAATTAGCTTAAAGACTTCCACTTCCACCACTCTCTTACAGACACACTGAACACCTGTTTTCCTTCCATAATCCTTAGCAGCGGAGTACCTAATCTGAGTGTACACACATATACAAGATGGGTATACTTTCTACCTACCTTCCATAAAATTACTATTTTACACTTACTTGCTTTTCCACAGTCTCTGTGGCTTTGGGTATTATTATTTTTTTTATTTAAAGATATCTATTTTACAGATTTTATAAAGAATAGTATTTTTCTGGGTTTTTTTTTATATTGTTGCTTTGTTTTTTGAGACAGGGTTTCTCTGTGTAGCCCTGGCTGTCTTGGAACTTGCTGTATAGACCAGGCTGGCCTCAAACTTACAGAGATCCACCTGCCTCTGCCTCCTGAATGCTAAGATTAAAGATTTAAGGAGAACACTACCATTGTCCAGCAAAGAATGGTATTTTATTTCAAATGTATCTAATCAGACAGTTTCATGTTTACCATTTTTTTGTGGCACACTGCCTAATTTTCATATATTTTTTTCTATGAGGATATTCAGTCTTTCATAGATACCACAGGTTTTTTCTGCTGTATTTAGACATGTATGTGTGTTTAAAGTTTTAATAACTCTACAGAAGCGAAGTAGGGAATCTGCTTATATTTCCAAATGAGTCAGTTGCCCAAATATATCTCTCTAATGTCAACCTAAATGGTCACTTATCATAAATTGTTGTATATACCCAGGTCTGTTTTTAGACTGTATTCTGTTAAATTATTGTGATTATTCTTAAATTGTGATTGATTTAAAATTATTGATGTCATATTATTTTAATGTTAAGTCAAGAATCCTTCTCTTTCCCTCCCTCCCTCCCTCCCTCCCTCCCTCCTTCCTTCCTTCCTTCCCTCCTTCCTTTCACCAAGCTTCTGTTAAGAACATCTAGGCTTTTTGTAAGTAATGGTTAAGTTTCCAAATTATCTTTTAAATCATACTCTAAAATTTGGAAACAGTCAAGTGATATTTTGATGGTTTTATAGTAAATTTATAGATACGTTTGGGAACCATTTTATTAAATACCTAATAATGAGGAACAAGTGCTCAAAACTCATTAAGTTGGCAAGCTGCTGACTCTATTCAATAATACTTTATCTCACAACAGCTTTTAAAGAATTCATTGTGTTATTAGTGGACAATGGCATAATTCGGATTCACTAGCATAAAAAGCCACTCAGGGAGTCTCTTGGAAAAAGAGATGATCAATGGACAAACTTCCTTGATTATGGCCTGCAGCTGAAACTATTTCTTAAAAAATCAAAACCAACACTACAGAATGACTTGAGGTTGTAGATCTAAGGTTGTTTCCTAAAGCTATCCAGCCAGACCACCAGCTGGGAGCTGCTTAGAGCTCCAGGACAGCCCAGCAGCTAGGGTAAGCTGGATGGAGAAGGGCTGGGAAGCTCCACCACGGGTTCTGCCAGGTAGCCAGGGGACAGAGACCTGCGGGGGGTCCCCAGTATTCTTTTTTTTTCTTTTTTTTCCAGTATTCTTTTTCTGTTCTGAAGTGCCTGTCAAGACCCAAGTTCACAATTACATGATAAGCTGGTCCCTGAGGACCAGCTCTGAAACAAAGACATGTTTAACAGCTATCAGAGCTCATATCTGGCAGAGCTGCAATGGAGAACAGGCAGAATGGTTTATTTGATGAATTGGATTTAAATTTGCCAAAGGTCAAAGCTTTAAGTGTTAGTGTGTGATGTCCAGGGCTAAAGGAAGGCTAAGATTTACATATAATAGCCAGACTAAAATGAAATGAGGATGGGAACATGAAGGCTTGGCAGCAGGAACGGAAGGAGGAACTATGATGGTGGCTCTTGGCAATTTATACTCAACTAACGAAATAGGAATTAAATAAGAAAAACTTTCACATGTGACAAATCCTTAGCAGTTCAACAGCATTACAGATTTATTACTTGAAATCAAATCCATGTTGCGACCTGTGATGGAAGGCTTTACCCCTATGTGGCTGGATGAGAAACTAGAGAAATCAGGTTGCTGAGGTGGTCCTTTAATTAAAATGGTCCCAGGAAAATGTTAGGGTACTCTATCATCACTGGGGCTCTCGTTGCTATTTTTCTGCATCTCCAGTTACTTGAGGCTGCTGGAGGGAAATCCATTGACAGTGGTCTTGGGATTTTTAGCAGAGTAAATTCTGGAGTGTTCAAGTGTTTACAACCAATCTTTTCTTATTCGACTAGGAAATTGCCTTGTTAGGGGTAATCGCTTTGGCTTTAGAAGCCAGCCTAGGAAATTGTCTTGATGAGCTAACATGTTTAGAAGGATCTGGAAGCCAAGTAAATAATGAGCCAGGGCTGGGGAACAAGGGCTTTTGCAAGTGCTAAGGGTGAAGAATTTTTGACACATGGAATGTATTTTGAGAGCGTGTACAACTCAGGGAGCGGTAGGCCATTCTGACGAATTCTTCTAGCTTTTGCCACAGAAATGCATAATGGAAGGCAAACCTGCCAGAACAGAGACAGGTTAGAGCATACAAATTATTAGGTTAGAAATAACACCTGGGAGAGTCCCCTTTGCTATAAAGGCCGCAAAACCTGCTTGTGATGAAGTAGGGGGAGAAGGCCTTGAAAACGTAGTTCAAATGTTATGAATTTAAATATGTGAGCATCGCTTAGGAAACATGTAGGAGTCAGTAGACCCACACTAGGCTTTAAGTTTTCAGAACCCCCACCCACAGACTAACAGTCCACTTCTCCTTGGTTAGCCCAAATGCTGGTTAGTGAAGACCACTTGCCCAGCCCTTGCTTATAATGGATTTCTATGAAGTGTGTGAATTGGACTTTGGCGTGAACTCACATCCAAATTGCTTATGGTGGCAAAGCCTTCAGCTTCTTGAAATCATCAGAGTTAGCTTTAATGAAGTTTATTGTATTTATGTCAGGTAAGAATAGTCACGCTTTCATTAAGTGACCCTGAAATTGTTAGCTCCTTACGGAATGTGTGCTTTCTCATAGAGGCGTGGAGGAAAGAACTTGGAAGTAAAATTCAGGCTCCTGTGACTGACTTATCTCCCTTTGCTTTTATGATGAATGGCTCAAAACCATCCTGAATGGAGTTGGTTCTCCCTCATCCATACAGTATTTTCAGAACTTTCTACTTTCGATACTGTTACACCAATTCAAGCACAGACGCTGAAAAGACAATTTCTCTGTCATAAGCTTGACTAATTATTTCATTTGGTCTTGTGTATTGCAGGCAACTTAAATAGAAAAACCAAAGGCCTCATTTCAAATGCAGCATCAAATTCAACAAATGAAACAGTCTATGAAGCCGACGATGTAACTCAAGGAAAGACAATGGATACAACACAAATCAATATTGCCCATTAGCTAAAATCCCTGTTTTAAGAGCTTACTGGAGAGATGGAGCATTAAGAATAAAGAATGCATTTTATTTTTTATTTTATTTTATTTTATTTTGAGACAGAGTCTGTCTATACTGCTTGGGCTATCCTGGGACTTCCTATGTAGACTAGGCTTGCAAACTCACAGATCCGCCTGCCTCTGCCTTCTGAGTACTGGGCTTAAAGGCGTGTGCCACCTCACCTGGCAAGAATGCATTTTCAAACAGTTTCTCCCATTGCTTTTTCAGTATTCACCACTCACAAAGCAAGACCAACTGCAGTTTTAATTAGCTCATTTATCAAGCACTCACTAAGGTTCTGATAAATGTTTATGTGTATAAGTTTACTTTGTCAAGTTCCTGTGTGACATAAAACTGTGCTATTTCTTCAAAATAAAGAGTTTAGCAATGACAGAAAAACAAACCAATCTCAGTGAAGCATAATAAATGTGTTTGTTTCATTACCAATATTTCACAACTATTTAATACATGATATTACTGTCATAGATAATAACGGGTAAGTATATCTTCAGGGGACTTTTCTCATAAACCAAAGGCTCTCAAGTCTCTTAGACATCAATGTTTTTTGATGGATTTTGTGTATGAAAGAGGAATACATTATCTTCATGTAAGTTAATAGTCAATGGCAAAGATATCATTGTAGTACCTGTAAATGAGTATATCCTGTATTTCAAGTATGCAAGGCAAATCCTCTGTCTGTGCATTTCCTGGAGAATGTCTATAATGAAAGTTATAGAAGTCAGCAGAGATGCCAGCAGTAGGCTCGGCTGGACCTTCGACACACTCCCTGCTCAAGTAGCCCACCTCTGGGTTACCTGCAGAAAAGCCATGGGGGTCCAACTTGGACCGACTGGTGCATCTCTCTGTAACTTACAAGCAGTAGGTGCTTCTTAAGTAGACACAAAGTATTAAAAGCAAAATGTTTTATTAATCTGTGGCTCATCTTAAACAGATCTCATCTGAAAAACATTTCAAATGGTCTGCCTAGATTTCATATACATTCAGTGTAGTTCCATCTAATGCGACCAACTAACATACAAAAACATGGTTTCAGTAGCTTATATCTCAAAAGATTTTTCTTCTGAAGTAAACCTATTATAAATATAGACATAGCTTTAAAAATGGAATTCAACAGTCGGAAGGAACAATGTAGAGGCCGTGTTACTGCCCACATCTGCTGGGGAAGGTTTTCCTAGCAGGAGGACATCTTTCTAAACGTGCTGAGCATGGCTTCTTTGGTCTGCCTCGTTGTTCTGGTGCATGCAAAGCTCGGGGACTGGGAACTTTTCATTGGGTCTATCAAAATGATGGACTTCTCTTAGGCTAGCATTAAGTTTTGAGGGGATGCAGATGTTTTTTTATCTGCAGTCTGGCACCATAGCTACTAATGGTAGTGGCTATGGGGACCTGAAACAGGGCTGACGTGACAGAAGTGATACACGTTTATTGTTTTATTCAAATGACTACCTCTGGCTTCCCCATTCAAACAGAATAATTTCACTAAGGCTTAAATATTAAAATGCTAGAGTGTAATTGAAGTTTGAAAGTTCAGGCTTTTTAATTATAAAAGTGAGATGGTTTTTTACTAGGTAAGAAGAGCAAAGAAAATATTTATTTTGTGCAGGCTCAGAGATTTCCTAGATACTTTTGTTCTTTTCCATTTTTTTTTTAAAAAGTCCCAGATGCCTGGAGACAGTGGCACATGCCTTTAATTCCAGCAGGTGGATCTTCATGAGTTCGAGGACAACCTGATCTACAGAGGGAGTTCCAGGGCAGCCATGTCTTGAAAAACCAAAAATCAAAGAGAGAGAGAGAATGAACAAGAAGGACAAGGAGGAGAAAGAGGAAGCCACAGAAAATGTGCTGCATTGACAGACAGGAGGCAGCAATGATATTCCTAGCCCAGCTCGGGTGGACATCCGGGTGGAGAATATTTAGTCGAGGCCTGTTCCAGCTTTATTTTCTTTGTTGAAAGGCAAGGGAAGAGGTCATAAATGGCACAAAGAGCCATTAGGACTGGAGCCCACACTTTTCCTATCTGTGGGAAAGGCAAAATGGGGGCACACATGGCTGTGTATATCATAAACAGTGCCCAAGGAGCAGGACCGGGCCTCTGCTGTGCCAGGCACTCACAAAGGCGTTGAAGGGTGAGATGCCACTGACCTTACCAACTGGGGCTGCTGCCACCTCTGTTCCTAGACACTGAAACCTGGTACCGTGATCCGCCGGCCTCCTTGACACGTGGCCTAGCTCACCTCTAGGTTACCTGAATGGACCAAGCCATGTGTCTCTCTGTTACTTTTTCAGTGGTGCTTCATAAATTGAGACAAAATATCAAAAGCAAGAAGCCTTATGTAATATAGCACAGTCTATACATTGAAAATATATTTTAAATGATTTAGAACTAACATAGTTCCAAACCCATTAAAAAATAAGGTGAAATTAACAAAAAAAATCACATTTTGAAAAAATGTACATACATATAAATTCTTGTTAAGAACCATCTGATGGTACAATAAGGCTTTTTAATTTTCTTTTTTTTTTTTTTTTGGTTTTAGAAAATAAAAGCCAGAGCATAATTTAGAAACAACAGAGCATAAAACCCTAAAATCATCTTATGTACATTTTTAATGACATCAATTTCATCTTTTAAAAATGATAGAACAGAATTATGAAAGAGATGAGACCAAACCTTAGTAAACACCATTTCCTTCCCTTAAACGCTCTCACGTCTCATGGTTTAGAGAGTAAGCTAAGCTCTCAAACTCACAAACATGGAGCCTAAGGCCCCTTCTCTTGGTTGTAGGAACCTGAAATGGCATCTGCCTTGAACAGGCTCACTAGGCCTGCCAGGCCTCCATTCCTTCAGGCACGCAGTTCATCCCTTTGACCTGTGCCTTCTTTCCGCACAGCCTCCCTTGTCAAGAACTACCAGGCTCTTCTCCTCGACCTTAATAACCTAAAATTCGGGGGTCACATTCTCTCAGTAGCCCCTCTAGCTGCTGCAGACTAAGGCAGCATCCGTATTTCTTACTATGAATCTTCGGGCTTATTACTGCACTGACATGAATGTAGTTCTAACGGTACTTCTACCAGCTGGACTGGGAGCTCTTCAGGGCAGCAGATGTCCTGGTAAGAACTCTGCTACTTATTTCAAGGCTGAAGGTAACCTAGAGTCATAAATACAGACACACACACGTGTCCAATCTGTCTCTTATCTACACCCTGGTCTCTAAGAACTAAAGGGGTAAGAAATGGACTAAATGTGAGGAATTAAGAAAAAAAAAACAGCTGAGAGCTTTTAGACAACAGATATGAGAAGAACGGGGAAGCTAGGGAACATGCTCATCAGCTTAAAAACAGTCCCTTCAGTGTTCAGATAAATCAGGTACATGCACATCCTGTCTGCATTTGGAGAAAAGAACATACAATCGGGTGGTAACAAAATGAATCGAATACTATTTATCTACCTAAGTTAATATGTTTAGCATTCATGATGACAAGCACAACTTCTACAGAATGCTGGCTGCTTATCTATAATATTTCTTAAAAGAGTATTATTTGGATTTCTCTAGAAGTGATCTGAGGAAACACAGTACAGTATTTCATAGGCAAGAGACACCAAGGCCCCGAGAAGGTAAATGACTTTGCTGGGGGTTCCACGGGGAGTTTGAGAGAGAATGTGCCCAGGGTGGCGGCCAAAGGCTGCACAGGGGCTTAGAGGAGATGGGGTGCAGCCAGGACGGCAGAGGCACAGCTGCAGAGCCACCATGCCAACCCGGTTACTACTGAATGAAATGCTCCTTTTGCTTCATATTGCCTAAAAAGAAACTTCATGAATTTTTCTAGGAGATATCAGTGAGATTTGTATCCCATCCCAAGCACTTCTTACTTTAGTAAAGATGAATGACTTTTACTTGGGTCAGGCCCTTCATAAGGTATACTAATATTCTAGGGAAATTAATTAATGATGTTAAGGTTGTTTCTGGGGAGAGGACTGGTCCATTAAAATCTTATTTTATTATAGAGTTGATGGTGGATTGCATATATAAATGATGCTTCTGAATCATTAGTTGAATGAAGAAAAAAAAACCCTTATAAGTCAATTTATATTTTTTCACAAGTAACAGAAGTCAGACTCACAGATATGACAAACTCTTCCTCTATAACTACTGTCACTCACTGCTAACAATGCCACACACACAACCGGATGAGGCCATTTCCTTATCTATTTGCTATTTCTTTTTAAGTTTAAAATAAAAAAAAACCTTAAATTTACATGCATGTGTAAATTTAAATGTCTGGGTGAACACCTGCTAAGTGCTCCTGGGTACCACGGAGGTCAGATGAAGGCATCGGGACCGGAGGAACTGGAGTAACAGGGTTACAGGTGGTTATGAACCTCCCAGTGAGGTTGCTGGGAGCTGAACTCCGCTCTTCTCTAAGAGCAGCAAGGGTGTGAGCCACCTTTCCAGCTGCATGCTATTTTTTAAAAATATTTATTTATTTATTTATTTATTTATTAATTTATTATGTTTTGCAATATTCTGTTTGTGTGTATGTCTGCAGGCCAGAAGAGGGCACCAGACCTCATTACAGATGGTTGTGAGCCACCATGTGGTTGCCAGGAATAGAACTCAGGACCTTTGGAAGAGCAAGCAATGCTTTTAACCACTGAGCCATCTCTCCAGCCCACCTGCATGCTATTTTTTAAAAAGGGTTTTAAGAATGACATTCATTTTTATTTGCTTTTATTAATTCAGATAACCAAAGAACTGAATTTTCACAAAATTGGTGTAGACAAATGAATCCTTAAAAATGTAAAAGTTCTGTGCTTTAGTCCTAACAACTGACAAAACTCTAAGCAAAACAACTTCTTATGGGCCAAGAGAGCAATCGCTTTGTGGAAAAGCTGAAGATGCGCACGCTTCACGGAAGCAGTGCTGGGAAGGGTGTGGGTGTAGCTTCTGTGGAACCTGAGCAGAGCGAGGGGAGAATATGTATGGGACCTACGAGGACCTACGAGGCCCCAGGTCTGACCAGGGCATGCCAGTTTGGGTGCAGGGCAAGGGAAGAACTCTCCAGCCTGCAAGGCCAAGTGTTCTTATGTAATAAATTCGCCTGCAGTCACATCTCTACTTACCAATTTGAAGATATATAAGTGCACCATAGTAAGGTACTTAGAAACTTTGGTGCTGATCCAAGTTAGTGGGTTGGTTTAATGCTTTTACAGCATAAGTTAACTTGTTGGATTTGGGAATACTAGATGTTAAAATACACTACACTGATGACCATAAAATTAAAAATAAAAGACATTATCTATTAACATGTCATTGAAAACACTTATTTATATATAAATTTCATGATTATACAAAGGCTTTTATTTTAAAAAGTACAGAATGAAATTCTTGATTTTATTTTTTTTGCAGTGCTTCCATTTGTGACTGAAGTGAAGGAGGAAATATCAACAATAGCTCTCCACGAAGTCATGAGTTCAGGGTAAAACTCACTTCAAAATCATTTCAGAAAAAATAAATATAATCAAGCATTCATAAAAACTGCCACAATACACATGTAAGCATCAAATACACAGATAGAATAAAAATCAAGAATAAAAATCAGCTTTAATGATGATTTTGCTGTTTCCACACAAAAAGTTCTGTGTTTGAGGTATCACCGTAAGACATGCCAATATGGCACATGTGTGTATCAACCTAATAGTCCTGACCAGCACAGAAACTCCCTGCCAGACTTTCTAGTAAGCTAAGTGATTCTCTTTAAAAGGGGGATATTTTCATTGTTATAAAAACACGGGAGGCATGTGCTAGGAACATGCATTTCATAAAACATTGACACTTGTTACAAATACTTTCATTATTATCTTATAGAACCCATTCATTTAAAAACATAAGATCAGTAAAGCAGTTTTATCTTCAATGATATTATTTAAAAAGTCGAGAGATTTAAAAACAACAGTGAAGAACTTCACTATCTTTATACATTACACAGTAGATAATAAAGCTATTAAACTCCTCAGTATCAAGAGCAAACCACTACCACCAACCCAGAACGTCACTGGAAGGACACCATTTAGTAGCTGCTGTGTAGATTACTTGGTTTGACTGTGGTAAAGCCATGTAGCAGTTAACCTAGGAAGTGACAACGCTAGCCTAACACACAGAAACACAAACACCCAAAATGATGTGCTTTGCATGTACAAATATCTATACTTGAGGCATGGCTGTCAATTAACAAGATGGATTTAATTCCAATGGGCAGAGAGATAAGGGTCCCAACATGTGAAAAATGTCTTTATGGAAGAGGCTGGGATATGCTGCAAAGCGTTATTATATAGCGATTCCAAGGAAGGTACAATAATTAAAAATATTGAATTCTTCAATTTCCTGAGAGAGGCCAGAGATTCGGTTACTTTTTGGTGAATTCAGAACGGTTAGGGGAAGAACGTTTTTCCTTTTTTCTCTTCTTTTTTTCCTTTTTGTGATGTTTTCCTTTTTTTGATTTGTTCTTTTTTTCTTTTTTCTTTTCTTTTTTCTGATACTTCTGTTTCTTTTGCTTTGAAGAGTCCTCTTCTGTGGAGCTGGAATAAGACCTATGGGCAAGAACACATCAGGATTGGCATTGCAGCAGGGACTGCAGAATTAAGGTGGATCTGAGCTCCCTTAAATCTTGGAAGAGAAAGTTTAAACACAGCCTTCTATGCTCTTTAAAAGCAGAATTCAAAGTTTTTGCTGCTTGGACACAGAAGGTGATAAAGCTACATCTCTATTCTGCTTAGCTCTAGTAATGCAATGGGCTTTAGAAGGGGTGAGGATGACATTCTTTCTGGCGCTGTGGCAGGATGCACAAGGCCTGCCCTTCAGAATCTTAGGGGGGAAACTGCAGCACAAAGAGCTCCCAACCTCATGCACACAGCGCACTTGTATATGTAGTAACTTGTTAGCATAGTCTCTTAGGTCACAAAAGGATGCAATTATGGCTAGATACAAAAAGGATTCTAATTGTTCTTTAGGATGAATGGATAAGAGCTGAAAATTAACAAAATAAAAGCACGTTTGTGATTCCTGTGATTTTTCATGTTAATGAACTTGATCCTTCTGCTTGCAGTGCTAGAAATGAGCACTTGTATTTCTGAGTAATTTTTATTACTTACAGAATGGGTGCTTTTAAATGAATACTGCATGTGGATGAATGAGGATGATTTATCATTATACTTTATTAATATTTTAACACAAAATTGAGAGGGAACACCCATAGAATTTCCTTTCCTGATATAAGGTGCAGCAGAGGCTGGGAATGAGGAAAAGAAACAAACAAACAAAAACTCCATCTTTTCAGATCTTATATAAAGTATAACATTTTACCTATGCCCAAACTAAAAATATATGTGACAACACAGAAACTGAATTAATTTACAATCAACAGGTATCTCAAAAGTTAACATTATATGGACTGAACAAGTTCTATTTATATATTTAGGAGTCTATCTATCTATCTATCTATCTATCTATCTATCTATCTATCTATCTATCTATCTATCTATCTTGCCTATCTATCACCATATAACTATAACCAATATTTGAAAGCTTTTTTTAAAAAAGTCACGAATTTAAGAGAAGTGCATGGGAGGGGTTGGGGGAGGAAATGGAAGGAGGAAGTTCTGCAATTGCATTTTAATTAAAAAATTTTAAAGTTAAATTAGCAATTTAGGAGCTAAAACCCAAATTAAGAAACTTCAGGACAGGGACTGTGAGATGGCTCAGAGGTTAAGAGCATTGCCTGCTCTTCCAAAGGTCCTGAGTTCAATTCCCAGCAACCACATGGTGGCTCACAACCATCTGTAATGGGGTCTGGTGCCCTATTCTGGCCTGCAGGCAGACACACAGACCGAATATTGTATACATAATATATATATATATTTAAAAGAAACTTCAGGACAGACACAGGGAGCAAAAGCGAATCCAGAGTTCAGGGATCCCCATCTCAGGAGTGGCTTGAGAGGGCCCTGCCTCCAAGATGGCTTTCCTATTCTCTTGCTGGCCTACTTATTTGCACACATACAGCTTCTTCTATGCCTGCACATTTTCTTAATCTTTTTGGTCCTGGATTCTTATTTATAAGGCAAAACTAGGTTTGGGCACAGCACACCATGAGACGGCTATCTGTACATGTACGAAGAAGTTTGGGTTTCAGTTCCTTAGAACTGCAAGGCTTGGCAAGACAGGTCTAAATATAATCTCTAACTACAAACCAAATATAATAAACCAAATATGTCAGAACACGAAAGACTACATAGTCTCATGTTTCCTCCATGCAATGCAACCTGCTGCCTTAGCACAAATCACAACACACTTGTCAGAAATCTGAGCCTCTGCTCCTAGCAGTTCTTATGTTACACCTGAAAGTGAGCTAACTTTGACCACTGACAAGGTTTCTGAAGTATATATATAGCTGAGTGCATTATAAAATTATAAAGTGGTAATACCCAATTAAAAAAAATCTGGGAGAATAAATCCAGACCAGACCTCAGTATGAGCGAATGCTCAAGAACATTTCTACTTATCTCAGTTTGAACAAGACTGTACTCAGTAACCAGGGGGAGAATTTGTCTCTTAATCACATTTGATCAACTTTTTAAATTAATCATTAAAAATCTTACCAGTAAAAAAACTCACAAATGGCTAGTGAGGGTTGTGGAAGAGCTGAAGGAAGTTTGGGCTTATGAAATTTTATTACATTCCATGAAAAAATTAATTTCTTAGTCATGATAATGAAAGAAGAATACAGACATTTAGAATCCAATTTCAAAAATGAGCAAAAATATTTATGAGGAATTCAGATGTGCATCAAATCAAAATTTCAGTTCTCACTGTAAATGTGAAATCCAGAACACAAATGTATAAAGGAGGAGGGGCACCACCTCTCATCAGGACCTTGGTTCGTTCCAGAGAGAACATGCAAGGTGACTGTGTGATGACATCATTTCTGATTCCTAATTTCTAATGTCGAGGGTGTTGCTACTTCACTACAGTAAATATAAATATGTTATTCTCATTAAGAAAACTCTCCAGTAAATTAACTAGATTATATGAAAAAGAAAATTTATAATCCTTCCAGACTAACAGCTTATGTTTTTCTTTTCAGTACCTATTAAAATATTAACCTATCAAATAACCTATTAAAATGTACCTTTTCCTCTTTTTCTTCAATTTAATTTTCTCCTTGCTTTTTTCCTTTTTCTTCTCCTCTTCTTCATTTATTCCTGTAAGGGAAAAGGTGGAAGAAACCATCAGTTACCACAAGACTACGTACAAATATGCTTTGTGTGTGTGTGTGTCTGTATATACCTGCGTGTGCCTGTGTATTTTATTTTATAGTTAGAAAGATGACATCAACATAAACAGGAGTAAAAAGTAAAGGCAAGAAAGGGCCTGCAAAATGACTTCTCCTTCATAGATGGTAATTACAATATGATGGTGATATATTCTACTAGGAAACTCAGAAGATCACATTAGCTCATAGATTATGTCTTAACAAACTTAAGAATGAAATCAATTGAGCATCTGACTATTCACAATGATACGAAATCAGAAATTAGTATCAAGTGGAAGATAGTATAGAGGAAGATTACAAATATGTATAATCAAACACCACACCCTGACCCAACTTCTGTGTCAAAGGAAAATGAGAGAGAAAGCACAGCACATAGGACAGTGGAGCAGGGGAGGACACAGCACACAGTGGGGACAGTGGAGCAGGGGAGGACACAGCACACAGTGGGGACAGTGGAGCAGGGGAGGACACAGCACACAGTGGGGACAGTGGAGCAGGGGAGGACACAGCACACAGTGGGGACAGTGGAGCAGGGGAGGACACAGCACACAGTGGGGACAGTGGAGCAGGGGAGGACACAGCACACAGTGGAGACAGTGGAGCAGGGGAGGACACAGCACACAGTGGGGACAGTGGAGCAGGGGAGGACACAGCACACAGTGGGGACAGTGGAGCAGGGGAGGACACAGCACACAGTGGGGACAGTGGAGCAGGAGAGGACACAGCACACAGTGGGGACAGTGGAGCAGGAGAAGACACAGCACACAGTGGGGACAGTGGAGCAGGGGAGGACACAGCACACAGTGGGGACAGTGGAGCAGGGGAGGACACAGCACACAGTGGGGACAGTGGAGCAGGAGAAGACACAGCACACAGTGGGGACAGTGGAGCAGGGGAGGACACAGCACACAGTGGGGACAGTGGAGCAGGAGAGGACACAGCACACAGTGGGGACAGTGGAGCAGGGGAGGACACAGCACACAGTGGAGACAGTGGAGCAGGGGAGGACACAGCACACAGTGGGTGCAGTGGAGCAGGGGAGGACACAGCACATAGGACAGTGGAGCAGGGGAGGACACAGCACACAGTGGGGACAGTGGAGCAGGAGAAGACACAGCACACAGTGGGGACAGTGGAGCAGGGGAGGACACAGCACACAGTG
This sequence comes from Microtus pennsylvanicus, assembly GCF_037038515.1. Lineage (NCBI taxonomy): Eukaryota > Metazoa > Chordata > Mammalia > Rodentia > Cricetidae > Microtus > Microtus pennsylvanicus. The sequence goes on from NC_134584.1 coordinate 46,038,947, forward strand.
GGGACAGTGGAGCAGGAGAGGACACAGCACACAGTGGGGACAGTGGAGCAGGGGAGGACACAGCACACAGTGGAGACAGTGGAGCAGGGGAGGACACAGCACACAGTGGGGACAGTGGAGCAGGGGAGGACACAGCACACATGGGGACAGTGGAGCAGAGGAGGACACAGCACACAGTGGGGACAGTGGAGCAGGAGAAGACACAGCACACAGTGGGGACAGTGGAGCAGGGGAGGACACAGCACACAGTGGGTTCAGCGAAGAAGAAGGAGAGGACAGCCCATGATGTTAAGTACCTGCACCAAATAAGAATCTGAGACAGCCCATCAGGGCTCCTCCTCATGCTTAACAACTTCTCTTACCTCAAATTGGAATACAAAATTACTGTTTAAAGCTCTCCGAAAATCTAGAACACAATGAATTTACTTCTGTATAATATCTACATAGATATTATATAGCATCATACTGCTCCCATTACAATAACGAGGCTTTTATTATACATAGGATGGAGTAAAGAGTAGAGACACTTCTTTTACAACCAACTGAAGCTTGTTTTTGCTTTTTTTAATAAAAAAAAAACTTTTTATATAAATCTTTCAATGATTTTAAAAATTATTTTTACTTATGTGAATGCCCTATATATGCAGTGCTGCAGAAACCAAAGAAGGGTGGAGGATTCCCTAGAGCTGGACTTACAAACAGTTGTGAGCTTCCTGAACATTGGGGAACATTATTTTAAGGGGTATGACTTCTATTTATGATGCATTTGTTTACTTCTGTGAAGCTCTGTTTCTGTGTCTGTTTAAAACACCTGATAGGCTAATAAAGAGCTGAATGGCCAATAGAGAGGCAGAAAAGAGAAATAGGCGGGGCTAGCAGGCAGAGAGGATAACTATGAGGAGAAAAGGATCTTGGAGCGAGAGAGGAAGAAGGACTTTGGGGACCAGTCACCCAGTTTCCCAGCTACACAGTCAAACACTCAGTAAGAAGAAAATAAAAGGTATACAGGAATAGAGACAGATAAAAGCTCCAAGGCCAAAGATAGATGGGATAATATAAGAAAAGATGGCAAGAAACAAGCCAAGCTAAGGCTGTACATTCATAACTAAGAATAGGCCTCTGTGTGTGATTTATTTGGAAGCTGGGTGGTGGGGCCCCCAAAATGTCAAAAAAAAAAAAGTAAGAGCAAAAACAGCCAACAACACTTGAGGTGGGAGCTGAACTCAGTCCCTGTGGAACCACAGCAAGCTCTCGTAACCGCTGGGCCCTCTCTCCAATCCTCAGGTACACTGTGGTGAGAGTCTGTCCAAAAGCAGAAAGGAAGCTCCTGGGGCTTATATACTGGCAGTCTTAGCATGTTCCTTCGCCTATGCCTAGGATTCTCTGTGTACTCAAAATCGCTATGAAGGTTCTGAGCATCTAAAATCTCTGCTATTTGTCAATGGGACCTGACAATCTGATGTTTGTCTTATACAAGTTTAACAGACAACAAGCGAGGAAAAACCAAAATACCAGTTATGGAATCAGAAGCTGACTTGCCTCCTGATCGCTAATCTCATGCCAGTGACTTCCTGTGCTGTAGCCCTTGCATGTGGTCAGAAAGACAACTCGGTGATAGCACAATTACACAAGTGTGACATGACCCAGGAGGAGACAGGAGAAAAACCACGCTTACTTTTCTCTTGCAGAGCCTGCAGTTTGTTCAGTTCTTCATTTTCTTCATCGCTGTCCTCACTACTTGTGCTACTGACGTCCAACACAATGTCCCTTTTGGGGTCAACCCGGAGAAAATTGCGGCACTCAAAAGTCAGATGACCAGCTAAATAAACAAAACAAAACAAAAACCAAGAAGGATAAATCTAGTTGTATTTCATTTGTATTTTGATAAATAAAGCTTGTCTGAAAATAAAAAAAAGTAAAACAGCCATACTGGCCAGCCTTATAGACCAGGCAGCAATGGTAATCCCAGTAGCCACAGTGACACTCACCTTTAATCCCAGTAGACACGCTAGCTTGCCATAGATACCAGGTGGTAGTGGTGCACACCCTTAATCCCAGAACTAGGGAGGATTATAAAATGGGAGGACACAGCTCTCAGTCTCAGTCTCATTCTGAGGTTTTCTGGAGGCAGGATCACCATTTTGAACTGAGGTTTTGGTAAGAGCCAGTGGCTGGTTGTTTTGGTTTTCTGACCTTCAGGTTGAATCCCAATTTTTGTCTCTGACTTTTTATTAACTGTGTTTCAGATAAAACTACACATGCATCTGTGCTGTTTGTTTTGGTGCATCACAGGGGGTAGCAGAGTACAAGGTCAATAACAACACGAGAGCCTTAACTTTTATCCTGTTGCTGGAGATTAGACTTTACCCTATACAGTATTCCAACAGAACTTTCCCCTTCTTCATTGGAACTTCTAATTCAAGAAACATTGTGGGTGCACTTGTCATACATTTCAGAACACTGAAGCACTGTGGTAGCTAAAAACATTCTCGCATACATGAAACCGTATATTTTATTCGCTCCCTGTAGCCTCTCCTCCTCGGCTTGCCTGCCAACTCATGTGGTTACAGCTTTCACCTAATTCAAGTGGTCATAATGCATAAGCATCACATAAAACTAAAAATACTTCTCAAAAGGATTTAAAAAACAAAATATTTAAATTCTGATATCACTTTTCCTAAAATTCTTCCAGTAAGAAAACTTCAGTTCCTTGTTCCCTGTGATGGTTCTCACTAACCTGATCCTGACAGGATCGGGGATCACCTGAAGACAAGCCTCAGGCTGTCTTTGAGGGTTTACAGAAGGTTAGCAGAGGTGGGAACATTAGCCCTATGTGAGGGCAACAGCATTCTAAGACTGGACTGAAGGAAACAGACAGAGTGGGCTGACAAGTTTGTGCAGTGGGTGAAACCACTCGCCTTTGAGCCTGAGGACTTAAGTTCCATCCCTAGGATCCACGTGGTGGAAGGAAGGAGAGATATCACATTTTCCTGTAATATCTACATGTTGCCATGGTACATGAGTAAACACGTGCATGCGTGTGCACACGTGCACACACACACATAAACAGAGACAGACACACAGAGATAGATAGATAGATAGATAGATAGATAGATAGATAGATAGATAGATAGATAGATAGATAGGTTCTAGATGGCAACTTGCATCTTTCCCCTCTGGTGGCTACGTGGTATCTCCTGACTCCACCTTCTTTCTCCCAGCATTCAGTTTAGTTTTCCCTGCCCAGCTCTGTTCTGCCCTGCTATAGGACTAAGCAGTTACTTTATTCATTAACCAATAAAAGCAACATATAGAGGACATCCCATACCACCACTCAGTCAGCGTGCGACTCACTGTGTGTTCAGCACGCACTCCGGCTTTTGCTCTGAGACCCTTTTCACCCCTGCACTGGGAGGGTCACCTTTCCTTCTTGTTGGCTCGGGTTTCTGGTTTGACTCTGCTATTATCACATTAACTCCCTCCAGGGCTATGCACTTGGCACAGAAAAGGGGGCTTTCCACAGTTCTCACAGTAGCCCAGCTTGCCACTGTGACCAGAATTCCTTGTGACACAATCTTACTTTACTCAAGTTAGCTTTCTACCCAAATCCCTGGCACCGAAATGATCACGTAAGTGAAATGCGTAGGGTCCCACACGTATTCTAGTTTCCCTTTAGTGAAGGGGACATGACAAATTACTTATGAAACTACACTGAAGTCTGGCTTTTGCCTGTTGCTGTTCTTTTTCCTTTTAGGACAACACTGTCTTTCTAACCATTTGTCTCCATGGGGTTTCTTTTCTAAATATACACTAAGAAGATGAAGGGTAAAGAATTATGACTGTGAGGGGCTGGGGCTTGGCTCAGTGACCAAGGTAGTAGTCATCCAAGTGTGAGGACTGGGTTCCTTGAGCCCCTATATAAAAGGTCAGGTGGGCATAGTGGCCGCCTGTAGTCCCAGTACCTGGGAGGCAGAGACTGGAGGTCCATGGAGCAAGCTGGCTAAGGTGAGAGGTCAAACAGCAGGCTCTGGGTTTACTGAGAGATCAGGTTCAGGACGATACACCCCAAATGTGGGTTGTACCTTCCCACGAGTTGGAGGCCCAGGTGGAATAAAAGGGGGAAAGGACACCAGCCGTGCGGGACTTCTGCTTCCTGTCAGCAGTGAGGGTGGTACACACCCCACCTGCCATCGTGTTCTAGGAGACAACAGACTGGGACAGACAGGAACCCAGGAGAGCTTGAGCTAGGGAGGAGCAGTCCCTCCCATTTTATCAGACATCTGTCACAGTGACCAGAAAGGAAAATGCAATGACTAGCGGAAGTCTGTCAAGAGCGCCCATCACTCAGGGGAAGAACAACAGTCAGCTGTGGCAAGTATCTTCCTGTACATTAAATAATAGCACAGACTCTCACAGGAATGAAAATCAGGGACCCATCAATGATCACCGTAGCATTATCCGTAATGCTAAAAAGATAAAAACAACCAAGTATCTACCCACAGGTGAATGGATAAAGAAAGTGCAGTATATCCATGCAATGCAACACCATTCTACCGTAAGAAATAATGTAAACATGTGTGCACAGTACAACATGGGGTAACTTTGAAACATTTTGCTAAGTCAGACACAAAGGACAAACTGTGGCTTCTCCACTAAAGGCTGTGTAGAGTAGCAGAAACCACCAAGAGCTAAGGAAAGGAAGGGATGCAGTTTCTACTTCATGACTAAAGTTTCTATTCGAGGTAATCAAAATGATTCGGAATAGGAAGTGGAGATGGCTGTCCAGAACTATGAAGGTAATTAATGTTCAGGACAATTTACTGAAAAACTGGTTAAAATTTTACATTTGATACATTTTTGCCACTATGGGAAGTAAGAAAACAGAACAAGCACAGCACAGCATGGAATTGATAACCAGAGCACAAATTCCGCCTTTCCATCTTGTACCGTAGGAGCCTCCACTTCCTAATATACAGCAGCCGCCGTCCACAACTATGACCAGTCAATGACCCAATTACACAAGTTCTCCTAATCGTCACAGCAACCTCTTTGAGGTTAGGTACTGTAACGATCTCATTTTGCAGACAGAAAACCAAACACAACGGTGAAGCCATATGCCCACGGCGGCATATCTAGTAAGTGCTGAGCTGTTTACCCGAATCATCTGTTGCCAAAACAACCTTTCAGAAGCCAATGTTAACTAAAATGAAGACCAGGAAACCTTCATGGAGTTATTTAATCATGGTCTGTGATATTTATTTTATTTTTAAGTTTTTTTTATAAATAACAAAGTTTATAAATTAATTTCTTACTCTTAGTGGAAATCTTTGTTGAATCACTTATATTTGCTAGAAAACAGCCCTTCAGTGAAGTGGCATATCCTAAACAGTCCAGTGTAGTTAGCACAGATGTCAAACAACTTTAGCGACAGCAAGTAATGCCGAGAACAACCATCGGTAAGGCCTGCAGAGCAACTGGATTTGCCTCGAGGAATGCTGTTTACAGAATCAAATCACAGTACTGTATGTAATTACATAGGCTTGGGTGTACTTTCTAATTCTATTATATTAATCACATGGAAGACATTGTTGAAATCAAGTTTTTTGTACATGAGCAGAAATTCTGGGACCAATCAAACCCTTATATAGAGGGATAAATTCAGCAAACATTCAAAGATTGTTTTTAATGCCTTTACTCTTCATCTGGTATCCAGAAACAAAGCAATACATAGATCCATATATAGCATATACAGCATACATACATACACATGTTTAAATCTTTTAAAGATTTCCTTATATTATTTTATATGTGTGTTTTTAAATTTTTATTTATTTCTTGCCTGCATGGATGTATATATATCATGTGCATGCCTGCTGCTGGTGGAGGCCAGAAAAGGATGCTAGCTCCCTGGACTGGAGGTTCACATGGTTATGAGCTATCACATGGCTGCTGGGAATCAAACCTGGGTCCTCCAGAAGAGCAACAAGTGCTCTAAACTGTCTAGCCATCTCCCTAGCACCACCTATATTTTTATATACATAGGCTTTTCTTTTATATTTTAAATTAACTTAGTTCTATGTTCTTCAAACTTCTAAATCTCCCGCCAACCCCTCATATTTCATGGCTCCTTTGCTAGTTACCAAGTCAACTTCAAACCCTGGTAGGGGCTCGGGACCACACACAGAGCTGCTGAAGTCAGGATACTGAACCGTCCTGCTCCCTCCCAGCCCCCAAACAATGGCCCCAGCAAACACAAGTAGACACAATATTGCTTTTTACTTACGGTAGCCACATTTTTTGCAGCCTGCTCGGACATTGTCCTTGTTGCAACCTGAAATACAATTGGAGAACATTTGGAGAAATACACGTAAGTAAAAATAAAGACTTCCTCATACGATAAAATCCCAAGAAAACGTTTTGTTCTAAAACTTCTTGAAAAAGAACTCTAATCTTAGCAACACTACTCAATTATTTTGATTAACAGTTAGCTTACTGAAAGTGAATTTACCAAATCATTTGACCAATATTTCAAGAACATATATTTTTCTAATTCAGTAGAAAAACAGCACAATAGTTGAGAAGTTAAACATTTAGGAATCCTACAACATTGGGGAAGAAATTCTAGGCCACCATGGCTTATTGTTGAAATTTATTTACCATATATTTATAAATACTTACCATATATATACATATACATATAATATACATGTATAGAAACATTAAGGTGTAACAAACATTTTTGTGTCTTTCAGTAGAAAAAATAATTCTACCTTTTCTCAAAGAAATTGATGGTATTCCATAAAATTCACTGTAATTGTTTGGTATCATAAAATAACTTAAATTCAGCACTTGAACTTTGATAAGCGAAAACAGAGTAGTCACAGTTCAATTCTGATAAAAGTTCGCAAATATTCACAGTATTTCTGTGTAGTCGATCCACACAGACGGTGCTCAAAAAAGGAAAACTCACTTTTAAAATTGTGATGAAATACACACCGCAGTGAGGATTTTGATCACTTCAAATGTGCATCTTAGCAGCATGGTAAATAGTTCCAATGATGTACAGCTCTCAACTGCTGTCCTTCTCCAAATGGTTTTTATCACCAAGAAGAACTGCACACAGTAAACACCTTCATGTCTCCCCAATCTCAGCTACTCCAGCCTACTTTCTAAATATTTGTCTCTCTGGCCAGGCAATAGTTTTTTGTTTTTGTTTTTGTTTTTTTTTTTTGAGACAGGGTTTCCCTGTGTAGTAGCCCTAGTCCTGGAACTCACTCTGTAGATCAGACTAGTCTTGAACTCACAGAGATCAGCCTGCTCTGCCTCCCGAGTGCTAGGATTAAAGGCGTGCACCACCACTGCCAGGCTGATAGTTGTTCCTTTTACAAGTCTGACATGGTGTTTTTAAGAATCATCCATATTATAGCATGCACCAGAACTGCATTATTTTTTATGGCCAAATATTCCACTGAACATCAAAATGAACTTTAACTTCTCAGTGGCTTCTGTAAAGCAAAGAGAGGCCAAGTGCAACATTATTCCACTTCTGTGGTGCAGGAGGCCCACTTTCTAAATCCTTCCAGCGGAGTTCTCATCCCCATGTGAGGCTGTTGTAAAATGTAGAGAGCAGAAAGAACGCATTAGTAGTTGTAAATGAAAATAATTCTTAAACCACTTCTTTAATGTGATAAGCTTGAACACTAGTTATTTCCCCCTACTCCTAAGTTGGAGAAAAACATTATGCTAAGCGAGCTGGTTCTGTAAACGCAGCCCTACAACACATACTACATTAGTACTACAATAAGTAACAAGCGCTGCTCCATGGCCCACAGACATCCTCAGAGAACATCTAAGAAGATGCACCTTGTATCCAGGTGACGGGACCAGGTGGATGCTGCATCCCGCTGACATCTGAGCCTCCCATGCACACACAGCACAGCTGTAAGCATCTCCCCACTAGCCTGAGTGACAGTTCCATCATGTTTGGAGCTAGGACCTTTCTGACACTACTCATTACACCCTCCTCCAACCCCTTCCTAAGAACTCACTAGTTACAGTCCTTCTGAAGCAAACTTTCACCTCAAACTCTAGAAGCTGTTACTACTTTTTACAGTATTTCTATGTTTAAATCAGAGAAGGTGTCACCGCTGAAGTTTCTAAGCACGGTGTACTGACTGATCCCTTCCCTTTAGACGCTGTCTTTACTTTGTCCTGTAAGAACCCACATGCCACAGTTAGCAGAATCAGCTGTGGAATATGACTGGATTAATATAATTTAAGGCTTCTCCATGATGAAAATAATTGCATGTTGACCAAAAAAATCAGAGAATATGGGTCAGTGTTGTTTCCATAGAAACCACAGATGTTGAATAATATGGAACAAACTGCTTTATGCACAGACGAACAGTAACAGGCAGGTGTGAAACTATCTCACCTCTGCCTGTGCTAGAACTGAACTCATTTAGAGCAAGAGACACTGATGTGAACTCATTCTTCAAGCGCTTCCTATTTCTGGAATGAACAGAACATGAACTTTTTCTCAGGCTATCTATTGTAACCAAGACAAAACTTTTTATGACAAAAAAAATAACCAGATCTCCTTATAAGCTACTTCCTTACTAGCCTTTGTCTAAAATAAGATCTCAGTTTTATTTGTAATCATTTGCAAGACTGCCTGGCTAATGAAGGTTTCCGTGGACCTTTGAGACCAAGGCAAAGGACATCACAGACCTGGGGAAAGTGATGTAATCATAGTTCACCCTGTTGTCAAGATCTGGCTTCTAGCTAAGTATCTGTAATCTCAACATCAGGAGGTTGAGGCAGGAGGATGCTGAGTTCAAGTCTAGTTGGGCTACATAGTGAGCTTAAGGCCAGTTTGGTCTATGTGTGTGTGTGTGTGGGGGGGGTGTTCATTCATTTCTGAAGCGTGGTGATAATGGCAGAGTGCTGGGTTCGCCTTTTCTGGTTTCTGAACATTTTTAGCAAGGATCTTCTTAGAGTCAATAAACTCCTTTCTTTTACAATTTAATCTTTTGTTTTCTGTCGTTCAGACAGGAACTCTGGCTATTGTGTGGTGAGGCCCCTTCTGGTGCAGAGAGCCACTCTCCCATTGACTTGTAAAGCTCCTTGATGTTCTTGGTTCCCTCACCACTAAGTTGGTTTAGGCAGGGACGTCTCCTGCCCCCTTCAAGTTCTCCTTGGTAATCAGGACCTACAATCTAAAGGTCACCATAGAAGCATGTAATAAGGCCAGGTTGTGTGTATGCTGGGGGGTGAGGCGTCGAGGGCTGCATTCCAGTGGTGAAAGCCTCCAGGAGCAAACTCAGAATACACTTACTTCAAGGGCTGCGCAACACTTGTAACTCGCAGGAGGGAGAAACTCACCACTGGAAAATCAGCACATCCTGAGGAAAAGACCGATGGCCAATGCGAAAAAATGGGGAAGAAGGCAAACAGTGGACAGAAAGCATATGGAAAAGAGACAGGAAAGGCTCTAACACATGTAGGAAGTGTTCATTAATAATGGTATCAGGATTCCATTTTCTCTTATGAAAGGAGCTCAGGTAGAGAAACTTGAAGAGAGCTTTGAGTGGGGCACACTCTGGAAGGGTCAGTGGGGAGCACTCGGGAAGGGTCAGTGGGAGCACACTCTGGAAGGGTCAGTGGGGCACACTCTGGAAGGGTCAGTGGGGGAGCACACTCTGGAAGGGTCAGTGGGGAGCACACTCTGGAAGGGTCAGTGGGGAGCACACTCTGGAAGGGTCAATGGGGAGCACACTCTGGTAAGTGGGGCACACTCTGGAAGGGTCAGTGGGGAGCACACTCTGGAAGGGTCAATGGGGAGCACACTCTGGTCAGTGGGGCACACTCTGGAAGGGTCAGTGGGGAGTACTCTGGAAGAATCAGTGGAGAGCACACTCTGGAAGGGTCAGTGGGGAGCACACTCTGGAAGGGTCAATGGGGAGCACACTCTGGTCAGTGGGGCACACTCTGGAAGGGTCAGTGGGGAGCACACTCTGGAAGGGTCAATGGGGAGCACACTCTGGTCAGTGGGGCACACTCTGGAAGGGTCAGTGGGGGAGCGCACTCTGGAAGGGTCAGTGGGGGAGTACACTCTGGAAGGGTCAGTGGGGCACACTCTGGAAGGGTCAGTGGGGAGCACACTCTGGAAGAATCAGTGGAGAGCACACTCTGGAAGGGTCAGTGGGGGAGCATACTCTGGAAGGGTCAGTGGGGAGCACACTCTGGAAGGGTCAGTGGGGCACACTCTGGAAGGGTCAGAGGGGAGCACACTCTGGTCAGTGGGGCACACTCTGGAAGGGTCAGAGGGGAGCACACTCTGGTCAGTGGGGCACACTCTGGAAGGGTCAGTGGGGAGCACACTCTGGAAGGGTCGGTGGGGAGCACACTCTGGAAGGGTCAGTGGGGCACACTCTGGAAGGGTCAGTGGGGAGCACACTCTGGAAGGGTCAGTGGGGAGCACACTCAGGAAAGGTCAGTGGGGAGCACACTCTGGAAAGGTCAGTGGGGCACACTCTGGAAGGGTCAGTGGGGCACACTCTGGAAGGGTCAGTGGGGAGCACACTCTGGAAGGGTCAGTGGGGCACACTCTGGAAGGGTCAGTGGGGGAGCGTACTCTGGAAGGGTCAGTGGGGAGCACACTCTGGAAGGGTCAGTGGGGAGCACACTCTGGAAGGGTCAGTGGGGAGCACACCCTGGAAGGGTCAGTGGGGAGCACACTCTGGAAGGGTCAGTGGGGGAGCACACTCTGGAAGGGTCAGTGGGGAGCGCACTCTGGAAGGGTCAGTGGGGGAGTACACTCTGGAAGGGTCAGTGGAGCACACTCTGGGAGGGTCAGTGGGGAGCACACTCTGGAAGGGTCAGTGGGGAGCACACTCTGGAAGGGTCAGTGGGGAGCACACTCTGGAAGGGTCAGTGGGGCACACTCTGGAAGGGTCAGTGGTGTGTAAATGAGCACCACGAAGTTTACCACAAGGCCTTATTCCAACAATCCCACATCTGAGAACTCAGTTTACTTGCACAAGTGCAAACCAACTATCTCTAAATCTAAGTTATGGTATGAAGGAATGAGGCCAGTGCTTCATGAAATTTAACAATCCCTAGCACATACAGGAAGAGGAAAGAAAGTTACAGCAGAACTGTCTGTGATGTTGCATGTATATAACAAGGATTGAACTTTACTTTGGTTATTTATTTCTTTTCTTCTATAGCAGTGGTTTTCAACCTGGGCCAAGAACCCCTTGGGGGATCAAACGAGCCTTTCAAGAGGTCGACTAAGAACACTGGAAAATATATTTATATAATTGTTCATAACAGTAGTAAATTACTATTATGAAGCAGCAACAAAGATAATTTTGTGGTTGGGATCAGCACAACACGAGGAGCTGTATTACAGGGCAGAGAGTTAAAGGTTGAGAAACACTGTCATATATACACAAATTCTTTGGTTGCACTTTTTTTTTATCTGTAGGCCTTTTAATAGATGTAAATTATATTTTAGTAAAGCAGGTGACACAGAAGGAAAACTTACAAACAGCAAGAGCGGAAAGCAAAGGTGAGAAAACAATCAGAGAAGGAAGCTGAGGCGGAGGATGACAAGCTGCTGGGGTTACACAGTGGAAACAATGTTTCAAAAACTGAAACAGAATGGCTAAAGAAAGGGAAGAAAAACAAGTGAAGAGATTCTTGGTAGCTCTCTCAAAATAACGCAAAAACATCAGATTTGACATAAATACAGTTATTTGGAAGGTATATTGTCTGATTCCCAAGCCAAAAATAATTTTGAGATGCTCTATAGACCCTGTTGGCCTAGAATTTACTGTGTATGCCCGTCTGCCTTCAAATTCATAGTGCTGCTCCTGCCGCTCCCTCCCCAGTGCTGCGATTCTAGGCAGGTGCATCACACTAGGCTCAAAGTTATATACAGCCACTTAGAAATGTCAGGGCCTCACAAGATGGCAGTCTGGGTTCAGAACAGGCTGGACAGGCAGCATTCCTCAGAAACTTTGTTTCTGCTTGCCAGGAAAAGTAGTTACTTTCTTACCCACTCCTATAGCCCCGCCCCCTCACCCAATCTCCAGAAAAGAGCATCTCGTTTTCTATTAACTCTAACAAGTCTCCAATAACTCAAGGACCCACACTGGTCCTCCGGCTTAATTTGCCCTCCTCCCCCTGCACCATAACCCCTATATCAGGCAGGACTCTCCAATCATTTTTGCTATCTTCTCTATTCCCATATCCCTGGCAACGGCCAGTCTGCTTCTCTCCCCACCTTTTCTCTCTGCTCCACTCTCTGTCCCTGAGACATGGCAGACACCCCAGACGACTGGCTATTCTCCCTCTCACATCTACAGTAAACACCTTCCCCCTTAATCACAGAGCAGGCATTTAGGTGGCTTCTTTACTGAGCTCTTCACAAATGGTAACAGCAATCAGTAGAACCTACTTTCCTATTTTATCTCTGTCTTGTACTTTGAAAACATAATCATTTAATGTCAAAAGCAAGCAGCTAAAGTGTCCAAGATTTCTCTGTATCACTTAGCAACTGCATCACCTCCACCCCAGGACACCATCTTTTCATTTTTAATTTAATTAGATTCGGTAACAGTGGGTTGGATTTCTTTTGTTTTGTAATCATTTTCCATTTGGTCATCTTATTCATTTAAGTTAACATACTGTGGGGTTCTTTCAATAGAGAATTAATTTATTGTGTGGGTGTGTGCTTTTTAACCTCAGATAGAAGGGATATTTAATATAGGGATGATGATGTCTGTATAAAATATAATTGTCTTGTGAAAATTGACTATAAAAATAAAACAAGTGTTTAAACTTTCTACTGGTTTATATTAATAGTTGTAGATATACTCTCCTTTGGGATTTTACATGGAACAAGGAGACTAAAATAGAAAAAAAATAACAGAAATTAGAAATCTTTCAAGAATTTAAACAGTAAGCTAAATGAAATTCTTGATGGAATTCTTTGAAAGAGCAGATGTCCTATTGTTTATGTCTCTTTAATCATTTGATCCCTAAGGGAGGGGTGAAAACCCAGCTAGAACCCCTTCAACTAATGATATGAAATAGCTAACTTAAGTAAAAGCATAAAATTCTTCCTTCTATTTGCTTCACAAAATAACGGATGAAGGAAAGTTAAGTTGGGTATATTGACACTGCCTGTAATCAGAGACCACAGAGGGGTTTGCCTTTAGCTTGAGATGAGCCTGCTGTATTGTGAGTTTCAAGAAGATCTGAGCTACACTTAGCAAGAAGTTACAGGGAGAGTTTAGAGTAATCACCAAAGTCTCCTTCAAAAATATATTGCAATTGTCTCCAACTAAGATAAGAACAAGAAGCCTGTGGTCTTTCCCAACCCAAAGATTCCTAACTTCTCTCTTCACTCTGCCCAAATTGGTGAGATCTTAACTGGGGAGCCCAGGTACCCATAAGCCTTGGGTATATAACCAAAAGTTATTGTCACTGGACAATAAGTTTAATCTGTGGTCTAATGAAATAATCAAGACTACCAGCACTGGATTGTGCCTGTCGTAAATGAGCCATAAATCCTGTATATGGGTGTATAACTCTGAACTGGTATTACACAAGTCATCAAAACGAATAAAGTCCCTCACTATAAGAAGCTACACCATACTAGGTTACTTAGGGCAGTGTACATTAGCATCCTGGCACACCCAGCCCTGCCCCTTGGGGACCTTGCAGTGTGCTCCTGTGTGCAAGACAAGCATACCCTGTCCATTTAACAGGCAAAACTCCGCCTATTTCTACCTCTTCTTCCCTTTTCTCTTTGTATCTCTCTCTCTTCTCTTCCTCTGTTCCTGTCCCCAGAGGCTGGTCTCTCCCTTCCTGTCCCCCCTTTTCTTTTAACAAAATTTCCTACATAGGCCCTGTTCTCCTGTGTGACTATCTCTCACCCGCTGTGTCTGCCTGGCCTGTCGGTCTCTCACCCAACATGGGCTCTCACCCACCAAGGTCTCTCTCCTGCCGCATCATATCCGTGTACCATAGTTGTGATTCATGACAGACTGCGCTGGGCAACATGAAAAACAACATATTAGTTTGCTAATAAGCATTGAAAAAGTGACAGGCAGGACTGTCAGCTGAAAACCCAAGGCTGGAATGAATACATAACTAAGGGATAACAGTAACACAGGCACATGGCACAGAAAGAAAAACACGCGAGAGGTCAGAAAAGAGTCGAGTCAGGTTTTTTCCATCACTGATGCATACATAAGAAAGGCAGAAAAAGGCAGAAGAGCATTGGTCATGCTCAGAGCTATACACTTCGTTCTTGTTGAGGAGGGAGGTTTAATAGTTTAGAAGCTGAAGAAATTCTCCCCTTTGTTATGGAGACAATAAAACAATCTATGGAAGGTTAAGTGACTTCAAGAACATTACAAAATTGCCTCGCAGTAATGATAGAATCAGACATGATTTTATGAACATTATTTCAGCAGCCATGTTAGAGAGAGAAGGTACCTAGAGCATGGCTGAAGAATGAGGGAAACAGGCTGGAGTGTGGTTTCACATGTCTGTGATTACGTAGCTGCTTCAGCAATATGCTGAAGGGGGACGAGACGGAAATGTCAACGTGGCACTGTCATCCTCTGTCCTGGGGACAGACTTCCCTGAGAGACACAGTCCCTATCAGTAACACACACTGCCACTTGTGCCGGGGCCGACACTTGATGGAGAAGAGCGACTCACCAACACCACTTCAACAACAGCTAATCTGATCAACTGTGAACGAGCAAAGAAATGCTCTGAAGAAAGTAAACTTCGCTGAATCCTATCTTCAGTGCTCTGTGTGAACTAACTAAGCGTCTCAGATTTTCCTAAGGTCTTCAGTCTCTTATTGTTACCCACATAATGGTTTAAGCTAGCATACAATGCTGAGGAGCGGCAGCGGGATCACGTGACCGCTGAAACAGACAAGGCTGGTGGTTTCTGAAAAGCAGCCTCATTACTCTATAGTTACACCTTATAATAACCAGGAACAGAATCACCCCAAGCTGAATCCATCGCACCTAACATAAAGGAGCATGACACAATACTTGTCCTCCTTGATGATCACCTCAATGGAGCTCTATTTTCCTCCCATGCAGCGTCTGGATCGATCATCCAAGAAATTATCTTAACACCTTCTGTGTCTGTATTTTCTAAAGCGGGTTGCATTGTGCGTCCACGCCACCTGTCATGCCTATTATCTTGATTTTGGGCGGCTTTAAGCAGTTTATGTAAGTCGTTCCATCTAGTTTAATGGCATAATTTATTATTACGCTTTGCAGCATTATTTTGAACTGAAAGGTTAACATATTTTTCACACTGGTCTCAAGTTTAAGAACATCTCAAACAAAGCGAGAAAGAAAAGTCGCTTTTGTCCCTTTTCTTAAGTAGCACAGTTTCATCCCGAAAGTTTTACAGTGTGTCTCCTGGTGTGCTCAGACCACAAGGGCGGGCGCTGAGAATGCCTCATCAAATAATAAACAGTGACAGCGGGCCAGCTCCAGGTGCAGGTGTGTGATGCAGAGGTCACCAGAACCTCTCAAAATGCCCCAGCAAGCTACTGTTCAGACTTGTCTCTCGCTAATGTCCCCTTATATGCCATCATTCCCAGGATCCAGTCAGAGCTCCTCCTCACACATTACACCCTGGCCATACAATCTCATTCAGGCTCTATCCCTTAATTCCCATGATGCGTTGTTCTCAACTCTAACTTCTTGCCTAAGATCTACGTATTCCTATGCTATTAGCTATTTCCATTTGGAAACTAACCTCAACGCACGCTCCAAACTGAACTCATCACCACCTCCCTAGACTCTGCTCTTGGGAGATGTCTTCCCAGTTATGAGGTCTCTCCAATCATCTCACGTCAGGAGCCAGGTGAATGTCTTTTCCCACCTACAACAAAGCAGTCCTCAATTCTTGGCCATTCGACCACCAAAGACACACCTCCAATTTAGCTGCTTCTCTAAAGAGACCACAGCCTCAACAGGTGTCATAGCATACATAACTCACCAGAAACACCCCAAGCCACCCACTGTGCCTCAAAATTAGCAAACTCTCCTCTAGGTCACTGCATCTTAAAATGTAACTTAAAAAAAAAAACACCCTAAAGCAGCTTCCTATTGTCTATCAACACCCAAACGCTTTGTTCTTGCTTAATGTCCTTCAATTACAGGGCATTTCTTTCTTGTGCCACCGATAGGTTAGAAAATGCACCCCACACGGTGGGGAAGAGCTAGGATAACCTTGTAATCGCCAAGTTACCTGATTTCTACGTCCCTCAGCCTGTGAAGTGGGAATATGAACAGCTATCTCGGAGCAGAGCAGCTGTTATTCAAGGAAGAACAAAAAATACAATGTTTGACATAGTATCGGATGCATGGGTTACATAGTAAATGTTCGATACTGTGATTATTGCTTTAGGTAATTTCTCGTTTCTCTCACAGCACACCACACTGAAGGTTAGCCACAACAGGCACCTTTCATTTCCTCTTCTTTCTTCCTCTTCATAGCCAGTCCCTCTCCCTGCAGGCTCCCCACCCTCTCACATCTTAGGTCTCATCTGGTACCCAAACCTTTTGTACTCTGTATCCCGCTAGGTGTCCACACGATTTTGTTTGCCACAGCAGTAGTTCCACTTTCTGTAAATTCCTCCCTTTTCCCTGCTGTGTTCATGAGAGCAAGGGTGGCTCTCGTGCTCCCGACCACACCATGAAGAGTGGACAGTCATTTCTCACAGCTCCAGAAGGGCTCCTTTGCAAACTGCGGAAGTTAGGAAAGCAGCCACCGGACCCTACCTCCACCCCCACCCCCAGCTATCTCTGAAAAAAGGTTTGGAAAAGGCTGCCAAGAACAAAGGCAGAGATCAAACAGCCGCAGGAAACACAGTTTTAAGCAAAGTCGGGGCTTTACAAACATTTTCAGGGTCTTTTCTACAGCACTGTGCATTGTGAATCTCCAAAATTCGCGGCGGGAATATCTCTTTAAAACACCTGCCAACAGGAGTCTGCTGAGACAGACACATCTTGACAAAGGCGGCTTGGGAAGTTTTTGCAGCTCCTGAACGCTCCAGTAAGCTGGAGTAGCAGACAAAAACATCCCCGAAGCATGCCGTTTTGAGGTTAGAAATCTCTGAAGACAAAATTGAAACCTAGAAAGAATCAGATATAATTCAACAAGGCTCCTTCTTTTACAGATAGGGAAACTGAGGCCCTGAAGGGCACAGCAAACCGGCCTACAGCCACACTGTAACTACAGACAGGAAGAGCCAAACAAACCCCAGGTGCGCTTCTGGACTTGGTGTCTTTCAGTATAATGTGTGTGGCGGCCTGGGTTCGCCAAATGTTCACATTTCGAATTTTATTTTGAAGCCCTGTGAAAGTTCCTGTTAGTCTTCTGGGTAACTTGTCCTCTTAGGCCTAGAGTTTATTGCTCCCAAGTCTTCTCTTCCTCCTACAACACACTTTCCTTGTAAGCCTGGGCAGTTCGGGCTTGACTAGGAGCGATCGAGACGACCTCTCCCTCTTTCCTCGCTCCCTCTGGACTTGTGTAAACTTTTTTTCACGTAAACCAACCAACTCTGTACATTTTCAGGCCTTCGTCTGAATCCCCGAGGACTCCCCGCCGCCCCGCTCCCTGGACTCCACTGCTCGCCCTATTCCTCTGTAAGAGGACCCTGCGGTTGATCTTCACCTGGGACTGCCATGAGGCAGCTGAGCGGAGTCCTGAGCTTTCGAGATCGCGTTAGGGTCAGGTCCGTTGCGAGGATAACGCACTATCGGAGAGATCTCTCCCACCCGGTCCCCACAACTATAGCACACGGCAGGGGAAGGCCAGATGCGCTCCCGGGGTTCGCGGAACTAAGGCGCCGCGGAATCAATTTCCAGGGGAGTCCTACCGCGGAAAACACGTGGTCGGAACCATTTCGGCCGACTTCGGGAGGTGAGTGCTAGTTGAGAACACTTGGTGTGGACGCAGTAGTGGCATTTAAGGGTTTGTCCTTTAACTATTATTACCGATAAAGTGACAAATTAAAGTTGCAGATGTTTTATAATCTTTTCTAGTTACCCAAAGGACACGGAGTTTCCCCCTCCGGAGTTAGCGGTGTTCGAGTCCGGGAGCAACATGGCGGCGCCCATGAGGGGCTAGTTTGGGGGACTAGCTAGTGTTTGGTACGGCTGTCTTGCCCGACTCTGACCGAGTAAAGTTTTCCCCCAAGTACTCACGTTAAAGAATTGTCTTCTAACAGGCGGATACCGCCATCCGCTCGCGACCCCACTAAGGAGCAGAGTCCTGAGCCCTGACCAAGATGAGTAACATCTACATCCAGGAGCCGCCCACGAATGGGAAGGTGAGAACTTCTCCACCATACCTGGATACCCCAATTGAGAGCTTCCTGATTTAGAGAGGGGAGGGAGGGGCGGGTGTCGGGTATCATAGAGTTGGGAAGACCAACAGACATCCGTCCACATTGATTCTGGACAGTGTTGCGTCTACGTTTATTTACGTTGACACGTCTCAGCATACTCATGAAAGCATCCTTGAGCAGCTTCTCTATTCGCAAGTCTTCTGGCCCATTAACTTCCTTGACCCAGCTCTGTGGGCGCCTTCTAGTGTCTGTTGTTTATAAAAGACTTATGCTAGGATTGTTCAATTTTGTTGTTGTTTAACTTGTGGGATCACGCTTATTAAATGCCTGCCAAGCACCACACGTTCTACTAGGAGCTGGTGATACAAAAGTTGGCACACAGTTATCTAGTTGTCACCCTGACAGAACAAATAGCTTAGTTTGGGATTTGGCTAGCCCAGGAAAATCTGCCTCACAAGGTCTCATCACATAGTAGTCAATGCTGGCTGCTAATTTCCTAACTTGTCTCGGCCTCCTGAGTGACTGATTACATGACATGCATCACCACACCTGGCTTTGGTAGGTGAGGTTCTTGAAGAGAAGATTATATTGCCATGGCAGTTTGATGGAGTGAAAAACTGGAAATGATAGGAAAAAACATCTTGGAGGAGATATCTTTGAGATAATTATCAGAAGAAGCAGGACAATGTGGACTATTGCCACATTGGAATGGGAAAGGATTCCCTGATAGGTTTTATGATCAAGCTTTACTTCTTGATAGTGTCCATCTTAATTAATAAATAGTGATAGAGAGCAAATAGACTGAGCATTCTGTTATGCAGACCCTTCACATTGCTGAACATTTGCAGCACACATATGCTATTTTTCCTGTTCAAATGTCACTCTTAACAAAGAGGCCTGTCAAACAGCAAATCTCAGTGATGCCCTCGGTCTCAGCACTTTCTGGCCCTCAGGGTATAGTTTTTAATAGTATCTTCCTTTTGTTTTAGAATACAAACAATATAGAGACAGAGTATGAGCATTTAGAAAAATGCTTGGCGCATAGGGGATGGAGTTCAAATACTGTGAAAGAAAGGATGGCTTGGCAGATGAGCTGATGCTGTGTTCTTTAGCTTCTGAGAGGCACTGCACACAGGTGAGGGTGAGGTTAAACTGTTGTGAGTCTCAGGCACATTTAGGTGTTCTACTCTCATACGCTAATGACTTTTTTAAGAAAAGAAATATAACAGGTTATCATATAAGTCCTTGTCTGTCCTGGAACTGGTTATTTACTTTAGGGAAAGATTTGACATGATCTTAGAGAAAAAGCACTTCTAAACAAGAGATCATTCATTTAACAAATATTTTTAAAACTTGTGTATGTATAAGCATGTGTGCGATGTATGTGTGTGTTCAGACTTTCACACATGCAGATGCCACATCACACTTGTGAAGGTTCAGGTATATCCTAGCTGATGGTCCTCATATTCCACCTACTTTGAGGCTGCATCTCTTTTCTTTGTTGTTTGATGCTGCATATGCCAGCCTGTGAGCAATGGAGGTTCTCTTGTCTCTGTTCTTCAGCTCACTATAAGAGCATTGGGATTAAAGACATAGAGCAGCTGGCTTTTCTGTGAGGTCTGGGCATTTGAACTCAGGTCCTTGGGTTTGTATGCAATTTGCCCACTGAACTATTTCCCCAACCCAACATTTTTTTCCCCCTGGAAAACACATGCAAGGTTTTATGTTAGGTTTTAAAGATGGGCTGGAAGAATATCCATCATTTTATTGTTGAGTCAGTTGAGTGAACTGTGTGTTGACTGATGTTTTTGTCCCACCAGGTCCCACAGCGTTTAGTTCCAAATAAACACACAGAGGTCTACATTAATCATAAACTGGTTGGCCTAGTAGCTCAGGCTTCTTATTAACTAATTCTTACATCTTACATTAACTCATTATTCTTGTCTGTGTTAGCCATGTGCCTTGGTACCTTTTTTGGTGAGGCAGTCACATCTTGCATCCTCTGTGTCTGGGTGACAACTGCAGACTGAGTCTTTCCTCTTCCCAGAATTCTCATTGCCATGCCTCTACTTCCTTCCTGGTCACTGTCACCCCACCTATACTTCCTGCCTGGCTACTGGCCAATCAGCATTTTATTAAAAATAATACAAGTGACAGAATAAAAGACCATTGTCCCACAACAACTGTGTATTGATAAAATAATTGTGTGAATAAAAATACAGCTACAAATTATGATGAATATGAGTTTTCAGCAGAAAAAAAAGAATATAGTCATGGCTAGTGTTTTTTGATTACTTGTGTGCAGCTGTTCTGTATAATAATAACATATTAAAAATATAATAATATGTAATAATATATAATATAATATACAATAATATAATAATAATAATAGCTATCTGTATAATAGTTCATTTCATCCTCACAACAAATCTATGGGGCTAGTATGTCTGTTTTGATAGAAGGAAACTGGTCAATATCATGTCCCAAAAGTCCAAGCTAGTAGGTTGAAGATTCAACTTTGAAGTTGAGCAGCTTGACACAGTGTGTGGAGGGAAGGGTAATGTATGTTACTTTATTCTCAGAGGTGGTTACTAAACTAATGAAGGTGTATTTTGGGCCTGGACCACTATTCCTGGGGTACTAGGAGAAAATATGCATCAATTTGTATTATCTTCTCTTTGTTTAGTTATATATGTGTGTGTATAACTTATGTATGTATGTGTGTGTGTATAGATTGATTCCCAGAACCCACAGTAAAAACACACATGCACATACACAAAGTCCAGGTACTTGTCAGTCAGTTTTTTAATAGTATGTTGCAATTTTCAATGATTAGTTACATGGATTTATGGTACCTAGATTAACTAAATTAGCCTTAAAAACTTCATTTTAAAGATAATAATAATGTAATAATTTAGCCTGGTGTTGTGGGAATTCAGTCCACCAATAGATTTGGGGTACCGGCTGGAGGTCGTGGCCTCTTGTCTGTGATTGTGATTTCTTATTAAAGGAAAGAGGGAGGTGTTTGCTATCTCTCTTGCTCTCACGCTGACTTGAATGGTAAGACTGAAGCATGTGGCTTGCTATTGGTGCTTTTCCCCTTGGGCAGAACAACTGCAGCGGTGTCTAACCTGCTCTGTATCAGTGAGTGCTCACCCATATTATATATCTAAATAAATTTTTTAAACCTCTCCCTGACTCCCATAGATTCTCGCTACATGGTGTGTTGCACACCTTTAATCTAGCACTTGGGAGGCAGAAGCAGGCTGATCTCTGAGTGCAGGGCCACCCTGGTCTACAAAGCAAGTTAAGGACTACACAAAGAATCCCTGTCTTGAAAACAAACAAAAAAATGTAAAAACTTGCTGGTTTGTGGTGGTACGTCCTTTTAATATCAGCACTCAGAAGGTAG
Organism: Microtus pennsylvanicus; assembly: GCF_037038515.1. Lineage (NCBI taxonomy): Eukaryota > Metazoa > Chordata > Mammalia > Rodentia > Cricetidae > Microtus > Microtus pennsylvanicus. The sequence goes on from NC_134584.1 coordinate 46,060,768, forward strand.
AAGCAGGTGGACCTCTGTATGTTCAAGACTGTCTGGTCCACAAAGAAAGTCCCAGTGAGACCCTGTATCAAACAAACAAACAAACAAACACACAAATCAAACAAACAAACACACAAACAAACAAAAAATCCAAAATAAGTACAATGTAAAAATGTAAGCAAACTGTAATAAAATGGTAGCGTTTAAACACAGGAAGTCTGTCAGATAATTAGAATTTATGAAGATTGTTGGGATTACCTGTTTCAACTTATTGTTACAAATGAACTTGATATTAAATATTTGTTCTGTCTTGAAATATTTGTCCCTAAGATTATAAAGCCATTGTTTATTCTCTTACTGAACTTTTAAAAACATTATAGAACAAAATATAGAGAACAGGAAGACAGACGTCTTTAATTTCAAAGAAATGTAATTGGTGAGAGAAATTGGACATAACAAAGCCCATTTTGTATGGTTCCATTTATATGAAATGTTCATTTGGCAATGTCCATACAGACAGAACAAAAATTAATGTTTGCCAAAGGATGAGGGTGGGGGAAATAGAGAGGGCCTGAAAATGGGTCAAGGTTTCAGCACATTCTAGGGTAATGAAATGTTTTAGAAATAGTGGCAATGGCTTCCAAACTCTGAGTGTACCAAAAGCTAGTGAACTCTTTAACAGGGTAAAATTATTGATAAGTAGATTATCTCAATAAATATTATTTTTTGCTGTTTTTTACAAAATAAAATCAGAATTATTTTTAAATATGGTCTTTGAAACATCACAGAATTCTTTAAAAGGTGACTAAGAAAAGAAGTCTAGGTTCCCCCTAACAATAGTGCTTCATTTCAGAGATACAAGTTGTAATGAAGTAGGTCAGGACATGATGTTCATCAGGACTAATGGAAAGTTGGGAGAGAGTGCTTAATGTCATTTCAAGTTCATTTTAAGAAAGAGGGAGTAATCCAACTTTAGTTTGTATCACACACACACACACACAGAGAGAGAGAGAGAGAGAGAGAGAGAGAGAGAGAGAGAGAATAAAAAAATGTGATAAAGGAAAAAAATTGAGACAGGATCTCATTTTGTAGCCTGGACTGACCAAGGGCTTGCTATATAGAGGCTGGCCTAGAACTAACTCATAGAGATCTGCCTGCGTCTGCCTCCTGAGTGCTAAAGGCACATGCTACCATGCCTGGCTTCTATCTGTTTCTTTATGTGTTAAGGAACCCATTAAACATCTACCATAGTGTAGATATTTTCACTTTTCCCATTTTCACAGGCCGTGAAGGGTAGTTGTAAAAGAGCTGTGTGTTGCCCAAACGATGCAATGCATTCATCAGTGTTTGTAATTTATGATAGCATTTCCCAGGCTTTTGAAACAAAGTGGTCACAAATTGTACTAGGTTGGGGGAGGGAGGGGTAGGGCAGTTAGATGTCCTTCTCATTTTGTTGTTGCTTATTCAGTTTACAACCCCTAGGGCATTCTTAAAAGCCAGGGCTCTCCTGGATGGTTTTTAAACTCCCCTCATTTCTAAAACTGTGCTTGCGACAAGGCCAAGGAGCTTTAGGAAACGGGGACTGTGACTTATATCATGGGGACAGTCTCCTCGTGAGGATCAGTTTAGTTCCAGTTATCTTACGGTGTTTCTTTGCAAGAAACGTTCTTTGTGGTGACCACAGGTTATTGATACGAATAACTTCCTCTACAGTTGGGGTGGGAAAGAAAAATTGATACTGGAGAGATTAGACTCCAGCTGTGCCATGCTGGTCACTTAGGTACTAACGTTCCTTTTGGTTATTTGTAGTTATTAAGCCAGTTGTTGAATAAGCTGTTTCATCCTCCAGGCTTAGCAGAGATTTTGGTTGTTATAAAGCAACTAGTTCCACCAAAGAGAAACTGCTGCTATGAACCAATAAAAAAGGAGATGATTATATATACTACCTGTTATAGAGATGCTGACTTTTAAGACATAACCGTTTTAGCGAGTCACAATCAGACTTTAATTAAGAATATTCCTTTGGGCTAGGACTCTAGCTAAGTTGGTAGAATACTTGCCAAGCATGCACAAGGCACTGACTTGCATCTCCAGCACCGCTTGGTGACACATACCCCCCGTGCAAGTACTTTGGGAGATAGAGGCAGGAAGATCAAGGAGTTCAAGGTGAGTTTGAGGCAAGTCTGGACTACAAAGCTCTAAGACTTTGGCTGAAAAAACAAACAAACAACAAACCGTCAAGGAACTGGAGAAATAGCTCAGTTGATAAAGTACTTGATGGGTAAACATGAAGTGTGCCTGAATTCCCAATATCCTTAAGAAAAGTTGAGCATTGTGGCCTGTATCTGAAACCTCGGACCAGGATCAGGAAGGTAGCAGAGACAGGTGATCTCTCAACTTGCTCTCAAGCCAGTCTCGTTGAGTGGCGAGCTCCAGGGTCAGCAGAAGAGCTGTATCAAAAAGTTAAGACAAAGAGCTGTTGAGAAAGGCATTCAATCTTGACCTCTGGCCTCTCTGTGCACACACACGTATGTTCACTTGCACACATGCATAGACAGAATATTTATTTCCAAACTAGAACTGGCATGATTTTAATATAAAAGTAGGGTTCAAGAATAATTTCAAATGATTGATTGTAAAATTGTCTTAAGACTGTCATAATTCAATGGGTTCATTAATTTCTTGATTTCATAATTTGCTAACCAATTTTATTGGAAATAAAGCAATGAGAAACAGTTATAAATCTGCACTCTTTGTTTTTATATGAATGAAGCTTGTCTTCTGTGATTAGAAAAAATAAGTGCTTTTTTTTCTTTAGATTTTTTTTGAAAACGGTGTATTGAATCATCTAATGATGATTGGGCTGTAATGAATGTTTGAAGTTTGTTCAGTATAACAACAAAACCCAAGCAGAGTTTGTAAGATTTCTTCTAAAATTGAAAACTCATTAGTTAGTGTTGCAAGTCGCCTAGCCAATTATCAAGCAAAATAAATACTTCATATGATATCACGTTCTTTTTATAGGTTTTATTGAAAACTACAGCTGGAGATATTGACATAGAGTTGTGGTCAAAAGAAGCTCCAAAGGCATGCAGAAATTTCGTTCAGCTTTGTTTGGAAGGTCAGTATTGCCTTCATTATCATTTTGAGGAGAAACCTGCCTTAGTTTACAGATAATGGCAGTGATTGGACATTCTGGCCTGCTCATGTAATCCCAGCGCTTGGGAGATTGATTCGGAAACATTTCTAGCTTCAGACTATCCTGGGCAGCACAGTGAGACTCTCTAAGTAAATAAAACCCCGGATGGATGAGCTCTTTTTAAAAAGCGAAAAGAATAAAATACAATGTGTTTTTCATATTGAGGTCTGATGTTGGCCACATGATGTTGAGTAGTGTATAAGGAAACAGACTGCGGGGATAGTTCAGCTTTCTTCCAGGTAAACTGTAAATTGTTATACTTTTAACAGACATAAATCATGCCTGATACTGATCTCCTCTGCTAATTGCCACTTACTTTTTCTTTCATTCTTTAAATATGAATATGCCGTGAGCTTGCCTCTCATTCTGTGCTATTTTTTCCACTCTTGTTTTATCTCTGTACAAATGAATGTTAGGTTCAGAACTCCATCCATTTCTTCCTGCTTGTGCCTAATTGATCTGATGGTATAATGGTCCTTCTCTACTGGAAACTTCTGTTAGCTATCACTAGACCAAATTTCAACTTCTTCCCCAGATGGCCTGCACTTTCGTCTCCATGACTGGAATTGCCTCCTCTCTGGTCCTCCCTCTCATTTCTTTGTCTTCTCTGTGCACATGATATTTGAAATTTTAGGAACTTGGCTTCCTAGCTTTCCATCATTTTCCGTTCCACTAATCATGTGCCTTCAGCCAGTCGTTCTGTATTTCCTGAACATTCTCTATTTCCTCTGCACATCCTTATACTAGCTTTCTTCTAGTTCTCTCTCTCTCCCTCTCTCGGTTTCTTTCTCACCCTGTTTGCATTTAAGTATAACTGTTTTATTATTTTGTTCGCAGTCTTTTTTTTCCACAAAGCTTACAACCTGGCCTTCACCGATTTGTTATCAATTGAAGTCATAACATGATGATTTTTCTTTGTAAGAAACTTGGCAAAATTTTATATTCCCTTGAGTATTTTTGTTCATGGATATTTGTGTATGCAGCTATACATCCCATGCACTCTTTACGGTTTCTGGTTGGCTTCTAGAATGCATTATATATGATTTAAAATACCTCCAGTGGTGGCAAGTCAGTGTTTTCCAGTTATACCTGGTTTTTAGACACAGTGTTATTCATGGTGTCAGAAAAAATATTTTTGGAGAGAAACAAGGTACTTAGGAATCCACAGTATCCTGTTGTCTAATATAGACAAAGCTCTCCAAATAGAAATTAGATAAATATAACACCACAGGGAGAATATTAAAGAAATAATAATAAAAGAATCCAGTCCCACAGATGAGACAAAGGAAATATGTCTGCAAAGATCATTATTAATAATTGCTATGGCAGGCAGGAAGGAAATCAAATCAGACAGGTAGTTTAGTTAGAAAGGCCTCGGATAACTGTCAACAAAGCTAAGAAACAAGAGAGACAGAGAAGCCTGACTTCTGGTAATAAGTTTAAAGAAGTCAAAAGCTCAGATTTTACAGGAGAGTGAAATTACAAAAACACTAGAAAGAATGAATGGTAAATTGCAACTCAGGACCAGGTGAATGAAGAAACAGAAAGTATCTGGATAGAATACGACATTGAAATAAACATGAGGTTCAGCCGGGTGCTGCCAAAGCTCACTTGCATCAAAAAAGAATTATTCTCCCATTTATTTATAAGAAGACCAGGAGATATAAATAAAAGATGGAAAAATCATAGAAATAACCAGAAGAGTTTTCTTAATGAAACAGGCAAGAATTTAATAGGATTATTGTTGGGAAGGTTAACTAAAAACCTGAGAAGACTAATTTTTAAAAAAGATACTCTTGGCAAGAGAGGTGGCTCAGCAGTCAAGAAGCACTGGCTGCTCTTCCAGAAGCCCTGAGTTCAATTCCAAGCACCTACATGGCAACTCACAACTGTCTATAACTCCACTTCCAGGAGATCCAGTGTCCTCTTTGGCCTTTAGGGTCACAAGGCATGAATGTAGTATGTAGACATACATGCAGGCAAATCACACACACATTTCTTAAATGAGTAAACTAATGCAGAGAACTTCATTTAATCCTTTGAATGTATGATTCAAAGAAGTTAGGATGTTTTTGAGTCTTGTAATGCACCTTTCAAACAACAATAGCAATGAGTAGTTCACAGAATTCAAAGAAAATAAATGAAAGCCTGGGAGGGAGGAAGGGGGGGAAGGAGGGAGGGAGACAGAGAGGCAGGGAAGGAGGGAGGGAGGGAGACAGGGAGACAGGGAGGGAACTCCCATGTGGCCCTCGATGAAAAAAGCTTTCCTGTTGAAAGATGGTCATATTCTGCAGAACTCAAAGATCTGTAATTACGATTTAACCTTGAACTTTGAGGTCTTTGCTGTATAGTTAGGAGAAACATCTAAATAAAAATAAGTTTTGAAAGTTGCCAGTCTAAAACATGATATGAAGCTGTTACAAAGAAAGACAAGAAACAAAGCAAAAGGAAACTAATTTTCAGTTTTCATAGGGGATACCTTGTAACTCAATGGGTGCTGGCTTCTGTCTTATCTAAGTGAACTTTTTTTCCTTTTTAATGATTCTAGTTCCAGAGAATAAAGTCTACGGGAGACCATATTTCATCTCTGCTGCATATTTATATCTATAAATATATTTATAATATAGTAATGTATTTAAATTCTATTAGTTCTATATTGATTTTCCTAAAATCAGTTAGCAAAATAAATGACTATTCAATTGAACTAAAACACGTAATGCTATTTGTTTCATTTATTGAACAATTTTTTTGAGGACAGTTCTAGAACTATGATCGATTAGTAACTCTAGTGTCTGTAGGTTTGTATACTTTTGTGTATTAGTATGTTAATTTTCTATTAGGAGAAGAGGAAGCGGCAAGAAATGAGCTATTCTTCTCTACCAAGGCTTCTCAGCTTCAGCACGGTGGGCATTTGGGATGGAAACAAGCCTTTGAGTTTTAGGATGCTTATCCATATTCTTGCCGTCTTGTATTCCAGTAGTACTCCCCCTAACCCAAAATATTTTAAAATGTTGATAAATGTCTCCTGGGATACAGAATTGTTGCTTCCCTCTCTCCCCAGTTGAGAGCCATTGATGTGTATTAAACTTATGTTTCTCACAGTAATCCAGACTGTGAGAAAATTCTAGAGAGAAAACAAAAACTAAAGCACCATTGTTTCTGTAGAGACATATAGAAATTTGAAGATTGAATGTTTTATAAGAAGTAGTGAGGAAGGACTTTGGTCTAAAAGTGTACTTAGCATTCTGGAAATTAAATCTGTGGCTCTGTTTGTATAGTAACTATGACAACAAAGTCATGCGAGTTTTCAAAATTAATGTGTTAATTGTTTTTCAGCCTACTATGACAACACCATTTTTCATAGAGTTGTACCTGGTTTCATAGTCCAAGGTGGAGATCCCACAGGCACCGGAACCGGGGGAGAGTCCATCTATGGAGCCCCATTTAAGGTCAGATCAATTTACTGTATTCTAGGTCAGCTTGGAATGCTTCTCCAAAAGTGAAGTGTTCCTCAAGAAAACATCTCATGTAGTATACAAAATCATTGGCGTTAGAGTTACTCAGCGATAAGAACAAATATTACCTACCAAGCATTTTTCTGATTTATTTTATGGCAAATTTTTGACCTAGATTAAATTAAGGTAGAACTAAAAATTGCAGAGGGAGGGAGGGAGGGAGGGAGGGAGAGAGAGAAGTACTGTTCAGAAAGAAATTCATATGGCATGTTTCCTGATGTTTTGCTGTGTCTGATCTCAGTAGCCAATTTTTAGAACATTGCATGTGCTATTTTAGATTAAAATAATTTGATTTAAATGTTGTGTGGAATTTTCAGTAGTCTGCTTGGGCCACTACAACAGTCTGTGGGGGTAAATGAGAATTTCTTTCAGTTGTGGAGGCTAGGAAGTTCAAGTCACAGTGCCTGACAGTCCCTTTTCCTACCTTGAAGAGGTATGGGGAAGAAGAATCCAGGTCCAGTGTCTTGATCTTTTTTTATAAGGACACAAGCCTTATTGGGTTAGGATGAGAGCCCAACCCTTATGACGTCATCTTACTTTTTCACATTTAAAACCTTTACTTCCTTGTCAGAGCCACAAATCTAGCTGCAGCAGGGATTAAGACTTCAATATGAAGCTTTTGAGGGACCAATCTCCCACACTGGAGCTTACTGTATATTATGTAGTTCTGTCCACGAAAGCAACTCTATAGCACAAAGCCATGCATGGTGGACAGTCAGAAAGTGAGCAGAAGGAAGAGCCAAAGATATTAAAAAGGAAAAAGACATTTTAATAAAAAATGGGTACATAATTTCTTATTTTAAATTTTTATTAGATTTTTTGTTTTTATGTCTATCTGTTATATGTTCACCATGCTCTGCTTTCTGACAGTAGGGGTCAGAAGAGAGCATTGGATCCCTGGGGATGGAGTTGTGGATGACTGTGAACCACCATATGGGTGCTGGTAACTGAACCCAGGTCCTCGGTAAGAGCAACAAGTGCTCTTAACTACCTGCTGAGCCGCTCCTCTTGTCCTGGCCTGTGATTTCTTGACTGCCAGCATAAACTTAAGAAGGAAAAGAGTTAGTTTATTTAAGAAATTAGGAACAATGATGGGCTCAAATATAGCAAACATTGTATTTGTTATTAGTCTAATTATAGCAATGTTGGGTTCTTTGGGTGAGTAACTGCCAGTGGTTCTTAAAATCGGGAGACTTTTGAAAAAACAACTTCATATTTATTCTAGTGGGAAAGAGTTTTTAGAGATTTCTTTCATCTTTTCCTAGGTCAGTGTGATTTTTAATTGTTTCAAAGTTTCTATCGAGGGCCCTGCTCTGTTGTCTTGGCTAGAATTACAATATGTAGTGCAGACTGGCCTTTAACTTGTGCCTGACTTTGTGCCTGAGCCTCCTGAGTGCTAGGGTTGCTGGCATGTAGCGCAGTGCCTCATCACAGCGTGATTGTGATTGTTGAGAAAAACAGCGGAACTTCTTCTTCTTCTTTTTAAAGCTTTGTTTTCCAGATGATAGTCACCCTGGAAAGTAGATCATAGTATTTAAATAATCTCAACTGTCACTGTTAATCATATCTCATAATTTTAGGACCTTGACTTTATAGGAAATATTCTTTTTTTTAAAGATTTATTTATTTATTATGTATACAATATTCTGCCTTGATGTATGCCTGCACACCAGAGGAGGGTGCCAGATCTCAGTACAGATGGTTGTGAGCCACCATGTGGTTGCTGGGAATTGAACTCAGGACCTCTGGAAAAGCAGCAAGTGCTCTTAACCTCTGAGCCATCTCTCCAGCCCCTATAGGAAATATTCTTGTGTTCTGTTAATCTTATTGCTTATCCTAAATTCTGTTGGCATTTCCTTTCTGAGTTTTTTCTTTGTTATTTTAAAATAACAATTAACTTTGTTAACTTCTTTCAGCTAGATAGATCATTTTAAACATAGTGTTTTAGTTAAAGTTACTATTGCTCTGATAAAATACCATGACCAAAAACAACTCGGGGAGGAAAGGGTTTATTTCCCTTTCAGTTTCATATAATAGCCCATTATCAAAAGCAGTGAGGTGAGGAACTCACGCAGGGGCAGGAACCTGGAGGCAGGGTGATGCAGAGGCCATGGAGAGGTGCTGCTTACGGACTTGCTCCTCATGGCTTGCTCAGTTGTCTATCTGTCTTCCTTTCTGTCTGTCTGTCTGTCTTTTTGTTTTCTGAGATAGAGTTTCTCTGTGTAACAGCCCTAGCTGTCCTGGAACCAGGCTGGCTTTGAACTCATAGAGGTCGCCTGCCTCTTCCTTCTAGAGTGCCGAGTGCTGGAATTAAAGGTGTGTGCCACCACACCCAGGATCACCAGCCCAGGGATGGCACCACCCACAGTGGGCTCGGCTTCTACCATCAACCACCAACCAAGAAAATGCCTTACAGCTTAATCTTATGGGGGTATTTCTTAATTGAGGTTTCCTCCTCTCAGATGACTTTAGTTTATGTCAAATTGACATGAAACTGTCCAGGACACATATATGGTATAGAAATACCACAGATTCTGGGGATTTAAACAGCAGGAGTGTTTTTCCCCACAGTCCTTATGAAAGCTGATCAGTCGGAGGTCAGGGTGTTTGGCTCTCTGGTTCCTGGTGGGATATACTAGAGTTTAGATCTTAAGAATAATGTATTAAAGAAAAATAGCCTCTAATGCTTGAAAAGCCCTGATTATAGAAATGGTGTCATAGATGATCCCAGTGTAGGTCTTGGGGGAAGTTCTCAGTAGCTCTCAGAGCAAGGAAAGCCTCCAAGAAACGGTGGTCCTGCACTGTTGCAGTCTGCCACCCTGAGAAGAGTTGACTTAGAATGGCTTAGGTCTTCTAAAAGCACAGTGGAATCACACTGATACACTCTTGGTGGAGTCTGAGTCTCAGAGCAGAAGAAAGCCATAGCTTCGCAGCCTGTGGTGTGAGATGGGAAGGATAATAGCTGGAGGCTTCATAGTGTTTCGGAGAAAGGTTTCTTGAGTAGGGAAATGAGAATTGGACCCCGACTTTCTTTGAACTCCCCTCCTTCGTGTGTATGTAGATGTCCATAAACAGCTATGGGGCTGACTATATTTAGAAGATACAAGCTGCCGAGTTCAGGTTGAAGAGCAGTGAACAGATAGTAAATTTGGATTTGATTGTACTTCAAAATCAGTTAAATAAAGCTTCAGCATTTTTGATTAGAAATTGTCTGAGCCTCCCTGGTCTGCTGCATAGCTGATTGAACATGAAGGGTCTTATGACTGATAGAGTCACTAAATCTCTCTCATTCTTGCAGGATGAATTTCACTCGCGGTTGCGTTTTAATAGGAGAGGACTGGTTGCCATGGCAAACGCTGGTCCACATGATAATGGCAGCCAGTTTTTCTTTACTCTGGGTCGAGCAGATGAACTTAACAATAAGCACACTATCTTTGGAAAGGTTAGTGTCTATATATGTTAAATATATGGTTTGGTTTTGGCTTTGTTATTCTTTAAACTTCTGTGATACGTACAATTGACTTTATAATGAGTGCCTTCAAACATGTTATAGTTATTTACTTACTGTTTTTTAAAAATGATGGTGTATGTTCCTATTGTGATGAGCTGTAAAGGGCTACCTGAACTTTGGGTGCTTCATGTCGGTCATTTGTCATGGCCTACATGTGTTCTTTCTCAAAGTGGACATTAGCTACTTAAGGCCACTTAGCCAGTGTTGTTTCTACTTTTAAAGAGACACTTACCCAAAACTATTTTATAGGTTAAAGCTACCAATGATGGATTCCCTTAAAATTAAAGTGGAAGTTGTATTAGTATTTATAATTTTACTGGGAATTTTACTTTGAACAGTATCGATTTAATCCTCCTGATGTTTAACAACAAATGAGAGGATAATCTTCCCATAGATTTTCAACAGTTCTCTATAAAGAGGGATCTTGAAGGCATTGCTCACTCATCCTCTTCCCTTCTCATCTGAATGTTCCTGTAGTTAATGCTTAGACATAGTAGGCATTAATAGCTTTTTAGCCCCCTCTGCTGGCTCAGTAAGAATGCTTCCTTACATCCTAGGCAAAAGTGGGTTTTGACTCTATAAGGAGGGTAATAATTCAGTACAGTTGAACAACTGAACCTTTAAATTCAAGTCATATCTAAACCATAAAATGTAACATTGGTACTTATTTCTTAAGGACATGAGTCAGGAAATATGTTCTGCCATGTTCTTTTGATGCATTCCTAATCCAGGTTTTTCTGGCAATCATGGACTTTTCCTACCTCTAACTTTTTTTTTATCAGCAAGATGAGTCTTGAGTTCCTATCTTGTACTGTGTTTTACAATTGTTGCTATATAACCCAGCATGAGAGAGCATACAGCACGGCAGTCTAAATAGAGAGGCTCCCACTGTCGGGTCTGTACCTTCCTTGAGCCTCTGTCAAGGAAGGTAAAATTACTTCTCATTTTAGGGTATTTGTGTAGATTCAATTAGGCAATAACCTGCAAAGTGTTTATCGTACTGTTAGTGCTTAAGCTACTTTAAGTTCAAGCTTGTTTGTAATATTTGAACTGTCATGTAGTCAGAAGGTGGACATTGTGTGTTTATTTTTAGTAACTGACATTAGTATACACTGAAAACATATAAGGGCTTATTAAGAGACTGAGCCCATCTGTTAACAATTACCAATGAACATTGTTAATTGTACACACAGTAAAAATATAAATATTTTCTTTTATTATTTAAAAACACTTTTTCAGAAGGCTACTATTTATTTAAAGTATTTTCAGAATTCCTCTATTTATTAAAAAGTTGAATAGAACTGTTTGTGGCCCTATGTTTTGTTTGGTAGGTCACAGGGGACACAGTATACAACATGCTACGCCTGACAGAAGTGGACATCGATGATGAAGAAAGGCCCCGCAATCCACATAGAATCAAAAGCTGTGAGGTAGGAACACGGCTGCTAGATGCCATTAAAGAGATACATTTAAACCATTAGATGAGAGCTTTCTGTGAGACACTATATTTAAGAACAATTTCTGATATATATGTGTGTGTGTGTGTGTGTCTGTGTGTGTGTGTGTTTCTGATATGAAACTTTAGGTGATAATATAAAGAATGAAAAGCTCAACTCATAATGAAAAATTAAAGGAATTAGGGTTCTTTGCTCAAAGAAGTGGATTTTTGTTGAATTAAGTTGCTCTTTATTGAGGAAGTGAGGTAATCCTTAGGAGCATTTGCTATGGAGTCCAAATGTCTGAGTTGGTTCCTTATGCTTTTCTTTCTGTAAAATAGTTATAGGATAAAGTATCTTTTACTTGAAAAGAGCATAATGTTTTGGGTGATCAGTGAGGCCATGTGACTGGAAGTGCACTGTGTACCCTGTGCACCACTGCACTAATAAAATTTATGTAGGGAAGATTTAGACAGCAATGTCAGTACACTTAATATTGTTTTTCATTTTGTTGTAAAATTTAAAAACTGGAATAATATCTTCAAAATGCTTCTTTTCATAGGTTTTGTTTAATCCTTTTGATGACATCATTCCAAGAGAAATTAAAAGGCCCAAAAAAGAGAAACCAGAAGAAGAAATAAAGAAATTGAAACCCAAAGGCACAAAGTAATCATACTAGAAAGATTTTTCTTCAACTTTAATAGTGACATTATTTTACTTAATTGTTTTTGTAATCATTATTTACTTAAAAAGGAAATGTCATTGTGAATCAGAGCTAACAGAATTATAAGAGCGAGAGAGAAAGAGACAGAGAGAGAGAGAAATGTGTGTTTAAAGTGAACATTTCTTACATGCAATGACATTATTTAACTTAAACTAGAAATTATTATCACAGTAGCCATTTAACATGTGTTAATAAATATTTAGTATTCACTATATTTATATAGCTGAGTTATTGAGAAACATTTGCTAGTTTGTAAGTTAATGTATTTTTAGTATAAAAAATTTGGGGAGGGAAGAACACTAAAATGAATATTTTTAGTGTGTGTTATAGGATTGCATACGCTATGTAATTACTGGTATTCAAAATAATTGTTTTATAAATATTTTTGATCAAAACCATTCTATTATTCTGTTTTCTTAAAAATAACAATTTATTTTTTAAAAAAGTTAGTTTATGCCAATATTGTTTATATTACTTTTTTCTGTTTCATTAAAAATAATATAGTTAGATTTCAACTTACCATTTTGCTAAATTGTAGCATCAAATTTTTCAGTATTATATTTAGACAGTTCTCTGTATAGGCCTGCGACACCTGGTTCTTAAGCAAAGTTTATTAATCTCTGAACTTTGGTCATCTCATGGCAAATAGAGTGGTTGTTTTGAAGGTTAATTGTGTAGACAGACACCCTAAAGTATAGGTAACCCGTACATACTGGCTTCCCACAAAGCATATACATTAAACTATGTTAGCAATTTGCCAAATATGAGCCAGGCACTTTAACCAACAGTAAATTTTGTCTTATGGAAAAATCACTTTTTATAGCGTTGTATATTTGATTTTCTTTGAGCCCATCATTGACTTCTTACTCTATGCTGCTGGAAGGTCATTGTCACCGTGTTAGGATACAGTGTTTCAGTATTACCATTTCACTGATGACAAGTCTGAGTTCTTTGTGTGTTTTCTGTTATCTTGTCTTCATTCAGAACAGTGAATGAAAACATCCGTTTCATTCAGAGCAAGGGATGATGTGTCATCATTGCTTGCATGTAGATGTAAAAAAAAAACTCCATTGCTACCAAATGTTTTACTTTTTCCAAAACTCAAGAGAGTGCTTTAATAACTTACAGTTCATTTTACCTGAGATTTTGTTGTTTAATTTGAAAGACCTGAGATAATTTCTACCCATCAACTTTTTTTGTTTCTTAGTTTCAAAACATTAAGCTATATTTGTCAGGTATTAAAATAGATTAATTACTCCCCTATAGTGCTTTCCGGGTTCCTTCTAGCTTTGATAATTATCAGAAGCTTATTTCTGACCTACATGACTGAGTGCATCACGGTAATACCCGGAGGGAATCTGTGGTAATTAGTTGAGGGTACTTGTTGAAATGTTAGTGATCTAATTGCTTACAATTGTAGGTGCTGGAACACTTCCGCTGAAGACAAGTGAAACTGTCCAAATAAAATGTTTTTGTTAGATACCTGTGTTATTGCTTGAGAATGGGATATTTATGAATTTCATCTAACTTTTCTCCTGAATTTTCTTTTCTTTCTGTTTTGATAGAAACTTTAGTTTGCTTTCTTTTGGAGAAGAAGCTGAGGAGGAAGAGGAGGAAGTGAACCGAGTCAGTCAGGTAGGCTCCCACTTGCCCTTTGCTTTGCACTTTCTGTGTCTCCTGCTCTGCCTGGAGCAGCACAGTTGACTTCACTTACACAGTAAGCGTGTATCGTATTGCTGCGTAGAGTCATCCATACAGATTCTGAGTTGGTTTGCTCTCACAGAAACATTGTTCATATTTATTTAATTTATTCTTGATTGTTTTTGTCAGTTGAAACCAGTTTAAAGTATTTTGAATGATTCAATTTTATGATTCAGATTTTAGTTGCTATTTGTCTTTTATTTTACTATATGGCAATGATTATCATTATTATAACAATCAGTGACTCAATTGCTTAATATTTTAATGTTATTTCCATATATTGTATTTGCGTCATTAATTCTCAACTAATTTCTGTCACAGCCTTTTGAGATAGATGTTGTTGTGAACCTTCTATAAATACTTAGATTTATTTGTAAGTAAAACAAAGTTCACAACAATACCTGTGGATTATAATTGTAATCGTTCAAAGTCACATACCTAGTAAGATGCTACAGCAGGAATTAACCTCTGTATGTGGCTTTCTTCAGTTTTAGTTTCATCATAAATCATCTGGAACATTACAGTATTTTGCATGTTTTTGGAGCAGGTTGTGATATTTACACCCAAAGAAAATCACCTTTAGAGGCTTTTGGTTCCAAATGTTGTGCTTTGCGTTCCTTTCTTGGAAGCAAGTGAGATTCCTGAGAATTAGATCTAGCATCTTTAGTAATTATTAAGCTTCATAACCCAGTTCTTCTGTGTTGGTTATGATGTAAGACACATGGAAAAGTACACTATAGCTGTGCTTGTCTTCTTTATCCTGTGCTTTCATCATTCATGAGCATGGCTCAGGAAGGGTCATGCTGAGCACTGAGCAGACACTTGTGCAACAGAACTTCCTGGGGAGATACTCCATACATCTACTCATCCCAGATAGGGAGCTCACAAGCGACCAAAGTGTAGATACCACGGAAGTCCATCTTGGTGAACCAATGAGTTTTATTGGGGTTACTTATGGGTGAAGGGGTACTTAACAGAAGCAGAAATAACTCAGACAGCTACATGACCAAACCCATCTCAGCATGGATGACAGCTCACAAAGCTGGAAACAGAGAATGATGCACAGCCAGCAGGCAGCTCAACAGAGTGTCCCTTCCAAGTGGCTCAGTTAACCCAAAGCTCTTCCAAACAACTTGGGTATTTTTTTTTTCTTTATTGAGAAAAGGAAAAAAACAAGTTTCCGCCTCCTCCCAGCCTCCCATTTCCCTCCCCCTCCTCCCACCCTTCTCACCCTCCCCCTACTCCTCTCCCCCTCCCTCTCACTCTCCAGTCCAAAGAGCAGTCAGGGTTCCCTGCCCTGTGGAAAGTCCAAGGTCCTCCCCCCTCCATCCATATCTAGGAAGGTGAGCATCCAAACTGGCTAGGCTCCCACAAAGCCAGCACATTAAGTAGGATCAAAACCCAGTGCCATTGTCCTTGGCTTCTCAGCAGCCCTCATTGTTCGCCATGTTCAGAGAGTCCGGTTTTATCCCATGCTTTTTCAATCATAGTCCAGCTGGCCTTGGTGAGCTCCCAATAGATCAGCCCCACTGTTTCAGTGGGTGGGTACACCCCTCGTGGTCCCAACTTCTTTGCTCATGTTCTCCCTCCTTCTGCTCCTCATTGGGACCTTGGGAGCTCCAGTGTGGGTCTCTGTCTCTATCTCCATCCATCACCAGATGAAGGTTCTATGGTGATATGCAAGATACTCATCAGTATTGCTCTAGGATAGGGTCATTTCAGGTTCCCTATCCTCAGCTGCCCAAGGAACTAACTGGGGACATTGCCTTGGGCTCCTGGGAGCCACTCTAGGTTCAAGTCTCTTGCCAGCCCTAAGGTGGCTCCCTTAACTAAGAATTGTGCTTCCATGCTCCCCTATCCAACCTTCCTTTATCCCAATCATCCTTTTTCCCCAAGTTCCCTTAGCGATCAGGGAAATGCAAATCAAAACAACTTTGAGATATCATCTTACACCTGTCAGAATGGCTAAAATCAAAAACTCCAATGATAGCCTTTGCTGGAGAGGCTGTGGAGGAAGGGGTACCCTCATCCATTGCTGGTGGGAATGCAATCATGTGCAACCACTTTGGAAATCAGTGTTTCGGTTTCTCAGGAAATTTGGGATCAACCTACCCCTGGACCCAGCAATACCACTCCTGGGAATATACCCAAGAGATGCCCTATCATATGACAAGAGCATTTGTTCAACTATGTTCATAGCAGTATTATTTGTAATAGCCAGAACCTGGAAACAACCTAGATGCCCTTCAATGGAAGAATGGATAAAGAAAGTGTGGAATATCTACACATTAGAGTACTATGCTGCGGTAAAAAACAATGACTTCTCGAATTTTGCATGCAAATGGATGGAAATAGAAAACACTAACCTGAGTGAGGTAACCCAGACCCAAAGAGATGAACATGGGATGTACTCACTCATAATTGGTTTCTAGCCATAAATAAGGGTCACGGAGTCTACAATTGGTGAACCTAAAGAAGCTAAGTAAGAAGGTGAACCCAAGGAAAAACATACAGTTATCCTCTTGGCTACGGGAAGTAGACAAAATTGCCGGGGAGAAAATTGGGATCTTGGGGGTGGGGTAGGATGGGGGTAAGGGGAGATGGGGAGAGAAAAGGGAGAAGGGGAGTTTGGTTATTTTTTTACTTGTTCCAGATATTCTGGTTTGAGAGTCTTTTTTTAAAAAAATATTTATTTATTATGTATACAATATTCTGTGTATGTGTATGCCTGCTGGCCAGAAGAGGGCACCAGACCTCATTACATGTGGTTGTTGGGAATTGAACTCAGGAAGTTTGGAAGAGCAGGCAATGCTCTTAACCTCTGAGCCATCTCTCCAGCCCCTGGTTTGAGAGTCTTAATTGAAGTTTGGCTCGTCTGAGAGTGATTCTCAGTGGTCTTTATTGTTTTCCTTTGGGTGGTAGGGGCCTAGTGAATCTGGTTGGTTTCAGGGACTTCCTGAAGCTATTTTGAGTTGTTTACCTTCTGGCTTAAGAAAATAATTCCTTGCAGGAAGGTGTGCTTCAGTATCAGAGGAAACTAATACATTAACACTCTCTTATATGCTTACATTAAAACCTTATTAAAATTGGCATATGGAAAAGATAAATTGTCCGTATATTTTGCTTGTTTTTATCATATCAATTTTAGAATATGAGATCGGGTATTACTTACCTATAACCAGCACACTAGATTCTCAGAGAGACTGAATATTACTTTTGCCTTTCTTCCTTTATTTTGATTCACTTCAAGAAATGTTTATATAATAGATTCCAAAGGTAAATTCATTTTTAAATGAAGGCTTTTCTGTTACAAACATCAAGAATTACTCTGCCACCTTGGTGTTGGAGTTATCTTATGTAGATGCCAGTGGTTAGTGTTACATTGTTGGTGATTCAAATTTGTACCTCATCGGAATGAGAAGTATAGGATGCTATGCGCCATGATTCTGGGTGTTTATTTGTGAACAGACAAAACCATAATGGCTAGATCTGGGAATTACTGGTTTCCTTGTTTGATGTTATCTAAAGATGTCAAGTTCTGCGGGCATAGTATAGCATATCTATAGTCCTAGCACAAGAAAGGCAGAGGCAGGAGGATTTCAAGTTTGAGGCCAACCTGAGCTTTTTAATGCTGTCACAAGACAAGATGTCAAGTTTCCCTATGTAACTGTGCCTTTCTTATGGTGTCCCAAATCCCACTTTTCTTTTTTTTCTGGTATATTCGCTGCATTTCTTCTGTTGTTCTTCTTGTCTGCTTAAAGAGTTTGCTCCAGGGAGGGAAGTGAGAGGAGGGGATGAAGTGGAAATTTTGATTGGTATTATTTATAAAGTAATAAAAATATTATCAGAAAAAAAAGAGTTCGCTCCACAGCTGCCTCCTCGCTGCCTCTTTTCTTTGTCACTGCAGTCCCCAAGGTGAACTAGTAATGCCTTTATTGACTATTTGTCTGTTATCACAGTAAAAATGACACTATAATATATTCGTGTATTTCTTCTACTTAGGAAATGTTTATTTTATGTAATTCTTTAACAATTATACTGTGTAGCTACACTATTGTGTAGCTGTCAGTACTAGGGGACTTCTAATTAGGAGGTAGTGGGGTGAGAACTGGGGATACAGGTTCGTAGCTTCTTAGACCTCTGGGATGATTGTGAGTGATGCAGAAATCTCGCTAAGCCTAAGCGGTTCATGATGCAGCTGAGAAGTTTCACTGGTGCATGGGTTCTGGGCAAAGAGCTTGTGCTCAGTGCTCTTGGCCTGCTTGTTAAGGTCCAGCAGTCTTGGAGAAAGAAGATGGGAGGATGGAGTTGTCTTATATTTTTGTTGAAATAGTGTTTCTGGTAATAAAGTAAGTTTTGCTTATAATTACTTTAAGATGGGCTAGGAAGTTAGTTTGAAATTTTTCTGTTAGCTAAAATTAAATGTTCAAAGCTTGTCTTCTTCTGCTGCTTTCTGTTTCCACGGAAGAAAAATAAGATGCTTAAATTCCACTGTATACTGTAAACCTCCACTCCAAAATCAGCTTGTGTTTCTGTAAGACTGAAACCCTGGCTTCCTCTTCCGTAAACCTGACACATTCCCAACAACTGAGAAAGAATAAAAGCTTTCACTCCACCAGGGAAGTTACAAGCTGCCATTCTTCTCAACGAGAATTACTCCCCCAGGGCTGTGCCACTGTGGCTCTCCACTCTGACCTTGTTCGGAAGGGAGGGGGCTGTGATACAATCCTGCCTCATATCAGCATATCCTGGCTTGCTCACTTTCCCCTCCAGGTGTCTACTAGATACATCTACGGATAGCTGTCTAGCTTCTCAGCCCTTGGCCAGGGTGAAACTCTATCCCCCGCACCTCGCTTCATTTGCGACTTTTCTGTTTCCTCATATCAGTTTCCCCCCAGAGCACCTGAGCCTCACTTCCAACTTCCAGATGCACTGTCAGTCAGTGCTGGTGTGTTTTGTGGTTGTTGTTTTTTAATAATTTATTTTTATGTTACATGCATTTGTGTTTTACCTGCATATATGTCTATGTAAGGATGTTGGATCCCCTGCAACCGGAGTTACAGACAGTTTTGAGCTGCCATGTGGGTATTGGGAATTGAACCTGGGTCTTTTGTAAGAACAGCCAAAGATCGTAACCATTGAGTCATCTCTCCAGCCCCTAGTGCATGGTGTTAAGCTTTCATTGAAGAAGTTTTTCAAATCAAACCTTTTGTTTTCTTTTGTTATAATTTGCTTATTACCCTTGTTTAAGCCTTTCATATGTCTGGCCTGGGCTGCTGCCCTATCTACTCATGGGTCTGCCATCTTCTTCCTCTTTTCCTTCTATTCATAGCTACCAGAGTCACCTTCGAGAAGTATAATGTTTCCATAGCCATGGCTTCGTTGACTCCCCCCCAACCCTTCTTAAACATTACTTCAGATTCAGTCACTCTTTTTTTCTTCTCAGATCCATGGAGTTAGAACTTTTTAATAAGAGGCTTGGTAAAACTATCACCAGTGAATTCCCCTGCAGTTCACAGCAGAGAAATACAGGATCACCACAATGGGGACTCTATGTAGGTCACTGCAGCTTTTCTGCCTGAAGCATCCTGGTCCACATCTAGATGCTAGGATATATTTATTTTCAACGCTCAAAATGCCATCTTTTCTAAATGGTTTTTCCAGTGTTTGTAGATCTGATCTGGGTTTAACCTAATGTCTGTTATTCATGTTATACTGCATTTCTTTGCAAAGCAGCCTTTTTGATTTATTATAAAGAAAGGCTGTGATTGTACTCTCGGTTCAGCATTCCAGTCCTGCACTCTATACTCTTTGCTTAATGGCCGAGTATAGTTCTGGGCCATGAGCTCCTTGAAGGCAGGTTCTGTACATCTCTGAATCAACAGTAGATTCATTGTCATTGGATTCACTAGATTCAATGTCATTGGGATCATACAAATTCATTGAGATTCACTTTCCCCTGACACTATGTGATCTTGAGTGATATCTTTCACTTTTAGATTTTCTTTGTGTAACATAAAAGTAAGATATACTTGCTAGGTTGATACATTAAACATTCCTGAAAGACACCATTGAAGGTTGTGTCTTTAAATAGAATGGTATCTCTTATGTTATGATTGGTATTTTATTCTTGGTTTTTAAAAGCTGAATGATTTGTAATGTGATCACAGTTGCTATTTAGAAGCTGCTACTCTCTTGTCCAAGCATATGGAGAGCTGTTGAGGCACCTTATCATGGGCTGGACAGAACTGGCCAGTGTCTTTCCTAAGAAGCAGCCTGAGCAAGCTCAAGGTACACGAGTCTCCCACACCTAGTGACTAGCAGCTTCTTCCGGCCCATTTATCTGTTTCTGTTTCCATCTACCATGCAATAGACAAGTGGGTAGTTACATCTGAGAAAACAAAACAACAAAAGCAGTTTGAAATTCTCTGACTTAAAGGATAGAAATTGCTCTAAGATCTGGAAAAAAGGCAAATCTAATTTTGTTTGTGTTTATTTGGTTCATGTGCTGTTCAGACCATGAACTTGTTTCAAATACATTTTCCTTTTTTGGTAAAATGATACCTTGATAAGAAAAAGGAATAGACGTGGTTTTCAAATTTAGTCTTGTCCCAAAGTGTTGAAATAACTAGAGCCAGGGCCCAGTGAATCCTTTAGTGACAGAACGATTTGAAGTTTCAGTGCTTGCATGAAATTAAATATTTCTAAAAGCCTTAAAAATAATTGCTCCATTATTCACTTGCTTATCAGGTTTCTTTTTTCAGTGACTCCTCAGTGGTAAGTGCTATTCCAGAGCTAGATTGTAAGTTTGTAATTGTTACGGTCTCAACTGAGGCATTACTGTACGTGAGTTAAGAAACCCGAGTCCCCTCTGGTTTGTGGATTATCAGTGTGAGGTTACACACACTCTTTCACCTCACTCCTTTATGCATGACAAGGTGTCTCTCCCACGTGGATTAGCTTTTCTTTCTTTGCTTCAGTATCTATGTACTACCTGATGAAAACCTCTTTGAAATCATAGGATTTTATAGCTCCAAGGGATCTAGTCCAACTTCCTTTCTTTATAGCGGAGGAAACTGAGACCCTGGCTAAGTGACTTACCAGACTCACCTGTTTCCTTTTGGATAGGATTGCATGATAGAAGAGTGCAGTAATAACCATATCTCGTGCTCAGAGAAGCTCTCTGTTGACTTTCTCATGGTGTCACTATGACACGGGAAGAAATCTAACCTGGGAGATAGCGCTGTTGGATGGGGTCTAGCTAATCCAGTACTTTTGCCCAGAGGGTGCTATCTTGTCAATCTGTGCCTGATATTTTTTTCTTTCTTTCTTTCTTTCTTTCTTTCTTTCTTTCTTTCTTTCTTTCTTTCTTTCTTTCTTTCTTTTTTTAAAGTCTTAAATTGAAATGTAATACCAGTATTTGTAAATTTCTGTATGTTAGTACAGTAAGTCCGAAATATGTAGAGCAAGACAGAATAGTTGGTTTTTCTTAAACTGGAGCCTGGATACTCAGGCATGTTTTTTATGTCATTTTTCATTCTAGGAATTCTTATACGCAGTTGCTCTTAAGGCCTTCAGTTGCTTAAATGAGGGCCACTCACATTATGGAAGATAATCCCAAAGGCTGCTGGTCTAAGTTAATCACATCTACAGAAAATACAGCATCTAGACCAGTGTTGCCTCTAACACTGGACATTGTGGCCTGGAGAGGTCTCCATGAGCATGGACCACACACAGTTAGAGTCAGAGCCCAGAGACCAATGTTGTTCCTCTCTGTCAACATGCCCTCTAGCTCTTTCTGCCTTAATCTTCCTTCCTGTAGTCTGTTTTGCTGCTATGCTGTTTTTTCCTATTTTGTTGCTTCTTGATTTTTCAGTATGAAGTTCCAGGTCCATCCCACTCGCTGTTCATTTTTAGGTATGATAGCAGTCAGTTTTGACTTTCTTGCGAAGCTCCTTTTGTGGAGTTTGCTAAGTATATTTAGCCTTGTTTTCAACATCTAAACCCTTTAGCCAAATGATGACCTTAAAATAGGTCATTCAGGAAGAATTAGCATTAAAGGGAGAGTCAGACTTCTGTTCCAGTCTGAGACTCTTCTAAGTTTTTCCATTCTTCCTAGTTACTGTGTGCTTCAGTAGTTCACTGCAGTGGGAATGGGTTTGTGTTTAAAATCTGCTTTTGATCCTCTATCTCCATGCTAGCCCAGTTTTAGAAGTTAGTTAATATCTAGAGTGCTAATGATTATTCAACTTAATTTATGAGTTCTTCCTGTTTTTAGGGCTTACTTTAAAAACTGTGAAACAAGTTTATTCTTTTTTCTTTAAGCTCTTTAAAATTAATTTTCCTTTAAGGGCTCAGCAAGAATCTTTCTTTTTCCTTTTCTCTCTTTCTTTTGTGTTCATTTCAGACACAGGGTCTTGCTCAGTAGACCTGGCTAGCCTCAAATATGCAGTCTTCCTGTTTTAGTCTCCTAAAGGTTGGGATTATAGCATGCAACACTGTACTTAGGAAGAACTTTCTTTTTTAAATAGTAATTATTTTAAATTGGCAAACAAAATTATATATATTGTATATAACATAACGTTTTAAAATGTGTGTATAGAGTAGGATGTCTGAGTTGAGCTAATTAACACATACCCATTTCATATAGCACATACATGCCGTAGTAAGAAGATTTAAAATCTTTCTGTGGGGTTGGAAAGATGGCTCTGTGGTTAAAAGCACTTGTTCAGAGGACTCAGGTTTGAGTCCCAGCACCCTCGTGGCAATTCAGAATTGCCTGTAACTCTAGTTGCAGGTGATCCATTCTGACCTTGAGGTCACTAGGCATGAAGGGGCTGTACAAACATACAAACAAGCAAGACACTCCTACATATAAAATAAATAAAGAACAAATACAAATAAAATCTGTGATTTTCAGGAATGCAAATTAACATTACAAATTTTGTGTGTGCATTTAGTTTTCTTTTGGGAAATAGATGAGGTTGCTATTTAATTTTGTAGCTGAGTGTTCTGAGATCCTAGAAAGTTTATTGCTTTTACAATTTTAAGTTTTGAGCTAAAAGGTATATGATTGTGGGATATTAGATTTTGAAATTCATTTGATCAGATTGCCATCTTTTTCTGTCATTACTATTTTGAGATAGAGCCTCAGGCTGTTGCCTCAGTCGCCTTTACCTCCAGGGCCACAGCGACCCTGCTGCTCAGCCTGAGAAGCTATGACTGAGCCCAGGCGGGGGTCACTTTGGGCAGCACCCATGGTATTGTCCCATGTCCTTTGTGCTGTGTTCCCTTCTGTTTGTGAGCAACGTTTTCAGTCTTTATAGCTAGACAAAGGAATTAATGAGTAGTTAGTTAAACCTTTGCCCTTTCCGTAAGAACTTTAAAAGACACTGTGGAATTAAAGTTACTTCAGAAGTGGGCTTGAGTTGCCGATGTGAAGTTTGGTTTCCACTGAATTACAGGAAGTGAGATATATCCCAAATAAAAATGTTTTCTTGGCCTCATACCGATACATCTGCTGACCAATGAAAATGCAAGATCAGATTCTTCTAAAACTGTGTTTCTAGTAGTCTAGTAAGGCAAATTAAAACAGATGATACAGGAAAACCAAAACAGCTAAAGATGCCATAGAATTCAGAAAAACCCAGACTTTAAACTCTTTAAAGTTAGATTGTAGTTATGGTTACTGATGATTTTCAAAACCCTGGTGATGGTATATTATGTCCTTAACTAAAATGTGCTTCTGTGCTCAGAACGTAGCTTCAGAGAACACTTGGCTAAGTCCATATGAGGACCTGGGTAAATCCCCAGAACTGACACCTTCACCCTAAGGAGCAGAGGGTATTCTGTCGGCCTGATGAGTCTTCAGACAGCCGTAGTAGTCTGGGCACTAACCCCTCCCCCACCCATCCCTTTAATCAGAGAGACAAGAATGTTGTGTTCTGCAGCCACAGGCACTGCCATCTACTCGCTCCTCTGCACTGTCCCATTGCACCATTGCTATATAAGATGGGCTTAGAGCTTGATTCAGTGTTTGAAGCTTTACAGAGGACAGCGCCCTGAGCTGTGTGTCTTTGGAAGATTTGTACAAACTGCTGTGAGAGCTGGAGACTCTGCACGTGTATATAGATATTTTTAGCAATGAAGCACAGGCCAAGACTGCAAAATAATAATTTAAAAAACAGCCTTAGCTATATGTTTATTTTACTTGATTTGATCTTCAAAGCCCAGAAAATCACATGTTAATACAGAAATATTTAAATCATAATTATTTGTCATGGAAGCATATTTTTAAAGATATATACCCATCTTAGAGTAATACATCAAATTTAGGGCCCGTTCACAAATTAATCAGTGAAACAGAAGGCCAATTTAGAATATTCCCATATGCAATAGGGAAATATATAGGCTAGGACTTGCAGTGCTTGGTGTCTATGGGGACCTAAACGACATAGAAATAGATCCATTTAGACTCTTGGTGTGTTCATTTAAATCCTGATCCTCTTCCACTGACTGGTGCTGTGACTCCTGATTACTAGCTTAATAACATCAAACTGTCTGCCAATGTGGCTATGTGCTACATCGTGTATTTCCATTAGAGAGGAGAGGAAGGGAAGAAGTGCAGTGTGTATCACTGTGACTGGTACCAGTGCACTCTTGATAAATTAGAACAATAGCAATAATTCCTATAGTTCTACTTCTTGTGTAACGTTTTGTAGTAATGATTCCTCATTTGTTTTTGCCTACAAAAATGTCATTATTGAGAAGTAAACTTTTGGAAATAAAGCACTTACTTCCAAATTTGGTCTCTGATAGGTGTTTGAGAGATTCCTGAGTATCTGCCCTCCATTTGTTAACTAGCAACCTCATCTGATTGCTTGTGGATGCTTCCTAAAAGTTGTCTTGTTCAGCATAGACTGTATATGAAAGGAGAGTAGTGTGCGTTTATCTTAGTTTATTCTTGTAAGTTTCTGTGTATGGATTGTAGGAATTACTCAGTTGGATGTAAATCATAAGCAGTCAGAGCTGGCAAGCCACCGTGCATTTTAACAGTGTCACTTTTTGTTGGGAAAGATGATTCTAAAAAAGTATTTTTTGAGCATGCCTGTAATCCCAGCACAAGAGATGCCAAGGAGGAAAGATTATGAGTTCTAGATCAATCTGGGCTGGTTAGAGAACTCAAGGCCATCTTGGGCTAGGACTAGATGGTAGGACTGCATCTTAAAAAAATAAATAAATAAAAATTAATAATTTAAACAAATAAAAATCCCATTCTCAGTCAGCAAAAGCATTCTTATTTCTAAAGTTTTGGTTATAATGAGCCTTTCAGAAACATGTCTCTTGCTAATCATACTATGTCCTTACTAAATTTCATGTAAATTAATCACTATTCATTTTGAAAACTTTTAGTTTCCTGCTCTCAATTATATTGTGTATTCTTTCCCAGAGCATGAAGGGGAGAAGCAAAAGCAGCCATGACTTGCTTAAGGATGACCCGCACCTCAGCTCTGTCCCAGCTGTGGAAAGGTTGGTGCAGTGCCGAAACTGGACTTTTGTTTTTAGACTGTATCTCATTCTCTTGCGTTCTTTGTTTTCTTTATTGTTTCTATGCTAGAGTTCATAAAATAAATTTCTTAAGCCTAGTCAAAACAATAATACATTTTGATAAATGATTAATCTTAGGCTAGACTAAATACTAGAAACTGTTGTAATAATTTCATGTTGCGTTGCTATCTGTCTTTGGGGCATTTTTGTTTGGGTATCATGAGTAAGCATTAGAGTGCAAGGCGGCTGGCAGAAGTGACTTCATTCTGGACCAATTTACTGTGTGTAAATTCTTACAACTTTCATAGTTGATAGATATCTGTCTTAATTGTCTTTGTTGTTTCTGTTTGAGAGGTGGGATATTAATTAGTGTTAAATGTATTAATTACATGTGATATATTGGCCAGTGTCTTAGAGATAAAAAAAATGTTGTATTGCGATTAACTCATCTTCAAAAATCCTATTTCAAAATACTGTTTTCTTAGTATCCTTTTAATTTGTAGGATATGGTCTCTTTAGCCAGAACCTTTTAAGCTATAGAAAAATTATTTTCTGCAAATGAAACAGCATGATGGTGGTTGTTTGTATTAAAAAAAAATCCAGGGAATTTGCTTATCTGCTAATGGAGCATGTCTGCTCCTCTGTTTATAAATGGTGACTTCTTTGAGCTTGTTCCCATCTGTTGTACAGTGCTGAGAGTGCTATGTGGAAAAACAGAACAAGACATTAATTCTAGCAAACTAGTTATGAATTCCATCTACTCTTGCTGTTATTAGTTTCACTATGAAGCTAAAATGTGTTTGTCTTTACTTATTTTTGTAGTGAAAAAGATGACGCAGCGGGAGATTTAGAAGATGTGAGTACTCATTTTGGTACAAATAGAGCTTGGTCAGAGTTCTACAAACAAATTATGTTTTCTTTAAAAACATATATAAATACCTGAAATTTTTAAAATGAAATAATTTCTTTTGCTATTAGAATATTTACTTCCAAATAGATTTGCATATTTCCCCATAGAATTGCAATCTTACATATGAATTTCTGTCTCGCCTTTTCTCTGTTTCATACCATTATGTGAATACTCTAATTTTAGATGTTTTGATTTTATTTATGTTAAAAGTTTAAAAGTGATGACTGGGCATCCTTTATGCTATGGGAAGTCCATGGAGGAGTTATTTATAATAGTATATTCCTATTTATACCCGTATTGGAGATGATGCTCTTTTAAGGTGGTACCTTTAGTACTAGCTAACAATGATAAATATAGAAGGAGAGGCCAGTGAGGAGACTCAGTAGGTAAAGGTACTTGTTGTCAAGCCTGAGGACAGGAGCTCAGTTTCCTTACTCACAGGGTAGAGAGAGAGAAAGGATCTACACATTCAAGCTGTGGCAAGTGTACATCTACACACACACACACACACACACACACACACACACACACACACACACACAA
The DNA here is from genome assembly GCF_037038515.1 of Microtus pennsylvanicus. Taxonomy (NCBI): domain Eukaryota; kingdom Metazoa; phylum Chordata; class Mammalia; order Rodentia; family Cricetidae; genus Microtus; species Microtus pennsylvanicus. The sequence continues at coordinate 46,087,833 of NC_134584.1, forward strand.
ATATAGTAAAAATTAAAATAAACAGAAGGAAGGTTTTCTTGTACTATGTGAATGGTAAAGGTTTTCAAGTTATATAAATACTATGTTAGGATAAAGCCTATTGTTGCATACTTTGCATAATTCAAAAGAAAATATGTAATTTAGCATGTACAGAGATTTGCCTTTTACCACAATCAAAAAGGGGATTCCCTGATTAGCTGTAACAGAGAGAATGAATATCTGCTTTGGTAGGAAAACATCCTGGGAGAAGAGAAACTTGGATCGAGCTGGGAAGGTAGAGCATGGATGCTCAGCTAAGCAGAGATCACACCTTGTTCAGGAAGTGCAAGTTAAGCTTTAAAGTTTGGAGAAACTTGCTGTGTGGAGAAGTGAGAGGGCTGAATATAAAGGACTGACCCGTGCCAGTCTCCTGAGTTAAAGAGTATGTTATATTCCTGGAGCCAACAACAGGCCAGTATGACCAGTGTCGTGATGAGGAAAGAGGGATGGAGGACTGGCATGCTGCACACAGTGGTATCACAGTGCCAAGGAGTTTGGGGTTCATCTTAGAGGTGATGAATAACAGTTGGATGGTACTGGTTAAGAAGAAGGGTGCCGCAGCCAACTTTGCATTGTAGAAATTGTCATTGACAGCATTGCAGAGGACAAATGAGAGGAAGGAGGCCAGGGTAAAGGGAGTGCAGGAAAGCTGCTGAAGGAGGAACACTTTGAGGAGGGAGATGAGGACAGAGTCAAAGAGAACCACAAGTTTCTGGCTTGGTGGCCTTGTTAGCAAGGTACCAAACATAGAACTGACTTGAGGCTGGGTGGTAGATAAAAATTAATTAACAATTTGTATGTTTTGAGTTTAGTTACCTTGAAGACATCTAGTTATAATAATAAGGGCTAGAAAATAGGGCTTTATTCTTCAGTTTATGGGTAGGGTGAGGTCACTTCAGGAGAATGCTTGTTCTCTAACCTACTTTAGATCCCAGGGCCTTTTAATGTGTGCGTCCTTTCCCCAGAAAGTGTCTTATTGTCACAAATAAAATCTTATGACTTTGCAAAGATCTATTTTATATCTGCTGAGGCCCAAACATGTCAGGTATAACTTAAACATCTCGCCAAACACATGCAACTTTTGTCCACAGAGATTTTTGGTTCAGTTAAGTCCGCAACAAGACTTGGGATTATGTAATCAGGTAATAATTTGATTGATTCTGTACTGATACTTTGCAATATGAAAATCAATATATGTATATACATATGTGGGTTTTTTGTTTTTGTTTTGTTGAGACAGGCTCTAACCATATAGTCCTGGCTGGCCTGGAACTTGCTCTGTAGGTCAAGCTGGCTTTCAACTCTTAGAGAAGGGGCTGCCTCTGATGCTGCTTCCCAAGTGCAAGGATTAAAGATGTGTGCCATTGTGCCTGGGTAGATTTTATTTTTTTAACAAATAATTTGGGGAGTCAGAGAACCAGACTTTGAAAAACACTGCTGTAGGGGTTCATAACCCTCAAGTCAAGAAGCCTGTCTTGCTGTGTCTTGGCAAGCCTAGGAATCATAGGAGATAAATAACCCCTTTGTTGTAGGTTCTTCTTTGTCTCCCTTTTCTCTCCTCTTTAGTAATGCTGGGAGCTATTCTAAAAGATGAATATAAAATAGTAGGCAAATAGACCAGACTTTTCACTTTCCTGGAGTATTCTCCTTAATTGTCTGAGAAAAAACGTAAACAGTAAGTGCTATAGAAATAAGGAGGAAAGAGGAATATGAGATGGGAAGGGTTTTTTATTATTTTCTATTTTTTTTCCTCTGTTAATAGTAAAGTCAAGATACATCACTAAGGGGGTAGGAGAAGAAAAAAGCCAACATTGGGATATCTAGAATAAGAGTGTTCCAGTCTAAAGAGAACGACACTAAGGAGACTCTGTCAGGGAGAAGGTAGCCAGCCTCCGGTGAGCCATGCTTTCAGAAGATAGTGACTGCTGGAGCTTAGGTTAGAAGCCTAAGGGGGTTTGGCTTGGTTTGGTTTTGCTGTGGTGCAGGGCACACTGGTGGGTTTTGCCGAAGGTGCTTAAGTCTCAGTGACTGCAGTTCACTTCTTCTAGTTGAATGAATTCCTGGTTGATGTTATGCTGGCCAAGCCCCCAGAACCACATTTCCTGCGGGGATGAGGATGAGACTGGGGGGTGCAGAGGGAGTGCTACACAGACAGCTGGTGTAAAGTGAGCTGCTCATCCCTCTCGGGGTCCCATCATATGTTACTAGCCTGGAGCAGGATACCAGGGCTATCCTAGTGGAAGAAGAGTCTTCAAGCCCTTACTGGTTTAAAACTAAACATGGCCTAGAACCCAGCAAGCATCTAAGGTGAGTCTCTGGAAGAGAAAGGGAGCAGAATGCCTAGAAGATACTCCTTTTAGTTTTTCCAGGATGGCGAGGACGAGAGTGCAGAGCGTGGTGAATACATTGATGGTGAAAAGACCCTGATGAGAGAAAGGATTGCAAAAAGGTTAAAAAAAGACACAAGTGAAAATGTGAAATCAGCTAGAGAGGGCGCAGTAGAAAAGAAGCCGGCCAGCCGCAGGTAAGTCAGCCATTGTCCTTTGGCATCCGCAATTCCGTCTGTCTGCTTCTCTTCACCTGGAGCTGAGTGCTCCGCTCCTGAATTTTTAAATTTGCAATGGCATAATGCTAACTGTTAGGCTGTGGGAAATCAGCTGCTTTGGGGCCTTTAAAAAAAACAGAATCAAAGGAATTTAATGTACAGTAAACAGTATATTGGCTGTATGTATGAGATTGTATTTGTTCAGAAATGTGAACTTTGAGTGATTTGTATAAGAAAGACATCCTCAAAAGCTTTAGGGGAGTAAAATTGGTCCAAATTGGTGAGTAAAGGGCCCTGAAACCATTCTTAGACATCTTTTCAAGTCTGATTGGCTGAAACTTACTGGGCTCTCTAATCATCGGCATTATAAAGTAAATTCCAGTGAATGCTGGAAGTCTGTCTGGTGTTAAAAGTTTGTTAGATTTTACTTTTCTGAAATTCAACTCAAGCAAAACCCCTCCCTTCCTAGGTGATTCTTTATTATAACTCTAGGATATATACATCTTAACTATCACTGCTCTATAGCGTCACGGGATGTCTTTTATTCAGTTGATCTGTGCAATACAATAAAAGAACATAGAAATCATGTGTGTATTTCCCAGCCTTCTGTGGGAAGCTCTAAGATCAAGGCATTTCCTTTGCAGAGGTCCCTCAGTATTTGCTTTGTTTAACCAAAAATAAAAGTGATTCCCCAGAAATGTCTACTGATCACATTTCTTTTGTGATCAGAAGTGGAACTGAGAGCTCAGAGTGGTGGCTCACACCTTTAATCACAGCACTCAGGAGGCAGAGGCAGAGGCAGGCAGATCTAAGTTAGAGGCCAGAGTGGACTACATAGTGAGTTACAGGAAAGCCAGGGCTACACAGAGAGACCTCGTCTTGAAAAAATGAAACAAAACAAAACAGAACAAAAATAAGAAGAAAAAAACTGATGAAAGTTCTGACTTTAAAAAAAAAAACCTTCCTATTAGTCATGGTTTTAGAAGCTGAAGTTCAAGATCGAACTACTAACAAATTTGATTTTTTTTCATGTGGTGGAGAAGACCTGGGATGGTTCTTTTTCTTAACAGAACATCAGGTTGGAGGGCCACCAGCATTTGGTAAGGAGAGAAGAGATGGAAAGATATGAGAGGCTTTGGTCAGTGTGTGAGCCTGAAAGCTGGCAACTGACTGAACTAGTTACGCTAAAGCAGTGCTTCTCAACCTGTGGGTCGCAACCCCTTGGCGTCAAGCGACCATTTCAGAGGGTTTGCTTATGACCATTGGAAGACACAGATTATTTACATTATAATTCATAACAGTAGCAAAATTACAGTTATGAAGTAACAACGAAGATAATTTTATGGTTGGTGTCAACATATATTAAAGGGTCGCAGCATTAGGAAGGTGGAGAGCCACCACAGACGGGTGCTTTCTAGAAGAGTGAGGTGATACTTGAGTCAGAGGCACTGTGGAGCTTGTCATTTTGTCTTCTTCTGATGATGATTTCTTACATAGTTATAGCCTAGAAAATATCTAGTTATCCTAACAGTTTTTCTGTTTTTATAAATGAATATAATTTGCATATTTTAAACCATAAAATACTAAGTTAGAGTACTTTGTACAGTCACTGTATTAGGAAAAACCCTTATTAAAGTACTTGCGAGTCTACCCAGGAAAGTGCATTTCAGAAAACTAATTCTCTAAAAGTAGTTTTAAAATTTTAGGTGAGGAGAAACCTGATGCCGCAGGCCGTCCTCTGACCTCCACATCTGTGGGGGTCATTTTAGATGAGTACGTTTACTTTTGAAGTTTTGCGTAAACATAAGCATTGTGAATTTGGATTGGTCTGTGTCCCTAGAAGATAGGAAGCTGACATTACCTTACGCACTCCTCTGTTCGCTCAGACATTTGCAGTCACCTCCTGTGGCCACCCCTAGAAGAGCCCTACTGCTGAACAAGCTAATTAGAATCCTTGTTATAGGGACCTAAACACCTCAAACTCCCATTTACTCCCATGTGCATCCAGGGCTGGATAAAAGTTTGAGATGCCCTTTATCATCTGAACATGGCAGTCCTAGCTGAAAGCGGAACTGTAACTGTAAGGGATTGCTTTTGTCCTGTAGGTGGCACTCAGTGGCTACAAGTTAGTCATGTAAAAAACAAATTGAGTATTCTGCCCTGCTTATTTATTTCTAGCCTTTGTGTTCTGATTCAAAATAAATCGCTAAACATTGAAGTCAGATGGAGCAAATATCATTTGCTGTGGTGCTTGCAGTCGTTATGCGACCACTGTCTTTTTTGTGTAATTTCTTAATTTTTAATGTGTAAAAGTGCAATCATAATGCCAAGTAGCTAGACAGAAATATTAAAGTCAAGGATGAAGACCTTATGAATTAGTCAGGCTTTAAATTATGAGATGTGTTATTATAAAGTCATAAGCAATATATTCTAACTCCTGAGGCCTGGGTAACACTTAAATTTAATGTCACTAAATTTAGTCCTTGTTTCGTCATCGTCCTCTGTTGAATTTGCAATATGTGACTAGGATGACTCTTGGAATTTTGAATTATTTTCCCCTCGAGGATTTCTAGACCTCCTGAAAAAAGAAAGTATAAGTCTCAGTTTTGCATGAGTCTTATCACACATATTCTGCTTTGGATTATAAGTTTTTCCATGGCACATAAATTTTGCTTTCTTTTTAAATTAAAAGGTAGCTTGATAATTAAATTTCAAAAAAGTTAATACACTTTAAAATGATAGTACAATTTTTAAAGGATAGGAAAACTTAAAAGATCAAGCCAGGCCGTTGGTGGACACCTTTAATTTCAGCACTTGGGAGGCAGAGGCAGGAGGATCTCTATGAGTTTGAGGCCAGCCTGGTCTACAGAGATAGTTCCAATACAACCAAAGCTGTTACACAGATAAACCCTGTCTTAAAAAACTGAAGAAAAGATCAAAACCCGTGGGCCTTCTAGCCAGGCAACTTCCAGCCTTAGAAGCGTCTGCAGGGTGTCCCCACTGTAGACTCAGGACCATGATAGGCAATGAGTGGACCTGAACCATCAGAGGACACGACTTCCTTTTACTCTCTCTTATCTTTTGTGGACTGAAGTAAGAAGTGAGACATAAAGAAATAGAAATGCATGAATTAAATTCTGGATAATTGGCCCACATATAATACTTGCAATTATGTCTTTGATCTGGAGTAACAGTGGTCTAAATATATTTTCAGGAAATGTTGTGGCTGGGCAGCAGATACTAAGGCCAAACTCAGTCCTGGTTTGAATATTTTCCTGCTTTTACCAGAACTTGATGCTGATTTTTTTTTAATGTATATCTCCTAACTATCCATCCACTCTATTCTTAACTTTAATCTCAAATATTTGTTACTCTTATGCTAGACACTGTGTAAGAACTACTATGTGCTAGGTTTGGGAAACATGAAAATACAAGAGAAATGGGTTTGTCTGCTAATGTTCATTGTCTAATTGGTGTTGTCTGGATGCATCTCCCAAAGTTCAGGTGCAGCCGTACTGAGGAATGAAGGACTGAAGGAATGACTACCAGGACAGGAGGGCAATAATACTAATTAGTTATCTGGGCAATGGATTACTGAGAAAAGATTTTGCTTACCCCATGATCCGTCTCATACATGCATGCATGAGCACACACATACACACACACACACACACACTCACACACATTCATGAATGTGCACACACAGAGAAGGCCCTCTCGAGCCATCTCTAAATTAACTTCGAGCTTCCCAGACTTAAGAACCATTACCCAATTTCAGATATTTTGTTCTTAACAGACACAAATTATGAAAAATTGAGAATTATAGAAAGTCGACATGGCAAGGTCTCTACTTGACACTGAGTAAGTTGTATATATTTCAGAAAAGCATCAAATGCCAACTTACGAAAAGCAAGAGAGGTGCAGAGGTGGTGGTTCATGCCTGCAGTCCCGCATTTGGGAGGTTAAGGTGGGAGGCTCATAAGTTTGAGATCTGCCTGGGCTACATAGCATGTCAAATATCGCAGGTTTCTTATGTGTCACCCTAATTCTAGTAAGATAAAGCATCTTTTGGAGCCACTGTTTAAATACTAACACTCATGCTTCAAGCTCAGTTCTTTAGATTAATATTGCTACTCTCCCCAAGCTAACTGGATGGTTTATTTTACTGTCTTTACCTGTTATGGTTAAAATTTTGGAATAATATTGGTTGTAATATAAACCATTTCATACTTTAGTATTTCTGGCAAGTTTCCTTTATCATTCTGTTTGGAGCTTTATTGCAGGAATTTTGGATATTCTCAACAAAACTATTTCTTGAACTGTTCAAGATGATACATCACTTTAAAAATGCTAAGTTAGTTCACCGAGAACTAGTTAAATCCATATGCAAGGGGTCACCTTCAAACTAAACTCATCCCCCATACACTTGAACTTAAGCAAATGTTCCAGAAATATGACAGCTCTACTGTTTTTACAATTGGATTCCGTACGGCAGACAGGAAGCTGTGAAGAGCACAGGCAGGAGGCAGTTGCCTATCTTTAGAGTTGCAGTCTATCGATCTCACAACATCTGTTGTTTATGGGGACTAGAGTTGTCCGTCTGAAGTGCATTGTAGAAATTTTACAGAAAATATTCTTTAAGTCATTCTCTACTGTAACATGAAGGGCCTGCTTGTTGGGGTATCTGTCCTGCCCAGTACCCCACAACCAGCAAGCCCCAAAGAAAATCACACAGAGTCTGCATTAATTATAAACTGATTGGCCCATTAGCTCAGTCTTCTTATTAGCTCTTGTAGCTTATATTAGCCCATTGTTCTTATCTGTGTTAGCCATATGGCTTGGTATCTTTCTCAGCCTGACAGATTACATCTTGCTTCTTGGTGATCTGGGCAGGAATGGGAGGAATGGGCTTCCTCCTTCCTAGAATTCTCCTGTTCTCATCGCCCTGCCTCTACTTCCTGTCTGGTTGACCTGCCTATTCTTCCTGCCTGGCCAATCAGCATTTATTCAAAATATGATTGACAGAATACAGACAATTCTCCTGCACCACTCTACCCTGGAAAATAGATTTCCACTGAAGAAGTTTGCAACCCTGGTTGTTCTCTTATCATCCCCATCTGCTCACTGTGAATTCACCTGTTCACTAAACAGGCAAGCACAGTTTGTGTAAGAAAGAAGAGAAGGCCACCAGTGGTTCCAGTTTCTTTGTTTTGCACAAAGCACATAACATTGTACAAGGGCCTGAGGGAAATTATAGCTAGTGATTCTGTCTAGGCCTCTCTTCTCTGTCCCCCCCCCCCCCACTCCACTCTTGAGATCTTTGCTGCCCTTCAGATAGCGCTTGATGTTCCTGGTTTGTTGAGTGTATTTATAGGTTTCTCAAGGTGAGGAGTTGTTCCCACTTTTGACAATTACTTACTGTACTTTTCCAGTATGGCTAGGCATTTTGCCAAGTGTTTTTTTCCCCCCACAACAAAGCTACAAGGTATAATTTGTGTTATTATCCTTGTTTTGACAAGTGAAACAAAGAAACCTAAAACACTAGACTTCTAAAATGTGAAGTGCCTTGGCTTTTGCCCATTGCTGCATGGTAGCAAAACCAGTTCTTGGACTGTAATGATCTGTACCTCTTCAGAGCCCAGAGAGTAGGACCCAGTCAGATGTGCCCAGCTAAAGAGAGCTTGGCATGGGATTTCTCTAGCAGAGAGCACCAGGTTCAGTGAAAAACCTATTTCTAGAAATACGGTGGAGAAATGATTGAGGAATACATGGGGATATTAATCTCTCTATTCACACATCCTAGCATGCTCAATACATCACACACATGCTCACACACATATACACATGCATATACTCATGAGGGGGGTGGGTAGACAGAGACAGATGAATAATAATTTTAGGCAATCCCCTTAGATAAATAAGTGTACTATGTATAAATATATAAATAAATAGACAAAAAATTCAGTAGCTTGAAACAGGTCTTATCTTACTGCGATGAAGAGCTCCAGGTTAGCTCCTTATTGTCTTCATCTAGGGCCTGGCATGCAGCTGTTTTTCCCTGAGATAACACGTGGCAGAGGGGAGAGTGATGACCGGTTCCTGTTAGCTCTTAAGATTTCTGCTTTGAGGTGACATATCACTTCATCATTTCAGAGGCTAAAGCCTCATGTCCATTGAGCCAAGTTTAGACCCTCCTCCACAGGCAGGAACAGGAAATGGCTAGAACAGCAATGGAATCTACTATAGTCTCTGCTTTGCTTAGGAATTCAAGGGATACCTGTGATTGTGCAGTAAGTTTGATCAACATCTTTCTGCCATCTTTGTCTTGATCCAAAGCAAAGAGAAGTAACAGAGATTATATAGTCATCATTACCAGAATTTCAAAGGGGATATCAACTTGTAGTTATTGAAGATTTTTTCAAACTGGTTCTTTATGTAGGAGGTAGGGAAGATGACACTGGATGTCTTCCATAACTTTGAGAAGTGCTGGAGAAACCCTTCCCATGCACAGAACATTAAATTATAGCTTCCTCATGAGGTACCTTAAGGATCTTTTCCTTGTAAGGAATAGAAATGCATTCATATTAACTCAGACACAGGAGTTTCTGGATGAAGGAATAGGACTGTTGCCCAGACTCCAGATAAAAGTATTGCTGCAGCTCTTCCTGGGAAGCAGGTGTCAGAGAGTTCCATGTTTTCTTCCTCTGCAGACTTAGACTCTGCTTTTCTCTGCTTTTATTCTTTTGTATAAGCCTGTTTCTCTGTAGGGCAGTGATTGGTGTCCTAGTGTACACCATCTCTTCAGAGAAAAATTATCGTGATTTTTGTCCCAAATATAATCATTCAGATGACAGAATCTTATTGGCTAGGATTAGGTCCGTTCACTCTTTATAGCTTTGATATAAATATAGAAATATAGAAAGGGAACTGGGAAACCATGAGTTTTGTAGTAGCATCAAGGTCAGCTAGCCATTATCTGTCTTCCCTTTTACTTACTATAGGGATTCGAGTATTTAGCAGAACTCATAACTGCCCAGATTAAAGATAATCACCGTTCTCCTGTATAGCTTGAATGGCCATATAACCATATTCTGATTAATGAGGTAAGGGAAAAGTATATCAGACTGTGGAAACAGTTTTTTAAAACAATGAATATTATTAAGCATGGAGTAACCTAATATTTACTATTATTGTTGTTGTTGTTGTTATTAGTGGTAGTAGTAGGGGGTGATGGTAATGGTGGTAGTGTAGTAGTAGTAGTAATAGTAGTAGTGATTTATTAGGCTCAATGGTTAAGAGCATTGTGTTGTTCTTGCAGAGGATCTGGGGTGGTTCCTACCATCCACATGGCAGCTCACATCCATCTGTAACTCCAGTTCTGGGGGATTCACTGCCCTCTTCTGGCTTCTGTAGGTTCCAGGCATTCACATGGTGCACATAAATACATGAAAGCAAACATACACATAAAATAAAAATAATTTCTTTTTAAAAATTATTTTTATTCTTTGAGAAATCATATATATATATATGCATGTATGTATGCATGCATGTATGTATACAATGTATTTTGATCATATACATCTCCTATAACCCTACTCAGACTCCCCTTGGATTCAACCTTCCACTCCCATTCCCCAATGCTTGTCAATGCACAACAGCTCCCAACTTTATGTTCTCTCTATTTTTTGATATCCCACTGAGTCTGTTAATGCTACCTATATACACACGGGGGTGGGCCTATCTACTGGAGCATTTGCAACCTGTCAGTGGCCACATCCCCAGGGAAAAGTTACCTTCCTCCCCAGAAGCCACCAACTGAAAATAGCTCCTCAGTTAGAGATGGGGCTTGTGAGCCCCTGCCATATCCTCTCTGGAATTTTGACTGGCTTGATCTTATACGGGTAAATATGGCTGGGTTAATTTATGAGTGTGATAGATAGCATTGCCACGTCTAGAAGACAGCACATCGTAGCACTCTTCCCCATTCTATAACTCTTGCATTCTTTTTTAATGATACAAATGATAAATTATATTTATACAGTAAGTAAGTATGAATAGTCAACACGAATCTAAAACCAGCCCCCAACACTTGAACTGAGAAACATTTGGGTGACTTCCTTCAAGATGTTCATCAGGAAGGGCATGGTGGCATGTGTGCAACACACGACAGGGACCAGTGGCCTTGTGATCAGTGCAGCAGGTCACAAGGACATGCGCTGGGTGACAGGTAGAAGGAAGGAATCCAGCAACTATTGGGGTGGGGCCTGAGTCAGAAGGGCTCTTGTTTTCTCCAGCAGAATCTGATTCTTGCATTCTCTCTGTATCCTCTTGTACAGTGTTCCCTGAGCCTTGAGGGGCGGGTTGACATAGATGCCCCCATTTGGGGCTAAGTATTCAGTGTTTATCATTAGTTATGAATATCTACATTAACCTCTGCTAACTGCATTAAGAACTTTCTCTGGACCAAGTCTGAGAGCAACACATATCTACAGGCATAAACGTAAATATTTAAAAGTCAGTTTAGTAATATAAATATTTAGCAGAATAACAACAGTAGATTCCTTTTTATCCCCATCAGCCATAGACTTGTGACAATGTTTATAGTACCAGTTATATCAATTATGCATTTTCTCCTGTGTAACAGGCTTCAAATTCTTTCAGAAAGTTATTAGTTACCCCTAAAACAGTCATGCCAGTATTGCACCAGTAGGCACATATTTGTCTGGCAGATCACTGCTGTAGCATGTAAAGTCCAGACCACTGATGTCTTTTTCCCTGAAAGCCTGCATAGCACTTTCTGGCATTATAAGAGCTAGCCAGAAAGAAGGAAGTTTCTTAGTCAATTCAAGATTTATTGTTTTATATTCTGCAACCAAAATATATGGCACCTTCAGCAGTAGGGTCTTAGTATACAGTTCTGGTAGGCAATCAAAAACAATGACAGTAGCCCATGTTGTTTTAGAGACCTATTTTTGAGGCCTTTTTGAGGGAGCTAATCCATGCCTGGCACTGAGATTTCATTTACTAACTCTTGTCTTCTGGGAACACCCATGCAGGTTACCTCCATTCAAGCTCTTTTTTAATCTTTATTTTAGATTTTTGTCATTAGCTCACACAGCAGTAGACTCGGTGTCAGAATTATTAATACATCCTTAGTTTTTGCCACCACTACCCTTCCTCTCACTCCTATACCTTCACTTAAACCTTTAGGCCCCAGTGTTCTCCCCACGATTGTTTCACATCACACGTGTTCTAATGTTCTCTCTGATTACATTTTTATTGGGTTCACTCTATTTCCACATGGCCTTTCCATGCACCTCAAGCAGTTTTTGTCTTTTCCTTTTTGTTTTGGTTTAAGAAAGAAAGAAGAGGCTGTCTCCTTGATCCCTTCTTCTTCCTGCTAATCTGTACCCTGACTTGTTGGCTGCACAAGGGACCTGAATCCTTAATATTGTATGAACCAGATTCCAGCTTAAATTTCCCACTCTGAACTTTTTTGACATGAGCTAAAATAACCTCAGGTTACATTGATCATATGATTTGCGTGTTTTGTTCCATGAGGCAGAAACTCAGCGGCTGTGAGCGATACAGTAAGACTGCTTCTTTTAGGACTGTGAGTATGGCAGGTCCTCTAAGGTGGGAATGGGCACAAGGAGACGGTAGCTGCTTATTGATGAATACCTGCTTCATTAGATCTGATAGCTGCCTTTGTTGTCTAATTTTTCCTAGAAAATAGTCATATTAAATTTGCAACATTCAACATTTCTATCTTGCTATTTCATTAAGAAAACAGAAGTTGTGAGGAAAAAAAAATGTGTCCATTTTTTTTCCTACCAGCAAGCCTACCATTCTGCACCTGAATTCATGTTCTTCTGGCCGAGGCATTGCTCTTGCTTTGGTCCTTGAAACCTTTAATGAACTTGATATCTGCATTAGGAGATGTGGAAATAGAGTGAACCCTATAAAATATAATCAGAGAGAACATTAGAACACGTGTGATATGAAACAAGCGTGGGGAGAACACTGGGGCCTAAAGGTTTAAGTGAAGGTATAGGAGTGAGATGAGGGTAGGGGTGGCAAAATCAAATCTACTTTTGTTTTGAAAAAGCAGATTGAAATTATTTTTTTCAAATGTAAATAAGCCTTTTACATTGTTTTTACTTTCAAAAAATTACAAACCAGTATTTTACAAAACATACTTTGATTAGTGCTTTCAGTTGCTATGCATTCTGGAAACTGAATTCAGGACCTAATGCAAGTATTCTCTCCCTGAGCTACATCATCGCCCATTTGAGAAACTTTACTGAGACAAGGTCTCACTGGTTGTCCCAAGCTGGCCATGAACTCACTCTGCAGCCCAGGCATGCTGGACTTGGGAGAGTCCTGCTCAGGCTTCCGGAGCAACCGGGGTTATAAGCAGGCACTACTACTCTCAGCTTAGTAGTTTTACACATAGCAAGAGATGAAATGACCTACATCCCATGGATTTAGGTAATTTAAATATCATTTCATGTTATAATCATATTTACATCCCAAATAGCTTAACTACCTATAAACTGCATTAGTTTTCTGGAGGCTGGCACCCTAGGTTTTGTTTCAGGTCACACATAAGGCCTTTAGCAAATGTTTGTCCCTTCAACCCTACTGGTAATTGTTAAAATCAACTGATACAACATAGAAATAAAACTAAGAAGGCAAGAAAGGAACATTCCCAGTTGGTCTGTTTAAGAGATCATTGTCCTACTCAGATGTTGATAGAAAAGACAAAACAATGTACATACCAACTTGCTTTTAACTTTCTTTAGCATATTCACCTATGCTACCAATTCATAAGCGTATTTTCATTACTTGTTAACTGAGTAGAAAAGCCTAGTAAAGACCCTTTACCCATCTGGTAAGATGGAAGCACATTTTGTTCTAAAAGGCTTATCATAAAATATAGCATACAAAAGGAACAAGGAAAGAAGAGGAGGAGGAGAAGAGGAAGAAAAAGAGGAGGAAGAAAAGAAAGAAAAAAATAAATAACACCACATCATGGAGATTAGAAAGCCTCACCTTCCTTCATAATAAATGTACTTTAGAGCTCTGTTACTGGATGTTTCCGCAGGTAGCAGATACACATAATCGTCACTTAAAACTAAATCTTACCAGCCTTCAGCAGGATATAAAATGCAAGGGCCTCTACCATTCCACTCTCTATTTCAGGCCAACAGAACTGAACACTCTGAAGCCACGGCAAGGTTTTATTTTAAAACAAACAAAAAACTCCTTTCACAAAGATGATCTTTAAGATATTTCAAGTTTCTGTAGAGATTTTAAACAAATAAGCATATTCAGAAAACTTGCAATAATTTGTAACGACTAACAGAACTAAAAAACTAAACACCCAAAGAAAAGGAAATGGAAAGATATTACATAATGCTCAAAGTTAGGAAAATTCTTTTTATAGAATCAAGAAAATTCAAATGCACAGCAAAGAACAAATCTAACTTCCTATCTGGTAAGTACATATATATCTTTGATCTATTGAATTTTTAAAGCAAATAGAGAACACAAGTTAAAAAGAAATTTATTTAACAAGTTAATGCATGTCGATGCCTGCCTTAAATCACGTGCTTGGAACCTGAGCTCTGTCTTTTCAACGACAAATAACAACATCAAGATCAAATTAGAAAATGACGTAATCAAGTTTCTTTTTAGAAAGGTCACCCTTGTAATGATAGGGAGGGAGCCAGGATGAGCAGTTAAGCAGCCAAACATGATGGGAACCTATGCTAAGGCAGCACTGTGTCTGCCAGGTGCTTTACGTTTGGTAAGCCCCCACCCATGCCGACATTGTCATGCGGTAGGTGTGAACATGCTGCCCTCCGCCCCAATAAAAGCTCCCAGGTGAACCTGACGGGAGCAGAGAAAGCCCAGTAGCTTCACGTGGGAGGGAGAAGTTAATTTTAATTTAATGGCTCAGGAAGTCTACAAGGATTAATCCGGTCCTTGAAGAAGTAAGGCTTGAATAAGAGGAAGTGGGTGGGAAAGAGAATTTCCAAAAGAGGAAACCAAGAAAAGTACAGGGTGTTCTTAAGGAATAATCTGTTGTGACTAGAAGAGTGGATGCAGTTGGAAACGAAGCTGGAAAAGATAGACTGGGTCCAGATGACAAGGGAACTTTTAGGGTAATAAAGTATAAATATAACTTACTTTACTTTATTTATATATCCATCAAAAGTATCAAACAAGTATAGATTAAATGAGATCAGAGTAAGTCAGTGTTTTTCAGATTATGTTCTTATCTTTAGGTGAGATTAGTATCTTCTCTTCTTGCTAAGTAGCTTTTTAATGAAGTCAAATAAAAAATTCATATGAAACTACTTTGAAAACATGATACCACTGATGGCTTATATTGATAAAATTTAAATGGTCTTTGATTCCCTGCAGTCCAGTTCTCTCGGTTATAATTACAGGATAGGTCACTTTCTAGTACTTGTTTTCCAACCATGACATACTGCAAGTAAACTGAAAAACTGATTCGTCAAGTAATTGCTAATAGTTACTAAGCATATATGTAACCTCAGTAGAACCTAAAGGCCTATGTATACTAAAAGTATATAGTACCAGTGAAGTGGAAGAGATGGACCCTTCCACTCTGGGGTGCTTTGAAGAGGCAGATTAAGCCTATCGACTGCTTTATAGGCCACCATGCTTCATAAACTTTCTAGTTGTCTCCCTTGCACCTCTCTGGGCTCCAGAGAATGTAATCATATCAGATGCGCATATTGATTACATCATGCACATGAATATGGTAAAAAGTACCAGATGGTATAGGCTATTTAGTGCTCTAAATACATAGGAAATCTCAAGCAAAATTTCAGGTTAGCTGAGGTTTGTTTTCTTGAAGGTGTGTTTAAAGGAGATTTATAATGCAGTAGCCAGAACCCAAACTGGAGAATGTGTGGATAATTTTGCTAAGAAAAGGAAGGAAAGCCTCTTATTTGAAATGGGTTTGCTAACATACGGCGTTTTCCTTGAATCGGTATTTACTATTTTTATTTCATTTGTTTAATTTTGAATGCTTATAAAACGAAAATATTACTCTTAAGAACATCTTGTTTATAATAAAAATTTTATGACAACTTTATGAGACAAAAATAACTTATCTACAAGCATGGTTATGGACATGTTCACTCAAGGAAACAAATTTAAAGATAACATTCTAATTTTAACTAGCTAGTATATGCAACTGTTTTATTTTAGAGAGATGAATATCCTTGTTTATAACTGGGTGACATTCATTGCTCTGGAAAATACTTCACTTTTTAAAAGATTGATGTGTTTTTTTAAACATACATTGACAGATACATCTCATATCATATACTAAAGAAAATAATATAAAATATCACTTTTGAAAATGCAGTTTTGGCCGGAGGTGGTGGTGTGGTTCATGCCAGCACTTGGAAGGCAGAGACAGGCAAATCTCTTTGAGTTCAAGGCCAGCCTGGTCTCCAGAGCTAGTTCCAGGACAGCCAAGGCTACACTGAGAAACCCTGTCTTGAAACACAAACAAAAAATATGTCCAATTTTGACAATAATGTTTTCCTCTTCTACTCTTCAGATTTTGCTAGAATATTTACAGTTCTTTAGCTTTGATGTGCTCAGAGTTTTATGAAAGTGGTTTAATTTTTCCCTGTGTATTTATTATTATAAGCAGCATTACCTGATATTTGTCATTGACAAAATGATGAATGATTAATAAGAGGGTACTGAGGTGACGTGTAGATAAGGAGTTGGAATTTTATCTTGGTTTGTGATGGCTGAAATTGAACTGGGATCTCCTCCTCAGGCCTTCTGCTCTGGAAGACCCATGAAGAATAAATGTATCATTTCTTATCTTTAACATACAGAAGGAAGTTTGTTTTGTTTGTGGGTTGGCTTTGTTTTATTTTGTTTATTTGTACCTTTTAGTAGTTATTTTCAGTGTGTAGTGGGGCTCCGTTTAACAAAAAGGTGCTTTTATATGTTAGCCTATGGATGAACTTAAAGTAAAAAGAAGATTGAACATAAGATTTATGTTTTACCATCATAACATTACACTATAGGTTTCCACAGAGAAAGAAATGGAGCAGATAGGTATGATGATATCTTCCGCTGTGACTATAGCATCATGGCACCTAGGTGTACCCTTTGCTGGTACTATGCAAGACAACCAGGACATAGTATGCTGCCACAGGAGTTCCAGGAGGGCTTGTGCATGTGTATTTCTCCACCCTTACCTACTTAACTTTGAGTGTTTTCCTGAAAATGAAGGGATTAGGACCTGAGAAGATGGCTCAGACAAGAATGTACTTGCCACAAAAGCACAAGTAGTTGAGCTCAAGTCCTCAGCACCCACATAAAAAGCCAGACATGGCCTTGTGCACCAGTAATCTCAGTGCTGCAAATGTGGAGACAGGAAGAGACCTAGTACTTGCTGGCCAACTAATCTAGCCAAATCAGCGACTTACTGTTTCAGGGAGAGACCCTGTCTCAAAAATTAAAGTGGAGGAGTGATTGAGGATGACACCTGACATCATGCCTTGCCTCTACACACATATGCATACATGTGCGTATGAGTGTGTATACAATAAAAACATATATGTACACACACTCATGGATGCAAAAGAGCAAAAAAGGAAACGAAGGAACTGGACTACCTTTAAGTACACATCTACCTCTTCTATGAAAGTTCTGTCTAGACCATGTAAGCAGAAAGAGGCTACAACCAGGTGTTTCCAATGAACAGGTTTTATATGTCATAACAAGTCTTTCAAGCTAGCAGGTGTGTTATCCCAACTGTTGATGAACTGATTCCAGTGTGTTGCAAGTTCAAGGTCAGCCTAGGCAATTTACTGAGATCTGGGTGTGCAACTCTGTGGAGAACAACTGCACGATGTGTGAGATACCTCAGTTTAGTCCCCACTGCCAAAGAACCAAGTCCTTGAACTTCCTCTGTGGTCTATAATTGTCTGCAATTTGCTACCTCCTTCCACATGTCTAATTTGTTCCTTTCCTTCCTCCCTCTCTTCTGTCTTGTTTGCTTTTTAAATTTCTGGTAGAAGTTTGGGGTGTTGGTTTTTGGATCTTCCTGCTGCAACAAAATTGAAAACTTCAAATGTCCTCTCATTTCTTTCTCAGCCTCTCACTAATTTTAGTTTGTTATTCTGATGATCCACGTTTTATATGCCAGCGTGGCTAGTCTGACGAAACCAGTTACTCCAACACATGCAAAGGAGACTTGTAGATGTGACTCAAGTCTATAATTGGTGATTTTGCTAGGTAAAGGAGGTAATTTCAGATGTTTGGTGGCCTGATTCAGTTAGCTAAAAGCCTGAAAGGAGTGTTGGGGTTTCTCTCCAGAAACTCCATCTGGATATCAGCTTCTGTCATTGCCCCCGAAGTTCAGGCTGCCCTGCCTGATGGTTTGTGTGTCTGTAGGTTTCACAGTCTTCTAGCAGCACCCATGATCAAATATACCCATTTTTGGTAATGCATCCACCTCCCCAGGTTATTTCTCTGGTTGAAGTGGAACTGACAATTATGCTTTTATTTTCCTTTAGCTCAAAATATTTCTGTTGCTTCTTCCTTGACCTGTGTATGATGTAGTGTAGTGTTTAATTTCTAGCTCTCTGACATTTGGTCAATGTGGAAATGGGTCTTTTGGGCCTCCACGCATTCTGCAACTCATTTTAAAGAAATGATGATATCTAGTTATTGGTATTTCCAATGTGTGCAGATCTCTGGATTCTTTCCTTAGACTTTCTATATTCCTTTCAACAGTGTACTTGCTGTTTGTGTGTAATTTACACATTTCTGCTATGACGAGGAACATGGATTAGATAACTGGCATAGGTTTTATTGACATTGTTGCATCATTTACATTTAGTTTGAAGGTGCCCTCGGAGCTGTCTGGTTCAGTGTCTCACCCAACCTCAGAACTCTTTATGTTTATCCATGTCCTCAGTTATTAAGGCCTTTGTATTGTGAGATTTGTTGAAAGATTTACCCCCTGTTCCTTTTCCTATTGTCATTAGTCATGAAAAGTTGACTCAAAAAAAGGAACTAGTTTGTAGGAATCAAAGATATTGTAGTGGAGAAGATTTGCTTTGGGGTTGAAGACATCTAAGAGTATCGGCTACAGTTGTTTAACTTCATATCTTTTGATGAATTTTTTAATCTCTTTTACCCTCGGGTTAAAGAAGATAAAATAGTGCCTATCTTACTAGAATGCTGTAATAAGTTAATAATATTCACTAATAAACTGTAGCTGTTTTACATCAATTATATTTTCTTTGTCTCCTCCATATAAAGATATTCTCTAACATATATTCTGGAAGTTTCAAGTGATTCTAAATACTGTTTGTTCTTTTTATGGTATGACATTTTTAATTTAAAGAACAATAATGTAGATTATGTTTTTTAAATAGGTAAGATGAATCATTAATGCCATTAATACTATTAATTTGTTTTCCCATTAAATAGTATTTAATTTTTGCCCCGCTTAATTATTCTATGCCAATGTTCATAGTATTAGTAAATTAAAGAAGTTTGAAGTTGTAGGACCCATGTTAATTTTCTCCTAGTGCCCTAATTCATTTGGGATGCTATAACAAAATACTATAGGAAGGACTGGCTAAATACAATTGAAGTTTTTTCTTCACAGTTATGAAACCACAGAGGCGCTCTCTCTCTCTCTCTCTCTCTCTCTCTCTCTCTCTCTCTCTCTCTCTGCCCTGAAACTCACTCTTGTAGAAACAGGCTGGCCTCAAACTCTAGACCTCCACCTGCCACTGCCTCCTGAGTGCTGGGATTAAAGGTGTGTGCCACTACCATCTGGCACAGTTGGGCATTTTTATGCAATGTTTTTATAGGACAGAAGAGTCAAGAGAAATACATCGGGCCTTCGTAGTTGTAAGAGCACTAATGCTATTTGTGAGGATATAAGGGTTTCAGCATCCAGAGCCTAACACTCAGTTTGCAGATGAAGTATTAGCGGGTTAGCTGATTTATTGAAGATCACTTTTTTACTCACAGTGTCTATAGTTAGAGTCTGAATGTAAGTCTGATTTACTTTTTCCTGTAGTATCTTCTGAAAACTTCCAAAGCACTCACCAGTCTAAAACAGCATAGTGTGCTTTGCAACAGCTACCAAATTCACAGTATCTTTACTGGTCTGCCCACTAATGAATGAAGGGACACCTGTAAAACAACAGGCCAAGAAGTAGCGGTAAGGGGACTCACTGTCACAGCAGTCCCCCGTGATACTTCAAATGTCCCTCTTCCCTGTGCAGGCATGAGGAAATGTTCTGATCATATGAACGAAAATACTAGTAATTATGTCAAAGAAAAATAGACTTTTAGCCAGGCGTGGGGAGCATGCCTTTAATCCCAGCACTTGGGAGGCAGAGGCAGGTAGACCTCTGTGAGATTGAGGCCATCCTGGTCTACAGCGTGAGTTCCAGGACAGCCAGGAGAATACACAGAAAAACCTTGTCTGAAAAAAACAAAAAATAAGAAATAAAAAAATAAAAAGTTTTTATAGTTGTTGTATTTATCTAAGACTATTCCATTTCAACAGATAAAGCTGCAAATATCATTTTCTTAAAAATGTCTTTTCTAGCTTTAGTTTTCTGTAAACAACCCTTACCTGAACTCATTGTTTTCATCTTTTACTTGTAAGGTTACTTGTCCAGTCCAGGAAATTCAGTCGGTTTCCAACTTTAGAAATACTGGCTTAGTGACAGGATATTTACTGACTCGGTTTTGCAATTTTATTTGTATGTTATTTAAAATTTAGGAAATCTTTGCCTCGAGAAACAGGCAATGAAATTAATAATTGCTTTTCCATGATTTGAAATTTTTAATTTGCAACTATGCAAGAAAAAACACTGATACTAAGAATTTAAAAACGTGTAATCTGTAGTTGTACACATGCGCATACGTAATGCCTATGAAATGTCAGCGGGCTACAAATAATGATGGTGATTTCAGAAGCAATTCAAAGGCGGGAGTCTGAGCACCTGACTTGTGATGAGAGCACATTTTAAAGTTGTTTTCTGCTCCAGCTGTGCCTGCCTGAGAGGCTTGACGAGGTGGCTGTTACATCATATAGTGCTTCTGTCAGTACTGGTCTTTCAGTAGAAATAGTTCATTGCATATTACCCATTAAATTCTTTTCTCTTCGCCTAGGTTTGCTGGCCGTTTGAATCTTTTAGCTTCCCAATAATGTATTGCTATTTGGAGATTAGTAAAGATACCACACTTTTAAAGCTACTAATACTTTCTTGGATTGTAGAATTATAGCTGAGAAGATGATTTTCATGTTTGCTTGTTACTGTGTTCTTCGTAGTGAGTGTGGGGTATGAGTGTGGGTACAGTGTTCTACTTCAGCAGTCAGACACAAAGCTCCGGAATATAAAAGAAGCAAAGGCTAGTGTCTCCTGTCCCTAAACTCAACTCTGTGTATGTGTAGAAAGAGTTCATATGGCTTTGGTTCAATATCCTCCAACTTGTTGATCTTCAGACTCTTTACACTCATAGAAATTATTAAGAACCCCAGAGAGCTTTGATTATTAAGGTTGCTTTTTATCAGTAATTCCTCTAATTAGAAATTAAAGTGAAAATTTAAAACCTATCAAGTTCTTTTGAAACAATGATAATAAAACTCCACTATAGATCTTTTCATAAATAGTATTCACTTCAGACCAAAAAACAAAATTCCCTAAACAGAAAACATTTAGAAGAGTTGTAATAGTTTACATTTTCCCCAGACTGCTTAATTACTGGCTAAAAGAAGACAGATGGAGTCCCGTATCCGCTTCTTCATTCACTGCATTGTATGTGCTAAGTTGTTTTGGTTAAGTTGTGGAAGGAAAATTTGGCTTCATACAAATACGTAGTTTGAGAAAGGAAGGGTGTTTAGCATCCTTTTCAGATCATTGTGGTAATTTCAGATCCTCTGACACTGTACCAGAATCCAACAGGTAGTATTTTCTTGTGCTATGGGTAATGTGAATCTAAACCCAAATCAGTAAACACTTCATAATCTGTTTTCCATTAAAAACTCATTGTTTATTTTACACTTTAAATGAGTCATTGCCCACTTGGGGCTTCCTAACATTATGCATTGGTCATTTGGAAAGTATTGATTCATCATAATTTTCTATTGAATACTCACATTATCATTGTTAATGAAGATTTCTAGTGAGAAACTTACTTTGTTGCCTATTTAGAATAATCAAATTCTCAAAATTTGCGAGTTGTTCTTTCAAATTTTAGGTGTATATGAAAACTTCTACCTTTTTGGCTCATAATTGAAATAATTGCACAAGTGTTTTCCATCAAAACAACCATCATGCTCCTGTGTTCAGGCTGGGTGTTCCATTCCAAAGAATATTGTTGAATTTTCAAAAAATTTAAAGAATTTTCCTTTTTCCTTAGGATAGTCTCAGCTGAAACAAGCCTTTAGTTTTAGTCACTCAGAGTGCCTGACAAGATGCAGAAATCAAAGGCCTTGCCCTCCAGATTCTGCCACTGACCGAGTACATGGGACAGTTCAGGGGCTTGCCTACCATGGCTTTCCTACTGTCACTGCAAATGCCAGAACAGTGAGAAAGGACAGTCACAGCATTATGTTGTTTGAGCTTGTGGATTCTTCTGAAATAGTTTTGAGATTTCCCAGGGTCCATGAACTGTACTTTTGAACTGTTTCCCTAGTGATTTAACAGACCCTAGATCAAAGGCATCTGGCCTTTTCTGGCTCTGGATTTTAGAGCTCTAGAAGTAGTTCCTTCCATTTTCTCACTTTAAAGTGACTTACAATAGTATTATATAATACGATTGGGCTACAACAACAGGACACGATGGTCCGTGCTTATGGTCTTGTTTATTCTAAGGCTGAGACGAGAGGAATATTTGAGGCCTAGAGTGAGATTCTTTCTCATAAAGGAGAAGGGACACTGAAAAAGAAGACTAAAGAAATTGTGATGGTTATCTTGTCGGTTACATTAGACTGATTAGATTGAGAAATCGTAGGGTAATAGTAAAATATATGAGTATGTCAGTGAACTCATTGCCTGAGACAATTAAATCATGGGGACACTCATCTAATGAATGACTTAATATACCGATTTTTTTTTTCTTTTTAAAGATAGGTTCTCACATATCCCAGGCTAGCCTCAAGCTCATTCTCATTCAAGGATGACCTTGAACTCCTATCTTTCTGCTCTCCCCGAAATGCTAGAATTACAGGTGTGAGCCATCACGCCCAGCTGTAGATTGAGATTTTTCCAGAGACTGTGTGAGATATTGGGACTATGGAAGGTAGCCTGTTTGGAGGGAGGAGATGACAGAGGCCGTGTCCTGGGGCTGACCTTTTCTCTGGCTCCTTGCTCTTCCAGTGCTTGTCCATTGCAGCCTTACTGTCACACTGATGAGTCACTAAAACCTAAGTAAGTTTAATCTGTCAGGTGCTTGTTCACATCAACAATAAAATTAATCAAAAACTTAACAAAAAAGTGCAGTGGGGAACCTTGTTTGGACTTGGAATCAATGTGGGGAAAACCTGTACAGCGATTGTTGTGGAGATAACTGAGTTAATGTATCAAAAGCCCCTACCACAGTAGGAATATAATGAATTATTAGTGGTTTTTGTCACGCACATACATACCAATTTATTTGTGTAATCTCCTGATTCTGAATGTTTAAAAACTCCAGTTATGCTTTCAAATCAAATCACACTTAAAGAGACCATGTTGTTGACACCTGCTTTAGTTTGAAGGCACTTTGTGTCTTGCATAAATGGACTACTTCAGGAAGCAGAGATAGAGAACGACCATTGTGCTACACCATTGTGCAGTTCTTCCTGCAGTTTAAAGGGCCATAAAAGCCAAGTGTAGTGTGATGTAGGAATGGTTAGATTGTTTTCCCTGATGGCACAACTTGGCTAATCCTCAATTAACTGCTTTCAGTTCTTGTATTCCTGCAACCTGGATGCCTTTGCAAGCTGATTCTCCATGGCATGATCAGTTTGGGGTCTCACTTTCCTATGGCTTTAATTTGGGAGGTGGGAGGTTATTAACTTTGCCAGAAAATGTAAGTAGAGAATGCTGAGCTTCTGAGTATCATGGAAATTAGTATCTCCTAAGTTAGATTCGTCATTTGCTCAGGACACACAAGTTATCCATTGCTTCTCTTTCTTAAACCTATTTGCCAGGACTTCTGATTGAAACTGCAAGTAAACTTTGGGACTCTGGAGGAGCTTTTATGCTATTGGTTAGTCACACTGTATAGAATTACTCTTCAGATAATAAACAACAACTGATTTAATATGTACATCACTAAACAAAGTGGACAGGAAATCAGTTGTGAATTTTGAGTGCATGTAACTTTACAATTAGTTCTTTATTTTTATGAAATGATCTATTTTTAGCACCCAAAATTTACTTTCTAAAGAGACTAAAGCCAAGCTGGTGTTTTGGAATTTTTCTGTTTATTGAACTACATCTCTTTGGATAACAGTGTGATAAGTACAGCTTTGATTTCTGTCCTCTGCAACCTAACTGCACTTTCTGATTCTAACTTTAAGTGAGCTCTGGCACTGTCTCCTCCTGCTGTACCACTATCCTTTCTGTCATAAATGCTTTCCTCTCCTTAGCCAAGAGTACTTTGATGTGATGTAGTTGTTCAGGTCCACATATGAGATTTGCAGTAATTTCACATTTTACTTTACCCTGGATTTATAATCGGGCACTCTGGATTTCTATAACATGGCTGTCATACTGTTGACTAGACGGTAGTCACTCCTCTCTGTCTGGGGATTCTCAGTGCAGTGTCACCTTCAGAGGGGACCTCAGAGGTTCTTCTAAGCATTCTTCTACTTGTACTGATGCCTGTGCTGCTTTGTGTGTGTGTGATTGAAACAAGCTCAACTGTTCTTTTTTAGACCAAGGACACACAAGGACACGTATGTTTTTTATACATAGGGCCAAGAGTTTCCTCTTCATATGCTTAGGCCTTGTAGTTTCAGTTTCTTCAAGCTTGTGTACACCTAAGCTCTTAATCCTTTCCCCTGAGCCATCTCCAGAAGTAAGGTTCATATTTGGTGAGGCAGGAATTGTTTCTAAAGATTGTCCTTGGATTCAGTTATAGAACAGGAAAAGGTTTGCAGTTCTGGGAGTTCTCTGGCTCCCATCCCCAAAGCTGAAAGTTCCTGGAGCCTGCACAGGTCCCCTTTTAACAGCACAGAGACACATCTTTTAAGATCCAAATCAGCAAAATGGGAGAGGAGAGCAAGCACTGGGAAAAGATAGGGTTTTGTATGACGTTAGATCTATAAGTATAGCTTTATTTATTTTGCTATGTATAAAGCTATCATTTAAAGCTCACAATGGTGAACTAAAAATCTCTGAACAATGGAATATTTCTCCCTAAATTGTTCACTGTGCTTTGATGTAGTATCTTTAAATCATATGATTTAAAATATTCTAACTGCAAATTTTATGACCATTTTCTATTTAAAATAAATGTTTAAACCACGTTTTCCCAGGATTACAGACTATGCCAGCGTTCTCCCTTCTCACATAAATGTCCCTAAAACAGATGTAGTCCTGGCCATCGGTGTCTCATGCACTCAAAGTGTAGATTGCTGAGCATTTGGCAAAGATAATTATATACCTTGGCTTGGGGTGTGGAAACAGCAAACGTTTCCACTTTCCATTATGTAAATTAGCAGTGGAAATAACTGTATATTGCTCTATGATGTTATCTTACTAAATATAGATAATGTGTATTCATTTCTCTGAAAAGGAATAGCTTGCTACAACTAATGGTCAAATTTTTGTTATAACAAACTTTATTCATTATTGGAATATTCCGTATCTTTTAGTAATGTCTTTTCCCTCTAAACTTGTTTAGAATTATAAATTCATCAACTTCTCTGGCTTTATTTATAAGATATTTTTTAATTTTTATGGAAAAGGCCCACTTTATTCTTTTTAAAGTCTGTATGTCTGTGGGTGGGTGCCTGTGGAGGTCAGAAGCATTGCACCCCAGAGCAAGAGCTGGAGGTGGTTGCAACTGCCTGGTGGGGTGCTGGGAACTGAACTGTTTTCCACCGCAAGGAGAATGGCAGGACAAAGTTCTTAACCACTGAGCCCTCTCTCTTGCCCCTATTTTGTTCTTGACTAAAGAAGAAAAAAGATGTGGATCTTGTGCAATTTATGCTGGGTTTTTTTGTGTGTGTGTGTGTCTTTTGAGCTTATTTTTGACACTGCTAATATTTGGATAATAAAAAGCAAACAACATTTAAAACTTATTTGGTTAATTTTGGTGTTAAAGTAGTTATTAAATTGTATAACACAAGAAAGATATTTGGGGTGGGGGGGTGGTCTTTTGAGAAAAGCTCTTACTTGATAGCTCTTCCTATATAGTAGCCCAGGCTAACCTTTGTGTAGTAATAAGGGCTGCGGGGCTGCGTCCCCAGCACCCTGGCTGCCTGGCTAGTTTATGCCCCGAAATAATTACACGGACACTGTATTCTTTTAATCACTGCTTGGCCCATTTCTATCTAGCCTCTTCTACGCTAATTCTCACGTATTAATTTAGCCCATTTCTATTCATCTGTGTAGCACCCCTAGGTGCGCTTACCGGGAAGATTCTAGCCTATGTCCATCCTGGGTCAGAGCTTCATCGCGTGCGTCTGCCTGGGAGCTGGGAGCATGGCATCTCTCTGAGGCATCTGCTCCCGAGAGGAGAGCTGTGGAGTCTGAGCTCACTTCCTCTTCCTCCCAGCATTCTGTTCTGTTTACTCCTCCCACCTATCTTCTAACCAATGAGGGCCAAGCAGTTTCTTTTTATTTAACCAATGACCTTCCTCCATCACCTTTGCTCTTGGCATTCCTCCTGCCTAAGTCTCTAACATACTGGTTTTTCAGGGATGAGCCCCAATGCCTGGCTAAGGAAAAGATTCAGATGCTATAAACTACCATATAAATTATACGACACACCACTGTAAATGGAGACTATGTTTCATTTCCCAGACACCCAGACCCAAATCATCACACAGAAACTATGTTAATTATAACACTGTTTGGCCAATAACTTAGGCATATTCCTAGCTAGCTTTTACATCTTAACCTGTTTCTATTAATCTGTGTATCACAAGATTCTAGCGTCTTTCTCCTTCGGCAGCTACATCACATCTCCTTGACTCAGCCTTCTCTTTCTCTCTCTCCGGCTTTATTCTGCCCTGCCATAGGCCAAAGCAGCTTCTTTGTTAACCAATGGTAATAAAACATTCATAGCATATAGAGGGGAATCCCACATCACACCACTTTTACAAATATTTGAATATTATATTCAAATATGCAGTTAATTCATTTAAGCCACTAAATGAGACTGTATTATTCTTATCATGTTCGTAAGTAACAGATGTATAACTTAGTGAACGTTAAACAGCTTACTGTTTATTACTGTGACTGCTTTTTTCTCAAAATGCTTGATGTAACCTAGTGGTTTTTTATGGCTCTAGGAGACAATGGAAAGGAAAAGGAAAGAGGTGACTCTCAGGACACTCAGCACAAATAGTACTGCCTGCCTGGGGCTCTACAGAGCTCTCTATGCCTATTTTTAGGCTCTACTTTACTGGTATGTTTTTAGTTTCATTCAATTGCCAATCAACAGTTTCCTCTGTGAAGATATTTTTGCCCTTCTTGGCACTGTGTAGAATTTTCATGATGCTACTCTTCGTAGAGGTCCCAGGCATCGACCTTTAGAAAAGAGAAAAGAAGCAAATCATGTTCCTAATTTAGTTATTTGGTTAGAGTTACATTGATCCATTCACATCAAGCCTGATTTGATATGACTTACTACAACCTTTGACAAAATTCTGTGATTTACAACTCAGATTGGAGGGAGACAATCCATGGCACATATAAGTCACCGGACAGGGTAACAGTACTGTCAGTAACATCTCTTCAGTCTTCATTCTTAGATCTGGTGTTCTGTGATAGAAGGGCTGCTTACTTTTCAGTACTTTTACATTTGTTTGCTAAAGGTGGAACTCAGGAAATATGCCCATCATTGAGAACAATGCTAAGTTTAGTAAGGCTGCTGTGATGTTTCTATTTCGGAAGACTTGTATTTATCCCAGTTCCAGAACCACTTTATATAAATGAGAAAGTAAGATTTTCCATATACTGGGAAGCTTTTTTAAAGGGTGGCCTTTGTGTTTGCCACTTCATCCCCACCGGATGTTACAAACAAACATTTATGTCTGCAGTAGGCTGCTTGTGGATGTGTGTAATTGTGATCCAAGTTATTCAAGCTCAGGCCTTTTTCAGGACCAAATGAGAAACGTTCAAAAATGAAAACTCCCTCTTTATTTATGTAGTGAGTTCAGCTTTTAAGACTTATGCATGTCTTTTTTTGATAATAGTAAATATTATCAGAGAGTGGATACTTGCTATAAAATGGCAATACTATGATCACTATCAGATTAATTACATTTTTGTTTCTTGAGATGAAGACTTTAAAATGTTAGTCTTGAATAACCTACTTGATTACTTTTGTTCTAGTTTTTAATGTTTATTTTGTGTGTGTTTATGTGTGCGTGCATGCGTGTGGAAGACACGTGCACAGGCTGCCAGAATCAGTTCTTCTTGCAATATGTTTATTCTGGGGATTGTCAAGGTTGGTGGCAAGAGCCTTCACCTGCTTAGCCACTTCTCACTTTTATGTATTTGTTTGTTTGTTTGTTTAGACAATCTTTTCCCATTTTACATATCAATCCCAGTTCCAACTCCTGTCACCTTCCCCCACCCCTCCCCATCCACTCCTCAGAGAGGGTAAGGTTTCCCATGGAAAGTCAATAAAGTCTGTTACCAATACCACAGCTTGAATCTTCAGCACCCATGTTAATGGCTGTTGCATGTAATGGCTCACATGTAATCCCAGTACTTGGGAGGCAGAGACGGGATTCACAGAAGTTAGCTAGTGAGATAAGGGGAATTGCTGAGCTCTGGATTGGTTCAGGAGCCCTCCCTCAATATATAAATTGAAAAACTCATCAAGGAAGGTAAATGTCAAGCTCTAGTCTCCAAACCCACATGCATGCATATACACACCACACACACTGAAAAATATACTTAGGCCAGGCAGTGATGGCACATGCCTTTACTCCCAGCACTCGGGAGGAAGAGAAAGGCCAATCTCTGTGAGTTTGAGGCCAGCCTGGTCTACAGAGCTAGATCCAGGACAAGTTCCAAAGTTACAGTGAAATCCTGTCTCACAAAACAAACAAACAAAAAAACTTACTACTATTAGTAGCAGGATGGTTTCTTTTTATAAACCAATAAGAAAACAGTTCAGGCTTAAAGAAATGCATTTTGTGCTGTATTTCCCGGTTTAAGAAGAGAGGCAACCCCGCCTCACCACAGTCTTTTTATGTAGAGTGTTACCTCTTACTTTAGTGTTACTTTGTGTTAAACTTCCTCCAGCCTCTGTAAGCTGGACTAGTAGTTGTTATCTTACAAACTTTCCCATTGGAAGTTTTTGAAGGCTGAAATTTTAATAGTGTTTGGCTGAGGAGGTTTTATATTCTTTACAATGTTTGTGGTATCATTTCTTAAAGAAAAAAAATGAGCCACACGCACCCCTCCCCCAGATGTATTTACTGATCTAACAGTCTCCCTAGAGATTTTTGGATATATTCATGTATTTGAGCAAGAGTGTCTGCACAATTAGTATTGGTTTTGTGCTCGACCCATTCCTCAGTGACTAGCAAACTTACTCAATGAAAGTGATTAGATTTACACATAGTGTTTTGGGTTGGCTATAGATAAATAAGAAGGCACACACATTTGTATTCATTTAGCTTAATATTTTCAATTTAATTAATCAAGATCCAGTGTTTTCTCAGGGGTAAAGTCAGGGAGAAACAGATACATATGTTTTTTTTTTGTTTGTTTCAATGACCTTAGCATACACAATAGGCAATAAGCATATACAAGCAAGACGAGGTTACTGAGTCAGCAAAATTTCATATATCATTTAGTCTTATAGTCATTGTTCCGAAAGAGTTAACAGTCTGTAAACTCTTTTCATCACTATTCCAGAAGAATTGGAACTAGCAATCTGTGGCTCTCCTTTTAAGGGAATGTTTATAATTGTCAGGCTTTCTTAGTTCTTGAACCAAACTCGGCATCAGCAAGGACACTTTTATCCAGAGGGAGAAAGCAGAATTAATACTCAGGTGCCCCCTCCTGTGACACACAGTGTTGTTTGGAAAGCCCGTTTTCTAGAAGTATTGAAGCTGACCTGTGTAACCCTGAACTATAGAATAACCAGTGGGCTCTTGCATTTTTTGCATCAAAGAGAAAAGAACAGAACAAGATAATCTAAGTTGACCACATTCATAAAACAATTATGTTTGGACTGAGAATGATTTTTGTACCAAAGTCTAAATGTGACCATCTTTGCCTAGGGAATCTGTGAAACGTAATGAGTCACTATGAAAACTTGACCCAGAGGAACTGAGACACTGTCTGGACTGCCCTTTTTTTTTTCCGGAAAAGAATATATTTAAAAACAATGGAAGACTGAATTGTTTTTAAGTTTTAAATTTAATCCCCTTCATGAGTTCCCAGCCTCTGTGTCTCTCATACCCTAGGTGCTCAGGAAATGTTTATTAAATGAGAGAATAAGTGAAGTTCTCGTATCTTCTGAGTACATTCACTAGGCCCTTAAATGTACTAGGTACATAGATATAAAGATGTAAAAATTAAAGTCTTGACCCTTAAATATTTGTTGTAAATAAACATATTTTTAGTATTTATTTCCAATTTATTGAATTATGTTGAATCCTATGAAGATTCCAAGGAGGAATAAAAGCTATAGTCTAAAAATGTAGTGGAATTAGACACAGAAGTTCATTGGTAAGCATTTAGAAACAGTAATAAACACATTTAAGGCAAGAATAATTGACGTTTGTCAATACAGTAAGCTTTCTAGAATTGGAAGCATTTAAACCTAGAAGGATCAAGATGGGTAGAAGGAACTCATTATTTTTCAAAGGGAACTGAAGAAAGTATCAGAGCAAGAGAGCATGGGTCTGGCAATAGAAGGAACAGGAAAGGTCCAACTATCTCCCCAGGCAAATACTGGGAACAGGAGTAGGATCTTGAGGTAGATTGTTTTAAATTTCTTTGGGTGTTATTTAAGATTACTAAATACTACCTTGATAAAGTAGATTAATGATGGGAGGAACTAGAAACGGAAAATGAGTTAAGTGTCTTTGGGAATTTTGTAAGGGAAAGGTTAAAGCTTGCAGAAACACAGGAAAGTTGGCTGTGAAAGAAGACAAGGTAACTGAGTCAAAGAAGAATAAGCAAAGATGATGACCCATTCTTTTTATAATGACACGGGAACTGCTTGGTCAACTGCTTGGGCAGGATCATCTGCTGATTAAAGACTTTTATTTTAAATTTTCTTAGATCTTGTCCTTCACAGTTCCTACTGGAACCCTACTACTGCAGTTAGCACTCAGACAAAGAATGTAAGCCCTCGCCAGAGCCATATCTCTGATCTGTGGCTTAGAAATTAGGATTGCAAGTGTCAGTATGGCAAAAACAACAGTTAATTGCCAAGTATCGATCATAGTTCCAAAGAAGCTGCCATGCTAAGGAGGGCCCGCAACAGGAACCAGGGATGGGATGAGTAGCTGTTGCACTCAACAGTCTTCTTGTGATAACAAATTGATGGAGACTCTTTCAAAGTTCTGAGCAATGGACAGAAAAGGGAGCTACTTGCTATTGATCTTTGTGTGTTTTTAACTTCCTCTTACACTAAAAAGCTAACACATACTCATGTAGAAACAAATGTTTTGGGGGAGCTATGAGCTTTTTCATTATCTGCACAGGATTTTTGCATAATAGCTAAGTCTTTATGAAGCAAATTTTCCAGGTGAAGGTAATAGAATGTACCTAAAGAAAGAACTGCAATTGCTTGCCTCTGTCAGTCTGTCATGGGTAGTCATGGGTAGCCTTATAAAAATAGGGCTTTGCATTGTTCTTAAGCTATTAGAGAAAAGGTAAAGCAGAGACATGGCATGCCTTTATACATACTTTAGGCTTGTTTTGATTTTACCCTAATATGACCAATAAGTTAGGAAGTACTATGACCTAAAGCCTACTAGCTAATTCTGAGGCCAGGTTAAAGACAGGAAAGCAAGGGTGTTGGGAATAGGGGTGAGGACAAATTTGAGAGCTTTGTCAATTTGATGATGCATCTTGAAAACTGGCTTGATGAGATTTAGAATCACCCTAGAACCTAATCTCCTGAAGTGTGTCTGAGGTTTAACTGAGGTGGGAAGATTCCCATATGTGGGTGTCACTATTCCACACTGGGGTCGGGGACTGAATGAAAGAGAGAAAGAAAATACATACAGTGTTACCAGCTACCCCTTGCTCTGGCTGCCTGGCCTTCCCCACCATGATAGACTGTACCCTTGAGCTGGGAGCCAAAATAAGCCCTTTCTTCTTAAAATTGCCTTGTTAGGTATTTTGTCACACCAACCAAAAATGTAACAGTTGGAAAGAATTGGAGAAAATGTGTTCATTGATAAGCCATGAGACAGAGATGTGTTTTATAAGTCAGTTACACAGGATGTCCCACCAGAACCTCAAGTTAAACATGCCCCAACCAAGGTACAATTATTTTTAACAAATTTACTCCCCGCCCTAGATTCTCTCTTGCAGTAAATACAGCCTTACATACCTAATTTCAGCCTTGGCATTTAGAAGTCATCCTGCACATTTCTTTCCTTCTACTGAGACGTCTAGTCAGTCCTTAAAACCTGCCAATAAGGTTACCTTTTAATTTTAGGTCCACTCCTCTTTATTTTCACTGGCATCTTTACTAAGTTTCAATATTTATTTTTTTATCTAAATTGTGCAAACCCAATCCAACTTGCCCATTTTTAAAAAATTAAAATTTAATAGAAAAAAGTCACATTAATTAGACTGCGTCTGACCTGCTCCTGCTTCTGTGCTGTGATAGCAGACCTGTGCAGTTGTGATCCAGAACATGTGACCCCCAAGACCTGATCTATGTACAAAAAGGACACATCCACAATAGGTTTGCCGACCCCTGGCTCTCAATATTGTAACGTCACTGATTTTTCTGCTTCGTCTTCCAATGGCCTTTGCTGTGTTATTGGTCTAATTCCCTTAGAACATTCCTCTAGCCAAGCCACATGTCCCCTTTCTCATATTGCTATAGTGAATCCCAGCAAGAAACAGAATCCAGTCTATAGTTTCTTATCACAGCAGATAAAGGTTCTACTATAGCTTTCAAGTCTTACCTCTTCTTCAAAATGCCTTTGCTAGTAAGGTCTTGGCTGTAGTCTTCAAGTTCTTATAGAAAAGTCACTGACAACGACTAGGAGGCTTACTCTTTCCAGGATCGATACAGGACTTCCAAGTAGTTTTGTGTAGTTTGACTTCTTTGGTTTTGTTTAATTTGATAAAGTAGTATTCCTTGAAAAACGAGCTACTTGATAGTCAGTTGTATATGGTGTAAGAAGGAAAATGGTAAACATTGCCTGACATTGGCTTTTATTGTTCTGTAAGAACCTTGAAGATTTTTGAAAGATTTTTAACACTTTTGCTCTTTGTATTTACTTTGAGATTCTGAAAATACCACTGTGACTCTGTAATCAGGAAAATTAGACAGTTTCTTTCTGGCATCCGCATTCATCATAAAAAAATCAAAAGAACATAATATAATTTCTATATAAAAGAAGATACAATCAAGGATTCAATACATTATGTACATATTAATTTTAATATCTAAATCATTGTCATTATTATTTTTAGAGGCAGCCTTGTCTCAAAATTGCTATGTAGCCAAGGCTGGTCTTTAACTTCTGATCTTACTGCTTTAACCTCTCAAGTGTTAGGATTATGGGTATGCTTCACCAAGCCTGGCTTAGTAACTCAGTTCTAATTAAATAGTGTTGAGAGAATATTCAAAATGTTAAGAGATCTCATTTCAAGTTTAATCATGAACTCTATTAATGGCATAATTCCCCAAAGATATTGGTAGTCCCCTTTCATTTCTATCCTAATAGGACTTAAAACTATGTACATTTCTATATATCTGCATTTATAGAAAATATAATGGCAGGAAGAACCTTATTTTCTAGGAATAAAATAAAGAAAAGAATTGGTAAGCTTTGTTTTGTTAAATTGAGGAAGATGTGTAAAATTATTTCTGAGGAGATGTGAAAATTCCCCAAATAGGAAACCAACAACAAACCACGCAGATACCACCAAAGTCTATCTTGGCAAGCCAGTGAGTCTTACTGGGGTTACTCACAGAGAAGTATGGTGAAAGGTTCCAGGATCAGTAAAGACTGAACGATAGCTGCTTCACCAAAACCTGCCTATAACATGGGAACAGCTCACAGAAGCTGGGAACTTGGGGTACATGCACAGCCCTAAGGTAGCTAATCGAGTCAGAAAGTACCCTTTTCTTGTGGCTCAATTGCTCTGAGCCTGTTGTAGGCAGGTAGGCTGGACTCCTCTTCTTCCAGGAGCTTAGCATACCTAAGAGATATCTTAGAACATCCTGTTTCTTTTTTCTTTCTTTCTTTTTTGGGGATTTTCAAGACAGAGTTTCTCTGGAGTTTTTGGTGTGTCCGGCCTTGAACTCACGGAGATCTACCTGCCTCTGCCTCCCAAGTGCTGGGATTAAAGGTGTGCGCCACCACTGCCCGGCATTTTTTTTTAAAGATTATATATTATGTATAGAGTGTTTCTACCTGCATGTATGCCTACAGGCCTGAGGAGGGCACCAGATCTCATTACAGATGGTTGTGAGCCACCATGTGATTCCTGGGAATCGAACTCAGGGCCTCTGCAAGAACATCCAGTGCTCTTAACTGCTGAACCTTCTCTCCAGCCCAAACACCCTGTTTCTTGAGGAACTTCCTTCCAACATTGAAGGATTTAATTTTGGAGGACCTTCTGTGCAACAGAACAACACAGATACTTCAAGAAGTAACTGTGGCCTTGTCTCTTCCTAAGCATGAGCAGAAATTTGCTTGCTTTAGAATGAGGTCTTGATTTGGATTCATGACTGGCTCTGAACTGATACCATTCTCTCATCTGGCCTGTGCTGGAATTACAGGAGTGTGTCACCACATCCAGCCATATTTTGTATAGTCTTGAAAAAAAATCAAAGTAGAAATATAGTTATATTCATTTTGTCACCTACATGGTTATTAAAATGCATTATAAAAATTGACAAATGTTTTACTTATCCATGTGGTTTAACTTAAGTGGTAAGTAAAAGATACAAAGAAAAACCTTTGCTTATTTCAGTTGAAGATTTATTATTAATTAAATACTAAGTGTAAGGAAGTTCACTGGATGTTCATTAATTAAGTACTTTGTTGAAAATTTAATGACGTTTAATTTATTTGACTAATTTTCTTTTCCCTTTTCAGGGGAATTCCAACCCTTTTAAAAGCTAATAAAGCTTCTAATAAGTGCTTGAAACCAGACTTTTCAGAGACATCTAATAACAATTTCAGTACATAATGTAGCCTACCAGTGTAATTTAGAGAACATGGTTCTATTACCTAAATTGCTTTCCTTATTTCCTGAAATAAAGTTCCAATGCTAAGACACAAGAGATTTTCCGAGGGATGAAAACATAAGTAATTGATTACAGTGCTTTAGTAATTTAGTATTTGATGCTAGTTAGTGCTTAGATTTATTTCGTGTTTATATACGTGCAAATTACCCCAGAGATCACAGTGACTGAAAATACTCTATCATTTCAGGCTGTTTAAGTACTTCATTGTTGAAATCTCTAACACAAATGAAAATGAGATTGGTGGGGGTTCAGAACCCACCATGCTTCTGTTCTGATTGTCGGCCGGAGTGTTTTGTTGAGCAGCATTTAGTAGGTTTCTGAGGGTTATTTTAGGATAAACAAGAGAGGCAGACAGTGTTTCAAGGTCTGATTCCAGGTGATTGAGAAGTTGGGGCTTTCCAAAGGGGGTTACTGGAAATGGCAGGGTATAAAGAGTTAGCAGAGGAGGAGCAGCAACAACAACAGAAATACTATACTGAGATCTGTTTGTGAGTTAGTTAAAAAATTTATTAAAGAGCCGTTCATATTTGCATTTTTAGATAGAAAGTCTAAAGCAGTGGCCTCCCTTTGTGTCTACTTACATCATCTTGAGCCATGGATGTTTTGGGTTTTGTCTTGTTTTGATTTTGGACGAGAGTCTTCCTAAGTACTCCTGGCTGGTCTCTGCCATAGCAGTCTCCTGCCTCAGCCTTTAAACTCTATTGTAAGAGACAACAATTTAAAGTATTATCTTTTCCTCTTATTGTTTAAAGCATTGAACTGAGGGACTCACTGCAAAAAAACTAAAGACAATATTAAGGTATTTTTGTGAAGCCTTTATAATAAAAAAGTTGTTCACACCAAAGAACTAGGTTATTCCTGTACTTGCTGTTGCTTGTAGGACAGAACCAAGAGCAGTGATTGAAAGGAGCTAGGTGGCAAATGTGTACTCAAAAGTAAGGAGAAGCTTTCTAGCAGGTAGAGAAGGTCCAGAATGGAATGGGGGTGCCATCACAGAGAAGCTTCAGTGCTCTTGTGGGAATTACTGTGCTATGGGTAATAAAGGAAGAAAAACATGTTTTTGTTATAAAAATGAGTTTTATAACTCTTTGGGGTGTGAGTCATTAACTTCCATTAACTTCCATGTCCCTTTGAGGAAGCTTAGTGAAATTTATTCTGCATACCATAAATACTTTGCCTAATCACTGCTGAGCCATAATATTTTTCTCCTTCCACCCTAGAGTTCATTTTAAGAATTTTTTTTTAAATTTTAACTTTAAGCAAAGTAGAACTCATGTAAAATTTACCAGCTTACCAATTTTATGTGTACAGACTGGTTCTCTGTGTCAGCGAGTTTCACTTTCTGCTTACAGGTGTATCTTTTATGTTGACTCCCACAGTCTTGTGACTGACTCAGGTCACTTAGCATATGTTCTCCAAGGCTCATTCATATTGTGTTATAAGAATTTTCTTCTCTTTTAAGTGTGGATGTTATTCCATTGTATGCATATACCATATTGTCTTTATTCATCTCTAAGAATATTTAGGTTTCTTCCACTTTTTGGCTGTTGTGAATGTTCTCACAAGCACAAATATGAAAATATCTCCTTGCCAGCCTACATTCTGTGGGATTGCTGGTTCATATGGAAAGTCTAATTTTAATTCTTTGAGAAATTGCTCTAATGTTTGCCATAGCAACTGTTCCATTTCCCATAACCACTAATAGTACAGCATACCAGTTTCTCCAGAAAGAAGCGCTCATCATTTTTGCCTTTGGGGTTGATAGTCATGTCATTTGCTTGTGTGCTTTCGGTAGTACCTGTCCTGGAGGGTCTGAGAGGTATTTATCTAGCTTTGACTTCAGTGTCTTAGGCAATTCCCTGCACATAGCAGCTGCTTTATGATGGATTATGGATGAGAGGTCTAGAACTTTTTGTTTTCATAGTGTGCTGCTTTATACAGTGGATCTTTGTCAGAGATTATTAATAGAATCAATGTTCTGTACTTTAGTATTCCATAAAGGAAACTCTTCTTAGAAATAGCTATGTCTACAGCCTTTTGTTTCAATTTTAGTGCTGAGGTTTATTTATAGGTGTTCTCATAGAGATCCATCCCAGCCCCTGCTTAGCATCACAAGTTATTTTTTGCTTTAGTAGTCTCCTCTTCTGGTTCTAGAAGTTTATTATAACACTTATAAAGCATAGGCATGCTAATTCCTCTATAAGAAACCCACATAGTACACCTAAGAGTCAAGATTTTGTTAGAAATTTTTGTTAGATTTTTGCCAAGAGAAAGTATTGCTAAATGCATTCAAAAGCTGTGTTACTTAGTTTTCTATCTTTCTGTCTTTTTTTTTTTTCACCTCTGTAGTGCCTACAGGCTGGTGTGAGATCATTACTGTTATGAGCCAAGTTTATAGTTAGTGTGGTCATGTTTAAACTTTTGCTATCTGGAATAAAACTTGCTAACCTCAATATTAATGTCTAACAATGAGCAATTCTAAGCCTTTTGAAAAAGATTTGTTGCTGTCATATTTGGAGAAAGTAATTTTGAAATAAAAGGGGGCAAGTCATCACTCCCAATGCAGAATGCTGTAGGTAGCAATGACTGCAGTCACCATTCTCACAGAATGTTGTGGTTGCAGCTAGAAAATATATACCCAGAATCTCTGAATTCCTGGCATATTATGCTTTGGAGCTCCATCACCTTGTGTAGATGGTGCTGACATGGAACAGAGCTGGGCTTGACTAGTTTCTGTTAAAAGCTGGGACGCACCAATTAATTTGGGAGTTTTTGGTGGTTTTTTTTTTGTTTTGTTTTTTTGTTTGGTTTCTTTTTTTTTTTTTTTTACTTTTAGAGCGATATATAACTAAGCTGCAGCTGTACTTTTGGGGGTTTTTTGGTTTTTGGTTTTGTTTTTGTTTTTTGTTTTTGGTTCTTTTTTTGGTTTTTTTATTGAGCTCTACATTTTTCTCTGCTCCTTTCCCTGCCTCTCCCCTCCTCTTCAACCCTCTCCCAAGGTCCTCATGCTCCCAATTTACTCAGGAGATCTTGTCTTTTTCTACTTCCCATGTAGATTAGATCTATGTATGTCTCTCTTAGGGTCCTCATTGTTGTCTAGGTTCTCTGGGATTGTGATTTGTGGGCTGATTTTTTTTGCTTTATGTTTAAAAAACACTTATCAGTGAGTACATGTGATAATGTTTTTCTGTATCTGGGTTACCTCACTCAAAATGATGTTTTCTAGCTCCATCCATTTGTCTGCAAAATTTAAGATGTCATTTTTTTTTCTGCTATGTAGTACTCCATGGTGTAAATGTGCCACATTTTCCATATCCATTCTTCGGTCTAGTGGCATTTAGGTAGTTTCCAGGTTCTGGCTATGACAAACAGTGTTGCTACGAACATAGTTGAGTACATGTCCTTGTGTACTTTAGAATCAAAACCAAATGCCTGGAGATTTAGTGGAGGAAGAAAATATCATCTTACCCAGATATATGTTTATTGAGCAATGACCAATGCAAGCTTCCACAGTGGGGCCTAATGTGGTAATACAATACTGGACCTTCTTAAATAACATTGCATCCTAACCACTTCACCGACGACATTCCCTTGATAATCAGAAAGTTATTCAGAAGTATTTTTCAGGTTTTTCATTTTACTTGGGAAGACAAGACAGATGAGAAGTCATAGCTACTAACTGCTACTGTTAGTGTTTTCATAGGAGAAAGTTCATCTTGAGCATGAGGAGGAAATAGGAGGAAAAAACCAGCCATTCATAGTAAGCCCAGGCGAAAGACACATACACTGTCAGCATGGCTTGTGGGACATGTCAGTGACACTACCATCCTCTTTAAAACAAAGAGTTGCACAATTCTTTGTACCTCCAGGCATTGGGGATTTAGATAGCTGTAAACTAATTGCAGTGATTGGCTATTTTGTTGTTTTCTTTAGCAGATACATCACGTTTTCTTAATCAAATTAGGGCTTCTGTAATGGGCCAGTTTTATCTCAGCTTTTGCCCCCCAGTTCATCATTTATGGAAGGAGCTGATTTAATCAAATTGTTTTACTTTCTTAAATTGTTGTAACAAAGCATGTGTGGGCTATTGCTAAAGGCAAATGTGAATACTTTCCTGATTAAGAGAAATCCTCTGAAGTGTTTTGAGTGTTTAATTTATTCTTTGATAATTTTGTACATGTCTGTAACTTTGTAGTGTCTTCAATCATGTCAAGTCTCCGCCTCCCACTGCATCTCACCGGTCCTTCCCCAGTGCATGTGTCCCTCTGGGTCACTCATGGTTGCTTGTGGTGTTAGCAGGACTGTAGAGAACTCACCTGCAACTCTGAAGACAGTCAGAGTCATTAACCGCCCATTTCAAAGTCTGCATCAAACAGTTTCATATACATGAATTTTGAGAACTATCATGCCCTTCTGAGATACTTCTTTTTAAGACACCTAAGCTTCTGAAATGCAACATATTTCTAGATTTTCATCTGAACGTTTTAGTCTTTAAACAAAAGCTATAGTTCCTTTCACTGTTTTTTTTTTCCTTTTTTCCTTTTCAGCTGGTTATTTGAAATGGGATCTCTTATAACCGAGAGTAACCTACCTTCTTATAACCTACCTTCTACTTTCAAGGACTGTTACTAAAGGCCTACACCAATGCCAGTCCATGGTAGTGTAATATAGCGTGCTGTGTTCTAATGTGGTACTGTGCTGGTGTGATTACTGGCCTGTATACATGGCCATCTATGTTATTGCAGTGTGGTGTTACGGTATTGTTGTGATATAACATGATGTTGTTATGTTGTGGTATGATATGATATATTGTGTTGTTGTGTTGTGTTGTGGTTTAGTATGTGTGTTGTTATGACTACAGGCCTGTACCATCTTTATTGTTATATTGTGATATGCTGAGCTGATGGGACACAGCCCACTCTGGATTTGGGGAATAAAAATTGTTTGCTTGTTGCAAAAAGTAAGTCCAGAAAGAATTTAGAGATTTAGATCACTTGGGTTCCATTGTAAGAAAAGATCCTTTTCAGTAAATGGTATTTTTAAGTGAGAGATTGAGTTAAACAACGGTAGACATTTGGAGAGATACTTAGGAGCAGTAGAGATTAACTTATTCTTAGCTGTCTTTCCACAGCCTTTCTGACTAAGGAAGACTGGTGTAGCAATAAAAGTCAGATCTGCTTTCAATTTTATTATTTCTGCAAATGATCGTCATACAATAATACCTTGTGATACACCAGATGTTCCTAGCTAATGTGATTGGCCCAAGTGAAAAGTGTAAGTATGTTGATTAACATTTGTAAGGTAGGAAAACCTGTAAAGAATAATACTTTAGTAGCAAGGAAGAAAGTATCAGTTGACAATGTGTTTTCCAGCCTGTTCTCCCTAGAAAGGTACCAGACGGGAGACGTGTAAGCTTATTCTTGATTTAAGGTTTGAGTGAGTTAGCAGCTGGGCAGTATATTGTTTTGAAGACTAGAGTCTAGGCATCACTATTTATTACCAGTTTAAATTTCAGTATTCAGTCCATTCGTCATTGCCTAATAAAGACTGCACTTCCTTTTTTACCACCCTTGCTCACTGACGGGTATTCAACACTGTCCAAACAAGACAAAGATAGGTGTCTTTGTATGGGTAGAATAGGAGCAGTCAGCATGTCTACGTGATGTCTACCAGGTTTAACAAAGCTAGCAATACACAGCCTATAAAAGAAGACCTTGGCAGGGACCTATACTATATGATTTAAGAATAATAGCTTGAAAGAACCTGTTAGTAGCTACTGACAACCTAGAGCATATATTGTGTGCCCCTTCCTTATAATATCCAGTTTAGTGACTTTGAAAATCAGGAGTTGGGAGAATACTCAATATATGTGCATGAGTATATTGACTGTACTAAAATACGAGATGCCATGTGCAGTGCGGGCAGGGGTGGCAGTGGTGGTGGTTAAAGCCAGGAAGAAGTTCAGTCAGGTCCAGTCATTCAAAGGGGTGGAGCTCATCTTAGAGTGAAAGCTATTGACCAGTCTCTTCATCAAAGCTTGTCTTGGGCATGCCTTTTCTTCTGGATTTATTAGATGAGCATTTGGATTTTGACTGTCCTATACATCACTTCAGTTTTAGTTGTACTGTAAAGAAGTAGAAAGAGTTGAGTAAAATTAACAAAATAAGTATCTATAGACTAGGAGGAAGTATTTGCGAAATGTATTTGATAAAAGGCTTGGATCCAGAAATTTACTATCCAGAATGAAGTAGACTATTTTAAGATTTGGCAAAAACTTGAACATTCATAGGCAGAAAACAAGTAAGTGGCTGATAATCCATAAAAATTTTCATCATATTCAGTAAAACAAAATCTAGCCACTGTGATATTGTCCTTAATATTTTCATGTTAACTTGCCGTAAGCTAGAGTCATCTGGGAAGTGGGCTCTCAACTGAGAAAATACTACCCTAAAATTTTCCTGTAGGCAAGCCTGTAGGGCATTTTTGTAATTAGTGATTGGTGGGAGAGGGCCCAGATGAATGTGGGTTGGTGCACTTCGGGGTTGATGGTCCTGGGTGTTGTAAGGAAACAGGCTAAGCAAGCCAAGGGGAAAACCAGTGAGAAGCACTTTTCCATGGCCTCTATTCAGTTCCTGCTTCCAAGTTCCTGCCCTGCTTGAGTTCCTGCATTGATTTTCTTCAACTATGGACTGTGATGTGGAAGTGTAAGCAAATAAATACTTCCCTCCTCAAATTGCTTGTGGTCATGGCGTCACAGCACTAGAAACTTTAAGACAAATACCCAGTAAATTAGCTTTTAAAAGAGGAAGAAAAGGAGGATTAGAAGGAGCGGGTAGGGAAAAGAGTTAAATAACATGAAGAAAACCAGAAC
The DNA here is from genome assembly GCF_037038515.1 of Microtus pennsylvanicus. Taxonomy (NCBI): domain Eukaryota; kingdom Metazoa; phylum Chordata; class Mammalia; order Rodentia; family Cricetidae; genus Microtus; species Microtus pennsylvanicus. The sequence continues at coordinate 46,129,973 of NC_134584.1, forward strand.
TGTTAAATTCAGTCCAAGTGTAAAATGTGACGAACACTTGGATGGTTTTTATAAAGTTAAGAATACGCGTTCCCTATGAACCATTATGTTCAAGTACTTAGTCAAGAGAAATGAAAACATTTGCCCACCTGAATATGTTCGAGTCTATGCCATAAGAGCTCTTACTGACTAGACATTGGAAGCCACCTAAATTTATATCAGCTGTTTGGTGGGTAGACAAATTGTGTGGCAAATGTGCATACAGAATACTAGTTATCTATAAAAGAAAGCAGACTAGTAATATATACTACAATTTCTGGATCTCTCAAGTCATCATTGTGCTGAATGATGACTTCTGGTCCAGTGGGAACTCCATGCGAGCTGATGGCAGAACAGCTGTTATAGCAGGGCAGGTTAGTCATGGTAAGGAGAAATGGCAGAGATTAGGTTGACACAGAACTCTCAGTGATGAGAACTGCATTTGAGAGCTTTAGGTTGTGGTGTATACAAATACATGTGTATCTATCACAACTCTGAATTATGTACGTTTAAGATACTGCTCATTGTACTACAGCTAAATTATACCCCAAAGAAAGACAGTTTCACTGTTTTCTAAAAGAGCAAAACCTGATTAGAATTCAAAATAGAATGGTAAACATGACTGAGGTCATAGACAGTATACATTATCAAGAATGGTGAAGTTATTAGAGGTTTGAGCATAGTGTTAAAACCCAAGCAGACCGTGTGTAGAAAAGTTTGTCTAGACTGTTTGTTTGGAATAGCCAGGCATGGTCTTTCATGCCTATAATTCCAGCACTTGGGAGGCAGAGTAGGAGGGTCACCACAAGTTTTAGGCCAACCAGCCTATATATGGTGAATTTCAGGCCAACTTGCACTACAGAATAAGACCTTGTCTGAAAGCAGGAGCGCCGTGTGGGCACGCACACACAGATCCATGCACACACACGTGCACACACACAGCCCAAAAATAAATGTGTATGTAAACAACAAGAAGGCACATAATAGAAGATGAATCAGATGATGTCTTCAGATCTGTTTCCATTAGAATTCTGTTAGCATTATGGGCATTATTGTTTTACACACTGTATGAAGCCCCTTATGTTTATTTTCTCATTCAAAGGCTTTTTCTAGAACATATGAGAGTTTATAGAATGTTATTTCTCCTCTGAGGCTGTATTGTCATTTTATCATTGTTCATAACAAATGTTCACTTGGCTGTCTGTATCCACTCTTTCCATGGGAACTCATTAAACCTCTTACCAACTCTAAGGGAAGTTACTATTATTAGACCCCTTTTTGAGCAGAGACTATATAATCATAAGCAAAAAAGAAAAAGGAAAGAAAAAAACAGAGCCAAAGTTTCAATCCTGTAATCTCATTTCAAAGTGTGGTGCTGTGCCTGCTGAGCCTACCAAAACATTCTTAACCTAAACAAGTCGTTACAGTTGAATCACTTTCTTCAATGAATTATTATTACTGAAATACACATTTTAACACAAGAGTACTAAAATTTAAAATATATTTAAAAATTCATTGTGAATAAAATACAAACTCATTAACATTTACCCCAGTAAGTCACCCCCAGAAATTGTCCTAAGAAAGTCCCTGCTGTCCGTGCAGCAGAGCTGAGAGTCTGCACTGCCCCAGGAACCTGCACAGATTTGGTTTCAGGGCACTCCACCATTGTTTCAGCCCTGTTTTCAGATAAGGTTAAAGTGTCAACCTCACTCCAGGCTTTCAATTTTACCTTTTGTTGTTTTGACTACTTTCTTGATGGGCACCTCTTCAACATAAGGATCTCATTTAAGGTTCGCTGTGGTATTTTATGTCTACCACAGCATCAGTCTTTGTGATGTGAAACTCTCCATCAATTTTGAGTTGGAAGTTTACAGATAGAGTGGTACTTTTAAACTATTGTAAAAGTGAACACTAATATTTTCTCATAATTCCAAATAATTCAGTTCAACTTCTGGTGGTTCAGAATTATAAATGAAGAGTTTCTTTAGGTATTTACTCATTGATAACTTTTCAGTGTATATAGTTTTATATCAAATATAAAGGAGTCCACATCACTGTATATGATCCTGTTTCAGTTATCTGTTGTATAAAAGCCATCCCTGAACTCATTAACTAAAATTTTAATTCTGTGTGCTAGGAACTATGTTAGAATACAAGTGGATGGTTGAGTCTCCCTGCATCATCTGAGGTTACTCAAGTGACTGTGAGCCCAGGGCTATCTTAAGTGAGGTCTTCCATCCCAAACCTTAATTCTGCCTGTTGGGATATGCTCTATTTTCCTTTTCAGGTAGCCATTCTTTGTGCTAGCTTTGGTGCTTTAACACTGCAATCTTGGGTTCAAAGAGGACAAACTTCAAAAATATAAGCACAGTTGTTCTAAGAATGACCAAGAGTCCTCTTTTGTTTCTTTGTATTTGTTGGCCAAAGCTGGTGTTTACAACCCATCTTCTCTTAGGGAGTCATGGTCAAACCTGATATCAGGGCATGATGGATCCCACTTGCTAGTATGCTGACTTTTGTAATTTCCATATATTATTTGTATCTCAGTAGAATTTAGTTCATTAAGACATTATTTTCATTGCTTCTAAAGGATAAAAGATTATTCTTTTATTCTTACAGTTTTTTATTTATTGTGGTGGAAGATTGAGTTGTACCCATGCCATGATGCAAGTGTGGGGCCAAATGGCAGCTTGAGGGAGTTGGTCGTCTTCCACCATGTGAGTCCCAGGGATTGAACTTTGCTTGTCAAGCTTGGCAGCTAGCCCCTTTTCCCAGGGAGCCACCTTGTCAGCCCCTCAAAAGGAATATTCAGTGTCAAGCTATTTGAAAGTCATAATTCTTCTAAATTATGCTGATGTCCCTCTTTTCTTGTGCACTGCTTTGAAGAATTAAAATTCCATGCTACGATATTTTTCATGTTTAAAAGCATAGGACACTAGATATTAAGTCTGTCTGGTCTGTTCATCTTGTTATCATTAGTAGAAACTCCCTTGGTTAATATACAAATAAACGTGTAAAAGTGGTGCGACTGAACAGGAAGGCTGGAGAGGAACCTGAGAGAGGATATATGTAATTCCTCCACCTGGGCTCGTCATGTAGACTACATTTTCTGGAAGCATCATGGTTATGGTCTGCCTCCACAGTTGCTGCCATGGTTGTTCTTTTGTGGTTGCTAGATTCCATTGCATATAGCAAGTTCAGACAGTCCTTTAAAAAAATCTTACATTACTCAAAATAATTGAAGAATCCTGGAAAGTAAATATTAATAGTAACAACAGGGAAGGCTCTCATCATGGCTGTCTGGTATCCTCTATCTTTTCACAAATGGTACAGTATGTGGATACACTAAAGCACAAAACTGTAACATTCATCTGTTGAAATGGACATGCATAGCTATAATATTATGAATTAGTAATAATTCCATAGAGATCATCTAATTTCAAGCCATATTCAGACTTCTCTGTGTTCTCAAACAGTAGAAATTTAGGTTTCAAAATTCTCAAGGTCAAATAAGTCCAACATGAATTCACCAGCAGACCCAGTTATGGAAGGGATACTTGCTGTCATTCTTGTGCTCACAAGAAAGGAAAGGCAGGGTGTTTCTTTGGGGCCTTCTTAAAGCAAGGACAGCAGTCCTGTTCCTGAAAGCTCTAACCTCCTATTCAAGTCCTCATCTCTAAATACCAAATATTGGGATTAAATTTCAGCATAGGAGTTAGAGAGACTCAAATGCTCAGTCTCCCCCATTCTCGGTTTTTTCTCTCTGCATACAGCCTAGCTTTCCCTGCCTAGTTCTGTTCTTCCCTGCAATAGGGTCAAAGGAGTTCTTTATTCATTAACCAATAAAAGCAACACAGACAGAAGGACCTCCCATATCAATTTGTTGATGTAGCAATTTGAAATTTGCACTACATTGTTATTGTGTTTATTTATTGGGTGTTGGACTGTTTGTGCATGCTTGCATACAGTTGCATATCCACGTGTGTTCACGGTGTGTGTATGGAGGCCAAAGATTGCTATCAGTGTCTTTCTCCATCACTTTCCACCTATTTTTTGAAAAACATTTCTTCCCTGAACTTGGAGCTGATCAAGTTGGCTGCACTGGTTGACCCTCCATCTCCAAGAATCCTCCATTCTCTGCCACCAGTAGTGCATGGGGTTGCAGGTGTTTGCAGTCGAGCCCAGTTTTAAATGGGTATTGCAGATCAGGAGCTCACTTTTCCCATTGAGCTGGCTCCCCAGCTCCTATAATACATTATTGTTAACTAGTCATTATGCTGTATGTTGACTCCCAAGAACTTTTTCTTCTGACTGAGATGCTAATCAAAGAGAGGAATATTTGCTTTTTTTATTTGTTTATTTGGGGTTTTTGTTTGTTTTTTGAGATAGGATTTCTCTGTGTAACAGCTCTGGCTGTCCTGGAACTTGCTTTGTAAACCAGCCCGGCCCAAGTGCACAGAGGTCCACTTGTATATACCTCCTGAGTGCTAGGATTAAAAGTATGTGAAACTACTACCCGGCTGCAAATTGTTTTTAAAATAGTTATCCCGCAAACATTTTTTAAGTATCAAGTGTGTTTCTGTCCTAAATTATGATGTAACAGATTTTTTTTTAATGTTAGGAGCATCTTTAGGTATGGAAATATATATTGTGTTAGTCAAGGAGACCACACTTAATATTTTAGCAGGACAGAATGTGACTATTGTTAATATTTAAAGAATGACCTTTAAGAGACCTTGATTTAACTGACATGGGTTCACTCTGTAATGAACCCAAACAACCCTATTTGCCTTCATCTTCCAAGAAATGAATGTTTCATTGTAAAAATAGTTGGAAATTCTGTTATATTACCGTTAAGAATCTTCTAATACAAATTTGTAAGGTGAGAAGAGGATGTTATCATGCAGAGTCATATATAGATATAGATATAGACATAGATATAGATATAGATATATCATGCAGGGTCGTGTGTGTGTGTGTGTGTGTGTGTGTGTGTGTGTGTTATAAACCAGGACTTTGAGGAAGGATTTGAGTGAGAATGCTAGTATCGCATAGGAGAAGGAATGGGTCAGTGGTTAGTTTTTGAGGTTACTTTGAGAGTAATCTTGCCTGCCTGGGTTTAGAGGGAAATGGTTTTATTTAGGATTGTAACTTTTATCATTTTGGTTGTAAGCCTGGCCTTTGATGGCTGAGCCATCTCTCCAGCCCTTGTATTATACTTTTTATTTAGGTTGATAGTTTTACTTTGTAGTATTGAATTCGTTATTTGTGGAACTCTGCCTTTTTGCTGAGTACTCTGGTTCCTAACAGCTGACAAATAAGCAAAGAACAGCCGTGATGTTGGGTGTAATTTTCATGTTTTAAGAGCTACACTTAAAATCTTCCAGCCACATCTGTTTATTGTATGTTGTGCCTATAAGAAAATGGATCCAGATTTAAAATGTTTAGAACTCAAAACTAGACTACCTCATTATAACCAAAGCATATGAAAAAAAGTCTTAGGAAAATGATCACAAATGTACACAACAGATTTCAAAAGTTAAGGAATTGAGACAGGTGTTGTCTGTCAAAGAGGTTTCTTAATTTGGGCCTCAGTTTGCTCATCTGTAAAAGAGATGATAAGCTCAGGTTCGGTTCTTACCAGACTTCCATTAGAGTGTGTGTGTATACACTTAGTTAATTATAAAAAATGTTGTAGTAATTCTATCTTTAAGTCATCATGTTAACTTTAAGACCCCCAGAAGAGCAATTCCAAATAATCATTGCCAAGAGAGAGGCCACCGGCTGATTCTGTCCTCTAAATGCGTTTGTATGCTCCTTAGCAGGGGGAATAATCAGAAAAGAGTACGAGGTTGTGGGAATAACCATATTGCTGACATGTTTGCCTAAGGCTTTATAGTATAGCAAAAACTATACAAAGTACTTTTCCAGTTTCTTCAGGTAGAATGTTATATTATGAAGACTATTAACATAGGCACCAACTCAAAAATGAGCTTTTCTCTCTACAGCCGTGTCTTAGGTGTATTCCGTGAAGTTGAATGTTTGCTTTCATTTCACTGTGCTCAAAGTATTTTGATTCCCTGTGACTTCTTTGACCCCTCGATTATTTAGGAATGTTATTTCCCACTAGTTTTGAAATTCTTAAATATTTCTTTGTTCTTCATTCAAATCTCATTCCTTGTTGTTAAAGAATATACATTGTTCAGTTTTTAGCCCTGATAAATATGTTGAGGCTTGTTTTTGGGCTACTGTATAGTTCCTTTGAGACTGTTTCGTATGTATTGAAGAGACTGGATTCTACCCTTGGGTGAAGTATTCTATAGATGAGAGCCCACACCTTTGATCACCCGTAACATAGGGAAGACTATAGGGAAAATGTATAACACTAAAATCAAGATTTGAAGAAAGCCCCTTCATTGTGTCTGTTCCTCCTCTCTACATATTAGGAAGTAACTCTCTGGAAGTTATGTGTAAACTTCCCCTGTGTCACACAGCCACTGAGAGTTTGAACTACTGTATGAACTTCTGTCTCTGGCAGAGGAGCAGCATCTAAACCTTGTTTGACCTGCTAGACCAGCATCCCAAGAGAGGATGGGGACATGAAGGGGTCAGGAAATGCACTTTGGTAACTGCTTCCACCTAATAAAACACATGAATTCCATCAGTCCAAAAGGAATAGATGCTTTATTTGTATTTATTTATATGAGCTCTCAGTTTAAGCTAATTCATGCTTCGTGTATAAAACCACCAGTATATAAAATACATTGCACTTTGATCTCCATGAGCTCTTACTACTCTTCAATAATCCAGTAAGACTTGTAGCAAGAGTCAATATTTGCCCTTAATTTTGTTAAGAAACAAAAACTTTTCTGTTATAGAACAAGTGCAATGAAGTTATAATTAACAAAGTAAAATAATTAGAGTGTCATATCTGCTTTTTTTTTCTCTGTTCCCAATTTCTCCAAAGCACTGTTCTAAGCATATCACATAACTTATGGCATTGAATGGCCATATCCAAATCTTTAAAAAAAAAAAGATGCTGGGAAGATGACTCAGTGGGTAAGAGCGCTTGTTTACTGTTGGAAGAAATTGTATAAATTCGTCTTCTCCCCTTTCTACCTCTCCTTTCCCCTGTCTCCTTCCCATGGTTCTCAGCATAGGAAAGAATTTAAAATTAAAGAGGAGGTACAAGTTTGTATTAAATATCCAAAATTACCTTCCTAGTGGCTTAGTAGACTCATACAAAAGCTGACTCATTCCCAAACTATAATATGTATCAGTGTTTTCCCTAAATGTTTCTTTTGAGACAAAAGACTGAACTAGAGCATTCTTTTTTCTTTTCTTTTTAGCTGATTTAGACCTATAGTTTTATTGGTCATGTAGCCAGTTTTTAAGGAGATAGATAATGGAACCTCAGTGGAAATGTTAGGAACTTACACTGAAAGTGTCTGTCCATGCATTGTAGGAATAGACTTGTTACTTAGTACAAATTGGAATGTGCTGTATGATAAAAATCATTTATTCCACAAATGAAACATGCCACATCCTTTGTTCTGTTCTTGACTTAATGAATTCATTTGAATAATATATGATATTCAGTGAAACCATGTTATAAATCAAATATATAGCCCTTAAGTATTCTGAACACTAGAATATTTCTATTTGATTAAATTTAACTTCTTAATTATGGCATGTGTTTTAATTCTAGAGAGGGGCAGAAGGAATGTTTTATGAGAACAAATACCCCCTGCAGAAACTTCTTTTCTAAACAAAAATGAGTTTATGCTTATAATCAGACATAAAAATTTATAAAATCATTAAGTCATGGTGATGCATTCTGCAGGACTAATTGCTGGTTTCATTTTTGTATCTTTATTTTTGGTTTTGTGTGTAGGCATATACACACAACTTTGAACATATGGTTATGTAAATTAAATAATACTCTGGCTTTATGGTATAGTGCCTATGACATGATCTAATTACTGGGAACCCACCATTGTAAACAGTATTGTAATGTACACCCAGTACACCCTTTCATGTGTGTGTCCAGATGCTTGAACACTTTTGGATTGTTAGGATCGATATCTGAAATTTATCACTGACACATATTATTAAAACTTAAGGGAACCAAACTCTATTTTAACATTAAGTACTTTTTAGAAAACCTGCTTAGTAATGAAAATCACAGCAGTGGATGCACTAAAGCAATAATTAACACTTAGCACTAAAAACTTAATTTAGTCAGTGTAGTACATTCATTGAGTAATGAATGCTGTTCGTTCATCTGCTAGTTGTTTGAGTTGTGAATTGAAATAGTAGTTCTTTATTACTGTAAGACATACAAAAAAGTGAACTGGAAGATGTACAAAAAGGTATCATATTAAAATATGACGCAGAAGGGGTAGATGAAGGGACTTGAATACTGTATTGGAGTTGAGAAAAATTTTTGTGGAGAAAGTGCCAGAGAAGTCAAGATTTAAAGAGAGACATATATGAGCTGTGGGGGGGAAGGAAAGTGGGAGAGAGAAAGGTCTTAGATGCCACAATGATGGCAGATTCCAGAAACTTGTGCAATCTTTAAATGTATGGTGTAGGGTTTGGGGAGATGGCTCTTGCAGAAGACCTGGGTTCAATTCCCAGCACCCATATCAGGTGACTCACAACTGTCACACCCAGCACCTTCTTCTGGCCTCCCAGGGCACTGCACACACATGATACACATACAGACAGACACATATATACATAAAAATAAATGTATGGGCTACATATAAGTGATAAGGCAAGAAACAGAGATGAGAATTAAGTGGAGACCATGAGGAATCTTGTAGTTGTGCTCAAGAATTTGGACATTGAGATTTGAGAGGTGCTAGAGCAAAGCTATGAGATCAAATTTCATTTTAACATATTGATTAAAAATGATCATGACTTTGGTTTACATAGGGACTTGAAGGCAAACAAAGTCCCAGAGCTGTGTACTGGCAGCTAAACTGAGAGGCACCACGCCTTCCAGTCAGAGAAGGCAGTAAGATCAGACACTTGTCAACACCAGACGAAGAAGAGTGGACTAGGACAGTGCAGAGTGGGCAACTCCTACTACCTCTCCCAGGGTTTTTATCACTGTGAAGCAACACCATAACCATGGCATCTCCAATAAAGAAAACATCTAATTGGGATAACTTGTTTACAGTTTCAGAGGTTCAGTCCATTATGATCATGAAGGGGAGCATGGCACACGCAGGCAGATGTGGTGCTGGAGCTGAGAGTGCTATGTCTTGCAGGCAACAGGAAGTCAACTGAGAACCTGAGTGGCATCCTGAACATAGGAAACCTCAAAGCCCACGCTTACAGTGACATACTTCCTCCAACAAGGCCAAACCCATTCCAACAAAGCCACACCTCCTAATAATGTCATTTCCTATGAATAATGTCACTACCCAATGTGGAGAATCTGGGATTAGAAGAGCAAGGCGTAGTAAATATCATCCTCATCGTTATCATTGTGTAGCTGATTGCATATATTTGATGATGGACCTGAAGCAGAATGACTTAGTTTACTGTGGTCTTGAGTGGCTTAGAACAAACTCAAGCCTTTCTGCTCATCACAAATGCAATTGGCTTGCAGATAAAAGTGGGGAATCAATGTTTGTTCCTCTATTGGAAGAGAACGGCAGGGCCAACATCACCAGACCTAAAATGTGAAATCTTAGTGATTTACGAGGATGTCCTACACACAAGTAGTTATTTTGTGAACCCGTATAGCTCTGTGGTCCTGTAGAAGCCATTCTGTATGATTTTAATCTTTGCTGGTGAACAAGACTAGCTGGTACTCGAGAAAAGCTTCCGCCTCATCCTATTTTCCTCACTTAGTCCATGCCATGTGTACTGCATTTAAAGTTGTTTGTCCACACATCCATTCTTTTCCATAATGTGGAAAACATTTTAGTGTCAGCAAAGCAAAGAACTCTGTTGGAAATGGAAACTCTTCAGCCATTTCTAACAGTTACTATTTCTAGTGGATATAGACTTCATGGTATGACCTCATCCTATTCATGTGTACGTTGTTTTGTCTAAAGTTATGTTCTCAATGATTAATATGTGCTACATTTAAGATATCCCGCTGTTTTCAAGCCTCTACATTTGCCTCCGGTAGTTTCCAGGATCAGAATTCTGATACTCTTCTGATGCCTGCCTTTATTAAGCACCAACTATATACTGAGTAACTTCATCCAGACACTGTAGTTAATATAGCTGGATAGACTATTTTCCAGATGACTTCAGCTTTTTCTGTAAATATTATGCCTAGTGGGCTGGAAAGATGGCTCAGTATATAAAGCAATTGCTGTGCAAGGATGAGAAACCCCAGAATATATGTAAAACCTAGGCAGGTGTGTCAGGAGATTCCCTGAGCATGCTCTCTAGGTAAACTAGCCAGAATTGGTGCACTAAAACTCCATGTTCCCTGAACAAGTATCATGGAACGAGATGAAGAATGTTTCCATTCTGTTGATAGTCATGGCATTCAGTGTCAACTTCTGGCCTCCACACACATGCGCACCCACATCCACACACACACATTCTAACATTCATATACACAAACACCCACACCACACACACATGCAAACATTCATATACACAAACACCCACACCATATATTCATGCAAAAAATAAATTAAATTATTAATTTTAAAATTTTGACAAAAAATGCCTGGTCATGGAAAAACTTAAGGCAGCTGGGTATGATTGTGTATCCTAACCACCTCAACACTTTAAAGCTGTAGCACATAGTTTTGGAGTTCTGGCTAGCCTTAGATGCAGAGCACAGGCCTGCCTTAAAATAAATAAAGAGAAGACAATGTAGCCAGGAGAAAAACAACCAAAGAAATTGAAAATAACACCTAAAGATACCTAGTAATAGCCTTTATTCAGAATAAAGGAATGTCTCTATTTATATAGAGAGGAAAAATAAAATTAAGTAGATAATTTTATTAAAAGTCAATTATCGGACATTTAAAGATTGTTAATTTTTCTTGAATTTACTAATACTAACTGGAAGCAACAAAAAGACGTATTTTCAGGGCTGTCTTAAGAGACTTACCTTACAAACCCCTGGAAGCACTAATGCAGATGACTGTCTAGGTCCTGAGAGTGCATTCTGCTAGTCAGGAAAGTGCCGTCCTTCAGTTCCCCACCCTCGTCCTGAGTTCAGGATAGGTGCATGGTGTTCATGCTGCTGACGTGCATAGCACCTACATGGGGCGTGGTGGCAGTAATAGTTCTGCTTCTGTATTGAAGTTCATTTCCCACTCATCGGCTCCTACCCTAGTTACCTGTAGTCCTTCACTGGAATTCAAATTTTAGTTACCTGGTAATCTTTTCACCACATGCTCTTCTAAAATTGGTCTCACCAAATCTGTTAATCCCATTTTCTTTGTACTTGAGATTGTGTGTTGTCTTTATAACGGCACAATACTTTTCTAGTTCTAGTATTCTCAGCTCCCGTTTCTTTTTCCTCATGAAGTTCTATTGGGTTTTTTGTTTGTTTGCTTGGGTTTTTTTTTTTACTTTATTGATTCTTTATGGATATCACATCATGCATTCTCATCCCACTTACCTTCCCATCTCCTCGAATTTACCCTCTGCCCCTGCAACCTCCTCTGCCAAATTAAAACCAAATTTAAAAGAAAAATCAAAACCAAACAAAACAAAGAAGCAAAACAAAAACAAAATAGAAGAAGAGCTTTATCGTGGAGGCTGTAGTGTGGCCCATTGCCTCACACCGTTTACCCTTTAGTCCATTCTTCTTTTTAAAATTTTTTATTGATTTTATTGAGCTCTACATTTTTCTCTGCTCCCCTCCCTGACTCTTTCCACTCCTTCTACCCTCTCTTATGATGCCCATGCTTCCAATTTACCCAGGAGATCTTGACGTTTGCTACGTCCCATGTACATTAGATCCATGTATGTCTCTCTAAGGATCCTCATTTTTGTCTAGGTTCTCTGGAGCATGAATTGTAGGCTGGTTTTCTTTGCTTTCTGTTTAAACGCCAGTTATGAGTGAGTACATATGATATTTATCTTTCTGGGTCTGCGTTACCTCACTCAGTATGATGTTTTCTAGCTCCATCCATTTGCATGCAAAATTCAAGATGTCATTTTTTTTCTGCTGTGTAGTACTCCATTGTGTAAATGTACCACATTTTCCTTATCCATTCTTTGGTCCAGGGACATTTAGGTTGTTTCCAGGTTCTGGCTATGACAAACAATGCTGCTATGAACATAGCTGATCACATGTCCTTGTGACACAATTGAGCATCCTCTCTATATATACTCAAAAGTAGTATTTCTGGGTCTTGAGGAAGGTTGTTTCCTAATTTTCTGAGAAATTGTCATACTGAAGTCCAAAGGGGCTGTACCAGTTTTCATTCCCACCAGCAATGCAGGAGTGTTCCCTTTACCCCACATCCTCTCCAGCATAAGTAGTTATCAGTATTTTTGATCTTGGCCATTTTTACAGATGTAAGATGGAATCTCAGAGCTCTTTTGATTTGCATTTCTCTGATGGCTAAGGATGTTGAGTGTTTCCATTCATCTTTACAGGCAAGTGTTCATTGTCATTGGTCTGGCTGGAGGCCTCTGGTTTCTGCTATTTATCGAGAATGGGCTCTCACAGGGACTCACTCCTCTTGAAGATCCTGTTGTCCTATGTCATGAAGGTCCCTCTCAATCACATCACTAGAGCCAGTTCTACTGTTCTGCCCAGGCAAGGTGCATGGCCTTCTCTCCTGATTGCTGTTGGGGGAATATGAGGGGATATTCCTGAGAGCTCTCCTGCTCCCCTGCTCTCATGCCCTCAGGGCTGGCTCACCTTCTTTTGTTCTGTTTTTCTTTGTCTGTGTCAAAGTTTGCAGCCACCTCTCTGTCTTTCTGCTCAGAGTAATTTGATATTACTCCCAGATTTCATGACAGTTTCACTGTTTATCCTTGAAGCTTATTAATATACTCAAGATAAAACAGTATCATTTATTTTATATTAGCTTTTCCTTACTAGGAATATCCAGTCTTTATCTAGATTCAGTTTATTTCCCTAGAGTTTGCCTTTTTTCTTTAATAAACAGTCTCTTTTTTTTCCCACATATAGCTGACTTAAAACACATGTGATTGGTTTCACAGGTCCTTTCAACAGATAGCTTTTCATCGCTAAGTTCATTTAACCACTAGCAAAATAGCACATTAAAATACTTGAAGGCACTAAAATAAAGACATACATACTACATTGTCAATGAACGGGAAATCCATAAAGCATACTGACTGAATAATGATAATACAAAATTATTTTAACTTTGATAGTGCATAATAATCTTACCAGCAGATTAGGATGTACACAACCAGATATGTACTTCTGTCCAGTTTATCTGCAGGAAACTGACTGATGACAGTTTTGAAGCAATGACTTTGGTCAAATTACATCTCACTCCTAAGATGTTTACATATTTTAAGTTTTGTTTCCCTTGGCAATTTATTTTTCCACAGTCAATATTAATGTATAGACATTAGTTGATATGTTAGCATCTTTATTACAGCTTTTACATTTTCAAGTAAAGAGCTTTAGAAAACAAGAACATTATTTACACTACTGAACATTTTCACAGTTTGAAAAAATGCAAGTTATTGCTGATGATCATTTTTCTTTTCTTGGAGCCTGTATCTGGGGTGTTCTCTACAGGACCACATAGCCAATCTCCACTGTAGCTTCTGACTAAAGGGAAATTGGCAAACCCACAAAATGAGGCTTTTTTTCAAAATCATAAACATGCACCGAGAACCATATATCAATTATAACTTTGCAAATAAAAAGGTTTCATGATAGGTCGATATGATACATTTCCTTTGAGATTCCTGAACATATTAATAATCAAGTTTTTCATATATATATATAAAGATAAATTCAGTGATTTTAATATATATTTCATTGTTAGGAAAATAATCACTTCAGTTTCGCTGAAGAAGTATTTGAATGGAAGTTTATTGAATTAGAAAAATAATAAGAAAGAGAAGCCAGAGCCGGGCGGTTGCGCACGCCTTTAATCCCAGCAGTTGGGAGGCAGAGACAGGCGGATCTCTGTGAGTTTGAGACCAGCCTGGTCTACAGAGCAAGTTCCAGGACAGGCTCCAAAACCACAGAGAAACCCTGTCTTGAAAAACCAAAAAGAAAGAAAGAAGAAAGAAAGAAAGAAAGAAAGAAAGAAAGAAAGAAAGAAAGAGAGAGAGAGAAAGAAAGAGAAGCCAGGTGGTGGTGGTACACACCTAGCACTCCAGAGGCAGAGGCAGACAGATCTCTGAGTTTGAGGCCAGCTTGTTCTACAGAGTGAGTTCCAGGGCAGCCAGAAACACACAGAAAAACCTATCAGAGAGAGGGGGGGGGGGAGAAGAAGAAGAAGAAGAAGAAGAAGAAGAAGAAGAAGAAGAAGAAGAAGAAGAAGAAGAAGAAGAAGAAGAAGAAGAAGAAGAAGAAGAAGAAGAAGAAGAAGAAGAAGAAGAAGAAAGGGAAAGGAGAGAGGAGAAAGGGGAGGGGGAAGGGAAAGAGAAAAATGAGCTAGAAAGGAGACTATGGCGAATGTATGTCAAAGATATGCAAGTAAAAAAGTCTCTGCACTACAGGGAAGGAGAGGAAAGTGAGGGCCTTTAGATACCAAGATAATAATGGTTTAAAATAATTTACTTGTAGACCCATATAACCCCATACTCAGTCCTTCCACTAATAATTAACTAATCCACTATAAATTAAAAAGAAATCCTACAAAGTCTAAACTAAAAATAATATAGCAAATAAAAGTAACCAGGAATTGAAGAATGGCAATGGGTTTTTGATCCTACTGCACGTACTGGCTTTGTGGGAGCTTAGGCAGTTTGGATGCTCACCTTACTAGACCTGGATGGAGGTGGTTGGTCCTTGAACTTCCCACAGGGCAGGGAACCCTGATTGCTCTTCGGGCTGATGAGGGAGGGGGACTTGGTTGGGGGAGAGGGAGGGAAATGGGAGGCGGTGGCGGGGAGGAGGCAGAAATCTTTAATAAATAAATAAACAACAAAAAGAAAGAGAAAAAATCCTACAAAGTCTAAACTAAAAATAATATAGCAAATAAAAGTAACTGTCATACTTTCTGCACGGAATTGAAGCTGAATAATGACATGTCGAGTTATCATGCTTCAACTGTAGAAATCCTCCTGATCAACATGAGAATTTCCATCTTGTTAGAGAAATCATTAATCACTTATTTATTGGGTTCGCAACCCCACTCCACACTTAAACACTACAGTGTTTAGCCCTACAAGTCCCTGCAGAAGTGCATCTATCTATACATTTGTTTAGCTATGTGCTTCATGTTTTGCTCAAATATACAACGCTGATTGTAGTTGAATTGTTTCATGTTTTCATGCACGTAGAGTCTCCACATTCTTTATTTGCCTGTTCCATCATATAAGATGGGACCTGTGTAGTGGTGCCTTTATCTTTATAGAAAGCTGAAGTACTGGAATTTACTTACTGTTTGTGCTTACAGCTGCAGCTTTCCTAGACTGTACAAAGTCCCCACTTTAAAACCGAAGAGCCACTGTGTTCAGACTGATATTGAGGTCTTTAATCCATTTGGACTTGAGTTTTGTGCATGGTGATAGATATGGATCTAATTTCATTCTTCTACAGGTTGACATCCAGTTTTGCCAGCACAATTTGTTGAAGATGCTCTCTTTTTTCCATTGTATACTTTTAGCTCCTTTATCGAAAATCAGGTGTTCATAGGTTTGTGGGTTAATGTCAGGGTCTTCTATTCGATTCCATTGGTCGACTTCTCTGTTTTTATGCCAATACCAAGCTGTTTTCAATACTGTAGCTCTGTAGTAGAGTTTGAAGTCAGGGATGGTAATGCCTCCAGACGCTCCTTTGTTGTATAAGATTGTTTTGGCTATCCTGGGTTTTTTGTTTTTCCATATAAAGTTGATTATTGTCTTCTCCAGATCTGTGAAGAATTTTGATGGGATTTTGATGGGGATTGCATTGAATCTATAGATTGCTTTTGGTAGAATTGCCATTAATTGGAGCACAGGACTGAAATCTCAAGGTCCAAATCAGGAGCAGAAGGAGAGAGAGCACGAGCATGGAACTCAGGACCGCGAGGGGTGCACCCACACACTGAGACAATGGGGATGTTCTATTGGGAACTCACCAAGGCCAGCTGACCTGGGTCTGGAAAAGCCTGGGATAAATCCGGACTCTCTGAACATAGCGGACAATGAGGACTACTGAGAACTCAAGAACAATGGCAATGGGTTTCTGATCCTACTGCACGCACTGGCTTTGTGGGAGCCTAGGCAGTTTGGATGCTCAACTTACTAGACCTGGATGGAGGTGGGGGTTCCTTGGACTTCCCACTGGACAGGGAACCCTGATTGCTTTTCGGGCTGGGGGGAGACTTAATTGGGGGAGGGGGAGGGAAATGGGAGGCGGTGGCGGGGAAGAGACAGAAATATTTAATAAATAAATAAATTAATAAAAAAAACTTAAAAAAAAAACCGAAGAGCCAGTGGCTGGTGAAGTTACAGAGAATTTAATAAAGTTGACATAGGCAAGATTGGTTAGCCATTTAGAAACTGTCATGACATGGAATAAATTATGACTATAGATAATTTTCGGCTACAGCAAATTTACTTCCAGGAAGTCGAAAATAACATGTTTGATTCTTAAATTGTATTGTTTAGACAGAATAGTGATATCTCCTATTACTTTGAGCATTTTACATTTTGCTGTAGCATTTACTTTTGTTCAGTTTGTTTTGAAAGAAATCCAAAATGTGAAAGAATTCTCACAAAAACTGATGACATTTCCTATCAGATGTCTAATTTCTATTAAAAACCAATGTGATTTTTCATATCAAAAAGTTAAATTATAAGTCTAAAGGCTACGTACAAGTGCACTTCAACCCTCTTGTCTTCTTTCGGGGTTTTAGTGTACTTAGGGTGGGGGCAGCCTCCTCTTTCTATATATGTATGTACCAGATCCTGTAACCTATAGAGAGCATGCAGGACACTGTCCCTCATATTGAACTTATGTTCTGATAGAGTGTTTCAAAATGAGTTTGCCTGATGTTTTCTGTTAGATGCCTCATGAAATGTGTAAGTGTATGCACATTTCTTCTTTGCCTTGATTATTCCTATTTTAATAGGATTATAATCAAAGAGAAGCAGTTTGGTTCTGAGCATTTAATTATAAGTTAGATTATGCTTCAGATTTTTCATTTTCTGAAACTGATATATTTTATTTTCATAATAAATGATATTTCATTCAAGTAGTCAGTCAAACAAAAGAAACTTATCACTAAGATTTTGAAATCTATATGGCCTTGAAAAATAAGCAAAGATTTGAATTTTTGTTTGTTTGTTTGGTTAGACTGGAAACAAGTCAGTAGCTGGTGCTAGACTCTGAGTACTAATACTAGTGATGTCTGTGTGGATATGAAAGTCGTCATCAGCAGGAACAGTTTTGTGTTGAGTGTTAGGCCAAGCGTCACGTGAGCCTTGCTAGCTTCCACTGAATCTTTGTCTTTCTTTCAGTCTTACTCCTCCCTTCTCAGACTGGGAAGCTGAGACCGCTCAGTCTGTCTCTCTGGTTGTCTGATGCTTTACTGCAGCAACCCAGAACAGGTTTGCATCACAGAAAGAGTTCCCTGGTTTTGCTTTCTAAGTTTATGCATGAGCTACAGATTTTTATGGTATTTATGAGTTACGGCAAATCTATATCTCTGCTCCAGTTGATACTACTAGAAGTGTAAAAGCCATGCCATACACCTATGGTCTTGATACCTATGATGGAATTTTATTGCAGTGATTCTGTGATTTCATCCACTGCCAAGTTGTTTTCTCATTATAAACAGATTGATATTATTGAGATTAAAGCAGCAAACTGAAAGTCATAGAGGTAGTACTGTTTGCCTGTCAGCCATTTTCATGTGTTATGAATTCTCATCAGATATTGGGACATACATAACAGGCTTAAACTAACTTCAAGTGTGAAGTTCATGATCCAAGAAGCAGCAATGGACTTGTGTTTAGCCATCAGCTTGCTTAATGAAGTCTTTAAGCAAATTTATTTGCTATCTTATGGAAGAAACACTTGTATTTCATTTTTCTTGACTAAAGTCCTCTTAAAGGCACATAAAAAAATCAGGACTGGTAAATTTTAGTGGTGGTCAGTGTTTGACTTCAGCAACTTATATTAAGATAATATTTATCATTTCATAAGAACGAAAGAACAGATATAAGTTTTTTTTTCTCCAAGGAATATGCATGGTACCTGAAGAAAATGAGAGAAGTAACAGGTGATTGTAATTTCCTCAGCCTCGAATTCAAAAGTTGCATGATTAAAGAACATGGCAGGATATAAAAACCTAGTTATGTAATATAAGATGATGCAAACGTCCTGATAAAAATGTAAACTTGCTGTAGCATACTATCAATTTAAAATTGCTTGTGTGGCTATTTATTCATTGTCTTCAGTTTAAAATGTTCACGTCTAGACAAACTTTTCCTTTTGTGGGCAGCTCTCAGTTCAGTGGGAAAATGCATTAAGAGCTGGGATATCTGAGTCATTGTATAGCTCTCCCCTGGCTCGTATTGTTTCTAACTCATGTCTGTGGCCAAGGTGAATATTATATGATTTGACATCTCACTATTTTCTTAGATGTGAGAACTGAGAAGAAATAATTTAATTTATAATGGGCTTTAATGTCTTAAGGCCAAAAGACTTTAATAAAATGACCTCCATATAACAACTATTTAAACTTAAAATTTTGGTAATATAGCCCAGAAATATTAATGTATACCTTAGCCAGACTGTTCTTGTGGTGATAAAAATAAAGAAAAGGATTAATTTCGTTCCTGTGGATGTACAATACTGTTGGGCCTAGATCTCCGATAATTAACCCTGTCTATACGCATTCAAATGTTTTGTCTAAAATTTTAGAGTGCTAACATGGATAGTAAGTTGGAGGGTTCACATGTGTGTGGAGGACCAAGCTCAGTATCTCCTAGCCTTTCCTCAGGCACCACCCACCTTAGTTTTTAAGGCAGGATCTCTCACCGAGGCTGGAACTTGCCCAATTAGCCTAGGCTGGCTAGCCAGAGAGCTCCAGGGATCTGCCTGTCTCTGCTTCCTTAGTGCTCAAGCACTGTACTAACTAAATTATCCCCCCACCTAATCCATGGACTGCTTCTTTCATTTGTTTTACTTTTGAAAGATTTTTGTTTATTCTTTCCATTTCATCTTCATGTACACAAGTACTTTAATCATATCTCTCCATTGTCCTCTTCCCCCTCATAATGAACCCCTTCTTTTTTCTAACTGGCCCCTCCTATTTCATATCTTTCTGTTTGTGTCCCATTCATCTAATGGTTGCTTAAATGAGCATGGGTAGGAGGTTATTTGCTTGAGCAGGAGCAGTTTACCAGTTTCTAAATCAATGAAGAATATGCCTCCCCCACTCAGCAACTGTTCACTGGCTGTCTCCTTTTCAGAGGGGATAGAACATTGTGGACCCCTCCCCTATCCATGAAGAATGTTGACGGTCCAGCTTTCTACCATTAACCACCATTGTTATCATGCCATGTGTACAACCCAGAAGACAGCATTTCAAAGCACTCGTCCCCATCCTCAGGTTCTCACATTCTTCCCATTTGCCCTTCTGCAATGTTCCCTTGGCCTTTGGGGTGATATATAGATGTCCTTTTTAGAGCTGAACACTCAACTGTTGCTTTGTCTCAGTGCCTTGACCAGTTCTGAATCTCTGCTCAATTGCTGCCTACTACAAACAGAAGCCTCTCTGGCCTAAGCTCAGAGCAGCACTCACCTAGGAGTATATGAGTATAAGCATAAATATTTCACAAAGAGTTGCACAACATGACCATTTAGCAAATGAAGGGTTGTAGGTTGCCCCTAGGCAGTGGTTCTCAACCTTCCTAATGCTACCACCCCTCAATACAGTTCCTCATGTTGTGATGACCCCCAACTATAAAATTGTTTTTGTTACTACTTCATAACTATAATTTGCTACCGTTATTAATTGTAATGTAAATATCTGTTTTCTAGTGGTCTTAGATGACCCCTATGAAAGAAAATAGGTTGAGAATCACTGTTCTTAAGCCTATGGCCTTTCTAGCCGTGAGCTTTTATTTTTTCCTTTCATCTTTTTAAAACTTTTCTTGTACAATACACTTTTTCTTCTTTCCACTCCTCCATGCTACTACCTACCTCTGTTCTTGCCCACATTCACCCCGTTCATTTGCTCCTCAGAAAAGAGCAGGAAATGAGCCAAATAGGAAAAAACAAAAAAACAAAAAACAAAAAAAAACCCCACATACAATAAACAAGGTGTCAAGGCTGAACAAGGCAACCAATAGGAGGAAGAGAGTCTTAAGAGCAGGCAAAACAATCATAAAATATACTGCTTCCATTGTTAGGAGTCCCACAAAAACACCAAGCTAACAGCTATAAGATATATGCAAAGAACCTGGTACAGACCCATGAAGGCCCCCTGCTTTGCTTTTCAGTTTCTGTGAGCCCCTTCTTAGTTGATTCAGTGGGCCATGCTCTCCTGGTGTTTTCCATCTCCTCTGATACTATAAAGATAAATACTTTGCATTGGTATTGATCTTGGTTTATTGATACAAAAATAAAGGTCAATTTTGTTATGTGTATATTTCTGCTCTTGTTTAAGGTATTGTGTTTGTGCAACTCATTAAAATGTAATGTATAATTAAGAAATACAGGTTAACAGATAATCATCTATAATAGTCAACCTTAGTCATGTTAGTTAGGTTTTATAGATATGCAGAGATATATTTTAGATGGACAGGTACTTTTCAAAGACTAACAGAATATAGCATTTAAAATGTTTTAAAAACTTAGAATTTTTCATGACAATGAGACACATCTGCTCCTGGCAGCAGCAATTACTTCAAGAGGCTGATGAGCATCGAAGAAGCTCCTTAGGGAGTTTGTTAGCTATTTGGGCAAGAAACTGCTCTTGCGTGGACTGCTTGATGTCATACTGTATGAATAGGACATGCAGGACCCACATAAAAATGACTGCTGATCTTGCCTAAAGGTGACACAGTCCATCAGAGTTCCTGTTTCATGAAAGATTCTGCCAGACATTGTACAGCACACAGAAGAAAGTGACTGGAAAACTGCCAAACAGATGGAACTGTCTGAAATTTCCTACTTCATGGAAAAGTCTGTCAGATACTATGGGCCTGTAGGCTCAAGATCGGTTCTTACAAAAGAACTTTGGGTGACTGTCCAGGCAGCGAGGTGTCTCTGTCAATTCTAGAGTTTTGGAAGTTGCTTACAATGGACTTCCTGTTTACTTAGGTAATATTATATCCTTCTGGAGTCTTTGGTGGAGTAGAAGAATAGATAGCTATAGGCAAGGTGAGAATTCCAAGGTGATAGAAAAGGAGAGGGTAGCCGGGCGGTGGTGGCACATGCCTTTAATCCCAGCACTCGGGAGGCAGAGGCAGGCGTATCTCTGTGAGTTTGAGACCAGCCTGGTCTACAAGAGCTAGTTAGAGGACAGGCTCCAAAACCACAGAGAAACCCTGTCTCAAAAAACCAAAAAAAAAAAAAAAAAAAAAAAAAAAGGAGAGGGTAGGCAGAATCAGAGAAGCGATGTAGACACCAAAGGAGACAGACACACCAGAACCTTGCTGGTAAACCACGAGCCTTGTGATAAAATATAAAATAATAGAAGTGGGTTAATTTAAGATATAAGAGCGAGCCAATAAGAAGCTTGAGCTAATAAGCCATGCAGTGGTGTAATAATACAGTTTCTGTGTGATTATTTCAGGTCTGGGAAGCCCTGAAATGAATGAGCAGCCTCTTTCTTTTTTTTTTTAATTTATTATTTTTTAATTTATTTATTTATTAAGGATTTCTGCCTCCTCCCCGCAATCGCCTCCCATTTCCCTCCCCCTCCCCCCGATCAAGTCCCCCTCCCTCATCTGCTGAGACAATGGTGATGTTCTATCGGGAACTCACCAAGGCCAGCTGGCCTGGGTCTGAAAAAGCATGGGATAAATCCGGACTAGCTGAGCAGCCTCTTTCTATACTATGACTCTTACAGTCTTCACTCATCCTCTTCTGCTGGGTTCAGCACTCTCTGGAGGTGAAGAACTCAATGGAGATCTCCAATTTAGCCATGAGTTTTCAACCAGGTTTACTGTACCAGGCATGAATTCGAACAGGCCTCAAATTCAACCAGAGAGCAGTTCATTACCCCATAAGATTCATGCCACTATTATACCACTGGCCACAACTTGCCTGGCAGGTTGGTAGACATAGCTGGGCAAAGTCACTGATTTTATTTTTCCCCTAGAAGCCTGCGTAGCCTCTCACAGGACTGTGAAAGCTAGCTGGTTGGGAGGGAGCTTCCATTTCAGCTCCAGCTTGATTTGTCTGCGTCCTACAACCTAAATATGTGGTGCCTTCAGCAGTGGTGTCATCTAGTTCTGGTGCGAAACCAAGAACAGTGGTAGTAACCTGCATTGTTTTAGGGGCTCTCGATTATCTCTCAACAACAACTCATAGGAAGGTATCTCACCTGGCACTGAGATTTTTGCTTAATAATTTATGGCTTCTGAGAGAAGTATTACTTATCCATTCAAGGTATCTCCTTCAAACTCTATCTTTAATAATATTTTAAAGTTAGCTTATAACATAGTTCCTTTTTCATATATATCCTTAGCACTTTACTAATTGAACTCCTCCACAGCCTTCACATGGTTAAAAAAAATGAGTGGTAGAGTAGATCTTAGTATGATATTCAGTATCATTTTTATAATTTCTTTTAAAAATCTTAATCCATAAGTTGCTGCTATAATTTAACATTTGTGAATTGGTTGTGACATTTTGATCATAGACATGATTTTCTTCTGAACACATGGTAGGGTACTTTTTCATGTTAATTCTTATTTCTTTGCACTAAGCTTGCTGTAATAGTATGTTCTGAGTGGAGCCACAACTTGAGTGCTATTTTTTCCATGAAGCCTGGAAATGAAGATTTTAGTGAACAGCAATCGTAAACTAACACTATTTTAAGTTACAGAAATGGCATGAACAAAGGGTACATGTGCCAAAGCTTAAATTTTGCCAAGATACTGATGACTAGTATGTTTTGGCTAAAATTTAGAGTAAGTGTATAGTCTACATGGAAGATAAAGTAGAAAAATGTGTTTTGAAGCTAGCTCAGGAGAGGACTTTAATACTTGAGAAAGAAGTCGGTGCATGGTTAGCAGAGTTCATGGAAATTAACGCACAATTCAGTAGACTTATCTGGAGCTCAGGTGAATAGAATTGTAGAATTTGGCATCTATGTAAAGTTAAACTCAAATAGACAGTCAGGAAAACACTGTAATGAAAAAGGAAGGGTGTAGTATAGTCAGGAACTGTGAGAGTCCAAAGCAGGAACAATATACCTTGCAAGTCAATGGGAGACCAAAATAGGAAAAACACACCTTGCAAGTTAAGAGCTCTGTTTTCAGTTAAGACAGTTGAGAGTGAGTTTATCTTAGTCCTGTGCAGGTTCAGGTTTCTATTGGAGCTCCTGTTGTCTTGTGCTAAGCCCTTGCAAGTTAAGAAATATATTTGTAGTTAAGAATTAAGTTCCTATTCCTTAGATCTGATGTAAACTGCAAAACATGTTTTTCAATGTACACTAAACTTGTGACCCCATTCACATGATGTATATCATTGCCCTTCTTCCTTGTTCCTTCCCTTTCATTGTATTTTTTTTCAGGATTTATTTTTATTTATTTATTTTATTGAGCTCTACATTTTTCTCTGCTCCTCTCCCTTCCTCTCCCCTTCCCTTAAACCCTTTCCCATGGTCCCCATGCTCCCAATTTACTCAGGAGATCTTGTATTTTTCTACTACCCATGTAGATTAGATCTATGTATGTCTCTCTTAGAGTCCTCATTGTTGTCTAGGTTCTCCAGGATTGTGATTTGTGGGCTTTTCTTTGCTTTATTATTAAAAACCACTTATGAGTGAGTACATATGATCATTGTCTTTCTGGTCTGAGTTACCTCAATATGATGCTTTATAGCTCCATCCATTTTCCTGCAAATTTCAAGATGTCATTATTTTTTCTGTTGTATAGTATTCCATTGTGTAAATGTACCACATTTTTCTTATATATTCTTCGGTCAATGGGGCAATTACGTTGTTTCCGGGTTCTGACTATGACAAACAATGCTGCTATAAACATAGTTGAGCACATGTCCTTGTGGTACAACTGAGCATCCTTTGCATATATACTCAAAAGTGATATTTCTGGGTCTTGAGGAAGGTTGTGTCCTAATTTTCTGAGAAATTGCCATACTGATATCCAAAGGGCCTGTACCAGCTTGCATTTCCACCAGCAATGCATGAGTGTTCCCTTTACCCCACAACCTCTCCAGCAAAAGTTGTCATCAGTCAGAAAGCTGAAAGATCTCCCATGCTCTTGGATAGGTATAATTAACATAGTAAAAATGTCAATCTTACCAAAAGCAATCTACAGATTCAATGCAATGCCCATCAATATCCCAGCAAAATTCTTCACAGACCTCGAAAGAACAGTACTCAACTTCATATGGAAAAACACAAAACCCAGGATAGCAAAAACAATCCCGTACAATAAAAGAACTTCTGGAGCCAGGCGATGGTGGCGCACGCCTTTAATCCCAGCACTCGGGAGGTAGAGGCAGGCGGATCTCTGTGAGTTCGAGACCAGCCTGGTCTACAAGAGCTAGTTCCAGGACAGGCTCCAAAGCCACAGAGAAACCCTGTCTCGAAAAACCAAAAAAAAAAAAAAAAAAAAAAAAAAAGAACTTCTGGAGGCATCACGATCCCTGACTTCAAACTCTACTACAGAGCTACAGTACTGAAAACAGCTTGGTATTGGCATAAAAACAGACAGGAGGACCAATGGAAACGAATCGAAGACCCGGATATCATCTTCGAACACCTGATTTTTGACAAAGAAGCAAAATATATAAAAAGGAAAAAATAAAGCATATTTAACAAATGGTGCTGGCATAAGTGGATATCAACATGTAGAAAAATGAAAATAGATCCATATCTATCACCAAGGACAAAACTCAAGTCCAAATAGATCAAAGACCTCAACATAAAGCCAGCCACTCTGAACCTCACAGAAGAGAAAATGGGAAGTACACTTGAACACATTGGCACAGGAGATCACTTTCTAAATCTAACCCCAGTAGCATAGACACTCAAAGAAACATTAATAAGTGGGACTTCCTGAAACCGAAAAGCTTCTGTAAAGCAACAGATATGGTTAACAAGTTAAAACGACAACCTACAGAATGGGAAAAGATCTTCACCAACCCCATATCAGACAGAGGTCTGATCTCCAAAATATACAAAGAACTTAAAAAATTGGTCATGAAAAGAACAAATAACCCAATAAAGAAAATGTAGTACAGACCTAAACAGAGAACTCTCAACAGAGGAATCTAAAATGGCTGAAAGACACTTAAGGAACTGCTCAACATCCTTAGCCATCAGAGAATTGCAAATCAAAACAACTCTGAGATTCCATTTTACACCTGTAAGAGTGACCAAGATTGTATAAGTATTTTGTTTTATTTTTTAAAGAAAGAAATCAAACTATCTTTTTTTCATTTTGCATACCAATCCCGGTTCCCACTCCCTCCCCTCCTCCCATCCCCTTTCCCTTTCTAACAGCATCCAATAGCCAACTCTCTCACCCCTGTGAACACGCTGTCCTCCTATAAAAGACTTTGTAAAGGCCAGCAGTAACTGTGCTCTTAAATCCCGACTTTGGGTGAGACAGCCCGTTGACCAGTCCCAGGTGTGCCCACAAATATAGCTTGCTTTAATTGGAAAGCCATGGATTTGGTCTCTACTTGCAATTTTTAGATTTAATAACTAATGCCAGAAAATGAGCCTGATACCAGGTTCTGGTGACTATCAGAAATAGGAAAGAGACGAATAAATTTTTGTGTTTCTTTTTAAGACAGGGTCTCTTTGAATAGCCCAGGCTAACTTAGAAACTCACTATGTAAAGCAGGCTGCTCTAGAACTCAAACTCACAAAGATTCACCTGCCTCTGCTTCCTGGCTACTAAGATTAAAGATGTACACCACCTTGCCTGGTTCACACCAAGCTTTTCTCTTTTTTCCCAGGGACAGAACTCAGTTGTCAAGTGTGTCCAGCAAGCACCCTTACCTGTTGAGTCAATGAACCTTTTCCTTTCTTTGTTTTTTCTCCTTTCATTTTAGAACTTCCTATACCTTTTTTTCTCTCTACTTTCTGTAGATTTAAGCCTACTGTTTGGGTGCCTCTTCTCCCTGGCTTCACATGGAATATTCCTAACTACTGTTCATGTGCCTCTTCTGCAAAATCATCTCTTACTTAACCTGCAGTAATCTGTGTTTCACTGACTTCCTAAGTGCTTCAGCGATTTCTTTGTTACTTTTTATCATGCACTGTTTTCATTCTTGGTGGACAAAGGTTATGTTCTTTGCAATTCAAGCCCCTCAAAGAGTTTGTGTCGCTCTCCCAGAAAGATCGTGGACTAGAAGTTTGTAGGTTTCTGTTTTAAGTTTCTAGTTGTCTCGGCGTAGAGTGGTATGACTAGAGGCAAGACTTTTATTTCCTCTCCTTAAACTCAGCCTCTGACTTAAACAGAGCCCATATTACAAGATATCAAGTCATGAGTGAGGTAACTGAATTGAAGAGTTAATTGAATTAGGTTCCCATCTCTTCTTGCTTATCTTGATTTCCGAGCCTGTATCACAGTGCTACATAGAAATATTAGAAACTGTTGAATATATTGGTAGTCTCTAGTAAGAGGCAAAATAGTGTAGATTTATTAGATTGAAATAAATAAATATATATATGTATGTATATATATAGTGCAGTACAGAATTGCTTATTGATTAATAGTGTTGTATTCAAACTGTATTAAAATTCAGATGAATGCATAATTAGAAACACACGTATTAGACAAGAATATTATCTTAGACTTAATAATAGCAGAAGCCATTCATAAAGTCACTTTCTCTTATTATTCAAACAGAAATTGGACTTTGAAAAGGCCAGGGACCTTTTTTGAACCCTAAAGCAGGCCCATAATTTTGGCAGTACATACTGACTTCAAGATTATAATTTTTATTTTTGTTTGAGAATATTTAGACATATTTTTGTGCCTGTGGATAGGAGGATTATGTTCTAAAGAATGTAAGATTGGGAATCCCTAAAATTAGCCTGTGATCTAAAGATTAATTGTTAAAGTTGTACTGCATTCCAAGAATATTGATTCCACAAACATTGATAAATGTGATAGTTTACTAGTCTGAAGATTTTTACAACAATGGAAGTCCTCAATCACTTGAACGTTTCAACACAGTAAGCAATGTTTAACAATCTGTATATCTGTGGTTCTGTTTTACTTTGTCTTTTTTGAGTTTTTATTTTTATTTAATTTATGACACATTATTTAAACAGAATATCTAAATCTATGACTATTTAGGGATAGATTATTGCTTTTCACACTTTCACAATTACGAACAAAATTAATTTCCATATATACCAGGAGTGGCACACATTCAAAATAAACAATTACAAAATATTCCTAGATGATAAATAGCTCTAAGCAATAGTGCTATTTGAAATATCTGGCCTACATACTAGGTACTTTTATTGAATCTATATAATGTGTATATTGAGCCATCTGACCTGCTGTTCATCTAGATCGTAGTCCTTGAAATGTGGCAGGCAGATATGCAATATTCCTTAAGAATAAAGTACACATCAGATTGGGAAGACTTCATACATACAAAATATGTAAAAATATCTTGGACAAAATTTAAAATTTTCTTTTTAAATGCTGAAATAAAAATATCTTTTATTAAAGATTTTCTTTTTAATTTTTATAATCTTTAAGTGTTTATATGTTATATCTTACATTTCTTTCATGCAGCATTGTTATACTCTATTTGGAGATGTGTAATAGTTAGAAAGGTAGGACCAAAGTCAAGGCAAAGAAAGCATCCACACTAGATTTGGAAATAAGTGTATAGTAATGATGGTTGATTTGAGATTGAAGTGTCACTACATAGGGGTACACGAGGAAAACTCCAACAATCTTAGGTTAAGAAGAGAAGAAATGAATGAGAGAGAAAGAGAGAGAGAGGGAGAGAGAGAGAGAGAGAGAGAGAGAGAGAGAGAGAGAGAGAGAGAGAGAGAGAGAATATAACCAAGACAAGGAGAATTGGGAAATCTTGACTCCAAAATGCTGAAA
The DNA here is from genome assembly GCF_037038515.1 of Microtus pennsylvanicus. Classification (NCBI taxonomy): domain Eukaryota; kingdom Metazoa; phylum Chordata; class Mammalia; order Rodentia; family Cricetidae; genus Microtus; species Microtus pennsylvanicus. The sequence goes on from NC_134584.1 coordinate 46,158,371, forward strand.
AGTTGGATTCGGATGGAATTTCAGACAGGAAGTAGTTAACATCTTCAATGGCAGTGAGACCATCTGGAAAGAGGAGATCTGAACATAGGCCATTGAACTGGATTAGTGAAGAAACAGTTTCAGGAGACCGTAAGAGGGGTAGATTGCAAGAGATTGTGAAGCAGACTGTGTATAAACTGCTCTTTCCGGATGGAGTCCATGTGTAGAGATAATAATCACTTGATTTCAGCAGACTGTAGAGAAATTTGAATTTGTTTGCTCAATGAAAAGATTAGTGAGTAAGAGCACTTGATTGTAAAGGAGGAAAGATAATTTCTATAATAGAAAGCTAAACATTGGATCCCAAACCTGAGTGCATACTGGAGTATCAGGAGCATTCATTACAAGGGCAAATTTCCAGGCAGCATCTCATGGCAAAGGTTCCCCTTTTCTGTAGAGGTTTGTCTCTTAGAACAGGCCCCTGTATGGATAGGGGAGAGCCTGAACCATATTCAGTTTATCCTAGGCAGTTATGTCATATCCACAGGGTCAGATGGTAAGAAAATTAAGAGCTCTGATGAGGACAGTAGTAAAATGACTGTCAGTACAGTATCTAGAATTAATACGATGCTAATGGGATTGCTATAGGTGAACCGTGAAGAAAGCTAAGGAAGTGGCTTGTTGGCTGCAAGCTCAGTAGAAACGAAAGACTGAAAACATTTAAAAGGTAGTGAACTTGGATAAGACAGGGTGGTTTCAGAATTTATGATCTTGAAAGCAAGTAGACCCGGAATGGGGCTGTTTCTGTAGAAGGGTGAAAGAACTGAAACATGCATGCTTTAAGACTTGGCGCTTTGATAAACCTAGTGCTTGTTAGTAAGTACTGCTAGAGGACTCAGGACCACGGGGAAGTTTTATACACAGAGGTGTCCATCCTTTTGACATGGTAACAAAATATGATCATTCATACAAAGTTCATGCTCAAGAGCTGTAAAATTACATTACAAAAATAAATTGCAAAAAAAAACCTCCTAATATTTTTAGTGGCTTTGTGTTAGCTGAATTCATAGCTGCCCTTGGCCCAAGGGGCTATGGGCTGCAGGTTGGATATACCCACAAGACTGGATCACTGTAGAACTATCTAAACATAAGGTAAGGGTGTGGTATCTGCTTAAGCTTCTAGTCTCTGTGAGCATCCTTGATCCATTCTGGCTTTCCTGTAAATAGAGTGAATACTTGTCTTTTAAGGATATAGCTTGCCTGCCTCTAACTAATCACAATTGGCTCTAAGGGTTTGTATTAGTCGTTAAAGATAGATAGATAGATAGATAGATAGATAGATAGATAGATAGATAGATAGATAGATAGATAGATAGATGGATGGATGGATGGATGGATGGATGGATGGATGGATGGATGGATACATATCTGGATATATTCTTATACAGCTTATAGTTTTCAGTGCTAAAAGGCCAAACCTCCTAACAGCTTTGCAAAGACCCCTACCTTAGCTGTGTTACCTGGTTAATATCAGTATTGAAAGCATGTTTAAAAGACAGATTATGTCTTGAAACAGGAAGCCAAAGATAAATTGGAGTGACACAATGCCTTCTAAGGAAAACCCCCTCCAATTAGCCTAAGGACTTCCTACCTCTCCAAGGTTCTTTCCTTACCTCTACCATGACTGAGAACAAACATTCATCCCCATGACCCCTGGGTGATTAATAAACCATAGCAAAACTAGGGTCAATGACATAAATACTTAATAATTTTGGTCAGGAAGTAAATTTGAATTTTCTGCCCTAAAACAGTGTTGCAGAATGACTTATAAATTAGCATTTGCTTTTAACACATGATACATGTAAGCTGTCAGAATATTTTGACCTAGAAGGTTTCACAGAAGAGGAAATTACATATCAACTGTGGCATTAGATGAGTTAAAAAAAAATGGAGTTGGGGAATTACATAAGAACAGGGTCTCACTTTGTAGCCCAGGCTGGCCTGGAACTCACCAAATAGCTTAGACAGTCTTTAAATCTCCGTATTCCTTCTGCTTCAGTCTCCCAAGCACTGAGAAAACTTAAATGACCAAACTATGTCTAGAGAGCTAAGAAATCAAATGAATTTAAAAAAAAATTTTAACTATGAAACTACCATGAAATAATTGCTTAATAAATGCAGTCATCCAAATGCCTGAGACTATAGGGAATATCTCATTCAAACCGCCACTTAACTTCTGAAGTTTAGTAGGTTAGGGTTAGAGGTTAGGGTTAGGGGTTAAGATTAGGGTTAAGGTTAAGAGTTAAGGGTTACGGTTAATGGTTAGGGGTTATGGTTAAGGGTTAGGGGTTAGGGTTATTTGAGAAGGAAACTATTTATAGGTTCTTAGACTATTATTGTGAAAATGACAACTTAGGAAATATCATTTACCTATCCACAGATACGTGTACATGGCAGAAAATTAATTATATTATTGACTATGTTTTTTTAGTTTAGTGCACCTAAAAATAAACAGTTCTTGTTTTACTAGCCCAGTTTTTCTGTCAGCATATTATAAACTTATACATCTTCTTTTCTTCATAGTGAAGAGCTCAGAAAAGAAGCAAGGCAGCTAAAGCGGGAACTCTTAGCAGCGAAACAGAAAAAGGAGACCTCAGCAAAAGCGGAGAAAGGAAATGAAGGTAAGGGCTTTGACAGGTTACATCATCTTTTATTGTGTGTGTGTGTGTGTGTGTGTGTGTGTGTGTGTGTGTGTGTGTGTGTGTGTGTGTGTAAGTCACAGATCACCCTCCGGTGACATTCATGAGGAGCTGACACTTTGTTTTGAGGTAGTAAGCTGCAGCTTGCTGGTTGTCTAAGCAAGCTCCAGAGATCCTCTGTTTCCACCTTCCTGTCGCTTGGTCTGCAGGTGTGGTCCAGCATGCCCAGCGTTTCCTGTGGTTCTGGAGATCCAAACTCAAGAGCCCATGCTTGCACATCAACACTTTAGAAAATTAGCCATTGCCTCCGCCCTTATACTGTCTCTTGATAACCATGTTTATCGCCTCCCTGCCTCCTTGCTTTTCCCCTCTTCCTTCTCTCCTTCCTCCTGCGTCATGATTGGAGGCTTGGGTTTTGTATTTTTTTTCCTACACTTGCCCTGGAAAGCTACCAAATAAAATAAATCTCCACTTAAGGAGATTATTTTTCTGATAAATTAATTTGATGCAAACAGGACCATAATTATTGCTTTTAAGTAAGCTAAATGAGAATTTACAGAGCACTTAAAACCAGATAAGACAGTGTGGCTGAAATACACAACTGGATTAAAAGTGCACAGAAACTCTTCATCCTTTTTGTATTGATTGCACGTACTTAAGACATCTAAGTATTTTGGAACTATGCTAGGACCCATACAAACATTTGTGTGTTAGTGTGAATGACATTAAATACCTATTGGATGCTGTTGTTGTACACACACATGTACACACACAATAAGAGTATTTTAATTTTTAAAAGAAATTTTGAAAAATTATATATTCTCAAAATAAGTAAGAAAATAAGAAAACTCTTAATTTCATTTACTAGCAGGCAAAATATTTAAACCTCTGTTTCCTTATTGTAAATTTAGGGATAAAACACCTTACCCACATTCTGGCTTCGTATTATTGAGAAAACTTTTAATAAAATTACATTGCTGTGTTAAAAATAATAATTTTAAATTTTCAAGAAAAAAACATAGCTGTTCCTGCTTTTATTTTGTATCCTGCCTAAAACATACAAATTGAAAATATGAGTTTTAATACTGTTAGTATTATGAAAAGCCCATAGTCAATATGACCGTTTTAAAACATTATAAAACTCTTTAAACAAACTTCCTTCTTATGTTTGTCAGTCATAGTTTTATAAAGATACTCTGTTTGAAAGTGTGAACATATGTACCTTCTTAAGCGTCCAATGACTTAATGTCCTGGTTTTATGATTGCATCTGGCAAGTCAGATCATAGGCTGGTGGCAGACTCTTCATACATCCTTTAGGATGTAGAGTATGGAAGTTGAATTAAAACACACTTGGGAAGAAACATGAAAGACCAAGAAAGCCTTGCGTCCTAACGCTTGTGCGTTAAAATGCTAGTTTGAGTCTTGCATGAATGGACATCCCCCATTCAAACAGGTATTCTCATAGGTATGGTGTTTCTTGTGGGGTACGGCCATCTTAGGAAACAGATTAGGTTTTAATTAGTATTTCTATGAGTTTTATCTCTATCCAGTTCCTGGACCAGATTCATATTCATAACTGATGACTTTACCCTAGTCATTTTAAATCTGTTCTATCACACTAGGCAAGTTACTTTGAAATCTGACCTCATGCTAGTCTCCCGTTATAGAGAAAAATAAATTTTGCCATCCCTTGAGCCATACAATATTACCAGTTAATAGACATAAGTACACTTAAGAAAAACACATAATTTTGCCACTTCTATTTACTTTTCATTTTTATTACTTCCATGTATGTGTACATGTATGCATATGGGTACAAACATACCACAGAACGTGCATGTTGGTCAGAGGAGAGCTTGCAGGAATAGTTCCTTCTCTTGGTTGATTACAGAATCTGCAGTAGATTCTGAGAGTAAACACCCCAATTTAGGTAAACAAGGAACACAGTGTTTGGCTTAGATACTAGCAATGTCAAAAGAGATTTACTGCAGGACATTCTAGTTTACAGCCTTGGGGTCTTGTAAATCCCACTATAAATCATCCTGGCTTGTGCATGGGATTGCTGTGGGAGGTAATACATTTAAAATAAGATCGATAATTAATTGGTGATAAAGTTGACTTCTTGTGTTGTTGTTTTTTTTTTTGAGTCCTTTAATAAAATAGATAATCCTCATTAAATTATGTCTACATCCTTTCTGGGTTTTCTAAGTTTGCCTTCTTAGAACTAGTGAAAACTGAATGTAGTCACATAGAGGTACAGGTTTGACCCTATCTTTAATCAGCTTTAAGGAGATACGGTGTCAGAGCCTTCTCGACATTCTGAGCAGATGATCCTCACTCTGTGATTCCTGCCAGAAGGGGAACCCGAGCTTATAAATCAAGGAAGAATCTCCAAGCCTCTTAAGGAAACACACCTCCAAGGTGCAGAGAACCTCTTGAAAACACGGGGCCATTTCAAGTTGCTTTTTACTGTCTCTTAGTAATTAATTAATCAGACAGGGCTCCCGGGCTTGACTATGTTGTGACAGTATATAGTATTTAACTACTTCCCATTTATCCAACATATAAAGTTAAACTAGCTCAATCTTGGGGGCTGGAGAAATGATTCAATGTTAAAGCACTGGCAACTCTTCCAAAGGTCCTGAGTTCAATTCCCAGCAACCACATGATGGCTCACAGCCATCTGTAATGAGATCTGGTACCCTCTTCTGGCCTGCAGCAGAACATTGTGTCCGTAATAAATAAATAAATCTAAAAAAAAATCTTGCTTTTTTGAGAAACAAAAGTACACATGGAATCTTTGCTCCCTGCTAACCTAACAACATACATGGTGAGTTCCCATTGAACACACTGGCCCTTTCCCTAGATCTTAACTTTCTCCAGGAACTACTGAGTCACTTCCCCCAACCCCTTAGAGACCAAAGTTCCAGAACTCACTTTCTTCCATAGTCGCCTCCTGATGTAGGTGTTAATTTTAACGTTACTTGAATGAAAGGTGAAGTATATTTGTGTTTGATTCATAGATACCCTTTCAGGCCAGCTGTCATTCCGCTTCTTCTCACTTACAGTTCAAAACCATTTAAAAAGTAACGAAGATGAGGGCAGTTACATCTGACAGGGTGAATGCATGTGCCTTAGTTAGGGTTCTGATGCTGTGATAAAACCCCACGAGCAAATGCAACTTTGAAAGGAAAGGGTTTATGTCATCTTACACTTCCACATCACAGCCATCGTCACTGACATGATGCAGCGTGAGCTGACAGGGCAGGAAACTGGAGCAGAAGCCACAGAAGAACACTGCTTACTGCCTTGCTCCCCGTGATTTGCTCATCCTGCTTCCTTGTGTTGCTTAGAACCACCAGCCCCCTAAGAGGCACCAACCACAGTGAGCTAGGCCTTCCCACATCCATCATTTACCAAGAAAATGTCCCACAGGCTTTCCCATAGGCCAGTCAGGTGGGGGCATTTTCTCAGCTGAAGTTTCCTCTTCTAAAAGAATTCTAGCTTGTGTCAAGTTGACATAACTAGCTAACATAGTATGTGGTGTATATCTCAATTATTTTTTACATAGTAAATTAGCAAAAAGAAAGTCAGAGAAGGGACTACCTTGTGGATCTTTCTAGCTCGCTACTTTGTGTTTGTTTTTGTTTTTAATTCTGTTACTAGAAGCCATACTGCAAATATGTAGTATGCTTCTAGCACATGAGAAGAAGTAATATGTTCAGTAAAACTCTTTAGCAGATGCCAAGATATATGCCAGTGGTTATATAAAGAATTGAGGTAGCAAAGATGAGAGACCCTGTGTGAGTTCATGGTTCTTGGGGACCACCATGTCACATGGCAAATCTCTGGTTGCAAACCTCTTCCTGATATTCCTAGAATGAATGAATGCTTTTCATTTGGATCTTACAAGTTAGGTGGTAGCTTTTTTTAATGAAAAGTCTGGAGAGGAAATGAATTACAAGTATGTAAGTGAACAGAAAAAGAAAGTACATGACAGGAGTAGTGCATCGTAGCGGTAATGCCAGCTTCATAATGAGACCCTGTTTCGGAAAAATAAGTAAATGAATCAAGAGTAAGTAACATATCCTTTAGAAAATACTGGAATTGTGAAAGAGCACAAAGAGAGAAGATCACCCATATAATCCTGTTGACCAGCATAACTGTGGTTAATATGTAGTACATGTTTGCCCAAACTTTGTCTTGATGATAGAAACATACCTAGGCCCTAGTAATGTGATTTTCTTAGATTCTGTAACATGCTTTCTGAAAATCTTTTTTATTGAAACTGACTAACAACTTTTAAGTGATAAGTTTGCTTTAAAAATATTTATTCTCAGTTCTTGTAGCCAACATAAAGCATTGAGCATGGTGTATATAGAAAGCGTATGCATAAGGGGGAAAAAAAACTCCTCGTGACGCTCAGCTCAGGGTGTAAGATATGTGCAGTGTTGACAACCAAGGACTATGTTCTTGAGAACTAAATTGTCTCTATTGCCCACTCAAAAGATAAAAAAGCTTACTTTTATTTATTTATTTATTAAAGATTTCTGTCTCTTCCCCGCCACCGCCTCCCATTTCCCTCCCCCTCCCCCAATCAAGTCCCCCTCCCTCATCAGCCCAAAGATCAATCAGGGTTCCCTGACCTGTGGGAAGTCCAAGGACCGCCCACCTCCATCCAGGTCTAGTAAGGTGAGCATCCAAACTGCCTCGGCTCCCACAAAGCCAGTACGTGCAGTAGGATCAAAAACCCATTGCAACACTATCCTGAGTGAGGTAAGCCAGACCCAAAAAGAGGAACATGGGATGTACTCACTCAGATTTGGTTTCTAACCATAAATAAGGGACATTGAGCCTATAATTTGTGATCCTAGAGAAGCTAAATAAGAAGGAGAACCCCCCAAAAAACATATAGGCATCCTCCTGAATATTAACCTTCATCAGATGATGAAAGGAGACAGAGACAGAGACCCACATTGGAGCACCGGACAGAAATCTCAAGGTCCAGGAGCAGAAGGAGAGAGAGCACGAGCAAGGAACTCAGGACTGCGAAGGGTGCACCCACACACTGAGACAATGGAGATGTTCTATCAGGAACTCACCAAGGCCAGCTGGCCTGGGTCTGAAAAAGCCTGGGATAAAACCGGACTCACTGAACATAGAGGACAATGAGGACTACTGAGATCTCAAAAGCTTACTTTTAATCTCTCCCTAATTGATTTTTCAAATAGCTTCTAATAATACACTAAGGAAACAGTAGAGTTGGGTTAGCTATTTGGATTCTAAATTGAAATAATTATAGTTTTTTTTTCAGTTAAAAAGTAATAGAGATGGTGGGATGTATGTGTGTGTACTTGATTGTTTTGTTTTCATATTTAGATTCTCTCAGGAAGAAATAATATCATTAAGTTTGATTATAAATAGTGTTCCCATTTGGAAATGGAGTTTTTGACTTTTTCAGACTGATGTCAAGATCTTATTTTACATAAGATGTTTTTCTTTTATGCAACGGTTTTGTGAAATTTTTTGCCATGAGTGACAAGTGCACACAGTAGCTCATGAATGCCGAGCACCTTCAACACCCTGTGTGCTCAGTCACATTGGGAGAAGAGTCTCCCCAGCTCCGCGGTGTGACCTGCACCCCTGTTATCTGAGAATGGATGCGGGGCAGCTTGATCTGCACTATGTCAGCTGGCTTTCTTACACGATGCAATATGCTGACAATTTTAAATAGTTCCATTTTCAGAATTCTTCACAAAAACTCCTGGCAGGTGTTGTAATTGCAGCTCTTGTCTCAGTATTATTTTCCTTAAAAATCAGGTAATTACTAAATTGTTTTATTGGTTACCTAAGACCATTTGAAGTGTCAGAATAGACAAAAAGAGTGATGAAGTTCTCAAAACTAATATCCAGATACTAGGAAATCATTTACAAATGACTTTGGTGACACAAGAGCATTGTACACTGTTGTTTGTTTACTGTTTGTAGAGAGTAGCATAGCAGGGTGGAAGCCTACTTCACACTAAGCTGTTGAACACTGCCTTTGTGTGCACTTGTGGAGGCCAGAAGTTGACTTGAGCTGTTCTCTTGCTCTCCACCTCAATAAAAGCTCACAAGTTCAGCCTGTGTCTATCACCTCAGCACTGGGGCCCACTTGGATTTCTGCCTGAGCGCTGGGATCTGAACTTAGGTTACAGCGTCACCTCCCAGCCATAGTGTCTATTCACTTATGTGTCTTATATTTCTTTCAACTGCTTCCAGAAAAGTGAATTCCAACTGTTTTCTGTTAATAAACGGAAGCCCTTCAGTCTGATACAGTGCTTAGTTTTATATGTCAACTTGAACAGGCTACCAATATTCTGGAAGTGCACGTGAAGGCATTGGGGATAGAAGTCACTTGTGAATTAGCCTGAGTAAAGCAGGTCGCCCTCCCAAGTGTTGACCTTCATCCAAACAGTTGAAAGTCTGATAGCTTAATGAGTCTAACCATCCAGAGGGTAAGCAGTTCTCCTGGGTGACTACCTGGAGCTGGGCATGGGTCTTTTCCTGCCTTCAGATTTACACGGAAGCATTGGCTTTTCTTCAGCCTCAATCCTTTGGCTTTCAGTCTGGAACCAAAGTGTGATCAGTACTCCTGGGGTTTGGAGAGGTCTCAGTCCTTTGGACTCTGAATGTAATGCTGTCCTTAGCTGTACAATTTAAAATATTATTATAGCAATGAAAGATAAATGTCTTATATATTTCTGTATTTGCATGTGCACTCATGTGTTCTTGCTATATCAAATTAACAGATAGGTCTTGTTGCTTCATTTTGTCATTTGGGCTCAATAAATTTATTATTACAAATATTGACCAGAATAAAATTAGAAATCTAGACCAGTCTCTTAGAATTAAACAGAGTGTATCTCTAATTTTTCAAGTGTGTGTTAGTTCAAGGCTGGATCTTTTTAACCAAATTATCATTGCATAGACTTACCTACCCCATAATACAGAGATTTTAATGAGGTCGCTTATTTATAGATAATTCCCCAAACCACATTTCTACCTCTGAGTTTGGCTTTACATCTTCACCTCTTTCCAGATGATTGTTCAAAACTAATCATGATCCAGATTAAGTGTATCATATCAGTCTCCCGGGAGCTCTGAAGAGATGGCCTAGCAGTTAAGAACTGTCACAGAAGACCCAGATTCAGTTCCTAGCACTCATGTGGCAGCTTGCATCCATCTGTAACTCCTGTTCCAGAGGATGAATCCACTGCCTCTTGGCTTTTGTTGGCAATGTGCACACATTTTGTACATGCATACATACAGGCAAACTCAGGCATATAAAATAAAAATCAATATTTGAGGGGTGGGTGGAGTTGCATGGAGCCAGGCTTTCAGGAAGATGTGTGTTTACCATAACTGTAATACCAATTTGTATGGTTATTGAAAGGATTAAATCTGAGATGTTAACAAAATCCCTTCATGTGTTCTCATCCTGTCCCCTCTAAAATATTTACATATTCTTCAAGATCTACAATAATGTAGACTAAAGACCCTTTTTTCATTTTTTCACTATACAAATTCATTATTCTCACTAAACCATTGTTGATGAATCCATGACAGAACGCACCGTTTCTTATTTGTGTCAGGTTTCTCTTACAGTTCTATTGACCAAAATATGTTCCACCATTTTTGCCTATGAAATGTTTGTTCTTCATGGCTTACCTCAAACACTTGGCATGAGTATATCTAACATTTATTGCTGATCTAGTAAACCAAATATAGTCATTTCTTAGAAATAATGGATAAAAATTTAATTTCTAATCATAAAAAAATCATTTACATCAGGCTTGCTCTTTTTGTTTCACTCATTAGAAATCTCCATTTGATTTTCCAATCCATGTTTAGTCTTTTCTACAGTCTAATCATTTTTCCAGGATAATTTATAAAACAAACATACTGTTGAAGTGTCTGTCCTCTAGGGCTTACATTCCAGTAGGACACTGAGTGAATATGGACTGTCAGTAAAGAAATAAATACACAGAAAAATGACAGGTCATGGCAATTCTAGCTTTTAGTTATCAGGAAAATAGCTCTCAAAACTTCTGTGTTGTAAGGGAAATTACTGGGTTACAGATTGCTATAAATGGAAAGAAAAAGCAGAACTTACTTCAGATTTACCTTCAAAGAATGCCTTTCTCATTTACTGTCCTAGCTTTTAAGTCTTGGAACTGGACTTAGTCATGTTTTTATATTATGAACTCTTGGTCTCCTTTGGTTTCTCTAAAAACAAGATAAATCCCTGGAAACTATTCCTAAAGAAAGGGATGCCTAGCTATAGAATAGCAGTGTTTATTGAATTTATTCTCATAGGTACATAGATTAGAAATATAGTTCCTTCTATTATTGTTGCTAGTTTATAATAACAATATGAATGTGCGTATATAATCACAAACATATGTTACTAAGTCAGATTGAACAAGAACTGTAATTTTTAAATTCAGCTTTTAGTTGAGATGATATGTGGCTTGTGATTTAATGGAAAAGTTTAATTTTTTTTAGTCCAGTAACAGAAAGATGACAATAGTTTCAGAATGTTTACCTCATTTTGTCATTCTGGCCAGTGTTTACCAAATAAGGACAATCAAAAGGCTCACTTATCACTGCCATCATTGGTGTTCACATAGGTTACATGTATTCTGCGTTATAAAATTCCCACAGCTGAAGAAATTCCAGCAGAGACTGTCATGTTTACAGAGTTCACCATGCACACTGCCTGTTTTCAGAGTCCTTGCATCCCTGATGCAGACCCTGTCCCTCATCTTTACCCCGTGAACATGCTGTCTAGTGTGCTCCCCTTGGTTTGCTCCTGGACCCCAGGGCTTCTGCTCCCCACACAGTTCTCCAGCATGCCCGTTGTCTTCAGATAAGGTGACACTAATTCTTTTCAATAGTAGCCACCACATCCCTTCCCACAGACTTCAGGAACTTTCTCTTGTGTTCTTGTGTGAAAGGCTTTTGTCTCTCACCCCATCATTCCTTCTATTCCCTCACAGATAATTTTCAAACCTCCTTTCTTTTCTGTGCTTTCTCCTAAATCTGATTTCTGCTATCACCTGCTTGTGAAAAGAGTAGTTATAACTCCTTGTTTAAGTCCCCAGATGTGTCCTGAGATCTACATTGTCATTTCTCTGGTGTCCTGAGATAGGTTATAAGAGGCAGTGGCACCCACTGCCACTTGTCAGTCCTCATTTGGACTGTTGGAGAAAACGCCTTTTCAAGAGCTTTGCTTGTTTGTGTTTTGGGAATAAGTGGACACAAACTGAGTACAAACACTTACGGTGCATACCTGCCTCTTCTTGCTCTTGCTAAAGGACACCTAGAAAAGAAGCCAGGAAACTGTAGGTTTGGTTGTTTGTAAGAGAGTGAGGCGTGGAGAAAGTGCCGGGAGGCAGCAGTACCTCCCGGGGTTTATCTTTTGGAGAAGTTTCACTTGGGAAATGTATTCATGGTCTAATTTTTTGGTAAAACATTAAATCGGTAAGCACAAGCAGGAAAAAACTGAAACAGTAAAAGTGAAAATAAGCCTCACTCCTTGAGATGAGTGACATCATACTGTGGAGGGTTAGCAGCAAACTAATTCAAGCCTAATTAGAAGCTACCTTGTATTTTTCAAATTCTCCATTAAACATACTATGATGAAATAGCAAATCAAGATGACTGTAATGGTTTTTATGTCAAAGAAAAATAGTAAAAATGTGTCAGAATATTAAAATTGGTGAATTTGGATACAAAATTATTTTAAGGGTTTTAAAGTTTATTCAAATTAATAGCCATCATTTTTTCTTTCGTTTTCCTTTTTATCATGAAATGTGGTAAACATACGAAAGCATATAGGGACTTTGCATTTTTAGCCAAACTTACCTTAAACTATTTTATGTTTGTTTTGGACTGTAATGTAATTGAGCATAAATATGGTATAATCCACTGCTTATTCTCTAATTTTCCCCCTTCCACAAAATGCACTCCCTATCAGAAGGGAGTATGATTTCTTTGTGTGTGTGTTTTAAACCTTGCAGTGTGTGATCCATGCGGTCATCAGAGGTGATGCTACCACCCTGGGCTGCATCGTGTCATATCAAACCTTGCAGCGTGTGATCCATGCGGTCATCAGAGGTGATGCTGCCACCCTGTGCTGCATCGTGTCATATCAAACCTTGCAGCGTGTGATCCATGCGGTCATCAGAGGTGATGCTGCCACCCTGGGCTGCATCGTGTCATATCAAACCTTGCAGCGTGTGATCCATGCGGTCATCAGAGGTGATGCTGCCACCCTGGGCTGCATCGTGTCATATCAAACCTTGCAGCGTGTGATCCATGCGGTCATAAGAGGTGATGCTGCCACCCTGTGCTGCATCGTGTCATATCGAGCACTTGGTTTCCATTGTGTTGCTTTCCCTTAGCGTTACACCTTCGCCATCTGTCTGCCTTCAGGCTTAGTACACTCCTTCATCGTGCGTGAGTGTGCATGTTTCCTAGTTCCGGCATGTAACATCTCACACATGTCCCCTGGGCAGTAAACAGGAGCTTCTCCAGGATTTGTCTTGGGTGGCTTGTAGAATTATCAGGATTGGGAAATTAGTAACACTGGCCACCAACGTTTTAGCTTCATCTTCTGTTTTTCTAATGGGCTTTGCAGTTGTCTTTGTTTTCCTAGCTGGGATTTAACCCATGAGAATGCCAAATGTCTCTGTGGGAGCCTTTAAGATTCTGTGTCTCAGGTCTCCTCGGACTTTCACCGTGAGTTCTAGTATTCGGTTGTCTGACAAACAGCTCCCCTTCTTTCACTGGGTCAGGTAAACTCCAGGACTCTAGACTGTGGGTCAGCTCTTGGTCGGGGAGCTCAGCTCCGCCCTATGTTCTTTTGGCCTACTCCTGATAGTGTTGTAAGTACTTGGTACTCCTTAACCAGCTATTTGAGTTGGGAATTGCTCTTTGCCTTCCTAAGGACTGAAATCATCTTGTTTTCTAAGGAGCTGTGCTTACCACCATGAAATGATGTTTCTGGTGCTCATGGGATTGCTGCTAGTTTACAGTGCAAGGAGAGGCGCTCATAGTCTTGACTACAGCCCTACTTTGCAGGGCATGCTCTGGTCTCCCTGTTTCTTTTCATTTGATTTCCAGCAGTAAGGATCTTCAGTTCTTTGCTTTCTTTTTTATCATAAGAGAAAAAAGTTACTTTTTCTCTTAGTATCACAGTATAATTATACTTCTCATTTTTATTTTATTACCATATATGTATAAAAACAAAGAAATAAGGGTTCTTATACTTTTAATGAGGTTGGTAATTACATAACTAAATGTTTATGAGGCATATTTGCCTCTCTGCCACACTATCAGGAGTGTGTTTTCCCAATATACCGCTATCACAGACATCTAGATTTGGGCTCCCTTACTCTGATTTTGTGGCTTGGAAATCTGTAGTATGCCATTTCTGAGCCTAGTTTCCTTGCCTGAAAGTAGTAATGTATAAGTAATTTTATTGCAGTCTATTAAATTGTGTGTGTGTGTGTGTATCACCACTAATTACTAATTTGTTAGCATGACAGTCAGAAAATTATAACTGTTATATAAATATCAAAACACTTATTTGCATATGTAGACAAATAATTCATTAATAATTTGTTGGTATGTGGAATATATTGTTTGAGATTAAAGCACTTTTTTTCTTCATTTTTGTTGCAGTTGGTTTTTGTGTGGCATTGAGCATCAGACCCAGGGCTGGTATATGCTAGGCAAGTGCTCTACCATTAATCCACACCCTTATCCTGAAGCACTTTCAAGGATAAGAAATGGTGTATTTTATGCTAGTAAAACTTTGCCATAAGTCCTTTTTAAACAAATGACTGGTGTGAAAACATTTAAGACGCATATATAATATATATTTTATATAATACATCTAAAACATATAAATCCATAAATTAGGATTCATGCTTTGTATAACAAAGGCATGATGAATACATGTGTTATTTGCTGGCAGAATGTGCTTGGTTAGCCTGTTTTTAGCTTCATACTTGCAACACGTAATGAAAACATTGGCTCTCCACAGCCCACCAAATATTTGTTTTGCTGCTACTTACTCATTACTGTAGACTAAATAATTTTTCTTGCCTTCAGCAGTATAAATATGGTTTTAGTCCAGACTTTGGTCACTTCAGGCTTAATTTTACATCTGTTCATGCAATGCCCCATGTGTGTCTCATAATAAAATTGTAAATATTTTATCTTCCATTGAACAATGGATGAGTCATTGGGCTCAGGTATACAGAAATAATTCTAGAAGAAAAGGGTAATGGTGTCTGCTGAAATGAAGTGGGGGGAGGGGAGGCTCCAGGCACAGAATGTAGAACTACACTCTTCTAAAGGGAAAAGCAGATCCTGAAACTCTTCAATGTTTAAAACAGGCTATCATGTATGCCTTTCAGTACAAACTGGTGATAGCTGTGGTAAAATGTTCCATCAGTATGGTGATACTGCTTGTTTAAAAAAAAAAAAAAGAAAGAAAAGGAAGAAAAAGACAGAGGCAAAGGGGAAGGTGTAAAATTAATGAATAAAACAGCTGTCACCCCACATCATGTCTATATATATAAATCTTACTAAGGAAAAAATCCTTTTTATAAAAATTTTGATGTTGTTTTCATTTTAATATTATAAAGGAATTGATGTCAGAAATCCTAACAGAGAAAAGCGTTGGTAATTAACATTTACAGAGTGGCAAGCTGCTTGTCATTATGATATGCCGTGAAGGACAGCATATTTCAAAGTTGAGAGTCTGTACGTAGGTCTGCCTCGGTTACTTATCCTCCTGTACTAACCCTGATACCACTTCTTGTGTTTCCCTCTGCCCTCCGGAACCCTTCATCCTGTGTTTACTAATGGCCAGTTTCCTCTCCTAGTCCTAAACATCTGCTCAGCTCTCCATGGCTTTCTTTGGCATGATCTGAGCTGCATATGATCTAGACCGTCCCTGGGGAAGAGTAGAATTTCCTAACTCTAAACAACTGGAAGAAAACTACTGTTGCCCTTGCTACCAACTCACCTGAACCCATGCTGTACTGCACAGCTTGTGCTGCTACAGCTTGAGGTGCTGGGCCAGTTCTTCCAGCAGTGTCTTGCATCCGCCCATCACCTACTTGCAGATGGCATTGTAGCAGTTCTTTCTCTAATCAATCTCCTTTGAAATCTATCAGACCCTATGAACGCTTTCAAAAAACAAACAAACAAACCTAAGTGGGTTTCATAGAAAACCAAAGTCCCTCCACGTGTCTAAGCACTCCAGGTATTTCTGCACCCTCGGCTCCTGCCTTACCGTTCTACCCTCATTTCCTTGTGCTTCTCTCCCACACTGTGTTCTAGGCTCAGCAGCCTCTTGGATCAGAATCGCAGGGAAGGCTCATTTCCTTCCCTGCTCACAACATCAGCCCTAGACTCTCGTGCCCTTCCTGGTCAGCCTCAGTTCCCCGTGGCATTCTCCCTGTGTTACTTATCTCTCACTCATGTTATATGCATCACATGTTGTTCCTTCCCTCGGGAATTTTTTGTCTGTGTTCTTCATTGTTTTCTGCATGTCTATAACAATATCTTACCTTCTCTCAAAAAATTTTGGAAAGTCAGCTGCATAAATGAATATCGACCTAGAGTGACTCTGAGCAGTAGTGTCACTTAGAATTCGAACGTTACGTAGTAGTCCATTGCCAAAAAAAAAAATCAGAATTTGGTAGTGAAAGAGAAGATAGAAGATTACTTAGGCAGTCCACCATGTTTAGCACATGCTCATACTTGAGAAAAATTTGATACATGTTTTTCTTTGTTCCCTCCCTTCATTTATCTATGACGAGAACCATGGGAAGATGGAACAACTGGTATTCACATAAAGCAACTGTGATCAGGAAAGTCTGTTAATGTTTTTCCCCACAGTGTCACCCTGTGGCTGATAGGACATACGTTGCCCAAGAATATATACAACTATAAAGCAAAATCCTGTGCAATAATATTTTGTAAAATATGATATAATCCTTGTAAGTCAAGAAACTAGCCATTTCCCCCAGAAAAATGCCTATCCTATGTCTATAACTTGAAAAGAAATGGACTATATTGGGGATTTTAGGTTTTTTCTGTATTGTGAATTAAATTCTTGTATAATAACTGAGAGGTTAGTCTTACTTACTAGCAGTGTATACTTTTTGCACAATGAAATGGAGGCTGTGTTCCTTCATGGCCAGCTGTTTCCATATTTCACTCCCATCATCCCCTTCTCAGCCAGCAATTACTGCCTTCAGCACCCATTCAGGTACAAGGCCCAGCCAAATACTCAAAATCAAATGTAATGAAGACTGTCAGTAAGATCATAAATTAACTGATTAATCTAAAAACACTGTGATTGTTACTTTTTTTTTTTGTTAGCTTATAGAGAGACAAGAGATATCTGTAAACTCTCTCACTGAGAAGTTATTCCTCGTGATTACAGCGTGCTGGACTCCAGTCCAGCCACTATGTCTGTCGCTGATTATGATGTGAGTCACTGGGTTTCTAAGTCTCCTGTCTCTGTCAGGGACCTGCTGATCATTACACAGATGCTTCATTCACAAAGCCTGTGGAGAACGGCGATGGCCCTCAGACTTAGTGTTTAGTGAAGAAAGCACAGTGGGCACCCTCTTGTGTGAACACGAAGTCGGACATTGAAAGAGATGAAAGCGATGGGCTTTTGCTCTGGGGCTGAACCAAGACATCTGTGTTGAGAAAGAGGTTTATTGAAACTGTTTCGCCTCGCCCTTAGTTTAGCCTGGTAAAACTGTCTCAGGTTTTACTTCTTTTCTGCAATTAGGCAAGCAATTTGATTTCCATCTGCTTTTTATATTGCAGCGTAAGTTGAATGTGGTTTTTGATTGGCATAGTAAGTAGTCAGGCCTGTCACAGACTAGGACTTACTATTTTTGTGTTCAGTTTTTGTCTGATGTTGCTTAATCTGCCTGAAGCACAAAGATCTTAAATCAACTAGAGCTCATCTCAGCTGCGGGTACACACTTTTAGGTGACCATTTAATTCCTCGAGACACGTGGTTCATGCAAGTATTTGAGTAACTTCTTGTACACATTGGCCATTTATTTGACATTCTTTGATTCTTCGTTTTTTAAAACTTAGAAACATTTCTTGTATCAGCAGCCTGTGATAGTCTGTTCCACCCTGGTTTCCACGTATCGTCTTACTGCTGCTTCCTAAAAAGGAAGCGTTCCCTCCAGCCAGCCTGTTCCACCTTGTTTCTCATCAGTAGGTTTGGCACCAGGCCAAGTTCTGTCAACACTATTCCATCAGATAAATAACTGTTGGTAACACAGAGGATGAGGTTGGTGCACTGCGCACCAACACCGACGAGCAGCCTTAACAGCATTCCCGCTACGTCTGCTTAGCCTGCATTCATTGCTCGGCTGGAAGTCTAGTCTAATTTATCTGTACCTTGGTGCTGAGGGTAATTCTTGCCCTTGCAAGTATGAGCATCTCTCTGATAACAGTTGAGTCATTTGAATAAAAATGCATTCTCTCCTGCTGTTTGTTAACGAAACTGTTAATCGGCTTTTGTTTGTGATCTTTAGATAACCATCATTTCAGTAAGCTATAAAGCCTAATCTGAACACAGCAGTTTATCTGCAATCTTATCATCTGTGCTAGTTCACTGTTATTAATAGAACCAGCTCATCTTACGCTCCATATAGCTGAATCCCAGCTCACCAGTGATTTTCCAGAAAGCACAGAATACCCTCCGGCTCTCCTCCGTAGACAGAAATTTGGTGTTATATATAATGTCATCATTGTTGAATTTAAGGATCTCCATTCTGAGCATCGAATCACTAAAGAATCGCCTGTGTTACATGATCAGTTTAGATACGTCTAATCAGCAAACTTGAGTAAAAATTCTTCAATCTTTGAATCACCTGCTTTTGCTATGGTTCTCATCAGTTCTGCCAAGTACTCAGTTTCCAGAGAGATGCATTATTTTAAGGACTTTTATTAACACAGTGTAGATTACAGGGTAGAAAAAGTTTGTTTCATTATAGGCAGTAATTCACTGGTGGAACATAAAAACAATAGTTTGTCTCAATCAGATTGTGTTGTTTTTATTGTTGTTGTTACTATTGTTCAATGGGAAGGCATAGGCCAGAAAATGCTAGTGTATGTCATACAGGGTAAGGGTAAATACTGTTTGTGAATTTTCAATTTTTTTATTGTTAAACAGTATGAAGTTGATGTTTTTGTTGATAGAAAATACTTTGTAATTTTCCAGCCTTAATCTTATTATGCTAGTTTTATATGTAAATACTAAATGTATAAAAATGTATCTGCCTCATGTGTCTAGTCAAAAGAATTCAGCCACCACAGAGTTAGAATAAGTATGTAATAGCACTGTGGTCAGCCCAAAAAATTCCACAGTCATCACTTCACAGTGTTCATTCTTAGTGATCAGTGTTCTGAGTGCTGAGATTTGGTGTGCGTATGTACCAGAGGCATGCGGATCAGCAGGAGTGAGGTCGAGAAGTATCCACTGGGCTAGGTGGATGAATATGAGGTTAGCAACAGTCCAAAATACTTAATTCCATAGACAAAATAAGACATGTTAATCAAAAATTGTCAGTAAGTAGATAGTTCTCTTGAAATGGGTTCAGAAAATAATTTTCAACTTTAATTTGGTTATCAGTGAGATTTTGTTAGGGAAGACTTAAATATCTTACTTTCTAAGTCCATAGTTTTCCAAATGAATTAGATTTCTAAATTAGATTTAGACTGCAGAATTTTGGGATGTCCTGAGATATATAGATATATATGTTCTTTATATTTTTCATTGCATACTCTCCGTATAAGTTCCTAGCCAGAGTCTTAGGTCCTACCATAACCATATTAGCCACTGTGTCTGCTGGGCTATTTTAACAACCTGCTAACAGGCTGCCAACAGATTGCTGTTGCTAATCTCAGAACCTGCCAGCGCATTCTGTGTGTGGCTTTTGTTAAAAAACAAACATGATCATGTGTCAGTCCCTTTCATAAAGTTCTTTAATGGTGTCTCATTTCCTAGTGGGTGAAGCCCTTTGCACAGAACACGGGCCTTCTAGGGCCTGCAGTGTGACTGCCACGCGGATCTCATTGCTCACACTGGGTCCTATGCTCCATACAGACTACATTCTTTAACACTAAAGCCTATCTCACCAATTGGCCTTTGGCCTCATAGCTCCCACTCTTGGAAAGCCCTCAGTATCTAATGAATGCCAGTGTTTAAGTGTTTGTTTAAGATCACTGCTCTAAGATGCCTTTCCTGATGCCTCCTAATTGCCAGACTGCTGGCTTTCAATCTTTTCTGCTTTTTTTTTTTTTTTTTTTGATTTTTCGAGACAGGGTTTCTCTGTGGCTTTGGTTCCTGTCCTGGAACTAGCTCTGTAGACCAGGCTGGCCTCGAACTCACAGAGATCCACCTGCCTCTGCCTCCCGAGTGCTGGGATTAAAGGCATGCGCCACCACCGCCCAGCTCTTTTCTGCATTTTAGAGTCTCCTGAAGCTTCCAAAATCCAGAATGTAAAACCTAGGCATAAGTAATCCAATATGACTTGAATTGTGCTTATTCTAAACTGCAGTGTGCTATAAATGTGACTTAGAAACCAGATTTTAGTCTTAAAACCAAAATTTACTAGTTAGCTTATTAGTAACTATGTTAATTGCATATTGATATAGTATTTTAATTAGATTAAAGATTTTAATTATTAAAATTTCATCTACTTCCTTTTATTTTTAATGTAATTGCTAGACTACTTTAAATTCTACTTGTAGCTTGTATTATAATTCTATTGATAATGCTAATATAGATAAATCATAATTATACTGAACCGTATTTCAGTCAGGAAAGGACTGTTGTCAGGTTTCTCAGAGCAACAAAACTTACAGAATGAATCTGTGTGTGTGTGTGTGTGTGTGTGTGTGTTTACATACATATGGAGAGAGAGAGGGGGGGGGAGGGAGAGAGGGGGGGATTTATTGGAATGACTTACAGGCTGTGTCCAGCTAATCCAACAATGGCTGTCCATGAATGGAAAGTCCAAGAATCCAAGACCTGCCCAGTCTACAAGGCTGGATGTCTCAGCTGGTCTTCAGTGTATGCTGGAGTCCCAGAGAAGTAGGCTTCATGCCAGTGAAGGACTGAATGTGCCAGCAAGGCAAGGGCAAGAGGCAAAGAACAAAAGCTTTCTTTTTCTATGCCCTTATATAGACTTCTAAAAGAAGGTATGGCCCAGATTAAAAACCTGTCTTCCTGCCTCAAGATCATGAATAAAATCATGTGTCTTCCCACTTCAAGATGTGGACTAAGTGTGTGTCTTCCTTTTTTGAAAGTCAGGATTAGAAGTAGATTCACCCACTTTAAAACAAGCAAAAAATCTCTCATAAGTATGCCCTCCATTTTTAGATTGTAGTTCATTCCAGATGTAGCCAAGTTGACCACCGATAATATCTATCACACCTGCATATACCACTAGTTCCATGAGATTACAGAGGAGCGGAAAAACTGTCACTTAGAAATGTGGTAGTTCTGCAAGCTGTTGATAGTTTGTGTGTGACAGCGCAGCCACGTACATAAGACTTGGTGACTATGTTATTTGACTATGAATACATATAACTATGTTATATGTATATACATTTATATGTTATATGTATATATACCATATACATTGTTACTTTAGAATATTTTTTTCTACTTGTAAATTGATGGCAAAAGAGTATGTCATGCTGTTCTCGCAGCAGACCCATGTTTCATGCTTAGCGCTCTATTGATAGCATCTAGAGACCACCTCAGGACTAGGGAGATGGTTCAGTTGGTAAATGCTGCTCAGACATTAGGACCTAAGTTTGATCTCTGGCACCCTTGTCAAAGCCAGCATGTCTGTAACCCCATACTGGAAGGCAGATCCTTGTAGCTCCCTAGTCAGTGTTCCAGTCAGTGAGCTCCAGCTTCAGACCCTGCCTACACACACACACAAATACACACACACACACATACACACACACACACATACACACACATATACACACACACACACACACACACATATACATATATACAGGGCCACATCACATGATTGATATGTACCTCCTAGACTAGTGTGAGTTCCATTTCTTGGCCTTTGGCTAAGACTAAGTGTAGCTTAGTGTAGTAGGCTATGTGGTATGAACACTTATAAAATTGTTCTATACACTTTCATACCCCAATACAAAAGGGGAAGAAGACAAAAGACTGCTTTAACATGATACAAAGGACAACTTTAACAGTTACTTGCTTCAACACTTGAGACATCAAGTCATTAATCCTTGAGAAAAGCATTTTGTTGTTTAAGCAGTGAACCCACCATAGACCAAGTATCCTGAAGGCAGCCACTCCCTAAGTCAGACCTATTTCAAAAGAAGGAGCTTGAATTTCCTGACTTTTGGTCAGGGTGGAGTGGATCTACGTGTCTGGGTCATCTTAATGTTGAAAACACCAAGTAACCACACCCTAGGTCAGGGTGTATAGCCACACTCGTCAACAACCTTGGGCAAACTAAAACTCACTGACCTTCAGGCAAGGTGGAAATAGGCTCGATTTGAGGCCTCCAGGGTGTGGCATGTATCAAAGCACTTCTTTCCTTCTTAATAACTAAATATTATTATATACTTGTCTTATATTCTGAATATCTGGAAATTGATAGACAGGTGGGTTGTAAAATACATTTGAGATATTTCAAGTTTATGGATTGTATATATATTCTTATTCATGAGTTGTTGCTGGTGTTGTATACTATTTATGACGGTCAAAAAAGTATAAAAAATATAGTAGAAAGTAAGTAATATTTCAACATTTTCTTTCCATCTCTCAGTGGGTCATCTTCTGCGCTAGAAGGCCCTTTCTTATATACAGTTCTAGGCTACTGGTTCCGGTGAGTAAATGTAGCTAAACAGACAGATAGCTAGGATACAGCCTGCAAGCACATGCAGATGAGAGCAAGAGGGATACAGTTTCTAGTAAGTGTGTGTCTGCAACACAGGGTAGAAAAGGTGTGAAATCTGGTATTTAGTCATCTCTACTCTTCCTCTACCAAAATAATTTAAAGAACAGGGCAGGAGACCTCCTGGCTCTTGAGTACCTAGGAGAGACTGTTACATGAGAGCATGTTCCACAGTGTGATCTGTGGTGTCTTGCTGCTCTTTGGCAGTGTGTACTAGGCACAGTGTTACCATACCTTATCCCTAGACCTTGGACTCCCTTCAGATGATCCAAGCCAAGAATCAGCAGCCTTGCTTTCCTTTTTTCCACTCCTCTGGTTATTTCTGCACATCTTAGCTCAGCACCATTGAAGACTTCAGGAGACATGAGTCAACTATAGGAAAACAACATCAAAAAGAAATCTTTTATGTTATGCCCACTACAAAACTCACTGAAATTCCTCATACTTTACTCCATGTTCTACTAAGTTGCCATGTGAGGCATCTATAGAAGAATAATTGTGTTTATTTTCACTCACTTGGGTGTGGTTGAAGGGAAAATAATTTCAGAATTTACTCTGCTTTTGCCAAAGATTTTGCTAGTCTGTGGCATGGATTTCATGAGGGTGCTGGGTGAGGACTGGGAAAGAATAGAATAAACTTGGCTACTCAGAAATAGTTCTCAAGGTTGCCTTACTTATTTTTCTGTCATTCACACTGTTATTAATCTGTGTGACTTAATGTATTAACTACATGCCATGAAGACAGTATTAATTAGTAGTATTTTCTCATCTGAAAATGGAGACAAAACATTTGCAGAACAAACCTGGAACCTTGAGAGGCTGCTAACCCCAAATATTCAATCCCATCCACTCATTTTGTTCTTTTTGTTTAGTGACTAAGCCAAAGATTTTTTTAATTAATCAGTGTAAATGTGACTCTAATTATGTTCTAATCCAAAATAAAAGAGTAAGTGTGTCATTTATAAAGATGCATGAATCACCCAAGGCCATGGTAGGTCCCCTGGCAGGTGGCCTGAGCCCTCAGTGGGAGTAGACAGATGTGCCCTGTAGAGAAAGTTGGGGTGTAAGAGTTTATTTAGTGGGTTTTGGAAGGGGAAGGGAGAGGGGAAGGGGAGAAGAGGGGAGAAGAGAGAGAGGCAGAAACTGCCTCTCCAGAAGAAGGGATGAGGGAGCTCTGCTTGCCTTGGCAGAAGAGGGAGGTTGGGAGTAGACAGGGCTTGTCTCTTAAAGGTACAGGATACCCAGGTTACAGACCAGGCCAGCAGATTACATTCCCATCTTTTTCTTATAATAAAAGGCAGGGAAGTAGGCATTATAGGTTGAAGGAATTGGATTGGCGGATTCTCAAGACTGCTTCCTGCTTATTAGTGGGCGTCAAAGTTTTTCATGTGGTAGGGGCTCAGAAAGCTGGGTGCTGATCACATCCTGGTGTAGCTGGACACTTTACTCCTCTCCATGATTCATAGTGTGGAACTGTCCAGGGTCTCTTGGACTTGGCAAGGTGTTGGAAGAGCAGAGGACCAAGTTAAGTTTAGGAAGAAAAAAAAAATTTCAGGACCAGGGAATTGAGAGGGTGTATCTGACCTGTTTAAGGTGCATCCTTTAATTCGACTCCCTGGAACTCACAAGAATTTTTGAGTTTGTGAAAATATAAGTTTTAGACATTTATTGTGTAAACAGCAGCATATTTATGTCAGAATGACTGTGACAGGTGTTTTTGTACAAGGAAAAGTATCTTTAAGACTATGAAAGACAACATGAGAGAGAAATTTGATAACTTGTATTTATCCTCATACCTTTATAACTTGCAGGTACACATTTTAGTAACTTGCATTTATATATCTTAACACTATAAAAGACAGCATGAGAGAGAAATTTGGGGTAATAGACCAGGCCAGCAGATTACAGTGAGAAATATTTCACTTCGCCAAGAAAGAGTGTAAGATTGCTTTAATGGCAATTCTGTTTACAGAACTTACCAGACAAACCCAAATAATCCTCCACATTAAAGTATTAATTCATGCTCTTTCAAAACAAGCTGTTTCAATTTTTTTTCCTTTTACCTAGAAAGTATGTTTTGTAATACTTTAATTTGGAGACTTTAATTTGACAAGCCACCTTGATGAGCAATATATTTCTATTACATCTTTTTTAATGAACATGTGTTGACTATATATAATAGGTTTCCTTATGACATTTTATACACACCCAATATCTTTTATCATAGTCACTCATTACCCTCTCCTGCTCCCGCTCTGTTCCTGCTAATCCTCTTCCTCATCCCACCTAGTCCCTTTCAATTATTTATTTATTTTGAATGAGTTTTGTTATGAATGCTCACAGGTCCTAGATGAGGAATTATTTATAGGACCATGGTCTTCCCTAGTGACCATTAAGTATATACTCAGGGATGGGTGAGGTGAGGTCTCGTGAGCACCTCCCCCAGTTTCTATTATGGACCTCTAGGTCCTGAGAAGGGGATAGCTTGGGGGCCTTTCTTACCCTTTTTCCTCCTTCCCTCATGACAGACCCAATCTCGCACAGAGATTGTGCCTGTAGTCTTCAATGTTGTGGCATCAGGACTGAAATGTCGTATTTCATAGGACAGAGGTGTCACACTCTCAAACAGCATTCTGCAGCACTCCACTCTTTCCTTGACTCCTTACTTTCTTTTCACCCTGTCTTCTGTGAAAATCCTGAGCCTTGGAAATCCCTGTCGTAGCTAAACATATCAACAGTCACGTTTCTTAGCACTTTGACCAGTTATGGGTCTTTGTAGTTACCGCTGCCCACTGTGAAAAGGAGCACTAATCTGTAGGCTTAAATGTAATTATTTAGGTGGCAATTTGATGGTCACACCTTGCCCACTTAGCAAAGCAGCAGCAGCACTAGGCCTACGGACTCCCCAACCACAGGCTTTTGACCAAGTGCAAGATGTGTATTTCCTCCTGTAAAGTAGACATCAAATCTGGTCAAAGAATGACTGCTTATGCTCCTTTGTGACATGGCGCTCTTGCAGCAGTGGCACTTCAGCTGAGTAGGACTTTGGATGACAGTTTTCCCTCAGAAGTATGCATAGAACCTTCTGACACTCTGAAAAACTAACCAATAAGGAAGAGGTTTCTATCTCAGCCCCAGCTTGATTTCATGTCCTATAACCAAAGCATAAAGTGTCTTCAGCAGAAGGATTCTGCCATCTACTTTTGACAGAAAACCAACGCCAAGACAAATACTTATATTACTTGTATTGTTTGTGGGGGGGGTGGTGGCAGGGTCAGAGGCCTCCCTAACAAATCTTATAGGGAAGTAGCCTATCCGGTGCTGGAATTTTCACTTAGCCTATCATTTCTGGGAACAACGTTACTCGTCTATGTAGGTTACTTTCATTTAAACTTCAGGAAGTTTGATTGGTAAGGGAGGGGGCTTTTCTTTGTTTATTTTCATCAGCTCTCCCATTATCAGGACTCTTTTTAGTATTTTTAATAGTTCCTTAGTTTTGGTTGATCCTTTCCTGGCCAGCAGTCTAGCTTTTAAAACTTCCTAGGAAATGCTTGGAGACAATCAATAACCCTAAAAGGGCTTGGTTAGCACAGCTTCCAGGTTCAGGACCAGGGAAGTATCAGCTTAGGTCACCTCTCCATTCTGCCCTTCCCCTTCTCCTTTTTACTTCCCCTAGATGGAGTCTCACATTTTTGTCAAAGGGACCTCAAACTGCTGGGCTCAGGCCGTCCTGAGCTGGGTCTACAGACCCCCACTACTGTACCGAGTTCCACTTCTCTTGCAATCTGTCTTCCTAGGATGCATTTCCATTAAACGGTCACTTGCCTTTACAACATTTACTGATCTGCTCAGATAGACTGTATCCAGTGCTGGATAACTGAGGCACTCTTTGGATCGTAAACATAAGCTAATGAAAAAGAAACAGCCTTTCCCTTAGGAAACTCACCTGTGGTGGCCTCGGAGTGATGGACACTCAGGCATCATACACTTCTCCAGCTTTCAGCCTTTACTGAATGGATAGGTTTCCAAGTGGAACACTGTGGCCCTTGCAGTGCACCCGGTTCCCGGTTGTAATTCAGTGAGTCGTACCTCAAGCTCTCACTCAGGGCACTGTCTATGAAAAAGCTCACTATAAACAGAAAATGGGAATGGTGAAGCCTGTTCTACCAGCCGGGGTTCCAGCAAGAACGCTTGGTATATGAAGCAAGTTCAGAATTATAGGAAAACCTCATGGTAGGCTGTTCTACATCTGAGCATCCATATGTATAGAAATATAAATTCATTTTGATCATTTCACAAAGGAATTTTTAACATTTCTTCCCCTTAGACTTTTATTGGTGCCTTAAAAATAAGATTGAATATACAGAAATATATTTTATTCTAACATGTATGTACTGAAATGAAAAATTGTATCTACTTTCTGCTTCTTCAAGTGAGTTTTAATTATTTGAAAGGAGTTATGACTATAAAAATTGCTTATAGCTGTAAAATACAGTGTCTATTACTCACTGCCAAATAATAATACCTCATATTTATATAACACGAACACTGTGCAGAGTCCTGCCACAGCCTTCATTACATTACAGTTCGCTCTTACCCATCCTGAGAAGCAATCTAACCAAGGAGGGTTTCCACTTTGCAAATGAAGAGTCCAAACCATTAAAGATCTTTAGTGCCTACCCTAGCTTGCTAGTGCACTTCAGAAGTCAGACTTTTACCAAGAGCTTGTTCTACTATAAAACTGCAGAGCACAGTTTCCTTTAGAATAAACGAGCCATGGACCTATTGCTGGGTGCTCAGCTCAGCAAACTGAGTGCTTACCTGCAATACACAGCATCAGCCCAAGCTAAGCAGAGTGAGCCCTGCTCCACCCACCCTCCAAACCCAGCTTCCAGAAGGACATTTGGACACAGTCACTTATCAGAGGTGGCAGCAGTTTGGTGACTTTTCCCTCCATCTCACAATTTAATTTGTTAGGGCTCTCACTAACCATGGAGACTAGGGAAGACCAGTGCATGTGAACTGAGTTCATAGGGAGGAGACACTGTCCAAGCAGGTAACTTATTCAGAGATAGTAAAGTGGAGCCAGAAGCAGCTGTGGTTTCTCTTTTAGACTATAGTATTCTGAAAACGCTGGAGAAAAATAGCTTTACCTAAAGTAGGAAAAAATTTGGAAGCTCTCTCTCTCTCTCTCTCTCTCTCTCTCTCTCTCTCTCTCTCTCTCTCTCTTTCTGTCTCTCTCTCTCTCTGTGTGTGTGTGTGTGTGTGTGTGTGTGTCCCTCCCTTCTTCTCTCCTTTCCTCCCCTCCCTGTCTTCCTCCCCCTGTCATCCCCCTCCTTTTTTCTGGACTCTCTTAAGGCTAAACCACTGATGAAAAGAATTGTGGGTAAGAAACTTGGAACTGTAGTCCCATCGACAACCTTAAGCTAGAGCTATAATTTTTAAAATATCCCTTTAAATCATTCTGGGGTTTTACAAAAGACTCCACACATTTCAGAATGGCTTCTTGAAGTGTTGGCCCAGACTACATGACCGCCTGTCTTTCAGCAAGTCTCGGTTCCTTGACTTAGCGCTTTTGTGATCACATTTTTCCTTCATTTTCTCTTCCCCATCTTATTCACTCATTCTTCGTTTTCAAAGAATGACCCCCCCACTTTCTTGTGTGCATCTTGCACTGAGTCATCCTAACCCGTGGCTCTGTTGCCCCTTGCATCTACTCTGGCTAAATTTTACTTCTCCTTCGAGGCCCATTTTGCTCCCTCATTCTCTGTCTTTCCCTCTCACTCAGCTACAAGAATTTCCCAAAGGCTTCCTCAAAACCTCTTGTGTCGCTTGCCCCAGCCCAGTTGGTAGGGTATGTCCAGTGTACAGACATTTCCTGTCAGGAGCTAGCACTGTTTCCTTCTTCCCTGCAC
This sequence comes from Microtus pennsylvanicus, assembly GCF_037038515.1. Taxonomy (NCBI): domain Eukaryota; kingdom Metazoa; phylum Chordata; class Mammalia; order Rodentia; family Cricetidae; genus Microtus; species Microtus pennsylvanicus. The sequence goes on from NC_134584.1 coordinate 46,187,025, forward strand.
CACCAGAACTAATAGAAAATCAGTGGCTTTGAAGTTTGAAAGCCCTGATTTCAAACCTTTGTCTTGCATCTATTGGCCCTCTAACCTAAGGCAGGAGGCTGAACCTCTCCGCACCTCTGCTTCCACGAACACAGTCGGGATAAGAATGCCCCTTCTGTCGCAGCATAGAATGAAGTAAGAGAGCACAGGCAGTCTTCTTAGAACTGTGTCTCTGTCACACCAGGTCCCCATCCAGTGTGGATGGTAGTTGCTGTATTTTAGAGCTCACTTTATTGCTTCAGTTTCTCCAGTCACATAGAAGTAATGAAAGCCTGGGCATACCCACTGCAAGGATTTGCTATGTGGAGAGTGTTGTCTCTTGCATTAATAGAAACAGTAGAGCCTTCCTTTAAGGACACTAAAACCATACATATTCTGCAGTGTTTTAATATGCTGGGATAAGACCGTAGCTGGAGGCTACTCTAATTAGCGATTCTGGAGTTCAGAGGGCCTTTTTTTTTCTTTTTTCTTTTTTTGGTTTTTCAAGACAGGGTTTCTCTGTGTAACTTTGGAGACTGTTGTCCTGGAATTCACTCTGTAGTCCAGGCTGGCCTCGAACTCACAGAGATCCGCCTGCCTCTGCCACCCCTGTGCTGGGATTAAAGGCGTGCGCCACCACCACAGTTAGTTAGTGATTCCTTTTAGTCCTTCTAGTTGGCTTCAGAAATCTTTTTATCTTGAACCTTTTTGGTTTTGGTTGTGGTTTTTTCTTTCTCCTACAATGTTACATATATAAATTGTAGTTTCTTCATTCAGAATAGTAGGGTAACATGGTGATGTTGTCGAAATGACTGTTGAACTGTAAGAACTGTGGGTCACTCCGTCTGGAGAAGTACCAAGGGTTCTCTGTAGAGGGTCTGTGAGAGCATCAGTCAACATTTGCGGAGAATGCAAACTGAACAGAAGCAACAAACTATAGCTGATAAGTAGAAAGCTGAATCCTCTCATGGTAAAGCTCAGTAATTCTCAGTAAGCCTTGCTAGTCAATTGTATGTTACAGTTCTTTCTTAGAATCGTTAAGAATGGAGAAATATGGGAAAGGGTGAAGTAAATCCACTACTTAGTAAGGGATAAAACCCAATTTAACAGGTTTGTTCAGAATCCATCCTTACTGATTCAAGATTTCTCTACAGTTCTAGGGAACTCAAGGCCTTGTGCAGTTATCATTAAACTATATTCCTAACCCTTTACTTTTTCTCCCTGACAGGGCTGAACTTGAGCTACTTTATTTCCTGGCTGAGTTTCCCAATTATTGTGATTATAAGCATTCACAACTTCACCCCTCTTTCCCTATTTTTTTAATACAGTAATATGACCAAAATCCATTTAAATAGATTTTAGTATGGTATTTTATGGTAGCCTCAATTAAGTGCTCTTATAACTATAAATTGTTACCAAAATAGCTCTTACTTGAATTATAAACCCAACAAAGTAATATGATCCCAGCATGGAGGGGCAGAGATAGGCTGATCGCGAGAGCTGGGTCAGTGAACAATATAATATGTTTAGTCAGACCATGTCTCGAAAATAAGGTAGGACAGAAAGATGTTTTGTGGCTAAAAGTGCTTGCTGCCAAACCAAAGACCTTGACATTCTTGTGGAGAACAGAACCAAGTCCTGCAAACTGCTCACTGACCTATACTTGTGCACCGTGGCCCGTGCACTCTCTCTCACACAGAAAATAAATGCATGTGATAAAAACAATTCAATAACTTGCTTTCTGGAGTTCTCAGTTTAGCACATTAGCTTCTTTAGGACTCATTTTCTCCATCTGTAAAATAAGCAGATGCCTAAGGACTTTGAGCGTTCATGTTTCATGTTGTGATTCTGGAGTCAGTTATCTGACCCATAATTTAAAAAGTGAAGATGAGGCTTTGACTATGACACAAATGTGCAGAAGTCCTAGATCTGATTCTATAAATGCCTAATGGAAAATACAGCTGGAGGTCAGTGAGTTTTATACTTTATAGTCCAACTGGAATCCAGTCTGAGAATCTGCATACATTTTAGCTCTGTTGTTCTCAGAAACTTGTTACCTGCACACTTCTTAAATTAGCTGATAGAAAAGCACAAAGGCAATCATTCTGTGTTATTTAGGAATTATTGTTTGATTGAGGGAGATGTTATGGTGCAAGCAAGAAACCTGGATCTGGAAAATTCCCAGGAATCTACAAGGATGACTCCAGCTAAGACCCTAAGCAATAGAAGAGAGGGTGCCTCAACTGGCCTTGCCCTGTAGTCAGACCAATGAATATCTTAAATGTCACCGTAGAACCTTCATCCAGCAACTGATGGAAACAGAGGCAGAGACCCGCAGCAGAGCACTGGACTGAGCTCTCAAACTCCAGTTAAAGAGAGGGAAGAGTGAGAATATTAGCAAAGAGGTCAAGACCATGATGGGTACCCCCACTGAAACAGCTTACCTGAGCTAATGGGAGCTCACCAACTCCAGCCAGACAGGGAAAAAAAACAGCATAGGTCCCTATAGCTGGGCAGACTCCGGGTCCACTGGCGGTGGCACCAGGATTTACCCCTACTGCTTGTACTGGCTTTTTGGAAACCTATTCTCTTTGGGTGGATACCTTGCTCAGCCTAGATATAGTAGGGAGGGCCTTAGACATTCCCCAAAGCAATGTACCTTACCTTCTCTGAGGAGTAGATGGGGGATAGGTGGAGGGGATGGAAACAAGGGAGGAAGTGGGAACTGGGATTGGTATGTAAAATGAAAAAAAAAAGATAGTTTGTTTTCTCGATTTTTTTTTTAAAAAAAAAAAAGCCCCTAAATACTATGAAGCAGTGAGGCTAAGTATAGAAGGGGGGAAATAGAACTTCTAAATAAGATGGGCTTAAACTTGTTTAATATCAGTATTGAGATAGTTCAGTGTTCAGATATATTTCAAGTAACCCCTAAATTCTTCAACCGCTTTGACTGAATTTCATGAAACTGCAGGGGCTTATTGACCACCAGATGGAGCCAGTATTGTTTCATCGTAGCATGAAAATACCCAGCCTCTGTATACAATGAAATTGACAAAATAAGTTTCAGTCATAGTTAAGTCAACTTGCTGTCTAGTTTTTGTGAATGTGTGTATATACAGAAGACACTACTTATTAAATTATTTTTATTATTATAATCCTAACATGTATCTTTTAGACAAGGTAAGGATTTATATTCCGGTCACATAATAAATAATATTTGTCTTAATTATGAAAAATGACAGTAAATAATGTACTGCATTGTGTAGTCATCTAGATATCACAGGTACTTTCTATCATTTCCATAATAGGTTTTCAAAAGAAAAAAAGAACAGTCGTTATGGCTGGGATGGGAGAAATATGTCTCTTATCCCCAGCAGCTTCTTAAGGAAAAAGGTAAAGATGATGAATCTTACAACTCCTGCAGAGATTCTACCCAGAGCACTTGGTTTCTGTGGGCCTTCATCACTGATAACTGCTTCAAGTTCCCCATCCATTTAGCAATGGTATTAAATCCCATATTTCTTTACAGCTGAATTTAATTAGACCACTAACTATTGAAAAAGTCTGCTTTTTTTTTTTTTTTTTTTTTTTTGCTTTTTCGAGACAGGGTTTCTCTGTGGTTTTGGAGCCTGTCCTGGAACTAGCTCTTGTAGACCAGGCTGGTCTTGAACTCACAGAGATCCGTCTACCTCTGCCTCCCGAGTGCTGGGATTAAAGGCATGTGCCACCACCACCCGGCTAGTCTGCATATTTTGGAGCCCTAGGACCTTTAACAACCCTCAGAGACCTATCCCATCGAGTAAAACTAAGGAATTCTGTAGGCATTGTTATAATTCAGTACCTTAAAATGATTCTCTGTCCCTTTTGCTACCCTTCCTTGAGCACCTAATACAGCACAAGGCCTCTGCAAGGCCAGGAATAGGCTGTGCTTCAGAAGGAAGCGGTCACCATACAGTCCCTTTGGAGTTGTGGGGTCTGATGCGTGGTTGAGGGAAGGGGAGCTGTGATGGGGGAGTCAAGGAAAGGCGTAAGGAATTGTTTGGAGGCAGAAATCACTGTTCTTGTACTCTTTCCTTGTCCGTTGAGCCGTATATTTGAAACTAGAGGGGAATACAGGACCTCTTTTTTAATTAATTTATCTTTATTTTATGTGCATTGGTATTTTGCCTGCATGTTTGTCTGGGAGTGTTGGATTTCCCTAAACTGAAGTTACAGACAGTTGTGAGTTGTCACATGGATGCTGGGAATTGAACCTGGGTCCTCTGGAAGAGCAATCAGTGCTCTTAACCACTGAACCATCTCTCCAGTCCCACGGGGCCTCTTTTCTGTATTCAATTTTATTTACTAGAATATGGTTGTATTACCTGATGCCTTTGCATGTTCAATTATAACTCCTTTTTGATTGTGTGTCTCTCTCCCTCTCTTTGTCTCTCACACATACATACACACAAGCAACTAAACTAATTAAGAGCATATTGTTTTAGAGCATGGGATTACACTCCACCCCCAGTTTAGTATCTATGAGAACTTGATTAAGTCTTCTGGTACCTTATACCATTCAGCAAAATGGAATTAATAGCATGCCTTTCTTGATGGTAAGGATTAAGAACATAATTCACTTATAGTATTTGGCATATAGTGAGTCTTTACTTTAAATGTTTACTGTTGTGTTAGTTATTTTCAAGGGTGGCACACTTTTCCTGGATTTAAGTTCTAGTAAATTAAAATCTTGATGAAAAAATATTTTGTCATTTTTAGACTGATGATAAACATAGCTGCACATAGGTAGCAGTCTATCCCTTTGGTCATTCAAATTTATTTACTGCTATTATGTCATCACCTTCATTTACATAAAAGGTTTTACTTATTATGGAAATTTCACAAAATACTTTTTTGAGGTGATGGATGCAGTGCCACTTAAGACCATTTATAAGCAGGCTTCTGGCCAGGCAGTGGTGGCGAATGCCTTTAATCCCAGCACTTGGGAGGCACAAGGCCAGCCTAGTCTTCAGAGCAAGTTCCAGGACAGGCTCCAAAGCGACAGAGATATCCTGTCTTGGAAAACAAAAAATAAAAAAACAAACAAAAAGAAAACAAAATGGGCTTCTGGCATATAGAAGCCACTAAATACATGTTTGGTGATGGTTGGTTGGTTGGCTGGTTGCATGCTTGCTGAACTACTTGCTTGATGCATGCTCACTTGCTTGATGCTTGCTTGGTTTAATGAATACATAAGCTTGGCCAGAGCTGCTAGTAGCTTCTTGAGTCTCAGAGCTATAGAAAGCACAAACTCTACCTGTAGAATGAAGTCTGTGCGTAGATATCATCAGTGCATTTGCTAGTAGACGAGAAATCCAAATGGAACAAAGATTAAAGTTACTGACTAGTTTGTAGAGGAAGGGTTATGACTGGCAGAAACAAAGGTATTTGTACTGTTATTATAGTTGGATTCTAAGTTGTAGCTGCGGCCTCACATGGAGCACTAGGTAAAGAACTTTACTTACTAGGGTGTGGTCCTAGTGTTGCTGGATGCTCACCTCCCCAAGCCCCTTCAATATCTGACTTGACTCTGTCTCAGAGATCACTAATAGTTTTACATTTTTTATTCTAATGCTATAACAAGAAATATTTATACTTTCTAGAATAATGGTATTCTACATATGCATTCAGTTTTGATGCTTGCATTATAGTAAGTAGCTTGATTTCTTACTCTTTTACCCTTCACATTCCTTTCAAAACATCTCTTTGAGCATTAGGCAACTGAATGTTCTGAACTTTTAGTTTTAATTTAAAACCTCAAGGATACTGTAGGTCTCTTATTTCATAGACCTGGACTCTGCCTGTCATCACTAGATCTTATTGTGACATCCTATACTGATGGTGGTTCTTTTTCTCATTTGTAAAATGAGTTTTTGGACACTTCCTTCATTGCTACCAAAAGTACCTCAACTTGGTGGCTACCATGCAGCAGGTCTTTTACAAATGTTCTCTCTTTCTACCCTAAATACTGGTCTATAAGTAGCCATACTGTATTACTGAATCATGATCCAATATAATAACTTAATAAAATATAGACCACTCTAGAAACTAAATGGTTTTTAATTTCTTAAGTATTTTATTCTCCAGTTTTGTATTATTAGAAACATCCAATTGCTTATTCAATTTTTGTTTGCTCAGGGTACTCAAACATGTAGGAAGCAAATGCACTGCTTCTGTTCTGGCAGCTGTCACACACTCCATTCTCCTACACAAATATGGAAGTGCTAGATACAGTATGGCCCAACTCCACTTAGGCAGTGCTTATGAGGAAAGCTGGGGAAGGGAGAGACAGAAAGAAGGGGGGGGGTTGGTACCAGGAACAGACGGAAGTAGAACCAGAATGTCAAGTGAGCCAGCTGCTGCTAGACACTGGGGATGCCGGACCCAGATGTATGCCCTGATAGTTAATTCTAGTAGCTCGAAGTTGAAGCTTTAATCTCATAGTTGAACAGAATATGCAGTCTTGGGTTAGACAGATCCAGAAAAAGTGTCCACCTTGCCAGGGAGGTCACCAAAAACTAGCTTGGTTCTTTTTCATAACTATGAAGGGGAGGAAAAAGAAAGTTTCTCACTAAAAACAAAACAAAAAAACTAAAATAAGACTCTAAGCCTCCAGTAGACATGATTATAAAGTCTGACCACCTATGTGGTATAGTAATGTTAAGTCAAAATGTCAAAAGATAGCCGTGAGCCAATAGAATATCTTTATTATCTTGGAGAAACATATGCAAAGGAACTTTTACACAATAATGTGCCAAAAATTTCCTATGGAGTATGATAAAAGTACATACATGACTGAAATAAACTCATCTTAGAAACAGAGAAATTACCTCTGTAGGTAGAGCTGGAAGGCATAGCTAAAGGACCCGAGAGTCTGTTTTAATAGCTTGAGAGGTTGTTTAAGAATATACAATTATTTTAAAAAATAAATGAATTTGAAAAAGAGCCAAATAAAACTTCTATAAATTAATAAAAAATATAGCTATTTAAGTCAGTATCTAAGTAGGTGATTCAAATACTGATTAGATATAACTAAACAGAGACTTGATGAGTTGGAATTCAGAACTAAGAAAATTAATCTGTTTACTAATGAGAACTGAAAACATGGAAAATAAATGTTCCATGACTCTCTGAGTATCCATAGTATATCATCTTTGTATGAATATGGACACAACACACACACCATTACAAAGTGAATGAGTTGACAGCATTTGTATAAAGATTCCTTTACCTTTAGCTGAGCTTGTAAAAGTGTTTGAGCTATAGTTTCCAGTCAGACTGGGCTCAATCCTGGTGTCCCAGACCTATATACTGAAGCATCTGCAGTCCCTGCAGCAATCTCAAGCCGTTTATCTTCCTGACTAGAAATGAAAGCAGAAGGAAAAGACACCCTTAAGACAAGTGATGTTAAGATCAATTGATTTAGTTAATTAATTAATTATTTTTAAAATTACCTCACTTCAGTAAACAAAGAACTAGAATAGCCAGAGAGTATATCTTGAAGGCAATATGCCTACCTAGACTTGTCTGATGCTGATGATTTAGAATTACTCATTTGTAGAAAATAAAATGGCATATGATGAATTTGATTAGGTCTTTATATTTGGTCTAGTATGTTTCCCACATAAAAAAAAATAGTGGCCAAAAAAAATAGTGGCCAGCTTATTTTAATTCCTTTTTTTAAAGAATTTATTTTTATTTTATATGTGTGAGTGTTTGCCTGCATGTATGCATTTGTGCCGTGTGCAGTGCCTACTCTCTGTGGAGGCCAGAAGGCAGTATCGAATCATCTGGAACTGGAATAATGATGGTTGTAAGCAGCTGTGTTGGTGCTGGGAACCTAGCCTGGGTCTTCTGGAAGAACAAACAGCAAATGTTCTCAAATGCTGAACCATCTCTCCTGCCCAGTTATATTAATTCTTGACCCAAAGCTGACTTTCATCTTTAAACCTTTTTTTTGCCATTGGAAAACAGGTCAAATAAGTTATGTAACAAATCTTTTCTGCCTTTAATTTCTATGAACATATTCAACAAAATCTTGTCATTATTTCCTGTGCTTGTAAGAGATGGAATTTATCAGCAAATTTATATTTCTGAGAAGACACTCATTTACTGTGAAACAGTTGTAAATATTAATTTTGGCACGAAAATTGCTTTTATAAGAATTAAAGATTTTAAATACTACTTTGGGGGATATGTAGGTAATTTTTCAGCTGTTGAAATGATTTTGTTTACGGACTTTAGTTTAAAACTAAAGTCCGTAAACATTTAAAAATCTTTTAAATGTTTAAAAGGAAATACCATTTCCATAAAATATAATCTTTCTCAGTATATCTCAGAAAATAACATTTAATAGTATATTATATTTTAATTACTTGGAGGGAAGTCAAAACAGCTAATGTAGGAGGAAGCCAGGGGAATCCTACATCAAGCTAATCCTTTTCTGTAGAGATTGTTCAATGATTAAGATCACTGGCTGCTCTTGCAGAGGACCTATGATCGAGTTCTAGCACACCCACATGACTGCTCAAACTGTCTGTAAAACTAGTTCCAGGAAATCCAATGGACTCGTCTGGCCTCTGTGAGTGTGAGGCATGCAGTGGTACGGGCTTACTGCAGACATACAAACAAAGCAACATTAAGTTGCCCTTCAGAAGTACTTTAAGCACATCTGTCTTTATTTTATATCTGTGTAAGAAAATTATCACAAGAGAAAATCAGACTAAGCCAAAGTGCAACATGTGTCACTGCTAAAATTGTTCTAGAAATAAGCAGATTAGCGAGGCCACCCTTAAAACACCCTGCGGGGCCCAGCTGCCTGACTTGCCCTAACCCCAAACTCAGGGAATTCATCTGTGTTCTCAGTTCCTACTAGTCTACTGTAAATAGAAAGCAATGGGATATTTTCTTACTTCTATTGAGATTATTCAGCATATCATTATTAAAAACACTAATTAAATTAGAGTAAATGACCAAATAAACACAGTTAAGCACTAAGAACCTCCAAAATGCATTCAGATAGTCAAGCCCAAAGTAGTTAGTTATAGCTGAAGAATGTAGCTTCTGTGCTACCAAAGAATCTGTGGGTCCTTCTAGAACATTCTTAAGGGATGGGGAGCATTTACAGCTGTGTTAGGTTATAGCCTGTGGTTTACCTATTTAACCCCAAGGTCCCAAGCATTCACATTCTTAGTTCTCATTACAAAAGCCAGTAAATTATATTAAAAGTCAAAGTGCTTTTACTTGTGACTAGAGAGTTAAAAGTCTAGTTTTTACAGTTTCCCTCTTCGGAAGCCAAAAGCTGTAGTCAAGATAAGATTACAGTCCAGGACTGTGTTGAATCCTGGTTGCTTTAGCAATTGGGGGAGAGGTGGTAGTCTAGAGTCCTTCATCGTTTCAGTGTGTCGTTGAAAACTGTTGAACTGGAGCCTTCCTGAGAATGGATGTAGTTACAGGGGATAAGTGCAAGAAATGCTAGAGACCACACTTAAATGCCAGAGGGGGGGGGAGAAAGGGGGGATAGGAGAGAGAGAGAAAAGGGGGGAGAGGAGAGAGAGCGATGGCTGTTGTTTGACCTGGAATAATTTAAATAATGGTGAGAAGTCCCACAGTTTTTTTTGTTGTTGTTTTTGTGTTTGTTTTTAATTAAATCACTGCTTGGCCTGTTCACTCTAGCTTCTTCTTTTTTTTGTTTTGTTTTTTTTAATTTATTTATTTATTAAAGATTTCTGTCTCCTCCCCGCCACCGCCTCCCATCTCCCTCCCCCTCCCCCAATCAACTCCCCCTCTCTCATCACCCCGAAAAACAGTCAGGGTTCCCTGCCCTGTGGGGAGTCCAAGGACCTCCTACTTCCTTCCAGGTCTAGTAAGGTGAGCATCCAAACTGCCTAGGCTCCCACAAAGCCAGTACGTGCAGTAGGATCAAAACCCAGTGCATTGCTCTTGGAAGTCCCACAGTTTTATCCAACTATATCTGTAACATTTTTCACAATAAAATTGATTCTGCAACCTATCAATTAGCAATATAAATTTCCGTCCTTTTAATTTGACTTACTATTACTAAAGAGAATGTGTCTAAGAGATCCTAGAATTCATGAGTGACTCACTCACTTGTCAGAGGCTTGCCATTAACACCACCAGTTACATTATACTCCACTTCGGTGAAACTATGTATGATGAACACACATTTAGGAGGGATGACTGAGTGTCACAATATTGGGATATTAGCAGGGCAGCGTGTTCAGTTATATCTATACTACATGCCCGTATTTTCATTATCATCACTAGGAAATATATAAAGAATATTGTCAGATTAATATGGAAAGGATAAAGTGATTTGTTAAAGTTACCTTTTAGAACATGGCAAATGCAGAGAAAGTGAAACTGAAATACTTTCATATCTAAACCCATACAGGGGTCCATATCACAACCAGACTCCGAGTAGCTCTAGAGTCTGCTCAAAGTAGCCTGTGTTCCCTCCATCAGAACAAATTGTCTTTGTAATGAAAGGAGTAGAAAGTACATAGAGAGAAGGTACAGATCGGCCTCCTCAAGCCATAGTGATAATATACTTCGAATGTTGATCAAAATCAATCACAATAGAGTAAAACTTTCTTACTTTTATATTGTAAAGAAAAAACACTAAAAAAAGAATGAATGCAGTCCTGGAGTGAGTGAACAATTCGGAGAGAGAAAGGGAGAGAGAGAGAGAGAGAGAGAGAGAGAGAGAGAGAGAGAGAGATTGCACATAATATTTAAAAAAATAAACAATAAAATGCCATTTACCAAAATTTAATTTCTCCTCTGCAGATGGCATATTCAAAAAAATAAAAAGATAAACTATAGAATAAGAGAAGTCATTTGCAGAAGAGATACTGACAAAGACCTTATACTGGAATATATTTTTTTACACTTTTAATACGTTATCAAAACAAAAATGAACAAACTATTTGAACAGGCAGTTCAAAAGAAGCTATATGAATGATCAATAAAGTCTACCAATTGTCCTCAGGAAAGTCACAATTGGAACCGTAAGAAGAAAGCATTCTCTCCACTAGAATGTTAAATACATTTCTAGACACAGCTGGGAAGGAGGACAGCTCAGTGTCCTGCTTCACCAGGAGTCATGATGCAGGGAGATGTATGTCCTTTTCAAACCAGTGTGACAGTAACACAAAAGCAGTGCAGATGACACTCAGCTAGTCCAAAAATTAATAAATTAGAATATGGTCATATTGTGGAATGCCATCCAGTTATGTAAAGGATTACCCAACAATGTGGACGTATTCGATAAGTGAAAGAAGTCAGACATGAATGATGCTTACAGAATAATTTCACTTATGTGTGCTTCTAGAATCCAAAACTATAGTGGCAGAAAATGACTGTTGTCTGAAGAGGGCAAGAGGCCTACTATCAGAGACACACGCTCAGATACTATGAGAGACACACGCTCAGATACTTTCTTAAGGCTGAGGGTTATTGTACGGTAGAAAATATTGATTGCAGTAGAAAAACACATTACAAACAATACCAGCATAGCCATATTGTGTACCCTGAATGAATTTCACTGTATATAAAGTATCCCTTAATGTAGCTTCTTTAAAACTTCAGTCATTACTGGATTCCAAGATGATGTTAGTACTATTCTCTAAATTATTTGGAGCCTTTGAGTCTAGCCAGCATAGCTGCAGAATTTCCATTCTTTATTATATGCCTAAATTTATCTATTGCTGGCTTTTAGATTTTGATATATAAGGCTTCCTTGTTGCACAATTTAAAGAATATATTTACTGAAGATGGTCGTGGTAGCAAGCCTCTGTAGTTGTAGCCACTGGAGGGGCTGAAGCAGGAGGATCTTAACATTTGAGGGCATCCTGCCACAGGGTGGGAGTTACTTTATTTTGGTATTCTTAAAGTCTACTTTGTAAGCACTCCTTATGAGTGAAATCGAGATCTGACCCTTGCTAACAGAGCTCATTCATGAAGGAATACATGTTCGAGTCAATAAAACAAGCATGGCTAAATATTAACTTAGTTATAGCAATGGTAGCTCAACACATCTATCAAGATTCCCATTTTTTAAAAAAGTTCTCACCATGTAACATGAGGGTCCTGCTAGTTGGGGTTTTCTGTCACGCCTGGTACCCCACAGCCAGCAAGCCCCAAAGAAAATCACACAGAGATCTCCATAAGTTATAAAACTGATTGGCCCATTAGCTCAGGCTACATATTAGCTCTTGTAGCTTATATTAACCCATTGTTCTTATCTATCCTAGCCACACGGTTCGGTACCTTTCTCAGCAGGGCAGCTCACATCTTGCTAGTTCTGAGTCTGGGCAGGAATAGGAGGAATGGGCTTCCTCCTTTCCAGCATTCTCCTGTTCTCATCACCCTGCCTCTACTTCCTGTCTGGTTGACCCACCTATACTTCCTGCCTGGCCAATCAGTGTTTTTTTAAAACATGATTGACAGAATACAGACAATTCTCCCGCACCATCACCACAAATGAAGGATTGTACCTGAAATCTGGGAACTGTCTTTCATATTGAACACTGGCTAGTTCTGAGGATATTCATTATCATTAGAATTTTACAAAATTCTCCTGTAGGAAAAAGGCAGATGAATGTAACTGACTGTCTAGCATGACAGAGCAGAAGATCCCAGATGCCAGGCTAGTTCTGCCACAGCAGTGTAAGTCTGAGGAGCAAACTGACCTGCTACCTGGTCATTTATTTTCTGTTTATCATCAAGCTGAAGTTTGCTTTTGTTATAACTGTGGAAGGAGCAAAGTTGGTGAATAATTGAAACAGCAACCAATATTTGAAATGCATATTATAAGGAAAGAAGCAATGTAAAGTAGTACTGTTGAATTTTAGAAAACTCTAAATTATTTTAAAGTAAAATCAATTACAGTCAACCTTAAGTGAGTACATAAAAGAAAACCAAAATGGTATAGTATAGAAAAAAACTGCAAAATCTAACAAATTCGGTGCCAATCACTCTGTAGTTGAGAAAAATAATAGATTTTGGTAGATCTTGTTATATTGTAATTTTGCTTTGTTTTGTTTTAATTAATGAGAAAAACAAGCCCTACTTAGAGCTCACTGCCTGGAAGTCCTGAGTGTGTACAGGACTTCCAGGCCTTTGTGCTCCCGCACTGAGTCTATGCTCCTGCTCTGCAGAGGAAGAGGCCGCCCCGGATGGTGCTGTTGCAGAGTACAGGCGAGAAAAGCAGAAGTACGAGGCCTTGAGGAAGCAACAGCCGAAGAAGGGAACTTCCCGGGAAGATCAGGTAACTTCAGAAATGAAGTCCATGTGCAGTTCAGTGCTTGTTTCTATTCTCTTCCCGGCTTGTGTGTCCAGGAAAGCACTGAAGAAGAAAATGTATGAGGCAGAATGCCGTGACCTTGGCCACTCATGGGGATCCAAGTTTTAAAGTTCTTCCCAGATATTTATGTGAAAAAACTTTGAAACTGGGAAATATCAGCTTGTCCGCTCATGTCAAGTACAAGAGCTTCCTAAAGCCCCGTGTTTTCAGAAATGCAGTGAGTAGTGCCTCCGGTGGTACATGGAGCAGCCATGGTTGTGAGCAGACAGTGTGAGGCCATCTTCCAGCCCAGTGAGTCACATGCTGGACATGAAATAGCATGCTGCCTAATATTACAGCGTTTGATCTGTAAATCGATTTCCAATGATTTCCCTCTTTGTTACAAGAAATTTTCTCAATGGTTTTAAAGCAGTGATGTTGTAAAGTTAGCAGGTAAGAAGAACTAGAAGAAGCTGGCCAGCTTGCCCGGAGTGGTATGTGACACTTGATAAAACAGATCTTTCTTTCTGTTGCCCTTCATGGTGGAATTGAACTAAAATACCAAACTTCTCATTAGGCCCTTGATTTTACAGGCAGGTTGTGCTCCATCCCTCCTCCTCACAAGGAAAACCTCTTTAAGACCTACAGCAGAAAACTGTCATCCCTAGCCCATATTTTCTGTTCACATGTCAGAAGACTGACAACTGTAGCCAGGAAAAGATGTGATTACAAAGGTGTAGCCATTTGTTACTTCCTGCCCACAAAGGCTAAGAGAAAACTAAGAATCCAAAGTAATGCTCTTTTTTAAAAAAAAAAAAAAGCCTATTGATATCCTCATAGCCTCCTTCTCTAACCATTTATGTTCTGTGTAGATGAATATTACTGCACAAGCCATTTTCTGGCCTCAGATTATTTTTTTAAAGTGTGTCCCCTGGTTGGAGTTGCTGCATGAGAGGCATCACATCAGTTTCTAAGACATGTCAAGAGTTTCCTTAAAATGTTATATCACTTTCCCCGCAGTCCACCAGTTATTGGGTTCATCCATTCTCCCCAGCAATGTGGATGTTCTGTCTTGTATTTGAGTCACCTTATGCTGGTGACTTGCTCGTCTGTTGGGAAAGCTCTAAGAACTTGCTAATGAGCATATATTTTACAGAGTGAGAATGTCTGCTGTGTGAGCACATTTAAGTCTTGGAGTAGAAAATATTTAAATGTCTCTAAGGAAAGATGCCAGTGTTGGGGTTTACCAATGCCACTACTGTACCCTGAAACCAGTTTTATTTAAGAAAAAAAATCTAGCATTTACCTGTGTCTTACGTCCAAATAAGATATTTTTTTTCTATCGAATGTCTTTCTTCAGATGAGATTTATCAACAGTTTGGCATCTCATTGTCGTTCCAGACCCTTGCACTGCTGAGCCAGTTTAAATCTAAGCTTACTCAAGCAATTACTGAAACGCCTGAAAACAGTGTTCCTGAGGCAGACGTGGAAGATGATGAAGGATGGTAAGGACGTGGCTCAGAGTAAAGACCCTGGGGTATTTCCACTACAGCAAACTTTACTCTCAGCACTGTAGGGCCTCTTCATCCATCTGCTTCATTTCAGTTACAAAGCAAAATAAGTGAACTTCCCCAATCATTCACTTAATGCCAGCATTGTGTGAGCCAGGAAAAAAATGTGTAAGAAAGATTTGATGCCCTAAATAATTTTTAAAATTATAAAAAAAAGAGAGGTAAGATTTATGCTAGACAGCCAGGAAGCAAACATAAAAGATAGTAAATCGATATATTTTTATACTTTCCCACAAATATTTTAGAATTCAGTCATCTATTTTAGTAATGTATTCCCTACCAACTTCCTGTTCAATTTTATCTACAGGATCCTAGGAACACATACATGATTAATTTTATCTTTAGGTACTTTTCAGCTTTTAAAGAAAGACATGCATGTACCCTGTGCTTAGAACTTGATCTTAGTCTGAGGAAGAAGGTGTAAGCCAAGACCAAAAGCAGTCAAGCTGTGTTTTCCCTTATCATAGCCCTGTCCTCAAGCTGACTTCATATGCAGTATATTAGGCCTCCCCACACCTTCCTGCCTCCACCTCCCACAAGACTCTGGCTCAGGAATATCTGAAACGGGCCAACCATATAGTACCCCCCACACATGACTCACCCTCTGGAGCCTCTGAACTGTCACGTGTGCCATCACCCCAACCTAGAATCATGGCCCCATGCTCCCTGCCAACAGTGTCTCCCCTGTTTCAAACTGTTCAACACTCCCATCCTCTAAGAAAGCAGTCAGCAAGATTTGTGGAGCGCTCACAAATCTAGTGGGTGGAGGAAGAGGGCTGGACACACATTTAAAAAGCCATAAAAACACTTATTAAGAAAACATTTAAACAAGTAAGACTTTGCAACTGAAATGTAACTTTAGCCAATAGGGCTACTTGAAAATGGCTTGAATGGAATGAAGCCTACCTACTCCCGGACCCGGAAAAATACCTATATAGTTCTCCATTAACTTATAGTTTCCAAAGGATCTGGGCTATGATGCCAATCTTATAAAATCCTTGATCTCTTGTAACCAGTTTTGGTACTTATATAGTGTGTATACACAAATTCAAAGCTGCTGGAAGGCAGAAGCTGGCTACTCCTGTAGCTCTGTGCCAAGGGCTCCACAAGTGTTGATGACCCATGGAGACAAGTGCACGCTGTATAGAAGAACACGCTGTCTTTATGTAACTCGACAGGATTCGTTTTATTTCTAATTCTTTTAGTGTCTCAAAATACCTTTCAAGTATTTATTTGAGGGTCAGCTGACATGCACACACACACATTTTGCCAAGTCGTGTTCCTCTTGTTTTTGAATCTGTGTGTGTGTTTTTAAGGAAATATGACCCATGTGTTTCTGATTCATTTACACTTAACTCATCTAGAAGGACATTTTGTAAGAGCAGCTTGATGCCCATTCCGTTTTCTTAACCTTTGTAGAAGCCATCTAAGCACTTTTTATTGAACAGGAAAGTCACCATCCAATTCAAACCCCAGAAGTTTCATTCAAAACTCATAACCCACAGGAGTCAGATTTACCTTCTACTTGGCAAGATCAGTTATCTTCCTAAGATTCTTCTTAGCCCCTTGGTTCAGTATTTGATAGTCCTGAATTCCTCTTTATCTTCAGATACTTATTATGTGTTTTCAAAAGAGTCACTTTCTATTTTTTAAAGGATTTGACCATATAATCAATGTTCCATCTAATCTTCTCATTAGAAAGTTAAATCAGAAGATTCCCGTAAATGGGGGTTGGGGGAAGGTGGTCAGTGGTCTGTGATGTTGGGTGATCCTCCATCTGTGGTGCAGGAAGTTAGAGTGGTCACCAGCTGGTCTTGGGATTTGTTTTTCCTTCCAGTTGTTGTCTTCTACACAGAAGATCAAATCTGTATGCCAGGTACCTCCAGGATATTTTTGGTATGCTTAACGTAGCATCTTAGGGAGACTATCTCTAGGGATGAAGGCACTAGGTGGAATCTTCTAGGAAGCACAGTGTCCTTACGTAGGCCTTTGCATTGCGCTGCAGACCACAGAATTCTGTAGCTTTATGAGAACAGCAGCACCTCTGTTCACAAAGAGGTCAGCTCAGCTTCACTGGGTCACTGGTGGTTTAGAGTCTCTCTCATAAGTGTGAATTCTACCCAAGAAAGGGGTCTTATATTCAAAACAAGTTATACAAATGTTGTGAGTACATGGCATATGCGTGTGTGTTATGCATACGTTACATGGTTCCCAGACTGTTTTGTAGGTCATGGTTGCCGATTTTTTTGAGACTTGAAAGTCAGCCAGTATGCTGTATAGCTCTGTCAGGGTCTGTTATCTGAGGTAAAATGATTGCTTCTAAGACATTTTTATGTGTCCACATGAGTGGCCACACATTGAGGGATCATTTTCAGTTTCTGTCAAGATAGAAACCATTACCAATTTGTTATGTTTTCTTTTACTTGGCAAACCATTCTATTCACGTTTTTGGCCGAGCTGCTGTGTTGGCATGGTATACAACAGGCATTTGGGTGCCATTCAGCAGCATTCTATTTTTCATGCAAAAAAAAAAAAAAGCAGGAGGGAAAAAGAAAGAAAAGAAATAGGATTCTATTGTAAACAGTGTGCATGGTTTTGATAATTATTCCCAGACTCCACTGTCTAGCAAGGCACCTAAAATGTGTTATTGGTAGACGAAGCTCAAGTGCATGATAGAAATTTCTCATTAAAAATTACTAGAATTTTTTCTTTGTCAATATTTTTGGCCAGTTTTTGGTGGCAGCGATGGCACCAGATTCAGGTTTAGCAGGTAGAGTGGTCTCTGTGGTACTATATTTCTTAGTCCCGCGCATCAGACTCATGCCGCTGTAAGACCCTTCTTCAAGCATGCGTTTCATAAAACGATTTAGACACATGGCAGCAGGCATCAGCCAGAGGACTCATATGACCGTGTGCTTGGAGTCAGTGTGCCAGTTTGAGTTTGCCTAGATAAAGCTTGATTAGCGCAAACAAGGCTAGAGAGACGGAAGCTGTGACTGAAAAGGCAGTGGAGAGACATTTGTTTCTTTAAGCCACCTGCTTCTTCCACAGAAATATTAACCTGTGAGAGCCGACTGAAGTCCTGGAGATAGCCACTGGGAACTTGCAGGTTCTCTTGAAAATGTCTTTCCAGGTTGCTAAACTGAGGTTATCTTAAAACTGAACAGCAAATACACATGATAAAGCAATAAATAATACGGTGGCCCACTGCCTTCTTTTCTCTCCATCCCTTTCCTGTACCACTTTCCTCTGTAGGATATGCAGCCTTCCATATTGTAAGGATTCAAAAATTCTAACATTGCATTACCTTAGTTCAATACTTTAATGATTATTACAGAAGCAAGACTCCTTTCTATAGAAAAACAAGTGTTGTACCCTTCAAAAAAGTAAATAAAGCTCATTTACAAACTCAAAGATAAATGCCATAAATACTAATTTATATGTACAGTTTGTAGAATGTATAAAACTGTACTAACATTGTATATGAATATATGTACATGTATATAGTGATATTAATTTAACCCCTCCAGACATGTTTATACATGCATGTTTTAAACAAAAATAAAATGTCTAATTTTCTACCTAATTTCTTTCCTTCAGAAATACATAGGAACTACTGCTTATATAACTTTTGTATGATTTTAACGTTTTGTCTTATGTGATATTCCATCATGTGGTTAAGAACAGGTTTACTTGACCATGTAGTTGTATGTTCAGGTTCTTTCCAGTTTTCAGGTTTTGATGTTATGAACAATACTGTAAGAAATCTCCTTATAACTATTTCACTGCCCAGTTCCTAAGACTGGAATTGCTTAGTGAGGGTCCATGTTAGGCCTCTGTTAAATATTTTCATTGTGTCCCTCCCCAAATGTCATTCCAATGTATACTCACAAGTAAACATCAATTCAGATTTGTCCTTAGGACAGTTAAGGTCTCAAGAATTATTATGGTTCTTTGCTGGCCATAGTGAAAGTGAATAGCATTTTAAAAGAAATGCTTTGCTTTGGTAAAAATGAAAATACACTTATGGTCTGGTTTGCTTCTGTTTTTAATAAAACTGTACAAGTCTCAGCGCTACTGCTCTTCCCGAGCGCCTCGTCCCTGTCCTCTCTTTGTCTGGACTCTGGAATCTGTCCTTCTAGGCTAGCCCTGTGTTAGGACCTTAGGGTCTGCTCTTCTTCCTCTCTACTTTATTGCCACATCTTGGCTTGCATTAAAAATCAGTTTTATACATCAGTTGTAGTTTGTTTCTGCTAGAGATTAGATTTTGTGAGCCAAGATTTGACTTGAAAAAATTTTAAAGTCTTCCTCTGGAGTTAGCAGTACAGAAGTAATGAATACCAGTTGTCTGAGTAGCCAAAGCAGTGAATTTTTAATAAGGCAAATGTTTTTAGAAAATGATTATTGACCTTCAAACCCACCTGGTCAGATTGTATCATAAAGCAACATTTTTGAACTAACTTCATCTTGTTGCTTATCTGGTAAAGAGTTGATGAATTTTATATTCACTACATGCTATTATTTGTAGAGAGTTGAGCCATGTAGTAAATGAAGGGTATAGTGACAATCAGTAAATATTTTAATAATAGTCTTCCCTTCATACAGGCAGAAGATTGCCAGCCCTGAGTAACAATTTGGAGAACCCACGTTCGCCACGTTGGGGATTCTCGTCACTCTTTAGTGCTGGCTTGGCAGCAGATCTCCAATTTCTGGTCTCAGGACCCTAGAGACTTTTATATGGAGTATTACTACCAGTGTTTGCCTTATTAGAAATTAAAACTAAGAAGGCTTAAATATCTTTAAAATGATTATCTTAAACCCATTATATGTTAATGTAAGTAGCCCTTTCTTTCTTCTTTTAACTCTTCCCATGTTCCCTCACTTTCATGCCCCCTCCAATTCATGGCCTTTATTTCTTTGTTATTGCTACATTTTTGCATTAATATATAAATATAAATACAACCTACTGAGTACATTTAGCTGTTTGAGTATAATTTCAGGGCTGACTACTCTGTATAGATAACCAATTAGGGGCTCGTCTTTGGGAAAGACTAATTCCCTTTTCCTTAGTTGCCTGTAGTGTTTTGTCTAGAGGTGCCCCCACCGCAAGAGATTTTCCCTTCCCCATTAACATGTCTCTTGGTATTGTCATGTTCAAGTCTTGTTTAGGCAGCCATATTGGGTGAAGCTTCTCTGTCATTTCTAGGTGGTGCAGTATCATTGCAGATTCTCTAGTCCTCTGGTCCTTACAGTCTCTGGGCCCTCTGTCACAATGTTCCCTGTGCCTTACATTCAGGAGTTACACTGTAAATGTATTCACTGGTGCTGGACCCTGGTGATCAGCTGTTCTCTCTCTGTCTGTCTGTCTGTCTGTCTGTCTGCTTCTGTTGCAAAGAGGAGCTTCTTCAGTGAGGAGTGAGAGATCTACTTATAAGGATAAGTATATAGAATATAGTTAGGAATCATGGTAGTTTAGTAAAGTGGTGAAGATTCTCCTTTAAGATCCATGAAGTTATTGGCCATGGGTTCTTAGCTAGATTTCCAGTTCCAAGCATGATTTTCTTCAAGCTGAAGACACCTGAAGTCCAATTAGGAAGCTCTTGGTGACTGCCAAGATACGAGTGTCATTGTCACACCCTGAGGGGTGTTTGCTATCCTGGTCACTGTTGTGCTTGCAGTTATAACCTCAAAGCAGAAAGATTTCATGAGAATGGCATTGCGTCAGTCCTTTCAGATCTCTAAAGTCTAGCATGGTGGCGGCAGGTAGATTCCCATGTGCACTTTACAATGTTGTGAAAACTCTCAGCGGGTAAAGAAAGGTTCTCGCCACCAAGCCTGACAACCTGAATTTGGTCACAGGGACTCACATGGTAATAGAACCAACTCCTGTAAGACGTCCTCTGACTTCCACATGCATGCAGCAAGTAACACACATACATGGACACAGAAACACAAATAAATAAATGTAATTTTAAGATGTCACTATATGCTCATGAAAGAATGAAAATGAAAGTGGCAAATAAATGTAGCAGGATTTCTTGGACCACCAGTTTCCAAATCATGACACAGGGACTTATTAATTATGAATGCACAGCTTTAGCTTAGGCTTGTTTCTAGCTAGCTTTTTTAACTTAAATTAACCTATTTCTATTCATCTATGTGCAAGCCTGAGGCTTGTTTTTCTCACCTCCATACTGCCCATCCTTCTTTCCTGCTTCCTCCTTGGCTGGCTGGCTGGCTGGCTGGCTGGCTGGCTGGCTGGCCTCTTGCTAGCTGGCCCCCCTTTTCTCTCTGCCCATCCCCACCTATCCCTCCTCTGCCTAGCTATTGGCCTTTCAGCTTTACTAGACTAATCAGGTGCCTCAGGCAGGCAAGGTAAAACAGCAGCACATCTTTGCATAGGTAAACAATTATTCTGCAACACAAACGGATGCAACATATTTGCATAGGTAAACGAATCTTCTATTCCACAACAAATAAATGTCTTAGTGTTCATGCAGATGACTTTGGCCTATAGACACAGTATTCCCACAACCATACTTGGAGGACTGATAGACTCAGACGCTCTAATTCTGTGGTCGTGTTGGTCCCTGTTTATCAGATGTTATGACCAAACATGTTGGTCCTCAAAGCTTTGTTCCCTGGATATCAGTTGAATCTCAAGTAGTACTGGTCCTTTCTGCATTAAATGTGTTAGATACTGAAAATACATGTCTCATATTACTACTTATCTGTGCCTAACCTCTCAAAACAGATCATCATCTTAGTCACATTTGATTGATTCTAAGATACATAAAGAAGCAAATTAAGTCAAAATGACATGTGACTTAAATATATAGTATTTAATAAAACTTAATTTGTGATTTATCTGATGTCTGGTCTATGGTAGGCTTTCATATACTTTTTCTGATTTCATGTGCATCTTTCCTAAGGAAAGGAGTGTTTGAATCTATGCCACATTGTTCCCACTGGACCTGAGGGCTGAGCTGCTCCAAACATAAACATGTGTGCAAAGATGTGCTAACTCCTGCTTGGTACCTTCCAGCTGTGTCACTACTGTTCTGAAAGGGAGCTGTCATTTTAAGTGTGTCCTGTGCTTGCCTTCTGGCCTTTGCCCATTTTCTTTTAGGTTGTTTCTGACTCCTGAGATTTCAGAATTCTCTATATGATCTAGAGCAGATTTGCCAGTTTTCTCTCATACTTTTAACTTTTTAATTTTTATTTTATTTCTCTTCATTCATAGTGCCTCACGGTTGATATAACGTCCGACTTCTTTTTCTTTATGGTCTGTGCTTTAGTGGTCATATTTACGACCTCTTTCATATAGAATTTTCCGTAAGTTTTTAGTAACTTTTATTCTGTCACATTTAGGTCTATTGCCCATTTTTTGTAAGAGACTATGTGAGGTATGAGGTTCAGGCCAACTTTTGTTTTCTTCATTTGAGTGTCTGGATATTATAGTGTAAATGTTTCAAAAGCTGCCTTCCTCTCCTCCTGCCTGCAACACTGTTAGCTCTCAGCTCACTATGTGCAGGCTCTCCTCCTCTGTCAAGTCCATGACTCCACGTCCTCTTGCTCAGAGCAGCTTTTGAAGCCAGGTAATGATCAGGTAATAGAAGCCTTGAAACTTTTCTCTTTTCTAAGTTGCTTTGGCTATTCTAGTTGCTTTGCCTTTCCATGTAAATTTTAGAGTTAGTTTCTCTTTAAGTACAAATAAATCTGCTATGGTTTTATTTGAATTCCATTGTTTATTAATCAATCTTAGGAGAATTGGTATCTTTGCCATGTTGGCTTTCCGGTGTTGAATTTTAGACTTTTAGTGTTTCCCCCACAAGTCCCCACGCTCTGTTAAATTTTGTTTTCACTTTTCTTTCAGTTCAGACTGGATACTGGATATTTTCTGATGATCTGTCTTCAGATTTACTGAACTTTTCCTCTGTCACAGCCGTTCTGATACTGGACCCATCCAATGATTTTTCAGATTTGAACTTTGTGTTTTCCAGTTCTAAAACTTTTACTTATATTTATTTTTACATTGAAGCCTTCCTTCTGTTTTTCTGTGTATTCCAAGAGTATTTGCCCTTTCTTCCTGGAGCATATTTTGAAGTCTTTGTCAATTAATGTCAGTGTCTGTCATTTTGTTGCTAGTATCTGTTGATTGTGATTTTCTGTATAGCTAAGATTTTCTTAGTTCTTTATATGCTGATTGGTTTTTGTTGTTGAATATTACAAGTTTCTGACTATTCTTTGAACCCTATGATGAATGCTAATATTTGGTTATAGTAGCCTGTTTGGTTTTAGTCTAAGTAGCCTTCTGCAGAATCTAATATCAGTCTTGATTCTGGTGCCTTAAATTGTTGTGCCTCTATCTTATATGACCTTTGCCAGTCTTAATCCTGGTCTACCTCTCATCTAACTTTTCTTTGTCTTTATTATAGAGTTTAGAATAAGGTTCCCAATGCAATGACTTTGTGGGGTCTCGTTCCTTCTTCAAATATTGACATATTACACCGTCTTTTCCCTTCTCCATCTTTCAGAAAGGTAGAGCATGAGCTTGCCTTCAAGACCAGGCTGTAGTAGCATGGAGGCATGAAACCACAAAGCTTTAAGCCACACTCTTGGGTCAGTATGAGTATCAGAACCACACGCACACTTGGGGGGTTCTTATCTCCACCAAGCTGATGTTCTTGCTGTTCTTGAACTTATGCTTGGGGAGTGCCTCAGACTGTGTCACACTGCATCATGTCCCCTAGCAGACTGTCCTCCTTTCACATGCTATGTGATTCTTTATCTTTAAGGAACCTCAAATGCTACAGAATTCTTAATGTGAATAGTAGTTTTCTTTTAAAACTCTTAATGGCTCTGCGTTGTTCACTGTGAAATAATGCATTTCTTGGGAAGAGTTCTGTGTCTTGGCCGCCTCACAGGCTGAGGGACACTCTTAGGAGCACTCTGAATTCAGTCATAGAAGAGGATCACCGGGCTGCTGCTGCACGTGAGAAAGAAGGGGGAAACTTGGCAGGTGCAGTGGGTGATGTATTGCTTTCATAGCTTTCATATTTGTGGTCTTTGCTTGGAGACTTTAGAAAGCTGTGATTCAAATCTGTTGTGTAGACCAGAGCAGACTGAAGTGCATGAGGCAAAGGAGGCCTAAAGAGTGTAGGCATGATCACAGCTAGCAGAAACCCTGGAGGGCCCCCAGCTGAGAAAGGGTTCATAGCAGAACAATGCCTGAAGCCACAAATCAAGTTATAAAACTTACTTGATTCAGTTAATCGGAACAAAATATTGGTAGTCCGTGAAGTCCAAAGGAGAGTGTGTTTTGATGTAAACACTTGTTATTCAGTAATTTCAAAGCCTCTTATTCACTATTGAAGTCCTCCCCTTGCTCTGTCTGCCTACATTCAGTTGAAGAGTCTCTTGGGCTCTTTAAACCATGGTTATTTATCAAGTAAAGACTCTAGATTCAATAAATAAATAAACAAAAATAAAAAAAGAACATACAATATGACCCCCCACAACAAAGTCTGCTTTAGAACATGTGGGGCCTCTCATAGGTAAATACAAACCACCCCCTTTTGTGACTTTGTATGACCTTGTGACTTCAGCCTCACAGTGTCATCGTCATGTGCAGTATGTATGGGTTCCGTTTGCATGCTGTGAAAATCGTCCTTATTTTACTTGAATGTTCTTCATGTTCAGTGTGAGGCATGGACGTGAAGTGAGGATGGACAGGACACTATTCCAAGTGCGACAAGCTGTCACTGTGAGAAGATTTCTGCTTAGGATGACACTGAGAATGAACGATGTGTGTGCCTTCACAGTAGGACTTTTAGTGACCCTGATGTTGGGACTATTATGCTCTTGTCTATAAGAAGATTTTAGGATCAATGGTCATAGGAGGAAGAATGCAGTAATATGCCAGACCTGAAACCTTTGGATATTATACTACAGGGCCCTTCAGTATTTGGCTAGGTATTTACTTGGCCTGAGAGAGGTTCTGAAGTGTACTATTAACTTGTCTAACTCAAGTTTGATTTATCTCAGCACTCTACAATAATGTATAGAAGCCAAGTAGAGGCTTAAAATGACCATATTTGTTCTGCTCTAAGTGGGATGTAGACGTTCACTGGCTCTTCCACTTGTTTGGACGGACTTCAAGAGTCGCTTTAATATGGAATCCCTTCATTTTTTTTCAGGCATTGATTGATTATACTTTAACTAGCTGTCTTTTATTCCGATTATTAAAATTATACAAAGTAACTCATAATAGAAATCACTTACTGTTGATAAGATATGCTCCCTTCTCTCCCCATGGTCTTTCATTCTAACACTTGTGCCGATGGAGGTGGCTCTGGTTCCCACCAATTCATTCAGGAACCAAATGCTTGTGTGCACTGTATTCCAGGCGTCCTGCAGGTCCTGTATCCCATCTCATCCCTATTACCTTTCACAAGAACAGGTTTGTAGGTTAAAGGTCTTCTGTGGCAGGATACTTTTTCCCAACTCCATCAGATAATTCGTATTAGTCCCATTCTATAAATGTGGGGTTGAAGTTAAAAGAAACTAAACTATTTGCCCCATGGTAAATGATAGGGTTGCATACAATTCTTTTTTCTTTCTTTTTTTGTAATTCATTTATTTTTATCTTACGTTCATTGGTGTTTTGCCTTCATGTATGTGTGAGGGTGTTGGGTCCCCTGGAACTAGAGTTACAGACAGTTGTGAACCACCATGTGAGTGCTGGGAATTGAACCTGGGTCTTCTGGAAAAGCAATCAGTGCTCTTAACCACTGAGCCACCTCTCCAGCCCTGCTTGCAGTTCTGAAAAGCACATGTTCTTTTCAGAACACCAGCTTCTACCAGCAGTGATTCCACTGTGAAATACTGACCACTGGGACAAGAAAGAACTTGAGCCTGAATTTCAGAGATGACTTTCAGGGCCCTCTGATTATGAGCAACAGTGGCCATCTCTGGAGTAGGTTGTAGGGCATCATCCATGCTCATCTGTGCACCGCTTTGCTCATTCTTTCTACCTCCTAAGAGTTCAAAAGCTACTGTTGTCCATGTATTGAATTATCACATACTTATCCAGTGGACTGTCTACTTAGACTGCCTGGGTTCAAATCCCTGCTCAGACCCTGATTGCTGGATGCTCTCAAGGAAGCAGCCTACCTTCACCTCTAAAATGGAACTATTCATGCTCAGTGCAGTTTTTAGAACTGAGTTAGCAAACTCATGAAAGGCATTCAACACACTGCCTAGCACTTAGCAGAAGCTCTGGAAGCAGGTGTGGGAGAAAGATGGGCATGCGTGGAACTTGGGACAGTATCAGCAAGATTTGACATACTGCTAAGCAGTCTAAAACTGTTGTAAATGGACAAAAAATCTACTGAGACAAGCTGTCTTCACCTAATCCCCTGAAGGAGACGATATGAGAAAGATAATGTTAGTTATCTGACCTAGAGAGATGGTAGACATGTTCAAGCACTCATAACTGCTTCTTCTGTTTTAGTTAGTGTGCTGGTTACACTAACTAAATTAAATTAGAAACCGTGGAGTTTTTAATTTTTTAGCTGAAT
Organism: Microtus pennsylvanicus; assembly: GCF_037038515.1. Lineage (NCBI taxonomy): Eukaryota > Metazoa > Chordata > Mammalia > Rodentia > Cricetidae > Microtus > Microtus pennsylvanicus. The sequence goes on from NC_134584.1 coordinate 46,213,541, forward strand.
CCAGATTATACAACGCTAAGGCTGACAGTTTAATTAATATAAATTTAGCAGAGAGATCACCTTTTCCATGTTGGAAATATAAAGCCATGGGACTCTCTTCAGGATGCCTTTTTGTTAGTTTTTTTTTATTTTATTAGCAAAATCACCTTATATAAACAAAAACCCATGCACACATGAAGTCCACAATTTCTACTAAAAATGAAGTTTAAGGAGCAGGAGTCCTAAGGGTTGATATAACGTAGCAGAGAAAGTCACTTATGGATAGAAACAAAGCCTGTGCTAGGGAGACTGTTCGCTTCCGTGGTACACAGCAGCAAAAAAGTGATCACGTGATCTGAGACTTTAACCATATCTCAAAATCAACCGATACTTAGGAAAGCCTAATTAAGATTCCCCCCTCCCATTTCTTTTCATATGTTCTGTCTTTTCAGTAGATCATCCATGTCCTCCATGTCATTTTTTGCAACATATCATTTGATGTGCTATAATATTCTATTTTAAGCAAAATTTACTGTTTGCCCGTTTTTGGAAACATTTTGGTAATTTTCAGTTATAGCCCTTCATGAGTAAATGAACTGAGAAACTATTTTATAAATTGGTTGTTATTTCCTGAGGCTAAGAAGGTTTGGGGTTTTTTTGGCCTTTAATCCCGGCACTCAGGAGGCAGAGACAGGCAGATCTCTGTGATTTCAATGACAGTCTGGTCTACAGGGTGAGTTCTGGGACAGCCAAAGTAGTTACACAAAGAAACCCTGTTTCAAAAAACAAATCAAATTTTAACCAAAGTATAATTTATAAATGAGAAACAGTTGCTATCTCTGTGGTGAATTTTGGCAAGTATATGCATCCACATAAACCAAACAAGATCAGATATTTGCATCACCCTGGAGAGCCCACCCCTTAGCAGCTCCTGCTCCTTTAACCGCTCTCTGCTGTCCGCTCCAGTGGGCCCACAACAAGTCTTCCTAGAATGTTGAGTCCCCTAAACCCAAAACAGCAAGGCAGAGGCTTTTAGTTGCCCTGTCTTGGAGAATAAGTGAGTAAGTGTGTATTATATCACAGATCAGAGATACATACTTATTAATCTCTACAACTTTGTTTTACTTTGTATTTCTTGGTTTAATGGTGAAACTGAGCACTTTTAAAAGATTATCTGGCCATTTGTTATGGTAGTGAAATTTGTGTTTTGTGCCTTTTGTATTTATTATTGGCTTTTGTGGTTTTGTTTTGGGTTTTTTGTTTTGTTGTTTTTGTTTTGAGACATGGTTTCCTATATACCAGATTGGCCTTATACTCACTGTGTAATTGAGGATGGCCCTGAATGTTGGACAAGGAGACCACTTGTGTGTTCCCGGCTGCTCAGCAGCTCAGACCCAAAATAATCACACAGAGACTGTGTTAATTAAATCGCTGCTTGGCCCATTAGTTCTTGCTTCTTGTTGGCTCTTACCCCATCTCTAGTAATGTGTGTATGGCCACATGGCTGTGGCTTACCTGGTAAAGTTCCCAGTGTTTGTATCTGGCAGCAGGTACATGGCTTCTCTCTAACTCCTCCTTCTTCCTCCCATCATTCAGTTTAGTTTTCCCTACCTACCTCTCTATTCCCTCTGCAGGCCCAAGACAGTTTGTTTATTAACCAATGGTATTCACAGCATACAGAGGGGAATCCCACATCACCTGAACTTCTAATCTACTTGCCCCCACTTCTCAAATGCTGGGATTACATATATATATGTTACCACACCAAGTTATGTAGTAATGGCAATTGAACCTAGGTCTTCACCCAAGCAGTTTACCACATGAGCCACATCCCAGCCCTATTTTTACATTTCTTTCTTTCTTTCTTTTTTAATTTTTTTTATTTTTTATTTTCGAGACAGGGTTTCTCCGTAGCTTTTGGTTCCTGTCCTGGAACTAGCTCTTCTAAACCAGGCTGGCTTCAAATTCCCAGAGATCCGCCTGCCTCTGCCTACCGAATGCTGGGATTAAAGGCATGTGCCACCACCGCCTGGCCTATTTTTACATTTCTGATTGATATGCAAAAGCTACTAAATATCACAGGTATTCCTTTTGTTTAAAATATTTTACCCTCTTGTGGCTGCCTTACAATTTACTTACGTGGGGTTATTTTGTTGACATATTTGCAGTGCCAAAGCTGTCAATATTTTCCTACATGTTTTCTGCCCGATATTATGCTGAAAATCTTCATAATCCCAAGATTGTATGAATATGCTTATATATTTCTCTAGGGTTCTGTGCCATTATTTTTGTTTTTAACTGCCATCAGAGCCCACCTGGAACTGATTTGGTATATTAGGCCAACATTAAAACTTTTTGTTTCTAAATTGTACACTACTAAATGAATAATCCTGTTGCTTCAACTGATATTATCAGAGTGAGACCTTCTGTATTTTTAAGTTTATTTCATTATTTTACATTATTTTTTTTGTCTGTTCTTCTGCCAGCACCTCACTTTTTATTACTATTGGCAGCATGTGAGTATGTGGAGGGCAGGGGGCACCTTTATTGTCCTACATTTACATTTTTACTTTCAAAGCTTGCATGAATAATGTACTACATTTTTATTTTCTTTTAGTTATCCACACCTGGAAGAAACTTAGACAATAGACCACGGAATCAATAATAAAAAAAGAAAAAAGCCCCATTATTTAACAGGTGGCCTCTACCTGAATTGCAGCCCTGGTGCCAAAAAGGAAATAATTAGTCTTTAGACAAACCCTTCAAAGAAATGGAAAAGATCACATGTGGAAAATAACTGGCATGTAGAAAAAAAAGAATGGATACAGTGTTTTAATTGCCATCTTTCTGGTCCAGGTATATATGCCTTCTTAATGAGACATTTGGTCAGGTGTTTTCCATTTCCATCTCTCTGGTACACTGATCAGAAACACAAGTCATTTTAACCAAGTACAGAGTAGATGTCTCAGTTCCTCATGCTTTATCCATTGTGAATCCCCAGAGCACCTCAACATGGCCAAGTATAAATGGAAACTACAAAACCCTCTTCCAAAGATACTTAGTCTTTCAACTACTTGACATTTTGAATTAGTTTTAATCCCTTCCCTCTCTGGTACTAGTGCAGATAACTGCCAAGTTAAATGTAGCAATAATGTTTTGTTCTTTGTTTAAATGAATTATTTAAACTGATAAACTGTTGCTCTTGAACTCTTTAGTTTTGAATTTTGGTTAAATGGTGGGTGAGTGTGTTGGTTGATGGGTGTTGATTGGTTGGTTTCTTTTGAGGTAAATATTCATGTAACTCAGGTTGACCTCAAACTTGGTCTGTAGCTGAGGTGGGCTTAAACTCCTAATCCTTATGCCCTCTAAGTGAGAAACTTAAATTGTGTGTAGCATGGTATATAAAATTCCAGCACCTAAGAGGAAGCTAAGGCAGGAAGGTTGCCTTGAGTTCAAAACTAATCTGAACTACAGTGTGAGACTTTGTCTCGAAACAAAAGGCCGGGGCAGGATGGTTGCAGGGCAAAGGAGTAGCAGGTGCCTTTAATCCCAGCACTCAGGAGACAGAGGCAGGCAGATAGATCTCTATGAGTTTGAGATGAGTCAGCCTGGTCTATATAACAAGTTCCAGGTCTTCCAGTACTACAGAATGAGACCCTGTCTCAAAGAAAAAAAAAAGAAAAAAATTATTTAAATTGGGCATGGTTGTACATGTTTGTAATATCTACACAGAGAAGATGGATGCTGGTGGATCAGGAATTCAAAGCTAGCCTTGGCTACATAGTTGACTTGTGGCCAGCCTAGGCTACAATAAGACCATGACTAGGAAAATTTAAAAAAAAAATAAAACCTTACTTATACTAAATATTCACATATCACCAATCCCATTTAACTCTATAAGATAGATATTGTTAGTATATTATACTAGAGGAACTTGAGATAGCATAGCAAGCTATACAAACTAAAGCATTACTCTGATGAAACTGGTTGTTTGGTTGCTTGGCTTTTGTAACGGGGTTTCATATAACTAGGGCTACACTGAAACTAAGTATTTGAGGATGACTTTGAACTTCCGGTCATTCTGCTTCCCACGTGTGTCCCCACCCCCACCCGACCCCCGTGCAGGGGTTACACGTGTAACCATTATGTCCAGCTTTAGGCAGTGTTGGGGGTCAAACCCAGGGCCTTCTGTATGCCATGCAAACATTCTACAAAATTAGCAACATTTCCAGCCCTTAGAGGAGGACACTTAATACATCAGTGTTTTGTGGCATTCTGTTTCAAATGCCGTCTGAGGTTTTTCCACCCAAGCAATGATTTTTCTGAATTAGTCTGCATATTTTTCATGTTTTCTAACAGTAGTGTAGTTGTTTTCAACTGTAGCAATATGCCGCCAAACGTAACTTTAGGACTTAGTAGCTCTTGAAATAAAAAATTGTCCAACCTCTTCTAAATCTGGAAAGATGTTAAATTTCACAACCCTAACATTATTTGTATTATTTGAAGAATTAAAATTCGGAAAGATTTAAAGGTGTGTTTAGCTTGACTTAGAAGTTCCTATGTGTTTTTATAGAGTTATAAACAGTAGAGTGGTTCTGAGCATGGGAGTTTAATTCAAGATTAATCTTGAATCCCAGCTTGGAAATTTTCTAGCTCTGTGATCTTGGAGAAAATATGGAGTCTTTCTACCATTGTTTCTCAAATTATAAATGGGGGTAATCCTGGCACTTTTTGTGGGAGTGGAGTCAGCTTGCAATCAAGCTAAGTTGTGTTTATAAAGGGACTGGCGAGATGTTGAGAGCAGTCGGAGCTCTGTAAATGTGCACTGTCATCTCTGATGTTGTCTGCTGTTTTTAAGATTCACCACTGACGTCAGTAGATCTGTCAGGCCCATGATTGGAACTTTTACCATTTCTGTTACAGTTGATAATTTCTGGTCCTTTAGTTGACTAGCTTGAGCTTGGTTTCTATCTTAATCTTTAACGATCTGAGATACATTTATGGCTTGGGGGTTTTGTATTTTATATATGGATAGTAATGCCTCATTAATGAAGCAGTGAGTGTCTCCAGGGAACTACACTAGAAAGTATGGAAACAAGAAGTCATACGACAGAACATGCATTGTACATGTAGTTTAAAGACATAGAAGTAGCTCAGCTTTGGATAGCATAAAATTGTGAACTTACATCAACACAAATGTTTTGTTCCATCCCTCTCTCGGCCAGGTTCTAAGGTGGTGATCAGATGATTATAGACCAGGTCCCTGGTTAGTGTTTATTTTATACGGTACTATAAATAATCCCGCAGAAGGCCAATGTGGTTCGTTATAAATAGGCCTTGGGAGAGCTGCTGACCCTGGAACGGTGATTATTTTAATTCTAAGCTCTCTAGCCAGCCTCTCAAGTCACGCTGCTTTTGTCTTCTGAGTGAAGAAAGCTCTTCAGCATTGACTCTGTTGTTGCATGCAGTTTGTCCTGAAATACCTTTGTATCACGAGGAAAGTTCTGATCATGGATATGATTTGAGGGCGATGAACAGCCAGCCCTGTGCCCTAGTTCCTTAGGAGAGCGTCTGGTTGGGAGCTATGTCTTCCCTGCGGGACCAATAGTCTGCTGGCCACAGAGTTTATGTTCTGGCTGAACTGTCAGCTATAGCTCCCAGCAGGTGGAAGGACACACACCACGGTTGTATTCTGGAAGCTTCCTAAATTTTTCCACCTGGTGCTGCTCGGTGCTAAGCTGTTAGATAGTCAAGAAAGCCGAGGAAGTGCATCCTCCTGCTGCCGGAGAGGTTTGGAAAATATGTCCTCCTCATTTAGTCTAACAGGACCCAATCCCTACTAATATTTTCTAACTAAGGAAAATGAAAGATGTTATTTAAAGTTGGCTTTTCAAAACCCCAGAGGGGCAGTGTTCCTTTAAAACTCAGAACGAAGGAGCTTTCCCATGTCAGTGGTGAACAGTGACAGTGTGCTGATTCCCGCATTGGTTTCCAAAAGTCTGTGCCTGGTTTCCAGATCTCCTCTTTTCCTGTACTTAATTCTCTTAACGCAAGTATTTTAAAGTTCTGTTCCTACTTTTCTCCTATTGTCATTTTTAAACATTTCTTTTGTGTCTGCCTTCATTTCTTTCTCTCTATTCCTTTAGGTAACTGTCCCTGTTGCCCATTTAAGCCTTTCTTCCATCCTGATTCTCCTTCCTGATCCCACTGCCCCTTTCTCGGGCATCTCTGTCTGCCACCTGCTCTGCCAGGCCCGAGCAGTGCCCTGCCGCCCTTTCCTGGGGGCTCTTTTTTCTACTTCCATCTCAGGACGCCTGTGTGTTTTTCTGTCTGTCCCTGTCTTCTTGCATGCATTACTGTGGCCTTAGCTGCATACTTCATTTTGGAAAAAGATTTAAAGTTTTTTTTTTCATGCATGCTGACTTAAACCCTAACTTCTTAATTCCTAAAGTTGCTTGTAATCAGTAATGAAGAACAGTCTAAAAAAAAAAATTCTTAAGTTTTTAACCTAAAAATGACATTCTGATAGTTAAAAACAGGAATAAAGGTGTTGTTTAGAATACATTTAAACATATCTTAAGAGGTATAAGAAACATTAAATTTTTAATCGAATAGCCATTTGTATTTTAACTAGCAGCTAAAGTACAGGTGACTTTTGTATTGAGCCTACCTAGCAAACATACAGTGAGTACCAAGTGTGTGTGAGCAGTTTTCAAATCTCCGGCAACTATTTTGGTCTTTAGTTTTCCCTAGCAGAAAGTTCTCCAGCAGCAACAGTTATATTTAGGCTTCCGGTGTCTCAGGACTGTGAACTGGGAATCTGCCTTCAGACAGGAGCTTCCTCTGTGGCCCTCCATAGCTTCTGGTCTGTTATTTATAAAAGGGAGTAGAGAACTCCAGCTACCTCCATGTCTTAATGTCCAGCGCTCTACCCAAAGTACGCCTTCTGAAGGCATGGCATCCAAGCCTCACTTGAGTTATGTGAAGTGAATAGGCCAAGTCTCACCATCTTCTCATCAGGCCCGAGAAGCACCGGTGATTCCCACAGCTATGCTGAGTGAGTCAAACTTGGGTCTGACTTCATGAGGGCTTCCCTAGGAAGTGTTGAAGAAATTCAAATGTAGGAGCAAGGCAGTGAGAAAAGGTTTTAGGATGAAATGGGAATTAAACTGGGCTTAGAAGGGACCAGAAAAGGAGGGAATAGAACCTTCCAGAAAAGTACCATGGAAAGAAAGAAGTATGCTGTAGTCTGTCTCTACAGAGCAGGGTGGTCTTTCAAAGGTGGTCTCGATGAAGGCAACACTTGGAAACTGTGTCGTCTCGCTGGAATGTATACTTACAAAGGCTGCTTCCACCTTCCAAACTGTCCCCCAAATCATGGGCATTTGTGATCTGTAGTCTAAAGAATGACAAGCTTAAATAATCACCAGGAACTGTTTGCTCGGGGTTCTGAAGAATTCTAAGGTAATAGGGAAATACAGAGTCATCACAATATGCAAACAAATTATGTTATAACAAATTGCGTGTATGTTCTCAGAGAGCGACAAGGTCATTCAACCCAGGAAGGACAAGGCTGTCTGAGGACAGTAAGTGTGTTTTCCCACACATGAGTAGATGTTAATGTTTAAGCTGTTTAATTGGCTTATCTGAGACGGGTCAGCACTAGACTATTGTAGCACAGATGTGCTAGCTGGAGAAATGCCTTGTTTTTAGCCCTTTTCTTTGCTGGAAAGTTTGAAAGGTAAATTACTTGCCTGAAAACTAGGGAGTTTATACAACCTGTGATTGCTAAATAATTTGGGATTGTATATGAAAACTATCAAGGAGAAAAGTAAAAAAAAAAAATCAATATTCTAGCCAAAGGGTCTTTGGGGTGTTTTTAGAGGTGATGGGAGTCCCAGAAATACTGACTTGTTTACAAGTACTTCTCATCAACATTCTTCTGGCCAAGCATCGCAGGATGATGAGGTGCAGAAGCCAGCAGAAAGGCCTCTGTTCTTCACAACACCCCAGAGGGGGGCTTGCAAAAAGAAGCCTAGAGCCATGGACAGGACTGTCAGGGAGGCCCTGAGAGGACCTCACTGTAGCTGGAGAAAGCAGATCGGGCCCAGCAAGAGCCAGGGCGATGGCACAGCCAATAGGAGGGAAGAAAGAGAGAGGAGTCTTGGAAATACAGCAGCAGCAATAAGTTTGGAGAAAGTGGACATTCTTCAAGAAACTACAAAGAATCTGCCATGTCTGGAGTGGAAGATAGGGGATCATATAGAGAGAGCATGGTCAAGCATGCAAAAGCCAGGTACAGAAGAAATTTGGGGTTTCTTCTGTAGGCAGAGAACCAAAGGGTTTAAACCGCAAGGGTTTTCACAGTTAGATTTGCTGTGTTTTCTGGGGAAAAAAAAAAAAAAGAGGAGAAAAGCCTGGGAACTTGTCATGCACCACAGTGCAACCCTACAGTCCAGGGTAATTTTACACCCAGACACCCATCCTCACAGGGACGGATCCTGGGCCCTGCTTGCCCCTTTGTGAATCTGCAGCTGAATGGGGGCATAGCTGGAAGAAGTTAGGGCTGGGATTCCACAGAATAGGGATTTACGCCATTAACAGGATTCATCACAGAGTTAATGCTGTTTTTAAGCGGTGTTTTCCCGATAAAGTGGCTGCAAGGCTTGGAGCCTCTGCAGTGTCCCTTTTAAAGGCCAGGCTGGGGCTCCCAGACGACCCTCCCTTTATAGCTACAATGTAATTGCTTGTCCTCTGGAATAGGCACTACCCATTCTGATTTTTGTCTTACTAGACCTAGCACTGAACTAACTTTTGACTGATTCCCCAGGTTAAAACTCCATCATTGCAGATAAAAGCCTGTTACCTCTGAAAACTGTCATGACCATGTGGTTACCTGGTCAACAGCTTATAGATTCCTCTACCCGCTCAGAAGTTGCCTGTGAGAAGGGACTGGTCAGCTAGGGGTGTAGCTCCGTGTTAAAGTGCTTACCCAGCATGCACAAGGCCTGGGTTCAACCTCCAGCTCTGGAAAGAAAAAGAAGGGGGGTGATAATCTCTTTCCTGCCTGTCCATAGTCATTGCAAATGCCGCCAGGCAGTATGGGAACGCGTTTTGAGAACACTATCAGTAGATGCTCTGATTATTGTCTCACGCTTTGTTAGCATTCCAAAACACATGGTTGCCACATTGTGGTGTCTGTGTGTTCTCCCAAATAAACAATTTGCTTCTGGAGAGCAAAGCTTGGGTCATGTTTGACTTTTTGTCTTCGGAGCTAGCACTGGACTCAACCATAAGAAGCCCTCAGACATTTGTTAAGTGAACGCTGAGTCTAACTTGTTGCCGTATATGAGGACTGGACTATGCCCTTATGGTTACTCAATTGGAGGAGCAGACTCAGGACCACTTAGCCTCATCCCCTGTGTGAGTAGTTTGTCATTTTGAACCCAGTCTTGGGACTGGAGAGATGGTGAGCAGTTAAGAGCACTGTTGCTCTTGCAAAAGGACCTGGGTTGGGTTCCCAGCACCTACATAATGGCTCATAACTAGCCATAACTCCACGTCCAGGAGATCTGGCACCCTCTTCTGACTTCCATGGGCACCAGGCACACACGTGGTACCCGTGTACAGATATACAGCAAAACACTCATACACAAAAATAAAATAAAGTTTCTTTTCCTCAAAACCCCACTGTTCTATCTGAAGGAACAAAGCAAAGGTAAATGGAATGAAACCAGCCAGTGCAAAAGTATAAAGTTTCTTAATCTTTGGCTCTATGCTCTTGACATTTAAAAATAACTGGTGAGAAGCTTTTTAATGACTGGTTCTGGAACCCTCATCCTAGGATAGTTAAGTCAGTACCTTTGAAGATAGAAGCCTGGCAGGGGTGGTTTTTTTAAAAAATGCCCAGCTGATTTTCACATCTGATGTGAGGGTTCTCAAACTACTTAGAAAAATGTTGCTTTAAAAAAAAAACCCCGCTCCCCTTTAGGAGGGTTAATATCTCCACATAAGGAGCTGTGGGAGATGCAGAAGAGCAGAAGGCATCTCCCACTGACGTCCGCCAGGGAGTAAACCCCGCCGTACCTGATGGTGCCGTGTAAGAGCAACCATGAGTGTGTGCTGAGTTGTGAAAAGTCATAGAAAGCTGACTTGAGACTCTCTGCAGCCCCGGAGGTGTTTCAGGAAGCTTATCATTAAAATAAAAGACAGCCTCTGTCCACAAAAGGTCAAGTGGTTGCCTAACAAACCCGGTGCCAAGCTTGGCCAGTACTAGGGGTCTGAAGATTTCATTCTCATTAAAAAAAAATCACCAAGCTCAGCATTGGACATAAAAGGTGAGCCAGGCACCCACTGTCTCATACCTGAGTCTCCTCCCAGTTCAGTCAACAGACAGTTTTAAAATACTGAGAGATGCTGAGCAGCTGTGTAAGGCTGGTGAGCTAGGAAGCAACACGTTGGAATGCCGCATGCTTCTGCCGGAACTATTTTAGTCTAATCCGATAGTGAGTCGTTCCTGACAGAGGTACAAAATGAATAAGAAATGCTCTTCAGAATCTAGAAAAATCTGAAGAAGAATGGTTCAATAATTAGAACAATAAAGTAGAATAGCAAAATAATTGTTTCTTGAACAGGGCATGGTGACACATAGCTGTAATCCTAGCACTCAGAAAGGTATCAGGCCAGCCTGGGCACATAGCAAATCCATCTCAGCAAACAAAATAAACATGTTTCTTTCAGGAGGGAAATGTTCTTAAGTTAGGGTGACTTGGAAATAAGTAGGAATGGCTGTGAAATCTTTTAACAAGAACTGTTTACATTCTCTCGGGATAAATCATTTCGGTTCGTTTTCATCAGAAATGAGTTGCTGATGTCGGGACTCTGCACTGAGCTAAGAATCAGATCTTCTGGCTTTTGCACAGATGTCACCACCATCCCATAGTTTGTCTTCCCAGTTGTGTGATAACTTTAATACTAAATGTCAGGTCGACGGGAAAGCACTTGTTTACTTTTGCTTAAGCTTTTGCAGTCCTGCATCACAGTGACATCCCTTGTGTGGCGTGGCTCTGCAGGTAGGAAGTTTCCGTCTTGTACACCTGTGCCGAGGAGTTTATTGGTCAGAAATAAATTTCTGTCTTTGCCTTCAAGTAAACAAGTTCTGAAAATCTCACATGTAAATGATTAGTATGTAATTAATTCCGCACAAATTCGTTGCTCTGATTGGTCCAGTTTTATAACCAGTCACCGAGTGGATAGGACTGAGTTACTGGGATGTACAAGGTTAAACTGCCAGCGCCTCCTGGATGGCTGAAAGGAGTTCTCAGTCTGCATGTGTGCCCTCACAAGAGACCCGAGGGTAGGCAAGCTTTAATCCATGCAGTGTGTGATTTATGGAGCCCCGGAGGTCAGGAGTTTATTATACCCCAAATCATAATAACTGCTTTGTTTTCCCTTTAAAAATGTAGTGACCAAAGCATGTTGAAAGATAAATGGGTGAGCCATTCCTTGCTATTAAAGGCCCAGCATTGCTGCGGAGTAGCAGCCCTCTTAAGTGTGGTGGTGTTAAATCTGAAGTAGTCTGTAAACTGAGAGCCCCTCCTTGCCTCTGGGTCTGAGATTGCTGTTAATCAAAATGTTGGGCCTATGTAGCAGTGGCGTATGAAACAAACAGATTAAGCAGACAGCTCCTTTAATTCCTGGCTTTCTGTGTTTTTCAGATTTGTGAGAGAGGTCTCTTCCTGTAGACTTGGTTCTGTGGCTCACATGTCTAGATTTCATTTATTATACCAGAGCCAACGAAGTCCAATAGTTGCAAGGTTGTCTCATGCATCGAAAGGAGGAAGGTACCTTTTTATTATGCTATTAATTGACAAAGATTGATAAAGTCATTTTGGAACATGAATAATTTCTATCCGGAATAGGTGTTATAGAAAAATCTGTATTGGAGGCAGAATATAAATCTTTTTTAAAAAAAATAGAACAATGAATTTGTGGAAGGATTAATAACCCAACTAGATTAGTGGGATAAGTGAAGCATCAATATAGAAGTACTAAATAAAATTATTTTGAAAAACATGTGATTCCGGCTTAGGTATTAGCTTTGGTGTAAGAGTTTGGAGGCTGTTAGGAGCTCACAGCACAGGGCCTGAGCTCCTGTGGTGTGTAAGGGCCTTTAGCAGGACAGCCTTGTTGCTAATGCACTTTGTGGGGTGCACACTAGACTGCAAGAGTGGGGGGAGAGGCCTCTCGTCACAGTGCATTGCTTTATTCACTGTCTCCAGTGTCGACTGCTGTGACCAAACACTGTGAAGCAAGTTGGGGAGGGAAGGGTTTTTATATGGCTTACACTTCCACATCACTGTTAATCATCAATGGAAGTTAGGGCAGGAACTTGGAGGCAGGAGCTGATGCAGAGGCCATGGAGGGAGATGCTTACTGACTTGCTCCCCATGGCTTGCTCAGCCTGCTTTCTTATAGAACCCAGGACCACCAGCCCAGGAATGACACCACCCCATCAACCACCAACCAAGAGAATGCCCTACAGCCAGGTCTTGTGGAGGCAGTTTCTCAATTGGGATTCTCTCCTCTCAGATAACTCTTGCCTGCATCAAGTTGACATAAAACTGTCCCGCACACCAAGTGAAGCAAACTGCAGATGTTCTGTAGAGTCCAGGAGGAGAGGAATTGCTTAGGGCTCAGCATCAGCCTCAATAGTAGAGACTCTTGCTGTGTGGCTGGCTTTCAGAAGCTCTTTACTGGGCGAGTCTGCCATGGATTGGCCAATTTTCAGAAGCAGGAAGTTGTTGCTGGTGATTGGCTTTCAGAACAACTTGAGCTGTCACTGATTATTTAGACCTAGGTAAGTCAGCATTAATTGGTTCAATCCAGTTATGTTTCCAGATCTATTTACTGGTCCTTTGTTTCCATGGTTACTGGGGGAAAAATGACCTTTTTCAAGGAATTGGGCACTCTCAAAATCTAACACCCAAATAAATGCCACTGGAAACACAAGAAAACCAAGCTTTGTAGGGAAATCCACACCTGTATGCAATGGTTGTAGGATGCTTTTTCTAATTGACAGAGTTTACTGTTAGATGTCAAACAGGCTCTCCCATATATCGTGGCTCATACCTGTGTTGAGACCAGTTATTAAAGTTAGAACAAACTGCATTGTTAATGGTAGCACATAGTGATTCAAATGTGGTTTACCTCATGTAAGTACAGTGTAGGTCCTTGTGGGTCACTGATACTCACTGCATCACCATGCCCTTCTGAAGTAGAACAGAAGGAAGTAGTAATGGTCCATTTGCTACTGAGTCACCAACATGGCAGTTGTGTAGTAGTTTCCTCCCAAAGTCTCCTTAGGAATCCTCAAAATCCGAACACACTCATAGGAGTTTTCCACACAGACAGATGTCACTCATCATCTTTGCTGCTTCAGGGAAAGGAGCGGGGGTTCCTCACTGGAGTTCCCCACTGTGCTGCCTGCCCTTGTACAGACCAGAGGAAATCAGTGTCATGTGTGGGCCCGTCTCAGAGTTGCAAGGGATGTATGCCAGGTTTTATTCCTGTCTGCTGTGATGAAGGAAATACGTGTGTAAGATGCACTGATACTAACTGAATTTTTAAGTAAATAGCTAGTAGAAAATTCTTATCACTTTTGTTATTCACATAAAAACTGAATTTTTCTCGTTCCTAGTTCATCCAGTTGCTGAAGTCTTTTGACTCCCCTCGTTACGGCCAACACCTCCCAGTGGGGGCACAGCTGATCACTGGCACAGTTCCCTGCTGCTAAGGATAGCTAGCTTATGACCACTTAGGAATCAAGCACATGCTGATACCTTAAGACCAGTAAGCATTCGCTAAAGTAGGAAGGCAGGATAGTGAAACTTGCCGTAATCAACAGTAAGAGGAGAAAATTAGTTCATGGAGTTATGCCAGAAGTTCCGGTGCCTTTTGGATACAAAAACTCAGCTCATCCCAGAAAAGTCAGCCACACAGCATCTGAACATCACTGTTGTATTTTAAACATTTGTCTCATAGAAGCACACTTTTTGTTCTGTTTGTCGCTGCATATTTGGTTTTTGTTAATTTGCTAGTGCTGCTGGGGAATCGAACTCAGGACCTTGTGTATACGGGGCAAATGCTCTACCACTAAGCTACACACCAGCCCTGACACATCAGTTAAAGGTGGGGCTGGGGGGCTGGGTTTTGTTTTGTTTTTAGCATAACCCTTGCTTTTGACCCTTTGGCCCCCTCAGAACACAAACATCAGATAGGTCTGGTTATTGGCTGGCATCTGGCTCCACAGCTGGCTCCCTGTGGTTGAGTGTACTCTTCAAAGAAAGAGGACAGAGATCCAAACATGGTTTTAGGAGACTCCCAGCTAGAAATCAAAGCCTCTCACCCGGGAGGATTCCGCAGTGAGCATGAGAGTAAAACTCCCAGCAATGCAAAGTAGTGGGACAGGCAGGCATGTTCTCAGGAGTTTTGTTTGGTTTCTGTTATGCAGATCTGGGGACCCAAGCCCAAGGCTTTGCACATGCCAGCCACTCTGCCACCGAACAGAATTCCTCCCCAGCGCTTGACTTGTGTAGAACCGCTTTCCTGTGGACCCGGCTCCTGTAAGGAGCGGCCCCTCCTGGTGCTCCTGGCTGCTCCTTCTCTGTGCGAGGGTAGGGAACCACTTTCCTTTGGGTTCTCAGCCTGAGCTCATCCAGCCTTTCTCCTCCTCCTCCTCCTCAGGATGTCACATGTGCTCCAGTTTGAAGACAAAACCAGGAAGGTGAAAGACGCAAGCATGCAGGATTCGGACACATTTGAAATCTACGATCCCCGGAATCCAGTGAACAAAAGGAGAAGGGAGGAGAGCAAGAAGCTGTTGAGAGAGAAGAAAGAAAGGAGGTGAGAGGAGAGTGGCGAGGCCAGAGCTGCTGATAGCCTGCCGTGCATGACTATCTTTGTGACAGCCACCGCACACACAGTGGGAAAAGTACTTCTGAACCTGGTCTCCAGTTCAGAAAACACATACTTTGTTTTGTAAATTTGAGATGATGTGAGCAAATGCTTTTGGTTACTGATACATTTTTTTTCTTATTTGACCTTTTCTATTGCTGAATCTGAAAATCAATTTATTTCCAGTTTAAATGTTAACCGTTTACAGATTGTATAAACCTGTTTTTGCTCCTTTACCCTGAAATGTGTGAAAGCTTGTGAGTGCTCACAGAAAGAATAAGAGGAACTTCCCTGACCCTTTGATATAAAATAAAAATTATAAAATAAAGACATTAACATTGATGAGTCTTTTTTTATATAAACATATAAAAATACCCAGACCAGTAGCAACCCACAGGCAAATCAGTATTGTCTCAGTCCAGGCTATTGCCTGGGAGTTATGAATGCATTCAGGACACTATATGCTGCTGCCGTGCTCACCAACACTACATCCTGATGCCGGCCACCTGCCGCTCTCTGCCCCCATCCATCCGCACAGCAGCACCGGGAGCAGGTAGGTGCACAGGGACGAGCACCACCCGCAGAACACATCAGGAATTTAGCTCTTGATGCAGTCATCCACACTGAGTATTCCTGTTGCCTATTTTTAGTTCTAAAACCTGCTTGCTAAAATTGTACAGCAGGCTAACTTAATCACCTAATAAAACTGCACCAGCCACGTCTTTTCAGGAGGAGTAATGAAATTGGTTTCCTCTTCCTAGAGCACCGGTTCTTCAACTGTGAGCCCAGGTGCAGCCCTGGCAGCAGACATAGGAAGGAGAAACCCTAGTCCCTGCCTCGCTGCCTGCCAGTCACCACCAGCACCCCTCCCCTGGACGATCAGTGTCTAGGGAACTTAAAACTGTCATATCCCATGGCCAGAAAGCTAGACTCCTAGGTCTGTACCCTGAAGAAGTTTTTAGACACTGTTCAAGATGAGGAGGTGCTAACGTATATTGAAGCCTCATAAAGCGGAGTGTAAGCATGTTGTAACATAGCCTCACTGTGCAGTACTTCATAACGATGAAGACCACTGAACTCTGGGGATGGATCTAAAGGAGCAGTGTTTGCCTAGCATGTGCCAGGCCCTGAACTAGATCCTCGGGGTGACTGTATCTTAAAAGGAACAAACAAAAACAGCTATATAAAAATCTAAAGCAGATAACAATCATTTGTATGCTGGATGTGCACATATGTAAAACCAGTGGTTACCTCTGAGGATGAGAAAGGAGTGTCTGGGGTTTCAGCTAGAGAGTAGGTGCACGGGTCTCGTCCTGGCACGTTCTGGTGTACATGGGACTCTTAGTATTCACAGAATGAGGAAGGAAAATATCTCAGAGGAAAGAAAGGTGTGAGAGAAGAACTCTAGAGAATGTCAGTCAACTCAGAATTTTGGATGATCAAGGCAGGATTTGGTTGTCCAGATATCGCTGCAGTTCTTTTTCATTGGCATATATTCCTTGTACATAGTAATAGGTTTCATAGAAATTTTCATATGAATATGTCATGTACCGTGACCGTATCCACCCTCTTCCTCCTATTCTCCCCTCCTTCATCCAGCTAGCAGCCTCATTTCTACTTCGTATCCTATGTGCTTATACGGTCTTACATGTTTATACAAAACTCTAGGACCCACAAATGAGAGAAAACATAGGACTTGTCTTCCTAGCTCTGTCTCAGTTTACTTAATACACTCTGCTCCACCATCCATATTCCTGCACAGGACATAAATTCAAACTTTATAGCTGGATAAACCTCATCCTGCATCCATACACTTTCTCTTTATTCCTTCATCCACTCCCAGCTCGGCTGAGCCCATGCCCTGGCAGCTCTATCTTTGCAGACACTGAAGTAGATTATGCCCTAGTCCCTGTGTATTGAAATGCCTTCTTTGCTGTTCCTCCTCTACTGTGACCGCTTTTACCGACTCAGTATTCGCCCACAGAGCATACTATATTTCTTCCTCCAGTACCAGAGAATACTTGCAGTTTTTTAAAAAGACAGTTCATTGTTTTTTTTTTGAAATTATAATTTAATTATATCATTTAATTTCCCCTCTTCCCTTTCCTCCCTCCAAACCCCCACATATTCCCCTCCTTGCTCTACTGTAAATTCATGCCATCTTTTTTCAGTAATTGTTATTACATTCATACATGTGTGTGTAAATATATTTCTAAACATAACCCGGTCAGTCTGTATAATGTAATCTGTGTGTATGTTTTCAGAGCTGACCATTTGGTATTAGATAACCGATTGTACTCTTCCTTGGGGTAAACAATGTCTTTCCCTCTCAGCATTTCTTAGTGCGTTATGCATGGTTATGTATGGTTATGTATGGACTCACCACCACGGCCCACATTAGCATGTCTCTTGTCGCTGTCCTTGTTCAGCTCCTGTTTAGGCAACCACATTGGTGAGACTTTATGGGTGTAGCTTCTGACGTCATGAGGTGGACACAACCTCACAGCAAACTCCCCGATCTCCTGGCTCTTGGAATCTTTCTGCCCCTGCTTCTGTAAAGTTCCCTGAGCTTTAGGCGTGGGAGTTGTTTTGTAGATGTATCCATTGGGATTGGGCTCCTCAACTTTATTGGGGGATCCACAACTTTATTGGGGATCCACATTTTTATTGGTTGCATTTTTTTCTGTAATGATCTCTGTCACTTACAAAGAGTTCTCCGCTGAGGTGAAGACTACAGTACATATACCAGTATAAGGTCAAATATTTAGAAAGTAGTGAGGGATTATGCTGGCTTAGTAAAGTGCTGGTTACAGGTTTTCCTCTAGGATCCATGACTTCACTAGCCCTGGATAGCTGGCTGGGTTTCTAGTACTGTGCCTGGTTTCCCTCTTGTTGAATGGGTATTGAGTTCAATGAGAGGGCTGTTGGTTACCACAGAGGGACGTGTGCGAGCCACTACAGCACTCGGGTTTACAGTATCATGCTGGTTGGTGTGGTGGATTGGTCTCAGAGCTGGGGAGAGCTGTTGGCTGCTCCCCTCTTCTGGAAGCTTGCGTAGCACCTTTGGATACCATTGAATGACAAAGTTAAGATCTTAGTTTAGCTAAATATTCATCTTATTTTAACTACAAGAATCAGAAGATTCTGAAATGTAGTAGTGATTAGAATGTTGTGGGAATCCGCCATTACAAAATCAAATAAATTTAACTAAGTAAATAATTTTCAAAAGAATAGAAAACTAAATTGTGTATACTTGTAGTCACAGAAAAATGTTTAGGCCAAATAAATGAACTGGGGGGGGGGGGGGGAGGAAACTAAAAGAAATGTGAAAACATTAAAAATAGCCTTTAAATTCACTTAAGTTTTATATTTGGGTTTATTTTTTGTTTACGTGTTTTGGTCAGGGGTATTTTCCTGAGACAAAGCAGCCTGTCAGAGTTCTTGTTCTTTGTCTGGGATACAATGCTAGAAAGAGAAAAACATTGATATTTTAGTTCTCCTGATGGCAAGCCCTGCCTTCCACTTCAGATGAAGCTGGTGGCAGGTAGGAGCTTGACTTTTCCTTTCTCCAAGAATAACTGAAGTTAGTGCAGATCCATCTGGGATTTTTAATGTTATAAAAATGCATATCATCCCATGCCCTCGGCTCTGTCTCCCCTGAGGCCACATGGTTAGTAATGCATCTAAAAATGGGGCTATCATAAAACGGGTCATTAAAACGTGTGAGGGGCTGAGTGGCTTACTGCTGTTTTTAGAAGCCAGTCAGCAACCTATGGTGGGCACCTTTATCAAACCCTCACTGCCAGGTTCCTGATAAGGTCAGATGTGTGAGGTACATGAATCTGTCATGTTGTGTCAATGTGGCCTGGGTGGGAAAGGTTAGAGAGAGGTAGAATATGCCCTAAGCAGGCTGGTTTATCTTAGTGATACCGGAGCCAGAGAGGGGAGGTGTGAAGTGAGTCCACTGAGGGTCTTATCGGTGTGAACAATTTGTATATGCGGTGTCGATGTGGAGAAGTTAGGAGGGCGTACATTCTTCACTGCCATTCACAAACAGGAGGAGGTCTGCCCGCACCATAGCTGTGACAGCCAATACCCTAGCTGTGACAGCCAGCACCCTATCTGTGACAGCCAGCATCCCAGCAGTTGGTCCAGAGGCCCCATCTCTGCTGATGGGAAAGCACAGTGCATTTTCATCTTTGCCTCTTTTAACTTTTAATGGAGAGATGTGATACAGGAACCACATTGTGGAGAAATCCTTGCTAGATGACACTTGAACTCTAAGGCATCAGATGTTGGAGGAGGCTGCTTGTTGGTTTCCGGCTGCCCGGCTAGCTTAGACCCAAAAACACATCAATCAGACCTTACTAGGATGGCGTTAGCAGTACTGGGTCTGTAGAAAGAATGTTCGTTAACACGGCCATCACCACCCCTCCCGACACACACCCCACCTCACCAAACCCACAGACCTGTTAGTACCTTTTGCCATTCACTTCTGGCTAATGCCTTTGAATGCTGACTCTCTATTGTGACCCCTTTCCTAAAGCCACAGGCTTCAGGCTTTTTGATTTTGTATAATTACCATTTTGTGATGGATTTGTATCTTTAGATTCTCTGTTGATGAAGTTTTTTAAAGTCCCACTTTGGGGTTTTTTCTCCTCCCCCCCCCCCCCCCAGTTAATCTTAATGCTAAGCCCAAAAAAGAAGCAAACCGTCTGAGGAAAAGGAGGCCTAGGAAACAGTGAGGGTCTTTGGTTTACCTACTTTAAATGATAATGTACAAATTCATGATTTAACTTAAAAGAGCAGGATTGGGTTAGAAGATGGGGATTTCCACCTGAAGAAGAAAAACATGGATTCTAAAGGAAATGCAGGCCAGAGTCTGGTCTCTCTCCCCCACATCTGCTGGAAATTATTCCCTGAAGATTACATCATGGTATTAATTCATGTTACTTGATCAGCTAAATTATCTTTGGAGGCTTTCTTCACAGCACCAGTTAAGAAAACAAAAGATTTTTTTTTGTCTTTTAGAAAATTATTATTTTATTGTCCTCATGATGCCAAATGTGATCATTATGGCTAAACTGCTGGCACTTTTCTAAATAAATCGGGCTAATTTTGAAATTAGGAAACACTCAAGTGGCTTTTGCATCTATTTTCTGTGCCTGATGTAGGTTAAGATTGTATCGGGATACTCAGATACCTTAATAAAGATACACTGGAATTGAAGGGTTCCACAGAGAGAAAATAGATTATGCCACCTAAAATACATGCTTGTAGTTAGTTCTCAACCCTTACAGCGAACTTACAGTCTGTGGGCTTCCTTCTCTTTTCCATGTGATATATATATATAAAGTGTTATTGAATTTTCAGTTGGGGGGAATAATTTTATTGGGGTGAGAGGCATGAACCGTTTTTCCTGTATTCCAGAATCTCATTATGTTACTGTTTTGTGGGTGCAAGTGAATAAACTAATTAAGAATTAGTGATATTTCCCAACCAGCCAAAGAATTCAGCAAGTGATTCTTGAGCTTACAAAAGGGATACGTGATCTACAAAGTTTAAGTCCATCACATGGGAAGTGTCACGTGTGTCAGACCTGACGCATCCAAAGTGGCCTATCGCTGTAACTCCTGGCCTTGCCTTGGCCAGTCCTGCTTCAGGCCAGTTTTCCCACCTGTGTTGGCAATGCCAGCTTGCTCAGGCCACATAACCTAAGTTCCTGCCTTTACCTCACACACTCAAGTCGTGATAGTCTGTTGTCTCCCTTCCAAATGGACCCAGAATGAGAGTCCTTCCCACCGCCACTGCTCAAGGGAACAACCCCATCAGACTTCACATGCGCTGCTGAAAGAGGGCCATATCCAGTCCCTTGCTGCCACCCACCTCCCGGCAGCTTATTGGCATGGCAGGCAGTGAATATTTTTAAAGTATGTCACAGTGTTGTGTTCTGTTTACACCCTATGTAATTCAGAGTAGAATGTCAAGCCCTTACAGCGGTGTATGAGGCTCCGTGTAATTGCCACTCTGCTCCCCAGCCTCCCTGCTTCTCTCACCACCCTCCCCAACACCCCCTCCCCGGTTGCTCATCAAGTCAGTTGCCTGCATTCCTTCTCAGAGTCTTTGGAGCTGCTCCTGCTACCTAAGTCAGTGTTTCCCGTGACATCCTGACATGCATCCCTCGGCTCCTTCAGGTCTTTGTTCAAAGGATGCCTCAGAGTATTCCACGGTAATAATTCTACTTTAGGAGTGCAACCCTCCCCATTCCACACATTCACCTCTTGTGTAGTCGGCCATAGATACTATTAACCTAAGCACTTTGCCCAGTTAACTTATTTAATTTTTACCCACCGTCTTGAGAGGTCGGAACTTGCTATCCATTTACAAATGAGGGGATGGAGTGTTTATGGATGCTGGAGAGATGGCAGAACCATCAAGAGCTCTTGCTGCTCTTGCTGAGGACCCGGGTTCAGCTCTCAGACCCCACATGTTGGCTCATAACCGTCTATAACTCTAGTCCTAGCAGATCCAACACCCTCTTCTGGCCTCCACTGATACCGGGCATGCACATAGCATAAATGCATACATGCACACAAAACGTCCATACACACAAAAATAAAAACTTTTTTAAAGTTTTTTTT
Organism: Microtus pennsylvanicus; assembly: GCF_037038515.1. Classification (NCBI taxonomy): domain Eukaryota; kingdom Metazoa; phylum Chordata; class Mammalia; order Rodentia; family Cricetidae; genus Microtus; species Microtus pennsylvanicus. The sequence continues at coordinate 46,235,116 of NC_134584.1, forward strand.
CTTTTTTTATTCATTCCATTAAAACAAGTATTTTTGTCAACTTCTTTTACTACTATCTCAGTGTTCAGAACCTTACAGAGAGTGGCTAGTCTAATAAATATATATTAAATGGATGGATAAACCACTGCATCCCAGAAAGAACCCTGAGGGCCAATATGAGTTTACTACGTTCTCACCATCCAATATTATTTCATGAAGAGAGGTTGTGTTTATGATAAAAAAAAATGCAGAAGGATACAGCTTTAGCTGAGGGACCACTCCAACACTGTATAAATAATCTCCCAGTTTCCTGTCTCTCAGATGGAAACAACATCCGTCTAACCTTCCCACCAAGGCCCTGTCACAGCCTAGGAAACACAGGCAGGAAAACTGCTTTCACAGAAGACTGGAATGAGTAAGGCCTAGCGGGTGCTCACTGTATACCAGACCCTCCTCTAAGCATGGCGTGTCAACCCATTTGGTTCTTAGGAACAGCCGTATGAAGTGTTCCTCTCTATCCTTATCTCTGTTTTCCAAATCATGAAAAGATTTGCACCTTAGTAAGTAATTTATCAATGTCACGCAGTGAAGAGAGGAGCTAGAATACCAGACTCACCACAGAGTTTCTGCCCCGATCACCAGTTCACTGAGTCTCTCTCTCTACGAGAACCACAGTGTCTTTCTGGTAGACCTTCGACTGACCTGTAGCATTTATAATCCAGTCAAAACACAGGGCTGCAGGTGAAAATAATTAGATATGTAAAATGAAGTGAATGCCAGGAGGACCCAAGAGATGGGGTTAGTGAGATTAGCCCAGAAGGACTTCATGACAGGGCATTTTGACCATAATTTGAAAGAAAAGGAAAACATGACATTGAGGAGACAGGTCTTGTTCCAGGTGGAGAAAAGGTTGTGCAGATGGACCATTAAGATAAATGTTAGGGACAATGATGTGTCGATGCGATGCCAAAACATCTGGTCAATTCCACTTTTTTGAAAAGCCAACCTCCATCAATGTAGTGAATTCCTTCAGTCAATCCAGATGTTTGGCGTCTCGTAGACAAAACATCCAGATGATTAACTGAAGATTTGACAGAGTTGACTGGATTAGCCAGATGTTGTAGCATTGTACAGACACTGTCAGGACATTACTTGGCCAGAGTGAGGTCCAGCTGTAGGGGAGATAGATGGTCTGGGCAGTGAGGGGGGCTTTGGAGCAGAAGACCTGGGCCTGGACTGGATGCAACTGGGGAGCCGTTGCAAGAGGTGTGCAGTGGAAATGATGCTTCAGGAAGAGAGATCTGTGTGGAAAGAATAAAAATACCAGCGAGAGGAAAAGCTGTAGACAGGAAAGGGGATCGGAGGAGAGCGCAGGTGTGTGTGAGGTAATTAGAGCCTGAACCAGAATGTTGGGAAGGCAGCAGGAAGAAGTGGATCTGAAAAGCATTACAAAAAAAGAACAGGAAGTCGTGATGGGCTAGACAAGGGAGTAAAATCACATCACCCCAAGACTGGAGACCACGAAGCCTGGGAAAGCAGCTGCTGGCAGTCTCGCCACAGGAGCAAACCAAGAGGGAATCCCCAAAAGACCCCTCCCCCAAAGCCTCCATTCAGAGGCTATGGCCAGGCCTTCAGGCTGCAGGTATGGAGAACAAAGCTACTTCAACTTTAAGGTCCCTCATCAGTTGAGTGATTCCTAAATTGTTTTCCTTTTTAAGTTCAATTTCATGACAGGATCAAGAATACTAGATTCACACTATTGGGGAGGACATACCCCGTGAAAAGTGCAACCAGCATTTAATGGGATTTCCTTTTGTGTAGTATGTAACGCAAGCTAAGACATATAAAGCATAATTAGATGCAGGGAGATTGTGAGAAACTGCACGGTGCCTATTTGATTTGACAGTTTAGCATTTAAAAAGCCTGTTTGGCTGGGCAACATGGCATATGCAAGCGGATCTCTGAGTTAGGCCAGCCTGGCCAGGACTGCTACACAGAGAAACCCTGTCGAAAAAAGAAAAAGAAAGGAAGGGAGGAAGAAAAGAAAGAAGGAAAGAAGGAAGAAAGATATAGGCTGGCTTAGACATTTCACAAAAAAACATCTAATTTTCAAATCTTATTTGATAAAAATCAAGCTTATCTTTAGACACAGTCATGGATTCCAATTTATTAGCATTAACACCGTGATGGTTCCATGAAAGGGTGCCACAGTTTAAATCTTAAATGTCCCCCAGAGGCCCATCTGTTTACAGCTTGGTTCCTAGCCTAGAATGTAATGAAGGTAATGGAAGTTCAGGGCATGGACCCAATGGAAGGAAGTTACGTCATGGAGGGTATGCCCTTGAAGGGGATATTATCTCCTTCCCTTCCTGCCCTGTTTGGGGTTAGCAACCGCTATGCTCCCATAATGACGTGCTATGCTACCATACCCCACAACAATGTCGCCAAGTGACCACGGGTCAAAACTTCTGAAGTCATGCGCCGAAATAAACTTTCCCCCTCTCAAATTGATTCCCCTCAGGTATTTGTTATAGTGGGGGAAAGCTAACACACAGGGTGTGCTCTCGCTTGCTACAAAGCATCCTGAGCATTTCTGGAATTCGTGGTTTTGTGCGTGTGCAGTTTCCAGCATTTTCAGCTCCAAGCCTATCAGCCCACACAGCCATTTGGGCGCCCTCTGTAAACACGCTGAGACTTTCTCCAAATGCTTGCCTGTTCAACGGAGAAAAAAACAAAGCCAAACAAGGTTTTTGCGTCGTTTGGAAATAAAGCTCGAGCTGCCTCACATGCGCAATGCCCTAGGTTCAAAGCCGGGTCCCCAAAAATAAAGTTAAAAAAATAGCAAGGGGGAAAGCCTTTCAGAGAGGCTATGCTACCTCTATTCAAGGTTCGTGCACTGTCCCCCCACCCACACCCCACAAACACCCTGGAAAAGCACAGAACATGTAAGGGCTGAAGTGAGTTCTGTGCTACAGAATCAGAATCATCCTGGGGCGGGGGGGGGGGGGGGGGGGGATGAAGGGTCGGGAATCCTGCCAGCATCCATTTCCCTGACTTCGGAATGACAGGTCCGCTGGTCTGTCTGGGTAGAAGGAGTCCAGGGGCCTATTGGTTTCGTTTCTGTGTTTGTTTGGTTGGGTTGTTTGCTTTGTTATTGTTATTGTTTTGTTTTATTTTGTTTTGTTTTATTAAGCTCCCCCCCCCCCCCCAACTAATTCTCGTGCTTGGTTTTGTTTCTCACTTTGCTGAAGACCGGTCCTGGGCAAATGCCGCCGTAAGGCAGAATCTAAAGATTGAGAGACACCTCACACGGATATGAGACTCTCAAACTGTATAAACTTGATTTAATGTCTTTTCCCCCCCTAGCAATCACATTGCCATAAAGATCCCTTTATGAAATGTGCTCCTAGGCAAACTCACTGTGTCCTTGGATGATAGAATTTTCACAGGAACTGCATGGAGCCTGGAGTCAGCCTGAGAAACCACGAAGGTGAGTATAGGCCCCTTGTCTGTTCTCAGTCCCCAGCACTGCTACACCCCCTCACCAACACTGCCAGTGCATGATGGGAATGTAATTAACGATCTTGATAAGGCTTTCCCAGTGTCCCAAGGCTGAGCGAGTCACTTATTTATCACTAGAACACCGGCTGGCTTCTCCGAAACAATGAGGGAGTCAGGTGATTCACGCAGGCTTCCCACGGCCGTGCCATTAGCAGAACTCGATTGCAAACTACTTTTTCAAAAAGCTAATCAATGGAATGTCCTCACCCTGACCCCACGATTAGAGTGTTTGTTCTCCTAGGTGCCCTTCTTTTGGCAACGCAAGCTACAAGAAAAAGGACTGGATTGTTTTTCCCTTGATAACGTTGGTTCCATTTGTCCTGGTAGCAACTTATTTTCCTGGACTTCTTTTTCTCAAGGACAGAGGAGCAGTAGACATTGGGAGAATGCCTATTTAAAAGCCAGCGAAGTAGCAAAATGCAAAGTCAAATCTGCATTTAAGTCGCTTCATCTTTTTAAATCTACAAGACATCTCATACACTAGCTGCTTACTTTTGACCTGATAGTGATTATTTTCCACTTCTCTGTTCTCCAATCTCTTTCGGGTCCCGTATAGCAACCACAGAAAATAGTGTCTGTCATGCCTTGGAGGCGCGGAGGGGTAGAGAGAGACTGGAGAGAAAGCAGGCAAGAGAGGCCTGTGAAAGAAAACCCTTGGGAATTTTCACAACATGAAGGTCTCTATCCTGAAACAAATCAAAGCAAATTGATTTCCATTGATCTTCTTATCGTCTATGTAAATGCATTAGTGGTCACCACCTTGATCTGAGCACAGTACCGATAAGGGTAAGCCCTCCACGTCCTCCAGATGGTTCTTTTGGTACTTAATTGATTCTACTACCCTAGGGTGATTGATCACATATGAGTATTGTACGCTTTTTTTTTTTTGAGGGAACTTGTCAGCCCATACTGTGACTTGTATAAACTGGAAAAGGGCACCATTCCCAAGACATCAGAAAGTCTAAGAATGTACCACGTCATTTGGGAATGCGTTCATGGACTCTGTAGTCTAACAGTGCCTGTCCCATTGTTTGCTTGGGATCTCTGTTACCCTCGAATTCTCTGAGAAAGTAGAATTTTGTCCCTGCCACAACATGGCCCTGGAACCAGTGTTCAACAGATGGGCCCTGCGTGACCTGGCCTGTCTCTATCTTACCTGCAGAGGCTCAGTGTTCTTTAAGAAAAAAAAATGTCCTGGGAATTGAGACTAGACTAGAACTCCAGAGCCTTTGGTGACCAGCATCCCCACTGCAGCCACTTTCCAACGGGCTCTGGGGAAGAGAATTCTTTACCAAGCTTGCCAGCCAATGGCCACCCAACAAAATAAGGAGCAAAGGCATTCTCCCCAGCCCTGTGGAATATGAATAAGGAATATGCCTCTTCTGCAGGCTGGTAAGAGTTAGGTCACCACAGCCTATCGACTGGTATATCACTGTCTTTTTGGAAACATTCTGATATGGTCCATCGCCTGCCTGTGGCAGCTGGGGAGCCCACTCTGTATGCCCAGTGTGTGTATATTGGGTGGGGGAGATGTCTTCTCTCCAGAGCAAATATCCTCTGTGCTAACAAGTGCTAGTTATGGCTTAGGAGGGTACCCTAACTCCTTGAATGCCCCAAACGGTCAATATCTCCCAAGCCTGTTTGTTAGTAACAAGAGTTTTCTGTTTCTCAACAATCCCATCAAGAACCACGTGATGAGGAGAAAGCCCTTTCAAAACTCGGCATTAGCCAAAGTCTTCTGGCTTCTGGATGTCTGCCCTCTTTGCCTCTTAGTCTGTATTTTCCTTGCTCTTGGTAATTAAGGTCTTATCCCTACAAGAGAGAAAGAAACGTTTTGTTTTGTTCTCCTTCTGACTCTCCATACTGAAGATAAAGTACTGAGTCTACAAATGTTCAAACCGTAAGAGCGCAGCAAGTTCTCACTCTTCTGAGCACACATAAGAAAGGCAAGGTCCAGCATTCCCATCACCTTTTAAAGTTGCTACAGCATCAAAGTGGCTCTGGTGATCACAGACCCAACATGTGTATAGTTAACGCTTAAGAAAACTGCTTCCAAGAAAGTACTCAGACGCTCCAGGATTTGTTGGAATGGTTCAACAACAAAAAAAGTAAAAAAAAATAAAATTTCAAATCCTGGTTGATTCGCCTGCAGGACCTCCGTGAGATAGGCCCAACAGGAAACAATTCCATCTTCCAGAGTGGATACTCGTTTGCTTGTCCAGCCAGGAGTCTGGGAGAAGCCAGCAGGCAATGCAGTCATTTGGTAATGTCCTTCCCTCTGCCAAGGCGGATTAATGCTGGGAGATTTTACAACTGGTGAGTAATGGGTAGTGTTTACAGATCCTCCGAGGTCCCCAAGGTGTGATTATTTTCATACGTAGGTCCTGCCATCATTCCCCCAAAGGGTGCTTTGTCATTTCCTCTATTCTTCTTTCACTGAACCCTCGAGTCTGTGTTACAAGGACAACAAGGTCCATAAGTCATTGCCAATCTCCTCAAAAACCAACTGGTAAACACGTCCCAGACACTGCTCAAGTGAGACGTTGTCCTGACAGTAAGCACTGGCTTCCTTTTGGATACTCTGGAGGGTTAGGAATAGTTATTTATTAAAATGTGATTTTAATAGCCACCCTCTCACTCCCCCACTTTGTTTTATTTTGCCCCAGCAGAACCCTCTCACGGTGGTGTTAGATGTGAGAGGCGGAAGAAGAGCTCAGTCCATGAGCAACTCCATATATGTAAGGTGTGGTTTTAGAACCGATTGCTCTTGGCACTTTTTTTTTAACACTGTTGCCATTCATTCCCCCCAGCTGCTGTCACTGCCCCCGCCCCAACTCTTCAATTTGTATTCTACTCCTCTCTGGATTTCATAGCTCTATAAAAGTTTTCTGACATCAAAAAAGGCCACATTCTAGAGTTTGAGGTCTGTACCCACAATAAAATTAGTTAAATAAATTCTAAAGGGCAAAGTGCTTGTCTAACATGCTCAATGCCCCTGGTTCATTCGTTGGCCCAGCAAGAATATAAATGAATAAAAACCAAAAGGAAATAAAAATAAAATTAACAGTTCAGGTTCTCTCTGTGCCACCGACTGGCTTGGATTCCCCCAATGATCTACCTAAAGTCTGAGTTCCCTCCTCTGTAAGCTGGACATATTTGTTAGCCCAGAAGATCAAGGGTGTGTAAAGGCTAGCTCTGCCCACATGAGACAGTGCTTGGTAAGTGCTGGTCATGGTACTAGTTAGTATTAGGTAACAGCTATCATTAGGGTTTGTTAGTCGGAAGTGTTAGAAGGCCTAGCTAAGGCCAGGTACTGTATTCCTCGAAGAGGACTTTACAGTCCCTCGCTGCTGGCTGAGTGAGAGCTGTGCAGTTGTCTCTTGTGTCTTATTCTTGTCCCCCTTCATTCATGGACCTGAGCCCAAATCCTTTCGCAAGGCTTCAGCACCCCCTTCTTCCTGGTCACTGAAGAGATCAGGAAAGTAGGTCTCTTTGAAGATCCCTTCAACTCTGAGTCGAATCTTAAGGTCACCCACAAGAGCAAAGCCAGAATTGTGGGAAGCTGGGCCAAGTGTTTCTCAGAACCTGAGAAGTTCTTATCAGCAGATCCATCCCAGGAGAGTCACTGTGTTGCCTAAGCCAGATGTTGTGCCTGATATTAGGTAACCAAGGCCATAAGCCAGAGGTGCTGCCTCGGCTGGTGAAGAATCACACAGAAGCTTTAGGGAGGAGGGGGGAAATGGGTGGCTGCTGCCCAACCTGGGGGACCTCATTCTCAAAAGGTTCTTGGGCCAACCTGATGACCCCAGGCTGGGAAACCCTACTGAGAGCAGCCCCCAGTTTGTTCCTCCAGTGCTTTGGAGCTGGACTGTCCTCCCTGAACCACATACCTTTGCCAGTTACCCTGGAACTGGCGAATTTTTTTTTTCCAAAGCAGTTTTTTATTCATTAATGGTAATCACAGCATACAGAGGAAAATCCCACAATCCCTCCTCTTTTCTTTCTTTCTTTCTTTCTTTCTTTCTTTTTTCTTAAAGATTTCAGCCTCCTCCCCGCCACCGCCTCCCATCTCCCATTTCTCTCCCCCTCCCCAGATCAAGTCCCCCTCCCTCATCTGCCCGAAGAGCAATCAGGGTTCCCTGCCCTGTGTGAAGTCCAAGGAACCCCCACATCCAGGTCTAGTAAGGTGAGCATCCAAACTGCCTAGGCTCCCACAAAGCCAGTACGTGCAGTAGGATCAAAAACCCATTGCCATTGTTCTTGAGTTCTCAGTAGTCCTCATTGTCCGCTATGTTCAGCAATTCCGGTTTTATCCCATGCTTTTTCAGACCCAGGCCAGCTGGCCTTGGTGAGTTCCCAATAGAACATCCCCATTGTCTCAGTGTGTCCTGAGTTCCTTGCTTGTGCTCTGGCGAATTTTTGATAACAGTCACCATGTGCTTCCAACAGATCACAGAGCATCAAGCTGCTGATTATGGCTTCTGAACCCCTTTGTCCTACACCTCACCCCGTTAGCCCAGGAGAGAACAAGGACATCATACTGGAGCCAAAGTAATACAATCAAGAGAGAACATGGGGTTGTAGAATTAGCAGCAGCTTGTCTGGAACAATGGATAAGAGTTCAAAAGATTTAAAGGCCGGAGACTCAACACTGATCAAAACGCAGATAAAAGGAGTGCTCTCTGCCAAGGCAATCTGACACGCCAGAGTACTTACTGTGCTGGTAACCCTAGTGGGGCCTTTGTTTTATAAGAGAAAGGAAAGAAGAAAGAAAATAGAGAGAAGATTGTGGGGAAAGCCTTGATGTGGTTGAAACAAAGGAGCACGGCAGTGGCAGGGGGCCATATTGTTGAGAGATGTCTGCTCTGCCCTCGTGGACCTAAACATCCCCAGGCCACAGGTCCTTTCCTACATCCTGACCCCCTCCAGGGCCGTGGAATGGTGTTCTACAGTTGACAATAATAACCAGCTAACCAACAAGACGACACAGATGGGCACCAGGAGACTGAGGGGGACCCGAGCAAGTGAGAATTCCTTCAGGACTGACCCTGGAATCAGCTACCAGAGAAAAATTACTGAAGGCAAGCCCAAGCCCCGCACTCGGATCTGCTGCTCCCTGGGCTCTCCAGATAGAGCCCAGGGACTTTCTACTTTACACACTGAAGTTGTTCTTCCTTGTCTGCTCAACTGAAAACTAGATCTAGCCTCACCCAGAATCCTTAGATTTAAAAAACAACCACACAAACGCTCCAAACATGAGCACGCATCTCTTCGGGACATTCAAACACCCATCTGGAGCACACAGCCTTCAAGCAGATTCCATCTCTGAACTTTATGCAAGGTTAGTTCAACATAGCTTCATAATCCCTCCCAAGCCCATCCTCTCTTTCCTGTGGTCTTCTTGGTCCCATCTTCCTCAGGATCCCTGGCCCCACCTCTCAAGGACAGTCGGGAAAGTGAATCTCCAGCGTAGCTTGGGACCCGTGCCTGCATGTCCAAAAAACATCCCCGCTAGCCCCCAAAGGTACGGATTGCTGTGTTCTAACGAAATGAAATCGTTAAAATGATTTTAATAAAAAAATCACGAATGAGTTGTGCCTATGGTACAGATCTCATTAAACCTCCTAGCCGTAAAACCCTATACTTTAGAAGCGTAGACTCTCCCTCCAAATGACTTAAGAGCGGTCCAGGATCTGATTTACCCATTTTGGCTCTGGTAGCGGAATAGGCCTCAGCCAAACAACTGTCTCCCCACAGTGGTGATACCCATCTTTAAGAGCATAGCTAGTAGAAGCGACTGCAGCCCTATGGAATGAATCAGCTCAGCCTGGAAAAGGATGGCTTCCTGCTGCGCCACGGCTTCCTGCTGCGCATGCGCATCCCGGGAGGCGGGGCAGGATCGAGAGGCTGATGGCCATCTATCAATCACTTCTGGGACACCTTGGAACCTCACCGTGCCCTACTTTCCAGAGATTGGTTCTGACTCCTGATTAATCTGCACTTTCTGTCCTTAGGGCGACGTCATCTCTGCTAGAGACACCCCAGCCAGGTTTTTGATGCCTCCCCAAGATGGTCACACCCAGGCCCACAAGGCTGTGGCTGGTCTACCCTGGTCTACCCTGGTCTACCCACAGTGCCCCTGTTTGCTTCTGCTGACTAGTTACATACAAAATCCTTTCTGTCGTAATCGTAAAATTAGAACATGGGGCCTTTTAAAGGTGAACTATGGACTATCAGGAGCTATCTCAGGAGTAGAGCCTGGCTGTGGGGGCAAAGCCCTGGGTTTGGGCTGCCGTGTCTCAAAGAAAACAGTTTCAAAGGGGGGACCTTACAGAATCATTCAAAGCCCTTTTCTCCAGACTAACAGTCAACTTCGATGCATTCCTTTCCAGTCTCTTTTCTTTCCCTCTGCAACAAATTTTTGGGTTTTTAATATTGCTCAGCTACAGACCTTTTATGAGTTTTGTTTTATTGTGTTTGCTTGCTTCTTAGCAAAGACATGAATTTTTATAAAATGTTGCTGTAAAGCTTTTAGCGTCGTGTTAATTGATGTTCCATCAAGTACTTAAATGTTATTTCTATGTGGGGGCATCCCCTATTCTGACGTTTCCGGTGTGTTGTGATTACTAAGCAGCGGATAGAAAAGCCCTTCAACATGACCCTATCCCCGCTGACCTATTTGAGAGCTCATGAAGCATGCACATCCAATAGCCTGTCACCCTGCAGGTAGTGGAGTTACTGAAACTTGAAAAACCTCTGTTCTTTTCCATATTGCGGATGGAAGGGAAGCAGAACAGGGGCGGGTTCTTTAGGATAGCTCCCACGTTTATGATCTAGGCCCGGGGCCTGTGTTGGAGATGGAGAATTTTACCACAGGGAAGGGACCAGGGGAGAGGGGCCAGACATGGTCTTCAGTGGACAACTCTCCGAAAAAAGAAATTACTAGTGGTTTTTGGGACATTGATGACAAGCATTCAATATTCCCTTGGTCACAAGCCCCAGTGCTATTTGTAGGAATGGCACTTGTCTCTTTTACTGAAAGAACTGAAGTACGGTCGTAAGAACTAGCCTAAATGAGCAGAGAGGAACACTGAATTTAGCTGCTGCCCTTTTTCAATCCCTCACCCCATGTTGGGAAACAGTTGGATTAAGTTTCTGCTAGCTTCCAGGTCATGAATCATCTGAAATGTCTCTCTGAGTCGCTGCCCGGGCTCCTGTCTCCCGAAAACTAACCTGATGGAAAGTGGGGGTACAGAAGACAGTGGTGGGGGAAAGACTGGTGGCTGAAGGATCGAGTCAGCCCTCTGCGGCCTTTAGTCAAGATGTTCTTAGACACCCCGTCGGTAGCTGCCCTGGTTAGCAAAGGGCATGCATTCCTGTCCATTGTTTTGGTATCGAGCTGTCTGGGAGTGGCATCTGTGACCAAAGCTTCAGGAAGAAGACCCTGACTTGGCCCATGTTTGTCATGGGGTGACTTTCTCTTTATGAGAGACAATATGTCACAAAGTTTGTCTTCAGCAGAACCAGTGTTCTCCGTACTATCCTGTGAGGAAGGCTGTCTGGCCAACTGCATACACTCTCTGTCTAGATTTAAAACGGAGCTGGCGGGTTTCCTTGTCAATGCACCCATCAGTTCCTGAGCCTGTGAGACCTACCCATGTAATAGCGACATAAGGGTCCTAAGAAAGAAGACGGCCACGGTGGCTCTCTCCTCCCAGTCCCAGACGGGGGCACTAGCAGTCCTCTCTCGTTGGAACAGTGCCCTTCCTGGCATTGTAGCCATCATCCCCTTAGTTCACTTGACCCTCGTCTGTGACCTCCTCCTGGGCAGAAAGTCACAGTGTCTGAGAGCGAAGACTCGGCCTTTTGATGCCCGTTCCCTTTAGTGACGAGGATTCTCTCTGACTGTTCCCGTTTCTGAAAGATGGTATCCTTCTTGCCACTCACTCGAGATTGGAGGAAAGCCAACTCCATTCCCATCATGGCCAGTGAGGTCAGCTTCTCCAGGCCTGAGCTCCCCGCACCCTTCCCCCGGACACAGCCTTCTCTAGACACTTGCTGACCCTGCTGTGTTGTCCTGTTAAAGGTCACCGGGTTTTTGAATTCTTTCCACTTCTCCTCCCTTCTTAGAAACTTAAAAATAACATTTATTTCCTCAGTGGTTTTGTATATTTCCATTTGGCAAACTTTATTTTGTTCCGCGTGTTTCTAAGGGAACAGAAACAAAAATGGCTTCTGTCCTACCCCCTACACTGGCCTGCTGTTGTCAGGACCGGAAATGCCTTCAATCCGAAGCGGGTACACCCAACCACAAGCCTAGCCTCAACGCAGAAACTACAGAAGCTACGCGGACAATGGGCATTGTTTGGTAGCTGGAACATCTACTGCTGGGCACTTGCCTTAATCAGAACTTTTTTTTTAATAGATCCATGCCACTTTGTCTGGATATAATTACAGGGCAAACGTGGTTTGCGTTATAACTATCACCGCAACAACGGAGTCCTGTTATTAAAATGAAAGTGAGGACAGGACGAGAAGTCCGGACGAAGGGCAATAGTTACCGGGAGGGGCTCTGGAGGCTGCTGCAGAGCAGGGAGCCTTCTATTTGAAGAACCGGGTGGTGCTTTCAATTCTGTCACAATTCATCGGCTTTATTTATAAGCATATTTTTCTATATATTTGTCTGACTTTAATAAGTATGGAAAAACCAAACGGGATTTGATTGAGGTAGGCGACGGAGGCCGTCACTCCCTTCATAGGAAACATCAGTTTAGCGTCCACGCTGTGATCCGCAGTGAGCAAACACCTGGGCGTGTTATAGAGCAGATAAAAGATATAAGATAAGCCAGACCACGAGGCCTGGCTTCAAGGAGTTTACAGTCCGCGGGCAGTTATAATATAAATGGAAGTGCTCAATTTTTTAAAAAAATAGGTAATTTTTAATTCATGTATTAAGTATAAATAATACTGGCTTTTATTATGACACATCCCTATGTGCATAAATATGTTTTGATCGTATTCACCCCACAGCTCTCTCGTTCCCCTTCCACTGCTGCTTCTCCCCTCTTCCCAGAGAGTCCTTTATTTTCACTGTTTAATTTTCTTTTCATATTTCAGCTTCTTCTTCTCTTCCTCCTCCCTCCTTCTTTTCATCCTCTTGTTCTGGTGACCCCAATGTATTTTAAGATATCCTGGATTGACTGGATGGAGATCGTTTACAAAAGTGTGGTCCCAAATAGTGGTTATACCACTGAAGAAAAAGTGCTCTTCTTCTCCCAGCAACCACGAACAACTGCCTGGAGATACTCAGGGAAGGACGAGATCTCGTGGGGAAATACCTACCACTCACGGCAGGGTCTGGACAGCCAGCTCCGCAGGAGTCTTCTGTCAGGAAATATCTTTGGAGACCAAGAAAAGCCTCGTCTCATCCCCAAAACAGCATTCCACCCCACTCCACCCTCCGGCTCTCTCATTCCTCCTCTGAGTGTCTGGCCTTTATACGAGCTGATTGTTCTGAGTTTCGGCATCCTAAGATGTGAACAGTAGAGGAAGCGGCTCAGGTGTGCAAGAAACCCAGCTCTGCAACCTTTCCAGCTTTTGTGCATTATCCCAATTTGAAATGGAAAACCCTATTATTTTTTGTTGTTGTTGTTAAATGTCATGAAAATGACGAGCTGGAGGTTATTTTTGTGTTAAGGGAATTGGAAGAGATTTTATAGATAAAACAAAATTTGGAAAGATCCATAAAGGAAGAATGAGGTCATTAGGAAAAGAAACAGGAAGGCAGGTGCCAGGGAGGGGGGTACACAATACAAGGAACCATGGCGTCTGTACAAGGACAGTAAAGAGTTCTGCAAAACTACAGAACTGAGGAATCAAGAAGGAATGTGGAGTAGAACGAAAAAGCAGAGGCACCTCAGAGCAAACCAAGTTTTCTTTGCTTTTTTGGTTTGGTTGGGTTTTTTTTTTGTTTTTTGTTTTTTGGTTTGGTTTGGTTTTTTCTTTATTTCATGGTTTCGTGGTGCTGGGATCAAATCTTGAACATTAGACTAGTCCTCATTATACCTCAGGTAAATGCTAAAAGTCTAAGAAGCATACACACAGTTAGTTCTGAGTTGTTGGAATCCATTGCTTTCCAGTGTGTGCTCATTGGAAAACAAACAGAATCAACTACAGGTAGATCCGCTCCTCCGCATGTACACCGCATAGGCCTGCAGAGGCGAAGAAACGAAACCGAGTGGTTAAGAAACATCCGCGAGTGCCCAGCTTAGTGTCTGCTCTCTCCTTTAACCACCTCAGAGCTTGTGAGGCAGCTGCTCTTGTTTTATTTTACAGATAGGAAACGGAGAACTTGTTTGCATCCAACAGATACAAAAGTCATAAATATAAGAAGTAGATGCAGCCACCTGAGATCTCGCTCGCTTCCAACAAACACAAAAGTCATAAATGAATAAGGAAGGTGAGTGCACTTAGTGCCAGAATGGGCTCCAGCCGTTAAAATGGAAGCAGCTTTACACTTACATTTTATTTAAATCTATTTTAACTGGAAAGAAACTCATCTGGGACTAATTTAAGTTCTTCAAGACACAATGGCCTTGATAAAATCATTTATCAAGTGTGTTTTATGGAATAATTCAGAGAAGTATGTTTGGCAAGGAGGTAATTGTCTCAGAATCCCAAAGTCCAGTAAGTCTGGCCTGCATGGAGCAGACACGGGAGGAAAGGCTCTCTCCCCAGTCTCAGGCAGTCGTCTCTTGTGAGGAGAGAGAAAGTGCAGCTATGCTACAGGGCTTGTGCACAGACATCCCAGCTCCCGGCTGTGAATGTGTCTGCATCCCCCTAAGAAATGAAAAGTATTGAGCATTACTGTCTTGGGGTTTTGAGATACACCATGACCTGCCTTCAGAAGAGTCAAATTGCTCTGTAATTGAAAGTCACGTGGCTCGACAGTCAGTAATGTCATTTTTCTTTCCCCTAGTCACTACTTGGGGAAGACACAGCGAGACGTAATTTGAAGGTTTTATGTGGGATTTTTTTAGTGACTCCCTTAATCCTTCAGAAATGTAAAGTTCACTAACAATCACTGCCACTAGGAATTTTCCTTTTGTTGTTTTCTAAGATGTCCCTTCACCAAAATAAACCACAACACCGTTTCTGCCTCTAGTTTGTGGAAGAGGATGAATTCCCCGAGAGGCAGTTTAGTTGAGCCGCAGACACTCTGCGCCCCATATCCACAGCCTCGCGGTAGGCAGGCACTTGGGCAACAGGAAGCGAGCTGTTCTCCATCTTGCCGCTCAGCTTCACGGGGTGTGATGAAAACTGGAACAAATAGGGAGATCGTAGAGGTGCCAGAACGTTACACTTAGAAGATGGAATTGTTTGAGTCAATCTGGAATGTCTGGTTCTCTTGCTTTGGGCCTCATGGGTAGCATCAAGCTGCAAAAACAAGCGAAACTGGCGACGAGGGATCCAGAATAGTAAACACGGTCTTGTACCTTTGGAGAAAGACACGTATTTGTGTCTCCTGTTAGCAGGAAGAGGCCGGATTCTTCTACCTTTTCATGATTCAAAATGGAAATTGTTCATCTCTGCTCCAAACCTGAGTGGAATTTGGAACTAGAGGTGGGTGGAGAATTCCTCTGTCCTTTGCTTTACACTGTACACTGGGTTTTATTTGAAATAAATGCCCTGCCATGAGTCAGTGTCCTCTAAAGACAGACAGATGAGTCTGTGGAAGGTTCATCCTTACCACTTCCTGTTATGTGACTTGACAGTTATAAAGAAGATCCCAGCAAAGGCTAGGTGCCCTGAACACAGCTCTCAGATCCCCTGAGGAGACAATGGCACTTTAAAAGAGATGCAGATGTTGGCATCTTCTCCAGGCTTCTCCAACAATGTGCTTCCTGGAGCCCAGCAACTGCCACTCCTTGGACTCATACTGCTTCCTAGGCAAACCCCTCCACCAAGGGGCAGGTCTCTTCTTGCCTGTCACCAACACACAGGAACATTGGACATTCTATCTTGTTGCCAGTGAATATAGGTAATGGAGGTTGAGAAATTGTGATAAAAGGTTTGGGGGGAAAAAAAGAAGGAAGAAAGAAAGAAAGAAAGAAAGAAAGAAAGAAAGAAAGAAAGGAAGGAAGGAAGAAAAAAAAGAATTGCAACAGTCAAAATAAGGAATTTTAAACTGTCCTCCAAGCTTGCTGGCTTGGCAACAGTGGGAACTGATCTCTGTGTATGGCAGGACCTTCTTCCTTTGAAGGTTAGTCTAACTCGACCAAACTTGCCCTCCTGGTGCAGCCTATGTCTTCCTGGCTGGCCTGTCTCACTTGCTAATGGCTCCATCTGGACAATTCATAGTGTCACTGAGAAGTCTTGGGTCCTGTTCCCTCAAGTTTCACCTTCAACGTGAGGTATGAGTTGGAGATTTGCTTCTGAACTCTTGCTCTTAGAAAAAGCACATGTATACACACACAAAAACACACACACACAACTTCTCCAGCTATACCATTATGAAATACAAGAAATATATAACATTCATAGAACCATTTTGTCCGCGTAGTGTTTGTTCAACACGTCAATCACTGCTCTGGGGCTGCAACTCTATACTTCTACGAAGCTTCCAGGTAATAATACTGCTGGTGCAGTTCCACAGCCCAGACTCAGAGCAAGAGGGGGTCTAATGGACAGCCCACGTTTAACTCTCTTCAGTCGTCCCAGACGACTTTATGTTTCTTGTTTCCCCTACTCTGGACCCAGATGGGAACTGTGCATTGTGCAGAGCCCCGGTTCTCAACCTGTGGGTTGTGACCCTTTCATGGGGATGGTATATCAGATATTGTGCATATCGGATATTTGATGTGGGATTCCCCTCTGTATCCTGTGAATATGTTTTATTACCATTGGTTAATAAAGAAGCTGCTTTGTGCCTATGGCAGGAAAGAATATAGCTGGGCGGGAAACCAAAACTGAATTCAGGGAGAAAGAAGTGGAACCAAAGAAGCAAGAAGTAACAAACCACGAGCCTTGTAGTAAAATGTAAAATAATAGAAATTGGTTAATTTAAGATGTAAGAGTTAGTTAATAAGAAACCTGAGCTAATAGACCAAACAGTGTTGTGATTAATACAGTTTCTATATGATTGTTTGGGTCTGGGCGGCTGGGAAATGAAGCCCAGTCTCCCCTTACAGATATTTACATTACGACTCATAACAGCATCAAAATTATAGTTATGAAGTAACAACGAAAACAGTTTTATGATTGAGAGTCAGCACAACATGAGGAACTGTTTTAAAGGATAACAGCATTAGGAAGGCTAATTTCTCCTTTCAAGATAACCCCTTCCATCTCCTTTAAGTACTCAACCAGAACCAGCCTCCTAGCCATCAAAACCAAAGAGAGGCAGAGAAAGGGTGAGGTGAGGCCTTGCCATCGGGAAGCGCCAGTAGCCGCTGCAAAGTGCTGAGAGAAATGCGGTGCATAGCTCTGGCATGAGTTTTTTGTTCTGTTTTCACACGAGCTGCACGTCCCCATCAGGGATACATGGCGTCCAGCCGCACTGCAGCTCAGGGCAGTCTGAGAGTTCGGCTCTTCCTTTCCCAGCAGAGACGCTGCAGTCTGAGGCTGTGTAAAGATGTGGCAAAACTTTTGAGTTGCAGATTCAGAATTCAGATCCATTTAATTCCTTCTTTCTTATGCTGGTTGGTTTTTGTTTTTGTTTTGTTTGTTTGTTTGTTTTGTCAAGTTAACACAAACTAGAGTCACGTGGGAGGAGGAAACCTCATCTGAGGAAATGCCTGCAGTTGGGCGGTGAACTATCAGGCAATTTCTTATTTGTTGATTGGGAAGGTCCGTCCTGCTGTGGACCTTGCGACTCCTGGGCAGGGGCCCTTGGGAGGTATAACAAAGGTAGTCAAGCGTGAGCCTGAACGCAAAGCCAATAAGCAGCATTCCTCCGTGATCTCTACTTCCGGTCTCTCCAGGCTCCTACTTGAGCTCCTGACTCGGCCTCCCATGGGGATGGACTCTAACCTGTAAGATGAAATAAACTCCCAGGTTGCTTTCGATCATGGTTTTATCACAGCAACTGAGAAGGAAACGAATGTGTTGGCTCATCCTCTCAAGGGATCAAACGCTTTGGAAGGACCTCAGGTGCCTGTAATCATCCCCACCTATCTGTCCAGTGAGAGCTTCATATTCTCCGCTCATCCCTCACGGCCCGGGCTCGTTCATTCATAGCTCAGAGCCTGCTGCCTCTGCACTGAGGCAAGCACTGCCTGAGAGGAGGAACGGTGAGCTAATGTTTCTGCCTCTCATCTGAAGAGATGATTTAACAGGCTGATGTCAAGCACACTACACGGCATGCAGGTCATAGGGCTCTTTGGGACAAGAGTAAACGTCTCAAGGAAGAAGGCAGCAGGGGATGGTGGCCAAGAAGTTTCCCCATTCAGCAAGCTCACACTGTGTCCTAAGGCTACCACTATCTGCTCCAAGACAGCAGAGGAGTTTCCGCAGAGGAGAAAAAGAAATCTAAGATTGGGGGTGTCCTCTCATCCCATATGACATTCCTCTACAGTATATGTATAGAAGTGTTTTAGTTCCTTCTTGAGCATTTCCTATGGAGGTTTTACAATATGCCTGTGTTTCCACCTAGCACCGACAGCTATCGATCATCAACTGCTTTCGACAAGAGCACCTGGGCTGCACATACGTACAACCCTTTAACCACCTCAGTGATCGAAATGGATGAGGTAGGTTCACCGCGATGTCTATGTGACATATTAGGACATGGGAGCCCTGAGAAATCTAACAGCTCACCCTGGGGTTCCAAGGCCAGTGACCCTAACTTTCTCTAAACTGCTTCCTACTGTTGCCTTGCAGAAGTTTACATCCTAAAATATGGATCACATACTCCATATCTACTCACTCATCTAGCGTTTCTCTTCATTTATAATGCTTTGCAATGTCCTTCTCTTGAAAATTTCTAGGCTTGGTTTTCGGCTTTTCCTATGCTCTATATTTTACTTCTGGGGGGATCATCCCAGACCTCTTAGAGAAAGACTTTTGCCAGAGAATGAAGGTAAAGATTCCATCTATAATTCACTCTGGGCAGGGAACTTCCCATGGCTACAGCTGGGATTTGGGGTGGTGGGAGAAGGAAGACAGCTTGTTGGCCCCAAGTAGAGAGATTCATGGGGACCCATAGACAGCACCAAAATGTTAGATAGATTATGCCCTCTGTGAAGACAGCGGGATAGCTCCCCTGAAGATCTCTCTGCTCCTTGCTTTTTGCCACTGATTCCGTCTCCCACTGAAGCTCAATCCTCACTTCAGGGAGAACCCAGAAGTCATCCATAAGTGCTCCGTGTCTCTTGTACAGATTCTTTGCATTTCTCTCCATCCTGTCTTCTTCCCAAGCCAGAAGAACAGTTGTCTATTCCATCCAGCGTGTTAAGCCCATCATCATTTTTAATTAACTTATCATTGATTTGTTATTGACTTACTTGTGTCTGAGTGGATTTGGGTATATGCATGCCACATGTTGGGTGTGGCTATTAGGGGGTAGCTTTCAGAAGTCAACTCTACCCTCCCCCCCAGGGGGGGGGCTCGAGGAGTGAACTCAAGTTGGCAGTCTAAGCAGCAAGCACCTTTAGCCATGGACGCAGATCACCAACCCTGATCTCCTCTCTTTATACCCTACTTCCACTGGCTCCTCCCCCTTAGCACCCATTCATGCTGTCATCCCCTCCATCCAAAAGCTAAAAACTTCCCTCAGTTCCTGCTTTCTTTTATTATTTGGACACTCAAGATGCCTCATGGAAGCCCTGAAAATAGACATCAACTCATTTCTCTCACTGCCCAAAGTCTTGTCATGGCACTTATCAAACTTAAGATGAGATTAAAAAACAAAACAAAAAAAACCCCAACAAAACAAAAAACCACCTTCTCATTGTTGTCAACAACGTAGACAACAGGACCTGGCCTCGGCTGCTTCTCTGTGGTCATCTCCACTCTCCTCTTGCTCGCTTCGCTCTGACCCTAACGCCCTATATTCGCCTTCCTCCTTGGGTGTGTTGTTCTCTTCGATGAGACTGCCGGTCCTTGTCTCTGAACTCATACAGCCTTTGTTCTCCAATGTCACCCAAATGCCCTTCCGGAAAGAGGCTGGATACTGCTGGAAATCACCATCCTAACCTGGAGCCTCACCCTCCTCCTCCGTATCCAGCTCTGTTCTCCCTGTGCTATTTATCACTCGTCCAATCGGGTTTTATATTGCTTGTTTACTTATTTCTGATTTATTCTATTAGCTTAAATGGATTATGGAAGCAGAGTCTCGTCTTATTCATAGCTGTTTCCTCACTGTCTGGCACGCTGCGAGAGCTGAATTAATAATAATTTAATAAGGAAATATATCCTGACAAACCCTAAATTGGTTTTTATCCTTTTTTACTGATACCGAGATTCATATTTCTCACTATCTTTGACTGTGTGTCCCAAAGGATGCTTGAATTCAGCATGCAGAAAGTTGAACTCTTTATTACGGCCACTGGCTTCCTAGTTGTCCCTTCCCAGTCGTTCCAAACTTAGGTGACATCACTATCATTCATCTGGCACACAAGACTCAGTGTCTGGGTTTGCTTCCATACAGATTCCTCTCCCCTCAGCTGATCATTCTCCTGCCATTTCCATGGATATTAGCTCAGGTTCCTAGCAGCAAACAATAAAATGTATTCTAGGAGAAAGAGAGAGGGAGAGGGAAGGGGAGAGGTTATTAAATCATTAAGCCTAAGCTTGGGAAACAAGGCCCAGATTGCTCCACAAGGCTAGCCAGTGGAGACTCTGCTGTTGCCACGGATACACGCCAAATCTGGATGACACCAGCTGCTAGGACTGCTGCTCTCAGTGTCCCGCCAGCAGCCTAGAACAGAATCCATGTCCCATCTCCTATCTAACCCCATCTTCCCAATCAAGGTCCTGGCGGCACCAGATATGAAGGGCTGGCTCTCAGCTTAGAAGACCGGGAAAGCGTTTTCGCCTTCATCCCATATAGACAGACTCGTTAACAGAAAAGTCCTCAGCATAGGAAAGGTGCACAAGAAACGTGTAGTAAATAAACACACACACACACACACACACACTCAGTTACTGGAGTGTGTCATTAAATCAGCTGACACTGTCTCCATCATCAGCTCCCACCACTGACTTAGTTCTTGCCCTCAGTTTGTGGTTGGTGAATGTGTTAACCACTTCTCAACTGGCCCCCCTTTCATCTTTGGTTCCCTCTAGATTAAAGCTAAAGCCGTGTGTTTTAGAACAAATCTCAAGGTAGCTTACTCTCGTTTATCATGTTTTGTTTTTGAAACTCTCTGTATGCTGAGCTGTAGTGGCGCACACCTGTAATCCCAGCACTAGGAAGGCAGAGGCAGTCGGATCTCTGTGACTTTGAGGCCAGCCTGGTCTTGGGAGCTAGTTCCAGGACAAGCTCCAAAGCTATAAAGTAAACCCTGTCTTGGAAAAACAAACAAGCAAAACAATCAGTGGCTATTGGGAATACAAAATTGAACACATAATGTCATGTGTTTGGCAAAATGCCTTGCACTTATTAGACGTTCAGTTAAGTCTTAGTAAAAGACCTTGAAGGCCACAAACAAACAAACCCAACCATGGCTCTCAGCTGGTCTGTTGGAGATCTGGGAGAAGAAAGGTGGTGACATCAGTCTGCTGAATCTTTGCAGGCCTGGTGTGTAGAAAGGGGCACAGTGAAGAGGATCATCTTCTCCCACACAGAACTGTGACAGTTCCATTGGGGAGGGGGTATAATGCCTTGGGACTTACTTTTACATCAAAAGGAGCTGGTTGGGTTTATGGCAGTGATGTCAGGCTAAGAGACTGCAAACATATCTCTGAAATGCATCTGCCCACTAGACTTGGAAGAATCCTCCAGCACTGAATGAGTACCAGCCCATGTCTGTGTTTTGCATCCCAAGTGAGGGACCGGTGAGAAGATGCTTCTTGTCCACAACCTGATGCGCTGTGACTCACCATCATGTCTCCTGGACTGGTCCATTGATGAGTTCCTTGATTCTCTCTTAAATTTAGATACTGAGAACATCTTAGACGTCAACTACTCTGCATGCCTTGTGTCATTCAATATTTGCCACAGTGACAAGAAACCGAGTTTTTAATCTAATTGAGGGGTATAGTATATATGCATAAAATCAACACATTTTAGCTGTAGAATTTAAGAAATAAGAAACACAGAATTTTAAAAAACTGGACAATTAACCACTGTTATTAAGACCTCTTTCTACATATCCACTCTGCATTGCAAGAGTAATAGCATGTGACTGGGCAGGGTGGCACGAGCCTTTAATATATGAGTACTCTGCAGGCAGAGACAGGAGGATCTTGTGAGTCTGAGGCCAGCCTTGTCTGCATAGGGAGCTTCAGGTCATCCAGGGCTACACAGTGAGAGCGTGTCACACACACACACACACACACACACACACACACACACACACACACCAACAAGCAAATAGAAACAGCATGTGAACTTTATATTCACCATTCCTTGCTCTTTACAGTTGACCAAGAGTATTAAAATCTGAGACACAGCTGAGCTAATTTTGTTCTTTGGATAAGTAGGATTACAGTGCTAGCAATTCCAGCAGCTCATATCTCTTTATCTTTATTGTGGTCTCTGAGATTCTCCCATGTTGATACATGCAGCATAAGTTGGTTCACTTTTTCTCTCATGTAAATATTCCTTTCTATAAATGCATCTATTCTACTCTTACACAGTTGAAGTACGGTCAGTTAGTGCTGATATACACACTGTTGCTAGTTACTTTCTTCTATGCTCATCTGCAGTTTCTCTAAGATCAGTAATGGACAGATTTAAGATATACATAGTGTGGAGGTTTAAATAGGAATTGCCCCCAAGAGACTCATAGATTTGAATGCTTGGTCACCAGGGAGTGGCCTATTAAGAGGTGTGGCCTTGTTGGAGTAGGTGTGGTCTTGTTGGATGAAGTATGTCAGTGGGGGTGGCCTTTGAGGTTTCAAAAGCCCAAGCCAGGCCCAGTGGCTTTCTCTCTTCCTGCTGCCCGTGGATCCCTCTGTAGAACTATCAGCTTTTTTTTTTCCATTTCCAAGTCTACCTGCGTGCTGCCATGCTTTCAGCCATGTTGATAATGGACTAAACCTCTGAACCTGTAAGCTAGCCCCAGTTAAATGTCTTGCTTTGTAAGAGTTGCCGTGGTCATGGCATCTCTTCACAGGAATAAAACACTGACTAGGCCCACGGGTTAATTTTATTAGGAGGTGCAGAAGGCTTTTACAAATGCTTATACCAAATTACATTTCTGATAACTGTGGACTAGAGATCTCATTGTTCTGCATCTTTGTCAGTATTTGGATTTATCAAAATTAATTTTTTTGCCTAACTAGTTTACATGAAATTGTAAGCCTACTATAGGTTTTCCTGACTTCTGAAAAAAAAAAAAAGAGGCACACTAGTAAGGATAATTCTCCTCATTCCTGTCTTATTTTCCAATTTTCTTACTAGGTTGTCTTTGTGGGACACTTCAGTATACTCTGAATTGTGGGCTTTTTTTATTTTATAAACTGGAATATTGCATTCACCTTAATGAATTTTCTATTCTCTTTATATTTGATGACCTTATGATGACAGATATTTAACAGGATTGAATTTTCCATTTTTCTAGGCTCTATATTTCTGTATCTTACTTAAAGAATTTCTCCTTTGTCATAACACCATAAGGATGTCGTCCTAATTTATCCTCTGAAAGTTCTTTTCTCTCTTCACCTTTTTTATTTAAGTTTTTTATTCCACTTGGCCTTGATGTCTGTGTATGGTAGAAGGAGAAATCTGACTTGCCTGCACAAGAATAACTGACTGACCCAAAACCATGTATTTTTCCACATTAACCTACAGTGGCTATTCTATCATAGAGTTTCCATATGCGCTTTGGAAACTCTGCTTAGAGACTTCTAGTTGGTTCCATTTGTCTATGTGTTCCTTCATCTGTACCAGATAATTCCTGTTGTTTTATTATGCTTTGGCACATGGTAGAACAGTCTCCCCAGCTTTTCTTCACCAGACACTATTGGCTGTTCTCGACCTCTGCTCTCACACAGAGAGATACATTGTGAAGTTCCAGAGAAATATCCAAGAGAACGTGAACTGGAATATATGGAGTGTTTATGTCTATCAATATGTACACTATCAATCATCCTGTTGTAAAGGTTGCCATACAGCTCCATTTTCTAGGTCCTTCATAATCTGTTTTAATGAAGTTTATTATTTTCTCTGAAAACCACTTTCACATTTTCTGCTTGGATTTCCTTCTACATATATCTTATAGTTTTTAGACTAAAACACACACTTGGATTCCCTGGGTCCTGACTGATGGAGGTCCAAGCTGCTGTTCTTATGAGAGGATGAACATTGCAATACCTCTTCCTCTGCCCTGTTCTGAGTCCTCTATTACTGCACAGTGACTTTCATGGGTTCTAGAAGCCCAGTATGTCCTCAATCTCCTCTTCCATTATATATTTATATAATTAATATATTTACTTTAGCTTTCTTTCTTTATTCTTTTTAACACTGACTTATTTTTAATTTTGTGTGCATAGGTGTCTTTGGAGAACAAAAGAAGGCTTCAGATTCCCTGGAACTAAATGTTTGGGCTACCACACAGGTGCTGGGAATAGAACCCAGTTCCTCTGGAATAGCAACCAGTGTGCTTAAGCTCTGAGCCATCTCTCCAGTGCCTACTTTAGCCTTCTTTTGGTTTAAAGCTTCCCTTCTCAGCCTTCAACAGTCTTTCTGCCTCCTTGTTCTGGTTCTCTCCCTTCCAAACAACACCCACATGGAATTTAATTTTATTCAGCCTGTAATTTTGCCTTTTTGATATGCATGATATCGGTCATTTAAACTTACCACAGCAAACACTAACATATTTGAATTTGATTCCACCACAGCGTCACGTGACATCTGTCTAGCTTTCTCCCACCTAACCCAACCCCGACTCCACCCTTGCCACTTTTGAATTGTTTGAACTTTTTTTTCTTGCCTATCCTTCACATTTAAATGTTGTTTAAATACTCTTAGACACATACAATTAGCTTTGCTTTACCCACGTACTTAATGGTACCCTTGCTCATCAGTCCTCTGCAGAAGGCCACTCTTACTGAAAGGTAAAGATTAACTACTCACAGAACGGGTTTTTAGTCTGTCGACAGAAGACTAGAAATATTACTCTACTATATTCTGGTTTCCACTGTCGTTGCTGGAGAGAGGGAATTATTGGCACACTGATTCTTGGAACGTAACCAGTGTTCGCTCTTTGGTCGTTGTTTAAGTAGTAGCTTGAGATATCGTCCTCCGGTTCTAAGACTTGTGACTCAGTGGTTCCTAGTGTACGTAGTTATGCACACACAATCACCAGCTTACAGCATTTTACCACTCCCTGGTAACCTCTCTTCCTCTGTGTCCTGGTTTGTATGCTCTGTCTGTAGGGGCTTTAGCAGGCCTGAGCATGGCTAGCATGGCCCTGGCAGGCCTTGCTCTCTCCCTTGCTAAACTATAGATTAAATCCCTAAAGCTAGCCACAGAGGTCTATTCCCTTATTTGGCCATTTTCTCTTCCTGAGGCTGACCACCAGGTCAGCTATCAAAGTGTTGAAGTCCAGCAATCAAAAGCCCCCTTTTGGCTGCCCTAATTAACATGCCCAAGCAAAACCAACTCATGCTCACACAGGGTTTCTTCCTGTCTTTTTATAAACTGCCATTTGTTTACAGGCCACCACACATCTCTCCTCTCTACCCAGAGCCGTCCTTTATCCCTCCAGAGCATATTCCCCCCAAACTCCCTTGCTCCTTTCCTCCCCTCTCCTCTGCCTATCCCCAGTCTCTGTCCCTCTGAGGCGAATAAATCTCCTTTGTGCTGAGAACTTGGTGTTGGTGTGTCCTGGGCAGACTCCAGTCCCTCCGGTTTGTACATCACACATGAATGGAATATTGCACAGTGCACATGGCTTCCTATTGTGACTGGCTCCTTTCACTTAAGCACAGCCCTTTAAAGGTTTATTCATATAGAATGTCAGTCTTCCCTCTGATTTATGGATGCATAATATTCCTTGATAGGTACATATACTGTATTTTGTTCATTGGTTGAGAGACTGTGCGTTGTTTACAGTCTGGTACTGATCTCTCTAATTTTGCTGTGAACACAAATCTTCTAGGCTAGTGTGGATACATGGTTTTGAAGTATGCACTTAGACAGTGGAATTGCAGGGCGTTTTAGTGATTTGATGCTTAACACTGTAAGGATATGTCAAGCTGTTTACCAAAGTTGCTGCACAATTCTTTGATGGATTTTAAGTTTTGTGTTATAATTTGTATCCTTCAGTTTTATTATTAATGTAAAAGTGTGGATTTTAGACATCATTAGAATTTCTGGAACTAAACATTATCATTTTCTTATTATTTTATATAGGAGAAAAAAACTCAGTGTCTCTTCTATGTTCTACCAATTATTTTCTGAAATAGCCCAGGTGGAAAAGTTCTTGAATGATGATCTGTACTCCACCCCTAGCACAGCACAAACTGAATACGGTGGCCCTTGCCTGTAATCCCAGCACTCAGAAGGAAGTAAGTAGAAAGGTCGATAGCTCCAGAGCATCCTCTGCTATATAGAAAGCTTGAGGCCAACCTATACTGCTTGAGACTGTGCTGTGAAACACACTTTGTACACAATGTATTTTCATTGGTTAATAACAAGCTGACTGGCCTATAGCTGGGCAGGAAGAGACTGGGGGGAGAGCCAGACTAGGAGGATGCTGGGAAGAAGAATGGCAAGTCTGAGGAGTCTCAAGCCAAAAGCAGGATGTGTAGAAAATGAGACAAGCCATGAGCCATGTGGTAGAACTTAGATAAGAAATGTGGGTTAATTTAAGTTGTAAGAGCTAGTTAGTAATAAGCCTAAGCTATCTGCTGAGCATTTGTAATTAATGCTAAGTCTCTGTGTGATTATTTGAGAGGTGGTCGACAGTCCAGATGAAAAACTCTGCCTACAAGACTGCCTCAAGAGTAAAATAAACAAGTAAATAAAGTATGCTGGCCTTTCTAGTCTATTTCCATCTACTTTCTTGTTGTTCTATTATTTATCTTTCTGTGCTATGTTCTGATTCATTTATTTTTATCTTCCAGTTTGCCAATTTTCTCTTTAGCATCAATGCTGTTATTTAGTTCTCACCTATTGAATTTTAAAGTTTAATTAATAGTTTTTTATTATTATTTCTTTTTCAAGTTTTTTAGGATTCTTTTGCAAACCCATTTTTGTTCCCCAAATATGTTTTCAGACTTTTATTTCATTTCTTAAATCAACTACACACAGTTTTTAGAATTCACTATGTCTGATTTTTCTGATAACTGAACATTGAGGCTTTGTTTCTGTTGTCATTTTTTTCTTCTTTGTTGTCATAGTGCCCTGTTTCCTAGTCTGGGTTTTAAGTTTTATTTTATTGTGAGTTGTACATTTTCTTTGTAGCGTTATCTTCAAAATTCCTTAAGGGCAAGACTAAAGTTGAGTTCCTCTCAAGAGGAATCATATAGTCTTGCTTGTATCCTAGGGACAGTGAGCTGCATTACTTAAGCTACATTCTTTACTCAAAGGTTTCCAGCCTGCTGAGCCCTGGAAAGAGCGCAGGACCCCTCACCTGTGTGCAGCACTCTGGCTAACACGCAGGTCTAGAGGGAAATGTCCAGCCAGAGAAGCCCAACACAGTGCACAGAAAGGATTCTGGGTCTCTTAGAGAGTTGCATTTGTACTGAGACATAGCTGCTTCTTCCTGTTCTCCCATGTCAGCTCCCCTGCAAAATAGCAGTCTTAGCTGAGCACCTGTAACCTGTAACCCTAGCAACGTGCCTTAGAGGCCAGCCTGGACTACAGAGCAAATTCAAAACCAGACTGATCAGTGTAGTAAGTTCAAAGCTAATTTGAGCTACACAGGGAGACTCTGTCTAAAAGAACTAAGGATGGTGCTGGAGAGATGGCTCAGTGGTTCAGAGCACCAACTACTCTTCCGGAGGACCTGGAATCAAATCCTAGCACCCACACAGCTGTAACTCAAGCTCCATGGTGTCTGGAACACTCTCTGACCTCTACAAATGCTGCACGCATGTACATAGACATACATGCTGGCAAAGCACATGTCAAAAGCCATGCCACGGCTAGTCTCCATAGTGGCAACTATCACAGGGACGCGGAGAAAAGGGTAATGGTAGACAGAGACAGGAGACTCTGAGCTCATTTCTGAAATTTCCCCACACCGCTGTTTATATATCGTTTAGCTAGCTACTAGAGAGACCACAGTGAGCAGAGCGAGCATGATGAAACAGTGTCTGTCCCCTTTATCTGGGGTCCCAGCCCTTGGGCCTTGCTCTATCCCAGAGGAGATTCCTCCTCAGTTTTATCTTGTGCTTGTCATTTTCTGCAGTCACAGAGCCACATCTGGGCCAGGGTTTGTGTCTGAGACCCATCTGAACCCAACACATACACATAAAATAAAAATCAATACACCTTTGCATTTTAAAGTTAAACACATCGAAAGACCAAGGACCGAGGAGTGATCTCAGTGGCGGAGTATTTGTGTAGCATGGGCTAGACCTGTGTTTGGTCTCCAGCATCTCCGGCACCCTAACAACACAATAAAACTAAAATCCAAGCAACAGAAACATTGCCTACAAACCTAGCAATTCTGTATTCCATAACAGGGAGAGCCAGGAAAGGGAGTCTTAGAGGGATCAGCCATGACCAGAGATTTTACCTATATGTAGAGCCTTTACGTCTTCATTTAACAAACACTTGTAGAATATGATTCACCCTGGGGGAGGTGTTAAAACAGGCTAGATGAGGCAGATGAAGCCAGCTGGAAGGCGGTGGGGCAGTGCCACAGAGGGGTAGGCACTAGATGCCACTGGAGCCCTAGACAAGTCAGGGTCAGGGGTCAGGAGACACTGCCTCAAAGATGGCAACTAAAGCCAGGTGTGGTGACCCACCTGTAATGCCAGCATTTGGAGGGCACGGGGCTAGAGGCAGAGGATCAGATGTTCAAAGTCGTCCTCCAAGTGCATAGTGAATTCAGGCTAGTCTGGGCTACATATAGCCTTGCCGCAAGCACCTCCTTCTCTCAAGAGACCAGATATCTAAGATGATACCCAAGAGCAAAGGATTGACCAGGAAAGGCAGGAAGAGAGAGACATCAGTGTCTAAAGCACAGAAACTGCTTACTAAATGGCCCAGGGCTTGCGCAGGAGAGATGCCTGTAGAAGACAGGCAGGGGCAGAGGCCATGCTAGTTGCCCGAAGACATTTGGACTGTGTCTAGTGGTGATAGGAGGCTATGCGGAGTTTTAAGGAATGTACATTTAGAAAAAAATTCTCTGTCTGCATGATGGGAAATGCATTACGGGACAAAGGTGTGGAGCTGGGATAATGCTCCTCCCAGCAGAACCGCAGGAAGGCCGTGTGGTCTCTGACAGCAGGTGGAGGCACAAATGCAGCAGGTCAGGGCTGAGCTTGTCCATGGGACTCAGAATGTCTTCTCCATCACACGTCCAACCCCTTTTCTGTCCTTTACACTTTCCGGACAAAACGCTGACTTCTTAAAAGTCCCCCAATGTACAAGATGCCCTGGCCCCACTGTTTGCCCTGAATGAAACTACTCATGGCTGATTGTTTTATACACATTGTAAGTCTTCCCTGAACCTGGACCCCTCTCCCCCTTGGGTGTGCTCCACAGACAGAGGCAGGGGTGAGCTTCCTTTCTGTGGGATGCCCAGGGCAGATGGCTGGCTCTGGCAGTAGGAAGGGACATCTCTGCTCCTCTTCATGTGTCACGGCGTTGGCAGGGAGCCAGACAGCACCCGGCCCCTCTCGCTTGTCAGAGAGCCTGTCTCTCTCAGCATGATTTGTTCCTTCCGCCTTTGAGGTTTGGTAAAGCCACCCAAAGTTTCAGCCAGAAACGTAGCTGCAGGCCAATGCTGACAGAACCTCCTGGTGATTTTCCAACATGAGGAGCCCAGGTGTGTTATTCTCGCTTCTCCTCAGGCCTCCACAGCAGTCACTGCCTACAGCAGGCTAGCAAGCAGCCTCTCCTCCTCCAGGTCACTGCTGATTCCAGTCCCCAGGGCAGCTACCTAAATCCCTACAGTTGGGATTGTGCAAGAAAGAGTCTTCCAGAAGCAACAGCGGTGGTCTTCTGGAAGCAGCAGCGGGTGGTCTTCATTGCGCTTTCCAGACCAGCTGAGAGTCCCTGAGGGGTGACTACCACCAAGACAATCAGTTCCTTCATGACAGAAGAGGCAGCAAGGCGAAGGGAAAGATCTATAATCCCATGTTTCCAGGACCTGGGTTCAAATCCCTCCTTGGCTAAATCACTGGGTATTAAACTTTTGACAAGTCAAAACTTTGCTTCCTCACCCATGAAAACCTCTGTAAGCATGGAGATGAGAAAGCCTGCTTTTGAAGAGCTGTTGAGACAACCATGAAAGGAACCTATTGTGAGCAAACATCAAAAAAATGACAGTTATACTTAGCACTGTATTTTATAGGCATTGACTCTTAGGGGAAGGATCCATGAGTTCAGAAGGCCCCAGGGTGGATCTAGAGAGATGGCTCAGTGGTTAAGGACACTGACTGCTTTTCCAAAGGACTTGGGTTCAATTCCCAGCATATACATGGCAACTCACAACAGTCTATAACTCTAATTCCAGTGGATTGAACACCCTGACACAGATATACATGTAGGCAAAACACCAATGCACATAAAATTTAAAAAAAATAAAATGAAATGAAAAAAGAAGGTTCCAGGGCAATGTGTGGCCATGTAGTTTCATGCCATGCCAGGCAATGAGACCAGTTCAAGGAGGGAGGCAGCCAGGTTTAAGACTTGCCTTGAAGAGAAAGGAAATCTAGGATAGGAAGGAGGATAAATAAGAAAGGTGGGTGTGATGAAACCACACATGTGGAAATGTCATAGTAAAATTTGTCATGATTTGAACAGAAATATCCTATACATGGTGATTTACATGCATGTAATAATAGTCAATAAAAAAAAAAGAGGCTGTGAATTCGAACGAGAGCAAGAAGGGGCGTGCAAGACGGTTTAGAGGGAGGAAGGGGAAGGGGGGAAAACAAAACAAAACTCCCCAGCCTTTTCTCCATTCAGAACATTCAGAAGATGAGGCCTAGCTAATGAAAGGAAGTAGAGGCCAGGGGAGGTGGTCTTTTGAAGGTTCACTCCGGCCCCATTCCCTGCCTCCTTCATTACAACCACAGCCGCAGGCTCCGGTTGCCATGGCCTCTGCAACACTTCCCCATCTTGATGGCCTGGAAACATGAGCTAAAATAGCTCCTTCTGCCCTTATGTGGTTTCTGTCAGGTGTTGCATGACAGGAACTAATTCAAAACCATCATCTTATACAACACACACACACACACACACACCCTTCCTTGTTTTTGTCTTGTTCTCCACGGGACAGCACGGAAGTCAGTCAATGGTTTACTTCTCTGGGCAAAGAATAGACTTCTCAGTTTCAAAGCACCCCCCCGGCTTTTTTATGAATTTCTTTACAATGTATGACTTTTACATTATTATTTCTTAGTTATTATATCCAACAGCCTCGGGTATTTTGTTACAGTGAGGCTTCCATCCCTTTCCCCTCAGCACAGTTGACTGAGGAAGTCTCCCCCTCATCCCTAAGAGGTCTGTTCTGGGCATTTCCCCATGTACTGCAAGTTGGTATCTCAGTCCAACCATAATCTTTGTTCTGGAGTCGTGCCACCCAGGGAGAATTAGATATGTATATTGGACATACAATTTACTTTGGGGCTTACAAGCTTAAGATCCCCACTGCAGTTGTGCCTGAATTTAGGAGGAAACAGGATGCTGCAAGGCCCCTTGAGGATAATCCTCGGGGATTTGAGCAATCCTCCCAGCCAGACGTTACAATGTGCTAACACCCTTGTGAGTCATGAGCTAACTCATGGTCAACGCTGTTTGGAGAACAGGATGAATAATTGAAAGTAACTGTGTATTTGCCTGAGTCCAAACCTAACCCGGTATTTATTCTGTTTTCTTGTCTCTGTTTGCTTAAAACAAACATGTCCATTTTCCTGTTTCCCTCCACATAGCCTGTCTAATCCTTCATTAGTTCTTAGAAGAGAGTCCAAAAGCTTGAATACAGTCTAAGAGCTCCTTAGGGTGGCCTTGCCCACATCCCTAGTATCTCTGAGCTAAGCTAGCAGACTGGACACAAGGGTGGTAACACCCTTAGGGGTACATGTCCAAAAACCACAAATTTGATTTTCTTTATTTTTTTATTTTAGAATAACTTCAGACTTGCAGACAAGTTACAATAAAATAGAATATCTTTATTTCCTTAACAAGCTTCCTTGAATGCTGGCATTTTATACAACCTTAGTACATTGATTAAAACAGGCATAATAGCCGTGGCACAATCCTATTGACTGAACTACAGTCTTTACTTGAATTATAGTCATTTTCACCCAACCCCATGTCTGGTCCAGGTCGCTGTATTGCCTTAGACTCCTCGAAGTTGTGACAGTGCCACCATTTGTTGAAAAGCTTTTCATGACCTAGGCTCTTTGGAAAAGAACCAACCAATGAGTTATTTTGTAAAATATCCCTCAGTGCAGAATCGTCTGATATTTTTGCACATTCAGATGAAGGAGATGATGTTGCACACAGCTTCAGGAGGTCCGGAATGTCGTTATGAGTTATTACTGGTGACCTGAACCTCGAGCATCACTTGCTAGAGCCATCTTCATCCTTACTCTCACCCTGTCACGTCTGTTCCTCTTCTATATTATTCTTATTTCTTAGCGAACACAGACAAGAATTGTGGGCCTATATAAGTTATAAGAGTTAATAAGAAGCCTGCGCTAATAAGCCAACCGGTTTATGATTAATGTAGACCTCTGTGAGTTTCTTTGGGACTGAATGGCTGTGGGACCAGGCAGGACAGAAACCTCAGTCAACACTGCATGCGGGCGACTGTTTTGTAGCCTGCTCTGTTTGTGGGACCCCTGGCAGTCGGACCAGGATCTATCCTAGTGCATGAACTGGCTTTTTCGAGTCCAGTCTCTATGATGGAATGCCTTGGTCAGTCTTGATGGGGGGAGTGGCAGGGTCCTGCCTCAACTGATTGTGCCAGGCTTTGTTGACTGCCCATGGAAGGCCTTACTTTTTCTGAGGAGTGAATGGTGGTGGGTTTAGCGGAGGGGGAGGAGAGGAGGGAGGGAGAACTACTATGGTTGTTATGTAAAGTGATATATATATATATATATATATATATATATATATATATATATATCAAACCTCAAGGTGGTGGTGGTACACACTTTTAATCCCAGCACTAGGGATCTCTGTGAGTTCGAGGCCAGCCTGGTTTACAGAACAAGTTTCAGGACAGGCTCCAAAACTACAGAGAAACCCTGTCTCAAAAAACAAAATGGAACTTTAAACCCAATGAGTTCCAGGGTCATTTACATCTTAGTGGTAATCCACATTTCTGGAGCTCAAGTGGGAAATCTTGCTGCTGTCAATTCTTCTCTTCCTCTCTAGCTGATGTGGGAGTCCCCTCCATGTGTTGTGATTACCATTAATGAATAAAGAAACTGCCTTGGACTGTTGACAGGGCAGAACTTACGTAGGCGGAGAAAACTGGACTGAATGCTGGGAGGAAGAAGGTGGAGTCAGAGAGAGATGCCTTGGATCCACCACTAGAAACAGACATGCTGAAACTTTGCTGGTAGGCTACGACCTCGTGGTGAAACACAGATTGATGGAGATGGGTTAAATTAATATAAGAGTTAGCCAATAAGAAGCTAGAGCTAATGGACCAAGCAGTGATTTAATTAATACAGTTTTTGTGTGGTTGTTTTAGGGCTAAGCTAGCCAGGCGGCCAGGAAGAACAAGCACCCTCCTCCTACATCTAACTTCATCCAATCTGTCATAAAATGAAAACTCTTATATTCAAGTTCTGACCGGGACCTAACTTTTTACCACCTTCTAAGCCACCACCCTGGGCTAAATCATTACCATCATCGTCAACCTGGGATGTTATAATTGTCACACAGCTCGTCTCTGATTTTGGCCTTGACTCTAGAATGTTCTGCTCCAACATTTCAAAATGGTAATTCTGACCATGTAATTCCTCTTCCTGAAACCCGATGCTTCCTTTAACCGTCCCACTAGAACCTCAAGTCCTTTTGCAGAGCCCTTCAGGGCTCTTTGATTCAGACTGCCTTCCTCTCCCACGTGGTTTCGTGACCTTATCTCCTACAACAAATTTCCCATCTCTTATATAAAATGTGTTTTGGATTTCTGATTTTTTTCTTTTTGGAAATTTTGGAATATTTGTATATACATAGTGAGATATTTTGAGGATTCACCCCACGTGTAAACACGGAATTCATGTGTTTCACAGACGCATGACTGGAGGTCATCTTACACAGTATCCTCAGTGCATCTGCATTATATCTGCCTAGTGCGGCATGAGGTATGAAATTTTCCACCAGGGTCACGTTGGTACTCAAAAGGTTCAGATTTTAGAGCCTTCCAGACACCAGACTTTCTCGTTATGGATACGCTGTACTCCACCCAAATCCCTGCTTGTTTTTTGAAAATCACCAAGAATTTTCTTACTTTAAGCCTTTTGCTTAGTGAACACAGCATGCGTGCTCGTGTGCAATTTTAGCCTTAGTTTGCTGTATTTTCCTTTTAGTAAATGTGCAACCGAAACCATTGCTCAAATGGAAGCTCCCGGTCATCCTTAACAATTCCTGCCCCTGGCCCCTTGAATCCCATTCTCCCTTACCCGACACGCGGCACGCAAGCCCACCCACTTCAGCTCCATTGTTGTAACTGATTGGCCTTGACCCCTCCTATGTGATCTCTTTGGTCACTGCCAGTCATATGTCCCCACTGCAAACCAAGTGGGGTTTCCAAACTACAAATCGGATCCAATTACTGTCTTGCTTAGACATTATTTAGTGACTCCTCCTGGTCAAATACAAATGACAATTTTTTACGTTGTCTCCATGGCCCTTCCGGTGTGCCCCTCGCTTTGATCAGAGCTTCTCCTGGATCCCAAGTCTCAGCTCTTTTGTTAATGCTAGCAAGGAGCCTTGCTTTCTGCCTAAAGAACAGTCACTTTGACTTAGAACTCTGTGCCCGTGGTGTGGTTATCTGTCAAATATCTAAGTCTTCCACCACAATGTAAATGTTATTATAACAGAGACCAAAAGGCTTGGCACGCAATTGGCATTCAATACATATTTGTTGGCTGGGTGGGTAAATAGACATACCACTGAAAATGAAATCATGCTCCCAAAGACAAGGCTGGCAGATCAATTAATAGGAGGAGGAGGAGGAGGGAAGAGATTCTGGATAATGAGACTGGTGGGCAGCAGAGGACAGGAAAGAGGAAATGAAATCCTAAATTTGGGCGTTGAAAGAGGATACAGAAAGCAACTGTCTTTGGCGGGACAGTGTTACGCTTCCAATATACCAGGTAAACCACAAACAGCCCAGCAGTGCCCAAGACTCCATGCCCAGTGCTAGCTGCTCACCCTAAGAGTGGGTGGGAAAACCAACAAACACTTGGCCTACTGAGCCGTCTCAACACTGAGGGAAGTTTTGTGGGACAAAGGCACTTTCTAGGACAACTTGTCTCTTAAAAAGGCGAATCCACTTGAATGACAAAGACGCCCCAGTACTACTATGCCCTGCTCAGGACAGCAGGGGTTCGTAACAAAGCTGGTGCCTGTGTCTTTAACAGCCTCTGGTGTACTTAGCTGCCTTTCGAATTCAGATGGCTCCATTACTACAAGAAGCAACTTCATTACCAAGAGGGCCCAGAGCCCAGACTACACACTAGCTCCCTGTCATATAATTTAGCCTCAGTCATACCTCAGACAATATTTATACAAGGTCACTTCTTCAGACCATGTCTAGCCTGCCCAAATGACAATATTATTTATGCCAAATGCTTCTCCTAAGGGATGGAAACCTGCCAACTCTGGTTTAATAGGCTATACGGACAGGCTAGAAAAACATCATTTGTAGCACACACAGTTTAAGTATTTAGTGTATAACTATGAATACAGACTGATCATTGGAAACATGGCTGAAAACTGGTCCCAGGAAGAAAAAAAAAGCCACAAAAGCACTAAGGTTTGGATCTTTCCTGCCTGATATTAGTTTTGGAAGCCACGGGTTTGGCCAGAATTATGAATGCACAAGAGGAGCTGCCTGAGACATTCGTGGCTACCTGAATATCCAAACTGGGGGTGGCGGGGGGCTGCAAAAGGAAATTTAGCTTGGGCGTATGTGCCCAGCAGCCGTCCCCCTGTGGGTTGCAAATTAATGTGACCATCCAGCGGAACAGGCAGCCCAGAGGCTGCTGGTTACAAAGAACAGTCTAAGCCATTGATGTTAATTTACCAAATTATTCACATCCCACAATCTGGAATAGAAATCAGCAGCCCCCAAAAATGCCTCTTCTACACCTCAGTCAAAACACCTATAAAAATTTAGATACCAGGAGGCAAAGTCTGGAACACAAACTACTTTCTCATGTTGCCAGCGAGTTATTAAAGTGCAGGACGAGGGAGCTGCCAGGGGCAGCCAGCTACCCTCGCTTTTCCAAGCTCTGCTCTTGGTGGTGTCTTTCATAAGGTATTTGGTCAAAATAGGCTGGTGACAGCTCCTTTCTTTCAAGCTCTAGTGAAGGGTGCACCTCATGTCCCAGTCAACCCTTTGAGGACCGTTAGCACACTAATGTATCTCTCCAGCCTTAGAGCACTTTCAAATAAAGTCTAGCGTGTCTGTCTGACCTTGTATGACTTACTGATACATATCACTAGCGATTAACATTTTCCTTCATTTAAGTGTTCAAAATTTCCACACACAAATGCTGTATCTAATTCAAGCTTTAGAGTGCACAGATGTCGGTTTCTAAAGAGCTCTCAAACACTCAACATTTTCCCTCTGTGTTGATGAAGGGTTCTTATTCCTTAAAATGCGTCCCTTTGAGGCTGTTACCTGTTTTGTTTTAGTGGTTGTCATCACAGGAAGCGTTGCCCATGATACCTCAGCACTATGGCTGCCTAAACGAGACCTGACCAAGGACAGCACTGATAGGCATGGCTAACTTGGAAGGAGAAGAGCTCACAGCGCCCTGTCCATAAACAAGAACTATAGGCAGCTAAGGAGTGTTGAGAGTGGGAGGATTAGTCTTCTGCAGGGATGCCCCCCTAATTGGTATTCATATCAATCTGTCAGTCCTGAAAGCAATATATGTACAAACAACACTAAATGGACTCGAAATTCTATATTACATATTTATGCTTATCTAATATATATGCATATAAATAAATTAAAGAAAAATGGTCATAAATTTAAGGCATGAGAGGGGTTGGGGAGAAAAGAGAAGGAGGGAAATTAAAAAATAGTTGTCCCCAGAGAAATTAAAAAACATCAGTTTAATATTTAAAAGCATTTAAAATCATTATCATTATTTATTTAGTGTTAATTTTTTTATGATGAGCACCTCTAGCCAAATCCAGGCCCAGGAATTTATTTCATGACAATAATTACAAATATACACAAAAATACTTATCATAGATTGATTTATTATTATAATTTACAAAACAGAGTGGAGTAAATAAACCATACATCTGATTTCTATCATATAACCATAAAAGAATCACATTTTAGAAAAATATCTTGCCCATCGAAGAAAGTTCATAGAATATTACACGTGAAGACGAATATGACAAAACCAGACATGGTGGCATTTGCCCATAGTTCTAACACTCAAAAGCAGGGGCAGAAGGACTGAAGAAGAAGGACAGACTGACTAAATCAGCCCCAGGCAGGACAGACACCCTGCAGACTTCCCACTGAGAAGACAGCATTGGGAAGGAGCTTGGCAGCTGAGAGGGCTCAGTCATATCTGCAGGCGAGTGATCCAGAGGGAGAGTAGACATTGCAAAGTTTTATTATAGAAGCCATTTATTCCTCAAATATCATCATTTAATAGAAGAAAGGATGTCATAGGCACTTTTTTCTGCTCCTAAACCAATGGTGGCTTGGACTGGACCCATGTAAAACTCTTGGTCCTCTTCCTGAATGTCTTCCTAAGCCAAGAGCATGAAACCTGACATGGGTACCACAGGGAGACCCTGTATCTGGGACAGTAAAACATTATCACATGCTCCTACGCACTGCAGCACTCATGGGGGATCTCTGAAACAGGCTTCATGTCCGCACCATCCCATAGCATTTGGATTTACTAGGACGTTTCAAATAAGCCATGAATAAACAGAAGGATGAAATGGGGGATTCTAAGGGCTATTTAAAAAAAATTCAGAAAGAGAGACCTGCTTT
Source organism: Microtus pennsylvanicus (assembly GCF_037038515.1). Taxonomy (NCBI): domain Eukaryota; kingdom Metazoa; phylum Chordata; class Mammalia; order Rodentia; family Cricetidae; genus Microtus; species Microtus pennsylvanicus. Next base: position 46,273,161 of record NC_134584.1, read on the forward strand.
ATGAGACTTTTAACAGGCAGAAAGGACAGTGGGCTTATTAAGACAGAACTGTTCTCAAGACATGACCTTAGACAAGACAAAGATGAATATAGCCTTTGCTGCAGACACTCTGCACTCTGGGGAAATAAATCTGGGGGTTTTTATTTGATTTATGTAGCCCCAGCTTTCACTTGGTCCTTGTGATGCTCCTGCCTCAGTCTCCCACACACTGGCATTATAGCCCTGCATCACTATGCCAGAATTCTGCTAGACCAGCAGTTCTCAACCTGGGGGCAGCGACCCATGGGGCAGGGGTCAAGTGACCCTGTTACAGTGGTCACCTAAGACCATCGGAAAACACAGATATTTCCATTATGAGTCCTAGCAGTAGAAAAATTACAGTTATGAAGTGACAATGAAATTACTTTTATGGTTGGAGGTCACAACATGAGGAACTGTATTAAAGGGTCACAGCATTACGAAGGTTGAAAACCACTGTTGTAGTTTTTTCTCTTTGGGCACCCTGTGGTTCACCAAACTCAACATTTAAAAAGATGTTTATTATTGCTGTTGCTATGATTACTGTTGTTATTTGTGCACCATACTGTGTGTGTGCAGGTCAGAGGACAACTTAATGATTGGTTTTTCCTTTCACCTCTACGTGGGTTCTGGGGATTGAACTCCGGTCCTTGACTTTCACAGCAAGCATCTTTACCTGCTGAGCTACATCGCCAGCTCTAACTCAGTACTTACAGTGTAGGGATTATTCATCTCTGTTGCTTAGCAACGTCCTTTATAAGACAACTGATAAGTGGAGACAGGTAAAACAACAGTGTGACCAAGATCTCTGAGGTCAGGATGGTTGAAACAGGAAAAGACTGAGTACACACACACACACACATACACACACACAAACACACACACACATACACACACACAAACACACACACAAACACACACACACACACACACACACACTTGGGGATCTTGAGGACAAGGAAAAGAGAAGTCAGTCCAAAAGGACCATCTAAGAAGTAAGAGTATGGGTCAGCCATCTTTGTATCAAGTCACATAAAATGTCATTGGTTTTAAAGTAGAAAATTTTCGTCAAAAACACACTTTGAAGGCAACAGAGTTCTATCTTTTGTGATGCTAATGGATCTTTGCCTGGGCGTGGGGGATAATTCAGACGGTCAGGATAAAACAAAGTAAAACAACCATGCTAAACTCTTTCCAAGAGCTCAGCTAGTTCACTGTCCTGAGCAAAACATTAAAAAGGAAACTTTTCAAAGAAGTAAGTAAGCCATCAGAGACGTGTAAAAGAGAGCCAGCAAGCCAATGTGATTGCACTCAGCCGGTACAGTGGGCTTTGCAGACCAAGGTCTCCCTCTCTCCCTTCCTCCCTCCCTCTCTCATTCTTTTATGCATGCCTGTTGCTTGCCCCCCCACCCTTTTCTGAGACAGAGTCTTACTCTCTAGATCTTCTTGCCTCAGTTTCCAGCATGCTGGCATTATATGTTTGCAGGCTTGCGCTGCCATGTCCAGCAAGGATTCTCCCTCTTAGAGTCTGCGTCGACATTTTGACTTGATCCCAATATTGAGAGATGGGAGCTAATGTGGGTTTCCTTTTGTTTCCTGGGGTTGAGGTTTCCAGAGTGCTGACTGACACTCCACACTAGAATGCCTCCCTCACTCAGCAGCAAAGCCCGTGATCCTCCCCGACAGGGAGGCTGAAAAAGGTCTCTCTGTGGTCCCCAGGCTAGGTCCAGACTAGAGCACGCCTACAGTCAATGGGTCCATCGTGGGGACTTTGGCTTTCAAATGGCAAGAGCTGCTCAGACTAAACTAGAGGTTATTTTATAAGGACCATCAAACTCCTCATCTGCATGTGTGAAATTCCTGTGGGCAGGCTGGTTTTCTTGAATCAAGCTGTTTGGGCCAGATGACAAGTGGGAGGGTGGCTAGCAGGAGCCACTTTGAAGCCCGCCCCCCAGTCTTTCCTTCCCCAGACCCAGCCATATTGCCAAGTGTCTGAGTTTTAGCACAAAAGATCCCAGTTCCTGACATCCCAATAAGAGGCTGCTGGCCTTCTGGCTAACAGGGAGACCCTCAAGTTTGCTTAGCACAAAAAACCACACTAAGCCTTTGCGTGCATCGTCTGTTTGGGTTCTCAGAGTCAGTCTGGGATACTTGGTGGTAACATTGGTTGTCTATCTATCATCTATCTATCTATCTATCTATCTATCTATCTATCTATCTATCATCTATCTATCTATCATCTATCCATCATCTATCTATCTTTCTATCTATCTACCTATCTATCATCTATCCATCATCTATCTATCTATCTATCTATCTATCTATCTATCTATCTATCTACCTATCATCTATCTATTCTTGTACAAGGTCTCACTATGTAGGCTGACCTCAAACTGGCAATTCTTCTGTCAACAGCTTCCCTCTTTCTGGGATTATAGATGAGTATTATGACTATACCCATCTGCTTTTTATTTACTTTATCTTCACATTTTGCATTTATTTGTTTATTTACCTGTCACGCTGGTTTGAACCCAGAATCTCAGCAGCACTAGGCTAGCCCTTTACTACGGAGCTATCTCCCCAGCCTTACAATTCTGCTTCCATTTGTGTATGTGGTGGGGGTAGGGAGGGGCGTTGAGCATGCCACGGATTATGTGGACAACCCTTGGGAGTCAGTTCTCTGCTTCCGCCACGGATCTGGAGATGAAATTCAGAAGACTGGATTTGCACAGTGGTTGCTTTTACTCACCCAGCCCTCTCACCAGCTCTGTTTCTATGTCTTGAAGAGGAAAGATTAAACTTAGGCTAAAGCTAACCGAGGCTAGAGTTAAGGTGAATACATCCTGGATCACACAGGGAGTGTTAGGGTTTCAGTTCAAAGTGTCCCCCAGGGGTTCATGTATTGTCGCTTCTTCCTCCCCTGACAGCACTGTTTTGGGGGGCTCTGGAATCTTTAGAATGTGGACCCTAGCTGACAAGGATAGTTAGTTCACTGTGGGCAGACCTTTGAAAGTTATGCCTGCTCGGTCCCCGGAACCTGCCTCTGCCTCATCTGAACCGTGATGGGCAGAGCCTCTGCTGCTCTCTCTAGCCACCCTAAACCGGATGCGAATACTTCACCCTTTACTTCCGTCCTTCAGAGCTGTTCCACCTGAGGCCATATTGCTTCTTTGTTTGGAAAACGGGCTTAGTCTGCAGCTACTAGTGCCATAGGTATTAGTGCCCAAACCAAAAAAGTTGTGTGAATCGGACCAAATCGTAAGGTTTGATCAGAAATCAGTTACCCTGGAAGCTGGCCACGTTAGAACACTCGGCACTCATGAAGGAGGATGGCGGTTCAGATCCTCGAATCCACACAAATGCCGGCTGGGTGAGGCCGTTCCAGGCTGGTAAGGCAGAGCGAGCCATCCTAGTGAGACAAGGTAAACTCTGGGTTTGATTGAGAAACCCTGCCTCCAAGAATACAATGGAAGAGAGACAGAGGGAAATTTTAGACATCAAACTTGAGCCCCGACATGAACACTCACACACATGTGTGCCACACACATGAAAATGCACATGTGGACACACACACATGCCACATTTATATAAGTGAAAAGAGATGGGAAAAAGAAATCTGTTGCCCGTGTCAGTTTGGTCTCACGATGACGAGAGCCCAGACACTGCTGTATGGTGCTATAATTCCTACAAAGCCTGGGTCTTGTGGCTCTGCCCTAACTCGGTCTCCGAGGAACAACTTTTATTTTATTTCAGCTGCTCTGAGATTCAGAACTCCCCTCTCCCCGCTTAGTGGAAAAGAAAGCAACTCACAAGCAAGCCGCTAGTAGCTGAAGTCAGGCTACGGGGGACAGGTGCCCTGGGTGACGAACTTATACCGAGGACTATTCAGCCTAGAGCCTGGGTTCTGAGTCATCAGGACGCTCTGCCCTTGGAGATGTAAAAGACATGGTCCCAATGTCCCTTGGAGGGAAGGCCGCAGCACAGTAGTTAAAAGTCTCTCGGCTCATCTGTCCAGACGGTCTAGCCCATATGGAGCGGCGTGTCCTGTACTCATCACCTGGACAGCAGTCTGGCAAACGCCGGCCACAGTGGTTTATAACATCTGGATAACTGCTTCCAGATGTGGCCTTTCCCCGAAATACTTGATTAAAAGTTTCACACTCAGCATCTTGCAAGAAACTAACACATTCAGAGAGTGTCTCTTGTCTGGTCCCAAAGGTGAAGCAGCTGGGCCTCTTCAAAGATAAGAGGTAGGTAGGACCATTTCTAGATATAAACGGCGCAGTAGAACTGTGTGGCCAGGCTCCAGCTGACTCCTGACAATGGAGCATCCAGCAAATGGAGCTGAGGCAATTAGGTGGACAGGACAGAGGCAGAAGCTGTGGAACAGACACCACTGATCACCATAGAGGCTTCAGAGAGCTACTGTTTTTGGGAGCCTTGCTTCTGGGTCAGATGCGGAAGGAAGGCAATGCCCATGTAGGGACGGCACCAGGAAGGTGGCCATTTCATTTTTAATCGCTAGTCCAAGTCCGCTAGCACAGCCTGAAAACTGCCGTCAGTGCACAGGTCTGTCAGCTCCTTTCAGTCTCTGGAGCAAACAAGAGTGTGTTGAGAATGGCCTGCACTTAAATTCTAGTGTGCGCGTGAGCCTCCTGTGGAGACACATGCTGTCAGAGGACAACTTTTAGGAGCTGCTTTTTTCCTCTACCATATGGGTCCTGAGGATTGGTCTCAGGTAGCCAGGCTTGTTGGCAGGAGCCTTAATTATCTAAAGAGTTATCCACATTTTTATTATTTGTTTTTGTTTTATTTTTAAAAAAATTAAAATTTTCTTTACAGGTCAAGTTACGTAACTGTCCCCCACATTCAGAGGGCTCAGTTTGGTCCAATACAGGACGCCCAGCTGTCAGTCCAGAGTCTGTGAGCTCCCACTAGCTCAGGTCAGCTGTCTCCATGACAACTGCGTTTCTAAAGCACGGACAGTAATAAATGCTCATGACACGCTCCTTTGAAGAGCAACTCAAACAGCTTTCCACGAAGTTGAAAACAACAGCTCTGAGTTCATCTCCTCACACATCCAGACAAATCCTGAGGTCTTCACATCTTTTGGAGCAAAGCATCCTGATGGTCCAGGGGGAAAGGGGTCCCGCTAGAGCTCGGGTTCAAGTCTGAGGAGGAGGCAGATATGACTGACAGTCTTCACCCGGAAGGTGAAGGAGGTCTGGTGACATTTAAAGCCTTGGTTTGGATATTGAATTTAGACTCTCATTCTGTATCATTTCTCCCATTACCTTGAAAATCATTATCAATATAAACAATTTATTTATAATTTATGGAATATCTGCAATAGGCCAGGGCGGTGATATGCATCTTGTGCAACTACGCTGTGATCCTCTTTATAATCTGCCCTACCAGTCAGGGGTCATTATTAGCTTTATTTTGGGGAACAAGAAAATTGTAGCCTAGAGCTAAACAGCCAACCACAAATCTTAAAACCAACCTGGGGCAGACCTGGCATTTAACCGGTCTACCTCCAGAAGCATCTGCTATCAATAGCCATGCTATTTCACCTTAGAATTCAGTAGACAGAAAAAAAAAAAACAAAGAAAAGCATGAAAATTATTTTCTGCTCGTCGCTTATATTCTATACACCCAGGGTGTCCCTTGCTTACTATGTCCATAACCAAGTCTCTGTCTGTTGTACCTCATGGCCCCCAGATCACTTCATCTGCTGCTGCTGATGGCTGGACAGGTGTTCGGCACAATAGCTCCCTTTTCCCCCCATCTGCTTCTCCTTGCGTGGCGAGGCCCCAGCCCGTCATGGGCGGCTGCTTCCCACATGTGTTTGCAGACCCATTGATGAGAAATGGCAGAAGCAGGTATTAAAGGTGGAGGTTCTGGCTTATTGCTCCAAATGTATTAAAAAACCGTTCCCAGACTCCACATAAAGAGTTTTACACACACAGCACATATGATACAAGGGAGACAGAGAAGCAGACATGGGGCTAACCACAGCGAGACATGTAACCACAACAGAAGTCTGGGGAGACGGGCGCAAGGAAAGCTACGTTTACAGACGGGGGTGATGGATCTTCTCTTCAGCAGACAGACAGACAGCTAGAGGTACTTAGTTTTATTTAAAAAAAAAAATTGACAGAAAGAACTCCAGACATCCAGGCCTTCTCTCCTAATTCTGGTGTCCAGATCTGACTCAGCCGTCTGCTTCCCTTCGCAGGAGGGTCAGTTATTCCACGCGCCCCTGCTAATTATCCACAGCCCCCTCCTTTCCTTTCTCACAGGTCGTTTAAATGTCTCCTTGTCTGAGTTAGAACTCAGGTTGGACGTTGAACTCCCTTCTGTAGCACTCCCCAGTGATAGGTTTCGCATGCCTAGGGTGTTGTTTGCGGGGAAAGTCTTCCAATTTAAAGGCCCTTGCGATGACTGCTTGGAGATTTGTTCCGCTGGGCTCTGACAGAAGGGACGTGCCAGCTATTAAGCGTAGAACAGGTAAGGAATAATTTCCATAGGCCATCTATTCGCACCTTCTGGTAATCCTGGGAAAGCTACCGCGTTCCTGCCTGGTCCACAGGGACTGCATCGATTCTCCCAGGGGTCATCTGACACTGTGGAGAGAACCAAAGCCTGTGCACACTCTTTCCCCCCGTGGACACACCCATCATAAAGTCTAACGTATCAGTTATGCACAGTAAGACAGTAGCAATAGTCAGTGTAAAAGATAATAAAAAATAACTCGGAATTTTTGTGCTGTACCTGACTGGAGTTTTCTATTTGACATTTTTGGACAGGACTGGCTACAGGGAAGTGAAACTGTAGGGTCGGGAGAAACACCGGATAAGGGATACTACTGTGTTTGCCCCCGTGTACAGATCGCTGTCACGTAAGACACGCATGGAAGATATGAACAAAGGGAAGAGAAGAATACCCAGACTGCATTCTGACGTCCTCAGGGTACATGTGTCATTGTGGCGGGTTATGTGGGGTTGTTCCTAGCCCAGGAAACTGAGAAGCTGCCTGGGCATTATCATTGTGCAGCTGTGGAATTCACAAAAGTTTACTTCTGTGCACTTCTGCGTATCTAATCTGATAAATGTGGAGGAGTATACAAAGAAATTTGACTGGATGGGATTATTTCTACATAAGGGCATTATTCTTATAACTTTTGATGATTATTTTGATGATGGGATTATGTCTGCATATGGGCATTCTTCCTATAATTTTCAACAATTGTTGCCTATTTTCAAACCTATATGGTTTGTGCGTGCGCAAGGTACTGGGAATCAAACCTATATACTAGGCAAGTGCTCCACCCTGAACAGCTTTTTCTACCATATAACAATTTAGTATTTGTAAGTTCCACTCTCCAAGAACAAATTCCAAATTCTTAGCTAGTCCACCAGCACTGAACTCCTGTTTATCACCACCAAGGAACAGCACACCTACATCTGCACAGATGCCGTTGCCCTGCCTCGAGAGACTGAGCATGTCATAGCCACTAAAGCCAGGCTGAAGTAGACCGAGTAGCTTTTCTACTTCAGAACACAGAGGTGTTCTTATAACATTTCCCTTTAGCTGGGAGTGGTATACGCACCAGCAATTCTAGCCCATGGGAGGCCGAAGTTGGAGGGTTGAGAGTTCAGTGCCAGAATGAGATACGCAAAGAGATCCTATCTCAAAACACAAAACCAACCAAACAACAACAACAAAAAAGGCATTTCAATTGTCTGTTGCTGCAGTGTAAGTAGCCACACCCAAGCCTAGTGGTTTGCAACAGCAAGTTAATGTTGACTTCTGTGGGTTCAGGACTCAGAAAGGTGGTTCTCTTCTGAAGTCTCTCACACAGTGCAGTGGGATGGGAGCAGAAGCAGAAGCTCTAGCTTTCCCCGCCCCCACGCCCCAGGGCTGAGGGTCAAACCTGGTGCCTTACAATGCCAGGCAAAAATGCAATCGCTAAACTGTCTCCACCCAATCACTCCCATGTGTTTATGTGGGCTGGAGTAAGGAATGATTTATTGACCATATTTCTATCAACATTGCTTTTCCATGTGGCCATCTTGGGGTTTCCTCATAACATAGTGGTATCAGGATGTATGACTTCTTATATTGTGACTGGATTTCTCTGGTTTAGCCAGCCACAAAGGGAGTCAGCCAAATGGCTCAGTAGGTTAAAGTACTTGCTGCCAAGTCTGATGACCTGTTTGAGTCCCAGGAGCACATGGTGGAAGGAAAGAATAGACTCTCACAAGTTGTCCCCTGACTTCTACATGTGTGGCATGGACCAGAGGCATGTACAACCTCACCCCTATCTATAGAGAAAAAAAATAGGAGAGCTCCACAAAGAACCTGTTGCTGTGAGATAATGTTCTTGTACACTGTAAAGATTTGTCACTTGTGTTAGTTTAATAAGACGCTGATTGGCCAGTAACCAGGCAGAAAGTATAGGTGGGGCAACCATACTAGGAGAATTCTGGGAAGAGGAAAGGCAGAGAGTCATTCACCAGCCAGATGCAGAGGAAGCAAGATGAGAATGCTCCACTGAGAAAAGGTACCAAGCCATGTGGCTAAACATAGATAAGAATTACGGGTTAATTTAAGTCATAAGAGCTAGTTAATAATAAGCCTGAGCTAATGGGTCAAACAGTTTGTAATTAATATAAGCCTCTGTGTGTTTCTTTGGAAGTGAACAGCTGTGGGACAGAGCAAGACAGAAACAGCTCTACAACCTGTAAAGCTACATATGACCCAGTTCACTTCTGTATTCTGTTGGTCATGATGTTTATAGGTTTGTCCAGATTCGGATAAGCAGAGACAGAAAAGTTACTATTTGACAGAGAATAGCAATCATCTTAGAAATAAGTTACTCTACTTGGCCTACCTTGGAGCAAAATGAACAAAAGCAATCTCTCTCTCTCTCCACACACACAAACAAACACGTTTTATAGTACCATAGTTGAACAAAAAAATTTAACTATCACTACATAAAGTGGGACTTACAGGTTGATTCTCATAATAAATGGCAAGTGACAGAAAAAAACTCTCCACTGTTTTGTGAGACTTTAAGCCCTGATATGGAGGGACAAAGAAAAATAATTTAGGGGCTTTTTAGAGTTGTAGCTGAGTCTGCCAGGATGAATACTGATGTTGAGTAATCCAAGACAAATGCAGATGTCCTCTTGCAACCATCCCCAATGAAGGCAAAACCATCAGCCTGGCGTTGCCAGACAATTCCAAACAGGCACACAGATAAGCAGGCCCGATGTGTGGCAGTTTTGATGGGCAAGCTTAAGAATGCTGTGAACCAAACCGAGGATCTGGACAATCTCACTATCAGGAAAGTATATCATAAGCTCCAGAACGTGACAGAGCCCCAAGGAAAACAGCAGCCAGCTGCTGCAGCCAGCTGAGAAACTGAAGACGCCCGGGGGGGGGGGGCAGGGCAGAGAAAAGTCTGGATAGCATGCTGGAACCCAATGAGGATGGCATGCATGCTGGAATTAAAGACCCTAAAGGCCCGACATTATCTGTAAAAGAAAGTATGTGCAGCTCTCCAGGCCGAGAGACGTAGGTAGCCATCAAGGAAGCTGCTGCACAGTGAGCGCTGGGCGCAGATGCCAGAACAAAGCTCGAGTTACTGTGGCTTGGAAGGTGAATCGAAAGGCCCCCGAAAGAAGCATTTCTTTTTCTTCATGACTCAGAGAAAGTCAGGAATGAATTCCCTAGACATGAAATTTAAGGAGGTTTCTGGCCTGTATCTGGAATATTTAGGAGTTGTCAGCCTTGCAATCTGATGGGCAACTGCAAGAAGCTCTGTGAGACTACGGGGCAGAGAGATGGAACAGAAAGTTACTCTCCTCCCTGGCTCGGCCTCCAGATGGGAATATAAGGCTTGTTCTTTACATTATAGCCTATTAAAGTCATAGAGCCCCAGCAGGTCAGTCACAATCCCCCAGCCAACAAAGGCACTCACTGGACTAATTATAAGGTTCTAGCGTTTGGCCACACTCACTCCTGGGGCTTTTGTTTGTTTGGGGGGAGCTGTAGGCATGTGTGTCATAGTGTGGTGTAGCAATTGGGGAACAACTTGCAGGCATTGGTTTTTTTCCTTCCACTGTGTGGGGGTCCAGGGATTGAACCCAGGTTGTCAAACTTGATGGCAAGTGTCTTTAGCCACTACAGCAATCCTGTCAGCTTCTCTGCAGCTCTTAAAGTACTCTCTTGAAATTCTAGCGCATAGATTTTCCTTTGAGTTCAATTTTGCTTCTAGAAATGGAATACAATGAAGCCCTCCATTAGAAGGAAACATACCTGTACTTGGAGGTATGCACTGCGAAAGCATTTGTAAGTGGACTAACTTGGTGTCTCTCAAGCCTTGAAATTCTTTCTTCTTCAAAGGCTGAGGCAGCAGGCCTGGGGTGGGACTTGTGCCTTTGCCTTTGTACCAGACCTCCAGATGAGAGCCATACTAGGGGTCTACAATTCACAATTCCAGGTGCCAGTTTACTATTAAGCAGCTTCATACACACACACACACACACACACACACACACACACACACGAAGGTATTGGGCTCACAGGTGGTGCACAGACATACATGCAGACCAGACATTCATATGTACACAATCAGTAAATTTTCAAAAGGATAACGACAACATCTTACAATAATGTTGAAACAGAAGTTGGAACAATTCTGAAGCATAGCAACATGAAAAAATTCATATAGTACAACCCCCTTTCTCTATCCAAAGGTGCTATGGGATAATGCTCTTGTACACTGTAAAGATTTGTCACTCGTATTGGTTTAATAAAACACTGATTGGCCAGTAGCCAGGCAGAAAGTATAGACAGGGCAGCCAGGCTAGGAGAACTCTGGGAAGAGGAAAGGCAGAGATGCAGTTACCATCCAGAAGAAGAGTAAGCAAGATGAGAATGCTTTATTGAAGAAAGGTACCAAGCCACATGGCTAAATATAGATAAGAATTATGGGTTAATTTAAGTCATAAGAGCTAGTTAATAATAAGCCTGAGCTAATAGGCCAAACAGTTTATAAGTAATATAAGCCTCTGTGTGTTTCTATGGGACTCAATGACTACAGGACAGGGTGGGACAGAAACTTCTCTCTACACAAAGGACCTTTAATTAGTTGATAAATTCTGCAGGTCCACTGGTGTGGTTCTTCTGTTGCTTCAAAACACCTGGAAAGCTGAAGTTCCTGTCTGGAGCCCAGGGCAAGTGGAGAGGGCAACCTCTCACATCTGCTTTTCTAAAGAAACATTTAGTCTGTGATACAAGACCCAACAGCACCTGTGTGGAAAACACCTGATTCAGGAGCTAGAAACATAGCAATTCAGGTAACCATCCTTCGAAATTTCAACCTCCTTCAGGGAGCGTTCTATGAATGGCTCTCCTATTGTCTGCTGTGACTCCTCTCATAAGCCAATGTCCCACACATCTCCATATGTCACACATTCTTCTCTAGACATGCCCAATGAGTGTTTGAAGCAGTCAAATAGGATTTTAAGGGAGAAGTAGCATGTAAGATAAAAACTTTCAAACAGAAATTGAATTAATCATATACAAACCCAAATTCTTTTACAAAAAACCTCAGGCCCTTCTCCCTACTCTTTTATTGGAATCACATTATATTAAGTACTAGTTTTCAAATTCTGAACCAGCAACTGCAACTTGGAAAATGTCAATCTAGTTTCTGTTTTATTTTATTAAAATTGAATATAACTTGTAATAATAATAATAATAATTCTGTATTTGGTCTGTGTCCTAAATTTTTATTCATTCTCTTGCAAATTATACAGATAGGTGCATATAGACTAGACTTTCCATGTATATACACCAGACACTTAAATCTTAGCTTGGCATGTCAGTGGTATTGAGTCTCTGTCTGCTGGTTACCAGATGGGGGAGGGAGACAGAGAGAATGGACAGTCTTTGTTCTTTTGTCCCTGATCACATACATTTAGTTTCTCCTAATCAGTGCTAAGGACAAATGGAAGTATAGTAGGGGACAGTAGGAGATTGTGACTCAGTGTGGGGTGGTGGGATTTTAATTGCTGATGTTTTAGAAACCACCAACAAAATAGGAGCCCTTGGGATTCTTTTATAGTAGAAGGAAGTGAGTGAGGAACAAAGAATAGTTTGCCTTCTGAGGATAGAAGAAAAACATCTTTAGTACTAGACTAAAAACCAACACCTTTGTAAAGGATTCATTGTAAAAGAAAGCAAGAGGAAAATAAGATAAGGGAAATTGTGTGGACAAACTCAAGGAGAGGCTTTTAAAAGTACTTAGGGGACAAAGTGTTACCAAAGAAAGGAAATCTTAGCTTGTGAGACTCAGTGTGAGGTGAGGAGATAAAGATCTTTTATGCAATCAGCAAACAATAGCGAGGAAATATCAATTTTCAAGTCCCGTGGAGAGCCTGGAAGGGAAGTTCTCGAGACAGTGCTGAGTGTGCAATTGGGAGGATAAATCATGCCTTTACCTCACTGCACACGAAAAGATAGCAGAGCAGGGATGAGATGCATTTTCCAGCGTCTGGGGAGGAACTGGTGCAAAGCTCCCTGACCACAGAGGGCCAACAGAACACCCCATTCACATGAACGGTTTTTTCAAAGACACAGTCAAAAGAGGAAAGTGGGCACTGGAGGGTGTGGCAAAAGGGCATGTCCCCAGCGAGACGCAGGGACCGACTAGTGGGATCTTGAAGAAGGGAGCTAGTGAGGCTGGTAGAATCTGCCAGAGTAAATTCTTTCTCCCATGAGGAGAGATTTTGGGGTTTTCTGAGAAGGATGCAGTCCTCGAGGGGCTGGTGCTCCAAAACTATGAGTTTCTTACCACAATTAAGAAAGCGAAGTTAAGACTGTTTAAAATAAATTTGCTTGAAACATTTACTTAAAAAATCGTTTACTAACGCGTCTCAGCATTTACTTAACATATACACATACACAAGACCCTGAATTCCAGGAAGCAGAGGCCCACTAGGGTCTTACAGACTTGGGGGAAAATGTCAGGTATACTGACACCATACATATTTCATCTAGGCAAAAAAAAAAAACTCATCTCTCATGATAAAACATAAGACTAAGAATTTAGTACATATATGAAATGCTCATTTAAAAAAAAAACCTGTTAGAAAAAGGAGACAATCAGAGTTTGCCACGTCAATGACTGTTACAGACCATTTTCCTAAGACCTTACAAGCAGGCAGGTCAGTTGCCATCTTAAGTAGCAGGGGTAACTGGGGAGGGGAAGTTTACAGTTGGAGCTCAGAAATTCCGTCACTTTTCCACCTTCGAACCAAACAGACTCAGTAATACTATTTTCTCTTATACAGAATATTATCAAAACTTCCGCTCAATTTTTTTCAAATATTCAGAAAAAAACATCAGCATTTCTCTGAAGAGCAATTTTGAAATCAGCAGTGTAATCTGATGCATTAATATTTTATACAAACGTGGGTTCCAATGTCATGAAGAAAAAAGTAGGCAACGAGAAAACAAGAGTATCTTCCTAAAGGGTCTTTCTTGGTTAAAGAGAAGCCATACAGGGATTTTGATAAGCTATGAAAAGTCTGACTGGTGTCTTGATCTGTCTCCTCTCTCTTTTCTGCTTCAAACATTTTCAACTTGGTAAGGAGAGACACGGGATTGTAAGAACAAGTCAACACAGTTTCCTTTCTCCCCGGTAGGATTCAGGTGTCTCTCCGATCGTCTTTGTCTTTAGAGACATGGGAAGATCCTCCCTGCAATAGACAAAGAGAGTTGGAGCTTTGACCACAGTTGTAAAGGCCACTATTGACAGAGGATTTCCTCAACTATGTGAAAATGGGCTTCTTTGGTCAAAGTAAGAAGAATGGAGGTTGAGTCGGGCATGGTGTCAGACATCTGTAATGCTATCATGGAGGACTGAGGAAGGAGGAGCATGTTGGGTCTGAGGTCAGGCTGATGTCCGTCCATCTTCAGGAATGTAGTAAGACCCTGCATTAACAAGTGAAGAGGCAAATAACGGCCAGCTAAACAACTGTTAAAATAGTGTGAAGTTTGAGAAAGTGACAACCCAGGAGGCTGCATTTCCTTAGGAAGTATGTCGAGATTATGTGAACATACATCATATTTAAAATTCTCTTTCAAGTTGGGTGGTGGTGGCACACAACTTTAATCCCAAGACTCGGAAGGCAGAGGTAGGCAGATCTCTGTGAGTTCGAGGCCAGCCTGGTCTACAGAGTGAGTTTCAGGACAGCTAGAGCTATACACAGAGAGACCCTGTCTTAAAAAAAAAAAAAACTCTCTTTCCTTCCTTTCTTCTTTTCTGTCTTTCTTTCTTCCTCTCTTTTTTCTTTGATAGCACTCTTGCTGCTGAAGAAATGGCCCTTAATTTTTCTGCATGATAGCAACTTTTTTTTCTTCAAACTTACCTTATGGAAGTTACTGACCAAGAGATGTGGGTGGGAAGGGACAGCTGTAAATTTCTTTCAAATATGTTTTGTGTTCTGTGTTTAGCCAACATATTGGTCTATTTTATTAATCATAAAAGCTTTTTGAAACAAAATTAAAAATAAAGGTAAGAAAAGAGGCAAAGCCCACTGTGCAGGTTTTCTCTTTGCTTTTGTAATGGAACGCTTCTGCTGTGCCAGGGAATCCAGTTAAAAATCAGAACTATCTCAGATTACCTGAGGTTGATGTGCTGCTAGTGGACCATGAACCTCTTTATTCAAAGTTATTGGAAATGAAAAAAATCCAGTCTAGAAACAGCCCTCAGGGTTTGTTTGCATGTCTGAAAGAATGGATTTGCAGTTCTGATTCTTCATGCACAAGTCAGGCTGCGTTTGCAAAAGTTGCTTTTTGAAAAGAAGCTAAGGGCCATTTGCAACTGATGATGAAGGGCTGCCTTCAGGCCAGGCCTGTCTTCGCTTTCCTGAAGCATTCCTGTCAATCAGAGCAGGACCTTTGACCTGGCCCACAACCTGCTCTTCCTGGGCCGCAGACATTCTGCCACTTGCTTCTTTCTCATCTTCTTATGTGTTCCCTTTGTTCAAATCTCATTTCTTTCAAGAAAAGAAATTGTAGAACTGGCCAGATGGCTCAGTGGTTAAGAGCACTGACTATTCTTCCATAGGACTGGAGTTCAATTCCCAGTATCTCATGGCATCTTACAACTGTCTGTAACTCTGGTTCCAGGGGATCTGATACCTTCACACCATAAAATAAAGTTAAATAAATTAAAAGAAAAAAGAAAAGAAATTATAGCACATAATTTAATACAAAGGTAAATATTAAATTCTTTTCCATTTTGAAAACTATTTTTCAAAGGTATAGAAAAACCTTAAATTCAAAAATAGCAAAAATAGCAAAAGGTCATTGGACTAACTAACAGAATGAATATTCATATGTATATTCATATATATACATGAAATTTGACTTTATTGGTTAGGCATTCATGATAGTTCAATCTGATTGAGATTACTACTTATTTTATTGCTTGCAAATTATTTTTAGAGGGAATTGATAAACAGGGGTTTTAACTTTAAGGTTTCTTAAGGGAAACACAGTCTAGAATAACAGAGAGTCAAAGGGGTGTTGTTACTTATTCAGTGGGGATACATCTAAGTCTTAATCATATTTTATTAGCAACTAATTGCAATCAGTTCTTTATTTGGAAAGCAAATGTGATAGTTAATCTTAAGTGCTTACTGCCAGTACATCTGCTTTGCCTTCTAGATAAATGATCTCTTTCCTTAACTACTGAAATACCAATGTAAGGGGACTTGGACAATATCCTTGTTCTTAAATTCATCCACATTGTCAGATGTTACTGAGACACATTGAGCTATGAGTCTCTGTATTAAATGATCTCAGATTTAGATAGTTTTGAGTCCTATTTCATTGTTATCATTTTTCCTGTTACTCCTCCTTTAATACTATCGCTTCTTCTTTTTACTGTTGTTGGTAATTCTTTGTCTAACTTTGCCTTGTGTTTAATTTTTTTGATTAAATGCTCAAAGGGGAGAAAAACAGAATGGCATCTTAGTTATGTATTTATATTAATACATATTATATATTAAAATGAGTAGACTATGAGTTGAGTTGGCCATCTAAGAGATTTCCTCCTGAGTTAATGCATAGGATTCAGTGCTTTTTAGATTTTTTTTTATATCGTTTACATTTATAGGGTGGAAGAGCATGTTCCATGAGGTACATGTGGAGGTCAGAGAACAATTTGTAGAAGTTGGTTCTATCCTTCAATCTTGTGGGTTCCAGGAATCAAACTCAGCCCTCCGGCTTGGTGGGTACCACCTATATCTGTTGAGCCACCTTGCCGTCCCAGATTCTGTCCTTTTTAACGGTTGTTTTTTGACGGGCAGACAATCCTGTTTATTTCCTGGTTCTGAACATTATATCTTCAAGTTAAGGTCAACTGAAAAAAATTACCTGTATAAAGGTATTGTTAAACAGTATGTTAGCATTCTGGAAGTCAGTAAGAGACATCGTCATTTCCTCTTAAAGAGGTCCTGGTAGGTAATTCAGTCTTTAACATGACCCTTGGCCCCAACTTAGAAGCTAGTTATGTGTCAGTGTGGCAAGCTGGGGAAAGGAAAGCAAAGACTATGTTGTGTGGTGGGCTCAACATGAGAAAGTACAGAATGAGGCAACCTACTGGAGGATAAATGGTTCTTGCTGCCTATGGTTGAGAGGTGAGGGAGGAAAGGGCACCTGCTAGGGAATTAGTCAGGTCTCAAATGCCATGTGAGAGGAGAGTTTTTTTCTGTAGGTGAAAAACCTCAAGAGAGGTTCCAACCGTTCGTTGGAACGTTTGAGCTCCTTGACAGTAGGTTAAAGGGTAGATGTGTTTGCTTTGGGGATAGGGTCATCAAAGAAGACTGTTCCACTCTGGGCTCAGAAGTCGTGAAAGGCTGAGTCAGTGCACCATGAAAAAGGGATGAAGAAGATGGGGTGAAAGGATGAGAGTTGCGAAAATGGTGGCAGGGCCACCCCTAGAGCTTGCTTAAATCCAAAGTTTTCATGTAGTCTCTGGATGTGCAGATGTCCAAATTCGGGGACCAGGGTTACTCTGCCTACATTGATTTTGGGATATGTGTTCTTTCAAAATAAGGTTTGCCCAATGAGAAAGCCAAACAGAGGATGCCCTCCTTCTCTATCCCCTTCTCCCAACATCCTCTTAGTCACCCTAGAAGACATCAGCAGATCAAAAATATTCATTCAAGATACAGACAATGTTCAGACAGAGCTACAACTGGCAAAACACTCATGCCTCTCCTGGCATTCAGATCAAGTAACAAACCACATGGCTTTCAGATCAAGGAAGAAAGAGGGAGAACCCACACTGAAAGGCATTTTCTACCTAACTAGAAACTTTAATAATTAATGCAGAGTCTCATCTTCTCCAATCTTGGAGGAGAGCCAGCTCTTAAAGAAACATATTGGGTAAAAGACACCAAAATATTAAATGTCTCAAAAGATCTGAGTAAGGTAGCATGTCTTAGAAGGTGGATTTTTCTAAGCCACAGTCTTACTTTTAGGAAACTGACTTTGCATCCAATTACTCCATGAACATTGTCTTAGTTAGGGTTCCTATTGCTGTGAAGAGAGATCAGGACCATGGTAACTCTTATAAAGGAGAACATTTATTTGGGGGTGGCTCACAGTTTCAGAGGTTTAGCCCTTTATCTTCATGGAGAGCCATGGCAGCACACGGACAGATGTGGTGCTGGAGAAGGAGTTGAGAGTTCTATATCTTGATTTTCAGGCAATAGAAGCAACTGTGTACTGGGCATTGCTTGAGTATATCTGAGGCCTCAAGGCAGGCCCCCTCAGTGACACATTTCCTCCAAGAAGGCCTTGCGCACTCCAACAAGGCCACACTTCCTAATAGTGCCACTCCCTATGGGCCATGCATTCAAACACATGCGTCTATGAGGACCATATCTATTGAAACCACCACAAGCACAAAAATAAAGGTCTTTATCCAAAATTGTTGAGGAACCCACAAATAACACATATTTTTGTTGACTCGCTTAACTCAAAACCAATGTCGTCTGCTGGGCTCACTAACAATACAGAAGGATATTAGACTCTGTCTAAGCTGCAAGCGAGTGATAAACTTCTCATTATGGAATCAGCATGGCTTCATTTTTCTTTCTGGAAAGGTCACATGATAGTTCAGGCTTTGTGGTCCACATAGAGCTCTTGGTTCATAGTCTTGTGTGCTGGGTGGGTTTGTTTTGTTTTGTTGTTGTTTGTTGTATTTTCTAACCATTCAAATATGGCTCTAGTATTTTGACTTTGTGGACCATACAAAAAGAAGCCAAAGACTCTTGTTTACAAATCTCTGATTTGCAACAGGCTATGCTATCACAGACAACAGATAAGCAACGTTTAATCATTTGAAGACTGGGATTTCTTTCACACCTCCTCCCAACATGGAGCCTGATTAATTGGATTCTTGCTGCTAGCTGACTTCTCTGAATGTTCTCCAAACCTTCAGAAGGCTTGTGTGGCCGACTCTGATGAACACGCGCCCTGAAGTTTCAGAGCCACAAGTGATTGATGTACAGGAAGCAAATGGCCTCTTGTCTTCCACGGACTGCAATAAAACCATCAGTGCTATTTAGGAAACAGGAACCCCACTGAGAAGTAGAAGGGCTGGGCTGGCCTCTAGGATGGTCTGTCTGCGGGCTCCAAACAGTCAAGGGTTGTACTTCCAATTAGCTCCAACCCTCACAGCATCCTGTGCAGCCACTCTTGGGGGAGTCTTTTGGCCTGTTCACACATGTCAGGTGTTATATTAGAAACACACATCTCTGTATCAATACAACAGAGCCAGTGTTTGCTCTCTGACTCGCAGACAGTTCCCGTGGAACTGCGGCACGTACCTCCAACAATGCTTAGTCTGTTCAAAGTATAGATTCTTTTAGGGGTGTCTGGTCTGAAGGAGGGCAGGAAGAGGGAATAGCCTGCGAACGAAGAGCTTTAAGAGAAGTATGGAATATAGGTGGACCTAAAGTCCAAGGCCATGTCTCTATTCCAAAACTGTAACACACATAAACAACCGAGGGCTTGCGTTGGTACAATGGAATGAATTAGACCCTGGCAGGTATTCAAAGGGAAACACCTGATATGTGTCTGTCCCCCTGGATGGTAGTCCTATTTTATTCCAGATGCGTTGCCAAGGAACCTGATTAAAGTCTAAGTATGTAAAGGTGGTTGGTTGTTCTTTTTGTTTGTTTGTTTGTTTTGCCTGGTGACATTGCTTCGGCCACTGCCATTTCTTTTTCTTCTTACTCTCCAATGCAGCTGAGCATTCAGGGGACTATTGGTTTATAATAAGCATCCTGCTGACAGCCAGAAAGATGTATTTATCGTTTGAGGGTGAGTTTTCCTTCTGCCCCGTGAGCCCAGACAAAGCCATTCTCCTCATAGCAGACGGCTAATGAGAACAGGCTGTGTGCCCTGCACTAAGTTACTCCATATTGTGTAAGGCGGGGGTTTTCAGGCTGGGCCTTACCCTGAGAGACTCTATTTTATAAATAGCTTCTGATTCCATTTTGAGTCAAAAGAGATGACTCTGAACCTCTTCAGGCATGAGAACGACAGCGTCCGCTCAGCACCACCCACAAGGCACAGACCGAGACACAGCACTCTTGAAAGTAAAGCGGTGCGACTCTATAAATTAACTTATCAGAGTAAATTGGGACCATATCCACACATTGAACTTATTAAAATCATAGCAGGAAAACTAGGCGCGAGAACCTATCAGACACACCAGAGCAGGGAGAGGGGACAACCTCCTTACCTGGCTTCCGTAAAAACGACACTTAACACTGTGATGCCAAAGGCCTCCTGACCTGTCCCCTGGCCACTCGGCCTGTGTGTCAAGGGAAGTCCCCACCATCCCAGGGTCTCGAGCGTCTACCTGAATTGCCATCTGTCTATCTGCTGGTTCATCTGCCAGGCTTTACCATCCACTCCTCTATCCGTTCATCTGTCTAGACCAATCCAGACCTGCCCTTTGCCTCTGTGACCCCCACACTCCCATTTCTTACTTCTAAAGCTCAGTTCGACCTGCGGTTCCCTTCAAGCCTGTGACTCTGGCTGCTGGTCTCCAGCAGAGTTCATTATCTAAATCCCCACCACAGACATTCCTGGTGCATTCCTCCCAGCTTCCTGCTTCTTTCTCTCCAGGATCTTTGCAACTCCTTCAACTCCACTGGGACCTCTTTAGCCCTTTGTAACCATTGTGTAACACTCCCCCCTCCTCCTCCCCTCCCTCTCTCTTTCTCTCTCTCTGAAAATATAGCCCAGGGTAGGTAGAGTGCTTGGCTAGAAAGAGTGTGTATATACATGGAGAGAGATTTGCTCCGTGATGCCGAATGTGCGAGATGAGAGTTAATGTTAGCAATTAAGCTTGCAATAAAAGAACCTGCATTAGCTTTGGCAGCTATCAAGGGAATCTTGACTACTTGGCAGATTGTTACCAAAGAAACTACTGCACCTGGCAAGTTCATTGTGAGTCAACGAATTTCAACACCATAGAAAGATGTAAATGTGTTTGTCTCTGTTTCTAACATAGAATCCTTCTGGGACATGGACACACACACACTGAGCATGTCACAGACTAAACCAAGGTTGCATTTGTGTTATCTAAGACGGGCTCAGGTGAAAAATTATTGTATTGCTGGCTTCTTTTATATCCAAAAGATTCCATTAAATAAAGAGTATAGTTTCCTTTTCTCGGTGCTGGGGAATGAGCTCAAGTGTTGGGAAATATTATTTTAAGATGTGCTACATTCGTTTATGCTGTGGAACATTTGTTTAATGATGCAAAGATGTGTTGCCTTCTTTTATGTTGCATTTGTTTAACTCTGTGAAGCTGGGTTACTTTGCCTGTCTAAAACACCTGATTGGTCTTATAAAGAGCTGAACAGCCAATAGCTTGGCAGAAAGGATAGACAGGTCTGTATGGGAGGAGAAATCTGAGATAGAAGGAGGAGGACATGAGAGTCCAGCCACCCAGCTACACAGCAAGCCACGGAGTAAGAAATGATGATAGGTGTGCAGAAATAGAGAAAGGTAACAGCCCAAAGTTAAAAGATAGCTAGGATAATTTAAGTTAAGCTGGCTAGAAACAAGCCAAGCTAAGGCTGGGCATTCACAAGAAAGAATAAGCCTCCGAGTATTTATTTGGGAGTTGGGTGACAGGCTCCCCAAAAGAGCCTAAGAGGAAAAAACAACCAACTACATCCAGGGCCCTGAGCAAAATATTCTGTTTAAATAGGGCATTTGTCAAACTTAACCTGGAAATTTCCCATGAGAATATATCAATATCAGCTTCTTGGCTTGAGATTTAAATATATGCATGAGCTCCCATTGGAAAACTATCTTCAGAGAGATGCAATCAACCAATATGGTAGAAATATATAATAACAAAAACAATGAAAAGTCAACTGTTTTTTAGATTATTTTCACTTTAGTAATTGAAAACATTTTACTACCCATAAAGGGTTTTATAAGTCGGTATTTTAACTGTCCTTTCTGGATGTGACCTTCTATCTGCTTCATCTCCATCTAAAAAGTTATAACCCAATGTCCCACGAATCCCGAGACGGGACAGATTTTGAGTTATAACGTTGGACTCTGCCATGCACAGCTGCTTTCTTAGAATAGTACAGCTCTCTGCCAAAACAAATGAATGCTATCTTTTCGCAGGACTCACTGTCAGAAACTCTCTGGTCTCACGTCTGCAAGTTTGATTGGTAACAGGAGCAAACCAAGGAAAACTATGTATTGCCTGCATCCTGCTTAATGGGACTGTCTGTGCTTTTTGTTATTTTAGACCCAGCTTTTCATAGCAACCACTGAATATGCAAAATGAATTTAGGGATGTCAGAGTTAATTAACACCAGCTCCGCTGGACAGACACGGTTTGTACACAATGAGGATCTTAACTTCTTTCGACTTGAATTTGGAAGCCTGACAAGTTTTATCCCATGAAGTCGGGAATTTTGAATAAAACATAAATAGACAGTTGAGTTCAGGTCACATTTCTTGCCAAAAGATGGAACACAGATTGGCAAAACAGCTTTCACGCACATAGGCTACTGGGTGTAGGAGACTTTTAATTTTTAATGGCCCGCAATAATTCTTCACCTAGTCAAAAAGATGCTCATTTTCGTCCCCACAGAGGTGACCTTATGGCTTAATTCTTGAGCAGGCTCTTCAGAATTCCTAAGTTGCTATTTATTTTTGCTGAATTTTCTTCTACGTTTCCTCAATCATGACGGCCACTTTGCTGTTCTCACAGTGACCATGCAGTTGTCTGGACAGACAGAGGAGATTTTAATTTTTTCCATGTTACACATGGTGCCTTCAGTAGAACATCTTGCCAAGGACAAATTTTCCCCATATTCTCCCCCGAGCTACTTATTTCACAGATCCGTGTGAGTCATTCGCCCTTACAAATTTGTCCATAACGCCACGAAAAATCCGCCTTATGTTTAATACCTAGCATTAGCAGCTCCCCACTCGGAGGCCGTAGGAGCCAGCAGGTTCTAGTTTCTGAGACGACAGTAGACTTCTATGGATCTGTCTTTTTCACAGGCTTGTGTCTAGGTCGTGGGTCTTCCTCTGGCCACTTGCCTTTTGGCTCTTCGCTGTCCATTTACACCCCGACCAGAGCCTGGGCGGGAGAAGTAAATGAAGCTAGACTTCAGGTCTGCCAACTACACTCCTTCTTTGATGCTCCCAGTGAAGGAGTTGGCCATGAAGAATGCCAGAATGTCAAAATCATTTCAAAGTATAAATTGTATATGGATGGGAGGCATTTGCTTTAGTGACTAGAAAATAATCCCACTTGTAGAAATGAGTGTTTGGGTCTAATGTCCTAGGAGGAATGTCAATGAATCGGGATCCAAATAAAATTAATCCAGAGCAGAACACTGAGGGATGAAGCCTAGTTTCTGAACCTGGGGTCCCAGAATGTAACAAGGATGACAATTGCGAGAACCATCCCGGGAAAGGGTTCTGGTGCCTAGGACGCGAGCTGAATAAAGGAGCATCTCCAATGGGACTGTCAAAACATCTCCCTGACATGTTCTGTCGGACTTGGAGGTAAAGGCTAGGGAAGGGGTTCTGTACTCGGGAAAGTCAGGAGGGGCCTCCTTGGGAAGCATGTTGGATAAGAAGAACAGGGATTGGAGCAGATGGGAGAGAAATGGGGCAGAGAGGAAAGAAGGGCAAAGTGAATGGAAACAAGGCTGGAGCAACACATTTCTGTGCACTATTCAAGGGTTCATGGACCTCATACAGCTCACTGATTCTTATGTTGTCTTTAAAGACACGGGTGTTGACTAGCAATTGTCATTTTAAGAGATCTAAGAATTCACTAATCACTGCCTGCACATTGAATGTATTTTATGATCTTAATGTAATTATTATAAGCTAAACTTATAACAGCATAAAATAAACTTAAAGTTGCTGAATCAGAAGTAGCTTTTGGCTTGCATCATTTCTCAGTAAACAGGCTTTATAGGGGCATCTACCATGGTTTTGATGCAGTTTAAGACTCCATGGAAAAGAAACTGAGACCCATCCTTATAGACAGCAGCTAATAGTTTCACGTTTTAAAACAAGAATGTAGCATAATTAGATTGGCATTTTAGAACACCGATTTAAACACGTATTGGCAGATTGGCTTGAGGGGAATAAAAGCAATGGCTTTAGCTAGGAAGTTGATCAAAGTAACCCCGATTGGGACCCTGGACACTGAAAGAGAGATAAGCACCAAGGACTTATTTGGAAAGCAAAAATTAGAGGAACTGGGGATATGTTAGATATGGATGAGGCAGGATTTTTGTGGAGTATGAGTGGAAATTCCATATACAGGAAACAGCATTATTGGAGAAAATAGCAGTTCATCTGGGGTGCAGTGACTTAGAAATCCATGAGCAACAAAGGAGTGGTGTTTGGGGTGAGAGGTAGGAAATTCTGAGCTGGACCTTGAGAAAGAGGCAAAACCCACAGAAGTTTGGGAAGCACTAGATTAATTAATTAAGGCGGAACAGTTAATGACTAAGACATGAATGCAATTACTCAGAGAACATAACCAATTGACAGCAGGAAGCTCAGGAGAGAGAGCTGCAAAGGCCTCACTTAGGCCTTGGCAAAAAAGAACCGGAAGAGGTCGCTGAAGACTCAGAGGGCTGGTAGAGAAGAGTGACATTAATAAATAAACAAACAAAACCAACAACAACAAAAGTAGCTCAGAAAGAGCTAAACACCAAGTGCCACAGAGGCAAATAGAGGAGAAGAAACTGGGGCATTGGATTCTGCCCATCAAAGGCCAATCGCTGGATGCCTGTATTAGGATCATTTTCAGGAAAAGACTAGATTAGGAATTTAGTGCACTAGGGACAAAGGAGGGAATAGTTGGGAAGGGAAAAATGGAGGCTGAGTGAACAGAAAGAAGCCACAGAGGACACAAGGTTGAGGAAGGATGAAATGTGGACAAGTATTCAGAGGCAGGACACAAGAGCTTCTGGGCTTAGCCAAGAAGTCGCCAAGGCAAAAATGAGCAAGATACTAGACAGAGAAGAACTGATTGAGGAGGGTCACAGGGCCAGTAAGAGGGTTGTATGAGCTTGTCTCTCATACATCACACGTGTCCTTATCATGTGTTTCTAGTCCCTCTCCAGGCTAGCCAAAGCTCCCTGATCTAGTCCAGTTGGCTAGCTACAAATGACTTCCTGCTTTCTTGTCCACTCTTTGAGCTAAGGCAAATCTTACCTCCTCTGTCACTTAGGGTATTTTCTCAACAGGTTCTCCTGTTCACTCTCTGTTGCCAGTCAAGCAGAAACACACATTGCCTACCTTGCTCATAGGTATTATTGAAACTGTAATTTGTGCTCATTTGTCTGTTTCCCTCAATAAATTATGAGCTCCTTGGAGAAGGTAAATTGTCTAATAATGATGGTATGTTAGTTTCCTAGCACATTAAAGGACAGAGAACTGCTGTTGAATACACTTTATGTGTATGGGAGTGGGTTTGTCACTTCAATTCTGGCAGTATCTCTGTGGAATTGAGATGGTCTTTATCGTGCAGATGAGAGTGATGAAGTTCAGGGGCTGAGTTACTTGTTCAGGGTCATAAAACTAAAAGAAATAACAAATTGGGCATGGTCGTATATGCTTTTAATCCCAGCACTTTAGAGGCAGAGGCAAGAAGATCTCTAATAGTTCAAGGTCAATCTGGTCTACATAAAGAGGGCCAGGCTAGCCAAGACTACATAGTGAGACTCCATCTTGAGAAACCAGTAACATAAAAGTAATAGGAAAGTCCTGCCAAATATTTAAATCACACTTACTCTGCAAGGCACTGATCTAAGCAGCTTGCAGATATTACTATGATTCATCCTCAGAGCAAGCTATGAAGTAGTTGATAAATTAATAAAAGGCCTTGGGATTTGGCCCTTGATTCAGTCAGGTGTCCTTTAATAGTGAAACCAGAAAGTGAAGACAACTCAGCTAGCTTCTGAGTACTATCAAGGGTTTTCAAATTACCATCTTTATTCCTGAATCAAGAGTCTCTCTTTGAGCAAAAATTTGACCTAAAGTAACATATCGGATCTGACTGGGAAGAGAGGCATGATGGGAAGATGAAAGCATTACTCCGGCCATTTTGTTTTCAGGAGATGAGCATCTAAATGCAGGTTACCTCATTAACTCGACACCTGAGAAATTATAATAAACGTTCAACGTTTCAATGGCTGTATAAGCGCATTGCCTTGGAAGGTCTTCAAAAACTTATTCAGGAACTTACCTTCCTGAAGTAACTTAGTTCCTTCTCTTAAACAGTTCCTTCATCACTCGCCTCAGCCCTGCACTTAGTTGGGAACATGATCTTAACAGGTTATGTTCGATGGGGAAAATCCACTGGGTTTAGCTAAGACCCCAGGAGTCAAAATGGAAAAGCAACCAGCGAGGGTTCCACGGTCATGGATGTGAGATTGAGAGGGAGATGGAGAATGTCTGAACCAACCAATATACAATAAATAAATGATAAAATAATGACCTGGGAAGAATGGTGATTTTAACTTTCCATTTTGAGGTATCTCCGAGGCATGTTAGCTATGATGAAGTGCTCTCCCCTATTCATATCTTCATTGAATCTTCAGCACATGCTTAATTAAATGTGGGGGAAGAAGGAGGGATATAGCCAGGGTAGGTAAAATCCAAGGTGTGAAACAGATGGAAGGTTCAGAAGAGTCACGAAATGTGCCGAGAGACAGAGGCAATGATAACAAAAAGAGGACTCCTCAGAAGCCCGGTATCTTGAGAGGAGTGCTAAGCTTTCTGCTCTCTGAGAGGAAGAGAGTGAACTGCTTCTCTATGGCACTCAAAAGACAGAGTGTCCACAGCTGACATCCGGGTTAGATAAGCCATTGTCTAATGATTTGACTGTCTTCATGGTCCATGGCCACTCCAGTGGACTCTAATCTTCCGTCTGTCACCTTCATTTGAAGACTTTCAGTATTTCAACCTATCCTGGCCCTTTTATTCTTTTCAGCTTCTCTCCATCGCTGTAGCCTCAGAAAACCTTAGTCCACTGTGGACAAACTTCTCATCTTAAAGTGGTTGTTTACTAAAACTCCAGTTTTCTTCTACAGGTTCTTCTCTTCAATTCATCCCATTCCAAATTAAAATTTTCATATAAGTCATATTTCCTCCCATTAGTTTCTTATTCTTGCAATGGTAATAGCATTATTTCAATCTCCCAGAACAAAACTCATTAAAGTAGATTAGTTTCTCTCCCTTTCCCCTACAATGTCCAACATTGTACACACACTCAGTGTTTCCTTTGGGGAAACTGCTTTGCAGACAATGCTGTCCAGGCCATTCCTAATGTCTCCAGACTCTGAGTATGCTCATGGTCTCTTGGTCTCATGGTCTCAAGTTTAGAGAGTCATGGTTTCAAGGCTCCCATGCCTCTAACATACTCCACAAACTCATCCTTTTAAAGCATGACTCTAAGTCCCTCAACTTCTGGACAAAAATTAATCAATTACCTAGAGGTTTGATTAACAATTTCTAGTATAATTCCTTCTATGGGCTAAAATATCCATTAACAAAAAATAGAAGAGCAACTTTCTAAAATACGGGAAGACATTCTCTTCTGTGGGCCAAAACATCCATTAACAAAAAATATAAAAAGCATCTTTCTAAAATATGGGAAGGAATTCTACAGAAGAGAAAACATGTGAGATTGAATTGAGAAGTACTATGAAAGATTGACATATTTTCCCTAATTAAAATGAAACAAACTGAAGAGACTGCTATTTCTTTCCACTTCCTCCTCATGGCCAAACATTCACATGCATGCCTTTAAAAAGTGGGCTGTTCTCATTGTACCAACTGGTTCTACTTTTTGGATTAGCACACTGCGGTCCTACCTTATGTCCTCATAAGGCTTCTTCTACATCCTCTCAGGACCTATGTCATGTTATAGCATGACACCTTGATGTAACAGGATGGGGAGTTTAGGAAAGGGGCTATGGAGATTATTCCTGCCATGACGCAGGATGAAAACAAGGACCTCTGCTACTGATGTGGCAGAGACGCTATCCTGCCCTCTCATAGCTAACCTGGCATTCTTCAGTTAGAGCATTTAGGTGGATGATGGCTTCTTAGAACAGAAACCACCATATTACATGTACGATCTTCCCCAACCTGCCCTCAGCTCTCTCCTGGAGCTTTCTCTGTCTCCCCTGACATTATTGGAATCTTTCCTCTGTTGGAATTGCTGTGTGTGATCCTTCTAAATCTCTCCCTTCTCACCCTTGCTCTGTTCCTGGCTCCCTTCCTAGTTGCCTCTCACTCCGCTCCTGGGACCCCTCTGTCTTCCTTGCTTGCCCACTGGAGCCTGAACTCCATGGGCTCTGACTAGACTACTGGCCTCCTTTCTCCAATCTCTTTCCTCCTCAGACTCAGAGACTTCATTAAAATCCTGTTGTCTCACTGTGAACAACTCGGCCTCTGTAGAAACTAGACCATCAGTCTCAGGGACCAGAAAAAGGGCGCACGTGATTTCCAAACCCTCACAGCCTTCTTCACTTCCTGCTCTTGTCTTATCTACGAGTCTCCTTCTTTCTCTCCTCGCTCTGGTCTCTCCCCCTGATCACTAAATTCAGCTTTATAGAGATTCAAATGTCTCTTGGATATGGATAATATTAAAAATTGTCACATGTTATTCTACTTTATGAAAAAGGCGGATTCTGGAGCTGGGATGTGGCCTTCCCTCTCCAGGCTCAAGCCTGTTTAAAAGCTTCCTCCAAAGAATCCGCTCTGCATCAGGCAGGGCACCTGATGGTGACGGGGAAGAGAGAGCAAAACAGAAGAGCCCAGGAAAAGAGACTGCATGCTCAAGACCAGCTGAACAGTAAACCATTCCCAGTAGGGATTACTCCGGCTTATCTCCTCCTCCTCTTCTAGGTTTGTTTTACTGTCTTTAAAAATGACAAAGTATAATCGCGGGTGTTTAATTCTCTAAATACCCCCTCATAATCTCTAAGAACCATTGCTAAAATATAAACTTTCTTTTATCTCAGAAGTTGTAAGACCATTGTATAAACTTTCTGTATCCTCAGGATTTGTAAATTCACTGGGTGTGGTTTAAAAAATCTGTAAAATCTGTAATAAAATGTTCTAACAGAAGGGTTGATAGTTTTAAAAAAACTCTATAATAGGTAATCTTAATTTGCTACAATATGCTTATATGTAACATGGATTCAATCCTTGCTTATGGAAATATGACTTACTAACAACATATTTGCTGATTAAGATTTCTAAAGTCCTAACCAGGTCATGGTAGTGCACACCTTTAACCACAGCATTCAGGAGACAGAGGCGGGCAGATCTCTGTGATTTCTTTTGGCCAACTTGGTCTACAGAGCAAGTTCTAGGACAGCCAAGACTACACAAAGAAACCCTGTCTTGAAAAAATAAAGCAGGCAAAAAAAAAGATTGATAAATTCCTAAGGTTGTAGAGGTCTTCTCAGGTTAACAAAAACTGACTTAGAGATATATGCCTGCCCATTTTTGTCTTTACTGTGTTCAACACCACAAAGGCTTCTGCAAAATTTTAGAAAAGGAACAATATATAGTTGATAAATAAGGTTTATGAATTCCTTAGGTCCATTCAAGCTAACAAAAACTAATTTAAAGATGTATATCTACCCTTTTTGTCTTTTATAACTTTGTTAAGTTTTAGCTATTTGGATACAAAAAAATTGTGATATTCTGTAAAGGTGTACTATGAAAGGATCAGAAAAAAAGGTTCTCAAAATTTTAAGGTCCAAACTTCTTGATAGTGATAAAACTGTAAAACCTCAGTTTTATAAAAGTTACTAACTTGTAAACTGTTAAAGATAATTAAGACCCTCCCCCAAAAATAATTAGGTTGAGCAGTGGAGGTGCACACCTTTAATCCCAGCACTGGGAGGCAGAGGCAGGCGGATCTCTGTGAGTTCGAGGCCAGCCTGGTCTATAAGAGCTAGTTCCAGGACATGCTCCAAAGCTACAGAGAAACCCTGTTTTAACAAAGAAGAAGAAGAAGAAGAAGAAGAAGAAGAAGAAGAAGAAGAAGAAGAAGAAGAAGAAGAAGAAGAAGAAGAAGAAGAAGAAGAAGAAGAAGAAGAGAGAAGAGAAATAATAATTATAACATGCAAGTTAATGGTCAGTCTCCTTATAAATGATCAAATTCTTGTTCCTGTTTTTCAAGACAGGATTTCTCTGTGTAACAGCCCTAATTGTCCTGGAGCTAGCTCTGTAGACAGGCTGGCCTTGAACTCATGGCGATCCACCTGCCTCTGCCTCCCGAGTGCTGGGATTAAAGGTGTGAGCCACCACTACTACTGCCCAGTACAAATGATCAAATTCTTTAATGTGTTCAGAATGATGATTGTTGTCAGGCTAAGTATGAGTGCAACTAATTTACAGGGATAACCTTTAGCCTTCTGTGTACGTTGTCAAGGTTAAGCCTGAAGCCAGTAACTAAAAACAAGTAAAGTTGGTTTAAGATCAGATATTCGTAATAGATTAGATGATGGACATCAAACCTCTCAGAGACATCTGTCTGCCGAATATGGCATTTGGGGTATTGAATGAAAAAGGCTTCCCCTGAGAGTCAGAAACAGACTCTGGTAGCAGCGGCTGGTGCTGTCTCCAAGGAAGATGGACTTCACCTGGAGCTTCTTCGATTGTGATCACTTGACTACTGGGCAAAGAACTGCCCCAGGCCTTGCCTGCCACTAGGGCCCTACCCAGACTGTAGACACTGCTGGGGTGACTGCTCCACACTATCTTACCTAGAGGTGGGCCAGGCTCCCAGGTTCCTCCTCAACAGAAAAATCTCTCAGATCTTTTTGATCTGAATGCTGCCCTGTATGGCGGCTGAAGTCTGAAAACCTCTGCAGACAACAAAATCATCTCCATCACCATGGAGGGACGCAGACTGGCTGTTCAGGTAGTGGGTAAGTTTCTCATATTGATTGATTGATTGGTTGGTTGGTTGATTGATTGTTTTTCATGACAGGGTTTGCCTGTGTAATATCCCTGGCTCTCCTGGAACTCACTCTGTTGACCAGTCTGGCTTCGAACTTATGAAGGTCAGATGCCTCTGCCTCCTGAGTGCTGGAATTAAAGGTGTGTGCCACCACGCCTAGTATTAATCTCTGTTATTTTAAGTGATAGAGATTCCACTTGGCTTATACTTCTCTGATCTCTCTGGTGGCACTGATGGCAAGCCCTAGCTTTATCAGAAAGTTCAGCAGCTGTGAGCAGACCTCACTCAGTCAGCCCCTCCCACCTAGACTGCACTGCCTGGCCAGTGTATTCATAACTAAAACATTCTGGGTTTACAGCCACTTTGGGTGAAAAAGGTAGAGATGTTACTTGCTAAAGACACAACATTTAAAACTTTAAAGTCTGAATGACTTGAGTCTCTTAAAATGAACCGACTTTGAAGCTGAGACGCAATTACTTGCCAGCCTGGATTGGTTTCATATGTAAAAATCAGGCCTTCCTCTTCCTAGAGCTTTTTCCCTTGCTGACAGGCTTCACACCGAGAAAGATAAACTCACAGACAGGTTTTGATGTGAAAACAAACTCAAGCTACCATGCTGCTGTTACTATTCCTTCATTGTAAATCGTGCCTTTCAATGACTGCTCAATAACCAGGAAAGAGACATGTCTGGTTTGGTAAGTGATTGGGTGTTTTCAGATTTAAAAAAAAAAAGTTTTAGGTTTATAAAAGTTGTCCATGTCTGAGAAGGTGATTTAAGGTGTGAGGAAAATGAGAGTCAAGATTATATATGATGTTAAATTCAAAGTTCAGACTTGTAACGTATTAATCAATAGAGTTCTGATAAGCTATTAATCTAGCCTTGGTAAAGCACTGGCTACTATTATCAGTCACAAGCTCAAACTTTTAATCAGAGGTTCCAAAGTTTTAAATTCCCTTTGCTTGTTTTCATGTATGCATACTCAGGCCTCTAGGCGGAGAGAAAAGTGCGCATGCCTTTAACCCAGAGCCAACTTATAAGTCCTCCAACTCTTCTTCCCCTTTGCTCTCTTTCCTGCCAAGAAATTTCTGTCTTATTGCAAATGACTGTTTATGCTTCTGTTATGTTAATGACTTTTCAGGCTTTGTTTTGCTATGGCTCAAAGGCGTGAGTCTGTTCCAGCTGTTCACAGACACCGGATCACTGTGGTTTCTATAAGGAAGATCTCAGTGCAGACAGTAGTCATGTCCCTACACCTAACGCTTTTATCCCTTTTTGTAAACTTTAAAAAATTCATGTCACGTCAGGGAGTCACAGCTTGGATTCATCTGTCACAGGTTAAATGGCCTCCAGGATCCCTCGCCTGATGAATGCTTCTGTCAGCCAACAGCTTAAGCCTCCCCACACATTGCCTAACACTGAGGGGGTGGGGCTCTTCCCCTGGTCTTGGGATTCCTTTCCATGCCCCCAACCACCAGCACCACAAGACAGGCCTGGAAGTCTCAAGGGTACACCCAAGATAAAGGGCTCCCTCAACTCCTTACCTTCTGTCCCTAGTCTGTGTCTGTCCCAGCAGACTTCCACCCAGATGACAGACATCATCCTGCTCTGTAGCTGGGTTCACCTCACTAACCCCAGGGGGTCCCACAGAATCAATGAGCCCTGTACACACTCAAAGCCAATATAAACCAGTCCAGCCAATGTGACCAACCACTTCCTGTCTCTTCAGATTTAGTCATGGAACCAGGTGCTTCTGACAGAATTTCCCAAGTCTCCTGCCGTTGCCTAAATCCCCTCATCATCCTGGACTCTGAGGAATATTCCAGCCTATCTGGGCCCTTCAAAGACCCCGCTCAACTTTGAAGCAGTTACAGAAGAGAGAGACTACATCACCCTTATCATCAATAAGAGGCTAGAAGGTCAGGTCTCAGTTAGTATATATGTCCAGAAATGAACTCAAGCTGGACTATAGAAGTATCTGTGGCAGGTAGATAAAAGCCAGCATGGTATGGGAGGTCCTCTGTCTATGTGTTGCTTTTATTGGTTAATGAATAAAGAAAGTGCTTTGGACCTGTAGCAAGGCAGAACTTAGGTAGGCAGGAAAAGCTAAGCTGAATGCTGGGAGGAAAGAAGAGTGGAGTCAAAGAGAAGCCATGAAGCCACCACCAGATTTAGACATGCTGAAACTTTGCTGGTAAGCCACTGCCACATGGCGATACACAGATTAATGAAAATGGGTTAAATTAAGATGTAAGATTTAGCCAATAAGAAGTTAGAGCTAATGGGCCAAGCAGTGATTTAATTAATACAGTTTCTCTGTGATTATTTCCGGTCTAAGCTAGCCGGGAACCTACATGCAACCTCCCTTCAACACTAGCACTCCTCAGGAATTTGTGAAATGGGTTCCTCATCTGCTAAAAGGAGTCATTTCCCTTGCTTTTGGCTCTCTACTGACTGTAACTATGATTGCATGTCAAAGCCCATGCTGGCCTCCAGCTTTCTCAGGCCCCATCCACACATATTTGTTTGACATTTCAAAGCTCCCACACTAGCCTCCTGGCCCTTCCCACCTCAGATCCCCACTCTCTTTATACCCTGGCTATTCTCACTGTCCCACATCTCTTCCCATTTCTACCATTCTCTGCTGCTCTCCTGCTTCCCCAGCCCTGACCATGACCAGTTCAGTTTTCTCTCGGTATATATATTTTTCTCTTACCAACAACAAAAACATTCCCCCTAATAACGGACTGGCCATTTTGGCAGTTTCTTTACTATGCCCCTTCGAATACAGGTAGAGCAATTAATTTCTTATGATTGTTGGAATGTAAGCAGAGGACACATAAGTCCTGGTGCAAAACAATTGACTCCTTTCCCCTTCCCCCTTCCCTAGGCACCTTGTCCATTCAACTGCCCAGCATTCTATTGTTTTCTGTCCTGCGGACATAGACCATGGTCTACACACAAAAAGCAGAAAGATGGATTAAACCCTAGGTTATAAGGACATTTTGGGGAACTTTCAAGTCAGCCCTGGTCTTTGGATTCTAATGTGAGAGAAAAAATAAATGTCTCTTATAAGCTGTAGTGATTTCTTTCCCCTCTGTCTCACACATTGACTGGGTCCTAATTAATTCTCAATATGTGTTGGGAATGAGGTTTTTCATGTACCATATATTCTGAGTATGCAGGAATCAGAGAGTTGGGAGAGAAAGGCCTAAGAATTTAAACGTTTAGTGGCTGCATTAGAAAATGTACTCACCCATCTTCATTCCAGCCATGACCCTGAGGGGAGAAATCCCTTTAGTTAGGAAGAGACTAGGACAAAGGAAACACCATCCAGTCCGGTGGCCAACACCAGATCTGGATCTATCTCTTTCTGTTTCATGATTACAGAGGGAAAAGAGAGGAAGTTGAAGAAGGAGGAGAAGTGGGGGAAGGAGGAAAAGAAGGAGAAAAAGAAGGGGAAGAGGAGCAAATGAAGAAGAGCAGGGAAGAGGGAGGGGAAGGAAGAAGAGGACCATAATGTCTCACACAGTTATAAACCAGGCAAAGCCATTGATGGTGACAATGGCAGCAGCTGGGATAGCATTTACCTCAGACAGCAGAGGGTGTGAGAGGAATTTCCATGTTGCTGGGACCCTTCTCTTTCTTGACTTTTGGGTGCTGGTTACATTATGAGAAAATTCATGGGATTCTTTATATGTGCTTTTATATACAAGTATCTATGATAAGAAGCAAGATCAATTTAATGGAATTAAGATTAAATTAGAGTTGTAAAAAAATCACATGCAAAGTAAAACCAGCATATTAAAAAAAAAATTGAACCAATTGACCAATGATTTCCTAGGCAAATTTTACACAGTCAGCCTCACCAAAATGAGGTTGACAATACTAACCCCAAGAAAAGTAGAATTTAAAAGATCACAGAGGGTCAAAGAATCATATTTCTTTTCAAGTATCAACAAGGATGAATTTACACTCTAAATAAAACAGCATTAAATTCATAAGAGAAACTTAAAAATTACAGCCATAATCAATAGATACACAGCAACGGTGACCTTTAAGACAAATCTACAACATTTTTAAGTACACGTATTTGTTTTTATTTTTTATGTATCTGAGTGTTAGTGTGTGTGCCTGCTGCCCATGGGGGCCAGAGGAGGGCATCAGATCCCTTAGAACTAGAGTTACAAAGTTGTAAACTGTCTTGAGGGTACTGGGAATCAAACCTGAGTCCTCTGGATAACAAGTGCTCCTGACTGTTGAGACATCTGTCTAGTCCCTAAGTATGTAATTAAAAATACACTTAAAAGTCAGATGGCATGTAGGAAAAAGGATCGTCAAGTAGGATGGACAAGGGCTAACTGTGTAGCATCCCCTCTTAAAGAGACATTGCGTACGCTAGTACTCGGTTAGTGTTGTGGAACTATACTCTCTGCTGTAGCGAAAATGTTCAGAGTTCAGACTCTTTACTATTATAGCCTCTACCCAGAAGAGCACTTAAAACAACAGTAGTGCCAATAGTAAAATATAATATCTTGTGTACATTTGGATAATTTCCTTAGAATCTTTTTTATTCTTATGATTTCTTTTAATTTTGATATTATCGTGCAATTATATCATTTTCTCCCTCCATGTCTTCCCTCCAAATCCTCCTATATACTCCTTCTTGCTCTCTTTCAAATTAATGACCTATTTTTCTGGAATTGTTATTGCATCCACGTATGTGTAAATATACTTTTTTTTCTAATATGTAAATACAACCAGTCTAGGAAACACTCGGTGACATGAATCAAGACCTTAAAGGACAGACTCTTTGGCCAGGTGTTGGCACTTTCAGGAATTCATCTGAAGGAAATAAGCTTTGCAGACGCAGTGAAAGCTTCTTCTGGGAGGATATTTATCTCTGTATCTCTTCTGACAGGGGACGCGTGAAGCTTCAGTAGGCGGTGATGGGAAGATGGTTAAGCAGGTATGCTACTTCTGCTTGTCCGTAGGCTCTCGTCTCTAACTTTGCCTGTCATTGCTTAGTGACAAAGAATGCTTGCCAAAGAAGGGAAAAGGAAGGGCATACCATACAATATCATTGTAACGAACACTCTAAGTTATATTACACATATATGAGCATATGTGTTTTATGAAGTTGGATCATGATATATCGCATAATACATAAAATCCAAGTTAGGATTGCCGTCATTGTCTTAGGGAGGAGGGATCATTTTATTTTTATCTTTTTACCTTCCTGATTCTCCTGCCCCTACAAACTACTCCTAAGTATTTTGTCAAAGCGGTTAATGCCGTTCCACAAGTCCCTCCCCTTAGGTTTTCAAGTCCTGAACAGACTTGGTCCCTTTGCCCTTCCAACTTTATTTCCAGCTTCTGGGCATTAGTCATATCAAGCGCTCCTCTGTGAGGTGTGTGTCCTCGCCTGTCTTCCTCAAGTGTGGTCTGATTTCCTGCTGAGCACTATAGACCGTTCTCAAAACTGTCTCCGCCTTCCTCATTTATCCTGCGGAAACATCCTGAAGGGTAAGTATTATAATCGGCACTTTAGGCAGCAAGCGGGAACTCAAACGCGCCCTCTGTCTTCTCCTATACAAACAATTTTACCTCGGAGCTAGTATTTACTTTCAGGGGGACCTCGGTTCCTTTACTGTTCGTCTGATTTTCCTGTGTACAAATTGGGGGAACCCACCGTATAAAGACCATGCGTAGGTGTGAAGATGAGCTGAGAGGCTCCCTGTCTGTTAGCAGGGCCTGCCCATTAGAAGTGCCAATAGGTCGTTCTCCACGTGACGGGCGAGAGTGGCAGGTCTCAGCCCGCAGGTCTGGGGCTTAGAAAAGGGACACAGAGAAAGAGGAAATGCTAGGTAAGAAAAGGTTCTGAGAGTAGAATACCATTTTCAAAGTCTGTGTTGTGGGTTCCTCTCTGAGGGATGGTTTCCTGAAGACTTGAGACCTGGGAAGACAGCCTGGTGTCTGCTTCTTAGGATATCCACATTTTTATTCGAAGTGCTGTGGGGAAGGCTCAACCTTTTCCACAGCTTCCACAGGAGAAGCTAAGGAACAGTGGCCAACAGGAGACGGTGTGGCACAGTCCCACTATCTGAAGGCCCTTCCGCTTTGCCTGAAAGTCCGTCCCATGAAGTCTACAGTAACCCAATCAGTGGGAGGCATTCTTGGTTTTTATGTACCATGAAGAATGTGTAAGGTTCAGAGCACAGTGGAGCCCACACCCACCTTGTTCCACGAGGCTCTTCCTTACTAGGCAGTAGGCACCACAGCCACCATAAGCCTCGCATTATCAGGAAATAATTCAGAAACGCACACTGAAGGAGCTCTGCTACAAATGGTATTTATTACTTCAAAAGGGAGAAATGTTTTTCCTTTTATGGTATCTAAGATATCCATTTTTTTTTTGAAAGCGTCTTCCCAGCACATTACAAATGACTTCAGAGTTGGGAACCGCTCCTTGCTAGGAAGACGCAGTTTGGTCCCCAGTGCTGATCAAAACGTTGTTTATTTGGGCAACTGCTTTCTGCTGTCAGTAAGGCCTAAGGAGTTTACTATTAATCCCAAATGTAAACCCCACTTAAGAAACACTGCTTACAACGGGCGATTACTATTTAACTCTTGTGTTCTCAGTGAGCCCTGTGAATTCCTTCAGGAGAGGAGAGCGCTGTTGCTCCTCCTCATGCTGGCAATTCCAATGGCTGGCTTAGGTGATCTGAAATCATTGCACCCTCCTTCTCTCATCAGGCGTCCCCCAAATCACTCGAGGATTTCGCCTTTAGCTGAACCTGTGCCAAGTTTGGAAGGGATCAAACAGGAGAGTGGACCATGTGGCTGTTCTCCCTGGCATGGGAACTTTTTCCTTTCCTGTTTTCTGGCTGGTCAGAAATGAAGTAAAAAATATTGAATTAAAAGGGCTTAGATTTAATAATACAAGCAAAAAGTGGCGAACAGGACATATCAATGGGACATACGAAGACTCGTCCTCAAAATTACCCATATTTATCTGATGTTCAAATCGAACTGGGAGTTCTCAGTCCTCTCTGGCATCCTGGCACTGAAGAAGGTTGGCTGCGGAAGCGCAAGGACCTGGGATCCCCAAACAGATGCTCTCGAGGTCCCAGAACCCAGGGGACAGGAGAGGAGGCAACCACAGGTGGACTAGTCCTCCACACAAGTTCGGCCTGCTGCAGGGAGGATCCATGTTGTAGGGGCTGGAAGGTGAAGGCAAGCGAGGGAGAGGGTGGGGGACGACAACACAGACGGATGGACAGACTGAGGTCCCTCTAGCTCTTCCTACAGGTTCTCTCTGCAGCTCCTTCTTCCCCCTCCCCCAGATCCTCCCGCTCTCTTTGCTTCCCTCCTCATGCCCACGATTCTCTTACTCCAGTAGAAAACTCTCTGCCCTGTTGTTTTCCTGTGCCGAAGTGTACACGTGAGGGCTGGGCCTGGGGGGTTGGGAGGAACGAGACGCTTCACCCAGGGCACAGTCCTTAAGAACCCTGGCGGGACTTCCCTGCCCTGTGGTCATGCCTCCACCAAGCCATCAGGCTGAGGCTTCTTAAGGCTTCAATAAAAAGCGGAGCAGAGCTGGGCTGTACAAGATTCCTGTATAGCAGGCATGAGGCCTCTTCCTACTTGGCTTCTCTCCTCTCTCTCCCTCCCTCCCTCCCTCTCTCTATCCCTCCTTCCCCCACTCTTTCTTCTCCACCTGTCAGTTCTACCCCTCACCATGGGAACAAACTTCTGGAATTTCTTTAAAGCTCTTTTTAAATATGTTTATTTAGATTTGCTTATTCTCTCTCTCTCTCTCTCTCTCTCTCTCTCTCTCTCTCTCTCTCTCTCTCTCTCTCTCTCTGCACTATGCAGCACACACGACTTTGGATCCCCTGAACCTGGAGTTAGAGGAAGGTTTTGAACCATGTCTTCTTCAGCGTCCCACATCCAGGGGTGCTATTTCCTCTCAGACACCCATGGAAGCTTCATGTGGGTTTCCAAGTCACCTTTCTGTGGAAACCCAAACAATTTGGCTTTCTCAAAGGCAGTTTGACCTCTGCCACTATGCCTTAGAATGGAAAAGTCGTGTGTGTGTGTGTGTGTGTGTGTGTGTGGTGTGTTCCTTTTCAAAGCTTTAGAAAGAAAAAAAAAAACAAGACCAGCGCTTTCAAAGTCTCAGGCTTCTGGGGCTTTCCATCCACAGGGCGATAACACATCTTGAAACAGGATATTTATCATTTGTTTGGCTTCACATTTATCCTCATAAAGCGACTCAGTGCCGGCTGAGAGCTCTGAAAACACTTAGGTAAGAAGCAGAGTTCGAGGGGAGATACACAGGATAATTAGAAGCAGAGCTGGAGCCCTGGAGTTGTGTCCTGAACGCTTGCTCGCTCGCACAGCCCAGCAGGCCACAGCGCTTATGGCACTCGGCAGCCTAATTCTGGGCACTCCGCAGCCTCTCCCTTTCCAAGGTTGACTTACACAAGCTTAGTTGCAATTCTCCAGACTCTCAGGCTGGTCCTGAGCCACCTTCTTCAGTAAGTGGCTCCCCCTCCCCCCCAGGGATGGGAACAGCCTGTGGCCAGCGTGGGTTGCAAGCTTCAGAGCAGGCCACCTGGAAAAGCAGAGATAACCTGGTGAAATAAGGGATTTGCAGGGGCCGGGGTGCACTGTAGGGAGGGGGAGGGCAGTGGGGTGGGGCCCGCACATGTCCAGCCATGGATGATGAAACTGGGAGGTAATATATGAGCCCAGCGAGACCACAAGGGGAATACTATGTTCCTCATTGCCTCCCAAGGAAGATACACATAATGAGCTGGCTGCCTTTCGGAGAGGAGCAATTAAGATGATTAAGGGACCAGAGGGAGTGACTTAGGGGGAGAGATTAAAGGTATTAAGCATGTATACCTTGGCTGGGCTCAAAGCAGAGGGAATGTGGAAACTCCATAAGCATCCTCAGAATATAAACAGAAGGAGAAGTGGAATTGTTTCTCATGGTCCCTGAAGGATGTTACTGGAAGCAGTAGGGTGGAAGAAAAGAAAACAACTACCTGTTAGAGACAGCTTCTGAACAGAACCAGACACCACAAGGGCAGGCTCATAACTAAGGCCTTGTTTCTGTTTTTTAAAAAAACAAAGACAAAACATAGTAGGATAGACCTTGGTTTAGATGGCAGCGACAGGTCGCACAGAGATGCTTTGAAGGGAAAATAAATAATACTAGACAATGGCTTTTTCGAGTCTCAGAGCGGGAAAGGCTCCCTGTTTACTGATATTATTGCTTGTCTTAGCTTAATTTTAAGCTTTAGTCTGTTGCATGTTAGCCTTCAAAGAGATATAACATAGCAGGTCTTCTTAATGTTATGGAATAATCCCTCCCTTGTGTACTAGATCTCCCACCATAGGATTCCTCCTCTAGCCCCACTGCCTAGCTGTTTGAATTTTACCCACTTATGAGAATCCTGCCCTCTGGGTCAGCCCAACTGCTCCCCCTCTTTGGTATCATCTATGTATCACACACGATTTAGATTGATAACTATTACAATGGTTAACCTCTACTGTCCACTTGACTGGCTCTGGAGTCGAGGGAAAGGCCAGCTGCTGGGCATTCCAGCCAAGGCTCCTTTTCATCCAATTGTTTGAAGCGGACCTGCTGTAAGTGTTGATGGCACCTTCTGGTGGCAATTCAGACAAAAAGGGAGATGGAAATCCAGACATTTTGGTTTTGTTCTCTGCTTGTCTTCACTCATGCTGGCAAGTTCATCCATCCTCTTGCTGTCGCTGCTGTGGTTTTTGATTGCTATTAGAACCAGCTTCTTTGGACTTCAACATAGACCAGGTCTTTGGGGCCATATCAGAACAGATGAGACATCCAACTACTGGATTCTAGTATCACGTAAGCCAAACTGCTTTCCACAGAATCGTGGCATTTTACATATCTGTCCCTACATGTGAAGATTATTAGTTTCCCATCTCCTCACCCACATTATCAATTGTATTGTATGGATTGTCGTGATAGCATCTTAGTAGGCAGAGCGTATTGTCTCACTGTGTTTGTGTTATACGTCCTTATTGACTGAGGATTCTGAGCATCTTGTCAAG
This sequence comes from Microtus pennsylvanicus, assembly GCF_037038515.1. Classification (NCBI taxonomy): domain Eukaryota; kingdom Metazoa; phylum Chordata; class Mammalia; order Rodentia; family Cricetidae; genus Microtus; species Microtus pennsylvanicus. Next base: position 46,313,888 of record NC_134584.1, read on the forward strand.
GGCTTCATTATCATTTTTATGTCTTCTTTGGGAAAGTGTCTATTTGAGTCATTTGCCAGTGTAGTTTGGTTATTTGTCTCACAGATGTTAAAGTACACTCATGTATCTGAAAAACTGACTTCTGTAAAATACATGGTTTGAAAATATTTCAATGCGTTCTATGATGTTTTCCACATTCTTGGTTTTGGGGGCTGTGTATGCAAAACTTTTTCATTTGATGGAGTCTGATTTATTCATTTTTTCTATTTGTTGATTGTATTTGGTTTCATACCGAAAATAAAAATCTATTGCCAAATCCAAGGATTAGCTAGAGTTGCCCTGAGTTGATTTCTAAGAATGTTGCTGTTTTAGTCTTCCGAGCGGGTCTTCGACTCATTTTGAGTTACTATTTGTTTAAAATGGGAGGTAATGATTTGATTTCGTTCTTTTGCTCGTGAATATCTAATTGACTCATCAGCATTTGCTGAGGAAATGGATTCTGCCCTCATTGCACGGTCTGGCCACTCTTGTCAAGTCACTGAGCATGGGTACACGAGTTTGCTCCTGAACTCTTGCTTCTGGTTGGTTCCTCTGTTTGAGCTAGCGCCAACCCCACCTTCCCACCATTGCTGTAAACTTGGGATCACCTCTAAAGCTAGAAAAACATCTGTGCTTCGATTGCTTTCACCTGTATGAAGCCAGGCACCGTGGTGTGCACCTTGGATCCCAGAGCAGACAGAGCAGGCAGATCTCTGAGAGTGCAAGGCCAGTTTTTCTACAGAAAAATTTTAAAATTTTTGTTAGGAGTATCATTCAATTTGTATACCCATTTGTAGAAAATTATCATTAGGGATTCTTTTCCCTCCTCCACAAGACTTGCCTTAGTTAGACAAGTGCAATGTCCATACTAACAGGTTTTCTGTGTTCTAATAATAGGTTCCTTCACCAATGATGCAGTAAGCCAGATCAAGCTGAGTTAAAAAGTCAAAGACCAGGTTCCCTCTGGGTAAAGCAGCTCCCAGGTGATCCTCCAGCACCCAGAAATCAAGGCAGCAGAAGGGCGCAGGAGAAAATCACATGGTCAGTTTAGGGGAGAGTCTTAACTACCCTGTAGGGGCCACGTCTTCCCCACTTAGCTGGGCAGCTAACTCTGTCTCAGGGTTCACTCCTTGCTGACAGCAGAACTGACATGAAGCAGAGGGGAGAACGGCTCAGGTTTCTTCTGAACACTCACCCAGGGCTGGAATGTGGAAGTTTGCAGAGTTATCATCAGTCTCTAGCATTTCTTCAGGTTTTTCGTCTGTCACTGTTATCTCTTGCACTGGGCAATAGCGGTTAATATATTTGCTTAGCAATGCATTGAACAAATGCCACCTCAGGAGACACAGAATTCCTCTCTTGGTGACAGAAAGGCAAGCTTTGCTGTTGCTGTGAAGAGACACCAGGACCCGGCAAAGGAAACATTTAATTGAGGGCGACTCCCTTACGGTTTCAGAGGTTCATGACATCGTCATGGGAACATGGTGGTATGTGGGCAGATGTGCTGGAGCTGAGAGTCCTACATCTTGCAGGCTACAGCAGTGGACCGGTGTCACACTGAGTCAAGCTTGAGAACAAGACCTCAGAGCCCGCCCCACAGTGACACACTTTCCACAGAAGGTGTGGCCCAGATTAAAGGTATGGCCTCCAGCCTCAAGGTCTGGATTAAAGGCACAGTGTCCCCCAGCCTCCTCCAACAAGACCACACTTCCTCCAAGAAGGTCACACCTCCTAATAGTGCCACTCCCTATGATCTTATGGGGACCAAATATGTTCAAATCTCCACAATATCAAAGCAAATAACAAGTCTTCGAGTCCAAGAATTGTTCTGTGATCTTCTCTTAAATATTAGAAACCTGTACCTGGGGTTTGAACTGATGCCTTCAGTGATGTCACCAAGTTGAGACATGATATTGGGGATAAATGAAAACACCACGCACCTCTATTGTCAAGATTGAGAATCTTCTTTGTCCTTCTCTAAGTGGTCAATGGGTTGTGACATACCTTTGATTCATTTCCAGAATCTCAATGCAATTGGTTTTGGTACCATTCACCAGTCTGTTTGCTGCTTTCGAGGAGACACAAGCTTCCATGGTTTTCTATTCACTGATGCTTCTTCCTTAATTCGCCTTTTGATAACTGATTTCATGGCAGTTAAACACAGGATGGTGTGGCTACAACAGATTAAGTGCATTTCAAAGAGGCAAGGAAAGAACCTACAAGCTCTAGTAGACCATGTAGTGGCTAATAATTGCATGAGTGTTGACAATATGCAGTGGAACAGCAACCTAACAGCTGCAGGAAAGGCAAACCTAGGAGGGTGGCAAGGACAGGTGTTGGGAAGAGTACTTTAGCTATGTAAATGTGCGTGTTGCATTTGTTTAATTATGTAAAGAAGTGTTGCTGTTCCACCTAGCCTGCCTAAGGCACCTGATTGGTCTAATAAAAAGCTGAACAGCCAATAGCTAGACAGCAGAGAGATAGGCAGGGTTGGTGGGCAGAGAGAATAAGTTGGAGGAAGAGTCTAGGTTGGGAGAGGAAGAGAGGGAGACACCAGGGCCAGCCAGTCAGGCAGTTGTCAACCAGCTAGACATATAGGACCTACAGAAGGAAAGAAAGGTAAAAAGCTCTGAGGCAAAATGTAGATGAAGAGAAGCAGGTTAAGTTACAAGAGCTAGCAAGAAATGAGCATAAGATAAGGCTGAGCACTCATAACTAATAAGTTTCCATGTCATGGTTTGGGAGCTGGTTGGTAGCCCAGAAGAAAGCCTGCTACAGACAGGTTCTGTGAAAGTTACCAATAACTACATAGATGACAGGGAAGTAAGATCAGTTTGTTCATCCAAAGGGAACATCTCCAGAGATCATACACACAAGGACTCTAATGGCTACTTAAGGCTGTCCTTAAATCTGTGCTTTACAGATACAGGATGGCCTCACTCTGAAGGAGGCCAAAGGACTTTTGAAACTTGGGCCTACTCTAAAAGAGATGATGCTGTCCTTGGAAGAGTAGAAGAAACATTTAGGAATTTTTTTTTAAAGGAGGGAGGGAGGAAAATAGATGAGTAACAAGGACCTTTATTTGGTTTGATTTTGAAGACGGGAACACTAGAGCTTCCCAAGTGTTATCATGTCAGAAGCAACTGGCACTTGCCCAAAACTTGGGGGCCATGTTGGCTGATGACTCGCTGCTCTGAGGATGCTGGAAGCCACCTTGGCTGTGAACGCTGTAACTTGAGCCCACCCATGTCTGCCAATTCATTATAGAGAAAGCTAGATAAAGTCAGAAAAGGTGTGAGAAGAATTTCTACCAATTTCTCTTGATTGAGGTGCTGGGTAGAAGGGACGATTTAGGAACAGATTTCTAAAAAAAAAAACCCCAAAACTCTGCTCTTGTCTCATTCCGACTGTGCAAAGTAAGCAGACAGCCTTGCCAATGGTGTCAAAAAGTAGTTCACTTTCCTGGACTGTGAACCAGAAAGCAGGGGACAGATGATGCCATAAAAAGTCCTGCAGGAATGTATTTGGCAAAAGATTCCCAAAAGAAATCAAGAGAGTCATAAATCAAATTTTAAGAGCAAATTGCTTTAATAGCATCTAATTCTTATTAAGCTCTAACTGTAGACTGGCCTCAACATTTGCAAAGTCTTCACTAATTAAACTCTTAAGGCAATCTTGTGAAATAGGTACTAATATTACTGCCATTTTATAGACAAAACTAGAGCAAAGAGAAGTGGAGCATTTATTTTTAAAAAGACCCTTAAAATAGAAGAGACAGGATTTAAAAAAAAAAAAGCAAAACTGAACCTGAAACTATTTAATAAAAACTAGCAAAAGTATATCTAGTATATCCTATGGGGTAATGTGTCCTTAGAATGACAAAACATAATAGGGAGGGGGATCCTAGTGGGGCTGGAGAGAGGGCTTAGGGTTAGGAGCACTTCGTGATCTTGCAGAGGACTGAGGTTTGGTTCCCAGCACCCACATCAGAGGCTCACAACTGTCTGTAACTCAGTTCCAGGGGATCTAATCCCGTCGTCTAGCCTCCACGGACCCTTGCACGCAAGTGGTGCACATATGTCCACTCAGGCATGCGTACACATGACATTAAATAAATACAAAAGTACCCTCCAAAATGTAAAAGGTACCCCAAAATTCTCTGCTGAAAAGAAAATGACAGGCTTTGGTATTGGTATAAAAGTTGACTGAAAGTGGCAAAAAATATGGCAAACCAATAAAATACAAGATACAAACTTTAGAATACACTTTCCCATTAGAATTATTGAAACAGTAGGGAGAGTTATTTGAAGAATATATAAGGAATACTAAGGGGAATGGACTGGGACACCTTGAAAGACGATGTTGAGGCGGCAGCGGGCATGGGGTACGGAAGGAGAACCCGTGGGGAACGGAGATCAGACAAAGAGAAGTTCAAGAGATGGAGGCAACCATGTCTGTGCAGCACAGCGCAGACAGCTTGGCTGGGCTGGCCATGTGAGAAATAGTTTATTTTTAAATATTTTCTTAATACAGATTACTAAACTGATGTAATAGCACTGAAATATTTTAATCATGTAGACATGTGGTAGAAGCATTATCCAGCTGAAGCAGAACATTTGATAAAATTTTGGCGTGCCTTTACCTATAATTTCATCTTTTAAAAGAATGAATAAACACCAGGGAAGCTGAAATTCTGGACTTAATTTTTATCCAAAGCAATTTAATCAGTGATGGGGAAATAAATTTCATACGTATACACAAAACCTTGAGAAATGTAATAATTTCCGAGTGTCTCATATTTCTCATAGACTTTAGGAAATCAGATTTTATTTTCTTCTTATTATTATTATCATTATTATTATTTTGGTTTTTCAAGGCAGGGTTTTTTTGGGTAGCCCTGACTGTCCTGGAACTCACTCTGTAGACCAGGCTGATCTTGCCATCGGAGCTCTGCCTGCCTCTGCCTTCTGAGTGCTGGATGAGTGTGTGCCATCGCTGTTTAACAGGAAATCAGTTTTTAATTAATATTTTATTTCTAACTTTGTCTCAGTAAAGTGAAGATGAGCTCAGTTAATCTCTTACATTTGATGGGATTTATGTTGGGGCTCAGTTCTAAATGTTCTCTTTATGCTCAGAAGGGGCTCACCTCTGACACTGCCCGCAAGATTGAATGCATGTCAACTGAACCCCACGCATTGAGCATACGGCAAGGCCGTTCCACGTGCCACTGTCGTCTGCCTCTCTCCAGTTCCTCATTCTGGGTCTATCAAGCTCGGCTTCCGCACACAGCTGTAGACACATATGCAAAGTGGATGATTCTGTCCCCCTAGGAAATTACTCAGAATAACAGAAAGCACTATTGTCATATTTTCCTGAGTAAATTTTATTATAACTAAATAACAGTCACATGTTAACCTGAAATGAGTACTGTGTTAATATAATTATAGTTTATATTACTAGTTTATTTACATAGCATTTTTTATTTAGAAAAGAATCAAATTTTGCAGCTATGATTATTTCCATATAGTCTGATTTACAGTTGTTTTGTCTCCTCCTCCACTTTCAAACATTCTTTGTGGTCATGTTTTAATAATTCCTTGAAAAATTAAATTGCTGGGGTTTGCTTTTTCAAACCCAATATGAGAATTATTGACTTTGAACAATTAAGTTGAATCTATAGATCTTTCTTGGACTGCCAGTATATTCAAATTTACTTTAACCGCTTAAGTTTGTATCGACTCTTTTAAGCGTTGATTATTTCCTTTGTGAGGTCTCTTTTCCAAACTTCTTTGGAGTTGAGATTTGTTTCAATGTTTCACTAATTATTTCTATTGATTTGGAAATTGCAAATGTTCTTTTGGTAGTTACCTTTAATCTTCTACAACCAAGGATACTGAGATTTATTTGTACAAAAAAATTCTTGCTGGAATTTTTACTTGGTTATGCTAAATCGGTAAAATAATTTAGAGAGACTTGACAACTGTATTGCGCCTAAAGATTTATGTACATGGTATTTTTTCCATGGCTTTAGATGTTAAATTTGATCAATGCTTAATGGTTCACATTAAATACGTTGCACATATGTTTTGTTAAATTCGTTGCTATTTTTGATACTATTGTAAAGGCTATTTTTAAAATATAATTTCAATTCCCAATTATTTTTGTTAAGTGTAGAAATATAATTGAATTTGGCTTTAAGACCTTTTATATGTGAACCTTGCCGTGTGACTTTATTCCGCTGCCAATTCTATTGATTTTCTGTGCAGGCAATTGTGTCAGCACAGGCAAACAGTTTTTCATCTTCCTTTCCAATCTACGTGACTTACTGAGTTTTCTTGTGTGATAGTACAGATGTTTTTCTTTTAAAAAATGTTCTGAGATTATAATATCATTGCATATTAACTAAGTTTTTCTACATTGGCTTTATGAGTTTGAGAAAATTTGTTTCTGTTCCGTGCTTGCTGACAATTCTTTTTTTTTTTTTTTTTTTTTTTTTGCTGACAATTCTTGTCATGGATGACAAAGCTTTGCTCAGAAGCTTTTTATGTATCTACAAAAATGATAATAGGATTTTTTTAGTAATATGATAATTACATTGATTAATTGCAAATATGTAACCCTATTGTAAGTCTATATTATTGTTCATTTGGTCATGGTATTTTGCCCATTTTGTACATAGCCAGGTTAGAGTTGCTATGATTTTTTGTGTTCATGAGTGAGGGATATTGGTCTTTAGTTTTTTGTGTTTTTTTTTTTACTAGTATCTTTGCATTGTTTAGTATCAGAGAATGGGTTGAGAAACGATACGTCAAATTTTCATTTTCATCTTCTTGGACTATCGAAACAACTCCTAATCTTTGAGCATTTTACGAAAGGATAAATTCTGGCTTCTGGTTTTGTATGGCCATCATAGCTCCTGCTCCCATTGTGAGTCAGAATCACAGCCTGCGTACCAAACGCTCCTATGCTCCACTCCATTGGCTGCTTTCAACTACGGCTTTGGTAGGGCATTGACTCTGAGTGATAATTTATCCCATATTTCTTTATATAGTAGAAAAAGTCTAATACATGTTAACTCACTCTGTTGTGCTGCTTAAGGGTAACGAAAACATATTTCAAAAAGATCAAAGAAAATCCTAGTCAATATTTCATAAGTAAAGCCAAAGAGGACTCTGAATAGCTTTAGAAGCCTGAAATGTTCCTGAGCATTAAATATGTCACTTACATTACTATAGAGTCTAGACCTCCTGACGAGGAAGGATTATGCATATCATTGGATAAACAGCAGGCATCAGGGGTTTGGCTGTGTCCGAGATTGCCTGGGGACAAAGAAAGCCTTGCACTTTTAAAGAAATAAAATCAGTTTGTTCTAATTAACTCACAAATAAGAACAACACACAACTGGTTTAAGGAATTTTTCGCTCTTGCACTTTTTGGATGACCTCCATCCAGTGTCTGTTTAAAGGCTATAAAGGTTTGTTATTCTGCTCGGTGTGGGAGATTTCTCATGGACTCTCTGTGGGGTTAGCTATGACTGTTATGAGGGGCGCCTTGTAGCTTATCTTCCTTAACCTAATCGGCTTCATTCCCTCCTTCACAGAGAATGATCTCAGGGATATCCTTTGTGTGATAAGCTCCATCTCCGGTCTTAGTCTGGAGAAGTTGAAAGGTCTGGAGGCACAGATGGTAAGAGTGGACTACAGACCAGGCTCTCTCACAGCAAAGCTGATGGAAGGTGGAACACAATAAACTACAGTGTTAGGTGGAAGTGCTTTCTCAACAGAACCTTGGCAACGCAGCCACAACCAAGATCATGACTCAGGATCTGCGTGCCTAGAAGAAGGAGGAACTGCTAAAACAACCAGACCATTGGAAGATGGAACAGTACCAGCTTTGTGTTACCAAGGTAACAGGTGGCGCTACATCCAAGCTCTCCAAAATAGCAGTCACCTGCAAATCCATTGCCAGTGTCCTCACTGTCTTAACCAGACTCAAGAAAGCCTCAGGAAATACTACAAGGGCAGCAAGTAGTATTGCCCTCCGGAACCTGCGACCCAAGAAGACGAGAGCCATACACCACTGGTCAAAGCATGAAGAGAAACCGAAGATCAAGGAGCAGGCTTGGAAGGAGAGACTGTAGCTGCTCTACAAGTATGCACTCAAGGCCTGAGGTGGAAAGACAATGAAGTGCAAAACTGGCTATAAATAGAACCTTTATTATTGGTAAAATTGGAGTAGTATGCTAGCAGAAGGGAACGAAGAGGCCAAAGGGAAATATTGGCCTTTTGAGGGATATTAGGATAACAGTAAGGATAAGACCAATGGAATCAGAAAACTATGCTAAGCAGTGTGACACAAGAAACGAACTATAGAGAACACAGAAGGGTTGGAAGTGAAGTCTGAAACAAAGGATATCCCAGGTACCATGCAGAGAGTCTCAGTTCCTTCAGGATGGAGAAAAAAAAAAGCTCAGAGCAAGACTTTATCTGCAGAGTAACCAGGGTGAATTACCAACCATGTGGCCAGTGTGCGTGCTGTGTGGAGGTTCAAGCTTTAGTTAGAAAAGAAGGGGACTCAGAAACAGTGGAGGAGAACCATATACTGATGAGCGATCCTGGATCCACAGGTATCTTGGAAGCAGCTTAACTTCCAGAGATGGTCTATCCTTCTCTTCCCTATTAAAGGGCAGCAGTCCAGTCTTCCTTGAAGGTAATGAAGCTCTCATTCCCCTTGGGGTCTATCCTCGATGTCCTTTCTTTTACCCAGACCACGAATGAGGGGCCAACAGGGCCTGACATAGAAGAAAGTTCTGTATTGTAAAGAGCTGTGAGACTAAGACATTCTACTGGGAGCCAGGGAACTCTGAAGTTGTTTGATTAAAGAACTAGCATCTAAGATTGGGTGGAGAGTTTGTTGATGTGGACAAGATTGGAGAAAGGAAAGTTTACTGATTAAAATATAGAATGTGATACCAGGGCAAAGACACTAGGAGGCAATGCAAATTCCCAACCATAATGACTCCTTTGAGCATAGAAAATGAGTGTCATGCTTCAAGAGGTTGAGATGATAGAATTTCTTAGTTTACAGAAGTCAGTACAGTACGCAGGCTGGGAAACCTACTAAATGATCATGTTTCGTGGGAAAGTCTAGCTCAGTGGTTCTCAACCTTTCTGATACCACAACCCTTTAATACAGTTCCTCATGTGGTGGTGACCCCCCCATCACAAAATTATTTTCATTGCTACTTTGTAACTGCAATTTTGCTGCTGTTATGAATTGTAATGTAAATGTCTGTTATGCAGGATGGTCATAGGTAACTCTTGTGAAAGAATCTTTCAACCCCTACTGGGACATGACCCACAACCAAGAACCATGGGTCTAGAGAATCCAACCCTGTTTTGTGCCCATTTCCTCTGGAAGGACATGGCCATTTCTAGTTCAGATCAGAGAACGTGTGAGCACTATATGAGTTGGCCTATGACCTTAACCCTATGAACAAGAATCTAAAAGCCTTCAGATTTCACGAGGCTCTTTCTCTTCCCCAGTAGTATAAAGGCTGTTGCACAGAAGTTTAACTGCTCATAACCGCTCAGTCAAGCAGCTTTTTGTGAGTGATCCCAAAGGCACGTAGGGATCCTCAGTGGTCCAGGTGCCAGTACTTCAATTGGTATTGTTGTTGCAATTGAATCACCTGTTTTTCTGTAAGTAACCATAACAAACCCAGTTGATTCACTGCGTGGTTTTGACAGAATACTTTTTTTGATAACTCAGTGTCCCATTTGGGGGTAAGTACATGTGCCCTTACATCATATCAGAAAAGTCACATGACACTCCTCCAGTGTTTATATGACAGTATTAGGAGACAGGCCTTTAGAAGATTATTATGTCATGAAGGTGGGACACTCATAACGAGAGTAGTGTCCTTTCAATGAGCCCTGGAAAGTATGATGGTTTGAATGAAAATGGCTCCCATTGGCTCACAGGGAGTGGCACTATTAGGAGGTGTGGCCTTGTGGGAGTAAGTGTGGGCTTGTTGGAGAAAGTATGTCACTGGGGGTATACTTTGAGGTTTCAAATGTTAAAATCAGGCTGGGTCTATCTCTCTCTCTTCCCTCTGCCTGCCGATCCAGATGTAGAACTCTCAGCTCCTTCTCCAGCACCGTGTCTACCTGTGTGCCTCCATGCTTCCTGCCACGATGCCAATGGACTAAACCTCTGGACCTGTAAACCAATCCCAATGAAATGTTGTCCTTTCTAAGAGTTACTGTGCTCATAGTGTCTCTGCAGAGCAACAGAAACCCTCACGAAGACAGGGAACTTGTTCACATCTTTCTCCATGCGGGGACTCAGTAAAAACATCTAAGGAATGGCTTTCACTAAACAGAGTCTGCCTGTCTTGATCTTGGAAGTCCAGGATAAAAAATAAATGTCTGTAAGCTACCCAACTGATGGCTGTTAGAACAGCCCAAACAGACTAACATAAACCTTTACCAAAACCAGGAGGAATACATGATTGTGAAGGGTACCCTATCATTAAGAGATTTCACAATGGCTGATCCCTGGCCAAGCCTGAGGGTGAAGGAGGCCAGTGAAGAACCAGATTCACTAACAACAAAGAGGTTGCCTGCTCCCCAAATAGTACTGCTGAGATGGTAGCATGTCACCCTCAAAAGTCACATAATAACAGTGGATGTAATTGTTGGAATGAGTGTGACCTTGGCCAGTGGCTAAGGGACAACCTCTCAAGAGGTTACAGAGGTAGCCAGTAGAACAGGAGGGAGTTAGGGAACCCTCAAGAAGTAGAATCTAGAGGATGTATATAGGGACAGAAAAAATATTTCCTTTTAGGAATGTCATCTCATGCTCCTAAATCTGGAATCTACAGGTTAATTTAGCAGGCTGAAGAGATAAAAATTTGAGTGTTTGAGTATGTAGCCAGTCTGCTGCAGAATTCCTTCTTGATTTGGAGAGGGCAGTCTTGGCTCTTTTTAGGCCTTCTATTTGATAAGGCCTATCCACATTATGAAAGAAAAATGTCTTTAGTTTGGTTCACTGATTTTGATGCTAAACTCAGCCTACAATACCTTTATAGAAACAACCATGTTTGACGAAATACACCCAACTGACATACAAAATCATTCATCACAATGGAGCAGCATAGACGGATATCAAACAAGAGCTCAATCCTACGTGTATGTAATACCAACAGTGTATGGCTGGGAGCTAAACGAAGTTACCCCTGCAAGAAATTATGATGTCACTCAGTTTCCAAACCTGGGTCAGTTTTGAGGTCTTGGATCTTTAAAATGAAGGCGAAGAGAAGGAATCTGCGAAACCTCAGTGCATGTGCCTGGTGAAGATTCCAGAAGTGTCTCCCCAGAGAGCCTATTGACATTTAATTGGGTGGTTTTACACCAGGCAAAGGGGAATGCCTCGGATTTTGAGATTCATTAGATTCAGTGTCTGAGTCCCCGGATATCTCTATGGTACTCATCACTGTAAGAATGTACAGGTGTTAGATATAACTCAATTCCAGTCCTGGAAGCTTCATTTGGTGACAAGAGATGGTGAGATGGGTCTCTGTCTCGCTTTGGCAATTTTATTTAGATAACCTTCTTATATGCATAGATTTTAGGAAGTTTCTATGTATTAGGGGATGGAGGACACCAAGGGAAAAAGGCCCTCTAAATCAGCAGAAGCAAAGCTCATATGAACTCACAGAGACAGAAGCAGCATGAACAGGGCCTGCATGTATCTGCACCAGGTCCCCTGTGCTTATATTAGGGTTCATAGTTTATTGTTTTTATGCAATTCCCGAGTGGGCAGACGAGTGGGTTCTCTGATCCTGGTGCCTGTACCCAGGCTCTTTTCCTTCTGTTGGTTTGTCTTCTTTAATTTTGATGTGATATCTTATTGTTTTATCTTATTGTATTTTATTTTGTTATATTTAAAAATGAACGAATGACTAAAAACCTTGTCACCGAGGTAAAAGTTAACAACTGAACTATCGTGTATACCTGCTGGGAGAGGGAACTCAGTTTTCTTCAATGGAGTTGTTTTAAATAATGCAAATATTAAAAAGATACAGGTATTGGGGCATTTATGCTGCTATGGCACACATGTCTCTCTCTCACATACACACAAATGTTCTGGGCTGCAAAAACAACAACAATAACATGTTATTACAGTTCTGGAGGCTGAAAAGTCAAGATTAAGATTAAAGAACTGGTAGATTTAACATCTGGTGAGGCCCTACACAGATGTTGTTTTCTTCGTAAGTTCTCATATGACAGAAGGACAAACAAGCTTTCATACCTTTCTTTGGTCACTAATTCCATCAGGAGGGCTTTGTCTCATGACCTATCACCTCTCAAAAACCCTATATCTTAGTGCTACCATTTTGAGGTTTAGGTTTCAACAGATGAGCTATGGAGGCACACAAACATTTAGGCCATAGCAATAGAGGAAGTCATAAACGGAGTGTGGGCCCAGGTCCAGGAAATGGGCCTACAGGCTCCATAGTCATTTCCTCTGTCCCTGAACGTGTAATTTTAGGAAAGATATACTTGGTGGTTGGTGCAACCTCATATTAGCATGTGGGATAAGGGTTATCATTATGAGGAAGGCAAATAGAAATCTCTGAAATTGCCCCCTAAATGGTGAGTCAAAGTCAATCCTGAATCCCAAGAGGATGAGAGAAATGTGCTGCCTCAAGGTTATAGCTACACTTGATTCTCCAGACTGGCCTCATCAAAAGCCAGCGGAGCCCCAGAAAACCCAGTAAGCCAGTACGCATTCAACCAAGCCATAGTTCTAACTTGAAGCTGAGGTGGCAGATGTGGCGATCTTGCTGGAGGATGTTAACATGGTTTGAGTTTATGATGTTTCCCTGAGGACTTGGCGAATGCATTGTTTTCTACGCCTTTAACAAAGCCCAGTCAGAACAGTTTCCACTCTCAGAGAACAAATGGCAGGATCAGGGGGTTTCTCCGGGGCTCTGCTGAGTCTCCGCTTTTTGTCACAATATATTCTAGAGAGATATGGACCTGCCTCTCTAACAGCACGTTGGTCTACATCACTAATTTCATGACAGTTATCATAAGCGAAACTTGATCATATGTATGCCCTCTAGTGTAGGGAAGATAGTCCTATCATGATTTAGGAGACTATAACACTGGTAATTTTCAGGGATTAAGTGGTGAGGGGATGATCACCAATCCAAGGAACGATTGTAGCTTGAACCATGAAGAGGGAAACAAAATGCCTGGTGGGTGTGTTCCATTTATGGGGTCAGTGTATCCACCCGTGAGAACAGTGTTCAAGTCAAGGACTGGCTTGTTTTATTTTGGTTTGATCAGGGTTTCATGCATCAGACTGGTCTTGAACTTGCAATATACCCTAGGTTGACCTTGAAATTTTAATCCTCCCACCTCTACCTCCTGAGTTCTATGATGAATAAGTATGGACCACCATGCCTGGTTTTATGTGGGGCTAGGAGATTAACTCAGGGCTTCACACACGCTAACCAAGCTGCTAACCGACGGAGCCGTATTCCCGAGTTCTAGTCTGTGTTTTGTGAATGAAAGACTACTTACTTAGTGTGCGGTCTAAACACAAAAGATAATAGTGCAAATCATACTGGAACTTGTGTTCTATAACCTTCCAGAACCTACAGCACTACACCCCATAAGAGCAGTTATGGGAAACGATGCTTATGACAAGATCCACACAATCAAATGCAGCTCTAGAATTGTGTATGGAGGCTGTCTGAGCCACCATGGAATGTTTAACCTCTGTTGAAAATACCTCTATGACAGTTCTGAGCCCTGATAGAGTGTCTGAGCATGGAGTACCGGTTCTCCAGAACCATTCATCATATACAAAGTTATTTCAGCCAGAACTGCTCATCATAAATTGAATTGTTCATTTTAGTGAGTCAGGAGGACATTGAATACGACCTGTAGTCAGGAGGAATCTACCCCCAGAAGGTACAACACCAGGACAAGAAGATGCAAGCAAGCGGGTCTGGTGACAGTTAACAGGTGACTCTGACCAGAATATCACCCACCAGTTTCCCTCCTTCATCTCAGTCTGGGTGTACAGGGAATAGCATTACAGCTAGTTCCAGGAGGAGAGACAAAAGCAAGTGTAGTTCATAGATAAATCAGCTTGATATGTGACAGACAGTAGATGCAACTCCACTACTGCCTGCCTCAGAGTGGTCTTGAGAGCTGGAACAGAAGAAAAAGAACATCTTCCCGTAGGCAAGACTCTGAGCAGTGTGCACTATCGCCTGCTTTGTAGGGTCTGCTTTCTGTGTGGGAGAAGTGCCCACAGTTGGAAAGCAACCTAGCTCATGGGAAACAGTGAGTGGCAAGGTTGGATGTCAAGAGCTAAGAGAAGGAAAAGGAAAATGTAGGGGACAAGGGGTTCTGGGACAGGGGCTGTGATTGATGGCTAATATTATTGTCAACGTGAGGGGATCCAGAACTACTAATGAGAGAAACCTCCAGATGTGTCTACAAGCGATGCTTATATACTCTAGATTAGTAGAATTGAGATGCAAAGACCCACCCCAATGGTGGGCTTCACTATTCCCTGGGATTGGGTCCTGGACTGCATAAAAAGAAACCCAGTGGAGAACCAGCATCTTTGCTCCTTTCTTCCTGCCTGTGGATGTAATGTAGCCAGCTGGCCCCTGCACCTGCTGCCATGCCGTCTCTGCCATGCCGGGAGGTATCCCTCCAGACTCTAAGCCGGAACAAATGTTTTCTCCCTGAAGTTGCCTTTGTCAGGTATTTTTTTTTTTTTGTTACACCTACAGGAAAATTAACTACAGCAAATAAAGCTGAGTACAGAGTGTGAAGCTGTTTCTGTTCGCCAGAAGATGCCTACAAGGAAGAGACGCTAAAAACAAATAGCACCCAACATTTGTTATCCCTTGAGTGACAATGAGCAAAATGACCTCTGCCGCAGAGATGAGGATCATGAACTGATCTCCCAATGGACAGCTACTTACGGTCGCTGTGCTGCGGAATATCCAGCCTGGCAGCAGATAGGATCCATGTTCAGTCTTTGATGTGCCTCCACCCCACAAGGAGACCAGTGATTCACTTGTTTGACGACACCAATCCCTTTCCACTGTGGAAGGGCAGATGATTCATTCTCCAAGAGATAAACACACGCTCGGGGTTTAGCTTTGTTTTTCATGTCTGCAGAGCGCTACTCAGCCAGACTGCTTAAGACCTATGGAAATGTTTACTCTGATGACATGAAATCTGGAACGTTGCAGTAAAGCAGGGGCCCGCATTATAGCAGAAGGGTGGCGGCAATGGGCCTTTGGCTGGAAGTCTACCGGTCACAGCACCAACCAGTCACTACTCGGAGACTTTCAGGGAGCTCCACAGCCCACAATGCAGTTTACGTTGACTAAAGTCCTTTATATGCATCTGTGGTCCACTGAAAAACTACAGGGCCCTGTAATTAAAAGGCAGAGATCAGGGTAGCCTAGTGGCTTTTTGTTTTCAAAACAAAGACTTGAATATCCCAGGTGTTCCATGACCCCTATATTCGGTGATCCAAACAATCTAATTATCATCCTGGAGCCAGCTCTCATGTTGAAATCCAAAACAATTTTTGTGTATGGTATTAAGCGTTGTAAGCTCCACCTGTAGGTCTTTTTCAGGTACAACTTACAAGTATCTCATTAAATTTCTCTTTGATGCTTCCTTCTACAGTCTTGCTTGTGTTTTGAATCTGACAAAATTGGTATCTGGCTTGTGCTTTTGGACAACAGGGCACAGGGGCTTTGTCCTAAACTCCTGGCAGTGCCCTTTATGTGCTAATGAGCTGCTAGTGGTTGCTGCAGCTCCTGGGCACAAGCTGGAGGGACTGAGCTCACCTCCCACCCATGATAAAAAAGCGATAGTGATTTAACCTCAGCTCCTTGGAGGCAAAGACAAGAGGACCCCTGGGGCCTGCTGGTTAGCCAGCCTAGCTGGTCTGGCGAGCTCTAGGTCCAGTGAGAGACTCCTCTCAAAAAGAAAACATTGAGGAAGACACCCAGCAGTGGTTTCTGGGCTCCATGTGCAAGCATACAACTGCATGCATACATGCTAATAATACATGAATATGTAAACACACACACATGCACACCCGCACAAACACATGCATGCGCACACACACATCCAAAAGGATTGGTTCGGTGATCTAACTAGTAAGCCATTTCCTGAGTTTTGTGACCTGTTATAGCAAACTCTAAAGCAAGCCCGAGGAAGCCATGGGAAGTACAGGGAAAACAGTAGAGGGAGGAAATCTTGGGAACTGATGTGACAGTATCTCCAGTAGCTGCTTGATGTCAGAGGCACGTTGTAAGCTAGGCTAGGTGACACTAACCTATACCCTAGTTTTTTGGGAGATTGAGACAATAAAATGGCAAGTTCAAGGCCCCTTTGGGCTATGAGTAAGTTCAAGGTCAGCATGGGAGACTCAGTAAGGTCCTATCTTAAAAAGAGAAAAAGCAAGAAGAAGGTTAGAGAGGTTACTCAGTGTGTAAACCCTAGGTTAATACCCAGCACTGGAAAGAGATTTGGAGTGGGGAGGCATGTTAGGGTTTGGATCTTAAGTATTCCCCAAAGGTTGTCTATTAAAGGGTTAATTGCCAGTCTGAGGAGCTACTGGGAAGTGAAGGAATTTTAAGAGGTGGGGCCTAATATGAAGAGTTAGGACACTGGGGACAATACAGGCCTCCACTGTCTTTCTTTCCTGGTCACTATAAATGAGCGATTTTCTTCCACTTTACCTAACACCAGGTCATACTGTGCTGCCAAAGACCCAAAGAATTAGGGCCAAACAACCATGGAATCCCTGTGGCCATGAGCCAAAGTGAAACTTTGCTTCTTGTAAGTTCATTTGCATTAGGTAGTTTGTCATAGAATCCAAAAGTCGACGACCACAGGAGGTACAGTGAGAGAAACCAGGATCATTTCCTTGGTGCTGTTACAATTAATTTTGTGTCACTCAAATAGGACATGAAAATTCCTGTGTATGTTTACAAAGATAACAGATGATAATATTGAAGAAGACGTAAATAATGCCGCCCTGTGTCATGTGCTGGGGAGCTTGCTGCACAGAAGAGGGTTCCAAGGAACATTCACAAGTCCTCAGTTCCAGGCACCGAGTCTTAAAGATGTCAGCCCACTGCCGTGGGTTTAGTAGATATGATTAAAACATGAAGCCCACGAGGGCCATACCAGGGGAGGAGAGCCTGAAGGATTTCCAACCAGGACCTAGAAAGTAAAGGACTGAACAGAATTGTGGTAGTTATCCCTAGATATTTGAAGTCCTCCGCATTAAGAAAATCACTTGTACCATGGTCCTAATGACAGAATTAGGACCAAACAACACTTGGTGGTATAACTGGCTGGGGTCGAGGAAATTCTAGGCCCCCAGGATGGCCCCACAGCATACCATGTCTTAAGCTGAAGTCTGGCAAGAAGCACAGAGGACAAGTGTCTGAGATCTCCTACCTCTTCGTGTGCCAGGCATCCTTCAGAATGTGTGGGGTCAGCCACACAGAACGGGAGGTAGCAGGCCTTGGTAGTGTCTCCCCATTGACACCACTAGGTCACGTTCCCTTTGTGTCTAATACATCTGCATGACTGCCTAGTTCTCGTCAGACCTATCATGAGTATAGAGTTTTCTTCAGGGCTTCAGGTATGTAGTTTTGAAGTCCCCTATGTCCTATAACACGGGGTTAATTGGAGACTCAGCTGTTAGGAGCACTGACTTCCGGAGGACCTGGGTTTGATTCTCAGTACACACATGCCAGCTCGTGACCCTCCGTAACTCTAGTCCAAGAGGCTTTTCTACCCTCTGTCCTTCTGTCTTCCAGGCATACACACTGCACAGACGTGCATGCAGGCAAAACACCCACACATAAAAGTAAATAAACAAAACCTGATGAAATGGATTGCTTATGCTTTTCTCTTGTTAATATGTCTTTGGCTATGAGGCTGTCAGCCATGAATCTCAGAAAGGTGAGGAAAATCTTCTTCACCTAAAAAAACAAAGGCAAAACCCCGGCAACCTGCTGCAGACCGCCCAATAGACACCTGTGGCGCTCCAGAGCCACTAGGGAAGTATAAGGAAAGACAGGGGGTTTAGCTTCACAGTTTCTATGGACTCTCCCAGCTCTAACATCGTGACAGAATCTATTTGAGCTCCCTCATTTCTGAGTTAGGCATGAATGGTGACAATGAACTTGACCCTTTTCCATTCTTCTGGTATCACACTTGACAGGAGAAGGAGTAGATTTGCTAGTTTGTGGCATGAGGTGTTTTCCCTTGGTTGCAGTAAACCCAGGAGGGTCTGGAGTCCTTTTTCCACCGCTTGAATTCCCATGGGCATGAAGGTCCCCACCCCCCTGCCCTGTCTATGAGGCTCAGCTCACTTTGCTTTCCTGGCACCAGGAAAATTCTGCAAGAATAATGAATTTGTTGTTAAATCCGCTCTTCCGGCAAAAGCTGCCATTGCTGCCTGGGGAACATCTTTACATCACAAAAGCATCAGTGTCCTTTTGAAATGAATGAAGGAATGAACCAAAATGCCAATGCGTTCATCTCCTGGACTCCAAAGCCATGCTTACAGTAATAAAAGACAAACCAGTGGAACTAAGTGTAGATGAAAGAGGATGGAGTTACCTAGTGAAGCTCCCATGTAAAAGCGCCCTTGGCTGAAAGACAGGCCTGTCCGGATACGAAATTGGCATTTCAGAGCCATGTAATTTATACTCTGTAAGGTATTTTATCTTGGTCACGTGCATAATCTGAAAAGAAAAGACGAAAACCATCAAGACCCTCCCTGAAGATCATCACTTCCTGCTGCAGCTTTCTGGGTGATTTATCAAGATATTGGACACGAGGCCACTCCTTTAAGGAGTGGACCCTTGAAACGCTAATTCTGACCGCTAGCTGAGCACCGAGTCTGGGCCTGGATCCCCCCTCTAAGCCCTGGGCTTGAGGGAAACAATGGCCCCGCAGCTGCTTCTGCGCAGTCGCAGTGGGCTGCGGCCAGCCTGACTGGGAATGATTAGCCTTCTCCAGGCAGTTCTTCCCCCACCGAGTCGCTGGCAAGGCTCTGCTTTGGAGACAGCTCGTGTGTGTGCTGCTGGCGCGGCGTCTGCTGTTGTCATAGATGTCTGGGGAGCCTGGCGGGCCCCTTCCAGCGGAGCTTCAGGATGATCGGGTGGTTTCGTGGGGGTGGGAGGGATAGGGTGGGGTGGAAGCGTCTATCCTGAGTGCAATTCCATGCAGGGGTGAGCAAAGAAAGATGAAATGAACAAGTTGGTTGGAGAACTAGAAAAAAAGTCCCAGACACAAGGACCCAGGGATGCCCGGGGTCGGGTTTCTTTGGTCAAGGACCTCAACAAACTACAGAGGACCTCTTGGAAGGTCTAAAAGCCAGCTGTAAAGCAAACTTTACATCAAAGGACCTATGTGCCTGGGAGCAGGTTACCCATAAAGTGCAGAATCCCGGGGGGGGGGGGGGGGGGCTGGCTTTCCTGGGCATTGGATCGCCAGCATTCTACAGGCACAGGTAGAGAGAGAGGAGTGGGAGATGGGCAAAGCCCAGAAGGCACTCACAAAATAGTCACGAGTGGTTCCCCTTTTTCCTTTTCTTATTGGTGGGATGGACTCCAGGGGCTCCTATGCTCTACCACTGACGAATGGTCCAACCATGGGCATCTCTACACGGCAGACTATTGTTTTAAGTTTGAAGACAGGTCTTAAGGAAACCTTATTTCTAGCTTCAGAGTTACTAAAACCACTCATCCACTTGAAGTCAAGAGATTCTGTTTCCAGGCTCTATTTCATTCTAACGACCCCGTTTCACACTATGAGAGGGTGTTAGTCTTGCAGTCTGCAGATAACATCGAAGAGAAAAAAAATTACACAAATAAAACCAAAGAGAAGAAATAATTTGGGAGTAACCCGACCCCCGTCAAAACTTGATAAGATCTAAGAAGCCTAAATCCCCAATGAGAAGGGGGAACTTGCGCGCTGACCTATTCGTCCAAAATGGCCTCTTGCCTACTGAATAGGGGTTTGTCTTTTCCCCCTTTAAACACAAAGCCCCTAATGTTAGCAGCTCGTTTGTAAGTGGCACTGTAGCTCTCTCCTTTAACGGGTACAAAACAATCTCTTGCATCATGAAAGATGACTCACCCCAGGACCCAGACATCCCGTGGTATCTGATTTCTTCCCCAGACACTTAGATCTGACCCTGGGTCAGAAGAGCCCTTCACCCTGGTCATATTTTTTTTCTTCCTTGTTTAATTCAACGTTGTTTTGTACTTATAAGGAATTGTTACACTAATCATCTTTTTTGCCAAATTGGCCATAATATAATCCACCTACCACTGACCAACTATAGGAGAAAAATTAAACAAATGCTTAGCTGTTGTCCCTTTTCCCCCTAAGGGTGGCGCTTCTTGAAGCCAGAAGACCACTTGGATTATGTACACAACGTTGGTAATTGCATTCCTAGATTCTACAAAATGCCACGGCCCTCTCCAGAGTCCCAAAGAGCTGTTGCAAACAATGGCAATTACTGTCCAGACGTTTTCAAACACAGCAGGTTACTGGCTGAGGCTATAATGGAAACCCTAAAAAAATATATATAAATATTTTGAAATGCTCTGTAAATCAAATGGATGCCCCAGACATAGAGCGGCTTGTGTTGAAGCAACTGAAGTCATTTGGAAGTTGAGAGGCTCTATTAGGAGAGGGTTTGGAGATTGTTAATATTAGGTCATAATTAACTGATTGCTAAATCTCTCTCTCTCTCTCTCTCTCTCTCTCTCTCTCTCTCTCTCTCTCTCTCTCCAGGAATACAGAATACAATTACCTTACAACTACCTTACTCTATAGAAACATCACATGGCCCATCTTCAATTCCTCCCCTGCTTCCATCTGTTTGGTTATATCGGCATTGGGTGAGTGTTTTTGGGTGGCATGGTCCCTGTTTATGTTGGGAGATCTGGAACACTGCCTGCAGCCAGCTATGAGACTTTGATACTGGCCACTAAGAGTCAAAGAGCAAAAATGAAGGCCAAAGGGGCCACAGTCCCAAGAAATGGCAGTGAAACCTACAAGAAGTTGCTACAGTCCTGGGACAGCCTGTAGAGGCTCAGCTTCCAGACCAAGGTGCTTGCCGCTTGCAGTTTGTAGGAACTGATTTTTCCCATGTCTCACTTCTTCAGTGTGTGTGTGGCTTTGGATCCCTAAGAGTTCTATAGTTGATCCAATACAATTGTAAGACATCTGCCAGAGGTCTGTCCTGTCCAGGTCTTCAGTGAAACTTCTTAGACACTGTGCATTCAGTCTACCCTCTGCTCTGGGGCAATAGGGAATTACAGTGAAGCCAGCTTGCAGGGGATTCTCTGCTCACCGCTTTTTGTCTTCCTGTGAACCTGCCCCTTGATGAAAAGGAACTACTTAATGGCATTCTGCCTCTTGCAGATCTAAGGAGGATTCTTTCCATTGTATGCAGCAGGAATCCAACAAGGCACCCACAGAGAAGGAAAATTCACAGTTCATATTAGGTTGAGCATCCTTGATCTGAAAATCGAAACTAAAAAATGCTCCAGAATTGAAGCTGGGGATGTGGCTCAACTGGAGAAGTGCTGGCTCATCATACACGAAGTCCTGGATGTGATCTCCACTATAGGAGTTGTGCTCACGCCTGTAATCCCAGAAGTTCAAGATCATCCCCCACTACTTGGTAATTCCAAGACCATCTTGGGCTACTGGAGCCGCTTCCTAAAACAAACAAACAACCAAGCATACAAACAAAGAAAAACCAAACAAAATCGCTTGCTGCATCTTTCTCCTTCGGCAGTTACATGGCGTCTCCCTGACTCTGCCTACACACACACACACGCACACACACACACACACACACACACACACACACACACACACATATATATATATATATAGAGAGAGAGAGAGAGAGAGAGAGAGGGAGGGAGAGATCTGTTTGGATTTCCCACCTGGCTTTACTCTGCTAAGGCATTTACTTATCAACCAATAAAAGCAACACATATACAGAAGGACATCCCACATCAGATAATGAAGTTGTACCAAAGAATAGGAAAGGCCAAAGTAGACATTCATGAGAAACTGGGTCACTTGGGTCCTAGGCCCATGGTGTGGCACTGTTATTAGTAGGGCAGATACCAGACGGTGAGTACTGCTGGAGCAGAAACCATAAGTTGGGCCGTTTACAAGCAACAGAAGTTACTACCGTGGCTCTTGGCAACCGAAAGTCAGTCTGATGAGTGTCCACTGTATCCTAGATTTTCTCTTTTTTCCCCCCATGTTTCCACACTGTCTCCAAGTCATCTTATAGGGCACTAACACCATTGACGAGGGCTGCATCCTTAAGACACAATCATTTCCAATGAAGCCCCTTATTTTCATACCATCCCATTAGGGACTGGTTATCAGCACAAATTTGGGGATGGGTCAGTCAATTATTTAGCACATCAATGTGACACTTACTTGTTGGATCCAAGACCTCACTCTTTAATTGTGTCTCCTTGACAGAGTGTTTTTATGTGTTAATTCTCTAGTTTAATTGTGTCCATTGCACTCTTTTTCTTAACAGTGTCCGAAATACAAGATAAGGAAGAGCGGAGAAATGACATATTACTGGAAAGGAAATGTGTAGGTGTCCACACCAGTATTTTTTGTTGTGTGTTTGTATGTATTTATGTATTTGCCAATAAAGTGCTTGGAAGTGTATCATGTCTGTCTGCGATGCCCATACACTACCAGGAGACTCCATTAAGATTGACTTTTTGTACCATTTAAACACTATTCCATTCTACATACATATTCTGAAAAACATATGATATAGATGGAAAATATACTGCATAAGAGATCATTTGAGTTTCAGGAAGAATTGGGAGTGATATCAAGGTTTCTTCTCATGACTCTTCATTCTCTTACTGGGCAGCAGGGTGATGTCCCACAGATGACTCAAGTCTGAAGTTGACCTTTGAATTCAAGAGTCACTTATTAGTTGAGAGTGGTGACAGCTATGCCCGGAGTCTCAGCTACTTGAGAGGTTGAGGCAGGAAGATTTGGGGTCATGGATAGTATAGAAAACCTATCCGGATTCTCAACAGAAAACGGAACCAAAGCCCCTCTGTTGAGTTGCCCACATGGCCATCACATGGCAGGCGCTCACCAGGTACATTTTACCAAGTTCTTTATGTGGGTTTAAGAGACTTCTGCTTACCTGTTGTATACTGTCTCCACAACTCATGGAATAATATCTAGGCCTTTTCATCTGGCCTAGGAGGTTCTTGACTAGGAAACAGAATTGAAACTTTACATCAGAATAAGCCCAGTGAAGAGCAAAGGCGGCACAAAGGCGGGGAAGTTCTCATGGACCATCAGTGGACGAGCCCACTGCCGGCTGGGACTAAGGCAGCTGCTCTGCCTGGTGGCCAGATGGGCCCTCTGCACTGGCCATCTCTGCATGTCTGGATTTTCTGTTAGCTGACATTCTCTCTACCTCTCTGTTATAGCAGAAGCTGTCCACCTGCAGAGTCCTGTAGGAATACTTTCTCATCAGGACCACCAGCTCACAAACAATGACAGGGAGGCGTACTAACTATGAAAGGTTGGCCTTTAACTTAGGCTTGTTTCCAACTAGCTCTTATAACCTAATTAACCCATTAACTCATGCTTTTTAACCTATGTCCTAACATGTGGCTCTCAACCTTTCTTCAGTATAGCATATTCGACTTGAGAAAGTCTGCTGGCTTGTTCCTCTCTCTCTGCCCAGAACTTCCATCTACCCTCTTTTGACTGTTCAACTTTTTTTTTCATTTTTTTTATTTTTCCATTCAAAAATTTACACTTTCTCCCCTCCTCCCATTCCCCTCTGGTTCCCCCACTCACCCTCCTCCCTTCCCCTCCCTCCTTAAGAGAGGGCAGGGAATCCTGCCCTGTGGGAAGTCCAAGGCCTTCCCTCCTACATCCAGCCCTAGGAAGCTTTGCATCCAAACAGACTAGGG
Organism: Microtus pennsylvanicus; assembly: GCF_037038515.1. NCBI lineage: Eukaryota > Metazoa > Chordata > Mammalia > Rodentia > Cricetidae > Microtus > Microtus pennsylvanicus. Next base: position 46,337,997 of record NC_134584.1, read on the forward strand.
TCCCAAAAAGCCAGTACATGCAGTAGAAACAAGTCCCAGTGCCTTTATCAATGGCTTCTCAGTCAGCCCCCATTGTCAGCCACATTCAGAGAGTCCGGTTTGATCACATGCTTGTTCAGTCGGGACCGGGTCCAGCTGGATTTGGTGAGCTCCCATTAGAACAGGCACACTGTCTCAGTGGGTGGACCAACCCCTCGTGGTCCTGACTTTCTTGCTGGTTTTCTCCCTCCTTCTGCTCTTCAACTGAACCTCAGGAGCTCAGTCTGTTGCTCTGATGAGGGTCTCTGTCTCTATCTCCATCCGTTGCCGGACGAAGATTCTGTGGTGATATTCGAGATAATCATCAGTGTGATAGTGGGGCAAGGCCAGTTCAGGCACCCTCTCCTCTGCTGCCCAAGGACCTAGCTGGGGACATCCCCGTGGACACCTGGGATCCTCTCTAAAGCCAAGTCTCTTGCCAACCCTAAAATGGCTCCCTTAATGTAGATATCTTCTTCCATGCTCCTATATCCGCCCTTCCTCCATCTCCACCCTCCCACTCCCCCAAACTCTCCCCAGTCTTTCCCTTCTCTCTTCTCTCTCCTCCTCTCCCCTTTCCCCAACCCCAGCCCCCCCCTTCCCCCACCCCCATGCTCCCAACTCTTGCCTGGTGCATGCCAAGCAGCTACTCTACCACCAAACTACATCCCAAGCCTGGTCCTTTCCTGTCTTCTTCATGCTGTATTCTGCTGCACCCAGTTCCCTTCTCCAGGTTGCATGATATCCAAGCCAGTCCTTTCATCTTGCTGGGTCTCATCCCTGGTGACCCCGCTGGAGCTCTATTACTGCACTGAGCCATGACTTTGTGTGTGTTATAGGATGCTCTCTTTCTCGTGTGAACTCCACTCGGTCTCATCCCACTGCACCAGGGACTTGTTCCTAAAATTACAGGTAGAGCAGGACTAAATCAATTGTGTTTGCTTTCCTATGATGGTGTTAAGTGTGGTGGGTAGGAAGATTTTGTGTGTGACCTTCAGTGAAGAATGTAGTCTGCGGTATTTTTTGAAGATTTAAAAACTACATATCTTGGGGCTGGAGAAATGGCTCAGCGGTTAAGAGCACTGACTGCTCTTCTAGAGGACCGGGGTTCAATTCCCAGCACCCACATGGCAGCTCACAACTGTTTGAAAATCCAGTTCCAGGGGATCTGACACCTTCACACCAATGCACATAAAATAAAGATAAATAAATCATAAAAATTAAAAAATACTATTAAAAAAACTATGTATCTTGCGGGGAGAGGAGTTTATTCTACTTTTCTTGTCACAGACAGCCTCAGGTACCACTGTTGAGGTCCTGGATCCTGGCACTTGTCAGCTTCTGCTAAAATCGACTTTCCTTACTCAGTTGCTCAATACACTGTCTCCACTACCAAGGAGACAATAGTGAGAGTCTCAGGAGTTGGTGAATGATTTTCTATAGGACTGATGTGCCGGACATAGGTTGAGGCTGTACTCAAAGCCTTACTGGAGTATTCAGTAGCTGTGTTTAGAATAGAGCAGCCAGTGGGTCTAGGAAGTGCACTCGGGGGATGAGGGTACACAGTGCAGTGTGAACGTGGCATTTAATGATGGTCATTCAAGAGAAGCAGCCAACCACCCACAGGAATATCCAAACATGCAGCACACTCAGTCTCAGTAAAGAAGGGTAGAGAAGTCAGGATATGGCTTAGTGGGAGAGCATTGCCTGGTGTGTGAGCCAGGCCCTGGGTTCCATTCCCAGCAAACCAGGAGAAAGGGAATGAAAAGAAGGAAGGAATGGAGGGAGAGGAGGAATCTAAGGCTGTGTTTGTGACCGAGATGGACAACGGAAGAAGAGCCCTAGCATGGGGAATCTTAGAATTCAATCACGGGATGTCGTTTAGGGATCATATCAACATGCCAGGGAGGTAGCTGTGCAAGGTCCCTGCGCGCATCACTGTATCCAAGGGACACAGGTGGTAGGTGCTGGCTCCACACAGTGTCACAGTGTGTCTTCTGATCACCAGTGCCAAGAGGCTCCTTCTAAGAGCTGGGCTGTCTGTGCCTCGAAGGGGGATCAGTTAGGTTTCTGAAGCATGGAGCTTGCAATAGGGCACTGTTTTAGTCCTCCAAGGAACAGATGTAAACAACTGTGATCAGGCCATGGCAACACCATCCAAAGCGCAGTTCCCTGGAGGCCTGTGCCCATCAATAGCAATTCAGTCATTCTGGACAGCTGGCCCAGCATCGTCCACACGCCATGTCGTCAAGGATTGGACACTCCTCCTGGAAAAACATTTCCCTCTCTAGTGACTGCCAGCTGAGTTTACAGAACTTAGTATCTGACATTTATTATTAAACTAATTCTCTGCCTCTCTATCTCTGTCTCTTTCTCCCTCCCTTTCTGTTGTTTATGTTTGCTTTTTTGTTTTGTTTTGTTTTGATGTTGTGTCTCGGGCTGAGAGGTCCCCTTTCCCTTCTGCCGATAAGCTCCTTGGCAGCCATGCCTGTGGGGAGGTAGTTAATTTTCTGGCCGCTTTAAAGTGGGCCTAGGCATTTCACACTGTCCCAGACGTGCTGAAAGGAGACATCGGGTCATGGGGTACTTGCAGGGCTCCAGCCATGCCACCATTTTCACCCCCAGTCTGAAATGAGCAGGTGTGATGTCTGTTGCTCGCCACCCTAGCCAGCCAGGGTCTAGATACGCCCCAGGGGTGAGACTCCTCTACCACATGTCAGGGGTGTCTGGTGTCTGCTTCCCTCCAGCAGAGGACGCTGACAGGGGAAGCCACATGTGTCCCTCTTGGCTGCCATCCTACCCCGTCTTGGGAAGGTCTCCATTTCACGTCACCAATTGTCTGCCAGCTTGAATTGGAAGCCAGAGCCGTGCTGGGCCCTAGAATTTTTTGGATGTTTGGTGGGTGACAGTTGTATCAGCAGAGTGCTGGGAAAGAGGCGAGAGCGCTGAAAAACGCCTCCCTTGGCTGGGAGGCAGGAAACCTAACTCTCGGGCTATTTGTGCCATACGGCGGTGGAAAAGTTGACACACTGCTCCATAGCGAAACTTCTCTGCACAAAATGGGGATGATTCTGCTCATCAGAGCTTCTGAGGCCAGCGGGGAGGTTCAGGAAGTGTGTTCTACAGTACCTGGGCTCAAAGTCGATCAGCTCCCTGCTCATAATCCAAGAGGATCATTGATCATTGCGTGACATCTCTACCAGGCTTGGTGCTCTCTGCTGAATGAACCCCGTTTCTTTTCTCTTGGGCCTAGCTCTCAAGCTCCTCAGAGAATCAGTGAGTCCTTCCCTCCCAACAGCTTGCCAGGCAAGAAAATGGCATGGACTGAGCACACATGTAGACAGGGTGGAGCCCTCTCTGCTCAGAGAGCAACATCCCTGGGCATGAGTGGTTCCCAGCTCTGTGCTCAGCAAAGGGGTTCACAATAAGGCAAGAGAACCGAGCTTGTCATCAAGGGCTATGTTCTGTCTGGCAAGTGCCCAGGGCCCCTGAGAGAAACTCCACGGCTGGGGACAGCGGCCTAGATGCTGTCTGGCAGCAGCAGGTCTTATGATTCCAGGAAAATTGGCCAGATGCTGAGGAACGGGCTAGAAGAAGTCCAAGGGATTGACACAAAGGAAGGAGGAATCTGCCCAGGTTCAGCAACATACAGCTCTCAAACTGGGAAAGGAATGTTCCTGAATATTGTATGGGACAGAGCACAAGGCATAGGGCGTTGACACGGACTGCTGGCAAAAGCTTGGGAACCAGGCAGGGGTGAAGGGTGAAGAAGGCTCCCTCCACTTTGGGTGAGCACCCTTGTCTGACTGAAGCAGAGAATTTTCCTTCCATGTTCTGGCAGGAGTGCCAAGAGTTTCTAATAAGGTCCTGAGAAGGGTCTCTTCTTTTGTAGATAATTCTGGAAGCTTTCCACATAGAATCTCAGAATAGTCACCTTCAGCTAGGCCATGCCCACAATATTGGAGAACCAGGCAGGTGCCAACAAAACACTTGTTTTCCTAGAGCAACATCTTCAGGAGGTGCCCTCCTACTGGGGCAGAGGGGTTGGGTAGCAACTTCGTCAGCTTCAACGCAGGCAAACAGGGATCACTTTGTTGCTAGATGAACATGATCATTTACTATGTCACCATTTGCTCTTGGTTTTTAGTGTGGATGTTTTCATGGACCAAGGAGGTGTCTCAGTAGGTAAAGACATTTGTCACCAAGCTTGCTGACCTGAGTTCAATCCCCAAAACACACATGGTGGAAAGAAGAGAGAACCAATCCATGCAAGCTGTTTTCTGACCATCGCATGCAGGCTGTGACATATGTGTGCACCTCCCACACATTAAAATAAATGTAATAAAAAACCAAATCAGTCAAGCTGTACCCATTTGGAACAAGCCAATTTCAGAGCAAAGGATGAAAAGGAAAGTGCCGCCCACCATCCTACAGGAGGTGGAGTCTAGCGCATTTTCTCACATCCCGTGGGTTGAACTCTGTGAACCACATGGCCACATCCAAGTCAATAGAGCAGAAAGGCAACCCTTGCAGAGCCCGTGCCACTTAACATGGCAACTAGCAGAGCTGAAAGGGAGAGCCACTGACCTGTGGTGGCAGACAGGCAATGTTCCACTTGGAGCACAGACTGCTCACTTATGCAGCTTATGTTAGTATTATTATTAATTATTATTATTATTCTCTGACTGTGGCTGGGGATCTTTCCCCAAATCTACATATCTGCATAGATCTTTAGGAGATGACAAGCCCTTTTCCTTCCTCCCTTCTTTTCTTCCTTCCTTCTTTCCTGATGGTATTTTATACACATGTAAACATTTCCATTTAAATTGTTAATAGTCCTGGGGATAAAACCTAGAACTCTGTGCGTATTGGACAGATGCTTTTCCGCTGAGCTGCCTCCCCATACCAGACTCTTTGTTCTTTCTTTTGGGAAAGGATCTTGCTATGCCTAGCCATGAATTTGTGACCCTGCTGCCTCAGCTTTTTGTGTAGTTGAAATTAAAAACATTTAATCTCTCTTCTCTTCCAGCCTCCCCCCCCCCAGGCAGTCTCTCCATATAGTTCAGATTGTCCTCAGATGTGTGATCTTCCTGCCTCAGCCCCTGCAGTGCCATGAGAGGCATATACCACCACATCTGGTCAGTAAATCAGAGAGTCCAGCAGTATCAGGTAATTAGGCATAGAGATGGATTCCTTCCTTCACCATCTATCCCTACATTTATTGAATACTGATCCCCCTCTGTCCCTGGAAACCACCATTCTGCTTTCCATTTCTATTATGCTGAGCACTCCAGAGAACGGACACAAGTGCCATTGTACGTCCCTGCTCTGGGTCTGGCTTATTTCTCTTAGCTCATTGTCTTAAAGATCCGTTCCTAATACATAATGTGCAGAATTCTCTTCCTTTTAAGATGGGGTGAAGGTCTGAACACACCTGCCAGTTGTGATTAATACAAGTGAATAAACTTCACGTGTCTCGTGTTAGACTCTTGGGTTGCTTTTACCATCCAGTTCCTGTGAGCAAGGCAGCAGTAACCGTAGGTGCACATGTCTTCAGGCCTCTTCTCGTGGGTGTACAGATAGAGGCAGAACCCCTGGAAGCCTGTTAGTGCCATGTTTTGGTGTTCTGAGAAATTGAATGCTATTTCTCACAGATTGTGGGTCTTTCTTGCCTGTGCCGTGGTGGTCAGGGCTTCTGCTCCTGATGGTGGGTTTGCTCATCACCACCTACTCAGCCTCCTTCTCCCTTGGCTGGAAAAATTACTGAGGATTATCTTTAGGTTTTCCAATCTATTTATTTGGATTTTGTTTACCATTATAATTTATCTTTTATATCATTCCTACCATGGTACCCGTCACCAGAGGGTCGCTGCCAGCTAACATGCTGATTTAAAGTCTTCTGTAGGTTGATCCAGTTCTTCAAGATGGTAAAAAGCTCATTTTAACAAACAATTCTCAATTGGAATCGCTAGAATTTTCTTTAATTGGTAAACAAAGGTCAGCCCTGTGGCATTTCTCCAGTTCTGTGTCTAATTCAGGAGGCAGCTAAAATCAAAGAGAATAATTGTTAATATTCATTGGGGTGGAAGGATGTGAGACCAGGCAAGCAATGCTATGGTTTGGCCAGGCTTCTTCAAGCTCCCTGGCAACCCAGGATGACTTTGCTACTTGAATACACAAGTCTTTTCTCTAGACTTGGCTGAAACTCCTCAGGCATTTCCTAGGTTGGGAGATAAACTTAGCAGCCCAGGGACCTCTAGCCAATAAGCTCAGACTCAGCCCAGGTAATGTTTCCTGAGACCATACGGCCCCTTAATCCCTGCTGCCATTCCTGGCCTCTTGTAACAGGTAGGAATGAATTGTCATGGCCTCCTCTGGGTTCAGCATGGACCTGTGGCTGAGTCCTGGCTGTATCTCGGAGTAATCTTTTTTCTCTCACACCAGTGAGAACAGCTATTCTTCTTCACTAGCCACAGTCTCTTCTGCACACATTCCTGGAAACACAATTAATAAAAACTCAGAGATAGAGATTGGGGTTCAACCTGTAGGTCAGAGAAACAAAATAGCCAACCACTGACTCCCACCTTGACCTCAGTTCGGAAATGGTGATCCTGCCTCTAGGAATCTCAGAATGAGACTGTGTCTGTGAGCTGTCTCTTCCCATTTTATATTTCTCTCTAGGGATGGGATTAAAGATGTGAGCTATTGGGATTAAGGACATGCATCACCTGGTTTCTATGGCAACTAGTGTGGCTACTGGGATTAAAGGTGTGTGTTACTACTGCCTGATCTGTAAGGCCTATTTATATGTAATAAGACATTCCTTGGAAAAACAGAAATAATCTTACAACTTCTAAAGCAAAACATACTCACTTTGTGGTCTCAAGGGTACTTCCTTTCAGAATGGGGACTTCTGTGGGAAGGTGAATGACAGACTGCACACATGTCCTTCCTTGGCAGAGGCAAGCAGGATCCGTCCTCTGCCTGTCTCCAGAGGTCTCCGAAATTTCAGTCCTTGAAACCTGCAAGTCATGGAACCACTGATCCAATTGGAGGAAAACTCGCTCTTGGACCAGGGTTCAGGATCGGTTTTCAGGTCTTTCGCTCTCTGGTGTGGCCACCTTCTCCAGGAAGGACTTGGGCCCCTGACTCTTTCTTGTTATTCCATTTCTGCTTGGAAAGAAGAAAGAAGGAAGGAAAAGAAGAGACGGGTCCACTAAGCTTTATCATTGTGTGTGCAAATGTGTGTATGTGCATGCACACCTGTGTGAACATAGTTCAGTGAGCTTTAACATTGTGTGTGCAACGTGTGTGTATGTGTGTATACCCGTGTGCACATAGTTCAGTGGCTTTATCATTGTGTGTGCAACATGTGTGTCTGTGCATGCACATCTGTGTGAACATAGTTCAGTGAGCTTTAACATTGTGTGTGCAACGTGTGTGTGCATGTGTGTATACCCGTGTGCACATCACTCAGTGAGCTTTATTATTGTGTGTGCAATGTATATGAGTGTGCATGTGTGTATGCCTGTGTGCACATTTCTCTCTCTACACACTAGCTTTCAGTGGAATAACTCTTCTCTACTGTTTGCTCACCAATATGCCTTGTTTGTTTTATTGCTCTCTAGATTCCTAATTGCCTCTCAACATAAACAAAACAAAGCAACAACAACAACAACAAAACCCCAACTATTTGAAAGTTGCTTGCAGAAACCACACTACCACAGTGAAGAGGTAATCTTTAATTATACATTTTCTTCCACAGGGAATTATCTTTATTAATGATGCAGCTGGAAATTTTGCACTGAAATTGTGGGGTGGGGGGCTTAAGGGTGTTTAACCAGGCAGCTGTCCACACTGATTTCAAAGCAGACTAGGTCGGAAATCATTTGTGTGAAGAAGGTGGCCACACCGAGGATTTGTGTTCACCCTGCTGAAAGTCACCTTCACCGACGCCGGTAATTATGAAAGAGGAATTTCTGGCTGCCCAGGAAGCTTTTAAAGGGGCTTCTTAAAGAGAGGGAGAAGATTTAAATGATTTGGTTGTTTGGTAAGGGGGAAAAGATATACAGCATGAAAAAAAAAACACATCATGGATTCTCAGACAATATTCAGGAAAAAAAATGTTGGGAAATAGTGTTTTGTTGGTATCTTAATATATATGTTAAGGTATTATACGTATATGTTTATTATATACATATATACATGTTTTACTGAAAGCCTGAGCTGGAAATTCGGCGTTGAAGGTAGAAAGTGGAGTCCTTATTCTTTTTAAAAAGCTCGCTGCCATCACTCAAGATGGGCAGCCTCCCCCGTGGAGGTTTAGGTGTTTGTTTATTCATCCTTAAAGGAGGCCAAGAGACGAATCTCTCACTGCTAGAGAGTTGCTACTCTGTTAGGTAAGGTTCATTTTGAACTTTCCACAAGCAAACGGGATGGTGTTGAAGCTACTAACAGGATGTAAGCACCCTTGTGTGCGCAGGGGGTGTGTGGGGATGCAGCAGTGAGGCCCAGCACCCCACAGAGCACCCCACAGAGCACCCCACAGAGCACTCCATGGCCACTGACAGCCTTTGCTTAATTGGCTCTTCTCAGCCAAGAGTGTTTCCTTCAGAGACTCCTTGAAGGCAAAATGAGCTGTTTGCTCATTTCTAGGATTTGAGAAGAGGCCCTTGGTTCCTGGGTTTAAGGGTTGCTCAATCCTCAGCCCAACTCGAGATCTCTCTTCACCCTGACGGATAACACCATTTCGGTGGGTCACGTTCCCACTTGTTATAGAACTGGAAGGAGCAAGACGTTTAAGGCATGCTGTTGTAGCATCCGAATTTTACACTAGAGCAAGAAGTGGTGTCAGTCATTCGTAAACAAAGCACTGCCGTTTCTATACCGAAATGAGTGGGACAGTCTAAGCTTGTCGCCTAGTCACAGCACAGCTGAAGTTCCCTTCGCGGTAGGAAATTGTTCAACCCGTAAGCTACTTTTGATCAAAGCTATTATATGCAGATTACTCATTAGATTTGAGATTGAGTTTGGATTTTCTCGAAAGGTGAATCTACCCTCCATTGGGAGATGGTCTAGAGAAGCAGATTTAAGACTGATCTGAATGTTTATTTTACTGTTAAAATGAGCCCGGAGTGATCTCGAGGGCCACACAGGAGAGGGCTAGTCATCTGGGGAGGTGAGTTCTGACACGGGGATTTTAAAAGTCAGGGATAGGGTTAGTTTGCACAAATTACTTCTGAAATTGATATTACTTGTGAGATTAAAATCTTACCACTTCTCTTCAGCGGGATCTTCCCATATTGATGGAGAGATAGGCCTTTAGCACATCGGGCAACGGCATCTTCTTGTACCCAGGAACACTGAGTATATGTGGTGCCCAGTTCTCTGTGATCTTTCAATACACGGACTCTACATGAATAGAATGGTGCGCTATATTTTCTCCTATGACATGTCATTCTCTCAGTTAGTTCTCTTTTTAATCCCAAAACAAAATGCTTACTTTTGCTATTTTGTGTTCGAAGGTTTTTAAAAGGCTTTGTGTGTTTACTTAACATCTGTGTGTGCGAGAGACAGCATGCATGTGGGGGCAAAGGTTAACTCACAGGGATCAGTTCTCTCCTTCCTTGGTGTTGGTCTTAGGGACCAAGCTCAGGTAGCAGTCTTGACTGCAGTCGCCTTTCCCTGAGAAGCCATCTTGCTAGTTTCTTATTAGTAACGTCTAAATCCATGAGCCAAATCCTTCCTTGCTCTATCAGTTTATCTGTGGTCCGCACTGGCTCACACCACACACTTCAGCCACCTCTGCGAGGGATGTCTGTCCAATATGCTCTTGTATGCCATTATCATCTAAGCCCTTAGGAGGGGCTCTCAGACAGCAGTTGAGGATGTCATTGTCCTTTATCTTCAGATTAACGATGGGTAGCACCAGGAGGTGATTTAAAAAAAAAATTCTATCAGTCACACACACAACAGATGGGAGATGAAGTTCCAGTCACTCATGTCAGACTAACACGATTTTGAAGCACACCAATCCTGATAACGCTAAAGAACAGGAAGAGCACAGTATGCAATCTGATGCGTTTGTGAGTGTATTTCACGAAACGCTGGCTTGCTCCCCTGCTCATCCCCCAAGTAACCTGGCCTAGGGGGAAGCAGGGGCAGAGGGGGCAGAGCCACATATCTTGCCAGGTTGAGTCAGGCCAGTGCAGCTGCTGGCTGGGCACGAACGTGGGCAGGCACCTGTGACTCTCAGAACAGCTGTTTGGTAGAGGGCCAGACAAAGCCCATCATGGGCTGGAGGCAGGAGGCCAGTTGGGTGGCCAGTGCATTCTGGCATAGGCTGAAAGAACACCTGGTTCCACTCTGTGGACCTACCACAGAAGGTCAAAGAATGTTCTCACTGGCAGCAACCTGATGGCCTAAGTTTTCAGGTCCCAGTGGTCCTACTCGGACTGAAATAGAGAAAAACTCACCGTTCTTCCTATGTGAAGCCAACATGGGAATCATTGTGTTCTATGCTCAAGGAGGTCATTGGGGATGTTTGGAAAAGAGGTGGAAGCTGTCGAGCAAGGATGGGCTCCATGACTTACAGCAAGGCTTTCCAGGGACAGTGACTATGCCCTGCAGATGGTTGTGACAGACATTTTTTGTCCTAGACTGGCTCTGACCTCCTTTCCCACAGATGCTAACTACACACTTACAAACCACTTTGGTCCTCAACCATCATTTTGCCATCAGACACTGCTTCTCCTCCCAGAACATGAGCACCCACCGTACCAAGGCTCATCCAACTTGAACCCTGGGGTCCTTCCTACTATTTTCTAAGAATGAGGACCCCACTTGTTCTGGACTCATGAGTCAGCTTTTCTCTGGCCTCTGAGCCTCTTCCCCAATTTCCTGTCCCAGATGTAGACAGCATTCTCCCCACCCCCCGCCAAGGAAGCAGCAATCCTCTCGGAGTCTGTGATAGTGACTATTAGCTGGCTGATGGTGCTGTCTTCTGGGTTCTGCTGTAACCTGTCGAATGAAGGAGCGAATGCTAAGTACCTAGCCTAGGATGTGAGTGGCACAGTTGCTAAGTAAATCTGGGTCTGATGAAGGGGTGACTGATTGCTCCCACTCCTGGGGTGGCTCTAAGCCGGCATTTCCTACTGCTGTGTTTGTTTGGGATTTCAGTGACTCCAACAGCAACTTACTGTGCACACAGTACTGTGAATACATAAGGTTACCCGCTACCCACAATTACCCTCGCTAGGGCACAGGCTGGTGCTCTTCCTCTGTCTGTCTCCCAGCAGCCTTGAGTGAGCAGCTCTTTCCTTCCCAGGCCTTCCCAGCATGTTGCCTTCTCCCCTGGCACAGCCCTGAAACCAATGGAATCAGCCAGTCATGTACTGAAACCATGAGCCAAGAAAAGTCCTTCCTTCTTTTAAGTTGTTTCTTTCAGGTACTTCTACAGCTGACTAGCACTGGAGAGAAGCAATTTAAGATCCGAGAGGATTGGTTTTCACAAGTAATAAGGCCCAGATAATGAACTATCCCTGGTCAGACAAGATGCTCTGTAACCTTGAGGTGACACATAATATTCAGGTTCCTCAGTGTCCAGAGTTAAAGACACCAGGCACTGCAGGGCCGTGTGTCATTTCGATGAAAACAGGACCCTGTGAAGCCATTCCCGTTCCTTATGTAGGTCAAGGCTCTCAACAGGCTAAGGAAGGCATGAACCAAAAGTCAACACCGGTATAATAGTGGCTTCCCTCCCCTGCCAAGCCACAGCCCAGTTTCTGGCCCCAGACACTGCGCTTTGGATGGTGTTGCCGTGGCCTGATCACAGTTGTTTACATCGGTTTCACGGAGCACTAAAACAGTAACCCTTTGAGAAAGAGAAGAGAGGTAAGATCACCTTGCTTTTGAGCTTGAGCTTGAGTCTTGAAATCTGCAGCACAAAGCTACTTTGAGCAGCTGTTCTTTTGAAGCCTGTGCTAGGTTAGCCCATGTGTTCTAATGATGCGAATTAAAATTCCAAGAGCAGATCGTCTGCTACTCTTTACCCAGGGACTCATTCAGTGTCTGTACTGTGGCCGCTTATTTAGAATTGCGACTTCTCCTGGTCTAAGAATTTTCTCTCTCCAAATTAATTTCTTTAATTTATATTATATTATATATGTAAATTATGTCATTTTATTCTATGTGCTTTGGTGTGAAGGGGTCAGACCCTCTGGAACTGGAGTTACAGATATTAGTGAGCGACCATGTGGTGCTGGGAATTGAACCCTGGTCCTCTGGAAGAGTAGCCAGTGCTCTTAACCTCTGAACCATCTCTCCAGCCCTCTTTCTCCTTCTTTTTAAAAGAATTAATTGTATGCCAGCCATTTAAATTTACATTTTTGTGACCCAGGTCAATATAAAACTTTATTCTTAATTTGCTTAGGCAAATACCATGCCTTTTGGCCTAGGGGTTGGACTCGGGCACCATAGGGAGCAGGAGAATCTGCTGGGAGTCAGGGTAGCAGGGTAGCATCTTACAGATATGCATCAGCAGGAAAGAGAGCATCTCACTGGACTCTTGAAAGCAAAGCACAAAAATAGATCTGTTACAGTCCCAGGAGCTTAAGTTAATGTAAGTTTCCTTCTTGGGTGTCCCTTCTCCCAACTAACCCTAGTAGACTCAAGCTTTACAAATGCGGTGAATGGTTAAATGCTTGGTTCCCATCTTCTCTTCATTAGTTGAGTGTTTACAGTGTTATCACATTTGGGGTCTAGGAGAGCCTAGGGGAAACACTCTCCAGCTCATTTGGCTCAGTCTTACTGATTGATTGATGATTGGCCGGTTACTCTGAGACAGGGTCTTGATATACAAAAAGGGCTAGCTTCATGCCTCCACCTTCCAAGTGCTGTGATGATATATACTACCATGCCTGGCCCAGTTAATTTTAATGTTCAATATTACATTTGTATGTATGGAACAGGGGATGGTGGAGTAAAAAACACCATCATGTTAAAAAAAATTCACGTCTTCTTAGTTAACAGATGAGGTTATTATTAAGAAAACATTAAATAGGGTCACATTTTTCTGTATTATCGTCAGCCTAAGGGGAAATGTCTGAAGATGAAAAGGTGTGCCCATTATGTTTCTATGCACCCGATGGACATATCATAGAACAATCCTTCAAGTAGAAGTTCACTGTTCAGTACTCTTTCCACAGTGAAACATCATGTATCTTTAATAACATGAATAATTTATAGGGGAGGAGAGAAAATGTGTAATGGGTGAAAGAAGGTGCGTGGCAGTGGCCATGGGTTCCTATCTAGCTTTAGAATAATGGGCTGGTGGGTGGTTAGCTATTCTGCTAGGGTAGCCCACTGGAAATCTTGAAGCCACTGTGTTTATTAGAGCTAATACATTCAGACAGATGCAATCCCCAAGGGCGTGATAAGACTACTGTAAAAACCTCCATCATGGCGCTGCCTGGGTATGCTTTGACTAGCGACGGTACCTACCGTAAACACCTACATCATGGCGCTGCCTGGGTAAGCTTAAGCTAGGGACCGTAGCCAAAGGTACTAGGCACTTTCTGCTTCAAATGTAACACCAGCTTTTCAAGAAATAGACAGTTTCATCTGCATCATTTTTACAAGCTGAAATTTTATTTTATTATTTACTGAATTATCTATGTTAAAAAAAATCTGTGCCTGGTATGAAATTTCACTCCATCAAGTGTTAAATGACTTTCATTCTCATTCCAAGCAGGGGGATGAGCAAAGGACAGGTGTTAGGGAACATGGCAATAAATTAGAATATAATTTACAAAAGCAAAAAAAGCAACAGTGTACAACATTAATACTGAGTATAAAATAATAAGCAACAACTAATCACAATGATACAAAGGTAATTTTGTTCTGTATTATTAAGGATACCTATAAAACATTCACTCAAATACATAAATTCCTAATGAAATGGACTACTGGGAAACCATACCTGTCTTCAGGGGTTCAATCATTTGGGTACATTTAACGTTCTTTTGGGGGTAGGCCATTATACCAGTGGCAGACACTGCTCCCAGCCATGGGTACTCTTGTACCCTAAGTAGTCAATATAGCTCACAACTTTTGGAGTGCCTGCCAGAGCAGTTCAGCCTCCACTGAGATCCTGCTGTTACCATGGAGAACAGAGACTCGTGCAGCCACCTGGGTGGCTGCAGCAACTTCGGTGTTGTGATGTGTTATGGGATATGCTTTTTGATTTGTTTAACCTGCTCAGATTTAAATCCAGGGTCTAACTGAAAATACTGAGTCCTGATATATTCATGCTTTGTTCCCTTGTGGGAGGCTGTGCTGCCCGTGGAAGCAGCCTGCCCTCAGTGCTGGTACACTTCTGGAGAGAACACGGGCTGATCTCTTCCATTAGCAGCAGCTGAAACAGACGCTGCACAGTATCTGGGGACAGCCCTTGGGATGTTAGCTTCCAAGTGAGGTAAATACAGCTTTTTACAAGTACTGTAAGAAATCTTCTTGAGATAAAAGTGTGAACTAATGTTTATGTTGGTAGCAATCAGATGTGGATAGCAAGCCTATGTCTAAACTGCCTCAGCAATCACCCAGTCTTCCTTACTTTACCAGGGCACATTAGCACCAAGTCAACTGTCCTTTGAAAAGGACCAAGGGGATTCAAGTCTAGGCCAGGCTTCCATGGGCTGCCTTCCTTTAATGGAAGGACTACGCTGACACTTGGGCTGGTCTTCTCAGGGCAGTCAGGTGGAGGTCTTGGCAATACTTTTTGTTTCCTTGAAAGCCTCCTCTGGAAAACTTGGGGATGGTATTGAGAGAGAAGCAGGGAATAATATGTGGCTGGTTACTCTGGAGGGTGGGGTAGTATCCAGCCCAGCTGGACACAGCAAGCCAGAAGCTGAGGAGGCTTTTGGTGACAGCGTTTCTTCTAAAGTCACCACATATGTGACACACTCAAGTGTAACTTCCGAGCACAGTGGTAGATATAAATGAGACATGGTCTTAAGTGAGAATATTCTCTTCGTTACAAAGTAGCCATTTAGTCGGTGTTTTAGATGATGGTCTATGCTTGGGGCACATATGTGCACATACATGAAGGACCAAGGAGGTGTACAAGACACAAAGCACAGCCACCAAAGACCTACCGCAAGCCACAAGTGTTCAAGTACAAAGTGTTAATATAAACAAGTACCCTTAAAAAAATCTAGTTGTAGAGTCTTTTGACGACAAGTTGTGAAGCCTGAAGATGAGAAGACCTAAGCTAGTCAGTTCCGTTCAGTAATATGTGATTTTAGGGTTGCCCAGGAAACCAGGTTTCACATTTAATTGCCATTCAGAACACCCATAAAAATTACTTGGTTGAGTGACTATTAAACTTATACTTTGTGTTCTCTCTGCATGAGCTTTTCTTCTTTGGCTGTTATCCTTCCCTACTTTAAAATGCGCAGAAATAGCACATTTATATGCAAGCAAACTCATCTGTCCCCACACTCAGGCGCACCTGCACACACGCACATATCCACACGTACACACTTGCTCTCTTATAAATAAATGCCCTTCCACCATATCAAAGAAGGGACATCTGGAACCCATTGTATTGTCAGCAAATTGCAAAAGGGCCACTTGACTTTAGCAAGCCAGGCTCTATCTTTTGCATGGCATCATCTCCAGAAGCTTAGCATGCGTGCAACAGTCCAACAGGACAGGAGCTGGTCTGTGGCTGGTGGGGATGTAAACACTAAGGAGTCACGGTGACTCAAACAAAAAGTACGGCATCCTGTGTGATGGCTGCAAAGGGCCTGGTACTTCAGGCTCTGCCATACCCTAGGTCTGGCTGCTGCATGAAATTGAAATGTTTTTCTCTTAAAGTTTTAATGGAAATCTCAGCTTCACTTGCACAATGGCAAGTTGGCCACAGTTTCTTAGCACTGAATTTATAGACTTGCCCAGCTGCAGCGATTGCTGCACGGCTTCAAACCAAGTCCCTCGCTGTTCAGTTTAATAGAGTTTTATACATGGCTCACAGCAGTGTATAGAACAGGGGGTTATTCCTAAGGAAATTAAGTGGGATAAAGAAAAATAACACAAACTTTCATTACTTTTGATTTATAATTTTTTTCTTAAATTACAGTTCAAAGCCCATTTTATAATTTAAATTGTGCTGCTACTGTGGTGAGATAAAGTATCGTAAATATTTTTAAGCTATGACTTAAGAATTCTGAATCTCTCCTACTTCCACCGTTGACCAAGTCATAATAACTACATTTAAACAGTCTTAAATACAAATGGATTCAGTGTCATTGCTAAGTCCATAATAAAAATTATCTTAATGGTCCAAGGAGGTAAACAGGCTATTAGATTTACTCGAAAGAACACAAACGTTCCACAGTAAGCGAGTCTCCCTGTGTTGTTTGGATCTCTCAGATCTGGCATTCCCTCCTAATAGCGTGTCCAGCACTTTGGATCAATAAATCCCACTTCACAGAAGTAAAAATAATATTGAAATCCTGTCAGCTGGTGCTGACCAGTGGTTACATCTTCCACAGGGTAATGCTTCGTGAGGACATCAGTCCTTATCCTCTGGGCGGCTCTCTCTGATGGGCGCATTTCCACGTTGAGATGACAGGACTCGCTGGCTTCCGTGGGTCAGTGTCCTTGGCAGGTCTTACAACACATCTGTCTGAAGTATGCTCGGCTACAGAATTTGAACTTCAGCACCAGTGGGCAATAAGCCACTTTGTTCACATCTTTGCACTCTAACAGATAGAGGCAGAAAGTGGAAAACAATTAGAGTCACATAAACAAGCTGATACGCCTGCCCTGTTAGCAGGGATCTCTTTGGCCAATCCCCCTTCACTTGTATGTCCATGTGATTTTTTTTATCTTGTTTCTGTTTTTAAGCACACTGTCTGGAACAGCATACCAAAAACATTCTTTTGATATATTTTAACACAATTAAAAAATGCAAGGCTTTTCTTCCAGACTTTTATAAGTGTGGTACATGCCCACTGTGTCTTGAAAGAATTACTGTTTGTTGGGATGAGTGATCACTTTAGACATCTTGGAAACATGAGTCATTTTTCTTACAGTGCTTTTATTGCTCCTTTCTCAAGGTTTTTATTCAACATGTAAGGTTATCCAAAATCAAACATGAGTTGCATTATCTGATACCAGAGTCCACATGTCTCACAAGAATCCCGGCATGAAAAGGACTGCTGGCAGTGGCCGAGCTTCGGTAACTCCACTAGACAAAAAGGAAAGCTGGGAGGGGTTGGCCCCAAAGGGCAGCAGTCTGTGGGCTACGGAAACATGTAGGAATGGCTTTTCTTAATTTGGAAGTGAGACATGGCCTTCCTTGCTCCTGTGTGTGTTTTCTCCTCGGTACCGGAGCTACCACAGTTGCAGTCTGGAATCCCTGAACCAGAGGGAATGAATGACTCTTTTCCGCGCCCCTCGGGGCTGGTCGCAGCAGTGGACTGGTCGCAGGGCCTCCATGACTGGGAGTCACACCTTTCTCTTCCATCAGTCCACCACCCTGCTGCAAAAACCGACCCCTCTCTAGCATTATGGTCATTTTATTGGGGGATTTAAAAATCTCTGTCAACACAGTATTTCTCATTTCTCCACCTGATTTTACGGCAGCAGCTTGGGAAACCACTTAAGGCAAGTTAGACTCATGAAGGCCTGAGTACAGTCCAACGTAACAATAACTTTTGTTGTTTGTTTCTTTTGTCTTGGTTTCAGAAATCTGCCCAAATTGCAAAGATCTATTGTATGTGATAAGAATGGAGAACTGAGTATAAAATAAGGGGAGCACTCCCAGCTCCTCTTAAAGAGGGAGGTGTTGTCTCATGCTCTCAGTTTAAAGGCTCTTTCAGCAAGTCTTACAATTTGAAACAGGAGCCCTGAAATCTTCTAAAACTATAAACTCTGCCCCTGTCTAGCTCCCCTACTCAAGAGTAAATACAAAAGAGAACAATATTTAAATATTTGATCAGAAAATTTTATATTCAAAATCTCAGTAAATTAAATTTGGGTTGAAATGGTATGGAGGGGCATTAAAACGTCTTTAAACTTTACACTAAAAAGAAAACCAGATTATAGACTCTTTGACACATCTGCTTTGTAGCATGGAGACAAACAGGGCAGGAGACAGAATTTCTGCTACTGTTACTGGCAGTTGCTAGGGTCTTTCTGCCTGATTTTGGAAAGGAAGTGAAAGATTACCTGCTAAACTCAATGAAGACACAGTATTTTGATTACTACTCAGAAATATTGTCCCAAACACGCAAATCAGCTTGGAGACCCAACAGAGAGCAGTATTCTTTGGGCTACAACTTTGTTGGAAGAATTACCACTCCATTTTTGGAAGAGTTGCTAGACTGGGAAAACTGTGAGTTGAGCAAAGTATGAGTAAATTCACAGATGCTTTAACCCTTAGATTTAGACTCTATGAACTGATTTAAAATCATAATGAATAAAATTGGATATTTGTAAATTCTTCTGTCTTTACCTAACTAAAAAATAAACAGTAGAAGATTTTTCCATTGGTGGGTGCTCGACTTTGGACCTTCTTCTGTAAGCTGAGGCCTTGCATTGTACCCAGTCAGCAGGGGGTGGGAGTGTGGGTGGGTGCTAGTCCAGGGTGCCTGTTCCTCTGAACTTCCTAATACCCTTGCTAAGTTAGTTCTCAGCTAACTTGCTTGGGAGTGGAAACTCATCGGGCCCTAGAAGCAGGATCAAGGTTGGCAAGGCAGTTGCTGATTCTGAGTGAGCACACAGTGAGAGGAGGGGCTGAGCACTTGTTCTGCCACTTTCAACATCCACGTGGCCTTTGTTACATACCTCAGCGCTATAGCTCAGAAATGAAGATCAGGACAAGCCTTGCTCCGTTGGCAAGGTATGTGTAAAGCAATGCATACAATGGAAAACACTGGCCAAGGCATCCAGCCCAGCGAGCACACAGTTTGTCCCCTCTCACTAGCCTCTGACAGCAGCCATCATCCATCATTTCTCTGAGATCTGTCAGGTGAGGACCGGCTGCCAGAAAAGGCTACATATTTATGCAGAAGGCAAATTAACAGAAAGCTATTAAACAGAGCAGGCAGACCATGATGGGGCCAGCAGCCAAGCGCCAGGACAGGCCTGGGCAAGTGATGAGGATGGTGGCCTAGACTCGGATGGCAGACCTTGATGAGGTACCTAGGCAATGCAGGACATTGTCGCTGTGTGGAACCCCTAAGCATGGCCAGGTGGAAGGATCCAGTTCCTACTCTTTGGTTTTGTCTTCTAGGAACTGATGTGGCTAGAAAAATCAGTTCATTGCACATTTGGATTGATACAAGTGTGATCACCAAAGCTCAGCCACAACTAGGCTTTTTATTTGCTCAGTCTTTTAATGCCACAAAAGCTTAATTTAGTGACAGCGTTAAAAAGTGTAATTTATCAAGCACTTCCTTTATGTCAGGCAGAACTTCAGGCAGCATTATACTTTTATATTTACTGCTTTCCAGTACTTGAAATGTCAGCTTTACATAGACAGCAAAGATTAAGCTCAAAAGGGTTTTGGAACCCACACTGGGTCATGGAGCTAGTCCCTAGGAAGGCTATAAAGACTGGGGTCAAACCTCAGGTTTGTCTGACTGTGAAGCCACTCTTGTTGTGGTGGCTTCTTGGAATTTAAATGACAATGCGTCTGCCTACAGAAGTCTCCACCCCAGCTGACACAGTGGCAGGCCAGTCTGGAAATGACCACATTCAGGTCCTCTTAACATTTGAGAGTTTGACCTACTTTCTTAGAGAAGGAGTAAATGTTTGGGAGAAAAGGAGACCATTTGTAGGCCATTGCACTCACAGTAGACTGAATTGTTCCTCTAACTTTTTCTCATCATACTTACATGAGCAAATGAGAGATATATGAAGTTTTAAAGCCTCACTGTAATAGAAAGCCGAACAGACTCTCCAAAATCTCTACGCCAGGACTAAAGGTACTGGCGATTTTTACTTGAGCACTGCTGTTCTCATTTGGCAAGAGAAGACTGTCTTGCCCTGACATATTCCTGATGTATTTGAGAGTTCTTAGTTATAAAACTTACCCCTTTACTAGTCTGCCTCATTCTCAAAATATGTTAAAATTATGAAGCAGTTTCTTGTCATCTAATCTTGAGCTAATATATCATAAGCTAATTATCATAGTTTAAAACAATTTTCATTGTGTGTTCAGTGTGCATGGTACTGAGCTGCATAAGAACATCTTCACACAAGTATATACCGTGCACTAAACATGAACCCTCTCTATCTCCCTCCATTTTACTACCCCTCCCATTAGTTGCCTTTGTTTTCCTAGAAATTTTTCCTTCTATTTTTATGTCATATAAATTATTTTATGTACCTATTTGAAATTTGCAAATTACAAGTGAGAAAAACATACGATATTTGTCTTTCTGAGATTGGTTTAATTCACTTAATGTGATTATTTCCAGTTGCATCCATTTTCCTCCACATGAAATAAATTTATTTTTCTTTATATATTTAAGAAGTCTACTTTTTCTCTATTCCTTTGCTGTGGGACAGCTAGGGTGGTTCCATCACTTAGCTATTGTGAGCTTGCAATACCATGGATGTACAAACAAGTCTTGCTGTGATATGCTGGCTTGGAGCCCAGGAGTGGCATGATTATACCACAGCAAGGCAGACTTTTTTGAAAAATAAACAAACAAACAAAATCACATTTTCCCACCACTGATGTAAAAAAATCACAACAGGAATGTTTATTAATTTCTGGATGATCTTCAGTTAGCACTTAAAAGGTTCGCTGTATCGTGTAGTTCAAAATGTGCAAATAAATGATCTAGGGAAAATATTAAATGGCTTCTTTGGGTTTAGGGGAGGCCATAATATCTCCTGTATTTGGTCTTTACTATCATAGTTCTCCACTACAGGCAGATGGGCTAGCAGGGCTACTCTTCTGTTGCCTTTACACAGTAGAAGCAGAGGCAGAAGATGAGGGTTTAAAATGAGGGAGTCTGATTCTGTCTCCTTTATCATCGTGTACCAGCCAAGTGTGCTCTTGGAGGAAAACCTTCTTTCTATTGATTTCTGCCCAGGACACTGGAAGAGTAAGAGGTCTTCACTGTGTGAATAGTAGGAAACATTTGTCTCCTCTCTTTACACCTTACCCCAGTCTTGAAGAAATACTGCCATGAAGTATTTACAGTAAGAATAACTCATTCAAGCCGGGTGGTGGTGGCTCACGTCTTTAATCCTAGCACTTGGGAGGCAGAGGCAGGCGGATCTCTGTGAGTTCGAGACCAGCCTGGTCTATAACAGCTAGTTCCAGGACAGGCTCCAAAACCACAGAGAAACCCTGTCTCGAAAAACTAAAAAAAAAAAAAAAAAAAAAAAAAAAAAAAAAGAATAACTCATTCATTGCTCCCAAACTCTTTTTATATAAACTAGATCTACTATTAGAATTCTAAGTAACCTGCTACACACTCTGGAAATATAGACGTTAGTAGATTTGAATAACAAAATTAGATAACCAACTTCAAAGAAAATCTATGAATGTACTTATCATTGGGGTGCAATGAGTTTCTCCTGGGTATTTTACATTAATCTTTCAAAACACTGACCCAGAAGGTCTGCTTTCAAAATTAAACAGAGACTATGGGTTTAGGACGCATCTGGATTCAGATTCATTATGATTGTAAAGCCTGACTGGTTCAAGTAACATAAGACCAGCTTCTCAGACAACAATGCACGGGTACTAAGTTCATCAAACATGGCAGAACTTGCCTACTTGTATCACAGGGATGAGCTAGAATACCCAGTGAAAGAAGTTTCCATAAGCAAGTTGGAGTGCTCAGCATGTACACAGTAAGGCAGAATGAACAAAGACAGACTGCGGCCCCTCCATACTGTAAGCTCCTTGTGAGATTCAGATGAGTACAGCAAATGAACTATAAGTTGAACATCCGAGGCTTATCTTTTGGATTAAAAATATGATCAGCAACTTATCTGTGGAAATGGAGAGCCCAGCAAGAAATGAGAGAGCCAAGGGGTGAACACACACGTGGCGCCGGAGCTGGTGTTGGTGTACTTTTCAGATAAGACTATACTAGAGCCTTTGGCTTTGGGTACATTAAGGCTGCAAGGGTTGAACTAACAAGCTCCTGAAGCAAAGCGACATCAGCCATCGCAGGTCACTCTGACTTCACATTAACACAGACTATTGCTTTTTATCCTCCTCCTGCCTCAGTCTTATCTCTGAACATCATCCACATTCAGCCTCAAGATGGTGTAATCCCAACTTAAATCCAAGTTCCCTCTAAAGTCAACAGGCAGGAGTATGAATTAATGCTAAATGGACTTGGAGCTCCTTGAAGTGATGAAGGAGAAAATCTATCTTGGCCTTCTCCATCTCCTTTAAATTGAAGTCTTCAAATGATTTTTCTTGTTCTCACTGATTTTCATTACATTAAATTCCATGTTAAGGACTAAATTCTGTAGCAACCTGTCACAGATTTTGTTATGAGATTTATGGAGGTGGCCAGACTTTCTCAGAGAAGTGTGTCTGGGGGAAACCGAGACCCAGCAAAGCCACCACGTGTCATCTCAAGCTGGCAGAGCAATGTTTACTACCCACAGCTTTTCTGGGTTAATTACTAGCTCATGGTACACCGTGAGTCATTATCTGTCAGTAACAAACACTAGACGACAGAGCACTGTGTGCTACTGAGAAGCCGAAAAGATGCCCCATATAAACTCTGAAGAAACTGGAACCTGCAGGAACAATGAGTAGAATGGTATTTGGAGATAGGATTTCAGGTGAGCTCGAATGGGCTGGACCCAGCTGCCAGCTGCACTTGAAAAGCTCTGTAGTTTAAGCAGTGGTACCCAGCCTGTCTATAATTCACTCTTGGCAGCAGTGTGGTGTTACCCTCACAGTGGCAGCCTGTCAAGCCTGTCAGGATCCTGCCTGTGAAGTTTTAACCTTTCACTGAAGGCTTTCAGAAAGAAAAGAACGAAAGCAGATGTTGACCACAGTAACTGCACTGCTCCTTCCCTTCTCCTATTTCCTTTCACTATTTTAATTTCTTGATGCCCTGCTTCTGATTCGTTCTCTTATTATCTTTGACTGGCTTAAACTTCCCTCCACTTTTTCATCTCTGTATGTTTATTTATTCTTTATCTAACTCACATTCCATCGTGACTGTACATACTTGCCTCAGCCAGGAATACCCCACACCCCAGCATCTCCTCGGGAAACTGTTAGAGCCTCCAATGCCTAGCTCCAGTTCACTGTGCCAGCTGCACTTCTGTTCATTACACTCCCCTGGGCACCTGAGGAGCTTCTTTATATTTCTGCTAAAACACTGCTCACCATGTTAGTCTTCATGTCACCGTCCCTACCAAGCTATGCTCTCTTTGTGGGCAGAACTTTGTAGTATCCCTTCCATAGTCTCAGTGTCAGGCAAAGTAAATGGACTGATGGCAGGATGAATAGAGTAGGCTCTTTAAAAACACTGTCTGTAGTTATGTACTGTCTGCTGAGCTGACCAGGCTCCAGTGGAGAGTTCCAAACCCATGGTCACACATATGGTCCTGATTATCTCAGTGGGCCACAAAACCAAAACAAATAGACATGAGTGTGAGGGAGATTTGTGGGGGAGGAGAGAAAGCAGGGTCAGTAGGGAGATGGTGGTGAGAGTAATCAGCATGCAAGGTGCATGGATGTAAAATTTTACAAACAAAAACCCCCCAAAACCTTATCACCTCGAAGGATGGATTATATCTAAAATAAAGCAAGTTTACTAGGCTATTAATGTAATAGTTTACTCTACTCTATATGGTGGTGTTCAATGAAAATTTTTTTCAACTTTGTTGCATACTTGAAATTTTATTAATTTCATAATTAAATATTGAGTAGGTGAGCAACTATTAACTAAACCTTGGTAGTTAAAACAATTCTCAAGGTTTTAACTACAGACCATTTTATCCAAAATAAGGGCTATGTTTTAGATCCCAAGAGATCTCCCATAACTACTAAATTATCTTCCAGTAGCTTCTCAGTGGGAGTCAAGGGAGCTGACTCTCCTGATAAGTACAGTCCTTTCTACTCTCCTTTATTAACTAGAAACTGGTCCTTCTGATTTTTATATGATGCACATTTTACCTCTCTGACTTGACCCCCAAACCAAGTCATTATGTTTATATAAAAACCCTCTCTTGACATCCATGGCATCTGCCCATCCCTTCTCTGTGAGTGAATATGATGGTTTGAAAGAAAATGGCCCCCAAAGGATGTAGCGCTACTAGGAGGTGTGGTCTTGTTGGAGGAAATGTGAGGGTGGGCTTTGAGGTCTCTTTTGCTCAAGCTATGCCCAGTGTCACAGGTCACTTCCTGTTGTTTGCAGATCAAGATGAAGAATCTCAGCTCCTTCTCTAGCACCATGTATGCCTAAATGCTGTCAAGTCCCACCATGATGATAATGGTCTAAACCTCTGCAACTGTAGGCCACCCCAATTAAATGGTTTTTTTTTAAGAGCTGCCATGATCATGGTGTCTCTTCACAGCAATAGAAACAATAACTAAGACATAACATAAGTGACAACTTAAGATTTGGGTCAAATACTGCCTTCCCTTTTATGATACATTACACTTGGCTCACAGATAGCTTAGTCTATGCAGGCTGCCTTGACCCCAAAGGTTGAAGGCACTGATCTTCATTTCAGCCTCCCTTAGACTTCATAAACTGCTTCACATAGCACATTCTACCTTTCTTTTTTAAATTAAAATAATAGTTGGAAGTGGAGGCATACTCCTCCAATCTCAGTTTGAAAGATTGTGGCAGAAAGATCATGAATACCAGGTGAGCAGGGGCTGAAAAAAGATAGTATGTAAATATAGTGTAAATTGACATGCTTCAAGGCTCTGTCAAACCTGGGTTCAACCCTGCCTTCTGTGAGTTCTACTTCCTAGGCTTGAAGTTTGAGCAAATTACCATCTTCCTTTGTGCCTCCATGCCTCAGTCCTCATCAGCAATAAATTTGATTCAGAAGATTATTGCAAAGATTGTATAATATTATGTGATACAGAAAGACTGTTTACGTATGTGACACAATAGAATGGGGTCAGACATGCAGAGTGGTTTCATGGATTAGTCTCACCATCTCTCCCACTCAGCCTCTCATCTCCAAATCTAAAGAAAAGCAGATCTCTTAAAACCAAGATATGGGTGCCACAGCCTAACAGAAGAGAGGTTTTTTTTTCTTAATTAAGATCCCTTAAAAGACATCTATTTTAAGAAAACTGCTTCTGTTTACTATTCATTTTGAATTCTTTTCAAGAAAAGGAAATTTCCAGGATGTACCTTATTATATATAACAACAACAAAAATAGATGGCATTAGAGCTAGAGTTTACACAGTAGAATTATGATTTTAAATTAATGTGAGATACAGCTATACCTTTATAAAAAGGTAACCCACATTATACCAAACACACCGTGTGGAGCCTTAGATAAACAATCAGGTCTTTGCCAAAGTTGCAAGGACTCTGTAACCCAGATGATCATTCCCCTCAGAACTGAATCTCAAGGGAAAGTAGAACATCCTCAGACTGCGTAGAGCTGACCAAAAGGAACGGGTATCCTTTGGAGAGGTTTATAAGTGTTTCATTTTCATTAAAATTATCAACAAATTATAAGACTTTATATTTTTTTAAAAGTAGAGCATATAGCTGGGTTTCTTTAAATAATTTAAATCCATGGCTTCAGATGCTACAGGTAAGCTTGTACATATATTTTATATGAGAAGGAAGCCTGAAATTCTGATTGTACCGTATTTATATTCATATTCTGGATAACTTCTGGAATCTCAAACAGAGAACCATTCAAGACATTTTGAATGATGCCTTCATGGATAAAGTACTTCAAATTAAATGAAAGATAAAAATTCAAGATTTTTGCAAGCATGTGCTATTAATAGAGGGATTTCTTAGTGTATAAGAAAAAAACCAAACCAGGCAGTACTGGTACACACCTTTAACCTCAGCACTCATGAGGCAGAGGCTGGTGGGAACTTTGTGAATTTGAGGCCAGCCTGGTTTGTGGAATGAGTTCCAGGACAACCTGAACTAAAATGAAAAACCCTGCCTTGAAAAAGAAAGAAAGAAAGAAAGAAAGAAAGAAAGAAAGAAAGAAAGAAAGAAAGAAAGAAAGAGAAATTTCAAAGTGTAAAGACCATTGTCCTCCTTTATTAACATTCATATATTTTTTCACTTCTCTAAAGTGAGAAACTATAGTTTCAAATATATGCTTTCATTATATGTATCATAAAAACTAACACTGTTTATTTTATTTTATTTTTTTATTTTGAGAAGGGTCCTTCTATAGAGCCCTGGCTGTCTTAGAACTCACTGTGTAGACCAATCTGGCTTTGAACTCACAGAGATCCGTCTGCCTCTGCCTCCTGAGTGCTGGGACTAAAGGTGTGCGCCATCATGTCTAGTTTGCAAGAATTAACTCTTGATAGTAGCATTCCAAGTCATTTCCAAAGAGAAACAAAAGTTTTCCATTTTTACTTGTTCATTTTTTTGTGTTTTTTGTTTGCTTGGTTTTGTTCATTTTGTTTTGTTTTGTTGGCTTTTGAAGACAGAGTCTCACTCTGTACCTTAAGGTGGCCTGAACTCACTATGTAACCCATACTGACCTTGAACTTGTGGCAATTCATATGTGTCAGCCTGTCAGAAGGTCAACCAGAACACTAAGTTAGATATGACCATAGAGATATCCATACTGCCATCTCATTTTATAGACAAGAAAAATTTCACTCCAGATGTTGAGTGACTTAGTGTTAAACACATAGTGGAAGAATCAGGATAGAACAGGCATCCCGATTATAGGAAGAATCAAGATAGAACAGGCATCCCGATTATAGGAAGAATCAGGATAGAACAGGCGTCCTGATTATAGAAAGAATCAGGATAGAACAGGCATCCCGATTATAGGAAGAATCAGGATAGAACAGGCGTCCTGATTATAGGAAGAATCAGGATAGAACAGGCATCCCGATTATAGGAAGAATCAAGATAGAACAGGCATCCCGATTATAGGAAGAATCAGGATAGAACAGGCGTCCTGATTATAGAAAGAATCAGGATAGAACAGGCGTCCCGATTATAGGAAGAATCAGGATAGAACAGGCGTCCTGATTATAGGAAGAATCAGGATAGAACAGGCATCCTGATTATAGGAAGAATCAGGATAGAACAGGCATCCTGATTATAGGAAGAATCAGGATAGAACAGGCATCCCGATTGTAGGAAGGCACACACAGCAGCTTTCATAAATGCTTGGAACAAGCACACTGGCCTTGTGAGACCCTTTAAATATTGGGCACAGCAGAGGTGAGTCAGAGACTCCAGGCCTGCCCAAGGGGCACTCACCTTCAGTACTGGAGATAGGGGTGCTGTCACATTTGCTCTCACACTGCTGCATGGACGGAGGCCGCGCAGTCTCTGGACAGTCAACAGATGCCTGTCCAGTGTAGGAGAGACACTGGACAGATCGCATCTGCTGCCCAAGGCCACACTGAGCAGAGCACTACATTCAAAGACACAGAAAAACAAAGTATTGATTTTTCACAATGTTAATATGATAGAAAGATATTATTTTAATAACTTCACATATTAACCTTTAAAGTCCACATGCAATTGTTATTGAGAAGTATATCACTTGTTTGCTTTTCTATGGAATTGATTTCAAAACTCAATGATTGCATTATTACCCTAGAAAACTGAAGCAGTCTAGTTCTCAGAAGACAACGAATGGTAATTTCTTGGGCTATCATAACTATTCAAAACAATGTTGGCGGAATTAAGAAGGGAGTAAAGAGAAAATCCTACAGAGAAAGTAAAATACTCAGCAATCATCAGGCCAGTGCTGACTTTGGATTGTTGTTATTATAGATGCTCAGATATAGCTTTGAAGGCCTGATTGGCACTCTGAATCTAATCAAATGCTACAGCAGTGTGACTGGGTCAGTCAGTAAGAATCTGACGGCTTTACAGGGTGGCCCAGTGAGCAAAGCTCTTATGCCACAAACCTGATGACCAGATTCTATTCCTGGAATATAAAGGTGGAAGAAGACAATCAACTTCAGAAAGTTGTCCTGTGGCCTCTACACACTCACTGTGTCACATGTGTGCGCATACACACACACCACACATACACATAATGTACAAATAATATAAATAAAAAATTTAAAAGGAGCTTGTATAAGTACCTTGAATTTCCTCAGGAATTATGAGCCACATACACTTTAGAAATAATCTGTGTTAGTCAGTTAACATACTTCCCTCTTTCAGCCACATGAAGGAAACAACTACCT
Organism: Microtus pennsylvanicus; assembly: GCF_037038515.1. Classification (NCBI taxonomy): domain Eukaryota; kingdom Metazoa; phylum Chordata; class Mammalia; order Rodentia; family Cricetidae; genus Microtus; species Microtus pennsylvanicus. The sequence goes on from NC_134584.1 coordinate 46,366,412, forward strand.
GGTTTAAAATACACTCATGATATCATGTCTATATAGACTCTTCAATAGAATAATATCAATTATGTATCACTAAATTATCAGTGAAACATTTCGTTAATAATGCAATAATGTTAGCAATGGAATACTTAAAGTTATTAGGCATATTCAAATTGAGAATTTGTAAGCTAAACTAAGTGCTTCTGTAGAGATGTACTTTGGTTATTTCTTACTTCTTCCTACAGGCCTGGGCACAGAGCAAAGTGTTTCTATATACTGTATGGATACTGAACATCTTACAGGCAGTATAGGCATTGCTGGGCTCCATAAGAACTGGCTACCTAGAAATCCATTTGTTTCCTTTGTGTGTGTGGCATATGTGTGTTGTGAGACGTATGTGTGTATGTACATGTATGCGTATGTGCATGTGGAGACCAGAAGCTGATGCTGGAAATCTTCCTCAGTAGCTCTCTACCTTATTTTATGAAACACTATCTCTCATTGAGCCTAGAGCTCACGGGTTCAGCTAGACTTGGTCAGCAAGTGCCAAGGATCCTCTGTACCACTTCTCCCAGTGTTGAGGTCACACACACATTCCACCACATCTGGCTTTTTTTACACAGGTGTGTTGAGGGGTTAGATGTTGGGTTCTCATGCACACACTGCAAGCACTTTACATACTGGGCCACTGCCCTAGGCCCTCGCCAATTACTTTCTGTGATATTATTATTATTATTATTATTATTATAGAGAGTCACAATATGTAGTACAGGCTGGCCTGATCTCAAGAGCCCCCACCTTGATTATAGATATGAGTGATCACTCAGCTGAGTATTATTTTCTTAATGTGACTTAATAGATTTCTTCTTTGACATTTAGAAGAAAAGCATTTAACTTCCCTCTTACATGAAAAATACCAATTTGGAATTATCTTGTTTATGAGTAGAAAAGTTAAGATATTGGTATTAACTGATTTATTATTGAATTAGTTAAGAACTAGGATTGGAATGACGTAGTTGTTTACACTTTTGCTTATTGAGTCTGGTTACTTTGAACTTGATATGGTAGGATCCAAAGAACAAGTAAATTTGGGCTATTTGGGGCTTGGATGGTAGTGCATGTCTGTTATCCCTGTTAGCAGTTGAGGCATGAGGATTGTTAGTTTGAAGCCAGTATGGCCTATACAAGAGTTTTGGCCCTGTCTCAAAAAGCCCAGATGATAACAATAACAATAATAATAATAGCAATAGAGCGGAATGTTTCCAGGTGTGGAGAAATGTGGCTAAGGGGTATGTATCCACAGCTGGTCTCAAGGGCTTGCATAGTTCCACAGGGAAATCTCCATGAATTTCCTCACTCCTGTCTGGAACCCTCACAAGGATCAGATCAGAAAGCTTAGGTTAGTGTCTCAAAAGACCCCACAGTCTGGTTGCCATACCTGGCCCCAGTCTCCTGTCACCCAGCGGGGAGGAGGACAGCGGCCCAGACTGCAGCGAATGCGAGCAGGAGGCTTATTCTCCTCTGGACATTGTGCAGCTGGGAATGTCTTAGAAAGGTCACTGCTCTTGCACAGAACAATCCGATGCTTGAATCCTGGACCACATTTTGGAGTACACTGGAAATAAAAACAAATATTGAATAACAACAGATTAAATACAGGAAAATGTGAAGAGACTATTGAAGTAAATGTGCATATGTATACAATACACATTATAAGAAAAAGCTCTCACTATGAAGCTCCTTCAACAGTTTAAGGGGAAGTACTTTAATCTTTTCCCCAAGGTCTTTAAGAGCTAAATTCAATGTTTGCTTTTCTTGGCTAACATTTTCTTCTTTTATTAGGGATAGGCTTATTCCTCCATTCTTCCCCAGCCTTGGCCTCCTTCAGCTGTGATAAGAGTCTGCTGAGTTTGGAATGTGGAAGCCTACTTGCTGGGTGTAGTCTTTGAAAGGGAACTTTCATGTTATTAGTAGACCACAAGAACGTGTCTTTGCAGAGCAAGCTGGTGGTGGAGTAGATCAACTATTTCCACTGTGTGGTAGTCAAGGACACATGGCTGCAGCACAGGGTTATCGCACAAATAATCTGGACTTCTCCCTGTCCTTAAGTCACAAACTTAAGAATAGGATGTCTATTCTTCATACTGAGAAAACAACACTTCTTACTAGGTCACAAATCCTTTCCTTTTCCTGTCTCTAGATGCTTCTTTAAGTCACCTACTCACTGCAGTGGCTGACTGAAGTTCTATGGATATTTTCTGGACCCTTCCTCCAAATACTCTTCTTCCTCTTAGTCAATTGAGGACTTAAACACATGTGTGAGCTGTGATTCATATCTTTCATCCAAATATATTTCCCAAGATGCTATAGCAATAGTTCTTAACCTGTGGGTCACAACCCCTTTGACAAACCTCTATCTCCAAAAATATTTACACTACGTTCCACAAAAGTAGTAAAATTACAGTCATGAAGTAGTGGTGAAATAATCTTATGGTTCGAGGTCACAAGGAAGCAACATTAGGAAAGTTGAGAACCATTGTTCTATAGAGTGGGATCAAAGTTGGGGGTCATGAAAGAAAATGAGCGAGAGTATCCAAGGTAAAAGGCCTGTATTCTTATTTAGGAGACATACATGAGAACACAAGGCTAATGTTACATATTATGAGAGTGGGCATAAAATAATTCTTGTGTGCTTTATCATCATTGTCTTTTGACTTGTTTTATTAGGTGTAGTCTTTGAGTCTGGTATACTGGCACAGAGAAGGAGAAAAATATTGAAGCTCTTCTTAGATGAAAAAAATCATGGATTCTACATAGTCTCTTTATAACAATGAATCCGTAGTGAATGCATTTCCTCCAGCTTAGAAAAAGACTCATCAAGATGTATTTTCAAGGACAACATGTACTTCTTCTGAGGTCCCTTCAGAGGAGGAAAGGGTTAGGAGTTAAAATCAAGAGTCAAAAACCTTGATCTCTTACTCGCTTTCCCAGTCAACTGCTGCCTCACTCTTCCCAAATGGTCCGTCTGGTCTCATTGATCCAGCTCTTTCCACCTTTGTGGTTTGTCTCCATCTCCACCACCATGATTACACTTCATGCAAACATCATTTATACCTTACTACTTCCTAGTACTTCTGCTTCCTGTCTTTACCTCACAACAATACTTTATATGTACTGCAGAGGAAAGGCATCTCATGAGGGTCCCTGAGGATTAAAGGGAACTACTGCACATTTCTGCACACACTTATTCCATTTGATCTTAGTCAAAAGCTGAGAAGTGTTCACACATTCTTATTCAATGACTTCATTGGGTCTCAGCCCTGCAGAGCTAGCCACAAATACTCCATGTTTATAGCCTGACTGTCAACTCTGGTCTTTAAATATTGTCCTACTTAGGCATGATAATAAAATGAAATAAAACAAATCACTTCTAAGAAAATACTAAAGGCAGGGGGATACCACTTAGAACCAGGTCACTTAGAGTGTAACTGCCCAGCAATCCTTCTGATCATGCAGAGGAGCGAGCAGAAGGAGCAGGAGAGTTTTCAAGGGTGTGTCAAAAGAAAACAGGATACATTTTTTGAAAAGGTTGGCTTAAAAAGAGATCGGATGTTGTCTGCTCTCTCCAGAGCCACCTAATCACACATGAGAGTGCTGATCCTCCGAGGACCAGGGCTTGAGCTTTACTCTTCAGCTGCTCGCACACTGGCTTTTTGGTGCTGTTTATCCTTCTTCCATTAACCCATTTAGGGGAGACCTAGGCTTCCAGGTAAGTAAGGAAAGGAAAGCCTACCTTTGCTAGATAAGCAGGAATGCAGACAATAGCCATTTCCTCCCTCTTGACTGAAACATAATTGCAATAAAGATGGTTGTTCAACTAGACAATAATGTCCACACTTCTTAAATTATGCTCTGCCCCTAATAGTTTTCCTAGGTCATCTGGGGAGAAATAATAGTGGCTACTAAATGCTTCCTCTAAAGTGCTAGTCCCAACATGTGCACCCTACTTCCCAGCACTTCTTTCCCCTAAGCCTTTGACTCGGTTATCGTAAACAAGACGTCAGAAACATGACTAACGTGTCCTCAGCCTGCATATCTGTGCAGGCAGACTCCAGGGATGTCTCTGAGTTTCTGAGAATATCACTTCAAAGATCAACTAGATAGAATAAAAATTCCAAAGAAGTTTAAGTATAATCGGTGTGAAGTTAAATACAGAAGGAACCTTATATTTTACTGATTTCAAACATCATTTGAAAGTTTCCTTCTTAGAGAACTTGCCTAGCATGTTGGGATTCATCCTTAAGTACTGACAAGAAATAACAAATACCTACTGTGTGTTTACAATATGGATTATTAATGAGTGTTTTGTGTTTATGTCCCGTTAAATCTGATTTTTTTTTTTTATCCATTGTGCTGATTTTTCCCAATAGTCTAGAGAATTGGTTTTCAAGTGATGTGTTTATCTATGGCTGGGTCATGATGGAGAACGAGGTTGTAAGTAGATTTTTTTTGATAAAACAAACAGAATACAATAAAAATCATGAAAAACCAAATAGTTTCCTTCTAAGAGCTGTGCATTTCATAATAGTTTGTGGTGTAAATGTTTATCTTTTTTGTTTGAGAAAAAGGTGTCATTATGTAGTCGAAGCTGTCCCAAAACTCATGATCAACCTGTCTTAAGCTCACAACCACCAACATAGCCAATTTAAAATGTATTTCTTACAGTGTGTATTTTATTAGGTTGGTAAAAAATTATCTCTTAGAAAGAGCTCAAATAAAATCTGACATAAATCATTACCAAATAAAGCTGATTTTTACAATACTTTCTCTTTAAGAATGATAAAATAAAAACGTTAGGCATCTAAAAAAAAAAGAAAGTTTCCTTCTTCAAGGTGACTGTATTTGGTTATTTTGTCTGAAAACAAAGCTGCGATGGCAATGTGAAATGAACCTATATTACCTATTGGCAGACGTTTCTTCTTGTTTCTCTTTTTAAGGGCGATTTGGTACAACTTTTGTGTTCTTTTTCCTCTCTTCTCTTTTTTGCCTTTTTTTCTTATTTGAGGAAAGGACTCCCTCTGTAACCCAGGTTGATCTGGAATGGAACTTACTTATTATGTTGCTCAGGCTGGCTTTAAACTCACAGCAATCTTCCTGTCTCTAATTGAAGGAATTACTGGCATATACATTATATTATTTTGTGTTTCTGTTCAGATTTCTAAGGCAGCTTTCTTCTCTTCAAATCAATTGTCCTTCAATACTCAAATCCAACAACCAAAAAGGCTTCTGATCCTATTTCTGGTTCCTCTTAAGAAAGGAAAGCAGCAAAGTGAGTGATTGAGGTGCCATATACAGATGGCACAAAATCAGCGAACAGAAACCACTTCCTAAGGGTGGCAAAGAAGACTAAGTCCTCTTGAAGATCTGAAGCCAACTAGAACTGGCTGGAGACGCTGTCACAGATACACTCCAGAGAGTTTGAAGGTGACCTATGTATGGCTCACTTTAATCTTAATACACATTCTTGAATGGAGATTTCAAAGGCTAAAGAGACATGTGATGCATGAAGGTGTATGTAGAACTACATGTAACAGAACATATTCAAGAAAGCCACACTATGCAAGTAACTCTCAAAGTTCCATCTTTGGTATAGCATTGCCATGGAACTTCTAAATCTTTCTCTGCCTGTGCCCACTTCTTCTAGTAGATTTCTAACAAATCTCTAGCCTTGCTTTTTACTATCTACATGCCTCTGTCAAATTCCTTGTTTGGAACCACAAAAGCCTGGAACCCCTGTGGAGATGAATACAAATCCTGATATTAGGGAATATCTCCCTGAACATCTCAGCTGTGCACTTCTATTTTAGCGATGCATACATACCTCACAATTCCCTGTTATCAAACACTATCACACCATGCTCTAGTTACTGCATGAATATTTCTTCTTTTCCTGGGCCTTCTCGGTCCTTTCATCCTCTCTGCAGTGCCAACCCCAGGAAGCACTCTCTTATACTTACAGACTTGACACCTCAAATTGTTGAAGCCAATGATATGAATCCATGATGATTTTTACCGTAACAGATTTGTCACCATTATCGGTCAACATTTATGCATTTCCCTAAGGATCCTGGGCATGGATAGTCATAAACATGCAGAATGACTATTGTTATCAATGCACTCAATTTTCAGGTGAATTCAGAAATTCATGGGGGTAAAAGAAATCTCTTTTCTACAATCACAGACTATATCATATCAATCTCTATATGTTTGACATAAACTAGAAATCCAAGTTAGATGGGCAGAATGTGATTACAGTCAGGACACTTGAGAGAACACCCACATTCCTGCCAAAGATTCCATGAACAACCACAACTCCTCAGAATTTTGTTTCCACAGACCATCTTTTTTGTTGGGGGGGGGGGAGCTTAAGGTCTTTCTATGTAGCCTCAGTTGGTCTGGAACTTGCTATGTAGACCAGTCTGGCCTCAAACTCATAGAGATAAGTCTGCCTTTGTCATCCAGTCACTAGAGTTAAAGGTTTATGGCCATTATGACCATCAACTCATGGACTAATTTAACAAAGGCCATTCAAGGAGTAAGGGAACCGTTACATCAGAGATTCCTAAAGGAAAGTCTTTTAAGTTTTTCGTTTGCATTTGACAAACTTAAGAGAACTCCTTGAAATTTTCAAAGCACATGGCACAATGTTTCCAGCAGGATAGTATAGAACAGAGTCTAATACACATCCTGTTTTATTGACTTGAAAGAATTCTCTTTAAGGTGCCCACTCTCCTTAACATTAACTAACACTACAGAAGGATTCAGTTCTTCTATGGGAAATGTGTATAGCGCAGTGGTTCTCAGCCCGTGGGTTGTGATTACTTTGGGGTTGAATTGTTATATCACAGGGGTTGCCTAAGACACACATTATTATTCATAACATTAACAAAATTACAGTTAAGAAGAAGCAACAAAAAAAATTTAGGGTTGGAGCCACCACAACATGAGGAACTTTTTAAAGGGTCACAACATTAGGAAGGTATAGAGATACACACGCACGCACACATACACACACACACACACATGTTGTCATACTGATGGGTCAAGAGGTAATTGCTTAAAACCTTATCTTCCACAAGATCATTTTTAAGTGCCCTTGTCTTGTATTATTTTAGTCAGATTACATAAAATAATAAGATAAATGAATAAATAATACTTAATTTAAACTTTGGTATGCTATATCCCTCAGCTCCCTTTTTCTTCTCCAGGTAAAAAAAAATAGAAGAAACTAGAATTATAGATGAAGGGCTGGTAAAATAGTTCAGTGATCAAATGTACTTACTATCAAGACTGCCTACCTGAATTCAATCCCCAGGACCCACACAGTGGAAAAAAAGAACTGACTTCCACAAGTTGTAACTTAGGGAGACCAGCCCCCAGTCAGTACTAAGGTAAATAAGAAAATCCATGAAGGCGGTGAGGGTTAAACTTCTTAGGAAATACCTTTTATCTTTCTTTGAGCTAAACTTTTCTATCTGATGGTTAAAAAAATAAGGAAACACAGCTGCTTCTGATAGTAACTTTCTCTTTACTTTATCTTGAAAAAAACTCTCTGAAAAATCCCTCTCGCTACTCTCCACAGCTTCTTAATCAGCTCTACATCTCTCCTTCCAATGCTCTACTCAGAAACGTCTCCCTAATCAGCTCTACATCCTTCTCTTTGCTCTCGCCCCTCTCTCTTTGCCCAGCTGCCACTCTCTGCTGCTTCTGATCTTTCCCACAGCCAAACTCCGAACAATGTTGTTATATTTTCAGGGCCCAACCCATTCTCAAAACCCAAGATAAGTCACGTAGTTTCTCTTAGGCTAGGAGTGTCACAATGGCCAGCCAGTGAGCAACCCTGGCCTGGCTGGAGACTCTATGTTGGTGAGGGTATCCAAACAGTAAACAATTGGCTGAACCTTGAGGTTGGGGAGTCTGTGCAGACTAAAGTTGCTTCAAACTCCAACCTTGAATCAGCAAAACAACACCTGAGAAAATGACTTCAAGTATTTGTCTCTTGGGGCAACCAGGTATTTGTCTCCAGGGGCAACCAGCCTGGTTTGAATCTGTTCTAGAGTCTAGCATTAGCTATTTTTGTAAAAGGCTGTCTCTGTGACTGAGAATCCTATGTCAGTCTGAGTAATGTAAGATATCCTAGTATTTTTTTCTATTCATCAGAATTATGAAGCTTAAGTGTCATCTTCTTGACCATCCACAGCTATATTTTTGCCCAGTAGATGGAATATTTTCACAAGATAAATACAAAGCAGTGGGAATACACCCAAAGCTGTTATTAGGGGAAGAAATGAAGTAACTCATGTGATAAATTACAGACAGGAGCAACTGATTTCCACAGCCAGTGACCCTGCAGCCTTTCCAGATGGGGCCTCCCACCAAGGAATCATGTGTCTGATGGGCCAACCTGCTTAACACTAATTGTCACCTGCTACGCCCATGGCAGCTCTCAGTAACAAGGTGTCTTCTGGACTCTACATACATACTATGGCATGAGCAAGTCCACATGTATACATAGTCACATACAAATCAAAAAATACATGTAATTTAAAACTGCCCAAGCAAGTAAAATAGCTCAGTTGATAAAGGGACTTGCTGCCAAGCCTGACGACCTGAGTTTAATTCCCACATTATGGAAGGCGAGAAGCTCCTGTAAAAGGTGCTTTGACTTCTAAGCGTGCACTGTAGCAAGTGTTCCTTCCCCAACACTCAAGTAAATGTAAAAAAAGTCAAAAAGTATGATTATATCACAAGTTACAACTAATTTGTAAAGAACTCATACCTATAATCATGTAATAAGCTATTACTTGGAAAAATTAAATATAAAAAAATCTAAGCCTTCGAAATGAAACACTAAAAAAAGGCATCTCTTGATCTCCAATATGTTTCAGGGTAAGAAAAATTCTTGACCCACCCACCCACAAATTTCGGTTTTTAATTACATATCACTGATGCTGAGCTTATGGAGCACCAGTAAGAACAGTCCCTATGGGTATCCACTATAATGCTATTTCAAATTCACTTTACAAGTATTTCTAATTAAATCAATGGTGAGCTTCTCATTGAGTTTTTATTTCTCCAAAAGTCTCTTACCGCTGGGCAAGTAATAATAAAATATAATATGATCAAATTCACTTTTAGGTAGTTCTTATGTGTCAAGTCTAATCCCCATACTCAGGTGTGCTTAAACATTAAATGCTTTGGTATTGATAACTAAGACATCTCAAAACATGCAGCTCCAGATTTCCTTACTTCAGACCAGTCCAAAGCTACCCACTGAGGTGGACATGACTGGTTGTTGCAGGCCTCTTTCTCCATGGGCCGGTGTGTTAGACAGTCACTGTAGTCCAGTGTTTCCTCCTCAGACGGTCCAATCCTCCTGATGCAGAGCACGGCTCTCGTGCGCATGCCGCCATCACAAGTCTTGCTGCACTCCAACCAGTCTCCAATGAACCATCTGAAGCAAGACGTGGAGTACAGAAAACAGTAGCGTCAGTGCACTGAGGCTTCTAGCTGAGTGGACTTCAGGACTTTTTGCCAGAAAAGCTAGCAGCTCAGTGGCAGTTGATAGGACAATGTCAATGCAAGAGCCATTAAGCAAATCACTGTTGGCTGTCAGTCAGTTGACACTTAAAGCGCAATGTGTAGGCTTCGAAGCAAGCAAAAGCTAAGTTCAAACAAACAAAGCATGATGTGTTTTCAAACTTTTTGCTTTCTGTCTCTTTTAACATAAAATTTTGAAGATAAAAATTACCTCATAAGATTTTCATGAGGATTAAATAATATATTTAAAAGTTCTAGAACACGGTGGTGAAGGTTCAACAACTGGTTATCCACAAAAGGGACAGAGTTATGATTTGTGCCATTTATTCTTTTCTTTTTGTAATGTGTAAATACTTCACTAATGCCAATTTTAAGCTGCTGGTTGGACATTCTGAATGTGAAAAGAACACACACTAATGCAAGGTCTAGGGAACTCTAGCTAGGTGCTTTAGACACTCTGCTGAGTGCAGGCTGCAATTAACAAGCATGAAGCAGGAAAGACTTTTATTATAATGACATTGTAGCCACTTCTCCCGCAAGTGAGGATCATGTGCTAAACTCCAAAGGAACTGGGGATGTGTCTTTCAATTTCCAGAAATAAACTCTCTCAAGGGTAGTAGGACTTCCCAGTCCTTACAGATAAGAGAAAGACCAGGTATCTGTACTTACAATAATCTTCTGAAAAGCCCTAAGTCACTCCTATCAAAACATAGGAAAGGGGTGAAACAGCTTCATGTTTCTGCACAGCTAGTATAGGAGGAAACTCAAACGCCTTAAACACGTCCTGCACTTATGCCACCCTCTTCTCTTGTTTAAAGTCATCAGTGAACTCGCATAAGTGCACAATTTCAAGAAGGTTTTTTGGTATTACTTCTGCGCTGTCACTCTCCTGGATTTTACTAAGAGGTGGAGTGGGAAGCATGGCCCAGTTCAGGTCAAAGAGAATTCTACTTTAGAGTTTTATATGTCAGCGGAGGCAAAAGGGATCCTTTCCCTTCCTGTCAAAAAAGTGCATGAGGACACATATCTAGAGCTGCTTGTAGCCATGTTACTACTCAAACAGAGGAGCCGGGAAGTCCATGATTCTAGGAAGTCTACCCTACACTTTCCTGAGCTTTATTATATAAATCTGATGTACTGAAGTCATTTCATGCCAGTTATTAAAGTTTTAATTGTTTGCCACCAGAATCGTGACCAACATATCACTGTATGCATTTGCTGAATGCCTACCATGTTCAAGGTATTCTGCTTTATTTTACAGGACAAAAACAGTCTCATATTAGGAAAACAGTTCTTCAAAGTCGCAAAAAGAGCACCAATGGAAGCAAGACTGCATTCCCCATGAGCTCATTTCCACTCAGTCTCACCAGTAACATCATCACAAACAGAACATATGTCACAATCTATGATTATAAACCATGCAGTTCTCATGCTTATGTTTTTGGGTATGAAACTAACCAGGGAGAGGAAGGGGGAAAGCTCAAGAACTAATTCCTCACCACTTCCCTGATTAAAGTCTACTGTGCAGGTTTTATATATGAAAGGCAATGCCTTAGAGACATTGGAGTACCAGTATCCTAATGCAAAACTGCATTTATCCCACCACGTCAAAATGGCTTTTGCATAAGATTATTTGTTTTATCACTATTTATAGAGAAAATGAGGCTGATAAATATCATAATCAGTTTTCAAACTTAAAATATATCTCATAACTCAAAAACTTTTTACCTAAAATTTATTTTTAAAATTATAATTTAATGTTAATTTTAAAAAAATTCAGTGCCACCATAGCTTTTCTGTGAAGTCATTTTCCTTATTCTTTTGTTTTCCATAAATGAACATGATCCTGAGTTGTTAGTTATTATCCTGTATTTGGTAAGCAGGAAAATGTGTACTGAGAATAGTCACTTGCATGGAGCCATAGTGAAACACTGATTCAATTTGCAATAGTGATTTCATCACCAAGATTAGGGGATAAAACAGAAATGTGTATAACTCAGCCCCAGAAAGGTCAGTCATACCACTTCCAGCCATGATCTCATTAGGTCTCCTAATGCAAGAGGGATGGAGACCTTCAAATTAAACACAGGTGCTCCCAGGCAGCATGGCCATTCTTTAGAGCACGGGGCCAGCGCTCCTCTCTAGTTCTAATAGTTACTTATTTTACTATTTGTCAATAGTATTTCCTCAGCATCCTAGTGTGAATTTATCACTGTACTCATCAACTTAGAATATGTGGAAGTAAATTATTAGCTAAGCCCTGGCGATTTCCTTCCTGACTGTAATCGCAAGCTTCACATACAGTCTGGCTTCGGCTGCATTGTGCATTGTATTATCCCTTCCTGTGTCTCTCCGAAGGCTGATTCATGGTCTAATTACTGAAATAAACTTTGCAGCCTTCCCACTGCTGTCTCAGTCCCCCTGCCCTCTGTCTAGTTTAGAATCACTGCTTCTCTCCTCTTCCTTCCCTACATGGTGGACACACTGCTGCCTTGCTCTTTGTTTTCTGTTTTCTCACCTTTAGATTCTGTAATAATATATTTCCAGGAAATACCATTTCTGGGAGGATAGGCTGTTTGTTTGGACCTTTACAGCCTGAGACATGTCAGAACTGATTCTTTCCTCTCAACATCGAGGTGTTTTTTTGTTTGGTCTGGGACAGGATCTCACTCTGTAGGCCAGGCTGGCTTTGAACCTACTGAGATCCATTTGTCTCTGCCTCCTGAGCGTGGGGATCAAAGTGTGTGCTACCACACCTGGCTTCTTCTCAGCATCTAGTGATCAAAATGTCTACCATCTGTTAGGGATAAAATTAGTACTATTCAAGTGGGGAGATTTGTTTGCTCTTTTCTGTTCAATTGCTTTTGTCAGACAAGGTCTCATTCTGTAGCCCAGATTGGTTTGGATTCACTATGAACCCTAGTGGCCTTGAATCCCCAAAATTCTGCTTTAGTCTCCCAAAGTTCTGAGACTACAGGCATGCAGTATAACACAATTCATGTTGAATCTCTGAAAACAGAGTTGCTTGCTGTCCCTTGTATAATCTGATCTCATTCTACTGATTATTATTAAGAAAAAATACACAAAGGATGGAAAAAAGAGGAACTACATAAAATTTTGATTCAAACTTGATAAAATCAGAATGTTTTGAAGAGCTCATCATAAAATCATTTTTCTTTATTATTTAAAAAAATGAAAAAGTAAAAAAAGAAAACTGTTATTAAATAGTTATATTAGAAGAAAAACACAGTCTTGAACTGTGTGTTCAATAAACATTTGTGGGGATGAAAGAGACAAAGGATTTTCCAGCCTTTATTCCAGATTTGTCCAATCAACACTTTTTCCCCTATAAACACATCACAAAATTAAGAAAAAGTCTTCAGAATTTGGCAGTATCATCTTTAATCAACAAGAGGCAATTATATAACCTATTATTTACTTAGAAAATGCTACAGCATTCTTAGGTTTAAAAACAATTCTTCAACTAATTGGGAAGTGGAACTAAGATTGGAGAGAACCATATGCCACAAACATTCTATAAGCAAAAAATGTCCTCAGTTCTTAAACATGAGTGTAATAAGCATCTTTTAAGCTGTGACGACTGGGAATGCTTTGATGGAGCAAATGAAGCCAGACACATGAAGTGCCACTAGACATTTGGTTTGTACTTAGAATGCTAGTGATGTCTGGTATAATGGGAAAAACATCACCAGAGATTAAAATCCCTCATCTGTGAAATGATGAGAGTTGGCTGAGATTATTCTATGGTTCTTCCTAGTCTCAAGTTTCGTAGTTTTATAGAGAATGCTCACGAATCTTTTTCTAAACTTAAAATAACAAATTAGAGTTGTCCATGGGTGAGGTTCAATGACTCAAAATGATTTTCAAATATTAAACTATAAAAGATTCTATTAAATAAAACCTAACCCCTGAAAAAATAAATAAATTTCTTAACTGAGCCTGGTGGCATAGGGCTACTTGGGAAACTGAAGCAGGAGGCTTGCTGGAAATATAGGATAAATCCAGGCTAGCTTGGGTAACTTAATAAGATCCTATTGGAAAATAGATTGCAAAAAAAAAAATGGCCAGAAATGTAACTCAGTGGAGAGCTCCTGCCTGGCACATGCAAGGCCCTGAGTTAGTCCCTAGTACAAGCAAACAAATAATTTCTTCCTGCTCTGGGCTTTCTTTAATATGTTTGGTAATAATTCTCTTACTACACTTTTAAATGATAGTTATTTTTATATCTATTTTCTCAGATAGCCTTTAAGAAACCAAACTATAGTGCTGTGTACATTTTATTGATTAACTGATGTTTTTTAAACTCTGGTCTCGGTTTAAAATATTATACAATGTATAGGTTTTGTTTGTTTTTATTTGTTTGGTTTCTACAAATTTAAAAATCATGGTATTTTAAGTAATAATATTTACATTAAGGATTCTGTACATAAGGTCATATACAGAGACATTATTGTTATTAAAACACAGCACTAGACTGGGCTCTTGGCCTTTCTCGCTGAGTCCAGCTCAGCTTCCTTTTCTTACACAGGGACACCAGCTTCCTATCAGTTGTAGCCTTTAAGATTAATGTTTTGCTTTTTTTCAACCACATAAGTCTATAACATGGATCCACTTTACCTCCTTGGTCCTGGAGGCAGAGGCAGGCAGATCTAAGTTTGAGGCCAGCCTGGTCTATATAGCAAGTTCCAGGGCTACATAGTGAGGACCAGCTTCAAAAATTAAAAAAAACAAACAAACCAAGTTTGGTATTCAGTTCAGTGAAATCTCATAATACATGTATTGCTAGTGGGAGTGTAAATTCTCAAAATCTTTTGGGGGAAAAATTTGGCAATGTGTCACAAATACTAAAATGTTCTCTTACTTGACTAGAAATTGCATTTGTCCTTATGTTGCACAAGATATAATCATGGACAAGAGTGTTTTAGTGGCAAAAATGGTTACTGTTGCATATCAGAGGAGAACAAGAGCTCAAACAGAGCAAGGATTGAACAACAGTAGAATTGTATTTAAACATACAATGACATTACTACTAAATGCTGCAAAAGAAAATGTTCAAAATATACTGAGAATGGACTATACCATTTGATTATATATACACTTAGAAATAGCATACATTAAAATACTATCAGTGGTCTTACAGGAGTTATTTCTTTCACTTTAATCTGTATATCACATCATTTGTGCAGAAAAAGAGCCTGATTTTTTCCTTTCACACTCACAACGGGTCCTACTGAATCATAGTAGTCTACAATGTTATCCCTAGAATACAAATACCTACCAGGAATCTTATATATGCGTTCTCAACATTCAAAATTCACTTTTATTGTTTGAATTCAAAAGAATAAAAAAGAAACTAAAAAGGTGCTAGGAAAAATTGAATAACAAATATATAAAATTACGTACTTTTAAATCTTTCAAAAACAAAAACTAGTCAGACTAAACTTTCTTAATTTTACATTCTCTTTATGCTTTTCAATTGAATTCCACCTCCCACCTCCAATTTTAAACAAAGAATTTAATTTCAGAACTAAAAAGGAAAAGTAATTAGATGTATTAATATGGAAATTAATATTAACATTTTGAAAAAGGCCCTTAAGCCAGGCAGTGGTGCAGCACACCTTTAACTCCAGCACTCGAGAGGCAGAGGCAGGCAAATCTCTGTAGGTTTGAAGCCAGCCTAGTCTACAGAGTGAGTTCCAGGACAGACAGAATTGTTACACAGAGAAATCCTGTCTCAAAAACAAACATAATAAAACAATTTTTTTAAAGTTTTTAATGATATATTCAACTCCACAATGTATAGATCAATTGGTCTCAATCTCTGGTTCATGATCCCTTTTGGAGTCATGTGTCAGATATCTTACATAGGGGATATTTACATTATAATATATAACAGTAGCAAAATTATACTTATGATGTAGCAACAAAAACAATTTTATGGTTGGCGATGTCGCCAAAACACTAGGAACTGTATTAAAAGATTAGGAAGGTTGTAAACCTCTGTTATAGATGAGATGATGAATGACTTGAAATCTTCAAGGCATTGGGTGTTTAAAAGAGTAGGTTTAAAAAATAAAGAAGCACAGGTCAACATAAAACACGTGTAAACAGGGCTGGAGAGATGTCTCAGAGGTTAAGAGCACTGACTGCTCTTCCAGAGATCCTGGGTTCAATTCCCAGCAACCACATGGTGACTCACAACCACCCATAATGAGATCTGGCGCCTTCTTCTGGCTATGTAGGCATGTATGCCAGTAGAACAATGTATACTTAATAACTACCTACACCTCTAAAAACAAACAAACAAACAAACAAAAACAGGTGTAACCAGTAACATTTAAGAGGCCCTAAATGATCAATCAGATGCCAAGTATAATATTTAAAATCTCAACTTTCAGAGAATCAACTTGATGAGCTTAACTCGCAATTACACACAATTGGGACAGAACCTAGACCATAGGTTTTGAGCATCACTTTGTTTTTTTTATAGCTTTTAAGATTTATTTTGAGATAAGTTTATAAAGGTGATTAGCAGAAAAGTAGAAAAGGAAGTGGCCTTGAAAAAAAGATCTAACCCTCTTGTTCCTTTGCGTGCCTCACTCAGCAGAAACTACCATATAATTTTACAAAACATTGGGGGCATATTTGCAAATATGAATACATAATGTTTGCTTGCAGCCAAAGAAATGCAATCTCACTTTTTGTCATACTTACTCGGGTGGGCAGGGCTCAGTGTTGCAGGCTCTTTGATTTTCAGGTGGCTTACTGTCAGGGTCACAGAAACTGTTCTGGACGATGGAGTTGTCATCTAATCTTTTACAGACCACTTCTTGTCTTTGGACACCTTTAAGAAAAGAAAAAGCATCATTAAATGGAGAGTAGTTTCCCTTCCAAAAGGCGAGACATGTATTGCTTTCTTCTGGGAGTCAACCTCACTGGATCATTGCTGTCCTATCAGTTCCAGAAACACTTGTCTACTTCTCTAAAAGAACAGAAATACTGTCATTATATTCAAATTTCAAGCAAAATTAATATTATCATATTTATAGATGTTTTGAAGCTGCAATTATCATTTCCATTTTATGTTCATATTCATACTTTCTTTAAAAAACTCTTACATTTTTCAAAATGTCATGAGATAAAATGTATTAATATGCATTTCAATACAAGACAATGGATGCATGTTTATTTAAAACAAAACAACAGGGACTAATTTACTTTCTGACATTTTCTAGGACAAGAGGAAACAAGGTCACTTTTCATCAGAAATACATTACACCATACATTTCACTTATTTTCTTCCATTTATGATTGCATCTCTCTAAAAAGCTCATCAAATTTAGATTGCATATGTAATGTACCACTTTGGACTATAAGAAATTGGCCTGTTTATTTTAACAGAGTGAATACCTGTTGATTATATCACTGTCAAAGAGTTACATACATGCTAATATAATTTACAAAATACTATTCTTGCTCTTAAAAGTTAGTCCATGTACCTTGTTAGCATAACTAAAGACATTCCATTCTACAATTTACAAAATTCTTAAGTATATGCTTATGATTTATTGGCAGACATACCTGCTACAACTTGCTCTCATTTCACAAAATGCAATCACACACACACAGACAGACTTCTATTTATAAACACCCTTGGTGAGATTTTTATATTTTTGTTTTGGATCAGGAATCAACAGACAAAATCAATCAAGATACCAAAGAAAAACAAGTGTTTCAGATCATACAAAAGGCACTGTTAACATTGACTCTTAGAAATGGACATAAAAGCACAAGTAAAGCTGTTCTCTGAAATCACCTACCCCGTCACTATAAACATATAAGCTGAATAACTCAGAGTTGTAAACACAGCACTGACAATATGCAGGTAACCACAGATTTGCACTTCAGGTAATTTTGACTTATGCCAAGCAAGTTTATTAAGAGATGCAGCATCAAACATACTATTTGCAGGGGTAGGGATGGGAGTGATGGCCAAGTTCAGAAGAGAGCTAAGTCAGACAGTGTTGGCAAAGAGAACATAGCTGCCTTAGGACTGATAACAGCCCAGGAGGAAACAGTGTGGGTCCTCAGAAGCTGTAACTCTGACTCTTTTGAGGCATTGGCTTCTGTTTTATACCAGCCTTGCCAAATCCACTCCTGGACAAGGTTACAGAACTTAAAGTTCACTTTGTCCTTTCTTTCTTTTTTCTTTTCTTTTTTAAAAATAGAAAACAAACTATCTTTTTTTTTCATTTTACATACCAATCCCATATCCCACTCCCTTCCCTCCTCCCATTCCTTCTACCTATCCCGGTCCCAACCCACCACCCATTCACTCCTCAGATAGGATAAGGCACATTACTTTGGGGAAGGTCCAAGGCTGTCCCTATTATATCTAGGATAGGCATCCAAAGAGAATCGGTTCCCAAAAAGCCAGTACAAGCAGTAGGGGTAAACTATGGTGCTACTGCAGTGACCCTGCAGTCTGCCCCAGCCATACAACTGTCATCCACATTCTTAGAAAAGCCTAGTTTGGTCCTATGTTGGTTCTTTCCCTGTCTGGCTAGCTTTGGTCAACTCCCATTAGCTCAGAGAAACTGTCAATGGGCGTCCCCATCATGATCTTGACCTCTTTGCTCATATCCTCACTCCTCCCACTCTTCAACTGGATTTTGGGAGCTCAGCCAAGTGCTCCACTGTGGGTCTCTGCCTCTGTTTCCATCAGTTGCTGGATGAAGATTCTATGGTGACATTTAGATAGTCATCAATCACAGTCCAGCTAATTCCACGCAGCTCTTCTGGACTGCCTGCCTGCCTCCGTCCCTCTCCTTTCCTCCGATTATTTTTAAACTGTAATATAATTTTTTAAAAAGGAGTCTGTTTACAAATGAAACAGGATCATTTGATGAAGGAAGTTTTCCCTTAAAGAACTAGCACCAAATGCTTCTCCCAAGGCTGCTTAGGTCTGGGTCAACATGTCTCAGCTGTCCTGCTAGGGTCACATTAAACTAAACCCTATAAATTTAAGAGATTGAAAGAAGGAACTATTAAATCTACTGATCTCAGGAAACTAAGTAGTGTAGCCTCCAGCCTAATAATGAGTTGTTGAAGATGATCTATTTTGTTGTTTACAGTGACAAGACTCCTCAGAAAACCTTCAGTAACATGTTTTTAGGGGTCTGATATATACCCAACAGTTTACTGGCAAAATGTCTTAAAGTATGTTGCTTCATTCTCTCCCACTCCCTAGAATAGCAAATGACAGCAGTGGAATTTTTTAACTATTAAGGTTGAGATTTTTGAGGGAAGAATGATTCATAAGAAGCATAGTTGTTATCCGCTCACAGATGTTCCATTATATTCATCAGATTACCTCCCCATTGTGTCATTCCAGTGGGCAGATAACTATGCCCATGTGGTCACCTAGTCAAATACCTCTACTGTTAGTCATAGAGCTCGGCTACCAACAGTGGCTCAGATGAGCAACTTGTCCACTCTGAAGGTAATGTTCATTTATATCAAGAGCAAGGGGTTGCTTTTGGAGGTTTAGTATGTATTTTTTTTAAGGCATTAAATGTGACTGCTCCTAAAACAAAAAATGCTGGCAGTGAATACACTGTGTTAGTTGATTCTCAGAAAACAATAAACATCAAAACTATAAAATGGAACTGATGCTGCTTAGTTCCAGTGACAGAAACTGTTAAATAAGTTTCTAAAGTTGAGATTAAAGTTAAGTTTCTTTAAGAGAGCACCACAGACATTGTCCACACTGTATTTGTTTAAAGCAGCCTTTAGTATAAAAGCAGGTCCTCTGCAATTTGAATCACAGATCAGACTGGTATAAAAAAATTAGTAGAGATTTACATTTCACTTTTAGATAAATTCTAGCTATATATGTATAATATTTGAAAATGCTTTCTGTATAATATTTATTGCTAAAAACTAAGGAAACAGGTAAAACCACCCAGAATAAAATAAACATTGAGAATAGTCTCATATTGTTCTAGAGCCTAGAGCTCTTTTTTTATTTGGTAAAACCCAGTGATTGTACCTTACTCTCACAAACTAAGCTGCTAACTCAGTGTGGTTGATGAGTCACCACTCCCTCAGCAAAATACAAAGCATTTGTGCTTCTTGAATGATGCTAGATTTCATATGAAGCATTACAAATTAATTCAACTTTGGCCATGCCTTCCATATAGCCTAAAAACTTGGAATTAAGGAACTTCTAGGTAGGTCTTTATGTTTTCAGCATGCTACTTTTTGATAAAATAAAAATTAACATCCTTGAAAACATAACTAAAATTGTCCTATATTTTACAAAGATATTTCCCTTATACTAATCTTTCATTTATTTTCTTCTAAAATATTGTATCATTGTAGCATTAATCTACTTCAAATCTTCTCAAAACACTATACTATTTTCCTCTAATAGAATACGTATTTCCTTCCAGGTTTGATGCCCATACCTGGCAGGTTGATAGTTTTGCTTGTTTGTTTGTTTCTGTGTTGATCCTAAGTCAGTATTAATAGGATGACTATAATCAAATTAATCAAAATGAATAGGGTTTTAAACACAACCTGTATATCAAGGTGAATGTAGCTTTTAACTTTAGAAAGTAGAAAACACAGATCAAGTGGAAATAATCTAAGTAAACGAGAGAAATGGAGTTTAGAATATTTGCATATGATTATGTCTCATGTACATATAGCCTCTTTTAAAGTAGTATGTAAAACATTGATAATTCATTTTAAACCCTATTATAATACAGTTATTCAAAATTTGTATGCTTTCAAATCTGAAGACCTATAGTTTATTACCAAAATGTATAAGATGTCTACACAACCAGTAGTTGCATATCGAGTGGGGGAAAATTCTCATGTCTCAGTGTTCCTAACCCTTAGAACTAGAGAATGATCTGAGAATTTAAGTGACCAAATTAAAACTATACTAACTATATTTTTACTCTTAAAAAAAACCTTAAGTTATTAACATAAACTATTCTTTTTTCATATAACATAAAATCAATAATTTTTGCAGTGAACAGTTCAATGGCATTCAGTATTTCTACAGTGTTAGGCCACCATCACCACTATCTAGTTCCAAACATTATCATTGAGTAAAACTTCTGTTGTACATGTTTTCTCTACTCATACCTCCCTCCAGGCTTTGAGAACTGCCAATTTGTTTTTGATCTCTATGACATATTCTGAACATTACATACAATATGTATTCTTATAAAATCCCTCCATGTTACAAAAAGTAATGAATTTAAGACTTTAAGACATTACAAAAGTACAAATAATTTTTAATTTCTTATTTTGTTAACACATATTTACCTTAAACCTTTACAAAGAATATGTCCTATTTAGCACCATTTAATTTGCCTATATTTCACTTTTGACATGTAATAATCCAATATGACAGATGATGGTTTTAAGTATGGAAATGCAAGCATAACTCTGGAGCTACAGATGTTGAGCAGTGGAATAGCATTTGGCTAACATGTGCAAGGCAAGGCACTAGGTTAAATTCCCAACCCTGAGCAAAAAAAGCCTCCCTCACGCTTGGCCTGTGATCTTAAATTTATCAGATCTTATGTTTAATATTCTGCCAATAGTTTAAAGTTAGGAGCTATTTGACTAACCAGGTACCTGCTATATAATACAAGGACTGAACTTGAATTATTGCTTTAATTATACAACAGCAAATAGATTTTTAATGGCATATTGTAATAGTACATAACACAGGAAAAAAAAGCAAGAAACCCACCAAATGGCAAATAAGAACTGGATGGAGCTGTTTATTGTTCTCACTGTAAGGATGGTAAATGTCTCTTTCAGGTGAGGTAACTTCACATTCAGGCCAGTCCTGAGGGAAAGCCTCAGAGGACACTGACCTTCTTTGTTTCTGATAATTAAATACTTCACAGGCTCATTTATAACACAATATTTAAAGTCATACTGCTCTTCTTGTGGCAGTTCACCATTTAATAATTAAATTCACCAGTTCATTCTTTTTAAAAGTAGAAACCAGAAGTTAGTGC
This sequence comes from Microtus pennsylvanicus, assembly GCF_037038515.1. NCBI lineage: Eukaryota > Metazoa > Chordata > Mammalia > Rodentia > Cricetidae > Microtus > Microtus pennsylvanicus. The sequence continues at coordinate 46,388,056 of NC_134584.1, forward strand.
TTGAAAATTGAACTTGGAACAGTGCACATGTTAAATCAGGAAGTATGAGAGTAGAAGCAGCTAAGAGCAAGAGAAAGATCTAGGCATTGTCAATTCTACAAGACCTAATATTTTAGTCCTATTTTGGACACCATCAGGACATATGATTAAGTCAACATGGGAAATAACAGGGGTCTAAATGTACACTTGGAATATAAGGGATAACTGATCTCCACATAATTGAACAGAGTGGCCCAGAGTGTCATCTCTCCCCAGGAAACAGATTTCTGGAGAGAATGAGAAGGGAATACTCAGATTTTATACTAAAAATGTAGCTGGGGGTTAAGGCAACAATTTGCTTGACCACAGCATCTAAAGTAGTTAGTAACCAAGATAGCATTATATAACCACAACATACATAGCATATGACTAGCAATGTTAACGTAACTCTAATATTCAATGCAGATAGCATTCAAAAAGAGACAAGTGCCAGGAAAAAACAACAACAAACCTTATTTGCTCTTTCTTCAATTGCTGGAATCTGGCTGTTGTGTGGTGTGATTGCTGGCCAGACATGAACATTTGCAGGGCCCAGCAAAGTCCATCTGCCTTGGATCTAACAACTGGCACCCAGAGTACCAATCCACTCCACCCACATAGCTTCCTTCTTTTGAAGAGCCCATTGCTCTTTTTTAAAAAATCTTTCAAAAACTTCCTTTCTTTGCCTTCCCAGTGTTTCCCGTCTGTTCTGGGCAATAGTAGATGTCCCGAGGAAACCCAGAATGATCAAAGTGGAAATGTTACTCTAAAAACATTGTATTTTTCATTGCTAGCCATGATGGCACATGTCTTTAATCCTAGCACTTGAGAAGTAGAGGCAGGTGGATCCCTGTGGGTTCAAGGAAATTCTGGTCTACACAGCAGCCAGAACCACATAGTGAGACCCTGTCTGAAAAATACAAGTATTTTTTTCTAGAGCAATTGTGTTTAGTGAAGATAAATCAGGATGGGGCACACATACAATAGGTTTACTGAGGTCACAGCACACATAGAAGAGATTTCTACTATTTAAGAAGTAACACCTTTCATGAAAAAGAAATGTCTAAATCAATTTGACTCGTTAAGTTCTATCTTTACTTAAGGTATAAATTTAATTACTTCAATGAGACTGTATTAAAAAGAGGTGGCAAGAATAAAGGAAAGGTCATTATATTACTTGTCTAATAAAATACTGTATTTTCAAGTCTGATATTTTTACTTGTACACATCTCTCATTTTGTTAAATAACTGGATGATCTCTTTCATCCCGATCTTCATTGATATTAAGAACTCATTCATAATCAAATGACTATGACAACATTCAGTTTCACTTTAGCTTATTTTTTTCCTTCACCTCCAACTGATTTAGTTCTAGGCAGTCAATGATCTAAGACAAGTTTTCACTTCCCTTTGCGAAACGAGGCAACCAAATTAGATGACCTCTAATGTTTCTTTCAGATCCAAAATGCTATGGCTTGCTTTTGCCCTTTCTCTTTATTTCAATAGTTCAGATTTTTGAAGGATTCTCCCTCTTTAATGTCTGTTTTCTCCCTGTATTCTACAGAATAAAGAGTGAAGGGATGGGGACATAGCTCAGGGTAGATCTCTTGCCTAGTATGTGTGAAGCCCTTCATTTTAATTCCCAGAAAAATCAGGGACACACACACACACACACACACACACACACACACACACACGACACAGAGAGGAGAGAGAGAAAGAACTACAAAGAAAAAGAGACAGGTGGAGAGAATAATATAGAGGTACATATTTGGTTTTGTAGTCTTGTTGTGGTCTTTGAGTTTTCGCCAGTTCTTTTCACATAACCAAGGAGCTAGACAGGAAGTAAGAATGTCAACTACAAATGGGAACTTTGAAGCTCCTAGAAGCACATGCCTATAAGCCCAGCACTCTGAAGAGGCCAGGGTAGAAGAATCAAGAGTTCAAAGTCATCCTCCACTACATAGGGAGCTATAACCCAGCGTGGGCTACTTAATACCCTATTTCACAGACAAAACAAAAGCAAGCAAACAAAGAGCTAATTTGTGTTACTAAAGACCAATCTCTATGGTTTTTAGTAGGAGTTTTTTTCTCACATTTATTTAAAATTTCAGAAATGATGCTGGTCTTGGATTACTTTTTCCAAACACTGTGACCTAGTTACTTGTGAATAAAGAAACTTTAAAATATCATATGAGAAATCCCTTTCTTGAGATCAAAGAGTAAATACTTCAGATTTGATTTAAAGTAAAGATATAATTATAAGCAAGTTGAATAGTTTTTAAGTTAAAATCCTCATATTCTTCAAGTTCTCAGAAAAGAAGAATAAGGAAGATTTATTTTTCCAAAAATAGTTTATTTCTACTTCCTTGTAGGGACACATGTTATGATTGCTAAAAATGCTATTTTGTCTTTCATTGTCAGGCTTGCCTTTAATGGCTAAGCCATCTCTCAAATCTTAAAAAATGCTATTTTGAACAGAATTTTTGGGAAATGAAACACACTCTGCCTCATACTGATCACTAATACACCAGAAATGTACTCTAATTTGTTTTCAGTTTTATGACATCTTTTATTGAATCATAGGCATCAAGTTCTCTTCATGTTAGTAAAGACAGTACTTACTAAATCATTGAAGTTTATGGCTTCAGAGCCAAGGCTCTCAGGAGCTGGGATATTCACAGACACCCTGCTGTGGGGCCTGATCCAACTAATCCCAATGCGCTGAAAGTCATTCTTCCTTCTCAACATTGCAATGTTGGGAGAATCAATATGGAAGTGGCATGGTCATTCATTGACAGGCTTTTGTTTAATCTAATCAATACGGAAATACCAAGGTCAAACAGTGAGAGGCTTTCGTCCAGTATTCTAAGTAGCTCACTTTTCCAGAACAAGGAGAAAATTGGAGACTTTTTAGTCTTTCTTAACTGAAGATACTTTCCTCCAGGAGTTTGTACTCTTAGAAGGATCACAGTGACCTGTGCTATGTCTAAGTTTGCTATACACAGAAATAAAATTCGGAAAATCCCAGGGTCAAACAATAGTACACTGTACAACCTTACACCAAAAAAGAAAAGAAACAGAAAAAAGGAAAATCATTTTCCCAGGGACTTATTCAAATTCTATAACTCATGGCATTATGTAAAGAGATTAACTATATATCTACAGTTTCACCTACAACCTTTTATTTGTTATGAAAAGCTATGCAGGTTTAGTTATAAGAATCAGTCTTTTCTGCTTCAGACTTAATTTCAAATAATAAAAAATTTAAAGTTAAAATAAGGGATGGAAAGATGGCTCAGTGGCTAAGGTCACTCACTGTTCTTCTAGGGGACCTAGTTTTAGTTCTCATGATGGCTCATAACCCTATGCAATTCCAGATCCAGAGGATACAACACACTCTACTGGCATCTTTGGCCACTGCATGCACAAAACATCCATACATGAAGTATAAAAAGGATAGAATATCTGAAGTTTTTAATTTTAAAATAATAAAACTATTTTATGCCCCCCACAAAAAAACCACCACCACCACCACAAACCCTCAACCTATTGTTTTCTTTTCCAGATTGGTACCTACCTATTTTGATTTTCCATCAAAGTTATAGTATATGCCTAAAAGTGTTAGTTATTATAAAAGTCAAGCCCCACAACAGTTTCTCTTTTTCTTTATCTTTTTTCTATTTATTTATTTAAGATTTCTATCTCTTCTCTGCCACCGCCTCCCATTTCCCTCCCCCTCACCCAATCAAGTCCCCCTCCCTCGTCAGCCCAAAGAGCAATCATACTACTCAGCAGTAAAAAACAAGGACTTCTTGAATTTTGCATGCAAATGGATGGAAATAGAAAACACTATCCAGACCCAAAAAGAGGAACATGGGATGTACTCACTCATATTTGGTTTCTAGCCATAAATAAAGGACATTGAACCTATAATTCGTGATCCTAGAGAAGCTAAATAAGAAAGAGAACCCAAAGAAAAACATATAGGCATCCTCCTGAATATTAACCTTCATCAGGCAATGAAAGGAGACAGAGACAGAGACCCACATTGGAGCACCGAACAGAAATCTCAAGGTCCAAATCAGGAACAGAAGGAGAGAGAGCACGAGCAAAGAACTCAGGACCGCGAGGGGTGCACCCACACACTGAGACAATGGGGATGTTCTATCGGGAACCCACAACAGTTTGTTATAAGAACTGACATCTTAGTAATGTTAAATATGTTAGAAAGACATGTTAGAACTGGCAAAGAAATTAAATGGACATTTGTAAGAATGTAAAACATTTTTTTCAACATTGTCTGGTATTTTGTGAATGTTTCCTTTTAGCTGAGTATTAGTTCTGACCTAAAGATTGTATTATATTTCTCTCTTCCTCCTCCCTTTTCTCTCCTTCTCCCTCTCTTATTTGAACTAGAGTTTCTAAATGAAGCCCATGTTGGACTCAAACTCACCAATCTCTGTCTTGATTTTCCCACTAGGCTTGGTTCAACATTACATATTTCTAGTAATTATTTTAAAAATAATTTAAAATGTCATTTCAAAATGGACTTACTACAATTTAAGTTCACATTATGTTTGTATTGTATCGTTATTGTAAATATTAAAACATATGACGTCAAAAGATATCACCAGAGAAATGAAAAAATATCTAATGTTTCAAAGGCTAAGATAAACTGTATGACAAATTCTTTAAGATAATTTGAAAATTATGTTATTAATAAATGTATTATTATAGATTATTACATAAACTTGTTAAGTTACCAAGAAGTTGCTGTCAGAGACCATTTGAAATACATCCTTTCTTTCCTGTCTTCCTTCCTTTTGCCTTGTGCTTTAATCATGCACAGTCTTAGACTGAACTGAGGAAAGACATACTCAGGAATAATAACAAATAAGAAAAGTTTACATATCATCCAAAAGCTCTAGTCCCCAATTTGGAAGAGCAAAGCATTGTCCATCTTTATATACTGAAGATCACTAGGGAGCTAAATTGTGCTTATATGCATTTTTCTTCTTAGAAGAAAGTCAAAATAGATAGAAAAGGAGTAGCATGATTTTTTTTCCTCACAGTCTTAGTGACACATTCAAATAAGTAAGATTTCTCAGACTTTTTCATGCAACCTTTTAGTTTTCAATCATTTTTAAAGCACCCCCTAAGCAGAATAAAAAGAAAATCTAAGTCTTGCTTATTAAGGATCAAATATTTTAACAACAATTTGTATTGAATAGAACCAATGTCACCACATTTCCATTGAGAAGTGCAGTATTTTGTAGCACCTCATGAGCATGCCATAGTGTCTTTGGAAACCATCTTCCAAAGCTTAGAAACAAAGCAGAAAGCAGTTCCAATATGTATAAAAGTCCAAATGAATCAGGTAAAGATGTATACAATAAAGTTAAAAATAGAATTTTCTTACCTGGACAGAAGAAATATGTAAAACAACCTTTATGTTTATATTCAGTTCATTCTCCCTCTCTCTCTCTCTCTCCCTTCCTTCCTCCCTGTCTTTTCCCTCCCTCTCTCCATTTCTCTCCCCCCCCTCTCTTGCACACACACACACACACATGCACACCAACAAATAGGCTTGTTGGGTTGGGGCACAGCTCACAGACACAAACTTGCCTAGCACTTCAAACAAACAACAAAAACCAGTCAATTTACAATAACATCAGGGAAGGAAAAGCATTAAAGATGTACCAAAAATGAAGTAACAATGAAATAGATTTAGTAAGTATAAAGGAAAAACAATGATAACATTTTAGTCACTGACATCTGATCAGAAATGCTAATACTTATGTAGTATATATTTGAAAAGACATTTTATTTTATGTGTATGTTCCTGAGTGTATATATGTGCACCACATGTGTACAGTGTCCACAGAGTTCAGAAGAGGGTATTAGATTTCTGAGTATTGGAGTTACAGGCATTTATGATGTGGGTGTTGGGAACAGTACTTGAGTCATCTTCAAGAGCAGCAAGTGCACTCAACTGATGAATCATTTCTCTATATATAAAAACAAAACAAAACTGTGTTCTTTGATCTCTGAATAAAAAATAAGGTTTCCTGAAATGACTATGCCTCCTTCTTCTTCCTCAATCTAAGTACAGCTTTAACTCATCTTCCTTGAGCTGCAAAGCAATATTCAGGGTGAGGCTACTCTAAGAGACACTATAAGAAACTTGAGTTCTTTGGTATGCAATTCTTTTACTTCACAAAAAAAAAAGAAAGAAAAGAATCTTGGGGGTGGGAAAGACAATGTGAACAAAATATCAGGACAGTTATAACACCAATGGGTGACAAGTAGTGTATTTTAAGTGTAACTGCAAAACTATAACAAACATACAATATTATAGGTATTTTGTCTTTTCTATGCACTGTTAATGAAGAACTCTTTGGTAGCAAATAGGTCAACGTTAAATACAATGCTAAAAGTCTTAGTTACTAGTCTTGGGAGGCTTTACTTTAAAAGTTCAAGATCTATATGAAATCAGAGAAGAGGCTGGGTAAATTGTGAAGATGGAAAATGGATGTTTAAATAGTAGAAAATTGAAAAACAGAAGTATCATCATGAATATTGCTGCATTATGCAAAATCCATTCCCTAAGAAATAATATTCTAATACAGTAGAGGGGTTCCTTCCTGATTAGACCTACAAGATAAAAGAAGAGCGGGAGTTTTCACCATGCTGTTAGGGCGGGGGTTATGTGCTTCTTACATTCTGACTTGCAGCTTAAGTTGGTTGACTGTAACAGCCATGTATAAAATGAGCATATCTTATTCGAATTGCTGGAGACCAGAAGAGTTTCCAAATCATATTAATTTAAACTTTAGGATATTGGCATAGAGCTTACTGGTTGAGCATCCCTAATATGAAAAGTCTGATATCCAAAATGCTCTAAAATTGGGGATTCTGGCGATCACCTTGGATTAGGGATGCTCTGCTTATATTCATTTTAGTTTTATAAGTACCACAGAAAAGTGAAATTAACATGAAAATCTCTGAAAACTATTTAGCACAATTGCAGTTAGTTTGAAAAGTAGTAACTAGATGTGATGAATAATCCATCAGGTAAAAAGAAAATGTAAATGAACTGAGATCTAAATATACTCCGTATGGCATGTCCAAGTCCAGTAGCCACAAAGAAATCATGGATTGTCATTTTACTACCTTTTCCACTCAATTCAGCGATGTTACTCTTTACTTTTCAACCCGAATTCACATTTCTGAATCTCATCAACCTTTGCATTACCTCATATCCAATTAACAAAAGATGTTAGTGTTTTTAGGACTAAAACTTTGTCTGTTTTCAATACAGTGTTTCACTAGCTCTAACTGTCCTAAAACTTGCTTTGTAGGCCAGGCTGCCCTTGAACTCACCTGTCTCTGCCTCTCCAAGGCTGGAATTAAAGGCATGCGCCACCACTGCCCAGCCAGGACTAAAACTTTTAATCCACAACAAAACCATAATTTTAAAAATATGGACCACACCTTAGAATTGCCAAGGGGTCTTTCAAAAATCTGATGTTCAGACTAAATCTCTAACAATTTCTAAAAGACAGAAGTGTTGGGGGGCCCACATATCAGGATCTCAGGAAGATTTAGAGCTTTTTCTTTCCAACCTGTGTCAAAGTTAAGAGCCATTGTTCAGGGCAACATTTCTGAACAAACTTTAAAGCTGGTGAAGGAAATTCTTTTGGTGGATACATAGCAAGTTTCTCTATAGAGGTGCTAAGTGGTGAAAAAACTTTGTTCAAAGTAACCAACTGTTATTATTAGAGAAACATTATGTTAAATTATTACTAGACTCAACTGCTGTACCTCATATTATAAAATGATTTAACTTGAAGTCTACTTATATAATAAAAATCATTATAGCAAAGGTTATTTTGTATGACTGTTGAGGATGATAGAAGGATACCAGGCAGTAGAATATGTTTTATAAACTATACATCATTCATCTGTTATTAATCAGCCAAGCCACAGAGTCATTTGTAATTAAAGCAAATAGAGATTATCATGTAGTGTTACTAGGAATTTGCATCTAGCCCAGTTACTGGAGTGAGGCTCCTAAACTATCAAGACCTGTGTTCCCAAGTCAGGAACTGGAGGCAGAGCCTAACAAGCCTTGCTTTAAGACACCTCCTGTAGTTCTGATGTTTGCTAAGCTTTGACAACAACACATCTAGGCAAACATTAGCAAAGAGGAAGTATGCAATAACTAAAACCAGTGTGTAAGTATAAAGTAACCTTTAAAAGACACAGAGCAAATGTTATATGGTGTGAATTACTAACCAAAAACAGGTTCTAGAGTTTTGCATCATAAAACAATATTACTTTCATTATTAAGCCAAGTTTTATCAATTAACACATGATTATGGTCATTAATCCAATAGTATAGTACATTGGGGACTTATTTAAATTACATAGTACATAATAGTTTGGATAAGGCATGAAGAAATAAATTCTAGAATTACTAAGGTTCTGAAATTAGGAAAGTTTTCATGTACTGGGTTTTCGCAGAATAATCACAGCTGTCTTAATAGTCACATTTATCCTGAAGACAACACCCCATAGCATCTTAATGTTCCCAATCAGCCCAAGGAAGCACTTCCTCCCTGACTCAGAGCAGCCATCACTCAGAATGAATCATCACCAATGTTTCCTGTATATTAGCTGTGTCATCGGGTCTGCTAAGCGACAGAAAAACAGTTTTTAATTTCTTATCTTAAGACATCTCATCATAGAAAACTATCATTCTTGCTCCCTGACTCATAGTTCAAAGGTATTGATGTCAGTAAAGCACATATGGACCAATAATGAACAACACAGAGGGTCTTGTGAGACTCCAGATAAGTTCTTTGAGAGGTCTTGCTCTTTTTCCATTTAAAATCTTGAGAGCTTTAAGGCTCCCACAATCTCCCTGGTGAGATCAAAGTAGAACATCATAATTAAGAACTAATTTTAGTTTTTATCTCCAGTTTTGGAGTGAAATGTATGTAGAATATATTTTTCTAGAAGGTCTTTAACTGTAAATAAATTCCTTTTTGGCGTGATAGTAGATGACTCTGACTTCTTTGATTAACATTCCTGAGCTCTAAAGAAATTTATTTCCTCCAAGCATAAGCTTCCACTATTTAAAGTATCTGGAATTAAAAATAAAGACACATATAGAAGGAGGAAGTTCGATAGCTGGTATCTACAACAGGATGTAGATACCCTCGGACATCCAGTTTCCTACAGGGGAAAGAAGAGCTGCACATACTTTTTTGATCTTGAGTTTTAGTTGTCAGTTTGACCCAATCTAGAGTCACTTGGCAAGGGGAGTCTCAATGACAATTGTCTAGATTAAGTTGGTCTGTGGGCATGTCTATGGGGGGATTGTCTTGATTAGTGGGAAAACCAACCAACAGTGGGTGGCACCCTTCTCTGGGTAAGGGATATTGGATTGTATAAGAATAGAGAAAACAAGCAGAGCACTGAATGTACACATACATTAATTCACTGTGCTCTGCTCTTTCTTGACTGTGGATGGAATGTGACTAGCTGCTTCAAGTTCCTATGTCTTGACTTTGAGCTGCTGTGTAATGATGGACTATAAACTAGAATTGGGACTAATAAGTCCTTTCCTCCTTAAGTAGTTTTTATCAGGGGATTTTACACATCAACAGAAAGTGAAAATAAGACATTTGTTAAAATTATTGTTTAATGGTCTCATGGGTGCTCATATCCACTTACTGTTTATAAGTGCTTATAATTTTCCTAGAATATATCAGATATTGTACTAGGAGCAAAATGAATTCTCAAAGATGCAGATTTCCATGACCAGGCCCTGAACTTTATATCCCTACACTGCTAGGATTCAGTTGCTCTGAAAGCAACAGCGATCCAAAATTTTGTATGGGTACCAGAACCACCTGGAGCGCTTGTGAAAACACAGTCCCCATTCAGTTTCTCTGAAGTTCTGATATAGGGCCCCCAGTCAGCTTCTCAGTAAGTCCCTAACTGATGCTGAGGCAGCTGGTTCCCAGATCACAACTGGATGACCAAGACAAATGACAGCTCTGCACACATCATCTGCCAACTTCCAATCACTGACCTCCCTCTCAACAAAAGCAATGATGTCATAAAAGCTCAAAGTCACTCACACTCAAGCAGAGTTTGGGGTTCCAGAACCACTTCAAATATAAGATCGGTAGCCCCAGATCAAAGTAGTTTATACCATGGAAAAGAAACCTCTCCATCCAGGGGCTTTTCTTTTTATTTAGGTTTTTCCTCATTCACAAATCATTTCCATTTTTCAATATAAATGTTATGAAAAAGAATAACTCATTTAGATTTTTTATACTGTTTACTTCAATAAACTCATCGTTTTCTTTTGAATTAAATTTTCATGCCTCTTCCACCTTTGTTGGATTATGTGCTCTCTGAACAAAGAGAATCATATGATTTAAAGAGCATTGGGAATCCATTTAATTTCTCCTTGGCCTCAGACAAGACTGTGTGTAAACCATTCTCAAACAGAGCACAAAGAACAGGCAGCAGGGCCCCCCACTCAGCATTCTATTGATTACTTGAATATACTACTAAGCCTTCTTGTCCCCAACCCAGTTGACCTCAGCATTAGGGTATTATTAGAAAGCCTAAACCTTAAATTATTTGGACTCATCCTTTATTCTATTCTTAATAAGTTTACTTATTTATACTACTTAAATATATGCTATCTTAATGATTTTTTTGTTGGTTGGTACAAAGGGGAAGATTAATTTAATTCATAAAGTAACTAAAAGTGATTTAATTAGCACAAGTAGAGTTTTATGTATAAATGACATTAAATATAATGCAATAGCCCTTATGGGAACAAAATGTGAATTAGTTGAGAATAATGGTATTACTCATTTTGTTTTACTAAAAGAAGTGGTGAAAACTTTATGAGATATCAGACATCTCATACATAAAATGGGTGGGAACAGGAGAACTTTTAAAATAGATTGCAAGTTCTACTTAACCGTATTTTATGATATTTCACATGAGTGAAATCTTTCAAAAAGATTTATTTATTGTGTATACAATATTTTTCCTGCATGCATGCCTGTAGGCCAGAAGAGAGCACCAGATCTCACTACAGATGGTTGTAAACCACCATGTGGTTGCTGGGAATTGAACTCAGGACCTTTAGAAAAAGCAGGCATGCTCTTAACCACTGAGTCATCTCTCCAGCCCCACATGAATGAATTTCAATAGAGCATTATTCATATTTTTTGACTTTTCATGTTGTGTAGTCTTTACTATTGGAAGTAGGGTCATAGTAATGGATGATTTTAACTTTAATGACTCAAAAATATGGATTCTATCATATGATAATCATTTTTGAAAATATTCTTTTCCTATTCAAATACTTGAAGCATTTGGAGAGCCAATGGATACATGGACAAAGGTCCATGGAATGCATATATTTTTACATAGTTTAGAATGGAAATGTGTCATTTATTTCCATTTCAACATTCTAAATACTATCATTTTAAATGTATACTTGGGTTTTGGGATGGTGAGGTACTCCAGGCATCCCTGGCCTTAAAGGATGGGTCTGCTTCTTGCCTACTGTAATAAAGCTTTGTGGTGGAGGTGGTGCATTTAGTCTCCAGAGAGAAGGAAGATGCTGCTTGCACAGCACTTCTACTCACCAGTCCATGAAGCAGCAAGGGTGTTGGCTTTGAAGGAAGCCAACTGTCCTGCTCTCCCAGCCAGAGGTAAAGAATTGCATTGGTGGCCACTAGAGGGAGGAGGATTAGGAATAGAGTAAATTGTGGGGAAAAGGCACCCATGAAAAACGCACATGGGACAACCAACACATCACCAACCACTGCCTACCAGCTACATCTACCTCGCTGAGGGATTATAATGGGGTCACTAAACATCATTAACCCAGAGATCCAGACACCAGTAATTTATGCAGCATCCTAGTATACTGCTCCTTAACTTTGATGGCTGGAGAAGGGAGTTTGAACAGGATTGTGGGAAACACGCAACTGTACAAACACAAACACACATGCACACATACATTCTCATGCCCCATTACAACAAGTTGCACTTGTGACGTCTGATTCTTGCTGGTTTTTAATTTAAAACTCTTGATGTTCTTTACCAAGAATGTGTTCATGAAAAGCAAACAGCCCACCTTCAAGATAGTCTTGGAGAAGCACCAGCAGAGATACTCATTGTGCCAAGATGTATTTTACCAACAAATCTGTGTAAATTACATGAGGTTGAAACAAACAGAATGTAATTTAATTAAGCAAAGTTTCTTTTGCTAAATTACAGCTTGAAGCAAACCTGCAAAAAATGTTACCAATTAGCTTTTTAGCAAACAAAAAACACAGCTCGGAGTAGGTTTTGCTTTCCACACTGCCAGCTGTGGGCTGCCTAGTGGGTGTCTTACCTCCAGCACAAGTAGCTGAGCACTCCGACCAGGGCTGATGATGCCACAGAAAGCCAACTTCATTATCTCCACTGCCAGGACGAGTGATGGGAACGTTGAACTTGTACCTAATTCCCAAATTCTGTTCTTGGAGTAGAACCTGCCATTGAAAACAACTGGTGAAGATAATTAAAATACAATGAGCCTTTATTCAGATACTTATCATTTCTTCTGAAGAAGAAAATGCCATAGAGCATGTCTTACAGGAAATTTAGAACATGTGTTTATTTACTTTAGCTTTTTGACAGTCTCACTCTGTGGTCCAGGCTGACCTTGAACCCACGACAACTTTAAAAGATTATTACATTTTTTTTTATTGGTGGGAGGGTGTGCACATGCCTTGAAGCATGTATAGAGGTCAAAGGGCAATTTGTCAGAGTTGGTTCTCTCCTTCTATCATGTGAATCATGGGAATTGAACTCAGGCTTGGTGACAAACGCCTTTATCTGATGAGACATCTCAGTGGCCTACAACACAGCTTCAAAGCACATGAGTTTTAATAAAATCTTTCTTTTTTTCTGTTCATAAGTAGTATGTCACTGTTTTCATTTATACTGCTTGGTCATAAAACTTTTACTCAAGAAAACATGAAAATCTGGGTGGTGGTGGCACACACCTTTAATCCCAGCACTTGGGAGGCAGAGGCAGGCGGATTTCTCTGAGTTGGTGGCCAGCCTGGTCTACAGAGCTAGTTCCAGGACAGCCGGGGCTACACAGAGAAGTCCTGTCTCAAAAAACAAACAAACAAAAAACTATAAAAAGATGAAAGTCAGTTGGCAAGAGATTTATGGCCTTCACTCTGCAGTGTCTACACTCTCGGGATAAAATCATCTTACCTTTGCCTTAATTCCATCACCTGCAAAACAGAGCTGATCAAACATGGCCCTTTTCTACCCCACAATGTGGAAATTACAGTGAAAATGTAATGATAAAGACACATTTACCATTACAATGAGGTTTTCAGAGGTGGGTCCTAGGGCTTCCAAGGACTCTGGTTCATCTGTTGGTCTCTTGTAGTGGAAAGCTGTCCCAGAAACATCAAATTTCCTAGGCCAGTCAATAGTCCAGGCACCATTAATATAGTAATCATCCCCTTCAGATTTTAAAGCTAGAAAAGAGAACAACAATCCACTTAAAAATGTTAGATTTCATTTAGTAGTATATTATGGATCAACTACTGCAGTAGGTTTTTAATGAACAGTTATTTAATTCAGAGACAATGCTAGGCTATCTTCCCTCTCTTCCCTTTTTCACTTCATCTTTCCCTTGGTTGCTTTTATTTCTCCCAAACAGTGACTGACTTTATTATGAGGATATTCCTATCTGGGACCCACCTTCTTAAATTAAAAATGCAGAGGAAAAAAGGGGACTTAGAAACCTTTGAATAATATCTAAATCTTGGGTCCCCAGGGCAGAAAGAAGCTGACTGCCAGGTGACCTGAGGGGTAGAGGCAGGGCCCTTTCTCCCTACATGCTTACATCTACCATAAAGTGAGATGGCACCAGGCACATGAGTAGTGTTGGGGCGGCTATGGCCTAAGGCCAGTCTAGGGTGCAGAGTGAGACCTTGTCTCAAAAGCAAAGCAAGGACAGCCACTGAGGCTATGGATGCCCTTGCTTTATGTTTGGGTCAAGGTTTCTCTATAGAACCCATTGGTCTTATACTTGTAAGCCTCCTCCTGCCTTAGCCTCCTAAGCACTTGCTCTACAGTTGTTTGGGGGCCACCATATCATCTGTTTCTAATTTAAATGCAAACTGGAATAGAAGAACTTACAGTGGCTGTACTAGTTCTGCACAGTAACAAGGTCATTAACAGTGAGGCAGGGATGCGGAGGTCCTCAGGCCTCCCTATCCATCACTACAGACACACTTAGGAAGAAGGGAACTTGTTGCCTTCAGTTGTTTACCCACTATTGACCCCATCAGGCTCCAGTGGATACTTTCAATTCAATGACCACACAGATGACCCTGGTTACGCTAACTGGTCATAAACAAAACTCCAAGTCATAAATCTAGGAAAGAGGATGGTGAAGTTGATAAGGATGGAAGTATGTAGGGGAAAGAGAGTAATAATGATGGGTTATATACATACATGTATGAAATTGTCAAAGAACAGAATTAATAATAATAAAACAATGTCAACCAAAGAACTGCAATAATTTTCATATGAATGTTGAGAGGGTAATTACTTATTCATAATGTCATTAGTTGAAATGAATGAAACATTTATATGAGAGGATAAGAAGGGCATTAGGAAAACATGAAAGAGGAGCTGGGCATGAGGGCAGAAGTGTGGGGCAGACTTACTCTCTAAATAGTAAAGGAGTGGTTAAAAGACCATGGTGAGGGAAAACCTGTGCTTCTGGTGCACAGACAACTGAACAACAGAATCAAAGAGTTTGAAAATAGATCCAGGTCATAAGAGAATTTTGTCCTCACTTTTTAAAACACATTTTTAAATTAATTTTATTTCTCATATATTACATCCTGACCACAGTTTGCCCTCCCTCCTCACCTTCCAGGCCTCTTCTAGATCCACTCCTCCTCTGTTTCCCTTCAGAAATGAACAAGCCTTCCAGGAATGTCAACCAAACATGGCATTACAAGATGCACTAAAGCTGGGCACATACCCTCGTGGGAATTCCACGTGGTTTTTACTACTGTAGTTCTGTGGTAGAGCTTGAAACCAGGGATGTTAATAACTCTGGAAGTTCTTTTATTGTGCAGAATTGTTTCGGATATCCTGGGTGTTTTGGGTTTTTTTTCATATGAAGTTGAGTATTGTCTTTCAAGCTCTGTGTTGGAATTTTGATAGGAATTGTGTTGTATCTGTAGATTGCTTTTGGTAAGACTGCCATTTTCACTATGTTAGTACTACCAATCCATAATCATGGAAGATCTTTTCATCTTCTGAAATCTTTAATTTCTTTCTTCAAATACTTGAATTTCTTGTAATTCAGGTCTTTCACTTGCTTGGTTAGCATTACACCAAGGTATTTTATATTAATTTTGGTTATTATAAAGGGTGTTGATTCTCTGATTTCTTTCTCAGCTTTTTAGCATCAGTATATGGGAGAGCAACTGATTTTTTTTTTTGAGTTAACTTTGTATCCAGTCACTTGACTAAAGTTGTTTAAGAGATGTAGGAATTCCCTGGTAGAGTTTTTGAGGTTGTTTATGTATACTATCATATCATCTGTAAATACTTTGATTTCTCCCTTTCCAATTTGTATCCTTTGGATCTCATTTAGTTGTTTTATTGCACTAGCTAGAAATTCAAGTACTATATAGAATAGGTATGGAGAAAGTGGACAGTCTTGTTTCTGAATGTAAAGGAATTGCTTTGAGTTTCTCTCCTTTTAATTTGATGTTGATTGTATAGGCTTGGCGTAAACTGCCTTTATTATGCTTAGGAATGTTCCTTGTTTCCCAAATCTAGACAAACAAAGACTTTTATCATGAAGAGGTGTTGGATTTTGTCAAAGGCTTTCCCAATATCTAATGAGATGATCATGTGTTTTTTTTTCTTTCAGTTTTTTTATGGTATATTAACATTGGCAAATTTTCATATGCTGAACCATCCCTACATCTCTGGCATGGATCCCGTTTGGTCATAATGGATATTTTTATGTGTTTTTAGATTCAGTTTATATTTTTGTATCTATGTTCATGAGTGAAATTGGTCTGTAATTCTTTCTTTGTTGAATACTTTTGTGGTTTGGGTATCAGGATGACCTCATAAAATGAATTTAGCAATGTTCCTTTTGCTTCCATTTTGTGAAATAATTTGAGGAGTATTAGCATTAGCTCCTCTTTGAAGGTCTGGTAGCATTCTGTAGTAAAAGCCATCTGGACCTGGTTTTTTTTTATTTGTTTGTTTTTGGTTGGGAGACTTTCAATGACAGCGTTTATTTCCTATGAGCTATAGATCCATTTAAACTGTTTACTTGATCTTGATTTAACTTTGTCAAGTGATATATATGGAGAAAATTGGTCATTTCTTTTAGATTTTCTAATTTTGCGCAGTACAGGTTTTTAAAGTACGACCTAATGATTCTTTGGAGTTCTTAGGTGCCTATTGTTATATCCCCTATTACATTTCTCATTTTGCTAATTCAGATATTCTCTGTTGTTTATTTATTTTGGATAAGGGTTTGTCTATGTAATTGATTTTTTTCAAAGAACCAACTCTTTATTTCATTGATTCTTTGTATTGTTATCTTTGTTTCTATTTTATTAATTTCAGTCCTTAGTTTGATTATTTCCTGCCTTATACTCCTCTTGGGTGTGTTTACTTCTTTCTTTTCTATAGCTTTCAGGTGTGATGTTCAGTTGCTAGTATGCAAGCTCTTCAATTTCTTTACTTAGGTATTTATTGCTATGGACTCTTCTTAGCACTGTTTTCGTTGTGTTCCATATGTTTGGGAATGTTGTGTGTTCATTTTAATTGAATTCCACAAAGTCCTTTTGCATTGAACCAGTAGTTATTAAGTAGAGACTTGTTCAGGTTCCATGAGTTAGTAGGCTTTCTATTGTTGAAATCCAGCTTTTTAATATATATATATATATATATATATATATATGTATGTATATGTATATATTACAGCCAGCCAAAGTTTCCCCTCTCTCCTTTCCTACCATTCACCTCTGTTCCCAACTCCCAACTTAAGGGCAGTCTGTCATGAGTATCAAGAAAACAAGGCATATCAAGTTGCAGTAAGACTAAGCACTTCCACATGTACTCAAGCTGGGCAAGGCAAACCAGTATGAGGAATAGGGTTCAAAAAGCCAATAAAAGAGTCAGAGATGGCTTCTGTTTCCACTGTTAGGAGTCCCACAGGAGGACCAAGCTACACAAGTGTAATATATATATAGAAAGCCTAGGTCAGTCCCATGTAGGCTCCTTGGTTGTTCATTTGGACTCTGTGAGGCCTTGTGAGCCCAAGATAGTTGATTCTGTGAGTTTTCTTGTGGTGAAAAGGAAGAAGTCAAAGTATCATTATCCAAAGATGATATGATAGTATACATAAGCAACATAAAAACTGTACCAGGGAACTCCTAAAGCTGATAAACATCTTTAGTTAAGTGGCTGGATACAAGATAAATGCAAAGAAAATCAGTAGCTCTCCAATAAACAAATGACAAACAGGCAGAGAAAAAAAATCAGAGAATCAACACTTTGTATAATAGCCTCAAATAATATAAAATATGTTGATATAACTCTAACTATGCAAGTGAAAGACCTCTATGACAAGAACTTCAAATCTTTGAAGAAAGAAACTGAAGAAGGTATCAGAAGATAAAAAAGATCTCCCATGCTCATGGATTGGTAAAAATAAAATTAAAAAATGGCAGAGAATCTTACCAAAAGCAAATTACAGATTAAATGCGATCTCCATTAAAAATGCTAACACAATTCTTTACAGACCTTGAAAGAACAACACTCAATTTCATATATAAAAACAAAATACCAAAAAATAAAAAAAATACCCAGGATAGCTAAAACAATCCTATACAATAAATAAATGCAGAGCTACAGATTTAAAACCCCATGGTATTGGCATAAAAACATACAGGTGGATCAATGGAATTGAATCAAAGACCCCGACATAAATCCACACACTATGGACACCTGATTTTTGACAAAGAAGCAAAAATTATAAAATGGAAAAAATACAGCATGTTCAACAAATGGTGCTTGTCTATCTGGATGTTACCATGTAGGAGAGTACAGATAGATCCATATCTATCACCTTGCATAAAATTCAAGTCCAAGTGGATCAAAGACCTCAACATGAATCCAGTTACACTGAACTGGAGAGGAGAGAAAGTGAGAAATGATCTTGAACGCATTGGAACAGGGGACAACATCCTGAACATAACACCAATAACATAGGAACTAAGAGAGACACTAAATAAATGGGACCTCATGAAATTGAAACGTTTCTGTAAGGAAATCCAGTTTTTAACCCATGATGATCTAATAGGATAAGAGGGTTGTTTCAATTTTCTTGTATCTATTGAGACTTGCTTTGTGACCAAGTATGTGGTCACTTTTGGAGAATGTTCTGTGAGGTGCTGAGAAGAAGGTGTATTCTTTTGTGTTTGGTTAAAATATTCTGTAGATATTTGTTAGGTCCATTTGGCTCCTAATGTCTGTTAGATCCAGTATTTCTGTTTAGTTTTTGTCTGGGAGACCTCTTCATTTGTGCGAGTAGGGTACTGAAGTCTCCCACTTTTAATGTGTGAGGTTCAATATGTGGTTTAAGCTTTAGTAATGTTTCTTTTACAAATATAAATGCCTTTGTGTTTGGGCATAGATATTAAGAATTGAAACATCATCTCAGTATTTTCCTTTAATGAGAATGAAGTGTCCTCCGTCTCTTCTGATTAATTTTGGTTCGAGGTCTATTTTTTAGATATTAGAATAACTACACAAGCTTGATTCTTGGGTTCATTTGCTTGGAAAATCTTTCTCCAATCCTTTTCTCTGAGATGTTTATCTTTGATGTTGAGGTATATTTATTTTGTGTAACAGAAGGATGGAACCCATTTTTACATCCATTCTGTTAGCCTGTGTTTTGGGGAACTGGTTCCATTGATATTGAAAGATAATTCCTGTTATTTTGTTGTCAGTGATGGTGTTGGTAGAATTTATGTGTTTCCCCATTTTTTCTTTTTTGGTTTTGCTGGTATGAGATTATATATTTCCTGTGTTTTCTTTGGTGTAGTTAACCTCCTTGGATTGGAGTGTTTCTTCTAGTACCTTCCTAGGTCTGGATTTGTGGATAGACATTAAATTTGACTTTGTCATCATTGTTTTGTCCACCTATGACAACTGAAAGTTTTGCTGGGTATAGTAGTCTGGGTTGGCATTTGTGGTCTTTTAGAGTCTGCAAGACATCTGTCCAGGCCCTTCTGGCTTTTATAGTCTCTGTTCAGAAGTTTAATAGGTCTTGTTTTAATATGTTACTTGACCTTTTTCCCTTGCCACCTTTAATATTCTTTGTTCTGTATGTTTAGTGCTTTGATTTTTGTGCAGCAAGGGCATTTTCTGGTCCAATCTATTTGGTGTTGTGTAAGCTTCTTGTACTTTTATAGGCTTGTTCATCTTTAGGATAGGAAAGTTTTTTCCTCTGATGTTGTTAAATATATTCTCTGGGTTTTTGAGCTGGGTGACTTTTCCTTCTTCTATTCCTATTATTTTTAGGTTTGATTTTTCCATAGTGCCCCAGACTTCCTGGATGTTTGGTGTTAGGAACTTTTTAGACTTACCATTTACTTTGAGTGGTGTATCTATTTCTTCTAGTGTATCTTCAATGTATGAGATTCTCTCTTCCATCTCTTGTATTCCATTGGGGTTACTTGCATCTGTAGTTCCTGTTTGCTTATCCAGATTTTCCATTTCCAGAATTCCCTCCATTTGTGTGACCTGTACCTGAGCTACAGATATCTGCTTGATGGCTATCCTACTTAGCTTTAAACTGCCAACCCGACAAAGCCTGGAGTCACTAGAGAAGGGAGTCTAGATAGGGATTCCCTAGATCAGCTTATCCTGGTACCATATGTGTGGGAGATTGTCTTTATTATTAATTTATATAGGAGGGTTCAGTCCATTGTGGGCAGCACCATTTCCTGGCAGGTAGGACTAGGCTGTATAAGAGAGCTAGATACACATGCATCAGTGAGAAGTTAGCAAACAGCATCCTCCATGATTTCTGCTTTAGTTTCCTATTTGAGTCTGCTCTGGTTCTCTCAATGATGGACTGTGACCTGTAATGTAAGCCAAATAAACCCAATCGTTCTCTAAGTTGCTTTGATTAAGGTTTTTGTTGTAGCAACAAGATGAAACTAGAACAATATTACAAAGATGACAACATAAATTAGAAATGAAAATGTAAAAAAGAAATAGGACTAAGTCAAAAGTACTGAACTAACATCTCATTCTTAAGAATATTCTATGTAGCTATCTGGAACAATCTAAAGCAGATACTCAAATGCTTGTATGTATTATGTCATTAGTTACTATATCCAAATATCTATCAATGGATGAATGCAAAACCAACTTGTAACAGAATATTATACAGATATAAAAATGAAATATTGATGCCTACTATAATGTAGTGGACTTCAAAAGTATTATACTTCCTTTATATGACATACCTAGGGTGGGTACAAATCCATAGTGACAAGGTAGTGACAAGGACTGCAGGAATAAGGAAAAGGGGAGGGGAATGCTTAATGCTTGCAAGGTTTTCTTCTGGGTCTGAAAATGATTGGAATGTACTAAATGATGCCAAATGATAACTCTAGATCAGTGGTTCTCAACCTTCTTAATGCTGCAACCCTTTGAGACAATTCCTCATGTTGTGGCAACCTCCCCAACCATAAATTTACTTTTGTTACTACTTCATAATTGTAATTTTGCTACTGTTATGAAATGTAAGGTAAATATCTAGTATGTAGGATATCTGATACATGAGTCCCAAAGGGATCACAACCCACAGGTTGAGAACTATTGCTCTAAATGCTTACTCTTATGAAATACAAACTTCATCTAAAAAAGTTAAAAGAAAAAGAATGAATGCCAAATTGATAAATATTTAAAATTAAATATAGTTAAATTACTCAGTGCCAGAAAAAAATGAGAGGACTTTTTTCTTGTCACATCAAAATCTGAGAAATGTGTCTAAGCATGACTGGAGACTCAGAAACTACATGATCCACCAAGGATACTTAGCTCAGAGCACTTGCTCAGCATGAACAATGCTTTCAAGTTGATGTTTCTTTAAAAATTTACAAAGGAAAAGATTAATAGATATGCACAGATATATGCATACCTTTTAGAAAGTTATTAGAGAAAATAGGTAAAGTTCAAAAATATACATGTCAAAAGCGGTGTATTAGCACCTCTCTATAAAACTTGTAGATAAATTAGTGATCAATAGGTCAGCTTGACTGAAGAAGGGGCACAAAGTGACTGAAAGGACCAGGATGTGTAGTCTGCCTCTCTAGAACATTTTGTCCTCCCATCCCCTAGCAAATACGACAGCATTTTCTGGCCTTCAGATGTGCTGAAAAGGTAGAGACAGAGACCCACAATGGAGCACTGGACTGAGCTCCCAAGGTCCAGATGAAGAGCAGGAGGGAGAACATGAGCAAGGAAGTCAGGACCACGAGGGGTGTGTCCACCCACTGAGACGGTGGGGCTGATCTAATGGGAGCTCACCAAGGCCCGCTGGACTGGGACTGAATGAGCATGTGATCTGACCGGGCTCTCTGAATGTGGCTGACAATGAGGGCTAACTGAGAAGCCAATGATTATGGCACTGGGTTTTGATTCTACTGCATGTACTGGCTTTTTGGAAGCCTAGTCTGTTTGGATGCATACCTTCTTAGACCTGGATGGAGGAGGGAGGCACCCTGACTTCTCTTAGGACTGGAGAGGAAATGGAGAGGAGGAGTAGGGGAAGTGGGAGGGAAATGAGAGGAGGGGAGAAGGTGGAAATTTTTAATAAATAAATAAATTAAAAAAAAAGATTCCCTCACCTTCTCCCAGGGCTAATTGGACCCCTCCCCCCATCCTCTCCCTCTGCCTCTCAAATACAGTCTCCGGAGCTTACCTTCACTCTCAGTCTTCCTGCAAGGAGCTGCAGGCCCAGATGACAGGTGGGCGGCACCTACCCAGTTTCAACCAGATTTAAGCACTATTTGGTTTTGACTTTTTTTTTTTATTTTATGATCCTCATTTTTAGGCGTTGCTTCCAGTAGTATCTTCTCTCTGTCTGTATGTCTGTCTCTGCCTCTCTCTGCTTCCTGCCCCCTCCCTCCAACCCTACTCCTGCCCTTCCTCTCTATTGGGCCCAGGACTTGTTTACTGAGTTACATCCTCAAACAATTTTTGCCTCATTAAAAAAAAAAATCAAAATTTTATTTAGATTTAAAATAAAATCTCAACCTTTGTTACACTGGGGAAACAAAATTAAAAGTTGGTTGTGGTGTTATGCCTTCAGTCCCAGCACTGGGGAGGCAGAGACAGTCAGGAAGATCTCTCTGAGTTTGAGGCCAGCTTGACCTACACTGCACATGCTAGTCCAGTCAGAGTTGTATAATGAGATAATATTGCAAACAACAACAACAAAAAGGAGAAAATTATTTAATTATCAGTAAAACAGCCAGTATAAATATATTTTAAAAATTTAAAGACTTCCACCTACTCTTGGACTCTTTTGTTGGTTTATCCTGTATAATTTTGATGTGATATTTTTTATTTTCTCTTATTATTATATTTCATTTTGTTGTTTTGTAAAAAAAAACAAATAAATGAATGAAAACCTAGCCATTAGGATAAAAGTTAATAATTAAATTGTCACTTATACCTGCTGAAAGAGAGAAAATAACTTTTCTCCAGTAGAGTGACACTCTAGGGCAAGCCTCATGTAGCTAACTAACATATAATTAGACTCCACAGTTTTTCTGTGTGTGCATTAGCATGGTGGGGTTTGTTTGTTTGTTTGTTTTGTTTTTTAAGGTGTGCTTTTACTTTCTTTTCTTGGTTGTGGGTGGTTTTGTTACTGTACCGGGTTTTTGTTTGTTTTTTGAGACAAAACTAAAAGTTAGATGGGTGGGGAGCAGGAGGAGGATCTGGAAGGACTTGGGTGAGAAGAACATGATCAAAATATATTCAAATTTAAAATTTTTTAAAATAATAAAATATTTAAAAGAAAAAAGAAATATTGGCATTCCAACATGGATATTTCATAACTATCATAAAGCACAAGCAAAAATGTCTTGGAATTATTTGACTGTAAAACATATTTTCTTAAAGACTATAAATATATGAGAAGAAGCTAGACGAGATCAACACAGAAACTTAAATCAAGCTGAAATTCAGATCATACAAAGAAAGGAAGTATGCCAAGAAATAGCAAACAAATGGGCATTTTTTAATTTAAAAATTTGAAAAAAATTTATTTATTTTGGTATTAGGAGTCAAACCCAGGGCCTCTTAAGTAATGTCCCCAATTCAGCAATTGTGAAATATAAATGTTGACAGTATACTGTAGAACTAATTATATATGGAAATATGTATACTTAAAATATTACATGAGCTAGTAGGAGACAATAAAAGTAAACTATTGGGAGTGTTTTACAGCATGAAGACATGAAGGACATGTAAGACAGCATGAAATAATTTGAAAATGTAATGTGATAAGTTAAAGGGGTATTCTGTAAACTCCATGCAACCATAACTAGAACAGCACAGTAAAGCTAATAACTATCCAAAAATACAATGAAATAACAAATGAAATACCAGACACTTGATTAATCTTAAATACACACACAGATACACATATACACACACATACACATAACATACAATAGGTAGAAACCACAAAGGACAAGTATCAACACCAAAACACACGTAGGATATAAAAGGCCTGAGAAAATTGAATTAATCATTAGTATGTGTGTGAGCCTGTGACTGCCTGCACATGTGTGCCATTGCACATGGGGGAGTCAGAGGGTAACTTTTAGGAGATGGTTCTTTCTTTACATTGTGGGATTCAGGGACAACCAAAACCAAGACAACTTGTTTTCTCCAAATCTATCAATACAAGATAATGGCTCTAAATGAGAAACACCTACATAAAATTTCCGAAAAAAAAATCAAAAGAATAACTATAAACATGCTCAAAGAAATAAATCAGAATATGAGCAAATAGTTGAATGAAGAAAGGAAGCCAACATCCAATATGAAAATGGAATGTGAAATATAAAAGAAAAAAGAGATGAAAAAAAAACAATAAAGCCTCACCAATAAATAGAACAGAACACAGGGAAAATAGGCTATCAAGATTTGAAGACAATTAGGCATCATTGCATTGGGTGGGGATGCAATGATGCCTAATTGTATTCTGCTATACTCATAGATTGGTGCCTAGTCCAGTAATAATCAGAGGCTTCATCCAGCCACTGGGGCGGGGGGGGGGGGGGACAGAGGCACTGACGCACAATCAAACACTAGGCCAAACGTGGGGAAGCCTGCTGAAGAGGGGGTAGAAGGATGGTAGTGGTCAAAGGGATCAAGGACATCATAAGAAAATCATAGAATCAACTAAGTTGGGCTCCTAGGGACTCAGAGACTGCACCGACAATCAGGGAGCCAGCCTAGGCCCTCTCCATGTATGTTACAGTGGTGTAGCTAGGTCTTCTTGCGGGACTCCTGGGAGTGGGAGCACAGCCTGTCTCTGACTCCTTTTCTGGCTTTTCAGACCCTTTCCTCCTGCTGGATTGCCTTGTCCATCCTCAATAGCAAGGGAGGTGCTTGGCTACTCGATATGCCGTGTTTTGTTAATATCCACGGGAGGAATGCCCTTACTATTCTGAATAGACACTGAGCAGGAGTGGATCAGGGGAGGAGGCAGAAAGAAGGTGGGGAAAGAACTTGAAGGAGAGGAGGGAGGGAAAACTACAATTAGGATGTAAATAAATAAATAAATTACTCTCGTTGGAAAAAAAAAGATTTGAAGACAAAGTAGAGGAATGGGTACATTCAGTTAAGAGCACTGATTCTTTTTTTGTTTTAAATGTATGAATGGAAAGCACAAAGATCTTTGGGATATCATAAAATACCAAATCTTTGAACTAGAGACCTGGAAGAAGAACTGTTGGGAAGCTCTGCCCAGCCTCACTTCCCATTCCAGACCCTATCCCAGAGAAAGCCCTACCATCTGACAGTTCCCTGCCAAGCTCAAGACCACCAACAGGAGGCTATTTAAGGCCTGGCCCATAGGTCTGTCATGTGCTCTCCTGCTCTTTCTCCTATCTTCCCAAGAGTCACCCGAGAGTTGCTTCACTCTGTTTATTAAATCTGGATTTATTAATTCAGTTTGATTTGGCTTATTATTTTGGCAGAGAAACCCAATAACTGGGATCTAAATCTTATCAAGGACTACATATCAAAAATCTAAAAATATTTTCAAGTCAATCGGAGCAAAATATTTCCAAATCTAAGGTAAAAAGAAGTCCATCTAGGTATAAGAAGCATGTAGAACACCAAATAGCTCCAGAAAACAAACTCCTCAAAGCATGTCATAGTCAAATACCAAATATCTAGAAAAATGATGTTGTACTGAAAGCTGCAAGAGAGAAACACCATGTTACGTGTAGATGGAGGCCTCATAAAACAGCTGAGTCTTAATGGAAGCTTTTAAAAGTAAGAAGGGCTTGGAGTTAAGTATTTTAAATTTGGAAAAATTACAAATGTAAAACAGACTGTGATACTTGGCAAAAATATATGTCATGATGTGAAAAGAAGAAAAATATTCCATGATAAAAGCAGGCTATAGGAGTTTATGACCAAAAAGCCACCCAATAGAAGATACTGGAAGTAATTTTTAGACTGAAAAGAATGATAAGCATATCAAAGAGGCTAAAGGGTAGGGGAGTAATGATGCTAGAACAATAGCTGAAAAAATGAGGATTAAGAAAAGACTAAACACTGCATCAACAGAATGACAGGAATTAATACACCTCTTTCAATAACAGTGTACATTAAAGGTCTTTATTTCCCAATCAAAAGACAGAAAATAAAAGATTAGATTTTAAAAAATTGGAATCATCTATTTTCTGCTTGTAAGAAACATACCCACCATCAAAGATAGATATTAGTTTATGGCAAAAGAATGGAAAAAGGTATTCCAAAAAAATAAATAGCAGGTATCACTATTCTGATCTGACAAAATAAACCTCAAACCAAAAGTAATCTAAAGAGAATAAGAAGATCCCTTTATTCCAATTGTATCAGTCTTGTCTTGGTATGGCAATAAAATCCCTGGTAAGAAGTAAACGTAAAGAAGGGTTTATCTTGGCTCGTGGTTCTATGACACAGTTTATCTTGGAAGAGAAACCATGTGTTAGGACTACAAGATGACTGGCTGCACCACACCCTGGTCAGGAAGCAGATGGTGATACATGACTGCTCAGCTGGCTTTCTTTTTTTTACTCTGTCAAGGATTCCAGTCCATGCAATGGCACTGCCTAAATTTGTAGTAGTTCTTCCCATCTCAGTTAATATAATGAAGATAAACCCTCATGGGGATGGCCAGAGGCTAACCTAATAAAGATAATCATTCATAAGTACATACTTCCTAGATGTACTTCCTAGATGGTTTTAGATTTTATCAAATTAATCAATATCAACCATCACAGGGATCAATCCCAAAAGAGGATATTGCAATTCTACACATATATAAATTGAACATAGGTAAGTTTAACTTCATAAAACACAAACTACTAGACACAAAGACACAATTTAACCTAGACACAATAAGCAGTAGAGCAACTTTTGTACCTACTCCCACCAACTGATAGATCACCTCAGTGCCATTCTCCCACCGGACAGAGAAATATTAGGATTAAATGGTATCTTAAATCAAATAATTTCAATAAACATTTATAGATATTCCACTCAAAAACTTATGATACATGTTCTTCTCAGCAGACCACAGAACTTTCTCTAAAATAGATCACATATTACACACAAAATAGTTGTAGCAAATATAGAACTCTTGAAATAATTCACCAAGTGAATAATTCATTTTATTCTATTTGATTACAGTGGATTAAGACTACAATTCAAGAGTAAGAATTATGGACAAACACAAACTCATGGAGATTAAACAACACACTATTGAGCAACAAATAGATCATTGAAGAAATAAAGATGGAAACAACAACAAAAATATCTCTGGAACCAGATGATAATGAAAATACAACATACCAAAACCTTTGGGACACAATGAAAATAGCACAAAGAGGGAAGCTTAGTGTCTACACTAAGAAATCAAAGAGATCTCAAATTAAAAATGTCATAATAGATCTTTGGGTCTTAGAAAAGTGAGAACAAGCCAAACACCAAATCAGTAGACTGAAACTAATGCAAGGACAGAAATGAATGAAGTAGACTCTTGCAATAACTACTTAAACAAGAGAGAGAAAAAACTGTTGTAATCTAGTTGACTAAATTTATGGAATACTGAACTCAGTAGCACTACAGCATACATTCTGCTCAAGTGCACTTGTATTGAGCCACAAAACAAACCTCAATGACAAATACCATACACACACACACACACACCACCTATAAAAATATCTAGGACATGCTGTCTACATATATAGGAGTAAACTTGAAGTCAATAATGAAACATATCTGGAAAGATATTTAGAAAATGAGTAGTTTCTGTTTAAAGATAAGTAGCATATTTAAAAACAAGTGATAATGACAATATGACATTAAAATATGTGAAGTTAAATTAAAGAGAAATTTAAAGTGAGAACCATCTTTATTATAACAGTAAAAACAACAATCTACAGTTTCATATTTAGAAGCTACAAAAAATATCAAATTAAAACAAAATAATAATAATAAAAATAGCATTAATAAACAGAAAGATAAAAATGGTTGTCATGGAAAATAGGCAAAAAGCATTTAAGCCGTGATCCTGATCTTTGAAAAAATCAATGAAATGAATAGACTAACAGTAATAAAGATTGTAAATAAAAAGGGAAACTGCCTTGTTCAAGGTTGACATGGTGATATATTTAAAAAACAAAACAACCAAAAAAGAACCAGAAAACAAATTTATTAAAGCTCTATTAAAACTAACAAATAATTGTAACTGGGTCTCAAAATATAAGGGATGTATAAAAAGAAATAAGTTGGGAGGCTGGGAAGATACAGTTAAGGGCTAAGGCCACTCCTACAGAGAACCTAAGCTCACTTCCTAGCACCTGTGTAGGTTGGCTCACAACTACCTGTAACTCTAGCTTCAGAGAATCTGATGTTATAAGCACCCGTATTCACATGCACATACCCACACATAAACACACACATACACATAATTAAAAACAATAAAAGTGAAATCAAGTTATATAATAATATTAATTTAAATTGGAAAATAAAATTTAAAATATCAATATCACTTATAATATCATTGAATAGAAGAAAAATAAAAAGATGGGGATGTAGTTCACTGGTAGAGGACTTGCCTTGCATGTACAAGTACTAGATTTGATTCTACCACTGATTTCTCAGAAAAGAATAGTAATAAATATCATAAAACACATGCAAAACTATGAACTAAGGTACGATGAAAGTAATCTTAAAAAGGCTAAAAT
The DNA here is from genome assembly GCF_037038515.1 of Microtus pennsylvanicus. Classification (NCBI taxonomy): domain Eukaryota; kingdom Metazoa; phylum Chordata; class Mammalia; order Rodentia; family Cricetidae; genus Microtus; species Microtus pennsylvanicus. The sequence goes on from NC_134584.1 coordinate 46,416,741, forward strand.
AAACATAGCCGGGTGGTGGTGGGGCACGCCTTTAATCCCAGCACTTGGGAGGCAGAGGCAGGCGGATCTCTGTGAGTTCGAGACCAGCCTGGTCTACAAAGGGAGTTCCAGGACAGGCTCCAAAGCTACAGAGAAACCCTGTCTCGAAAAACCAAAAAAAAAAAAAAAACCAAAAAAAAACCATAGTTATATCTTACAGGTACTGATAAGATGCATTTAAGATATTAATTCTATACAATTGAGGTAACAAAGTGAAAATAATTTTGAAAACTAAGCACATATTTGAAGATTTAATGCCTTGAATTTAAGTCCTGACTGAAATTCTCCTCTATCCAATACAGCATGGCTTTGGTATAAGGATAGACACATAGACCAAAAATCAGGAATAGAAATAGCCAACAAACATAACCTATGTGTTCAGTTGAAATCTAACAAAGACAGTATCATAATCCAATAGGGAAAATGACATGCTTTCAACAAATGGTGCTACAGAAGTTCAATATCTTTATGGGAAAAAGATGGCATCTCAAACCTTCCTGTACTCCTTCTACAAAAACTAATTGAAATGGGGTATATGTTTCATTTAAAAGTGAAAACTACTCTGTTTTGCTTTTTGTTTTTGTTTTATTTTAATTTTTTGTTTTGCTATTCTTGCTTTTTGGTGATGGAGATTTAGCTGAGGGCCCTGTGCCTGGTCAGCATCCACTCTACCTCTGAGCTACATCCATAGTCCCTTAAAACTATCACTTCTTGTTCAGAATACAGCAACATATACTACAACTATCTCTTGAAGAACACTGAGGAGAACCTTTACAACCTTACAACACACAATTCTAAGATAGGACATGAATGCAAATCATAAGAGTTAATAAATTAGATCTCATCCAAATTAAAATATATTACTTTAGAAAAGTAAGCATGCTGGGCAGTGGTGGCACATGCCTTTAATCACAGCACTCGGGAGGCAGAGGCAGGTGGATCTATGTGAGTTTGAGGCCAGCCTGGTCTAGAAGAGCTAGTTCCAGGACAGCCTCCAAAGGTACACAGAGAAACTCGGTCTTGAAAAACAAAATAAAACAAACAAACAAACAAAAAGAAAAAGCAAAACACACACTAGGAGAAAATATTCACACAGCATATATGTGAAAGATTTCTAACTAGAGTATATGCAGACACCCAATTCAAGCAAATTTTTACCTGAGGTAGAAGGATCACAAGTTCAATCCAGCTTAGGCTACACAGCAATGTTCATATTAACCTGGGCTACACAGCAAGACCTTGTCCCCCCAAAAACCAAAGGGTAAAAATAGCTAACATATTTGTTAGACTCTTCATGAAAGAAGATATCCAGCCTGGTGTGGTTGCTTGCGTCATTAATCTCAGCACCTGGGAGGCAGAAGCAGGTGAGTCTCTGAGTTCTAGTGAGTTCCAGAACAGATTTGAATAAGACTACATAAGACCTTCCAAAACAAAGCAAAATGAATGATTTCCATATGGACAAAGACTACCTTTTCAAGTATTGACAAGAACGGGAATGGCATGCATCCACTTTAGAATACAAGCATATATTTCTTTTTTCCCCTGGGTATTTAAGGGTAAAACTGAAAAGCTGAGGAATTTAAGATTTACAACATGATGACCAGATATGCACTGTAAAATGACCACTGCCTCATTGGTCTCTGTGACTATGGGAGACAAGTGTGTATTCTCTTGGAAAATGTCAAGCACACAATTGTGCTGAAGTTTCCTGAGCTAAAACCCTTCCACCTTGGAGGGACACTTCTCACAACAGGATGTTTACAGGAAGGTGAAGCAACAGGATGTACTAAGGGGGAGAGAAGCACTCAGGAAAGCTCCTTAGACAAGGAAGTAAACACCCCAATAGCTTCAGAAGTCCCTGAAAATGAGCAGTCAGTCCTTCCTCAAGTCCACATAAACTAAAGGCTAAAGTCACCCTCAGGTGAGCCAGGGCATAAAGAAGACTCAGGCCGGTCACCTGGAAGAAGCCGAGAGTGGTCAATTATCCTGAAAAAAGCAGACGTGCCAAACTTCCTAGAAGGAACAAAGATCATCTGAGCCCCTGGGAAAGGACACTGTCTAACCTATTGAGCTGCCCACAGTCTGTGCAGTGTGCTCTGGGTTCCAAGTTTTTGTGAACTGTCATCCATGCTGGGTGAGGCAGTTATCTTTGAGTAATCCCTGCTCCTGTAAGTAACCCTTCACCCATATTCCTTTAAGTAGCACTGATAAAAGTGGCTCACCAAGTTGGACTTTGGTAAAGTCCAATTTGGTCTGTCTTCTGTTCCCTGTGTGTAGTTATTTCGTTCACATCTCCCCAGGAATAGTGTCACACGACAATACATTCTTATTAGATGTATATGATATAGCCACAGGATTTATCTATCACATAACTGAGTTTATACTTGGTGACCAACATTTCTCCATCTGTTACTCTCCTTCCAAGGCTTACCATAATCAGCCACATTTTTATGAGAATTTTAGCACATACATATAAATGATGTCATGCGCTATCTATGTCTGTGCCTGGTTTATGTCATTATGCAAAATATCTTTGGGTTTGTTCATGTCAGAGCAAGATTTCCTTGTTTTATTTTTTTGTTCAATTTTTAAAATTAAAATATAATTACATAATTCCCCCACATGCACACTTTCTTCCAACTCCTCCCATGCCTCCGACTTTCTTTCAAATCCATGGCCTCTTATTATTTATTATTGTTGTTACACACACACACACATATATACAAATAAATACGTAATTGTAACTTACCGAGTCTGTTTAGTGCTGCTTATATGCATATATTTTAGGGCTCACCACTTGGAATTAGATGATCATTTAGTGTACCCTATTTATGGGAAAGATGAGTTCTCTCTCTCTTAGCAGCTTTTAATTGCTTAAAGCTCTTAATCTAAGGGTAAGGCTATAATATTAAGTTGGGAGCATCACCCCAGACCCTGGCAGTCATCTGTGGAGTGCCAATGGAACAAAAGGCTCCATCTCAGGCCCCTCCCCCTGGGAGGTGCCTTGGCCAGGACTCCAGCTCCCAGCCTGCCAAGCGCTGACCCCTCTCCAGAGAGAGTCAGAATCACTCCCACAGGCTATCTAGGCTCGCACTGGAAAAAGGAACACGTGGTCTCCGGGATTTGCCTGGGCTCCTCTTCCCACAATGCTGTCTCTGTCCACCCAAGAGTGCTGCATTTGTTAAACGTGGGCATTTTAATTTGGTCTAATCTGGTCTAATTGGAGTTATTTGTGTTGGCGGAGCAGCTTTTCTTAAGATTAAACCAAACCTTAGGTGATTTATTCCATCTACGTTGGCATGTCAACAGCTGTTGTCATTGTTCAGGTCTTGGTTTAACAGCCATATTGTTCTTTTCCATTTTTCATTATGTGTATGTAAATTATCTATGGGTCTGTGAATGTAGAGCAGTGTCCCCCAGACTCAAGAAGAAGGTGTCAGAATCCGTGGAATTGGAGATACAGGCAGTAGTTAGCTGCCCAACATGGGTGCTGAGACCTGAGCCTTAAAAATTAAACAAAGGGAGATAGCTCAATGGTTAAAAGCATGGACTGTTCTTGCAGAGGACCTGGATTTAGGTCTCAGGCTATTGTGGATAAATCTGTAATGAACATGAAGTGTAGTTGTATCTTTGAGATAATGACATGTCCCTGCACACACACACACACACACACACACACACACACACACACACGACACAGAAGCTTTATTTGTAATAGTAAAAGACTATATACATATGTCTCAAATACCCATCTACCATTGAACAAGTATCATATTAACATTATATAATTATATTATTATAACACGCATATAAACACATGCATACCATACATATATGAAAATAAAAATTAAATTAAAAATAGATCAACGTTTGCCTGAGACCAGGGTTAGGACTAATAGAATTAAACTCTCAAGAGGAGTGAAGGGAATTTAACTGTAAAAGGGTATGAATTTTAGAATTAGAGAAATGTTTTCTACTTTGGTTGTAGCATTTATATGGTCATTAATAATATTCAAATTATATAGTTATAATTATACATTCTGTTCTATGCAAGATATACTCAATGTTGAGTTAAAAACAAAATATAACATATTAAAGTATAAACTATAAGCTTATAATTTTTCTGGTTAGTATTTGTATGTATATGGATGCATCTTGAAACATCTTTCTTTCAGTATTAGATCTTTCACATCATTAATTTTAAAAAAATCTAGCAAAACAACTTACCAATGTAATTTTTTGACATGGAAACCTCTCTTACTTCAATATGAACAGAGCCTCTTGGTATCTGCACCACTTCCATATAACCTGGAACACAGAGGATTGCCAGCAATAAGCAGCTACCTAGAAAATGAGTGCTTAGCAGCCATTTAATATTAGCAATGATTTTTATTCTTTCATTTCTTCTTTGACTTTGTACTTCATAATTGCAAAGGAAAAACAAATTTCCAGTGCGTCTATGAAGAGAAAAATGTTTAATTGGGGGGTGGGGGGGAGATTGAGATAAAGTATGACTATGTAGCCCTTGGTTGGCCTGGAACTATGTAGACCAGGCTAGCCATGGACTCATAGAGATCTGCCTGCATCTGTCTAACTTTTTCTACAATCATCTCGAGATATTTGACAGCCTTAACATGTGCGGTAATTGTTCCGTATTTCTTTTTTCAACATGTTCTTCTCGCACCAGTGCTCTCTGGGTTATCACAGTTTAAAGAAACATGGTGAGTTGGAAGTGGTAAGTGTCATCTATAGTCATAGCTACCCAATGAGGATGTAAGAATAGGATCACTTCTGCCTGGGCATTCAGAATCAAAGAGGGTAATTTAAGTGAGAGGGCTGGAAGTGTGGCTCAGTGGCAGAACATTTGCCTAGCATGAACGAAAGCTTATTTTCAGTCCTTAAACCTTCCTCACAGAAAGGCTAACTGAAGTAAAAAGAACATTCTTTAAACATCTTCATGAAGCTCCATTTAACATGTAAGAGACTGAAAGGACCACTCTCTGGGGAGAGGATACTGCTGGCCCACATCAAGAAGTTTTCAGCAGGTAGGAAAGGGAAAGCAAGAGTCTTTACTACTGCAGTTCACCAGAGGAAGAGTTGTCTCCATACTCACCTCCTCTGGGCAATGAGTCATTGAAGAACCCTTCAATGGCATCACAGGTGCTTCCATCCCCACCACAGACTCGGCACCTATCTTCCCTAGCATCAGATCCCAAAATATTATCACAACCTACATGCTGAAAATAAAGAATATTCAGTGTGTCAAAAGGGTAAATTTTTGGAATTATAACTAATAAATACATATAATTTAATTATTTACTTGTATTTCCAGTAAAGGAAATCAAAATAGGAAATACTTTCCCATTTAATGTCATTCTCTAGTAAGTACAGCTAACATTTCTAAATACCTAAACAAAAAAGAAAATTGATTACTTAGAAACATGACTGTTTCTAACCTAGATCTCTCTTTGATTGATACAATGTTCTAATCCTTTAAAATATTATAACTTATTAGTAATGGACTAACTCTTTCTTTCAACCCCAGTCTAGAAATTCAAGAACTAGAAAAGATGATTCATGGATCTCTGTAGAGTTCTAACAGTGGGTCCCACTGAGCTCATCCTCTGCAGGGATATAACAGAGAGGACCCCATGAACTCATCCTCTGTAGGGATATAACAGAGAGGACCCCATGAGCTCATCCTCTGTAGGGATATAACAGAGAGGACCCCATGAGCTCATCCTCTGTAGGGATCTAATAGAGAGGGTCCCATGAGCTCATCCTCTGTAGAGATATAATAGAGAGGACCCCATGAGCTCATCCTCTGTAGGGATCTAATAGAGAGGACCCCATGAGCTCATCCTCTGTAGGGATATAATAGAGAGGACCCCATGAACTCATCCTCTGTAGGGATATAACAGAGAGGACCCCATGAGCTCATCCTCTGTAGGGATATAATAGAGAGGACCCCATGAGCTCATCCTCTGTAGGGATATAATAGAGAGGACCCCATGAACTCATCCTCTGTAGGGATCTAATAGAGAGGGTCCCATGAGCTCATCCTCTGTAGGGATATAATAGAGAGGGTCCCATGAGCTCATCCTCTGTAGGGATATAATAGAGAGGACCCCATGAACTCATCCTCTGTAGGGATCTAATAGAGAGGGTCCCATGAGCTCATCCTCTGTAGGGATATAATAGAGAGGACCCCATGAACTCATCCTCTGTAGGGATATAATAGAGAGGACCCCATGAACTCATCCTCTGTAGGGATCTAATAGAGAGGACCCCATGAGCTCATCCTCTGTAGAGCTCTAACAGAGGGTCCCATGAGCTCATCCTCTGTAGGGATATAATAGAGAGGACCCCATGAGCTCATCCTCTGTAGGGATCTAATAGAGAGGACCCCATGAGCTCATCCTCTGTAGAGCTCTAACAGAGGGTCCCATGAGCTCATCCTCTGCAGGAATCTAATAGAGAGAGTTCCATGAGCTCATCCTCTTTAGGGATGTAACAGAGGGTCCCATGAGCCCTACTGTCTGCCATTCCTAAACCCTGACCTCTTTCAGGCAATTGTTAGTGCTAGATGCTAATTATGAAGTTCATACCTGAGTAAAATTTTAAAGAAGAAATATCTGTTTCTTGATTAGGAATCAAATTGGCATAAACAAAAGGAGACATAAACATGCAATTTAAGAAGCTAAAATTTCACCTTTCAATTTTGTATTTAATTACAAAAATAAGGGCTTTTAACTTATATATGGCATACATTTTGGTGTCTTAATTTGAATATATGCAATTTAGCCATTGGCACTAAAACAATTTTAAAATAAAATTATAGGTATATTTGTTATCTAAAAACTGTTAGAAAAAATATTTAACTTTAAGATGATAAAGTACCTATACAAATACACGTAAGTAAATACATCTCTCCTTTTTTCTTTACATGCACACACACACTTATACACAAATGCATGCAGACATACACATTCACATACATGTGTATGCGTTAACTGTATCATCAGATCTAGAGACATTTTATCGAAAGGGACTGGGAAATTATGAAGTTAAGCAAAACACTGGTTTTATCTCTTCTTTCTCAGTTTGCATCACTTAGTAATGTGCCTCTTTTCAGGGTAAAACAAGCAAAACAAGTTATGAGAACAGTGGTTTTGTGGCTTTTCTTATTATGATAAGATCCATGGATTTGATCTGACCCTTTCCAAGTTGTCTGGCTAATGCTAAAGTAAATGCTTTAATAAGACTGACTGTGTAATGAAAACCATCATAATGCTTCAAAAGGAGATAAAGTAGGTGGAACATAGCTATTTCACACTTTCTGAAAAAATTATACTATGAAATATATAAAGTCTTCCAGTACGAACATATGGTAGCCACATGAAGAAGAGTTGAATTCTTATTCCCTCTCTTTTCTATTATTTTTTTTATAAACAGAAGGGGAGGATAATGTAAATTAAAGACCAAAAAATGAATACCGTTGGCAATTATTATAAATGCAATTAAAATTCCAGAAGAAATCACCTTTTGCATGGTTCTGCAGTATGTGAATGGGTCATTCTGTGTGTGTGTGTGTGTGTGTGTGTGTGCGTGTGCGCATGCGTGCTGTATTGTTGTTCTTCGTTGGAATTGAATTTATTTAAAATGTAGCTTTAAAAAATTGAACAAAAGGCCAGGCAGTGTTGGTGGACACCTTTAATCCCAGCACTTGAAGAGAGAGACAGGTAGATCTCTGTGAATTTAAGGCCAGCCTGGTCTACAAAGCATGCTCCAGGTCAGTCAGGGCAACTCTGTCTCAAACAAAACAAAACAAAACAAAATAAAAAAATAAAAAATAAAAAAAAATAAAGCCCAAGATAAGCTACTATTTGGGGAAAAAACAAAGTTCTTAAAGATGCCAACAAAGAGAAGTCAAATCTGAGCCACCTTGCATTCTCCGTTGATACAGATGTCCAGTGAGTCAGCATTGCACTGGGTTCCGTCTATGACCGCAGGGGCCCGCTCAGTGTAGAAATTGTAGCCTTCAGCCAGGCAGTTTAATGCACAAGGTTTGACCCCACCTAGACAAACAAAACATAAGTGAAAAAAGTGGAGCTGTTCTCCTAAGAATAATAATGACATTCTTATCAAATCGACATTTCATGTATACACTGGCCCAGAGTATACACTTTAGTGTATAGACTTCTATACTTTTAAAAAACCTTTGTGTTTTTTTTTCTTGTATACACAGGATAAAGGAGTACCTGCTGAGTAGCCTTGCGCTTTAAGCCTTTCAAGTGCACCCACTATATATTACAATAAATCTTAGGTCAAGTGAATCACAGTGAAAGTCACTGAAGTTTTTTTAAGTGTGAAAAGGGAAGTTTTTTTTGTTTTTTTTTTTTTTTTTAAAAAGAGCTAAGGACATAAAATTTTAGGAGATATGAACAATAACTTTTAGAACCAATAAAAATTCTGTTATATATTCTGCCAAATCCCATACGAAAACTCTGCTGTCAATCAACCAGGGGTACTCATTATTAAAACAAAACTAAATCTGTACATGTCTTAAAAAAAATCGTACTCAAAGGAGCTGGAGAATAGAGATGTGAGATCAGCAAAACAGTGATAAAATTAACAATGGCATTACATTTATGCAATTTTATTAGATTAATAAAGGAAGGTAATGTAAAATATTAGATTTTAGTAATTGAAATAACATGTAGTATGTTTTGTGAAAAACATAATAATGGTGATTTTAGCAACTTAGAAATGTATGTGTGCACATATGTGTATGGAGCACATACGCCACAGTGTGTTTGAGTGTGGTTGTCAGAGGACAACTCAAGAAAGTCATTTCTCTCTGTTTACCATGTGGGTCCCAGGGATCACACTCAGGTCATCTGGCTTGGCAACTGAGCTATCTTGATGGCCCAGACATATTTATTTTTATGGTTAATGTGGAAAAATAAACAAAAATCAGCAATCATTGTATCATGATTTTATAATATATTGAAAAAAACAGATATAAATCTGTTTTTTTTTTACTGGAATGGAAATAGCACATGTAAAAACTGTATAAATAAGTGATTACTGATTAAGGTTATGAGTTAAAGTATTTTTATAGCTTTATTTCACAATGTTTAAAACACTAGTTTTATTCTAGTTAGGCTGACAAACTTCTTTTTGAAGTAAAGCACATTGCTTCTAACAAAGAAAATAAAGCACACAATTAAAATTATATTCCGGGGTTTCAATAAAGTTCTTAGAAACAAGGTTTCCAAAGGGTGAAAATAAGTAAAGGAAGAAAGCAAAGTGCATGCTAGGCTCAATAATAAATTAAAGCACATTCCACTAACAAGATCACTGCTCTATGATAAGGGATGCACCAATGTTGTTAGATTTTCTTTAAGTCAAGATGAAAGCACAGATTCTCTTCAATTTAAACGTTTCTGGTTTTTTAGAGGTACCAAACTGTTCTCTATACTATGGTTGGTACCTGAAGATGGTGAAGCAGAAGCAGACTCCGTGTGGCACAATGGATGAGAAAAGTCAGGGGAAAAATAAATATCTCTGTCTCCAAGATGGAATAATAGGAAGACCACTGGGAATCACAAAAGGAGGAGAAGGCAGCTGAAAGTGAGGAGAGACAGACGGGCGGTGTGGGTGTGGGTCTGGGGACTAGCAAACCACCTTATCCTAAGTAGGAGAAGCAGAACCAGGAGCCCCAAGCCAAAGAGGTTTGCTTTCTTCTCTATTAGTCACATTGGGGATTATTCACTGAAATAATAATAAATAAACCAGAGATATCCAAACAGATAGTCAAATTACAACACAGAAACAGAAGAAACATGAGCAAGCATGACATGACACCTCTAAGAGATCACAAATTTAATTATTAAATCTAATGGTACTGAAATGTAGAAATGCCAGTCCAAAGAAAAAAGTCAAAACTACTTCTAAAAGTAATAAAGGACTTCAAGAAAACAAGCAAGCAGCAAGCAGACGAGTAAAGAAAATAATTCAGGATGTAAGATAAGAATGATAGGAGGGGGAGGGGAGTGGGGTGTGGAGAGTGGGGGGAGGGGGAGGGAAAAGGGAGGCGGGGAGGAGGCAGAGTTTTTTTTGTTTTGCATTTTTTTAATTAATTTATTTATTTAAGGATTTCTGCCTCCTCCCCGCCACCGCCTCCCATTTCCCTCCCCCTGCCCCCCATCAAGTCCCCCTCCCTCATCAGCCCAAAGAGCAATCAGGGTTCCCTGACCTGTGGGAAGCCCAAGGACCACCCACCTCTATCCAGGTCTAGTAAGGTGAGCATCCAAACTGCCTAGGCTCCCCCAAAGCCAGTACGTGCAGTAGGATCAAAAACCCACTGCCACTTGTTCTTGAGTTCTCAGTAGTCCTCATTGTCCGCTATGTTCAGATTAAAGACCTCAATATCAGTCCGAACACACTGAACCTGATAGAAGAGAAAGTGGGAAGTACTCTACAACACATGGGCACAGGAGACCACTTCCTACGTATAACCCCAGCAGCACAGACATTAAGGGCCTCATTGAATAAATGGGACCTCCTGAGACTGAAAAGCTTCTGTAAAGCAAAGGACACTGTCCTTAAGACAAAAAGGCAACCCAGTTACTGGGAGAAGATCTTCACCAACCCCACAACTGACAAAGGTCTGATCTCCAAAATATATAAAGAACTCGAGAAACTAGACTGTAAAAGGCTAATCAACCCAATTATAAAATGGGGCACTGAGCTGAACAGAGAATTCTCAACAGAAGAAGTTCAAATGGCCAAAAGACACTTACGGTCATGCTCAACTTCCTTAGCGATCAGAAATTTTTAATAATAATAATAAAAAAATTAGTTTGGGAAATGTGAGATTTTAATATTGCAAAATTTAATAATTTTGATGTTATTTATTAAAATGTTTCAAAGTTAAAAAAATAAGAATGATAGAAGTATAGAGGGAAATTTGCAACATGGATGAGAAACACAGGAAGGAAACTGAGATGGACATTCAGGTATGATACATAAAGTTCTCCAACAAGGTTTAACTGACGATTTCACAGAGATAAATTATTTTCGGGCTTTGGATGTAGCTCAGTGATAGTGTGTTTGCCTAGTATATGTTAGGTACTGAATGAAATCCCTGGTACCACAAAAACAAAAAGGCTACCAAAAGTCAAAGAAAAACGTGCTGAAAGCAGCAAGAGGAGGTTTTATAACATACAAGAAAACTCCATAGGTCTTTCTATGCATTCCCATGAACAAGTATGTGAGAGCAAGGTGATAGATCCAGAGTGTCGAAAGGAAAACACTGCTAGCCATGCATATTTTATCTGATAATGTCTTCTTCAGAAATGTAAGTGTGACCAAGACTTTCCAAGGTGTGTAAGAAGTGAGGGACTTCATAATCACAAGTGGAATCACAGGGGAAAAAATGCCAAAGGTAGTTCTTCAAAATGAAATAAAGAGCTCCTAATTAGTAACATCAAAGTACAAAAATTACAGCTAAAGGTAAGTATTCTATTGAATTCAGAATAATCAGCATGTAACCACCCATAATTCTGAAATAATGGAAAACAGGCAAAAATATTTATACCATCTATAACTATTATTTGTTAATAGATACTGTGGTGGTTAATCTCTGTTGTTTACTTTGCTGGATTAGAATCATCATGGAAGTATGCCTCTTGGGTTATCTATGAAAGTGTTTCTGGAAACGTTTAACTGAGCAGGGCAGGCCCAAACTGAATATGGACAGCATCATCAAATGAGTCAAAGTATGAGACAGAAGACATGGAGAAAGCCAGCTGAGCATGAACATTCATTTTTCCTGTGGGGGTTTGAATAAGAATGGCCCCAAAGGCTCAGATATTTAAATGCTTAGTCACCAGGAAGTGGATGTGGCCTTGTTGAAGGAAGTGTGTCATTGGGGGTGGGTTTTGAGGTTTCAAAAGGCCATGCCAGACCCAGTCTCTCTCTGCCTAAGGATCATGATGTAACTCTCAGTTACTATACCAGCACCTGTCTGCCATGCTCCCCACCACGATGATAATGGACTAAACCTCTGAAAGTGTGAGCAAGCCTCCATTTAAATGCTTTCTTTTATAACAGTCACCTTGGTCATGGTGTCTCCTGACAGCAACAGAACACTGATTAACACATCTCTCTACTGCCTAAGGACAAAATGTGGCCAGTTGCCACATGATCCTGCCAGTAGGCTTTCCTAAAACTGTCAACCAAAATAAATCCTTGTCTTATGGAGTATTTTGTCACAGCAATAAAAAAAAACTTACACAAACACACACACACACCACACACAGACATACACATACACATAAAATGTGTAAATGTTGTAAAATGTGGCATTATAAACAGAAGTCAAGGGAGTTAAAATGTATAAATTCTCTATGCGATCAAATTTAGATTATTGTCAACTTAAAATACATCACTATAATAATAAAATATTTCATGTAATCCTCAGGAAAACCCACAAAGCAAAGCTTTAGTAAATATACATAAGAGAAATGCAAATGGGATTAAAAGAATCTATAAAACAGTCAAAATAACTGACAAATGGTAATAGAAAGTCTTTGTTATAAACATTTATTTTAATTTTAAAGGTGCTTAAATTCATTAATTAAAATATGCAGGGAACACTGAATGAATTTAAGAAAAATTTAAAAAGACTCAAGTCTATATACTTGTACATATAAGCCATTTCAGATTTAGAAACACATAAACTGTAAGAGAAAACATGGAAAAATTCCATGCAAGTAGAAATTAAAAGACAGCAGTAGGAACTATATCAGAAAAAAAGGACACTGAGTGAAAAAAAAGCAAAGTAACAAAGAAAGAGATTATAAAACATTACAGTAGTTAATTAAGCAATTGCAAATTACATTTGCAAATACATATACATTCACCATTGGAGCACCAATACACATAAAACAAATGCCAACAGATCTAAAAGGAGAAATATACATTGAGACAATAAAAGTGAATTTTGATATTCCACTTTTAGCAATGGGTAAATCATCTAGACAGAAAAGCAATGCAGAAATGTTGGAGTTGAGCGTATTGTAGACAAAATAGACACAGCACACTTCATTCAACTATATTAAAAGGTATTTTTTGAAGTGTGTGCAAAATATTCTTTAGAGTACAAAATAGGTTAGAATACAAAAAAATCAATAAATTTAAGATTAGAATAACATCTAGCATCCTCTTCTAGCAGCCATGATTAAGTAGGACTTATGCCAGGGTAAAAAGTATGGTCCAAGATATACAAGTCAATAGATCTATAACATCAATATTAAAAAACAAAGGACAGAAACCTCAAATGATCATCTAAATCAATACAGAAAAAAATTGTCAAAATGCAACCAACTTTTGAATATGAAAACTCTCAATTAGGAGCAGAAGGAAAACATTTTAACACATTCAAGGCCATCCTGATAAATCCATAGCTAACATACCCCATAATTGAGAAAAGTTAAAGACCTTCCCTCTAACTGATGGAGAAAAAGAGGTGCTCATTCTCATCACCTCACATGAACACAGTCTAAGAAATACGAGCCTAGAAAGAAAAGGAGGCAAAAGGCATCCTAACTGCACAGTAAGAAAACTGATTGCTCCCACTGTGATTAGAGAACCCTAGACTCTGCACAAAAATCCTGTTAGAGATAATAAGCAAAAAATGAAAAATCATTCCCAGAATTCTTACAGAATCAGAAAAGACAATGAATAGCCACAGAAATCTTATGCAAGAATAAAGCTCAGAGAATCATACTTCCTGATTTCACACTGTATTTCAGAACTGAAGAAATCAGAATCGAGTGGTGATTTCTAAAACAGGCAATGCAATGAAAAAACATAACAGAAGCCTGTGAAATAAACCCATGCATACAAAGCAAATGATCTTCAATACATTTGACAAGAATGCATAAGGATAATCTCTTAAATAAGTTGTGGTTAAAAAAAATCAGAAATTCATGTGGAAAAAACTGAAATCATAGCCTTATCAGACACCCCACACAGAATTCCCAAAATGGATTAAAGACTTAGAAGGGAGAGCCAGAGCTATAAAACAACCAGAAGAGAACAAGAATAACATTCCATGACATTGGCTTTGGCAGTGGATTTCTGGAAATGACACCTATAGCATAAGCAGAGATGCCAGAATAAACAATTGGGGCTATATAAAAGTAAAACACTTTTTAAAACTGAGAGAGCAATCCCCCAAATGAAAAGATAATCTGTGGAATGCTAAAAAGTATACGCAAGGCATGCATGCAGTGAGGGTCAATACCCAGAATTTATAAGGAACAAGGAAAATTTAGCAAAAACAAGAAGTAATCTAGTTAAAAATTGATCTCAATTAAATAAAATAGACACTTTTCCCAAAAGAGAATATACCCAAGAGATGCCCTATCATACAACAAAAGTTTATGCTGAACTATGTTCATAGCAGCATTGTTTGTTATAGCCAGAACCTGGGAACAACCTAGATGCCCTTCAATGGAAGAATGGATGAAGAAAGTATGGAATATATACATATTAGAGTACTACTCAGTAGTAAAAAACAAGGACTTCTTGAATTTTGCATGCAAATGGATGGAAATAGAAAACACTATCTTGAGTGAGGTAAGCCAGACCCAAAAAGAGGAACATGGGATGTTCTCACTCATATTTGGTTTCTAGCCATAAATAAAGGACATTGAGCCTATAATTAGTGATCCTAGAGAAGCTAAATAAGAAGGAGAACCCAAAGAAAAACATATAGGCATCCTCCTGAATATTATCCTTCATCAGGTGATGAAAGGAGACAGAGACCCACATTGGAGCACCGGACAGAAATCTCAAGGTCCAAATCAGGAACAGAAGAAGAGAGAGCACGAGCAAAGAACTCAGGACCGCGAGGGGTGCACCCACACACTGAGACAATCGGGATGTTCTATTGGGAACTTACCAAGGCCAGCTGGCCTGGGTCTGAAAAAGCTTGGGATAAAACTGGACTCGCTGAACATAGCGGACAATGAGGACTACTGAGAACTCAAGAACAATGGCAATGGGTTTCTGATCCTACTGCACGTACTGGCTTTGTGGGAGCCTAGGCAGTTTGGATGCTCACTTTACTAGACCTGGATGGAGGTGGGTGGTCCTTGGACTTCCCACAGGGCAGGGAACCCTGACTGCTCATCAGGCTGACAAGGGAGGGGGACTTGATTGGGGGAGGGGGAGGGAAATGGGAGGTGGTGGCGGGGAGGAGGCAGAAATCCTTAAATAAATAAATTAATAAAAAAATCTTCTAAATAGACCTGTTAGTCGCGAAGAACTAGAAACTGTTATCAAAAATCTCCCCTCCAAAAAGAGCCCAGGACCAGATGGTTTCAATGCAGAATTCTACCAGAACTTCCAAGAAGAGCTAATACCGATACTCCTAAATGTATTTCACAATATAGAAACAGAAGAGGCATTGCCTAATTTCTTTTATGAAGCTACAGTTACCCTGATACCAAAACCACACAAAGACCCAACCAAGAAAGAGAATTACAGGCCTATCTCACTCATGAATATCGACGCAAAAATTCTCAATAAAGTACTGGCAAACTGAATCCAAGAACACATTAGAAAAATTATCCATCATGATCAAGTAGGTTTCATTCCAGAGATGCAGGGCTGGTTCAACATACGAAAATCTATTAATGTAATCCATCATATAAATAAACTGAAAGAAAAAAACCATATGATCATTTCATTAGATGCTGAAAAAGCATTTGACAAAATTCAACACCCCTTTATGATAAAAGTCTTGGAGATACAAGGGTCATACCTAAACATAATAAAAGCTATATACAGCAAGCCAACAGCTAACATTAAGTTAAACAGAGAAAAACTCAAAGCCATCCCACTAAAATCAGGAACACGACAAGGATGTCCACTCTCTCCATACCTCTTCAATATAGTGCTTGAAGTTCTAGCAATAGCAATAAGACAACATAAGGGGATCAAGGGGATTCGTATTGGAAAAGAAGAAGTTAAGCTCTCGTTATTTGCAGATGATATGATAGTATACATAAGTGACCCCAAAAACTCTACCAAAGAACTCCTACAGCTGATAAACACCTTTAGTATTGTGGCAGGATACAAGATCAACTCCAAAAAAATCAGTGGCCTTCCTATACACTAAGGATAAGGAAACAGAGAGGGAAGTTAGAGAAGCATCACCTTTCACGATAGCCACAAATAGCATAAAATATCTTGGGGTAACTCTGACCAAGGATGTGAAAAATCTATTTGACAAGAACTTTAAGTCTTTGAAGAAAGAAATTGAAGAGGACACCAGAAAATGGAAGGATCTCCCTTGCTCCTGGATTGGGAGGATCAACATAGTAAAAATGGCAATTTTACCAAAAGCAATCTATAGATTCAATGCAATCTCCATCAAAATCCCATCAAAATTCTTCTCAGATCTGAAGAAGACAATAATCAACTTTATATGGAAAAACAAAAAAACCCAGGATAGCCAAAACAATCTTATACAACAAAGGATCGTCTGGAGGCATTACTATCCCTGACTTCAAACTCTACTACAGAGCTACAGTATTGAAAACAGCTTGGTATTGGCATAAAAAAAGAGAAGTCGACCAATGGAATCGAATAGGAGACCCTGACATTAACCCACAAACCTATGAACACCTGATTTTCAATAAAGGATCTAAAAGTATACAATGGAAAAAAGAGAGCATCTTCAACAAATTGTGCTGGCAAAACTGGATGTCAACCTGTAGAAGAATGAAAATAGATCCATATCTATCACCATGCACAAAACTCAAGTCCAAATGGATTAAAGACCTCAATATCAATCCGAACACACTGAACCTGATAGAAGAGAAAGTGGGAAGTACTCTACAACACATGGGCACAGGAGACCACTTACTACGTATAACCCCAGTAGCACAGACATTAAAGACCTCATTGAATAAATGGGACCTCCTGAGACTGAGAAGCTTCTGTAAAGCAAAGGACACTGTCGCTAAGACACAAAGGCAACCCAGTTACTGGGAGAAGATCTTCACCAACCCCACAACTGACAAAGGTCTGATCTCCAAAATATATAAAGAACTCAAGAAACTAGACCGTAAAAGGCTAATCAACCCAATTATAAAATGGGGCACTGAGCTGAACAGAGAATTCTCAACAGAAGAAGTCCAAATGGCCAAAAGACACTTAAGGTCAAGCTCAACTTTCTTAGCGATCAGGGAAATGCAAATCAAGACAACTTTAAGATACCAGCTTACACCTGTCAGAATGGCTAAAATAAAAAACACCAAGGATAGCCTTTGCTGGAGAGGTTGTGGAGAAAGGGATACACTCATCCATTGCTGGTGGGAATGCAAACTTGTGCAACCACTTTGGAAAGCAGTGTGGTGGTTTATCAGGAAATTCGGGATCAACTTACCCCTGGACCCAGCAATACCACTCTTGGGAATATACCCAAGAGAGGCCTTATCATACAACAAAAATATATGCTCTACTATGTTCATAGCAGCATTTTTTGTAAAAGCCAGAACCTGGAAACAACCTAGATGCCCTTCAATAGAAGAATGGATGAAGAAAGTATGGAATATATACATATTAGAGTACTACTCAGCAATAAAAAACAAGGGCTTCTTGAATTTTGCATGCAAATGGATGGAAATAGAAAACACTATCCTGAGTGAGGTAAGCCAGACCCAAAAAGAGGAGCATGGGATGTTCTCACTCATATTTGGTTTCTAGCCATAAATAAAGGACATTGAGCCTATAATTAGTGATCCTAGAGAAGCTAAATAAGAAGAACCCAAAGAAAAACATATAGGCATCCTCCTGAATATTAACCTTCATCAGGCAATGAAAGGAGACAGAGACCCACATTGGAGCACCGGACAGAAATCTCAAGGTCCAAATCAGGAGCAGAAAGAGAGAGAGCACGAGCAAAGAACTCAGGACCGCGAGGGGTGCACCCACACACTGAGACAATCGGGATGTTCTATTGGGAACTCACCAAGGCCAGCTGGCCTGGGTCTGAAAAAGCCTGGGATAAAACCGGACTCGCTGAACATAGCGGACAATGAGGACTACTGAGAACTCAAGAACAATGGCAATGGGTTTCTGATCCTACTGCATGTACTGGCTTTGTAGGAGCCTAGGCAGTTTGGATGCTCACCTTACTAGAACTGGATGGAGGTGGGGGTTCCTTGGACTTTCCACAGGGCAGGGAACCCTGATTGCTCTTCGGGCTGAGGAGGGAGGGGGACTTGATTGGGGGAGGGGGAGGGAAATGGGAGCCGGTGGCGGGGAAGAGACAGAAATATTTAATAAATAAATAAATAAATTTAAAAAAATAAATAAATCTAAAACAAGCAAACAATTAACCTTAGAGCTGAAAAATAAAAAAAAATAATAAATATATATGGCCCATAGGTACTTGGGAAAGTGTGGTGTTTTTTTTCACTAAGCACTAGAAAACACTTGCCAAAACCACAGTGAGGTCTTACCTCACAACTACCAGAAACCTATTGGTTAAAAGTCACAGAATAAGAAGTGGTGGCAAGAATTTTGAGAAAAGGGAGTCTTTCTACATCATTGCCAGGAGCGCAAGTTAGTAGTGGCATAAAGGAAAACATTATAGAGGTTCTTCAAAGATTAAAGGCAACACTACATTACATCCTAGCACTTTGGCTTTTGGGTAAATCTCCAAAGAATATAAAATTGCTATCTCAAAGCTTTCACTAATTCTCATTTTCACTGCTGTATTATTTCACAAAAGCCATAATATAAAGAGAACCCTAGTGTCTCTCAACAGGTGAATAGATACAGAAATGGTGAGATATACAAACAGACACAATATATTTTAGACATGAACATGTATAATACAAGAATACCTGAAATTCAGCCTTCTTAAAGAAATAATTCCTAACATTTGAGACAATAGAAAAACTTACAAAACATTATTATAAGTGAAATAGGCCATTACAGAAAGACAAATCTTGTGTGATTTCACCTAAGTAGAATCTAAAAAGTTCAAGCTTAGAAAAACAGAAGGGAGAAAGATGGTTATCAGAAACTGGCTAAGATGGAAAAAATTTTTGTCAAAGGGTAAAAAATTAAAATTTTAAGAGAAATTCTGGAAATACTGTAGTTAATAGTAATGTATAAATACTAGAAATTTGTTCCATACACATAAAATTTGATTCAGGTCTTAGGCCTTCTCCACACATAAAAAGGAAGAAATGTAGGCAGAGACTGCCTGTTGGTTCACGGCTGCCCAGACCTGAATAATCAAACAGAAGCTATAGTAATTATAACACTGCTTGGTCTTCTTATTAACTAACTCTTACATCTTAAATTAACCCATTTCTATTCAACTGTGTATGGGCACCAGGCTGTGGCTTACTGGTAAGGATCTGGCGTCTCACTCCCTCTGGAAGCTACATGGCATCTGTCTGACTCCGTCTACTTTCTCTCTATATCTCTGTTTGGACTTTCTGCCTGCTTTACTCTATTAAGCCATTGACTGAAAGAGCTTCATTAGTAACCAATGGGAATAAAGCACATTCACAGCACACAGAGGGGATGCCACATCAGAGACCCATGTGAATCAGTGATAGCTAGTTCACTTAGAACTATTTTACATCGTACACATGCATAAAAACATCATCTTAGCCTATGTACAATTTATCAATTATTCCTCAAGGAAGCTAATGAAAAAGGGGCATAATTATTCATGAAAGAAAGACCCAAGGGACCAATAAGATGGCTCGATGAATAAAGGTGCTTCTTTCCTTGTGACCTGAATTTTACCCCTGGAACTCAGAGTGGAAAAAGAGAACTGACTCCCACATATTTGTCCTTTGATCTCCACACAAAAGCCAATACATGCACATAACAGCACTTTCACATACATATACACACATACTGATAGTAAGTAACTTTACAAAGAGGGGACTGGAGATGACTCTTTAGTTAAAGACCTTATCAACCAATTAGCTTAAATTATAGCTCATTACAAATTTAGAGCTAATGCTCTATGCAACAGCTATAAAAATAGCAAACATTAAATCTCTGAGTAATTTCAGATATTTCTGAGACAATCTTATATGTATATAAACCTAAGAAAATATATTCAAAAACAAGAGGAAGCTGAGCCATATAATCAGCACAGACTGAACATACTTCTGCCTACAGCTGGTACAACAAGAGCAGAAAAAAAATTTTGAAAGAATACAAACGATTACATTCCACTCTCAAGCAGGCTGCCCTCACGGATATGTATGAGAACACTGTATCCAATAATTGCAGAAAACAGACCAGTTTTACACACACACAGAGCGCTCATGGGGAATACAGGAGATTCACTGATCCTACTGTGACTAAATAATAGAAACTCTCAAGGAGTCCCTAAATGTAGAGGCAAAAGAGATAGGTGCCATCATGAACATATATGAAAGAATAAAACTTACTGGTAAAAGAGATGTACAGATGAATCAAATTTTATCACTGTGAAAAACCACCAACCCACAAGACTAAAGAGTATAAGAAGTAAGGATATGCCATCAGATCACAAGGTAATTGGCAAAATGACTGAATCAAGTTTTTATCAAAAATGACCTTAAATTGACTAATATCTGTAATAAAAAGACTTAATGTAGTTGAGCAGATTTTTAAAAAGACTTGTCAATATTCTCCCTTCACTAGTAATGATACATACAGATGTACATAAAAAGCTAAAAAGAGAGACTTCATACAAACAGAAACCAAAAGTGAACAGAAGTAGCTATATTTTCATCAGCAAACAGACTTTAATTTAAAAACCTATAAAAGGAATCATGGTCACTATATAGTTCTAATGAATAGACCATCAAATAAGAGGAAATAACAGTAATAAATAAATAAATAAATAAATAAATCCAGTCTATATCATCCAATTCCACAATACAGCAAATGAACCTGATAGACATTTACAGAACATTTCATCAATATCTAGGAAATACACATTTTTATAGCATAGGGAACATTCTCAAGGATAGACCCACAAAATCTATTAAAATTGATAGGTAAATTAACTAATATTGGGGTAGATAAAATGAAGAAAAGTAGCACTTTATACCACTAATATACATTTGATGAGAAAATGCAATCATAATTACCATAGTCTTTCCCTGCACTCTTACTCTCTTTCCTACACACACACACACACACACACACACACACACATTCAGAGAGAGAGAGAGAGAGAGAGAGAGAGAGAGAGAGAGAGAGAGAGAGAGAGAGAGAAGGGGGGGATACATTTAAATTATATGGTGTAGGCCTGTAGGCTACAAAACAAGACCTTGCTGCAAAAATTATAATAATAAAATAAGCAAAAAATGCAATAATAAACAAAAAGGTGTGTGTGGCCGCATGCAATGATATTCCAGTACTTTTGAGAGTGAGGTAGGATGATCATGAGTTTGTGCTCAGCCTGAGTTACAAAGAAAGACCCTATTACAAATAAAAACAAAACAAATGGTCAAATAACCTGATTTAAAAATGGGCAAAAGGCTAGATATCTCTTACCTTCACACAGATACTATCTCATCTCAGTTAGAGCAGATATCTTTAAAAATGCAAAAAGTAACCAATATTAATATGGTGTGGAGAAAAGAGCTCTTAGGCATGATGGCTAGGGATGTAAATTCATATAGCAATTATGACAAATAAAATGGAAATGCATCAAACAATAAGAAGTAGAATCATGATAGAAAGCCAATAATATTAATACTGTCTATGTTAAAAGGAGCTGAGATCCTTGATCAAAAACACACCTGCATATATGCTCATTACAGCACTACTCCCTATACAGAACAAATGAAATCAATAAAGATGCCTGCTGATAGATGATTGAAGTTTTTAGTGTGGCATTTAAACTTGGTGGAATATTATTCATCTATGGAAAGAATGAAGCACATCATTTGTAACAACACTGATAGAACATTATATTGGAGTAAAATAAGACAGGCAGACAAAAGTAGATGTCACATGTTCATATTCATCTGTAAAGAGAAAAAGTTGATCACATTGAATGAACGATGGTCACTCTAAGATAGAAGAAGTTATGGGGCAAGGGAAATGGAGAAAAGTTGGATAACAGATGTCAAAATAGGAGAAATTAGTTCTCCCAGTCTCTGTAAGATAACTATGTCTATGACAACTTGTTATATGCCTCAAAATAATTAGAGAAGAGTTTGAAGGCCCTTAACACATAAATAATAATAGTGTGTGCTTCCTGTCATCCCGATATGATCATCAAATTCCCCAAATGACGAACCATACTGCACCACATAAGTATAAATAGATATCAATCAAAAATAAATTAATACAATTAAAATTGATTTTAAAAGGAAAACAATTTTGAGAAAAACATATATAAACAACAACAACACACAAACAGCCAAGTACATGAAAGAATGTTCAACACAATCATCTGAAAATTCAAACTAACTTCCAGGAAAACACCAAATACTGGTTAGGATGTTGGAGTATATAGAATTCTCAGATACTGTTGGTGGGAGTGCATTATGGTACAATCCTTTTTTCTTTGTTTGTTTTGTTTTGTTTTTTGAGACAGGGTTTCTCTGTGTTGCTTTGGAGCCTGTCCTGGAACTAGCTTTTGTAGACCAGGCTGGCCTCGAACTCACAGAAATCCTCCTGCCTCTGTCTCCCAAGTGCTGGAATTAAAAGCGTACACCACCACTGCCTGACGGTACAATACTTTTTTAAAAACATCAGGCAATTTTTTTAAAAAGCCAGGTCTCGCCTATGCTATTGTATAGTATTTCACCCCTGTTCATTCAATCAAGAGAAAGGGAAACATATGCTCATAAAAGACCTGAATAGAAAAAAGAAATTTAAAAAGAAACCTGAATAGAACCATTCACACCAGCTTGCTCACGCTTGACAAATGAAAACTAAAACCAAGCCAGGCATCCATATACAGCAGAAAGCAAAACAAAGTGATTACTACAGAAGAATACCACTCAGCAATAAAAAGATTAAACTACTGCATATCACAACAAGGATCAATATAAAAGCACTGGTAGAAGGAAGTCTTGCAGAAATAGTAATGGACAAGACTAGCTATATGAAGTTCTTGGGCAGGCATAATTAAAGAATGCAAGAAAAATGAGCAATGTTTACCCCTTAGAGAGTTGACTACAGATGTAAAGAACTATGAAGACTGTTTTGGGACTAAGCTTTATGTCCTCTACAAATGTCTATGTTCAAAGCCGAAGCCCAATATGATGTTATTTGATAAGGGAGCCTTTGGGAATTAGGTCCTTATGAATTGAATTAGTGTCCAGGAGCTTCTCTCTCTTGTGTCATGGCAGATACAAACAGAAGATGGTAGTCTGCAACCCAGAAAAGGTCACTCTCTACAATTCACCCCTCCGTACATCCTGATATTTGGTTTCCAGCTTCCAAAACCGGGATAGTCAATGTCTGTTGCTTAAGACTGTTAGTCTATGAAAAACAGTTTTAGATCTGAACCAGTAAGGACTAGGGTAATTTTGGAAGTAATGGTGACTTTCTGTATCTCACTCAGGCTTCATGGATATATGCAGTTGCCAAAAATTCAGAGAGAACACAGGTAAGATACATGCATCTCATTGTCCATATTCTATGGCCAAAGAAAAACTGAGCAAACAACTGAATGATGGCCAATGGTACATATGCCAAAGCATTCAGAAGAAAATGGCTACAGGTTAATTTAAATGCATCAAAACCAGCATGATTAATAAGTGGCTAGAGAGATGAGCATACATGTGTATAATAAAATAATAAAGGTAAAATATTGGTAGTCAGTACATAGGTCTTACGCTCAAAAAAGTTTTTTAAGTACTCTGTTCTTGTGTAATTTTAAAGCAAAATTATATAACACAGTACTTTTCATGGTACATTAAAATTTTCCACACAACAAAATGTAGTTTATATTTTGAAAAAAACTTCATCTTTTTAATGGCAAATATTAGTCTTTGATACATATCCAAACTAAGTAGCAAAAATGCTTTCAGACAAGGAAAAACATTTAATATAGCAGGTGTGTTGGTACACATTGCAAATCCAGCACCCAGGAAGCTCAGTCAATGAAAGTAAATTTAAAGCAAACCTAAGCTACACAGCAAAAAAATTTTTCTCAAAAATAAAGCAAAACAAGAAAAACCTTACCCAGAACAAAACTTAAAATACGGCCATCAAATTAGCTCAATGGGTACAGATACTGACCACCAAGCCTTTGGACTTGAGTTCAGTCCCCGGACCTGACAAGGTGAAAGGATTAAACTGACCTCTGGAACTTATCCTCTGACTTCCACATAAGAGTCCTGGGGAAATGTGTTCATGTGTGCATACACAATAACTTCTAAAAACGAAAAACTGAAAGCAAATCAACAATAGATCTTTAGAAAGATCACTAGCCTTTGACTCAGAAAAAAAAATAAATAGGTTTCCTTTTTTCTTTGGAGTTCATTGAGTAGATTTATGTCGGCATATTTTGTTTTAAGGGGATAATTGCAAATATTCAATGATTATAATTTATACCTGGAAAGTCTCAAGCAGAGCTCATATTTTATGAGTTTTACATGATTACATACTTTCTAGGACTTTTAAAAACTTTTTAAAGAAAATTAGTTTTATAATATAATTTTTAATAATTTGTAAACTGTTGCATATAAACTATCACAGGGAAGCTAAAATATAAGACTTGGAAAATAACATATGCATTTTCTTGCTTTGACCTGCAAACACTGATTCTAGCTACTACGTCCATGAAGGTCTGCATGTGAATATCGCAAAGCTCTCGAGCACGAGTGCTCTGCCGGGTCATACGTTACCTCCAGTATAGGGTTTCCAGTTATAATGCTTTCCCCGGAAAGGCATACTGTCAAAGTCTGCACACTGTTTTTCTCGAAAATCTCGGGAACCCAAAGGGCATGGCTAAAATAAAATAAAATCATAAATGGTACCATTGTTGTAAAATGCCAAAAACCAAGGGACAGCGTCCCTAAAATTCGTATTTACTGACTGCTGCCCTATCTCCTCTGGGTGTCATTTGACTTTTTTTTTTTTTAAAAAAACCATTTTACAATACAACTCACACGGAGGTGTCTGAGCTGCCCATCTAGGTGAGAAGAAATAACTGCAGTGACTTAAACCGAATGCTAGAAAGTTGCCACAGAAGTTTTCATGTGTTGCAGCCATCATACCTCCTTACAGAGACATGCGGAAACCAGACAAGAACCTAGAACACAAGGCCCCTAGGTAACAGTGCCTGAAGCCCAGGTGTCATGACTTGCTCTAGATTTACGTGAAGGCACCAGGATGCCAAGCACTGAGACAGCATCTTGCTTGTAAATCGCCATTTGTACCCTGATCAGTGCAGACGCTTCCTGATGAAAACCAGAAGTTGAACTGGGAAAAATGCTAGGATTCAACTCCAAGCACCTTCAAATTCAAGAGGTTTGGACTTATTAAAATGTAAATTTCACCTTTTAACATCACAGAAAATGAAATGATAAATTGGTACCAAATGTGCACATGTTTTTAAGGGGAAAGGAAATGGTAAGAAAACAATAACTGGTTATAAAAGTTTGGAATGTTTCTTTTACCTGAAAATTTTAGAGAAAAAACCCTGCCAATCTAACTAGGTCTAAATTACAAATGCCACAGTCATCTCTTACTCAACTCTTAAGTACACAAAGACAGAAAGTATAACATCTCACTGAGTGTTTGGGCAATAGCACAATTTGATCAATCTTTTAGATTTCTGTAGCACTGTAGCAACTAAATTTTTAAAAAAGCTATAAATTTTGAAACACTAAGAAAACTTTCCTCTTAAATGTAGAAAAGAATATATCATGAAAGAACAAAATGGGAGGAAGTTGATGCTGGAAATCCAGCCAGGGTCTATAGATGCTGGGCAGTAAAAGTGTGTCACTGAACCACATCTCCAGTCTTGGGAGTACTCAGCTCAGAATAAATGACAAGTGACTTACAGGCATCCTCAGAGACAAACTTGAGGACTTTCTTAGCAACCCCCTTAGACATCTACCCTTGCTTTGTGCAGTCTCCAGGGTCAGTAAGTAATAATAAATAGTTTCTATGAGATGTGTGGAAATAATAGACCATGCTGTGCAAACATTTACATTTCTATCATTACTTACTATAGGATATGGCTCAAAATTTTTAGCATATTAAGTCCAAAGCCTCAGATTTTAAAATAGTGACAGCATCTGTACATTATGTTAAGAGCCTCAAATCTTAAAATATACTCAGTGTAGTGAAATACTACACCATCAGTTCCAAACCTAAGGGTTTTTTATGTGTGTGTGTGTGTGTGTGTGTGTGTGTGTGTGTGTGTAATTACTCTTTTGCCTACTTTTAGCTAGTGCGTCATACTATGCTGGCCAGTCCTTCTTTTCACTGTTTGCTAATATTTGTATCTTTGAAATACTGACATTTGACATTGCTACATAACATTGTCATATACAAAGTACATGGTCAAGAACCATATAATTAAACTACAAGCAAACAAAATCTGCAAAAATACCCTCAAAATGTTTTAAATGTTTATGATTTGGGGAGGCCTATTCATAACTGTCATTGATTATTTATGTCTGATAAACATGGTTGAACGTAATAAAGACTATTTTTAATTATCATATGTGTTTAAGGGTGCAAGAGAATATGCACATGAGTGTAGGTAAATACGAATGCCACAAGAGGGCGCCAGAGTCCCTGGAGCTAGAGTCACCCAAAGTGGGTTCTAGACGTGTAGTCTGGTCCTCTGAAAGAACAGACATGCTCTTAACCACTGGGTCATTCCCTGGTCTCTTTCTAAGTTATTTTCAAAGACTCTTTCATGAGAGCTAAAGTTGTCTGTCAGTGGTTTTACCAAGTACCAAATCTGTTTTAAAAGAAAATACCAATTTCAAAAATATATGTAATTTGAACTGTAGATACAAGTTTTCACCAAAAAGAGTATCAACCACTTAAAAGTTTGCCCAAGCACAGTTTTTAATCTAGTTGAAAAGACCAGATTGAGGTGGGAAAAGTATATAACTACTTCAGGAAATATAAATAGCAAACAACAATATCTTACAGCTTGTCTTTAGGTGCTGCGTGAGTGAAAGACCAATGAGCTATGTAATAAGTTATGTAAATACTGAATATGAAAGAAAACTTTGAGTGTGTCCCAAAGTATTGCAGTTGAGATAGTTAAGAAAGAAAAAGGAGCTGGGGAGATTATTAAAACTGTGCTGGGGGATTAGACAGGGAAGCCAAGTAAAGCTATGCAGGAAGGCAGAAAGAGATTATGTGTTCTGAGTGTTTCCGAATAGTGGAAAAGGCCATCCTATACCAAAGACAGAACTGTACAGAAACATAAGGAGAAACAACAGCTCTTATACAAACACCAGTACAAAGCTGAGTTAACATATTAAGCCAGTCACTGAATACAAAATTAAAAATGCTGCTTTCTAGTATTTTCTAAGGACCCTTTAAAGCTGAAGAAAAGCAGATAGTCAATAAAAGGGAACTGCTGTTTATGAAGCACTTGGATGGCATTACATGAAGTTTTTTTTTTTACCTATTCTTTTCTTCTGAGTGCCTCTCCTAGGGTCAGCTACAATAAAATCAAAGCATTGTTATAAGTGCCACTTGACTAGTTCTAAGTACACTGTGACAGACTTCAGAGATCTTTAGGTGTGTAAGCTGCTTCATCCCTAACAACACTCTCATGAAGTAATCTTAATTATTTCATAAGAAAAGAACGGGACTACATATTTTCATAAAAAATTTCAGAGTGGAAGATACTTCCTTTATCTGAATGAGAATACCTCCTTGAGTCACTCCAAATGATGTAACAGCATAGGCTTAGGTAAGAAATTGGTCATGTCAATGCTTCAATAGAAGTATTTACAAAAAAAAAAAAAAGGGAGACAGGTCAGATTTGATTAGTTGTTGAGCCAGTCCAGAATCATATCTGTCAAGATCTGGGGTGAGAGATGATGTAATACCATTTGAACAGATTCTTAGTTTCTTCTACAATTATCCCAAAGCAGACCCAATTCGTAGAAACATGAACAGGACAGACAAATACTTTTCAGAGAGCTACAACTATGAGCAACTTCCTTTATTTCCACCAAAACTTGCCTTCCAACAACCAAGTGATTTTTATTCTTTCTTCTGAATCTATACTAAACAAATCTTCTTAGATTGAAAGATACCCAGGCCTTGATAAGTTTCTTCTGTGTACATACTAATTAGCCAGTGGTCTTCTTAAAACAAGTTACAAAGAACTGGCCTAGGTTCACTTAGCAAGTATTTATAAGTTGTATAATATGTGTCAGATATAATCTAGACTTTGGGATTAGAGGGGAAACAATAAAACCTTAAATGCCTACTTTCGTAAAATTTATTGTAGTTTGACATGAGAAGAATGGCGAAGCAGAGTAAAGAAGTTGGTGGTGAGGTGAGAGACGAGAGGTTTGGAGAACCGAGAGGACAGCAAGTGCAAACGCACTGGGGCAGAACTGTTGAGCATCTGGATGAGGCTGTTTCCCAGTCTCTGATCCTAGGTGTTCTGGTTTCAGTTCTCACCAGTGAATGCTCTGAATATGTGAAAAGTAAATATAAGCTAAGCAGGAATCGCATTGGCTGGCTGGTCTGGAGAGAGATCAAAGAGTAATCAAAGGAAAGTAGTTCCTGGAAGAAATTTCTGAATCCTATTTTTGATTAATTTTTTTTTAAAAATGGAGAGTTAATATGTAGTGTGTTTTTTAGGCTATTAAGAATAATAATAGTATCAACACTGTCCTAAAGCATGTATATAAAACAACTTTAAAACTAATCTAGCATCCTCTCCCCAGACCAACAAGTACAGCCCCATGGACCCAAGAGCAATGCCACAGGCCTCAGTCTCTAGGGTGTGTAAGTATTTTCAAAATAAAAACAATAACAACAAAATCTTTATCGCCATTTTCCAGATCTATATGTATTAATACATTTTATAAACTATATTGTACTTTCAACTATTTGGATAGATAAGCATTTCCTAAACTTTTTTTTCCTAAACATTTGCCTAAACTTATCATATTTTTCCTACAGAACCAGACATGCATGTGGTACACGCATACATGCAGACCAAACACTCATACACATAAAATAATTCTAAAATTATTTTTAAAGATGACAGGTAAATTTTATAACTGGATACCCATTTGTGATATATTTTTATGTTTGTATTGAGTCTTGTATTTATAAGTCCCCTATTCCATCTTTATATTATATGACACTAAGGAGAAACTAGATATTCTGTTTGTATTTGCTATTAATTAGTAAGACTACTTGATCTATGTTGGTTCTAGGTTTTAATTCCCTATAACTTAGGCAAAAGATTTATATCCTGTATTTTTCAATCCAATTTACCTCTATAGGATTGTACATAGGTAACACAAGCTTCTAAGCAGTGAGGTGTTCCAGTGTGGATGTTGCTCCTTTTGTCATCTCTACAGATGCTATAAATCTTAGAAATTATGGCATTTGACTCTGTACTAGCGTTATTTCACTAAGACTCTTATACCAGAAATTGTGAGCCACCTTTAGTAAGTAGGAAGACCCTGTGCTGCATATTTAGTTCACCGACACCATCCCAGTTTTATAGTGTTTCCTCTTTCTTCTGATTTTTCTTTCTCCTTTTCCCAAGAAATAAGTTTCCTTAAGGGTTTTTGATATATGCTTAGCTTGGGACAACACATTGCACATCTCTTCCACTTCCTGTGCATCCATCCTCATCCAAACTTAAAGCTTTAACTCCCTGTATGTCCACCTTCTTTTTATCATATGTATCTACTATATCTTCACTCCTTAAGACTGCTCACCTTCCTCTCACAGCCCCTTTCTAGTTTTCTGAGCTCTGTACAGGTACTCCAAGATAAATAGACACATGTAAATATCTAATTTTGGATCTACATACGAGAAAGAACATAAACTTTCTGAGCCTGGGTCACTGCACTTAGTATGATATATTCCGGTTCCATCCATTTTCTGGTACTCCAAGATAAATAGACACATGTAAATATCTAATTTTGGATCTACATACGAGAAAGAACATAAACTTTCTGAGCCTGGGTCACTGCACTTAGTATGATATATTCCGGTTCCATCCATTTTCTGGTACTCCAAGATAAATAGACACATGTAAATATCTAATTTTGGATCTACATACGAGAAAGAACATAAACTTTCTGAGCCTGGGTCACTGCACTTAGTATGATATATTCCGGTTCCATCCATTTTCTTGTAAGTTTCATAATTTCAGTTTTATTTACAGCTGGATAAAATTCTATTGTATATATGTATCATATTTTCATTTTCCAAGCATCAGTTAAAGGACATCTAAACTGATTCTGTGCCATAGCTATTATGAACAGAGCAGCAGTAAACATGGATATTCAAGTTTCTTGATAGAAGGTTATGGAGGCTTTTGGGAAAATGCCTAAGAATGGTGTAGATGGATCATATTGTAATTCTATTTTTGTTTCTAAGAAGCTCCCACACAACTTCTACAGAGGCTGCATCAATTTACATTCCATCTAACCTTAGATAAACATTCACATATTCCCACCTCTCACCAGCATTTGTTATTTGTTTTCTAACTGAGTTGAAATTGGATTCTCAAAGTCCTATGTCCATTTACTTGGTATTGTCTGTGTGAGTGTGTGTGGTGTTTCTTGGAAGCAACACATAGATAGCTTCTTCTTTTTAGACCAATCTACTATTGTGTCTTCTGATTGAGAAATTGGGATTATTCATATTCAGCTATTAAAACTGTGCACTGATTGCTGCTATTCTGTTGATTTTGTAGTGTTTCCCCCCTTGTCTTATTTAGTACTATCCCAGCATGGTTTGTTAATTCCTATGGCCTTGTGGATGGATTTGTTTTTCTCCGATCTGAAGGATTTCTTTAAGTTTTTACTGTCGAGTTAGAGATCCTTTGCCCTTTCTGTGTCTTTAACTAATAAATATGATCTTTTCGGTGTGTTGTATCCATCTCACAGTTCCCTATGATCCCTTTTTATTATTGTATCTTTGTCCCGGCAAGTTTGTTACAGTTCCTCACCCTTGTCTTCATGCTCAGATATCCCAGACACTCAGTTCTCTCTTTGTTCTATTCTGTATCTGAGACTTTCCACAGACTTTTAAACTCTGACTTGCTATAATTATTTTTAATTTCAGATTATGTTTTCATCAGTATTAACCTTTGCTTTTTATTTTATCTTTCACATTATCCATCACCTTCCTTATTATATCCTGCCATTTGCTTATGCCTTTAAACATACTTAGAATCATTATTTTGAGTTCTCTGAGATTTCCTCTAACTCAATCTCATCAGATGCCATTGCTATATGGTTAATAAGTTTTGGAAGAGTTATGCTGTCTTGTTTTTTGTGTTTTTTATGTACTCCATTATTACTTACAGATCTTGTGTTATTTCTTTGCTTTGTTAGGTTATTTTTAATTAAATATTTTCTACCATTTGAAGTATTTGCAATGTCCAGTGGAACTTGGATATGGCAGTATTGAGTGTATAGTTCAGAAAGGCTCTGGATGTCTGGTGTAAGGTTTACATTATTCCCTTAGTAGTATATTAACTATGAATGCAATCAGTTTCTTTATATTAACACTACTCAACTGTTGTAGCAATAATAACAGTGACCCTTTACATTTCAATAACTGCTGGAAAATAAACTATCAAGGGTAGTATGGGGCAGTATGGAGCACACTCAGATTTTAATTGTCTGATTTTTCTAACATTCAGTTTTTCAATCATGATTTTAATGTAGTGCTAGAATAACTAATCATAAATTTATAAACAACAATTATCAATAGCATTATTAATACTATTGTTTTATGTGCATAGTACATGTGTGTTCCTATATGTGTATACACATGGTGTTCAGGTGCATGTACACCTGTGTTGGCAAGCATATGGAGGCTAGAAGTTGATGCTGATATCTTCCCTGATTGTTCTTCAATTTATTATCTGAGATGGAGTCTTTAACTGAACCTGGAGCTTATTCATTCGACTGGGCTGAGTGGCCATTGAGCTCCAGAACCCTCCAAACTCCATGCACCCAACTCCAAATCCTGGGGTTATAGACTAAATAGCTTTTTACATGGGTTTTGGGGATTCAAATTCAGATCTTCATGTTCACATAGAAAGTACTTTACCAATGGGTCCTCCTACCCTATGCACATACAGACATACATACTAACAGACTCACACACACACAAAACAAAAAACCAACTATTTTTAATGTTAAAATGAGAAATAACCAGAAATGCAAAGTACCAACCAGCCAGTCATAAGAAGGGAATGAGCAAGACCTCTACATTATCTAGGAAATTGACAAGCTATATCGAATAGATTGTATGCCCTAGAAATAATACAAGCAGAATCTATTAAATACACATGAGTTAGCCAGTCCCCTAGGTTTTCCACTTTCCATTAAAATGTATATACTCAGGAAAAAGTTAGAAAGCACAGAGCATGCCTAGTCATTAGAATGAAACACTTTTAGGGATGGGGCTATAGCTCATAGTTTAGTAGTACAACACTTACCTAGCACACAGTGGGCCCTGGATTTGATCTCCAAATAAATAAACACATACACAATGACTTTGCTGCTCGATGTGGTGACTCACATTTTGAACCACAGCATTTGGGAAGCTAACGGAAGAGAATAGCCAGCAATTCAAAGCAAATTAAGGATACATAGTTGAGCTTCAGGCCAGCCTGGGCCACAGAGTGAGACAATCTCCAAAATCAAAAATAAAAGAATCCCTGTTCTCCTGGTCTTTGACTGCTTGACATTAATTCTGGGTTTTGATTTAAAAATTTTTCCAGGATCATTTGAATTTATAATTTGTATTATTCATACTTAAGTGTCAAGAAAGCTTTTGGCTCACAAATGAGCAAGTAAAAAATGCTTATAAAATGTTTTCTGGTTGTTAAACTATCTATTTAATTCTAACTAATTGGAAACAGCTCACTCAGATCTCATTTAAGGGGTCATAAACTATGACACACATAGGATTGAGGTATATGAGCACACAGTATGAAATGAGGCTGATCTGGTAAAAGTGAATTCTTTTATCTCTTTTAATTCAGAGTAGTTCAGATACAACAGAAACCGGGGCAGTATATGAAATATTAACATTTAACCATTGTGCATTTAGAAACTTTGTAAACAAGAAGGGAATGAGCAAGGCTTCTACATATATAGAAAATTGACAAGCTATATTGAATAGATTGTGTATCCTAAAAACAATTCAAGGAGAATTTATTAAATACATATGGGCCAGCCAGTTCTCTAGGTTTTCCACTTGCTATTGCTAACAGAATACAATGAATTATTGCTTATCTTAGTTAATCTTACTACAATTAACTCATCCTTCAAGATTTCTTAATAAATTCCATCCTATAAAATGGAGCCTTTCAGGTACCCTTTTGGTAGATTTTTTAACATTAGGAGTTTTGGTTTTATCTAATATGATATATAATACTGAAAATCTCGTTTCATAAAACTGCATGGTAAAAATGACAGCTCTTTAAAACTTGGGTTGGACACATTTAATTCAAAGACAGTTCATTTCGCTTAAATATAAAAAAATTCTAAAAATAAATAAATAAATAAAAATTCTAAACAACGAAATACTGAAGTAAGTATGACTTTCTTATTTGAAGAATTAAAATGAGTTAATATGGAAAAGTCAGGACTATAGAGCTAATTCATTAAAAGTTGAAATAAAAGGGAAAAATAGTAATAGAAATGCCATCATTCTAGCTTCTAGTTTCAGCTTCTAATACAGTCATGAGTACAGGCAACAGTGTCTGTCTTTTTTTTCATGTTATGTTTCCTAGCATACATTACTCTTATTGTATAATGCCTATATTATTGTATGTTCATACCTTCAATTACATAATACTGGAAATAGTTGTGAACTAGGAGATGGGTTTGAGTTTCACACTCCTACCTAATAGTATGATACAACAATAGGTCTTCACTTCTGTCCTTGTATAAAACCTCTATTCTTCTGACATTGGTGTTATTAATCTAAATCAGCTTGGGGCTTAATAAATGAGGGTCATTTTCTCTCTTGGAGGAGAGATTGAGGTATATGAGAATTAAGACAGTCTCATCCTATACACCAACTTCTGGGATCATCCTCAGTGTCTTCAGCATTCATATGGAAAAATCATCAGTCTTACAAGCAGTAAAACTCCAGTTTGGGCATGTACTCCCGTTACCACCTTCTGGAGTTGTCATCTCTGAATGCACTCACTTGTTATATCATAATTTTAAATGTATTTCTTTCTGATCTCAACTTCTACCCAACTCACTCTACTTTTCCTATTGTCTTATTTTGTTTTCATTTTGGTTTTGGTTTTACTTTTGTGGCTTTTTAAAAGTCAGTTCCGAATTTTCTCCCAAATAGCCCTCTTTAGACTCCACTTTCATTACTTGTAGAGAGCCTCTGTCTCAGCACTTCAGCCATTAAATTCCTTGATGTGGGATTCCCTCTGTATGCTGTGAGTGTGTTTTATTACCATTATTTAATAAAGAAGCTGTTTTAATCTATGGCAGGGCAGAATATGGCAATGCAGTAAATCCAAGCAAAGATAGAAAAGGAAAGAAGGTGAAGTCAGGGAGACGCCTAAGGAAAAAGACGCCAGAACCTTACTGGTAGGTCACAGATTCATGATGATACACAGAGTAATAGAAATTGGTTAATTTAAGATGATAGAGTTACTTAATAAGAAGCCTGAGCTAATAGACTAAACAATATTGTAATTAATATAGTTTCTGTGTGATTATTCAGATCTGGGCAGCCTGGAAACAAAATGCAGTCTCTGGTACAATTCCTATTGAGTTATTCACTGTTATGTTGTACTCTTGTCTTTCTTCCATCTGTTCACATCTAAAGCCAAAATCTATGACTCTTTCAATGGTTTCTAAATGCCTCAGAACATATGGCAGACAATTAGCACACTGGCCTTGCACTTCATTCTCCATTTACCTAGGATGTCCTTAACACCACTAGCTTTTCTCTGGCCTACTCTCTTTGCCTTTTAGTTCTCTCTAACTTTTTATGGAAATGAACCTTAAATTCCTAATTAGCCATGTGCCAACTGTACATACTTTTGTAAAATATGATTCATGTCAACATATTGTGATTATTCTGTTGTGACTTCCTTCATTTAAGTGATTCCTTGAAAATACACATTTAAGGGAATGAATCGTGGTAGTATTTGAAAAGTCTTATGATTACAGATATATGCAATTATTCTGAGATCTGTTTAGCAGAATAAAATATGATAAACAGGTGTGTTAAAAGGGGAAAGAAATAGAGGAGGAGAGAAGCTTACAATTTTAAGTACAGTATCCAGGTTAGGCCTTATTGAGAAGGAAACAACCGAGGAAAGATGAAGGGATAGACAGCATTAAGTGCACAAGGAAAGGGAGTAGTCAAAACAAACGTCCTAGGGAAAGAGCACCAGTGGTGGGTTTACCGAAGGAGATCCACGTAGTTGGAGCAGAGTCAATGATGAAGACGCTGCTAACAGATCAGTTCTCAGAAACAATGGAAGTCAGATTATATAGCTCGTACTAGCTTTTGTAATAATTTCATATACAAGAAATAGTGAAGTGTTGGGGGTTAAAGAGAAAGGATAATCTGACTTACTCTGCCTCCAACATTGGAAACTGAAGAGTAAAAGTTTGTTGTTAGTAAATCAACACATGAGGCTCTTAAAGATTTGATGGTGAAGTTCAGTGGTAGAGCACTTGCCTAAGCATGTGTAAAGTCTTGAGCTTAGCAAAAAGCACCTCAAAAAACAAAAATAAAAGCCTATTAAATTGATAACTATAGATACTAGTAACTCAGACCAGAGTAGAAGTAGCAGAAGTAGTGAAAAGCTGTCAAATCTGAGATATATTTTTAAGGCAAAATGTAACAAAATTTCCTAAGGGATTAGATGGATACAGATGGTGAGACAGAAAAGACTGGGAAAAAACAAACAAACAAACAAACAAAAAACCTCTAGAATTTTGACTTATACTGGTGGAACAGATATCTGAGGTAAAGAACACTTACAGAGAACAGTGTTGAATAGTTTTGTAGATAACATTCGCATACACTACATACTGCATGTTTATTAAAGGTCAACCAGAGTAGTAAGATGACAGCTGGGCTGAAAGGTATAAATTTTGGAGTTGAGTGATATAGCATCAAAATCACTGAAGCTTATGAGATCAGAAATAAAACGAGTATCAGTAGAATGGAGAAACAGTCAAGGGCAAAGTCCTGGGTAGTCTAACATTAGGAGAATAAGGAGAAGCACTAATGAAAAAGAATAATCAAAATGTTCAAATGAGTAGGAAGAAGAAGACTACAACTAGTAAATATTGAAGGCATCTGTGACTTGGTAAGAGTATGTCAGCATTATGATGAAGATAAAATCACAAAAGAACAAATTCAGGAAAAAATTAGAAGATGTGAACTCAATTCAGTATATAAAGATAAGTCTTTGGAGGAATTTCTTTCCTCCAAAGGGTGGCAAAGAAGTGGTTGAAAGAACTGGCAAGGGCTTTTTGTTTGTTTTTATATAGAAAGATGCTTGTATGCTTATAGAAAAGTCCAGAAGAGGATATGTTGGAACAATATTCTGCACATTTATGAATTTATAAAGAGTTAAGGCAGGAGTAGACTGGAAAATGTGAATGAAGTTTAGTTTCTTAATATTTCAGTGTTACAAAATAAAACAGTGTATTTTATACACAGGAAGGAGCAATAATGTTCTGGACAGAATTACCAAATGAAAGATAATCAATCTACTACCAGAGGCAGCCCACCACGACCAAGGAGAAAATCAAAAAGCTCCCATTTTGCAAACTACAAAGGAAACAGTAGATTTGAAGGAGTGATGGTTTCCATCAAACCATGAAGGTAAATGCTGTTTTGTTGTTGTTGTTGTTGTTTTGTTTTGTTTTTTTTATTTTTGAGACAGGGTTTCTCCGTAGCTTTTTGGTTCCTGTCCTGGAACTAGCTCTTCTAGACCAGGCTGGCCTCGAACTCACAGAGATCCGCCTGCCTCTGCCTCCCGAGTGCTGGGATTAAAGGCATGAGCCACCACCGCCCAGCAAAGTTTTAAGATTTTGTTTGTTTGTTTGGTTGGTTGGTTGGTTGGTTTTTTGAGACAGAGTTTCTCTGTGGTTTTGGAGCCTGTCCTGGAACTAGCTCTTGTAGACCAGGCTGGTCTCGAACTCACAGAGATCCGCCTGCCTCTGCCTCCCGAGTGCTGGGATTAAAGATGTGCACCACCACCGCCCGGCATAAATGCTGTTTTACCATGAAATGCCTCCCAAAGACTTGTGTTTGTTTATTGGTCTCTAGCTAGCGGAGAAGGTTTTATGGGACCTTTAAGAGGTAGTGTTGCTAGAGAAAGTATGGCACTAGGAGCTAGCTTTGAAGTTTTCTAACATGGTCATACTTTCTGTTTTCTTTCTCTTCCACCTCTCTGGTGCAAACGTGATAGACAGGTCTCATGCTCTGCTGCCATGCTTTCCTTACCAAGATGGGCTGTACTGGTTCTGGAGCTGTAAACTAAAATACACACTTTCTCCCCTGGGTTCCTTTGTCTGGGTATTTCATCACAGCAACAGAGATGCAGCTAGCACAGTAAAGATAAGGGAAACTCAGAAAAGTCAGACAGTGAAATTCTGCTGTTAATGGTTCATGAATTCCTGAGGGCACATAAATATTTTCATAGTTGCCAGTGGCAGGGACATGATTTGGGACAGAAGAGACTATGGATTGTAATGTTGAGTCTTAAGGGACTGGACACCAAAAGACGAGAGATGATGTGCGAGTCTCAGGCTCCTTGCTGTGAGGGACAGAAAACAAGATGAAGAGCATAGTAAGACTACCACTTGTAGACTCAAGAAACATAGTAACAGTGAGGTTGGGAGTTGAAACCAGGTTTTTCAGGGCATATATGGGTCTCCCCATCATAGAGAAGACAGCTGCACCTGCTTCTGGAACTACCTCATGGTCTTACTGATGGAACTGACAGTACTGAGGCTAGCTTTTTAGGAAATTCATGTGACCCTTACAACAGATGAATTTCTGATTAAAGAGTCTAAAATTGAAAGCTTTCCCTGCATGAGAAAAGAGTAAACTAATTACTTATAGCAAATTTTGGATTTACTTACATCTGTATTGCAAGAGCGATACCGTTTTCTCTCTCCAAGGCAATATTTTCCACCTCCTGAAGGTCTGGAAAACAACATTTTTTTAACATGTGATTATAATGCATTTGTCAAACAAAGACTACATATATTGCTTGATGAACTCATCAAAAGTTACATTAAGATATAAAATGTGATGTTTTATCAATTATTAAAATAATGATCATTGTTAACAATGAATATGGTTATTCAGAATAAAGTTATATAAATATATAAATAATTTGTAAGACTTAGGAGTTATGATTATATTCTCAGGAAAATATAAATAAGTTATTATATTTAATTATCATAGGATAGTACTCCACTCAATACAATGACTTTAAAAACCTCATCTATAATGAAAATATAATCTTTTCTTTCAGAAAAGACTATAATTTTCTTTCAGGTGGGAAACAAAGAGATTACACTTAATGACTTCCTGGGAATGGATCCAGTTCAGAGTAAATAATACAAAAATGCATTTTCATTTAATTTCAACATAAAGTTAAAAATATCAAATTTAAAAAGATGGCTTTGTATTATATTTCTTCCATATTAGTGAAAATACAATATCAAATATTTGCTTTTGTAAATTAATATTTAAATTATTTAAAATTCAGGAAAAACATATGCCATCACTCAGACATGCTATTACTGAGTACTGATGTGGGATTCCCTTCTGTGTGTTGTGAATATGTTTTATTGCCATCGGTTAATAAAGAAACTGATTTTGGCCAATGGTTTAACAGAGCAAAGCTAGGTGAAAAATCTGAACAAAGATGTAGAGCAAGAGTAGACAGAGTCACAGAGAAGCCATGTAGCCGCCAAGGGAGACAAACACCCCAAAACCTCAAAACTATGAATGAGCCTTGTGGGATAGTAGTTTATAGCAGGCTTTGTTGAATTTAGGCTAATTATCCTTGCACTTGCTTAAAAAGGAATCAAGTCTACTGGTATCGATGGATTTGGAATATGTTTTGAAGATCAGTGGATTGATCAACTTGAGTCAAGCTGAGAGAAAGGGATTGTGAGGCCAAACAAAGTTGGGGGGATGATGACAGCCAAGGGTAGTTTATAAATTATAACAGGAATCTCTGTGTGGTAGGAAGGCAACAATGCTAGAAAGTGGGAAGTTGAAATTTAGAACTGTTTTAAAGAAAATATTCTTAGATAAAAAAAAATAGAAACAAGGTATTTGAAAAAAGCTAAGAGTCCAAGGTTAAAATGAGAACAAATAAAGAACTAAACTAGACCATCATTTATCCAGATTAGTGGGTGGGGTGAGTAGAGATGTTAAAAAATCATTCTTCACCAAAGACTGCTTATCAGAAAAGGTCCTCAGCTTCAGTTCTAGACACTATGGGTAGGTAGCAGGCAGCAGTGAAGGAGTAGGTGAGTCTTAGGCAGAATAGGAAAAGTAAATTAAAGTACCAGTCCACCTGTACATTGATAGGATGAAGAGGAAATAGAACTGGCAAAGCATACTGATGGGCTGGCCTTGCCCCATGGGGACTCTGGCTGGAGAGTGGTGAGATAGGGACAGGCTGACTTGCTTGCAACAGTACTGAGAGATGACAGGAGCATGTGAATGGAAACCACTTTAACACATGGACAGAATTGTCTTCATTGTGATCTGTGATGAGAATCGAGGCATCTCAACCCCTGAAGCGTTCTCATTGGTCCTTTTAATAGTAATGTGGCAGTGATAATTTTATGTGACATGTGAAAAGCCCTTCTTTTTCTGGAAATAAAGGTAATGTAGCAGAAACCAGACATGGATTCATCCATAAGTCAGCAGTCTTCAGAGGAGGAAATCTGATCATTACTAACTTATCTAGAAGACAATGCTTTTCTATTTGAAAGATTTAGCCTGCCTCTCTCTCTCTCTCTCTCTCTCTCTCTCTCTCTCTCTCTCTCTCTCTCTCTCTCTCTCTCTCTCTTTCTTTCTCTCTCCCTCTCTCTTTCTTAAGTTTTACTTACACAATAAGGGGAAAGGAAGAAAAAGAAAGTCTGTCTAACAAAGCTCCTCCACTTTCCTGGACCTCTTGCTTCTTCTGAAGACAAGCACTTGGCTTGCTAGAGAAACATTTTTACAGATAACATGTGAAACCACAGCTTTGAATCATTTCCAATTGTGTCTTTTTGTTGGCTCTGGCTTACTTTAGCTACTTACGCTGGACTGTCACAGTGTCTTAGGGATGAAGAGACGCCTCCCCCGCAGGTCCTGCTGCATTCGCCCCACAGCGACCAGGAACCCCAACCCCCATCTATGCTCTGGGGCCAAGTGCCAAAAGGAACACATTCTCCCTGATAGCACCACTGTAAGAGGACACAAAACACACAGAATTAGCTTTTAGGCAGATACAAGATAGAAGTCCATAAACTTTCATAAAACTCAGGTGATGACCAATTTTAAGCATTTGCATTCTCAAGAGAACAGGTTTTTAACTGTGTTTAGACAATGTAAAGGTGCATATGATTTGCAAAGTATCTTCAGCTGGTCACATCTATAGTCTCCAATGTGTACCAGTTCTAAAATCCCTGACTTTGGCAGTTTCTCTTTGTTTCTCTTTGTCCAGACTTTTAGTGTTTCTCATTATGGAATTAGCTAGAGACCTCAAAATCATTTTTAGATATTGTAGTAATTTCTTTAAAAAAATCTTTATATTCTACTATTATTAGACTTGTGGAATGATAATGCACTATGGAAAGTTCTCCAGTAAGGAGTTTTTATGATGGTAATTGCAAGTTCTTTAAAGAAAAACTGGTTGAGGCTACAATAGTAAAAGAATGCTTTGTGGTATTTCATCTAGGAGCAGCACAGACATAATAAAAGTAATGCCAAGACACTAGGGACTGGGCACAAAAAACCTTATATACATTGACTAGCCATGTGAAAGGCCCCTGTACGAACATGTGTACTGGAATTCTGCTCAGTTTTACTCTGTGCAATAAACCATACATGCTGCCCCTAAGGAGAGAGCCAGGAATAATTTATCAGAAAGCAGACATCACATAATCAGTTCATAACTCTAGCATGATAAATCTTATTTGCAGTATATGGCAAAATAAAAGTGTTCTTTTAAGTCAAGCATTTATAGGTTTTTGTTGGTGCATTTTTCTAAATCATCAAACATTAACAAATCAAACTCACCTATGAAAGTGAAATGTTTATATGGATAACAATAGGCAACAGTTGTTAGAGTTAATTGTCAACAGGATCATTCCATTAAGAAATTCAACCTTATAATGAGATGTGAGACACTTAAAAATTAATCATTTCATTGTCCTAATTATGTCACCAAGTTTGTTGGTTTTTAACTCCTGAGGTACAGGGCAGTTCTCTCAATTTCACCTTCTATATGGCTGCCACCCTAGACAACAGCCTCCAGACGGAGTAGCTCCTCACTTGGTGATTCTGCCTCCATCTTTCCCAGAGAGAATTCAGGTGTGGCTTTTAAAGACACAGCATCACACTATTTTGATTTCATGCTGTTACTATTTTGCTTAAAAGGCCTCAGTGGCTCCCATCTCCTTTAAGACCAGACTTGCTGATAGAGCCCTCACAACAGCCTCTGAGCCCCCTTGCCTTGGCAAGGAGATCAGTAGCCACATGGTTTGTTAGTTCTTCCTCGCCCACCTCTCCTTCTACACTTGCTCCCTCACTAGCACATTTGCTCATCCTTCAGGTTGCCTTCTCCTAGCAACTGATACCACAAATCAGAGAGTTGAATACATGCTAGCTTGTCTACACTAAGCCATATCTCTAGTCCTTTTTAACTAAATTGTCAATCAAGGTAGGTTTTGCCACGTGGCCCAGGCTGACTTTGAAAGTAACAATCCCAGAGCTTTAGTCTTCTAAATGCTAGGATTCCAGGTTGTGCTATCACACCCAGCTTCCAGTTGTTTACATAGATGTCTTCTGACCATTTAGTCTTAGACCAAGTATCATTTCAGCAGACAGCTTTTTCCAGGATGCTCTTATTCTGAAGAGGCACCTCACCATCCATTCTTGCCCTAAAGCTACCCTTTTCATTATGGAGCAGTGCTTACTTATGCCTTCCACTTCAACAACCTTACCAGTTAGAACTACTTTAGTTATCTTATCAATTTTCTCTTAGTTCACCCCTCTCTGCTTAGAATGCAAGCCTTGAAAACATCACATGGCTACTGTTAATTTCTGTTCCTCAGACTAGCCTCATTTTAAGGCTAGCATAGCAACATGTAGCAGTATATTAGACAGAAGAGGTAAAATGCAGACCCATCGTCACAGGGACCCTGTTGTAATGAGGACTGCCTCCATCACTATTTGGTATCTAGTATACACGTAAAAAAACTATTAGATGAATTATTATAGTTAAATTGCAAGATTTTGAATCCTATTTTAGTCACTACATGTCAGAAAGGAGCTAGAAAAGATTAAGATAAACAAACATTTGTTTTCTTGTCATTTCAGACTTCCGTGAGAATACATATGATTTGAAGGGAAATGTTTTACTTTTTAACTTTTTTCTTAGGATTTAAAAATAGTGAGAGCCATAAAAATACTAAAAGATATAAATTTCAAAGTATATATCAGTATTGCTATATATGCTTACAAAGGGCAATGAAAGAGTCAATAAATACCCTTGTTTTCCTTTGAGCCTTATTTTTGGCCTACTTAGACGGATACCAGAGTGGTAAAAAGATAGTTAGCACTTGAAGATTTGGGTTCAGAACCCAGCATATACATACACAAACTTTAAAATAATTATTTGATTAGCACACAAAAGTTGAGTTTTCATTGCAATATTTTCATATATGTATGTAAATGCAGGTATATTCTATATGTGTACATACACATATATTTATACTCTGTTCTTATCTGACCTCAGATCTCTCAAGTCCTCTTCCTCAACACGAATAGTTTATCTTTCTTCTTTCAGTATATATATTTCATTATCCTCTCTTGGCCCCCACCCCCAAATTTTATATAAATAAATCTCTTAAAGTAAAAGATTAATGTATTATGTATTTTATAAAATGCTGTTCAATTTTCATAAGTTTTGGGAGACTTCGGAGGTTTGGGTGTTTTAGAAACAGGCTTTCATGTAGAACTGAACAGCCTTGACATGCTGTGTCGCCAAGGCTTACTTTGACCATCTGATTCTTCACACCTGGCTTTCTCATCATTAACAGCTATACAAAAATAGTATTCCATAAACAGTTTCAAGAAAACATTTACTGTATAAATTCTATTTCTATAATTATTCAATGGAAGTAATAAAAACTGATTACAAAAAGTTAAATAACAAGGATTATTGGGTAAAATAATCATAGTAATAGAATAAATACCAGGTACCTCATTTTTAATAAGACTGGTCTCCAATTTGATAACTAGTTAACTCAGCTAACTGGCTTAAAAGTTACTGATTTCAGCATGTGGAAGAAGCTTTATATTACTATTATCAGTTTTCATTCTAGAAATATTTTAGGCTCCAAAGAAAGTCACTTGAGTTTTTTTGTTTCTTTAACAATGGGAACCAATTTTACTTCTTGACTCCAATATAGATTAAAATAAGAAAACTTTTTGAATTAGTTCAATGTAGACAAACATTAAAAGAAATTAAAATCTACTAAGCAACTGGTTTGATTTTTATTTCAGCAGGTGTATTCTTTTGCATCCTGTTTTATTACTCCCTCCTTTGTACTTAAGTTTTTGTAGTTCTTGCTACGTCTCTCTATTGTTAGTAAATATCTTGATGTAGTATATAATTTTTAAAAAGTTATTTAACTGACTAATAAAGCTTTAAGGCACTCATTTGAGAGTTAACATGGATCAAGTGATATTTGAATTAATCAATATGCTTAAATATTTCAATGTATGTAAATC
Organism: Microtus pennsylvanicus; assembly: GCF_037038515.1. Classification (NCBI taxonomy): domain Eukaryota; kingdom Metazoa; phylum Chordata; class Mammalia; order Rodentia; family Cricetidae; genus Microtus; species Microtus pennsylvanicus. The sequence continues at coordinate 46,461,033 of NC_134584.1, forward strand.
ATGCATAAAATAATTGGACTACACCAAACAAACCAACTTGAAGTCTATAGAGCCAATAAGCATATACAGGTGAAAATTTTGAGTGCTGTAATGTGTGTTTCTATTCTTTCCTACCATGGAGTTGTTTAGCAAATGCTATATTTTCAGAAGGATGGACTGTTACTTTACTTTAGAGTATGAAAGCTAGATATAGAGATATAATCCAGCTCCTAAACTTTACTCTCAAAGGTTATAACCAAACTAGTAATCTTGGATGGTTCTGGTTAATATTCTTGTTACTATAGACTCAATTATCTAAGTAAGTTGGATATTTGGTCTTCTTTCTGTTAATTTAAGTGTAGTTAACAAAAACCATAAAGGCGAGATAAATGAAACTTCATACTTCCAAAATAAATTTCATATTGTTTCTTATTTTTCACATTTCTTTATAATATAAAATAAATATGCTGAAAATATCATGTAGAAAGCAGTGATTCTTTTAAACATTTTCTTTAGAAACAGTCTTAGTAAACTAAATCACTTGCTACTGAATTACTACATTGTGTAGTTATATAGTGTTTGTAAATGAGTTTTTGTCTTTGGGAGAGTTTTTGAGACAGTCTTACTCTATAGCCAGGCAAGAGTAGAATTAACTTTGTAGCTCAGCCTGGTCCATAATTCATGGCCTTATTCCTGCCTCAGCCTTCTAAGTGCTGGAATTATAAGTGTGAGCCACAATACTTTGCATTTTTTTCTTTTTACCTATAACCATTTTAGGCATAATTATTGAATATCTTGTTATAAACAGAACTGGCTGAAATTAGCATATGGAATGAGAGAACTCTAAAGAAACCCTAAAAATGTAAAGGGAGTGATACTGATGATTTAGGAAAGAGCAGTTTCAAGTCAGAAGAGCATAGGGCTGGAGTACCACACTATTAAAGGTCCAGTCTTCCTGCTGAGTAGGTATGTGACTGATCAGGCTGCATTTCAGCCCAAATTCCCAATCAGAGCTTGTCAACCACACTATTTACATTTCTAGAGCATTTGGAAGAACTATTCTTTCCTCACTCTGTTTATTTGGTGTCCAGTCAAAATATATTACTTTCTACCCTAGGTGAATTAAGAATAAGGTTGCAAATGCCCTAGTGATTTAAAAAGCATATAATAATCCTTTCCTAATCCAACTCTATTTTTTCATGCAAAGATATTAGGGATCAATGTCACTTATATGTAAACCCAAACGCTGGCCTATATCTCTAATTGAATCTTATAGAATCATTAAATGAATCTTCTGGCAATAAACCAACTATTTGAAACTTTCTTTGTGGTTACGAACAGGGATTATACGGATTGGGTTTTGATTACCCTCAATATCCTGTACAGTAACAATGCCAACACTACTACTGAAGTTCCTACAATCTAAATCCTTATTTACTATTTCATCAAATACAGCGTTTCTGATTCTTACCCAAGGACTTTTGCTGATGCTACACCCAAGTGAAGTACTTTGGCTGAAATTTATATTGATTGATTTGCACGAGATTGACCCATGGACACACAGCACAAGCACACCGTCTGGGCTCATCAAATTTCCTCCTTTAGTTAATGCTACTGTCCCTGAGCACATCCATTCAGGACATATGGTTCTTATTCGGTCCGTGAATGGCTTATTCAGGCAAACATCCAATGGCTGTAATAGCAATGTCAGACCCCCCAGGAATCACGCAAAGATCAGTTTTTAATTTTTTGGCCATATTTCTTACTCCATCTGCTAAATGTGCATGGAACAGTTGTGGAACATTTGTGGAACCGTGCCTCTGGGCAAGGATCCCACAACATTTGCAGCCAGAGTTTGACGAGATCATCATGGATCCAATCCTCTGGCTATGTCTATGCTATCACTCAAGTGATATTTCTAACTCCTCCTTCTAAAAAAAATTTATTTAAACAACTGTGAGCAGCTTTGGTTTTTATCCACTGTTGTGGCTAGCTAGGTGGGGTATAGGTTACTTCTTATTCTTTTTGATGAGAGTAGTTTTGAAATTCAACATTAAGATTATATTTTGTGGATATTCCATTTGAGTGTCTGGGTTTCATTTGTATGCTGTGTGGTGCCCATTTCTACTGGTTATGATGTTTAAGGCTGGCACATAACAATACTAAGCAATGATACTGAGAAAGCCTGTGAAAAAGTTCACTCCTATCTCATTCCACTATCACTGTCAAGTTTGAAGAAATTTGTTTGCTATTCTATTAAGGATTAATTATTTTATTAATTTTCATAAAAGTATATATTAATAGCCCACATTGACTTCTTACTATAATTTCTTATCAAACAAATGACTGTTACATGTTAACAAATGATAATTCCACTTACTACAGTAAAATATGATGCCTGCTTCATGTTTATTTGTCTGTTTCATATCTACCACAATGCAATACTGCTTTTTTCAATACACAATCCCTTATCAGAAGATAAATTAAACAGGAGGATTTCAACTATGAACCAGAAAGGCCAGTGTTGAATCCTCAGCTATGGTATAAAATTACTGTGTTATTCATTCTTTTTTCATCTGTAAAATGAAGTTAAAATGTTACCTGCTTTATTGAAGTTTTGTCAAGAGGAAAATGGCAACACATTCCTGGTATGATATAAGACTTTTAAAAATATTATCATTTGCTATCAGTATTATTGGGAATGTCTTCTATTTTTATATGTGTAGGTTAGAAGAAACACAATGTTGATCAGGTTAATTGAAATTTTCACTTTAATTCTGCCACTAGGACTCTGCACAATTGTTCTTTTTTTTCCAGTAAAAATTCTGAGTTCTGGGTTCTTGTTTAATTTCCAAGTAGACAAAGCTCTAAGTATAAAGTCTGTACTTAGCAACAATAAATACCTATCACCCCTAAAAACAAAAATTCCTAGAGAATAGTAGTAAATCTAGTCAATGAGAAAGAAGTATTGAGCTCCATCATCTTTGCTTTGTGTTTTGCTTTAAAATGCAGGTCTAAAAGATTATTAAAAAATTCAAAGTGTGTGTGCACACACACATGTGTACATGATGGCCTATTGAACTAGGACTACGTACATTCCAACAGTAAAGTGTTACCTCACTGTGATATCTTCAGCATATCCTCAATTTTAAATTTTATATTGAATAGAGCCTCACTATATTGTCCAATCTAGCTTGGAGCCCATAGTTTCCATGTCTCACAAATAATGAGAATTACTGCCATGTGCCAGCATGTCAGCATGAGAGCAAACAATGTGCTGAAGAAGAAGCTGAGAGCTCTATATCTTCAGCTGCAGGCAGAGGAGAGACTATGTACCACACTGGGCATAGCTTGAGCATAAAAGACTTCAAACCACCTCTACAGTGTTACACTTCCTCTAAGGCCATACATATTCCACCAAGGTTGTGCTTCCTAATAGTGCCATTCCCCATGGACCAAGCTTAAAACACATGAATCTATGGGGCCATACTTATTCAAACCACCAGAGTTCACTCCCTGGCCCATATAGGCTTGTTACCGTAACATAATGCAAAATGCATTTAGTCCAACTCCATAATCTATTGTAGTCTCAATAAAGCTTAGAAGTTCAAATTTCAAAGACTCTTCTAAGATTCACAGTCTCTTAACTAATCCCCTATAAAATCAAAATCAAAAAACATATCACATGTTTCCAACATATAATGGCAAAGTATGTACATTACTGTTCCAAAATGGAGGACAGGAAGCATAGTAAAGTATTACTGAACCAAAGCAAGACTAAAACCAGTTGGGTAAACTCCAAACTCTGCATCTCCATATTTAATGTCAAATCACATTTCAAATCTCCAACTCCTTTCAGCTTTGTTGACTGTAACACACTTACTTCTCTTGGGCTGTTTCCACTCCCTGTTAGCTACTTTCCTCAGCAGATAACCCATGATTTTGGCATCTCCAAAATTTTGGGGTGACCAAGACAATCCAGGCTTCACCTTCACAGCTTCACACAATGGCCTCTCTAGGCCTCCATGCAGGGACACCCCTGCCATATGTTTGGTCTCAGTGGATCTCCTTAGTCACAGAGGGAGATTCCATGTCCCCTTGACTCTAAAGTCATGTATCCTTGACTCTAAGGCCAGAACCATGTGGCTGAGGCTCTGAAGATCTGGTGCTTGGTGGGAATGAAACATGGGCTCCCTTATTCAATTATATTTTCACCCATTTTCTGTCTTTCACTGCCTAAGTTTGGCTGCCCTGGAACTTGCTCTGTAGACCAGCCTGGCCTCAATCTCAGAGATCCGCCTGCCTCTGCCTTCTGAGTGCTGGGATTAAAGGCGTGCACCACCACACAGGGCTCTAAACTTTCCTTTAATTCCTTTTCACAAGTTAAAAAGTTAGCTGGATAGCATCTTTCCCTGAGGTTATCACTTTATTCCTTTATTCCATTTCATAATCTTTTTATCTCCTTAAACAGAGGACTTAAAACCATTCCACTTCCTGGTGCCCCATTTCTCCTCAAATTGTACATTTTGTATTTTTTTCTTGTTCAGCATGCTTCTTTTCATTATATATCTTCAAAAGACAGAATGCTAATCACCACACAACAGAGTCAATACTAGGCTGTTTTGAGACTTTCTCTGCCAATGGAATTAATCCAAAACTCTTCACCTTAGCCTCAGGCAAACTTTTCAAACAAAGGCAACAAGTAGCCACATTCTTTGCCAAAATATCACAAGAACAGTCTCTAGGCTACATACTAAAATTCTTCTCTGAAACCTCTTGAGCCAGATCCACACAGTTCAAATCACCCTCAGTACCACTGTCTTCTATGATTCTACTAGGTTGATCCATTACTCCCTATTTAAAGTGCTCAGCTGTTTTTCTGATCCAAAATTCCAAAGTTCACAGTTCTCCAAAAAAAGCTTGGTCAGGCCTACCACAGAAATCCCCAGTCCCTGGTACCAGTTTCTGTCTTAGTTTGGGTTTATATTGCTGTGAAGAGATACAATAACCACAGCAACTCTTAATAAGGAAAAAATTTGAGTTGTTTACAGTTCAGAGATTTAGTCCAATATCATCATGGCAGGATATGGTGCCATGCAAGGAAGATGTGGTTACTGAAGAAGGTGAGAGTTTTACGTCTTGATCACAGGTGGCAGAAAAAGACTGTGTACCACACTGAGCATAACTTGAGTATGTAACACCTCAAAGCCTGTCTCTACAGTGTCACACTTCCTCCAACAAGGCCACACCTCCTAATGGTGGCACTCTCTATGGGCCAAGCATTCAAACAAATGAGTCTATGGGGGTTATACCTATTCAAACTACTGCAAACGTTTTTGTCACATAAGTGATTAATGTTCAGTCATGTGTTTTCAAGTAGCTACTACTTATAGTACAATTTTTAATATTTGGAGTGATTATAAAACTTCTACAATGTTTGTAGATGTTTATTCCCTATCCATTTTTGTAGTATTGGGGGTCACACTCAAAGTCTTGTAAATGCCTGACAAGTTACTATGTATCACTGAGTTACATTTCTAGCTCTTGAATATTTATAGAAAAATATATCTCTGCTTATAAAAATAAAGTAAAATAAAAACCTATCAGGTCTATTGACAGTGCTGCTCTAGGAGAAGAGAAACTGTGACTCAGGCCAGACCGGGAAAAGAACAGTCCACCAGTGAACAGTAATAAAGTAACAGATCCCCTTTGTGGCTTCCTTCCTTCACTTGTACGTTTCTTTGCAGATGGATGTAAATTGCTACTTGTCCTTGACAAGGACTGGCAGGTCCAAAATAAACCTAGACTGTTGTTTCAAGAATGTGGTTTCTAATATTTTCTATTACTTCACTGAAAAAAAAGAGAAAGAAAGAATTTTTGTAGTGTATGAAGGCTCTGTATTTTTATTGGCTACCTATAAATTTTGAAAAAAAAATTCTAATCCTTTTAAAATGGCCTTACCAATTCTTATATTTAGCATAATTTACCAACATTTCCAAAGCCAGCATGGAAAAGCCATCAACATGGCACTAGGTCATGGGTCCTGAATGAAGCCGTCAGCAAGAATTAATAACCTGTGACAGCTGCCCAAAAACTTTCATTCTTTTTATTTAAATATCCCACTGCAAGCTGAAATTCAGTGTGATCTCTGTTGAGAGTAGCCCAGCTCACATGGAAGGAGGCAAAACAGAGAGGAGATGACAAGTATTAGTTATAAATTCAGTCCATAGAATTCTAGAATTTACGTATATAACAATTCCAGAGAAATTTAGTAGCAGAATATAACTAACTTTTTAAATATCTGTTTGAACAATTCTTTTTTCCTGTGGTGCTGAAGATTGAGCCCAGACCTTCGTACATATTGGGAAATGCTCTAACATCTCAGCCATGTCCCAACCGTGCATGAACAATCCCTAGAGAAGATTTTTTTAATTAGACTAATAAAAACTAAGATTATTATTTTCATGTTCAATAAATTGCTTCATTTGATTTTATTATTATTCTTTTATGTGAAACTGACATGAAGAAGTTAGGTCCTTTTAATTTCATAAGTAAGGTACATTTGTAAATAGGACAAATACTACTTGGTTAAAAACCTATTATTTCAAAGTACATCTTAAATTAATACAGATTTCCAGTGTATGAACATCAGCACCAAAAACTGATCAGTTTATGTGTCAAATGGCTAACAAATCACTTGTGCTTACCCCCTTTTCAATATTCCCAGTCTGACATAGTGTCCCCTCGGCAGCTGGAATACTGTTGGTGACACAGCGGTTGCTTTTGCTGAGGCACCAGAGCTCTCTACACACTTCCTAGGAAAGAAGGCAAAAGCAAGTTGATCAGGAATAGAGGTGAAAGCTCGTGCATCTCTTGCATAGAGCATGTCCACAGTCATTCAGCACCACTTGCTGCTGTTGAAGCCACTACTGAAGAGGATTTAGGGCGAAGGTCTTTCACAGGGCAGGTTATTCATTTAGTAGGATCATTTAAACTTTGGTCTGAGTTTGTTTTTGGTTTGAGCAGATAAAGTATGTCTTATTATTTAATACCGATGGGGATCTTTTCATAACAGTGTACAGATATTTCATTAACATGGAAGAATAGTGAAAAATACATAGAGAAGAAATTTGGTTTTTTTTAATGCTTGAGAATATATAATAGCACAAACTTAACAATTGCTAACAGGGCATCATCAGGTTAATAATTCCTTAGGCAGCATTCAAATAAAAATAATTTTTTAAAAATTGGAAATATACTGGGGAAGGGAAAGACAGAAACAAACACTGTTAAGTAGATAGAAATTTAACATAGATTTAAAGAAATATGGGGTACATTTTGGAATAATTTCTAAATTTTGTATGTCCAAGAATTATCTGGAAAAGTAATTTTCAGTTATAAAATAGTTTAGCACAATAACAGTAAACTTTCATAAGATAGGCCTATTTATGATCTTTTACCTCCTTCCTTATTATTTTCTGACTTGGAACATAATTATAAGACTTTTCCAATACCAAAAATAAAAAAATAATAGGTTAAGTTATCAGATTATTATCTGGTTATATCTAAATATTATGTCTGTGTTATAATTATATAAAAATTAACTTTAGAAGAAAACACTCAAAATTTTCTAGTTTTTTTATATATGATCATCAATTATCATCACCACCACTAATTTAAACTAGAATTATGAATCTAAATATATTTGTAACAATATGTAATAAAAATACAGAGACACTATATAACACTTAAACCTTTCACTTTTACATCTGAGGTGAAGTTTTAACTCTCTAGACCCAAGAACTCATGTGACATAGACACAATAAGAAGGAAAGCAGTAAAATAGGGAAACTATTGTTCTACAAATAGAAATGCCCACATGGTCCTACAGCACATTGCTGGGGCTCTCTTTGGATTCCTATTAGGCGTGTCCTTCATCAGTCAGGAGGTGATGTACAATGTGTATTAGCTTTTAAAATACTTGAAATCAGGGGCTGGAGAAATGGCTCGGCTGTTTAACAGTATAAGTTGCTCTTGCAGAAGACTTGTCGTCAGTTCCCAACACACACATGGCAGCTCAGAACCATCTGTAACTCCAGTTCTGGGGAATCCAATGCTCTCTGACCTTCATAGGTAGCCCATATGCACATGATGTACGGACATACATGCAGGTGAAACACTTAGACATACAAAATAAAACTAAATTAAATATTAAATATACTCTATTTTTACTCTATTTAGAGACTAATGAACGAAAAAAAACAAAACAAAAAAATTAGAAGAGCCTTTTTGGAATTATAGTATCAACCAAAAATGCTCCTTTTAAAATTGAACTCAATCATCCATTGCTGGTGGGAATGCAATCTTGTGCAACCACTATGGAAGTCAGTAATGCTCCTTTTAAAATTGAACTCAATCATCCATTGCTGGTGGGAATGCAATCTTGTGCAACCACTATGGAAGTCAGTGTTTCGGTTTCTCAGGAAATTCGGGATCAACCTACCCCTGGACCACTCTTGGGAATATACCCAAGAGATGCCCTATCATATGACAAAAGCATTTGTTCAACTATGTTCATAGCAGTATTATTTGTAATAGCCAGAACCTGGAAACAACCTAGATGCCCTTCAATGGAAGAATGGATGAAGAAAGTATGAAATATATACGCATTAGAGTACTACGCTGCGGTAAAAAACAATGACTTCTCGAATTTTGCATGCAAATGGATGGAAATAGAAAACACTATCCTGAGTGAGGTATCCCAGACCCAAAAAGATGAACATGAGATGTACTCACTCATAACTGGTTTCTAGCCATAAATAAGGGTCATGGAGTCTACAATAGGTGAATCTAAAGAAGCTAAGTAAGAAGGGGAACCCAAGGAAAAACATATAGTTATCCTCTTGGCTAAGGGAAGTAGACAAAATTGCCGGGGAGAAAATTGGGATCTTGGGGGTGGGGTGGAATGGGGATAAGAGGAGATGGGGAGAGAAAAGGTAGAAGGGAAGGAGGTGGGGCCTTGGGGAAACAGGGCGATTGGGATAAAGGAAGGTTGGACAGGGGAGCACGGAACCACAATTCTTAGTTAAGGGAGCCACTTTAGATTTGGCAAGAGACCTGACCCTAGAGGGGCTCCCAGGTGCCCAAGCCGAGGTCCCCAGTTAGTTCCTTGGGCAGCTGAGGATAGGGAACCTGAAATGACCCTATCCTAGAGCAATACTGACGAATATCTTGCATATCATCATAGAACCTTCATCTGGTGATGGATGGAGATAGAGACAGAGACCCACACTGGAGCACTGGACTGAGCTCCCAAGGTCCCAATGAGGAGCAGCAGGAGGGAGAACATGAGCAAAGAAGTCGGGACCACGAAGGGTGCACCCACCCACTGAGACAGTGGAGCTGATCTATTGGGAGCTCACCAAGGCCAGCTGGACTGTGACTGAAAAAGCATGGGATAAAACTGGACTCTCGGAACATGGCGAACAGTGAGGGCTGATGAGACGCAAAGGACAATGGCACGGGGTTTTGATCCTACGTAATGTGCTGGCTTTGTGGGAGCCTAGCCAGTTTGGATATTCACCTTCCTAGATATGGACGGAGGGGGGAGGACCTAGGACTTACCACAGGGCAGAAAACCCTGACTGCTCTTTGGACTGGAGAGGGAGGGGAAAAGGAGTGGGGGGAGGGGGAGAAGGGTGGGAGGAGGGGGAGGGAAATGGGAGGCTGGGAGGAGGTGGAAACTTGGGTTTTTTTTTCTCCTTTTCTCAATAAAAAGAAAAAAGAAAAAAATACTTTCTTATTCTTCTTACAATGTATTTTCAGTGCATTCTTTTAGTTTACTATTTTTTTTTTTTTTTTGGTTTTTCGAGACAGAGTTTCTCTGTGGTTTTGGAGCCTGTCCTGGAACTAGCTCTTATAGACCAGGCTGGTCTTGAACTCACAGAGATCCGCCTGTCTCTGCCTCCCGAGTGCTGGGATTAAAGGCGTGCGCCACCACCGCCCGGCTTAGTTTACTATTTTAGAAACAGCAGGACTGCCACTATTTAAAGGTTAAAATACTGACCTAGTGTAAAAAGCCTGTTCAAATTCATATAACAATGAGGTCACAGAGACACATTTAATAGAACAATATATTTAAAGTGTAAAAACAATAAAAATAATCATTGATTATCTCTGGACAAGATTTTTAATGTTTTCTCTTTTTTGGTGGGGGGGGGAGTCTAAGTCTTACCTTAGACAAAGGCAACAGAACCTAAAATGTACCTTCTACATAACTAGAAACTGAGGACTCTACTAGTGAAGACATCTCAGAGCATCCGTTACAAAACACAGTTTAGTGGTGTCACAGAAACATGGTTTTCTAAAAGCAACTTTGAAAACCTCTACCCAAAGTATCAAGAGATTAAGGTACTTTTCTTAATTGTGTTGTCAAGATTGATGATATACCTTCCTTTCATGTGTGAAAGACAGATTTCTGCATCTAGCAGGAGTGACTTCCTGAAGATTGGCATTTTGTAGGGATTAATTTCTCATGAATTGCTACATGCAGCATGGAGCTGCAGACTACACTGGAAAATACACTTGTACTGTAAAAGTAGTCCCAGAGATCATAGAAAGCTTTTGTAGCAGAATTTGTGACTGGTATTTCATTTTGAGTAAAAAGGAATTTTGATACTGAATTTCGGAAGGTAAAGACAAAACACAAGAAAAGCTCATTTCTCACCAAGCAAGTTTTAGAATACGGACAGCCTATTTCCTCTGCACATGAACATTAAGTGCTGAATAAACACTCCTATGAAGGCTTCAAGATGTAATGAAGTTAATAACAGGCTTAAAGTTTTTTTATCTCTTGAGAAATTTTTATATAAAAGATTATAGTTGTCAAGTTCCTTTCCTAAATGAAATATATATGGCGATAGGTACAGTTAGTGGAAGGGAATGAGTTTCTCCTAGCTTAGTTCAGGAGTAACAATTTTCTTGCATGTGTTCATCACTCCTGACAGAAGTTCATGTTTATTACGATCAGTTTCATGACTTCTCTAGGCAAATAAATCATTGCCTCTGTGCTAGAGTTTCCTCTAGTGTCTTAAATTTCACTTTGGGAAGACTCAGGGAAACCTGTTGCTCTACTGGTCCTGAGGTTTAAGGAAGGAGAAAGAAATTATCAACAGCTCCTCTAAAAGACATCTCTATTAAATGACAGTGCATGAGAGTGAAAATTTGAGATGGAATCTTTAATATTATGGGATCAACTACAATCAGGAAGGAAGATTGAAAAAATGAAAGCAATATTCCGTTTCCACTTGCAAATATTTACTGAGACTCTACCACACACCAGACATGTCAGCATAATAAAGCATAATGAAGAAATATCATCACATAGAATCACAGGGACCAGGGAAACTGATATTGCTAATTTCCTTGATAAAACTAGAACAACACCAATATAGTATTTTTTCATTATACTCTTTCCTTCATATATCTGTGTGCTTGCCAGTGCGTAGAATCCAATTTCTTTTTTACATAGATCCTTTAGTAATCAATTTAGCAAAGAATTCGTTTCCTGAACATATATTTATTTCTTTCTAACATATATAATTTATCCTCATTTTAAATATTTTAATTGAATATACAGTTCTAAGCTGACATTAATCTTACCTGAGCATTTGAAGATATTATGATCACTTTTTAGGCCAATGCTATGTTTTGAAAGTCATTTTAATTACCTCCAAGAGTTTGAGGATTTATTTTAGTGCTGTTTCTCTGCTGTATCTGTTGTTTGTTTTGTTTTCAGATTCATGCTCTGAGAATTTGAACTTTTCTTTGACTCTGGTTCCTCTGGCATACCTCTGTCTTACCCCTCCTTATGCCTACCCAGCATAAATTCGGATCTTCTCTCTTACCTCTCTGTCAATATTTTCATATCTTTTTTCCTCTTGAGATAACGATTATTGGCTTGATGTTGGATTATTTTCTTATGTTGTTTATTACTCATATTCAGTCTGTCTCCAGTGAGTTTATTTTTTTTATGTTTCATCATGCCATAGCTTCTGAGTTACAGAAGTACAGTCAAATTGTTTCTGTCACACATTCTAAGATGAACCAAGTTATTGAGTTGATTTATTTGCTCAGTATCAAGTAGTTGAAGTAGCTGTTTAATTCTCCTGTGAGGTACAAGCTAGAGCTCCAATTTCTTAAGAAAGTTATTTTTCACCCGCAAAAAACATTTGCTCAATTAAATCCCTGTTGGCATTTCCCAACATCCCAATCAGCTAGTCCTTTGCAGCCTAAATCATACAGCTCATCTTTCTTCCTTCTTAGAGATATAAGTATGTAAGGCATTTACATGCACTGGAGATTACTTTAATAAAAACTAAGACTTGAACCCATTTATCAACTTGTTTTCTAAAAATTAACATAAGGCAGGTACTAATCTGCTTACTACCCAATCCCATAGCCATCTTGCAATGAACTCAAAAAACTTATCTTTAAGAAGTAATACAAAGCTGGGTGGTGGTGGTACACGCCTTTAATCCTAGCACTAGGGAGGCAGAGGCAGGTCGATGACTGTGACTTTTAGGCCAGCCTGATCTACAAGAACTACTTCTAGAACAGGCTCCAAATCGAGAGAGAGAGAGAGAGAGAGAGAGAGAGAGAGAGAGAGAGAGAGAGAGAGAGAGACAGAGAGACAGAGAGACAGAGAGAGAGAAAGCTACCAATAGTAATTTTCCAGACAAGATGAGCTTCCAAGTGTGATATAGTGTGGTTTTTCTGAGGATAAACAGCTGCGTCCTTATTAAACCTAAGTCCTGCTATGGGAGAAATGCATAGCTGACAGGAAAGTTGTTACATAAGTTTAGGTAAGGTTATCAAAGAAGGCATCATTTAACTAACAAGCAATAAACTAAGCAAAATAATAATGGAATATAATAACCTGATGTGACTGAGAATTACTGGGAGAAGTTTTTGTATAGAGAATAAATAGACAGAAGACCTGTACTCCACTTGAGGTAGAGTAAAAGGTGAAGTTGAGTCAATATGTGACTCGTAAACTTCCCATGTTCGAAGCACAGAAGACTCATCTTCTCCTATTTGGGTAGCTGCTGTTCAGGAAGAGAATCACAAATGACAGATATTCCCAAAGGAAATGGAGATACTTATTGAATGTCTACCATGTGCCCAGCACAAGAAACGTTATGTAACCTTGTATATGCTCTGGTTACCCGAAGTTTACAAGAACAATGAAGCTGTTGTTTGCTGAAAAGTTTTCCATGAATGAATAAAATTTTCTGATAGTTAACTTGACATTATAGGTAATAGTAAATGGTGAACAGACTTGGCAAATTAAAATATTTTGTTAAAATATTATATTCCAAAAATATTAGGTTCTATTATGAAACCATGTGCTAGATAATGTGTTCTAATTTATGGATGAGAATACCATGTCTACTGGTAGAACATCATTCAATTCTACATTAAAATAAATAGAATTTGTAACAAACTACTAAGGATTTATGCAATAGCTCCATTTTAAATGAACAATAACAATATTTACATATAATAAAAGAGTATGCACAAATTACACAAAGTTATAAAATGTATGTGTCTTAAATCTACCTACAGATGAATACTCTTCCCTTCACAGTTAATAGCTAATTACATACTAGGCATAATTAACCTATATTTAATTCTTAAGAGTTATCTGAAATCCATGGTTTGAATATTATCTAATGTGACAGAATGAAGAAATGAGGAGCAAAATCTGAAAGAGTGCTAATCTATGCTTTTTGGAATACAGCCAAAAAGATCCCACCCATATAACATATAAGCCTGTAAATGATTTCCCTTCTACATTTAAACTTAATATTACTGTAATGTTTTCTGCCAGCTTAGTTTTTATGATTATTTTCTAATTAAAATATTAAAAATTAAAGAAAAGTGAGAAGTAGAAGAAAAAAAGCATAATAGGTTCTACAGAGCTTTATAGGAGTTTGTTGCTCTGAATAAGCCCAAAAGTTTCTGGAGACAATGGTTCTGTTGCTTTATTTGCAATGTGCCCTTCCTAAGACGTACCTAAAAATCATCTCTAGAACCAGAATTGGGAGATATTTGAAGACAATATAGTAAAGATTTAGCTTTACATGCTGCAGCTTATCTTAAAGAAGTATCCATTGAAACCTCACACACAGGAGTTAGTGCTCTCCTTCCACCATGCAGGTTCCGAGATTAAACCCAGGTCTTCTGGTTTGGTGGTAAAAGGCATTTACTCACTGAATCATTCATTTATCTGGCCCCTAACTCTTTTTTAATAACAGAAAATAAGACTGAGGATGTATCTTAGTTGAGAGAGAACGTGTTTGACCTACACAAGGGCCTGAATTTGATCCCAGCACCACATAAACTGAGTATGACATTACATGCCTAGAATCCCAGCAATGGAGGTGAGCAGGTAGGAGACTCAGGAGGAGTTCAAGGTCATCCCCAACTACAAAGCAAGTTTAAGGTCAGCCTGAGCTACATGAAATGCTGGTGTTGATGGTGATGGTGGTGATGGTGGTGGTAGTGATGGTGGTGGCAAAAAATTCCATCATTTCAAGATGCCACAATTTAGGATTTCAGACATCTGAGAATGTATGTCCCCAAATGGTAATTTTAGAAATTACTTCTCTCCCCAAAACAGGGCTAAGATGGAGAGTTTTGAGAAGTTTACTAATCAGAAATGAGACATTACCAGATGAAAAGTAAACATGTGTTCTCTAAAACAAACACATCTTACAATCCTTATCTCATTAACTCAATTACTATACATAGAAGCAACTGATGTGACAGACTCAAATCTTTACTCGTTTTTAATATAGTGTATAAACCACACACAGTAAACATAGTTTCCCCATCTATAAACTATTATGAAGTCATATTAAATTTTACGAATGCAGTGTGAAATATCTCAGAAAGTGTACTATATATCAGTTATATAACTGCATATCGTCTATAGGTTACTAGATTATGCAAATATATTTATATATTATATTGTGCTATTCTGTATTCTCTGTATTTATAGCCATTATATTGTCTTTCCTATTCTGCTAGAATTTATGGATAATTTGAAAACAGAAATAGATAATATGCAATGACAACTGTGGAAAACTGTGCTCCAAATAAAATACCCAGCTGTGGTTAACACGCATATAACTGAAGGCATACGCTAAAAATTCACTATAAAAATATGGATCTGGGCATTGATAAGCTCACAATCACCATAAAGTTAAAGGGATGAAAAACGTCATCACTGTAGGAGTTATGGTTCATTCTATAATTGTTCAAAATCTTCCCAGAAATCATTAGAAACTACTTTCCAAAATAGGAATCATTTCAAGACTACTGTTCTCTAGTCTCACGAGTGTGCTTTGTGCTCACCTTAGCATGTTACACTCAGGTCATCTTTCCCTTCATCTGCCTCCTGGAACACAATGTGCTAACCTGACTGGACTCAAACTTCAATAGCTCAATTGACTTCCAAAGTAGTATTTAGAAAAGCTACAGATGTTAGGGAAACAAGATAAAAACCAGTGTAAATTGAGTATGATAATTGTGTGAACACAATTTTTTAGATACAAGTGCAAGAGGTGGGAGAGATTTTAAAAAATCTATTAGAGATCAAAAATCCTAATTAGCTGACCAGTGGTGGCACACGCCTTTAATCGCAGCACTCGGGAGTCAGAGGCGGCTCTGTGGTTTGAGGCCGGCCTGATCTACAGGGTGAATTTCAGAACAGGCTCGAAAGTTACACAGAGAAACCCTGTCTCGAAAAACCAAAAAGAATCCTAATTAGAAATATATAGTAGGACATAAGAAGAACATAAGAATTCCATATAGTATATGTATCTATTGAAACTAGTATTTCACTGAAAAAAAAAGAACAAAAAAGGGCTCCTAACAAAATATAAGAAATTATAGCTGTAAATGCTAATGCCTCACAAAATGTCTGATTTTATTTTATTTCTGCTACAAAAATCAGCACAAGCATTATACAAAAGGATTCAAAAAGCAGAAAATGCAGTTTTGTAATGACTACTTGTCTTGTTTCTATCTACCTGGAAGGAATGAGATTTCTAGATTAAGTGAGAAGAACATCAAATAAAACTTTAATTTGTATATCAAAGAAAAAGAAAGTTACATTCATAAATCCCATAAATGTAATAATAATAAATAGTAATAATATAAATTATCTATCATAGAAGCTCATGGATAGAGTTCAAACACAATTACCAAAATAAAAATTAAAATGTAGACTGGCTCCCTGCGAAGAGGAAAATGAGATTCACTGAAAGGGATGCTATAAAGCAGCTCTGCTCTCATTTGATCACTGAGCATATGTTCTGACCGTGATTAATGCTTCAGTGCCTTTCCTTTAGAAAAAAACAATTTAAGAAAAGAAACTAGATCCTTTCAGAACTAGACTTTTCAAAGAAACAGGAAAAATTAAACTTTTACATGTGGCTCTACATACCCAGATAATCACACACAATCTTGACAGTACTGCCAAGGTCTACCAAGAATAACAATGTATTTGTCACCCAAGAGATGTGTTTTAATTGTCTCTCGTGGCTTCATGCCCAACAGGAGTAAATGGTAAGTACAATGAGTATGTGGTCTAATAACACTATGATAAAACTTAATTCCTTGTATTGTCATCATTTTCTGGGGATTTAGACTATCTGAACCACAATAAGAACCAAGCCTTTAGATTTGGGTTTTAAACCTAAATAATTTTTGGCACACAGATTGACAATTTAGAATCTTGTTATTTTATTCAACATATTCCTATATTAGAGACCTAAATATTTGTGAAATTTAAAAAGAACTTCTTAATTATTTCTAATGCGGCATTGTGACTTCTTTTAGGCAAACATGAAGATAAAATCATAATGCTTACAATTTTTTTCCACAGCTATTTCCTTTTTTCTCATTATTTGGGCTAATTCACCTTGTTCCTTCTGGGTTGTTGTGTCGGAAAGTGGGCAGTGAGTGGGTAAAGCTACATGAGATGACTCAGTCCTAGCTAGAATGAATTAAGGTAAAGGCAGGAAGCCAGTGAAAAATGCCCTTTAGCACACTTATAAGAGTGCCAGGAAAAGGCAGTGGAGAAGTCTCTTAAAACTAAAGTATTTTAAAAGACAAAGTAAAATTGGCATCATGAGCTGAAGATTTAAAAAATAAATACTTGAGAAGCTACCAGAATTCTGTTTGCTTCCTTAACAAAAAAGTATGAAATATGTTGAAATAAATACTATATAAACAATATCAGAAAAATCAGCATCAAGACATTATGTAAATTAATAATGCTCCAAAGGCAAACTAATTTCATCATGACTCCACTTGAACATGTGTCGTAAGAGAACACTTATAAATGACTGAACATAAGAATAAAGACCTCTTACCCCGTATTTGCATTGGCGGGATGTTGCTCCATACTGGAAACGACATTGCTCATCGGCATCATACACCTGACCTGGGGCCACAGCTGGATAAAGAAAGTCACGCTTGGGAGGCTCATTATCAAGGCAAGTACCACGGCCTGAACTGTTTAACATAAAGGATCAAGGATTAGGTATTCTGTAGACTTTTTTAGTCACAATTATAAAATGTGTTGAGATCTTTGTTTTAATAATTAGATGCATGAAAACAACACATTGTAATAATAATCATATAGCAAAATAGAGTAGCTTTACAGATCCTACTGAATGAGAGCTCCAAATCCTTTTTTCTCCAGCACCAAAACACAATGGGAGCATCGCCAACAACATTCTGAAACTGTTCTGTTGGCCTTTAAAATACTGCTTTAAACTAGTTGTGAAGGAATCAAAACAGAATTTCATATTACGCTAAGTATCTTGTTTGTTTTCATTGAAAATATAGCCACATCTAGTAGTAGAATTAAAAACACAAATTGTGGAAAATTAAATAAAAATAATTAGCTGTAATCTTAAAGACTTAATTTATAGCCTTAGATGGAACAAAAGATGCTCTGGTAAGACAGTGCAGCAGTTAGTGGGCTGAACGGCAGCTGGGGCTAAGGTCCAAAGGTCTCGCTCACACACACTAGAAATGTTTAGTCTGTCAAAAATTTCAAATTTCATTTAAGGTCATCAGAACTAGGAAAAAGGAATGTTCTCCTTTCTACAAAATTTCTACTTTACAAAGTATGCCTTCACTAAAACATAATATTTTAATTCAGTGGAACAAATAACATAAAGGTTGCCAAACACTTGACAGCATACCTTAAAGAGCTTTAGACTCTGCTAAATATAATTGTTCATTTTATTTATTCAGTGTGCATAAAATAGGACAGATGCTTTTTTACTTTCATTTCACATGTGAGTTAGAATTTTTAAAGAATTCCTATGCCAACACTTAAAAATTTTTTCCAACATTCCTATCCATTGTGCCAGCACTTTTGCTTTTTTCCCCAAATCTTTTCCATCCACTTTGCCAAAGGAAAATAACTTCACAAGTTGAAGTTCCTCAACTGTTATTTAGGACAGCACAAATTTTCATTTACAAACAGGGAAGAAAGAATCATATAAAACAATGAGTTTTAAATTCACCTGCAAGTATTTCATTTCTTAAAATGTAAAAGTTAACTTGTTACATAAAATGTATATCTACACAGCAGAAAATTAGCATCTTTAAAACTGAACTGTACTATTCTTAAGGTGGCCCAGACCAAAAGGATACAAGACTGCCTTCTGTGCCTTATGCTCCTCTTTGCTAATTTTTAACAACAACGATACAGCGGTAATACTGCACCGACATAGATGGGTTTGGACATTTCAATCATCACTGCTCAAGGCTTACACTACCCAACACTTGCTTCCTTATTGTTGTAAGTTAGGTACTGTCATGTACCTCAGCAAGCACATTTATTGTTAGATAAATTTTAAAAACAACATTTTTGATATCATGATGTGTAAACTTTAGTCAAGTAAGATCCTAATAGTAATTTCAAAAATATATTAAATTAATGACAAAGGGGTAATATTTTATAGTACAATATAAAAATGACTATTTTGATATTATAGAATATTAATGGATGACAATTAGAGGATTAACTTCTAAATTTTCATTCCAAATATAAGTTCCATCTTCATTTAAAATAAACCATACATATATTTATGGAAGGGATTGAGTATATAATAAAAATAAGTAAATAATAATGTAAATCAAAAGAAAAATAAAATTATATACTGAAGAATTTACATATAAGACCTTGTAGGTTATAAATATTTATTAATAGCACAACAAAAAAGTGTAGGACATAATTACCTAACTGGAAACAGTACAGAACCCATTACAAATATTACACACAGTGACTTTCAGAAATACAGAAACTCAAACTATCAATTTAATTAATTAATTAAAACATCAGAAGAACTATGTAACCCATAGAAGGGAATTTAAAGATAGATACACAAAAGAAGTAATTGTTCCTCAAGGTAAAACTGACTTAGTTTAGGAAGAAGAAAAATGAATTATTTCATTTAATGTTCTTATTTTGAGATATAGTGACCTTCTAAACGATGACTCATATTTTTTTTAAAACTTTGATCAGACAAGCACTGAAAGGGCCTTCAGAGCCGGTAGTGTCAGGCATGGTTGGGACCTATGGCCAAAACTCTTGAGAGAGTTGGTCCCCAGAGTATCTTTTGTATTAGTAAATAGCTAATTAAATAGCTAGACAACACCAGTTCTCCTCATCCAGTACACTTTACAGAAGATTAAAATACCCTATGAAATAAGATACAAAAGAAAGCACATGTGTGTTTTAAAGTGAGCCTGTAGTTAGGAACCCCATTATCAGCAAAGGCCTTCAGAAATGTGATGGTTGTAAATGTCCCTCAGCAAGGCTAACCAGTCAAGTGACCTCAGGTATAGGAAGTATCTGTGCGACTGATTAAACTCTTTCTCCATCCCACACGTCCCCACTATGTGTACAGATAGCACTGTACACAATCACCCCGGCAACACGTCAAAGCTTTGATGAGTGTATTTGAGGAATGGGACCATTTTCATCGTTTAATTCTTAACTAGCGTTGTCTTAACATTGTAAATGTTCAGTTGCATATGTTAGTAAAATCTGTCTGTCACTTTCCAGGTGTCTTTCCTGCTACTTTCAACTATTTAAAATTTATAGAGCATCATTATATTCTTATTCTTATTAGTTTTCTGTTTGTTGTTTGCTTTGAAACAGGGTTTCTGTTTGTTGTTTGCTTTGAAACAGGGTGTAACCACCTTGGTTCTCCTGGAACTCACTCTGTA
Source organism: Microtus pennsylvanicus (assembly GCF_037038515.1). NCBI lineage: Eukaryota > Metazoa > Chordata > Mammalia > Rodentia > Cricetidae > Microtus > Microtus pennsylvanicus. Next base: position 46,481,334 of record NC_134584.1, read on the forward strand.
GACCAAGCTGACCTTGAACTCATAGAGATCCACCAGCCTCTGCTTCCCAAGTGCTGGGATTAAAGGCGAATGCCACCATCAACCAGCTGAGCACATTCTTAAGAAAAACAGTAATTTAAGACATTTTCATAGTTCTAAGCTATCAACTACCATTCTGAAATAGTACAGATATAGACATAGAAGACAAAGAACCACAGATCTATGGGATGTGAATTTAACCTGAAGAGGTTCTCTCTCTCTCCTCTGTTTTCTGTCCCTCATGTGTGTGTTTAACCAAAGAGTTTCTGAGACGTCAATTCTAGTAAATTTTTTCCTATGAGTAACTGCTCTTCTGATTTTTAAATGTTCATGAGGTAATGTCTGATTTTTGATTTTACACTAGTAACTTCTCTCTCTAACCCCTCCCCCGTGGTATATGCATTTGTGAAAATGTGTGTAAGGATGCACTCACCCCTACAGTTGTGTGGAAGCCAGAAGTTAGTTTCAGAATGTCTTCCTTAATTATCTCCATCTCATTTTTGAGACAGTCTCTTACTGAACCAGGACCTGTTTTAGTTAGACTGGTTGACCAGTAAACCCCAGGATTCAGCTAGCCACACACTTCCACATACATACTCTGGGCCTACAGATATATTCCACTGTACCTGACCTTTGGCATGGATTCTGATAGCCAAATTAAGTAGTCATGCTTATATATCAAACACTGGATCCAGTAAGACAATGGTTCTAAACTTTACTAATGATACAACCCTTTAATACAGTTCCTCATGTCATAGAGAAACCCCAATTATAAAATTAGTTTCAATCCTACTACATAACTATAATTTTGTTACTGTTATTGATTATGATGAAAATATCTGATATGTAGAATATCTGTAATTAACTCCTATGAAAGGGTTGTTCAACCCCGAAGGGGTTGCCTCCCCTAGGTTGAAAAACACTACACTAAGCCATCTACCAAAGCCTATATTAATAATTTTTAATATTATTTGTAAGTTATCATACAAATTAATGGTTTTCATTGTAGTTTCTTCTTACATCATCATAATTTGCTTTTACTCACTTTTTCTACTAAAATCCTTCACCCCCATTCTCTCTTGCTGATCTCCTATATTCCTCCCCAAAATAGAATTTGGAACAATAATTTCTTTATTTTTATTCTGTTTGTTTGTCTGTGACAAAAGTCTCTTTATGTAGATCAAGGTAGCCTTGATTGTCCTGTCTTAGTCATCTGAGTGTTGGGAATATAGGAATGTGCTACCATCCCAGCTCTCTGTTCTCCTCTCAATAGTTTCACTTCTTCATACACATATGCTTATTTTAGAACTCCTGCTTAAAACAAGTTAAAATATTCAATTTAAGATTGGGTCACATAATTCTTATGTTCATATATCAATATATCTGGTATTTCTAATTTCTTTTTATAAAAAATGTTACATAGTCTTACCATAATGTTTTTATAACAAAACAAAAGCTATGGAAAGTTCTAGTTTAATATTTAATATAGAATTTAGTTAACTGAGAAGCAGTAACCCTTACTATGCCACGCCTAGTGTAATCCATGATAGTATCAAGAAGTAACAAAAGAAGTGATAAATCCATAGACATGTTCTGGAATTTTCTCATTAGCAGCATTTATTAAGATAAATCATTTATGCCTTGAGTGCCACATGAAAATTTTTTCATAAAGAAAACTTAACCTTTACTTATTAATAAACTAAATATACAGAACTATTAGTCTTCATCTATAAGAGGCTATAACTTTTAATATATTTGTCCAATGTAAAACTAGATGCATAAAATTAAGTCTACAATTACTTTTTCAGCAGTTCATATTTCCCAACAAAAATATCAACCCTAGTTAATGTGTTATAAATATAGATAATTATTAAATTCACAATCTGCACTTTTATTTAACCTTCCAAGACAAGGTAAAATACATATCAGTTTAAAAATACATATCTGTGTTGATTATGAAAAATTCATAGTAAATCAAAATATATTTATATTTCCAAAACTCTTTGCATTGTAATGGGAAAGTCACTTTATGTACCCCACTTCTAATTTAGTGAATCTTTATTCACAGATTCCCAAAGTCAACCTTGAAAACAAAAACATGAGCCAAATTTCAGTCCCCTACTAAAATTTATAGATCTTTATAAAACATGTCCTCCTGGCTTTGTTTTCAGAACACATGAGGATGTATTACTAACTGAGATTTAAAATTTATTCTTACCAAAACAGATTATTAAGATGGAGCTTTAGTCTAGTCAGTGGCCCAATCTGAAAGGACATCTACCTAAGTTGTACACACCTTATAATGCCTTAACAAAGGAAGTGTAATTTAAGGCCAGCTGTTTTTTTTTTCACAAAGGTATGCTGATATGTATGAATTAAGTATGAACTAGGTAGATATCATTTACATCAAGTCAAATGTCTTCTATCTACTATCTTCTCATGAGTAGCTTTATTATTTTTTTATGAAACTAACCATATTTGAATCAAACATAACAATATAATGACATAATCAGGTAAGGACAAAGTGATCTAAAATCGAATCTCTTTTTCCTGTCACTCATTCTATGATATGACTGTACGACTTGAGTCTTCAAATATACAAATCTTGTGCTGTTAATGGCTGACTCAATACCCACACCACAGAAAATGACAACTTATCAAAGAAACTCATGTTTAGAGCAAGAGTTTCAAAGTGTGTCACATATACTGACTGACACACTGTTCTGCCAGGTTGTTTTGAATACTACAATTTTGGGGAGGATGAGGAGAGACTGCACCTAAGAAGATGTTTTCCATTTAATAAAGTGAAGTTAAGCTTCAAAAGCAATTTCAAGATAGCAAATATGAGTGCTTTGGCCATCTCATCCATCATACATTACTTCTCTCAACCCTCTTCCTAGTTCCCCTCCAGTCGTAACAATGCCACTCAATGCATTTATTCAGCTTCCACCCCTGTGTGAAATGAATTCTGCATATAACTTGAAATGGCACGCAGTTGTGCTATAGCTCCTGGAGAGTTCGAGCATTTTGACAAACTTTAAATAGGGTAAAAGATGACTCACAAGGCCCCGTATCTTTTAGAAATAATATGAAATTGCTCTGAACTACTTCTAAGTGATCAGGAATGAATGGAAAAGCTATCTGCTTTTCACTGCCTGGTAAACTAGCCCATAGTCAATGAGTTAAGCCTTCATACCAGGTTCATCTTTTATATTTTCTAAATAAGTAAATAAGTGAGTCCCGCAGGCAGATAGGAAAGACACTACCTGCAAAGCCGTCTTCGGAAAACATCAGAAGCTGGCATAACACGTCCATTTTAACGGAAATGGGTTCTTTATTATTTAATCAGGACGGCTTCTGGGCGATTCATGTACCACTTATTGAATCACCGAATTTAAGAAATCTGAAAAAAAATATTGGGAGTTGGTAAACACCATCTCCTGATTGATCAATAGCACCTAGTGTTGCAGAATGACAGGAGAGACTGTATTCTAGTGGCTTTTATGGCCATGTCTTTGGTTTTCTTTTTCCAGTTAAACAGTGAATAATGGATCTCTATAAGTCAGAAAGCTCATTGATAAGTCACAGATCATCCTTGTTCTATACAGTCTCTAAGTAGAGGATGGTATGCATCTGCTGATTGAGTAGCAGTTCTTTAGAAATTACTTCTTGCAAGGTTTCTTTTTCTTGAAAAGAAAAGCTAAAATGAAGTGCTATGAGCCTTTTTGAGCCAACTACAAATTATAGATGTAAACTCAAACCTTGATCAAAATTCCTCTGGATTTAATTATAAATATAAATACAAATATAGACATATCACTCATAGCTGTTAAAGCAATTAAGCCAATTGCATAGAAAATGGGACAAATAAATCTTTTATATTAGTATTTTATCTTTGTGATCCAGTGAACTGATCTTTTTAATGAAGCTAATGTTTAAAATCTTTTGTGGCTTGAACAAATTATAATAAGATTTATTTAGTTAGTTTAGTTAGTTAGAGGAGATCTAAGTTTTCTCCCAAACCTTTTTTTTTTAATTAAACACTTAACATTTATCCATTTACTAGTGGTTTTAACTACAGGCATTTCCATGAGGATACACAAAAGAACACTTTTTATAAAATATAGGATAAATAAGCCCATTAGAATCCTATCAACACTTATTTTGCTTACATATAAAAAGTAGAGTAAAGCAATGAAGAGTAAGTAATGTCTTCAGATTAAATACTTTCATGAATTCAATGGACTGCTATAATGCAAGAAATACTAGCTCGAGACCCCTCACCAAACCAGTGGTCAGTTCATTGTATTTTTAGCAGCAATCTATATAGTCCCTTTACAGTGTTTTAACAGCCATAATACAGCTCCAACTACACAAGACCTGGCAGGAGCTCAAAAGTAGTCCATCCATCTATGCTTCCGTATATTTTTAGTACATAAAAGAACACACACAATTTATTCTATGTCTAAGGCACAGGAAAATTAGGCTGTGGTCCTTGTGTTTAGTATACAGGGCTGGTACTTGCTAATGAGCTGTATAACCAATGGATAGAAATAGAATATAGAGGAGAAAAATTGTACTTTTAAAACTCAAGAGAAGGACTGCCATTGAAATTACACAAAAATACTGAGCATGTTACACAATTTGTAATTATGATGATAGAGAGTAAAATTTTATTCTGTAAACAAAAGTCAAGACAAGAGAAATTTCAGATCTGGTCAAGTTCCCACAAAGAGGAGAATGTCAATACTATTTACAATTTATGTAAATGAGTTCAACAGAAACCACCTTTAAATGGTATTTTCAGTGCTCACTATTAAAAATTACCAAATATATCAAACAAATTATTGTCTTTTTAAAGTACTTCACCCAATCTGACAGTAGACAAGTATAATATTATAATGGCTTCTTACTAAGATTAAACATTTTTAGTTAAAAAATAAATTTAAAAAAATTAGTTCACAGGGCTGGAGAGATGGCTCAGCAGTTAAGAGCATTGCGTGCTCTTCCAAAGGACCCGAATTCGATTCCCAGCAACCACATGGTGGCTCACAACCATCTGTAATGAGGTCTGGTGTCCTCTTCTAGCAGGCATATATGCAAACAGAATATTGTATCCATAATAAATAAATAAATATTTTAAAAAATTTAGTTCACAATATGGTTATTCAGAACAACTTTTTGAAATGAATTCCCAATGAATGATTGTACCAATAAATTTTTTAAATTTTATTTTCAACATTCATCTTATGATTATTACGACAAAATTTGTGCCGGGTAATTTTAACTTTCCTTTCTACATAATTATAAGTTTTTAAACTCTATGACCTGGCTACTAATAATAAAGGAAAATTTTAAGGCATAATTTTATCCTATATAAACTATCTGAATTTAAAACTTTTATAATACAATTATATTAATATGAAGTATAATATAAGCTGCTTTCTAAAAGCAATGTCCATTTTGCATTTAATCTCATCCCCCAAGTGAAAATGTAGCAAGCACCAAACAGCTAAAGTAATACTACAGCAATAAAGTATTACAACCTTAATGTTACTTAAAATATGAATGTTTATGCTTTTAATGAATATCAATTAATTTATATATTATAGCATTGAACATTATGATATACAAAATACCTAATGATATAAGCATTATGATTTAAACTCATTTAAAAACTCATAACTTTTTAAGATTAAAAAGATAAACTAATATGCCTGGGCCACACGGGAAACAACTCTCAAGTCTCCTGAGTCCTAAAGTCCAATATGAGTGCCTATATGAGTAACATGAGAAAAAAAATCTCTTTTTCTAAACACAGTTATACTTTTGGTCACTCATATTTATAAATGTGCAGAATCAGAGTCTTAGGATTTACATCAGTAACCATGATGAAGCTTCCCCAAGTGCTGAAAAGATGGGTACTAAATCCTTCCTCAAAATGTTCTCTCCTGATGTTTAGTTTGGTTGTTGCTTTTATTTGTTGCTATTAGATGCTTTGACACTCCTAAAGAATTCTGTTCTTTCACCCAAATCAAGAAATACTGAATTATTGAATTAAAGTTTGGTTTATTCTCTACTAAATTATACGAATGTAAATTCTTTCTGAAATGCTTCCCATTTACTGAAAAATTCTAATCACTCATTACATCAATCACACTTATATTTTCATGCCACTTCTAGTTCATTCACTGTTTGTGTAAGACCTGGAAAATGTGCCACATGATTTATTAAAGCATGTGGGAGAGGCCTGAATGTAAGTGGGCCCAATAAAATTACTCATACAAAATTTGAAGCACTGTGCATTAAACTTCCAGCAATGAGTTACTTCTAGAGCAATTTATCATTACTCTCCAGAGATTACTTACTCTAGAAAGCTGGTGATATAGTCGCGGCTGCAGGCAGACCAGGAAAAGGGGTTGGTATTTGCAGTAATATGAGCTGCCATAAGTTTTGCTGCTTCATGACCTTTTGTCCCACAAGAATTTCCAATTCCATCATGGTTCATACCAAAACTGTTTTAATGAGGAAGAAACAGAGGAAACATAAACGAATGAAATAAGAAAAAATAAAACAACTAGCTTGCCTCAATCCTTTACTTCCTTATTGGATCATTTATTAGTTACATCAGGCTTTGATCAGGATCGACCTTACTCTAAAGTAAGGTAGGATTAATGTTCGAGAGACAAAGGATAATTCAATGATACAATATATGTCTAAATCTCTTTGCATTTATCATGTTTTCACATATTGTCAATATCACATGACGCAATCACTCCTTGAGCAGAAAAGTGAATGTTAATCCACACTTCACAGATGAGAAAACTAAAATTTAGCAAGATAAATGATCACTAAAAATCATATTATTTTTTACAACAGTATACATTTACACGTGTTAGTGATGTTCATTCTACTGTCTTCAATACAAAAGGGAATTACAGAAAATGACAATGTTTCATTGAGGTATAGGTGACAACCAGTCACAGAAGCCCCTTTTCTTTTGAGCATTGATAAAGGAGAATGCAATACATAACTTACATCCCTGTGTATTTTAAACACCTTCTGAAAACCCTAACATATCTAAGGATTATAGCTTTTCAGTGCACGGCCTCCATTTTTCAAAGCTTTCCTCTCGTTGCCATTTCTTTTTCTGTCCTAAAGTCTTAGTGAACTCAAAATAAAGTTTAATTTAAAAAAACTGATGATATGATCACTACATAAGAATACTTTTTAAGATAAGAGCCAGATGATTAGGTTTAATATTGATTCAAAAATATTTATATTTCCAGTATTACAGTCTAATAAATGTACCATGGTAGAAAATTACCTTAAGCACAAAACAGGTAGGAAGAGTTGCTTAAAGGACAGCTAGCTAGTCTGCACAAATAAATACAGGTGATTAACAAATGTAAATATCAACATGTGTATTCTTGACAGTGGAGACACATGATTTTCACCTTAGATGTGAGATAAGATGATATGCTTAGAAAGAAGATGGAATGACTGTCAAAAGTACATCATGAATAAGATAAAGGAAAGTATGTTCTATGCATGCATATGGAATTAGAAGGGAGGGGTCAGCAATTAATGTGCAGGAAGTAATATAAACAAAAAGAAAAATATAGGACAGTATCCAGAGTCCTAAAATGAAGCAAATAACCTTCCTCAAACACTAACATTTAGCATTCTAATATGACAACACATTGGAGACAACCTCCTTGAATGATCTTCTAGGAATATGAAGGCAGAGTTCAAGCTGAATTAGACACAACTGGATCAACACAATCTACTAGAAAAAGTTTATATGTGAAATTCAAGAAAATGTAATATTCCTTCTGTGTAAAGCTGATAAAGCTATATTAACCCTACTATGCCTCTTTTCACATGTGATGGAATTAAAAAGTGACTTTCTCTTAGCTGAAATCTACCCATGTCATCTGGGTAAGCACAGGTAGCTTTAAGGAAACCAATACTGAGAGCCTCAATTGCCCTATGTACTCTTTTTTATAAATAAAATGCAAGTTTCTAATTTTAATGTCATATCTCCCTCATCTTACAAAAGAAAGACATATCTTCTATACAGTCATAATACAATACTACTTTGCATTGGCGTACGTGAGCATGAGTGTCAAGAAAACAGACAAAGGGGACATTTGATGTCGAAATTAGAAAAGAATTTGCTTAATGTAACCCTGACACCCAGGTCAGTACTAAAACCTCTTTCAAAGTAGAGATTCCACTTGTCTGAAAATGTGTTACTATCTGCATAGGTAATCCAGCTTCCATTAAAACCAGTAGGGACCACCACAAGAAAACCAGAGACATAAAAACTCTAGTTCCTTGGCTTGTTACCTGCAAACAGATTAGGAACAACCTAGAATGTTTACATTCTAGGAGCTGCTTCAGAGTAAACCAAGCCAGAACCTCTGTTTTTTAAGAGAGCTACATAAGTGACAACACAAGGGATGGGGGACATTTTGAAAGCCCTCTGCTTTTACTTGCTCTTCATTAACCTGGATATCACTAACTTCGGACGTCACACAGCAGAACAATATACTATTATTAGTTTCTGCCTAGTTTTGAAAATGCATTTGAATATGGATTATAACTGTTTCCTGGGTCACTTTGCAGAAACATGACATCTATTTTTGCTTAACAAATGTTGCCTTTTGTTTTATTTTGTTTCTTGAGACAGGCTTTCTCTCTAGTTGACCTCACACAAACCCTCCCACTTCTATCTTCCAAAAGATGGGATTACAAGTGTAGCTGTTCATATTTTAACACATGTACACTACCTACTGACAACTCTCTCTCCTACCTTCCTTCCACTCTCTATCCTCCCCACAGAAATCTCTATCAAGTTCACATCTGTTCATACATCTTTGCCTAGTCATTGAAACTTATGCTCTTTGATGGATAACTGAAATAGGATTGTAGACTTGTCACCTCAGTGTCACACCATGGCTGCTCATTTTGTCGCCTCCACCTTTGTGGCACACTATTCATCTCTTCATACGAACATGGTAAATATTTAATAAAAGATTTGTCACACACAAAAAAGAATGAAAAGAAAAAAGAAAGAAAGAAAGAAAGAAAAGATTTGTTCAAGTCAATAACAGAAGGCTAGTTGCCTATCCACTCACTGGAATGATTGTCTTCTATGATACCTTTGAACTTTTTAGGAACTTAAGTACTTAAAGTCCCTCATGCTTAGGGTTAGGACATTCATGTAAGATGATAAAGCCAGATATTATAAATCAGTAGTTTCTAAATCATGTTAATGACTCCTTAGCCCAACAAGTACAAGGTCATGATGTTTGCACACAGAAGAGCATATTTGGAAACTGTCCATGCAATTACAAAACTTTTCATTTACTGAAGAAATTAATAAAAGCTGTCTGGTTATGCCTAGTCAGTCCTGGTTATTTTGGCTTAAGTTGGTTGGCTCAAAATGAGGTCTTAATCAAAAAATCTTGTCTGTCTTGTTCATATGACTTAGTCTCATTTCTTTCATTTCTATGCCAGAAGAAGTCAACATCATTATCACCATTATATTCTATGTTCTAGGACAAAAACTTGCAGCTATCCACAGAACTCCCAAATGAGCAATTTTTTTTTTTTTTGGTTTTTCGAGACAGGGTTTCTCTGTGGTTTTGGAGCTTGTCCTGGAACTAGCTCTTGTAGACCAGGCTGGTCTCGAACTCACAGAGATCCGCCTGCCTCTGCTTCCCAAGTGCTGGGATTAAAGGCGTGCGCCACCAATGAATATTTACTTAAGTTCTATTATAGTTTTATTCATGGTTAGTGAATGTGTGCATGATGTGTGTGTATAAATAGGCCATTGCACATGCATGTTCAAAAGGTGAGAAGAAGACAACATTGTGAAGCTGGTTTTCTCCTTGAACTGCTACCAGGGTTCCAGGCTTGCACAAGCTCCTTTACTGTCAAATCATTCAGTAGCCTTTACCTAAATAAATATGATAAACTTAGCTAGCAAAAATCTTGTAATATAAACTGAATATAATGTGCTTAATTAGTTATCAAAGTTTGCTTTAATCACACCCCTATTGATGATTCAGGAGAAAATGTTGAAAACCATACAAACTCAGGTTCTCTTTTGCACAGCAACCACCCCAATCCACAAGCAACATTATTATGTGAAATTATTTAATTCATTACATTTTTTTATGTATTGGGAGATACACATGGAGGTCAGAAGACAATGTGCGGGCATTTGTTCTCTCCTGGTTCCCTGTCGGTCCCCAGAATCAAACCTATCAGGCTTGGCAGTAAAGTTCTTTAACCACTGAACTGTCTCATAGCCTCCCCCCCCCAGGAGGCAAGATTTTAGGAACTACAACTGGCACTTGAGAGATGAGGAAAAGAAATTATTCAGTCTCACTCTATCATGTGCCCCAATTAAGAGATATTATCACTTCTTTGTGACACAGCTCTTTCAAAATGACTTGGCTCTAGTCATTCCCACTTACTAAACCTCAGCCAAAGTGCGATATCTTATATTACAGGAGAAGAAGTTTTCACTTAGTGCATGGGGGGTCATTCAGGAGTTGTGCAAATTAAGAGTTACTACATACACCATCAAGATTTTATTTGTTTGTTTGTGTGAGACAGCGTTTCTCTGTGTTGCCCTTCTGTCCTGGAATTCTCACTGTAGATCTGGCTGGCCTCAAAGACACAGAGATCTGCCTGCCTCTGCCTCCTGAATGCTGGGATTGAAGGCGTGCGCCACCACTGCTCAGCACACCATCTAGATTTTTAAGAAGTAAAAAGACCTTGAATTTATCTATTATAAGACTACAGTATTTAAAGCAATATGACATGGGCAAAGGGAAACTTTAAAAATGATAGTACAAGTCCCAAAACAGAGCTGAAAGATGGTTTAGTGAATAAAAGTAATTGCTAGACAAGCATGGCAACCTGAGTTCAAACACTTGGAACTAACTCATGTAAAAAGTCAGGTATGGCTATGCACCTATAACCTTGGAATCTGAATAGCAGATGCATGCACTAGCATACACTGTACATATACACATGTATACACGTGAATACACATAAACACAATACACACAGAGAAAGAGAAAGAGAAAAGGATTATACTAAAACACAGAGCAAAACATTTTTAATGGGAGCATCTAATAGGAACTTAAATAGAGAACAATTGTTCTACAACTAAGAAATTGATTTTCCTCTTAGATAAATACAGAAGATGGCAAAATTGACTTTGTAGACTAATTTATGTTTAAATACTTGAAGCCAATTTTTGGGTCACCTCATGACCATGAAACAAAAGAACCTATAAGCAATTGTAAGACCTGTTACTGTTTTCAGGAATGGCCCTCATAACCTTATTAACTTTATTTTACAAACTAAATTAATAGTATATGATAATATTTTCAGAACTAGCAATTCAGTGTTTTAAATTCTCAATAGAAATTTAAATTTATTGAAGAAGTTCCAAATGAAATTAGTGTTATAAAAACGTTCTATAGGTTCTAATTCTATTTTATATTTAAATTTTCAAATTGTATATTCTTATTTTTATTTATAAACACATGCCATGAGTCATACACCTAGCTAAACAATTTTGTTCTCCATTTTGACTTCTGAATGAGAGTGGCTTAAAGGAATATGTTCTTGAAATGACTGACAAAGAGTCAGTCAGAAGGAAGGAAGAGAGAAATTAATAAAAAAAAATTGTGTTACTCAAAGGTAGGGTCTTTATCATTACAGTATCCACAAAACATCCTATCTAACTCAATAAAACTCTAAAATTATGTGCTCAATAAATTTCAAATCAATAAACTTTACATGAGTGACAGATTAACTATTGATTAAATGTCAGTCATAAGAGAAGGAATTGCAGACTGTGCATGTCTCCCATAAAAGTTAACAGTGTTCCCTGGGCCTTGGGTGTGGGAGTATTTTGTAGATGTGCCCTCAGGGACTGGGCTCCACAACTTTGCAATTTGATTGACTGTGGATTTCTGTAGTGATCTCTGTTGCAAAGAGAAGTTTTCTTAATGAGCCAAAATGCACAGAGAAAAGCTCAGGAGGCCTCAGTTTTACACAAAGAACCACAGGCAACTGAGCAGAGGTATGAGTAGGAGACATGACCGCCCCAGAGAAGAGAATACCAATTGGTTGTCCAGTGCCAAATGGTCAGCCCTGAAAACAGACATACAAGCTACAATATATGGACTGAACAGGCTATATTTAGAAACATATATGAATACATGAACACATATATTCATGCACTAACAATTAATTAAATGTCTATAGAGTGTTGAGGACATCCTTCTAATTTCAGCCACTAAAGAAAAAAGTAAGTAAATGATATTATTTAGTTCTTCAAAAGAATCTAACAAGATCAACGCATCATTTTCTAAAGTTATTTAATACATAAAATTGTTTTTCAATATGTAAATATTTTTAACAAGCATAAGGGCTTACACCTATAATCTCAGAATTTGTGATGCTAAGCAAGAGAATTATGGGGAGTTTGAGGCTCTCCTGGACTATACAGTGCATTCCAGGCCAACCTTGGCTATACAGTGTTAAGACAGGAAGAAAGGAAGGAAAGGACGAAGGGAGGGAGGAAAGGAAGAAGGGAGGAAAAAAGAGGCAACCTTTTAAATGATATATTCTAAATTGTTGCAACTATAAAATACCAAAGTTAAGCATTCCCATTGTAAAAGAGAAAATTAAAGAGAATATAGAATTATTTTCAGTAATTTTAAATTATTCAATTATTTATATCTTTATTCATGACTGATTTTTGCCATGAAACACTTATTATAATAAAGCATAATTAGAATTTATGGGGAGGTACTCAGTCTTCTATATCCTGCAAATGTTTTTAGTTATAGTAGCTGCTCAATGAGATAGTTATTACAATCTGCTCATGTGTTCTTTTTAGATAGGGTTTGGGATTTCAATCTATGTTATATATACAATTTACTAAAACAAATATCAAGATAGTGAACCTATATAGGAAGATAATCAGTAAGGGTAGGACCTAACAGAATTTAGTGCCTAAAATATTTCCAAATATGCACAAACAATGTTTGGTGTAAGTATTCTAAGCTGAGGCTTAGATCTCCACAAGTTGATGGAATCACTGTAATCTATTTACATTTATTCTTCCACAATTAGCAAGTTTATTAAGATAAGTCAAGTAAACTGGAGTGGTGCACATGTGTTTAATCTAACAACTGCAAAGACAGGGAACGTAGGTACAACAATGCAACTGTTTCCATTATAATCTATCTCCCTTAGTCCATGAGAAGTTACTCATTTGGTTCATGCCAGTTGAAATTGTCAGTCTATTAGCATGATGTTATCTATATAAAAATTCATTTATTTCTTTTACCGGGATAATGAAGGAGATAATTTAATAAACTTTCTAAAGCTGATAATGAGATTCAACTTTACAAGGCTTATTTCTGGAGTACACATACATACATAAACACATACAATTATTCTGAAATCTCAGCTCCCGAATAAAATAATCATCAGATTGATCTTGATTATCTTTTGTCATTAGTACCTAAAATAGCAAACCCTTAATTATGAAACAATTCACTATATCTTTTCTAAGGAATACCCTCATACCAGCATTTTGTTTTAGCCATTATGGGGGGTTATTTACAAATAAGCATAATTATGGAAATGTAGATGCATATTTTATGCATAATCTGAGTACATATTATGTGGACATATGTGTGTAGAGAAATATATAAGCATATAATTTCAGTATTTTACTGGTCACAACCAAAACTGAGTTGCTCCAAGTTTGGCAAGAGATCCTTTCTCAAAATATGAGGAGGCCAATAATAGAGGAAGACACTCAATACTGACTTCAGACCTTCCTGTTTTCTGCACAGGAAACTCACACACACAGAGATACAGACCCAAGTATAAGTCACACACACAACTTTAAAAATCAAGTTAAAAATCCATTCCATTGCATTAATAAGTTGTTACACCTAAAATCATCATAGGGTTTGTTCTTTCTGTGTGAAAAGTCAGCAACACACAGCATTAGAGAGAATAGCTTAAAAAATTGTCATTTGCTTGCTTTATCTTTTAGCATTACTATAGACAAATATAAGACACTTTAGTTCAAAAATACTTTGATATGCATCTCTAAAAATACAGAATACATTTTTACCACTTTTAATATTATTTTTCTACAAGCAGAAACATTGGGAATTATTTGTAATACAAGAGATGTCTGATTGAAATCTTGCCACGCTGTTGACATCATAATTTTTCTCAACTTCTAAAAGTATGAAAACCACACAATTAATTAAACAGTCTTTCAAAAAATTTATCTTTCTTTGAGGTTATCAAGTGCCTTTGGTTTGTAACTTACATTGAAGCTAGACATAGCATAGCATAAAATCCATCATTACATTTGACAAGAAAACTAATTTCTAGTTTTCCACAAAAGTATAGAAATACAAAAAAAAAACAAACAAAAAAAAAACAAAAAAAAAAGTATAGAAATACATATTTAAAGGGAAGTGGAGAGGGGGAAAGGGCTCAGTCTGAAAGCTGCTTGTTGCATAAATATTTAAAGCCAAATTCAGTCTCTAAGGATCCTACATTTGGTAACACACGTGCAAGCCTAGCTTTGGGAAGTAGATACCTGAAACTCAGTAGCCAGCTGGCCTAGCCTACAGGGGGAGAAGAGACTTTGCCTCAAAAAGAAAGTAGGCAGTACTTGTGGAATGACATCCAAGTGTGTATGGACCGCTACATTCATGAGTGCATGTACGTGCATGCACGTGCAAACAAACACACACACACACACACACATAAACACAGGCACAAGTACACATGAATTCAGAAAGAGATGGAGAGTTGCTAGTGAAGATCTAGCCAAATAAAAATGTTATCAAACAAACACCCATTTAAAACGGATATTATATCTATAAAAATACAAATTGGGCACAAAACGCATTCTCAACAAATCTTTGAAAAGTAGAAAATTATTCACACATTCTAGTCATTCAGTAAGAGGTCTTCTTAATAATTAATGATCAAAGATTCTCACTGTAAAGAATCTACATGTATCACCCTATGGCTTAAAATTCATTGCATTAAATGATAAAATTCACATGGCAGCACACACTGTCAGCTGGGAGGCAAAGGCACAGCACAGTCAGGTTGGAAAATATACCTGATGCATTCTGAGAGCTGCCACTTTATTTCAGAAGGAAGTGCTCTAATTCAGTTTCTTGTTCCCTTTGAGGGCTTTTTTACAAAGTGTTAGGGATCAAATATAGAATCAAAAGCCTTTTGCATGCTTGTCATTTCTCTACCACTAAGCTATCTCTCCAGACTGAGTTTATTTTAATGATAGCATGACTTCTACAAGAGTAGATCTGCTGAGTTACTGAAAGCTAAGCACTATAATCTTAGGAGTAAGTAAAGGGATCTTCATGAAACAAAATTTCCCTGAAAAAGTAATAATCCAACTAATACACACATTAAATGGTGACCGGTAAAGGTGTCTTCTTCTCAGTCCAAGGAAAAAGAGAAGAAACGACAGCAACATAATAACCATCTGGGCATGAGAAAACAGATAGTTGTTTGTTTGGGTTTTGTTCTGTTCTTCCAGTCAAATGACATATTTGAATGAACGTATTCTAGCTCTCAATCTTAAGGATTTTGTGAGATTTCCATACTCCATCTAAAACACACTTTCAAACAAGAATTAAGTGTTAAAGAACATTATTCCAAGGTAAGTGAGAATAGTCTACAGTCTCACAATTATTCTACGTAAAGTATAGGACTTTTTAAAAGTACTAAAACAAAATCCAAACAAACAAATATAATCTAGAAAGCTTGAGAGGTAGTGAAATGTTAATAAATGATAGGAAGGAAGATAAAGCTTTACCTAAGCTATTTAAACTTAAAAGGGGGGCATAGAGAGATGACAAGCAATAAAGAGCATTTGTTCTAGCATAGGACCAGGGTTTGCTTCCTAGCACCAACATAGTGGCTCACAAACTTCTGAAACTGCAGTTCCAGGGGATCCAATGGCCTCTTCTAACATCCACTGACAGTATATACACACATAGTACACACACATATATGCAGGTCAAAACAGTCAGATACAATACAAAAACAAGATAAATACAAAGAGGAGTGAAAGCGCAGGTGGTGGCACTGACATGGCACCGCCGTAGGCGAACTGGTGACTGCATGAGATGACAGCGTGTTCATAAAACATTATTCATCCGTTACTTGGGATCTATCTTTTAACATTGTTGACTCTAGCAGAGCCTACTCAATTTGGTATGGAGACAGACATGGTGGTATACACTTTATTTAGGAGCAGAGGCAGGCAGATCTCTGAGTTCCAGGCTAGCCAAACCTGAATTGTAAGACTCTTGTCTCAAAACAAAACCAACCAACCAGCCAAAAAAACAAACAAAAATTTGTTAGGTTGCATAAGACAATGACCGTCATTAATGAGCCAGATTTTTGAGTGAGTTAAAGATGAACTGCCTGGTTAGAAGTGCTTTTTCCTTTGTTCTCTGCTTTTCGTTGCAATGGAAACTAGAATGCCAATATTTTTTTAAGACCTCATTAAAAGCATAGCAGTGACTATTTCTGTCTGAATCCAGTCAGGATTAAAACTTGATGGTTACTTGAATTAATAACCAAATCAACTCCAGTTTTAAAAAAGCTAGTAAGACAACAAAATGACTCAAATTTAATAAGAACTTAATTTTAACAGAAAGAGAACGAGAGGACAGAAGGAAAGGAGAGAGAGAGGAAAGAACTTAGGAATGAAAGGAAAGAAGGGAGAAAGAATCCTGAACTATGGGTTATCCTCAAGAATTACCTCTGGAGCACAAATATTGATTTTTATTGTTTTTCATTTTTAATCCATTTCACCATTTTAAAAAAGTAGATGATTGATTAAAAATTAATTACTTAAAAACTCATATAAACATGAGCTTTAAACAAACTGTTGTCTCAACTAAAACTACTTATTTTTCATTTTTCTCCTTACTTTTTTAAATTTTATTTTTTAAAAAAGGAAACAAACCATCTTTTTTTCATTTTACATGCCAATCCTAGTTACCACACCTCCCCTCCTCCCATTCCCCCCACTTTCCCCTTCCCCACACCCCATCCACTCCGCAGTGAGGGCAAGGCACATCTTCAACAAATGATGCGGGCATAACTGGATGACAACATGTAGAAGAATGCAAATAGATCCGTATCTATCCCCGCACAAAATTCAAGTCCAAATAGATTAAGGACCTCAATATAAATCCAACCACACTGAACCTGATAGCCTTCAATGCATGGGCACAGGAAACCACTTCCTAAATATAACACCAGTAGCACAGACACTGAAAGCAACAATAAATAAATTGGATCTCCTGAAACTAAGAAGCTTTTGTAAAGCAAGAACACAGTCAATAAGACAAAAAGGCAGTCTACGAATAGGAAAAGATCTTCACCAACCACACATCAGAGGAGTGATAACCAAAATATATAATGAACTCAAGAAATTAGACATTAAAATTCCACATAATACAATTAAAAATGGGGTACAAATCTAAACAGAAAATTCTCAACAGAAGAATCTCAAACAGCTGAAAGACACTTAAGGAAATGTTCAACATCCTTAGCCATCAAGAAAATGCAAATCAAAATAACTCTGAGATACCATCTCACACCAGTCAGAATGGCTAAGATCAAAAACACCAATAATAGCTTATGCTAGCTAGAGAAGATGTGGAGTAAAGAAAACACTCCTTCATTGCAAACTTGTACAACCACTTTGGAAACCAGTATGGTGGAATCTCAGAAAATTGGGAATCAACCTACCTCAGGATCCAGCAATACTACTCTTAGGTATAACCCAAAGGATGCACAATCTTATACTACAAGGACACTGTTCAACTATGTTCATAGCAGCATTATTTGTTATGGCCAGAACCTGGAAAAACCTAGAGATGCCCCTTAACTAAATAAAATGTGGTACATTTACATAATGGAGTACTACTCATCATTAAAAACAATGATGTCTTGAAAACTGCATGCAAATGGATGGAACTAGAAAAAAAATCCCGAGTGAGGTAATCCAGACCCAGAAAGATGAATATGGTATGTCCTCACTTATAAGTGGATACTAGCTGTAAAGCAAAGGATAACTAGCCTATAGTCCATAACCCTAGAGAAGCTAAGTAACAAGGTGAACACTAAGAGAAACATATAGATCCCCGTGGGAAGAGGAAATAGACAAGATCTCCATATTTTCCCATTTTTAATGTAGTAGATACAACTAGCCCGTTGCTAAATGTTAATAACTTCTGTTTTAGGGGAAAGCGGGAGGTGGTGGCTCAAGAGCTAAGCCCGTCAGTAAACAGAGACTCTGGTTTCATTTCACCTGTACTAAAGCATTACTTCGAACCATATTAAACACTAAGGACAAGCCATTGTCCAGTCTTCAGAACACAAACATCTGAAATACAGGAAACTGTTGTCAAAACTCTCCTTCCTCATGAACAGACTTTTACATTTACTTTTGTCTGTTCTTTTAAATAATGAGTTTATAGTCATTGGGGGTTGGTTGAAAGTATAGTTTTAAACATTGGCATTGATTTATTTGAAATAAATATTAAAAACTTAAGGTCCTCCTTAAAAAACAAGGATGAACTCTTACAAGTTTTTGATGACATGTGAGTTCACCTGACAATACAAGTTTCATATCAGTGGCTATGTTCACAGGCCTAGAGAAGGCACGCTTCCCACTTCACTTCATTGTGTCTTGTTCTGTAGTCCAGGCTGACATTGATTTAGACAGGCTGCCCTGGAATACATGGTAATCCTCTTCTCTCAGCCTTCTGAGTGTTGGAGTGACAAGAATGAGCCACCATTTCTGGCTACATGTATTTATTTACACTATTGACACTACTTCCTTAAAATGAATAAGACTCTGTTCTGAAAAAAAAATTTCAAGAAACAATAACAAATATAAAAAAATAAACATGCGAAACAAACAAGCATAAGACAAAACACATAGATTACCATTTGAGGAAAAGAAAGAGTGCTTACACAATGGGATTTTATAAGGACCTAGGTGTTGAGAAGACAGCTAAAACTCACTGTTTAAATGCCCATAGCAACATTCAAGTGTGATATGTTTGTCTATTTAACAAGTCTCCAGATCTTATGAAGATTTATTTACCCCAGATGATAACAGTCTCTATTGAAAGCTGTCAAAAGGGCTGTAAAGAAGAATTGAGTTCAGGCTTTCTACACAGTAGTTACAAGTAGTTTCAAGAGTGAAGTTCTACACTTTATTTTGATTTTCTTAAATGCACTCACTTGTGACCAATCTCATGTGCAATGGTAAAAGCTGAACCCAGGCCAATGTCTTCATTAATGCTGCAGCTCCTTTCAGGCTCACACATTCCAGCCACAGAGGCTAAGCCTGAATAAACAGAAAAAGACACAAAGGGTCAAGCCAAGGTGTTTCAGCCTTTAAAAGCCTATACTTCTAAATGCCTAG